>NC_045704.1:35557047-36807047 GCF_009834535.1 Camelus ferus
CAGCCATTTTGGAGTTTAATCACAGCTTTCCTAGTGAGCACTGTGCTGTGAACAGGCCATTTTGTGCTGGAGGAATCGTTGACACTCTTCTAGTCCAGGATTCCTCAGACATTAGTTCCTCGATGTGGTCGAGTAACACTCTTTTCTTGTTCAGTAAGTCTGGGAACATGGGCTGTGTCTCTGCTGGGGGAACCACAGTGTGCATTACAGTATCCAAGGCCCTCAAAGCCCCACAGAAAGGAAGGTTGTTGATGTGTGTCTCTTCCAGAGTTGCCCCAACTTTTTTTTTTTTTTTTTGAGTATTCCTTTTAAAGTTACATAACCATTCTCTGGGACCTGCTGCTCTCACCCAGGTCCTTCCTTGTACAGAAGGGGATACTGAGGTACATGGGAGGAGAGACTTGTGCAAGGTCTTACCACAGGTCCGGCAGAGCTGGGACGAAGACCAGGTCTCCTGTTTTCTGGACTAAGGATTTTCCCACTTGCCTTCCTCTCTCCTGTCCCCGCAGGAAGCAAGAACCATGCTCCCATTTTCCAGTAACTGTTTGAGCTGTGCCTTCCCTGCTCCCAGGTCCCTGTCCCATGCCCACCCCCTCAGCATCTGGCCTCCCGGAGCAGTCGGAGGGCAGGGCCACCCCTTGTGCTTCTCTTATTCCTACACGGGGTGCGGCTCAGCCTGGGACTAAGGGTGAAGTACTAAAGATTGGGCCAGTGATCTCTCTTTTGCTCGGCCACACATGAAGTATCGTGGGTTCAGAGTTATCCCTCTGAGACTTTCACCCTCACTTGCACTGCTGGCCTCCAGGAGTGCAGAGAAGGGCAGCCCTGGGCCCTTCCATGTATCTGATGGCACACTCGCCCCTGTGCCGCACTGTTCTGAGCGCTGTCCGCATGTTAGCTCATTTGCTCTCTTCTCTTGCCCATCTCAGGCCACCATGTTTCTTGACAGGACCCTGACTGGTACATAGATTCCATTGTTGCCCTCATCCTACAGATGACTAAACCAAAGTTCAGAGAGAAGTGATAAGCCCAAGTCACACCACTGGGACCTGGTGCCACCCTAGACAGTCTAACTCCAGACTTTTAACCAATCTAATGAGGATGCAGACCCATGACCTCCACCTCAGCTTTCCCACCCGCAGAGTCACTGGGAGCCGCAGTCTGGGTCCAGGCCCTGGGCTGTGTGCAGGGTGGGTTAGTACTAGGAAATCAGCAAGGGCAGCCTCAGCCAGCCGTCAACTCTGACAGTGGGCTGCAATCGCCCAGTCCTCCCCAGTCTGGTTCTGCCCCCTTCGCTGGCCCCTGGGGGCTTGCCAGCCCCAGCGGTGGGCAGGCGGAAAGACCACTCCAAGTGTCTACATCCAGAGCCGGGAAGCAAGCCCTGAGCACACCTTCAGCTCCAAGTCATAGAAGTTCCTAAGCTGGGTGGGGAGAGGAGAATTAGGCCCAGCCTCTACAAGGAGGCTGTTTCCTCCTGGGAAAAATGGGGGAGGTGGGGAAACGCAGCTGCACAGTCCTTATCTCACCAGCCACCCAGTGGGATGGGGCCAGGTCTCCCCTCACTGTGCCTCTCTGGCACCTAGAGGGGCAGGAGCCCCAGGAACTCAGCAGGAGGGGCTGGGGTCTTTGTCGGTGAGGGTCCACCTTGAATCAGAGGTGTGCCAGGCTTCAGCTCATGGCAGAAGAACACTGGCCCTTCATGGAAAAGCTGGGCTCCAGGCCCTGACCCCACTGGCTGTGTGACCTCAGACAAGTCCCTCATCCTATAGAGTCCTACAAAGGGGCCAAATGGCCTCAAGACCTCTCCTCCACCCCACTCCCCATCTCAGTTCTATAACTTCTAAAAAGTTCTATAAGTTCTCCTGGCAAAACAATTGCTAAGCTTAGGTGATTGCCAAACTTAATTGCTAAGCACAGGGTTCTTCCCTTGTATCCAGAAGAGAAAGAAACCTCAGTGTTTCAAAGACAGGGCAAGTTAAAGACTGGCTTCTCTCAGGGAGGGGTTGATGTTCCACAGCCAGCAGGCTGTTAGCAGCGGAGGCAGCCCTGCACCAGAGGGAGGCCTCTGTGGGCACCCAGGGCACGCAGCTTGGGGTTGGGGCCCAGGGCTGTAGATATGGGCTCAGTCCCAGCCTGGTGGGAGCTCTGGTGTGGGCTGACACACATAGGCCACCAAGCCACGGGGATAAAGCCACTAAATCAAGCAGAAAAACTGTCAAGTGTTACCGTCGCTGCATCTATGTCAAGGGTAACCATGTCGCAGGGCCGCGGGGGGAGATGAGCATGAACTGCCACATGAAGCTGTCAGTTTCTGTCTGATCCCTCTGGAAGGCTCCCCGGGTAGCGGGGAGGGAGAAGGTGGATTTCAGGAGCTGTTTGCTTGATGAGAATGAGATGGCAGAGCATACAGAGCAGGTTCAGGGCGGGGGCACGAAGCCAGGGACACCTTTGGGCATCATCACAAACATTTTACACACATTTCATTGGCTGACCTGCACCCAAAAGCAGAGCATGTGGGCCAGTGTCCCATGGCAGTATCAGAGCACCTGGAGCTCCAGGCAGTGGGAGGTGCAGCTACTGAGTAGGCAAGCCCCAAATAGTTGCACCAGATGCCTCTTCTGTCCCCCATAATCTGCTCCTCACAACAGCCTGCGTGAGCTTTTACAAGTGCTCATCTAAACCCCTGCTTAGAAGCCCTCTTGGCCTCCAGGGTAGAGTCCAGAGCCTTGGCCTGAGAAGAATCTAGCGATGGTACCCAGCTTTGTTCTTAGCTAGCTGTGTGGTCCTTTGAAAACCCCAGAATACATGCTCTCACTGGATCTCTTGACTGTGTAGATGCTGAGGTCCAAGGGATGTGCTGGGAGATGGCTTCCCGTGGGTGTAGCAGAGAGAATCACTGAAAGATCCAGCTGGAATAACTGAAAAGCGCAGCCTACTGACCTTGGACTCCTGATAGCACTCACAGGCCCTGGGTTGGGGTGTAACCACCCACCCATTCCCCCCAGGATATGGGGTGAGAGGATGGAGACTGCTTCCTTTGTGGGAGCCGGAAGGCCCTGGAACTCCCTGATCATCGTTGTCCTGGGTCTGGACATACTCTCCAACATTTATAGGGCACCTGGTAGTTGCCAGGACAAGACCCTCACAGTCCGTGCACAAGGGGAGCTTACAGACCTGTGTCCTCCACCCCGCCCGGCACCGAGCAGTGCTGAGGCTCACACACTCTGCAGCCAGCCTGCCCTGCCTCCTCACGGAGCCCGATGCTGCCTTCTCTCAGCGCTGTGACCTGGGGGAAGTTACCCATCTGCTCTGTGCTTCTTCTCAATCTATAAAATGGGGATAAGGACAGTACCTGCTTAGTGCTTGGGACAATGTAGGGGCTTGAACAGTGCCTGACAGACCAGCATGTGTAAGCTTTTTGTATTAGTGGGCTTAGGTGGCCACAGCTCAACATAGACTGGGCAGGTTAAGCCACAGAAATTTATTTCCTCACAGTTCTGGAGGCAGGAAGCCCAATATGGAGGTTCTGGCCCAAATCGTCTCTGGTGAGAGTTGTCTTCCTGGCTTGCAGATGGCTACCTTCTCACTCTGTCCTCCTGTGGCCCTCCCTGGGTACATGCCTGCAGAGGAGGGGAGAGAGACGAGAGCTCTCTGAGGTCTCCAGTGAGGATACTAATCCTATCAGATCAAGGTCCCACCCTTATAATATCATTTAACCTTAGCTACCTCTTTACTCCAAATAAAGCCACACTGGGGGTTAGGGCTTCAACATGTGAAGTTTTGGTAGACACATACATTCAGTCCATAACACTCTTATTCAGAAGATTTAGCCTTTGTGATCTACTACCCTGATTCGGCCCTTGGTAATGAATTTGCCTGAGGTGTATGAGGCTTTTACCAATTACACAGCCCTGTGACCAGCCCCTGTAACCCATATTTCCCAGCCCCGAGCCCTAGGTTTGGCACGAAAGTAAATCCTTTTCACATCTGCCATCTTTTTTTGAGCTCTGGATGTCCCACCTGTGGGACAGGTGTAACTAGCGTTTACAGGAGGAAGCTGAGACTCAGTTTCAAATGACTTGCCCAAGGTCAAGCAGCTGGTCAGTGGCAGAGCAGTTCTTAGACCCAGATACTTCAGAACCTCACCCGTTGCCCTTCCCACCACTGGTATGGCCTCCTGTGAAACAAGAGCAAAGAGCTGTCAAAAATCAGATTGTGGAGAACCAGAATCACTTTGAAACCTGAACTATAGAGCCATCCTGTTCATAGGCCATCTCCCAGCCTGAGTCTCCTCCACTACTGAGCAGAAACAGCACCCCGGCCCTAGTCCTGCACGGGGAGGGAGCAGGGGTCACACACATGAGACATGCAACAGGTGACATCTGCTGGAGGCTGGCTCCACTCAGCGCTCGACGCTTTGCACATGCTATCCCACTGCAGCCCCAGAACGGTCTCGAAAGATGCTAGTATTTTGTCTTTCCTGTGCATAAAATGGAGCCAAGATTTTCTGTGTGGTGTATCTGACTGCACGGCAGGTGTGTGGCTCACAGGCAGCAAGTTTACCTGTGCTTTCCTATTTGGTAAATGTCTACTCTGGGAGGGGCCCAGTGTTGTTCAAAAATTCTAGAGAATATACTGGTACCTCCCTCAGATTAAGTCCCAGTATGGTAGCAACAGAATTTCCTTGACACTCCAGACAATGCTTAACTTCACCTGCTGTGACGGCCAGCCCCCAAATCTCAACGGGTCCATACAGTAAAGGAATGTTTCTCGTTCACATCACAGTCTAATATGAAAGGTGGGGGGTGCTCTGGTCCATGCAGTTGGGAGGTGACTCCTCTCTGGTCTGTGGCTTTGCCAGCCCCTCAGCCTCGGGGTCTTCTGCTAGACTCCCAACATCAGGCCAGCAGACAAGGAAAAGGAAATGCATCGAAGGTTGTAAGGAAAGTTTTGGGGGGCCAGGCCACATTCCATTGGCCAGAACTTGGTCACTCAGTCACACCTAACTGCAAGGGCATCTGGGAAATGTCTAGCTGTGACCTCAGGAAGAAAAGTCAAAATGCTCTTGTCCCAGGGAAGTATCTGGCACAGCGTGCAGATGTGGATTTTAGCCAAATCGCTTTGAGCTCCTCGAAGCCCTGCCTTTAACCTGGTGAGAGGGCCACTGTCATGGCTCCTTCGGCCATGTTTGTTTGCTGCTCCTCACGGGGACTCAGCAGAGTTGTGGGGGCTGAGCAGTGACAGAGCCTCGCTCCTCATTGACATGGTGGAGCAGACCTGGAACTGACTTGGTGGTGGCCGTTGTGGAAGAGCCCTCCCTTCCCCTCCGTCTCCTTTATCCTGACCCTATAAAAATGGCTGGCCTTCCGACAGTGAAATGCATGACAGTTCTGGAATTTTGATTCCACTTGCTGTGCCCCAGGTAGGAGCTGCTGTGTCAGAGCACTGTTTCTCTAGTCTGGCATGCATACTTTGGTGGACATGAGATACATATAAACCTTTTATTTTTACTTTTGTTATGTGTCTATTGTCATGCATATTAGAAAAAATCACAACACATCATACTCATAATTTCACATAAATTATCATTTAAGATGAGGCTAATTTCAGGGCTCTACTGATATGGGGAAAAAAATTGACACATGAATGAGTTTGGGAACGTGGCATGGGGTGAAAAGGCTCAGATGCTAGACTGCCTTGAGGAGCTGTGGTCCCAGTGCTTGCTAGCTGTGTGACCTCTCCGCACCGACTTTCCTCCTCCATGGCATGTCCTCATAATGCAGATAGAGCGTAGGGTGGCCAGGGTGTCAAAAGATGGATGGTAGTACGTGGCACATATTACGTGCTCAGCCTGTGTTAGTTACTAAGAAACACAGCATCATATCATTTAACTGTGCTAGCAATCCTGTGGTAGGTGTTATTACTGCCATTTTACAGATGAGCAAAGAAAGGCTAAGTCACCTGCCCGACCAGTAGCAGAGCCAGGCGCCGACCCCCGGTGTGCCTAACTCCCGGGCTGGGCTCTGCGAGGGGAGTCCAGCTACGGTCCAGGCTCTGGCACCAACTTAGGATCCCTCTTTGAGCCTCCCTTGTGCGTGGGGCAGGGGATTGATCAGCTTAGTGCTTTGTGCAGGGCCAGCCTTGCAAAGCGTACGGGCTGTTCTCACTTCAACCACAGCAGAAGCCTTTACTTAAAACAAAAACAAAAATAAAACTGAACTAGATGTGATCCAGATGCCTACAGACTTTGCCCGGCCCTGATCCCCTGCCTGGCTGTGGATTCTTGCCGCTGTCTCTCTCCGTAACATCCGGGTACTTTATTGTGACCAAGCTTCAAACTTAACCCAAGTATAGACCATCATTTATGTACCTAATTGTCTGTTGATGGATATTTGAGTTATTTCCCCTCTAGGGCTACTATGAATAAAACTGCTGGGTTTTGTGTGGGCATAAATTTTCGCTTCTCTTGGTAATACCTGAGAGTGGAGTTGCCGAGTCATATGGTAAGGGTATGTTAACTTTACAAGAAACTTCCAAACTGCTTTCCAAAGTGTTGTACTATTTAAAACTCCACCAGCAGTGTATGAGAGAGCTCCTGTCATCCTGCACTCTCATTGACACTTGTTGTCAGTCCTTTATATTTTAGCTATTCCAGTTTGTACATAATAGTATTTCATTGTGCTTTTAATTTGCATTTCCCTAATGACTAATGATATTTGGCATCATTTTGGCCATTTGTGTATCTCCTTTTGTGAGGTATCTGTTCACACTTTTACTCTTCCCTTTAATGGGTTATCTTCTTATTAATGAGTTGTAAGAGGTTTTTTGTTTCTTTTTTAATATATCCTAGACATAAGTTCATTGTCAGATATGTGTATTGCGAGTATTTTCTCTTGTCTGTGGCTTGCCTTTCCCATGAACATTTTTTAATGGATTAATGAATGAATGTTGATTCGTTGACTCTCCAGCTTCCATCTCTAGCTTATACCCCTCTTTTTAGTATGAGGAACACTCTTCTAATTCCCTCTACTTGGCTGTGAGCTAGATCCCTTTACCTGCAGGTGGAGAGGGGGTGTGGCATTAGGGGTGGAACTGTGGACTCAGGAGGCCGACAGTCCTGGGTCCACATCCCAGCTCCAGGGCTCACGAGTGGGCAGATCATCCCCTCTGCTCTCTGAGCCTTGCTTTCCTGGTTTGTGAAATGGAGACAATACGTGATCTTCTCCTTGGGCTGCCGTGAAGATGAATTGAGATGATGACTGCAGAGCACCTAGCAAGGGCACAGAAAAGTGGAGATGAACCTGTTGGTGCTCCCGTTGCCAGGGCCCCTCAGCACCCCAGCCCCAGCCCGTGCCAACCAGGCCACACAGAGCGGACTGCTTCTGCCTGCCTTCTTTGTGTTGAAAGTACCACCTTCCTCCAGTTCCTCAGGCCGAAAACCCCGACTCCTCCTTCCCTTCCTTCCCTCCTGGTCCCCACTTCCTGCTCCAGAATGGCTGCAGCATCAGCCCCTTCCTCTCTCTGCCCAGGTCTCTGCCCGGTCAGGCCTCCGTACCGCTCCGCCGTGCTCTTGGAATAGCTCCTTACCAACATGGTCTCCCCACCTTCTGCCTCCTCCATCTCCCACCCTGCGTTGCCAACGGCTTCCTTTCGGAATTAGAACCCAGGAGCCCTGGGGTGATGTTTGAGGAAGACCACTCTGTAAGGGCAGGGCTCCGCTGTCACCAGCTTCTTCTCTGGTTATAAATAACAGGCTCTGTTCTTAGTCTGCCGGCAGTTAGTTCTCCTCCCCTACCTCCCGGAGCCTCCATCAGGGACCTTGGCTGTCCTTACTGGAGACAGCCATTCCTTGGCCTTTGGCAGGACCCATTCCTTTGATACGTGATCAGAAAATTCAATTATAAAACCAATTACTGATTTCCTGAGCTTTACAAAGGAGACATGAAAGTTTGATTAAATTTGAATTCCTGTTTGGCTGATTGCCAGCCAAGGCTAAATTGGCTTGTGGGAGATGTTTCTGTGGACGCTGTTTTGTTTTGCGGCTGCACTCTTGGAGAGAAGGGGGGCACGCTGGTTTTGTTTTGTGTTGTAGGATTTTTTTTCTCCACCCCTCCAACTTTGCTGAATGACTGTTCCTCTGTTGTGACGCATGAGATGTAAATCCCCCAAAGACCCGTTGCCAGGGTGACAGGCTCCAGAATTGAGCTCAACTAAACAAAGTCCTTCAGCTTTGAAGGTTAAAGCATTTGTTTCGCATGCAGACTCGGGTTATAGTGGCCCTCCACAAGGCTGCATTCAGGGACGCCTGGGTGAGAAGGGACACAGAAGGGGCTCACTCACGGGTTGCTCTGGAGTACCTTCAGCAGTGAGGCCAGGCTTTGTCTGCTTCCAGCCCCTACCCAGCGAACACTCAGATGCTGAGGCCAAGGATCAAGGGACAGGAGCCCCTGAGGTGCATCTGCCCAGGTGGTCACCTCCCCCTAGGGCCCGACAGCCAGGGCCCAGGGCAGGTAGGGACTGGAAAGCAGACCTTTGTCTCTAGCCAAAGTGGCTTGCTTTTTCAGATTTTTCTGGGAAACTGAACAGAGCCTGTGATGGGAGCTGGCCAGGGCTCCAGATCAGAGTCTGAGTTGGTTGCAGGACCCAAGTTCCTTCCCTAGGAATAAAATGAGAGGATCCCCGTTGTTTGGAAGGTGTAGCCATCCCAGAATTATTCTTCTATAAGAGGCATATTATCCAAGAGTGGGGATAAGGCCCCACTCAAAAGTATCTCCCACATGCCTAAAGTGCCCTAATTAGAGATGGGGCCCTTTGGGTTTTAAAGGCTTTTTAGTCTCTAGGAATCCTGATTGAAGTACTGATACTCCTGGAGGGAGAAGCATCTACCACTGAGGACCAACTGAGAAACCGACCTTTGGGAGAAGGCCTGGGATTCTCTGTGCCCAGGGTGGGGTCAGATAACCTCTACCTGCCTCCCAGCTCAGTCAAGGCCAGGCTCAAAAGTGACCTCTTACACCAGAAAACTCGCACCTCTGACATCTTTGTGTTGCTCCACGCCTCACAAAGCACTCACACCCTGCCCCTCAGCCACACAGCAGCCTCATGAGCCGGCCACCTTGACCCCCAGTTGACCAAGGCAGCTGGGGCTCAGTGGGGTCAGGTGCCTTGCCCAGCATCGCACTGCTGGTGAGGGCAGATTCTGAACTTGGCCCTGATTCTTCTGAGTCCAACCCAAGCCAGTTTCCTCTGTGCACACAGCCTCTAACTGCACAGAGGCCACGGACACGGTGTACCCTCTTTGTTTGATAGACTTGTTTCGTGTGTGTGTGTTTGTTTGTTTCTACAAGGTGAGAAATTTTGGTAAGCCTTGAATTTGGTACCCACCCCCCTTTTCACTTCTCTTTTTTTTAATGAAAATGTTACAGCTTCTTGGTGGAGTTGTAATTAGGAAATTCTGGGTTACTCAGGTAGGCAGAGTTGACAAATAACCAGGCAGCACTGGATGGAGTATCCTTTCCCCTCCTCAGAAATTCAGATTTTGCAAAATTGGAGGGGAAAGAGTTGTGAGGATAGGAAAAATTTGTGCAGCTGGGCTGGGTCAGGGAAGGTAGACTCCCTCCTTTATGTAGAACTAGAAGAATGTTTTGAAGTTATGTTTATGCATCATGATTTTTTTTAATATGTGCAGACATGAGGCAGGATGGGAAGAGGGGAGCAGATGAAGGAGGAACCCAGGTTGGGGTCCAGCCTTTGGCAGGAAGGGACTGGCAGCCCAGATGGGAGAAGGGTTCCTGAACAGATGCCTCAGAAGACCCCACCATCACCCCACTCCACCTGTACTTCTGAGTGACAGTGATGACAGCAGGGCAGTGACAGCTACCTCAGGGTGGAGCACACGCAGGCCAGGCTCTGTGCCAGACACTGTTGTTTCTGGTGTCCTTCATTTTCATTCTTTATTTGAGTGGTGACATGTTTATTTTAATATGAACCCAGAAGTATGTGGCCCATCTAGCTCATGATTGCTCAGATATTAGACTCAGGCCAAAGTAGGGGCTTAACCTTTTTTAAAAAGTGAGTCAAGTAAAAGAAACATATACACATTAAGGCTGGGGGTGTTACACAGATTGGGCAAAAATTCCAAGAGTAGGACAGAAAGGACTGAAGTTTGGGAAAGCTTGCCTTATCTGTATGAGCTAGGTAAGTAATATGATTATGCTCATTTTACAGATAGGAAACTGAGGCTCAGAAAGGTTAAGTGACTTGCCCACAGTCACACAGCTGATAGATGGCAGAGTCGGGACCCAGACCAAGGCCTACCTGACTCCCAGGGCAGGTTAGCAGCCCCAGCAAGGCTTAGAGCCCACAGCCCAGGTAACATTCTCATCTTCATCCTCCAGGTGAAGCCCCAACACTGGCCCCCAGCCAGCCTTCCTGGGGCTGTCTGCTGGAGAATGAAGGCCTTTCTGGCTCCTTACTGAAGGGCTGATGGAGGTGGATCCCACTCTGGGGACCCCTCCAGGCTTTCTTCTTCCAATCAGCTGCATCTAATTCTCTCAAATAAAAGCCTTTTCAGAAAGTGCCTGGCGTGATGCTGCGTGTGACTGGCAGAGCCGCAATGCCATGGCTTCTCTGTCCAGCCAGCCCCATCCCCACCTCCACCGACCCCCAGAGGGCCCTCCTGGTCTCCCTTTCCTTTCTTCTCAGGTCTCTCCCAGCCCTTCCTTTCCTTCTTTCTTTCTTATCTCTGAATCACTTTTTCCAATAAGCTGTCGACTCAGTATATCAAGTAACTCCCTGAATGATTTCTGTAAGACTCCTCCTGAGGACTGAAACCTTGGAGCTGGACATACATTATATTCATGTGGGGCCAAGATTTCAGAGCAGTATTAAATTTGCATGGGGAGCTGACAGAGTAGCCTCTTCCACACAATATGGATGGTAAGGAAACAGCATCTTCAGCAGGATGGAAATAGTCACACAAGCAACTTTGCCAGGTTTATTTCTCTACTGGGAGAAATCAGCCCAGTTTACCCAGGCGTAGGGGGAGCAGCAATCAGACAATCAGAGCAAACCTTGTGGCTGAGAAACCATTTGGATCCCTGTGTTTTATAGTTGGCTGGGTTCCTAACCAGGGATCCTGAGGCTACAACCCCAGAAGTAAAAGGCAGTTGGGGTGGATGGGGGTGTGTGTGTGTGTGTGTGCACTTGTGTATTTGGCTGTGTAGTTCTGTGGGGGGAAAGGCTTGTGTGTGTTTGACTGTAAGCCTTCTCTAAAGAGAGGGCCTGTAGCTCTTGTCCCCTCTCAAAGGGGCCTCCTACAATCCTAAAAAGGTTATACTGAAGGCCTAACTGTGTGCCAGGCATGTAAGCTGCTAGTGGAGGTCCCTGAGAAGAGTAATTCTGCCTGAACTTAGAGTTTAGAGAAGAGAAACTAACAAATAAACAAGAAAAGCCAGATAGCGGTCGAGCAGGACAGAGGATTTAAATAAGCAGGTGCCATGAATGGGTGGCTCCTTGAAGTCAAGGTGGGAAGCAGCTGGCTTCCTGCTGCAGCTAACCCCATGGCCACTGTGTGACACAGTGACAGCTGACATCTGCTGACAGCTCACCACGTGCCAGGCACTGTCCTCAAAGGCTTGTGTTATTTCTGTTAACCCTACCCCTGACCCTGAGAAGTTGGGACTGTTTAACAGATTCGGGTGGTAAGGTTTGGCAGGGTCACCCAGACAGTGAGAGAGCCAGGACCAAAATCTAGGGTTACCCACCTCCAAAAGCCTCACGAAGAAAAACACTTACCTCTCCAGACTTCATTTTTCTCATCTATAAAAATGGGACGGTTCTGTATTTGGGCTTATCCCTGAGAAGCAAAAAGAATAGTTTTTAAAATATAAACTTTTGTACAAATAGGCCTGAGAGTCACACCCCTGTGTTTGGCTCAGGAGCCCAGGTGGAGCCAATGACATGTCTGCAGCAGAGTTTTCTCAGACCCCTGCAGGGCTTTCCATTGAACTACCAACATGAGAAAGGTTACTTAAACCTCTTTTGACTAACTGGAGAGTTTGCTTTGTCTCCCACTGTCCTGTCAGAGTTCCATGGAACAGCAGCTTTAGTTCGAGAAGCCTGGCCCTGGCAGCCCTGAGGTGGCGGTCCTCACTGCTCGCTCACTGCCCGGTGGCCGCAGGCTCATCTCCCTGAGCCCAGCTCCATGCCTCGCTCCCACAGCCTCCAAGAGCTCTGATGCTGGCCTGCCTGGCTGGTGTGAACACAGGCCCGCTGGTGCTGGCAGTGGTTAATGCCTGGACACAGGCTGACAGCACCGAATAGCAGCAGCAGTCGAGAAAACAGCCTAGGCCACATTAGCCCTGCAGCTGATTGAGGGGTTTGGGTGTCAGCCCCCCGAGAGTATCAATGGGCTGTGTGGCATCCTTCACTCAGTACCTTGGGGTGACTCGGATGTGCTTTTGAGGGTAAGGCTCTTACGGAAGAGGTGTGGCGGAGCCAAAAGCACAGGTTTTGCAGGTGAGAAAGATCTAGACACACCCCAGCTCTAGCTTCTAGTTCCAGGACCTTGCACCACCTGAGATCGAAGGGGCTGTGGGAGGTAGGGCCGTTTTTCTGTTAACCCTCTAAGCACTTACGACAGAAGTAGGTAGTTTTTCATCATTACTATGTGTGCAGGGAGATTGGGGCTTTTTGTGTATTTGTTTGTGGTTTGTTGTTTTGTTTTGATGAGTTATTTTTAACCAGCCCTCTGACTTGTACTTCTTTTACTGTGCATTTCTTCCCAGTGGGACACAGCACACCATTCTGCTTGATTGAGGGCTTCAGTCACAGCAGTTCTGAACATAGGTGACTCATAAACCACAGTGGCCGTTATGTGGAGTTCTTACTGTGTGTCACCCTGAGCGCTTGACTGCACTAACATTGAAAATGCGCAGCATCCTTTGCTGTCACCACCCCACTGGACAGATGTGGCTGCTGAGGCTCGGAGAGCCTAAGTCGGCCTAGTTCCAGGGCCCAGTTACTCTCTCAGTGTTGCTGTCTGGAAATGTGGGTGTGGCCAAAAGTCCTGGGGCCCTAAGTGCCCCCACCCGAGGGTCTGCCCGCCTCATCCAGACAGTGGCACCTGTGTCCCGCCTCACTTTGATGTGAGCAGTCTCTTCCTTCTGCGGCCCCACATCTGCTCCTCCCCACCTGCAATGTTCCCCCACTGACATCCCCTTCCCACCTGCAACATCCAGATCTCAGGGACCCCAGTGCCAGCCCAGGCACATGAGCCCCGGCTACTTGGTGATTCACACTGTGGCCTCTCCCTAAAGGGTTTCCACCACCATCCACTCCTTCCCCCGCTACAAGCCCCACTTCCCAGCCAGCCTGAGCTTGCTGTCACCTCCCTGCTGGGAGCCACCAGCTGAGCGGTCAGTAACCCTGTAACCTTGCGCTAACCCCTTCCTTTCTGTGCCTCAGTTTCCCCACTTGTATGATGAAGGAGTGTAGATGGCATCATTTGCAAGGGCCCTTCCAGCTCTGACGTTGCAAACCTCTGTCATCCTGCTCTGTCATTGATAACTGCAGTGGCCTTCTTGGGGTTCTCCGTGTGGCCACCATCCCAACTCTTCCACACTTGGTCTGGCTGCACACCGCAGCCAGAATGAGCTTTCAGAACCAGAATATCATTTCTCTCCCCTCTGTTAAGCCTTCCCATGGTTTCGCACCTCACTTGGAATGGAAGTCAAACTCCTTTCTGTGGTTGGCAATGCCCTGATTGGGCTGCGGGCCACACTGGCTATAGCTCAGAAGGTGCCTTGAGCACAGCCAGCACACCAGCCCACCTGCTGTGAGTCCCCATCACCCACATTACTAACCTCATCACTGTGTGTATCGGTTCCTCACCCAACCTGTGTCCTCAGCTTTGTATTTATGGCTTGCCCTGACACTTCCCTTTTCTTACATGTCCCAAATTATTAAAAGCAGCTGCTTTATAATTAATTGAATGAATCATGGGGAAAAACACGTTTTTTTCTGTCTATAAATCATTCCACCTAAAATTTTTCTGGGAGGATAAAATGCTGTGATGAGTACCCAGCACACATCTGACTCAGGCCACCGTGCTCCCAGGCTGCAGCTCATGAATGTTCAGACGTCTCTGGAACTCCCCCTGGCCTGAAACAGGACCTTTGGGGTCAGTTGTGGTAGAGTCAGTAGAGAAGGGCCACAGGAGTCATAAGCATCCTTCAAGAGCTGATGCCACTTCCAGACAGGGAAATTGCCCCAACAGGATCACAGTCTTGTTCTTAAGACCAACACACAGAAGCCCATTCAGTAACCAACTGGTGTGATTCAGAGCCTGGTGTCGGAACTCAGAGGAAAGCCAGGTATGGAAGCTGGTGCCGAGTGTTCCCAGAGCAGAGACTCTCTATCGGCGTGTCCTGGAGCACAAGACGGGTTACAAGTGTGCCCGAGGAATCCTCTCCTCTGTGTCCTGAAAGTGCTTACAGATGCCAACGTTCTCTGCGTGGACCCTGACGTGGAAAAGGTTGGGAAGACCAGCCAGAGCAGGGAGACAAAGCTTGAGTTGGCACCTTAGGTGGCTAGGCCTTGGGTAGAGATTTCACCTTCTGGGGCAGGAGAGCCCCTCACGACTGCTGGACGTTTTCCGTACTTGCATGCTTGTGCTGCAACCCACACTGAGATGGTATTGGCCACTCAGGGATGATCACATCCAAAAAGAGTCATGGATGCGGCGTGTGTGCTACCACTGACCGCCAGCCCTTGTGCCTGGCGGTTCCTGCTCATCAGGCACAGCCCTGAGCCTGGCCTTGGAGTCCTCTCGGGGTGGCCATGCCCCAGGTGGCCGCCGCATTGGTCAGGGTTGGCCCTCAACTTGAAGCCATCTTCCTGTCTCGGGTCTGCCCCGTGCAGTTCCCTCATTTTACAGAGCCCAGCAGGGGAGAGTGAGCTGGAAGGCCATGGGAGAACACCCATCTTGCCCCTTGAGGCTTCTAACCCCCAGCATAGTGCTTTCTGGCTCTTTCCCTACCACGTTTATTTGTTCACCAAGTGTGTACTGAGCCCCTGCCATGTGCCCCCTCGGTGGGAGATCCTGAATGCAGGAGGGAGCCTGACTTAGGAGCTCAGGGTCCAGGGAGAGGCCTGGCAGGTGGTGAGAGCCACACTCGGGGTCGCCCTCCCTGGGGGAGCAGAGACCCCGCAGTGGGTGTCGGCCGGCCCCTGTCTCTGCCTCACTTGATTCTGGGGCTTTGCCCATCATGCCAGCTGCCTGTGTTCCATCACTCCTTGCTGAAATCCTTGTTGAAATCTTGTCTCCAAGGCCAGCTAAGACCTGTGGCATCACAGGCAGGCAGATCCCGGGTCCCTCTTCAAGCCGGTATTCTTGGGGTGGTGTTTATCATTTATTCAGTGAGTGTGGAGACCCTGGTTTTCTATTAAGGAGCATGTTTTTCTGTATTATTCAAAATCAGGGGTATTTTAGATGTGCCGAACATGCTGGCTTTCATATCCACCATTTGTAACAAGAGAAGACTGGTTCCTCACAGCCCCTGAGGGGAAAAGGAGCCCATGTGGACATAATTACAGTTAGGCTCAAGTTCCTTTGGTTTTTCTCTTTTCCTCTAACGATAGCAAACATTCTCCACTTTTCTGCAGTTTTTGTTCTTTCTTTGGTTCCCATTTGCAGTGTTCCAAACCAGACAACTTCTTGGGTGGAATACTAAAGAGTTTGAAATTTATACAGTAAACAAATCCATTTACCCTTAAATACACTATTCACAACTCAGTTCCAGAATTCCACTGACCACTCGCCCTGGCCTGGCCCAGTCGGTGAGCTGGCCCTTCCCCGCATGTGCATCCCGCACAGATGTAGTTGTGTCAGTTTTCAGCTGCCACAGGTGGGCACCAAGAAGGATACAGTCCACCTCTGCCAGAGCAGAGCCAGCCCACTCTGGAGGCATCCAGGATAGAGGGTTTCTGTTGACACCTGTGACATTTCAGCTCCTCTCGTGACCAGTCTGCCCCATAACCTGGCTCGCCTGGGTTTCCCATTGAGGCGAGCAGAGACCTTGACACTGGGTGGTCCCTTCTTTGCTTTCTAACACCATTCTTGGCTCGCCCTGATGTCACAGGTCTCCAGGGTCAAGAAGAGGGCACCTGATGCGCAGCTTAGCTTTATGGCCTAGAATTCATTCACTTCTTCATTTCATAATGAACCGAATAGTCAACAGAGCAGATACAGGCCCTGCCCGTATGGAGCTCACAGTCTTCCTGGGAAGATAAATAGTTGATGGGGGGACAAATGTATCTAATTACACACTGTGGTAAGTTCTTTTAAAGAAAAGGATGCTGGCGTGGAGACAACAGGAAGCATCTGCTTCAGACGGGGTAGGGTAGAGCAGAGCAGGGAAGACTTTCTCCTGGGGTTACATTTAAGCAGACTGGCGAATGAGAGGAGCCAATCTCTCTAAGACTTGAGGTAGCAGGAGGAGTCGTGCAAAGGCCCTGAGGTGGAAATGAGCTTAGCATGTGTGTCACACAGCCTAGAGAGGGGGCAGGGTGGCAGGCAGATTTAGGTAAATGAGGGCAAGGGAGTCTCTGGGTTGAGGTTTAAGGGGAGGCAGGACCCAGACCGGCACAGCCTACGTAGCACTTGGAATGTTGGAGAGAGAACCCCCGCTCCCAGCTCCAAGGGGAGCCCCATCTCAAGGGCTGCAGTAGCTTGCTTGGGCTGTCACAACAAAGTGCCACAGACTGAGTGGCTTAAGCAACAAAAATTTTTCTCACCATTCTGGAAGCTGGAAGTCTGGGATGAAGGTGTTAACAGAGTTGGTTTCTTCTGTGGCCTCTCTCCTTGGCTTGTAGATATCTGTGTCCTCACATGGTCTTCCCTCTGTGTGTGTGTCTCAGTCTCCTTAAAAGGACACTGGTCACAGTGGATGGGGGCCCACTCTAATGACCTCATTTTAACTTAATCACCTCTTTAAAGAGCTGACTCCAAATACAGTGACGTTTCTGAGGTACTAGGTGGTTAGGGCTTCCACATATGAATCTGGGGGGCTATAGTTCAGCCCATAACTGGGGTCTTAACTGACGCCCTCTTTGAGGACAGCTTTGTGGTTTCAGATCAGCATATTCAAATGCCCTGGGAAGCCAGAGGAGACACTCCTAAGCAGACTGCTCCCTCTTTGTTGAAAGAGATATAGCAAATATTTAAGAGTGTCAAAGACTTAATGGCACCAAACTGAGACTTTCTTACCCACGATTAATCACAATCCATGGAAGAGAGTTGGAAACTTTCCGGGAGTGATTCAGTGGTTATTACTGCAGGTCCCCGTTGGCCCACACTTTGGGACACCCTCTTTCAACCTTGCCAGGAAGGGCAGCCAGCAGAGCCTAGGCAGGGAGGTGGGTGGCAGGCTGGGTGAGGAAGAGGACTGGGGATGGCCAAGCCCGCCAGGCTCTTTCATGCTTCCTCCCAACCCCTAGCATGGCCCCTTGCCTGGGAGAGAGGCCCAGACAGCTTTATGCTGAATTAAATGGTGGGGACAACCCCCAGCCAACTTCAGGATCTGCCTTCCCCAAGACCCCTCAGATCAGTGTGTTCTCTGCTTCCAGAGCTGGGGAGATAGCCGACCCCCAACTGCTGGAGGACCAAGGTGTCTACAGACCCACTGATTAGCCTTGGGTGGCTCTCTTCACCTTATGCTGAAGATAAAAATAACTACCAGGAGGGAAATGGCCTAGAGAAATTACCTTGAAATTCAGAAAACATGAAGCCAGGCTCCATCTAATTAAGATGACATTTTAAAAGGAGGGTTGGGGGATGCCTGGGTGGCATTTTAAATTGCAAGCTGATTGTACAGCCTCTAATTTTGGTTCTGAGAAAAGTTTCCAATCGAAACAGAAGACGGACTTCAAAGGCGCCGCCTACTGCAGGCCAGGCAAAGGGAGTGAAAGACCAGCAGGGGGGCCCTGGGCACAGTGTGGCCAGGACTCAGCAAAGGCTTGGAGGTGGCAGGGGGCCACGGTCCCCTGGAGCCTGCTGTGTCTTTTAGGGGATCAGTGGAGCCGCTCCTGAGAGGAGCACTAATTGAGGCAGTGGCCTTGTCCTTTGAGAGTGAGTTTTGTCCAGCCTGGGCCATCTTGGGGGCACTCACTAGGCAGAGCTTTGGCCTGGACTGGCTGCAGGCATCCTCCCCCGAACTTCTTCTCCCCCTGGTGCCATAGAAACAAGGCCTGGTTCTCCTGTAGCAGCCTCGAGCACCCTCTTGGGGAGGGGGCTACTCCCTCAGGGGATTTCTCCCCGCCAGCCTCTCAGGCCCACCAGGTAGAAAAGGCCTGCTCCCTCCCAGAGTTCTGGGAGAGGCAGTCCCAGTCCCTTTCAGTTTGGAAGGCAGGTGGATGGACCTCCCAGTTGGAGGTAGGTGGAGGCTGACCCATCCTCTCAAGCGTGAAGATCCTGCTCCCCTGCTCTCTGGGCAGAGCAGCCCCAGCTTTGTGCAGAGCCAGCTGCCCTCAAGGGGCCTGCATGTCCTCCCTTTTGTTCACCCCGAGTTATCTCACAAAGATGGTTTACCTAGGCAGACTCACTGTTGATTTGCACTAATGTTGATTTGCACACACACATGCCATGATTTAAGCATCTCCCAGTTCAAAGAGCATACTCACCCAGACCCTGGGTTCTCACAGGGACCCTGGGAGGGGAACGTGGATGGAGAACACCACTCAGACCTGAAGAAACTAAGTCACAAACAGTTGAAATGATGTGCCTACGCCTTTGGAGGCCAAATCCTTGCACTCTTCCACAAGTCTCACGTGGACGCATGTCACTTCCCACTTCCTTCCACTAGACTCTCCCTCACCCACCTAGCTTCTGATCAGCCACCAAGGTCTGTGTCCTGTTCCCCTTCTTTCTTCTCCATCTGTCTCTCCGCAAAGGCCTTCATCCAGTTCCTCCATAGGGAGGCAGGCAGGATGGTGAAGTGGCTGAGGAGTGAGGGGTAACAGATGGGAGGAGTTCCAGCAGGTGGCGGCGGGCGAGGTGGCCTTGGTTCCCTCCCAGTGGGGAGCCATCGAGGGTTTTCTGTGGTGATTAAATGCTCTCTGGGCAGTAGATTAAAGGAAGAGAGGCTGGAGTCCAGGACACAGGTCTGGACCCCAGCTGTCATCCATGCAGGAGAGGCAGGGGTGCCTTGGAGAGGTGTTCAGACAGTTCTGGAGGAAAAGGACAGTTCTTGGGAATCAGCTGCAGGGACAGAGGAAGGGAAGAGAGCAGAGTTGGCCTTGGGGTCTCCAGCTTGTGTGATGGAAAACACAGCATTGCCTTTGGAAAGGCAGTGTGTCCCCCAAAGAGTGGTGCAGGCACTCCTGGAGTCATACAGGTTGACCTGGCCATTCATACAGATTCACATCTTCTGTCTGAGTAGTGGTAGGTGTTTTAGTGTATATTAGAAAAATTAACACACAGACGTCTGATTTCACAGATACTATTGTTTAGGATAAGTTGACTTTTTAAAGTGAGTTATTTAATGTCATTTTATAAAATTAAGTAAATAGCAGCGTTCACTTGCTGGCATGACAGAAACCAGGAGCCTGAGATGGAACAGAGGTGGTGTTGGGGACTGTGAAATGGGAGACCAGGAGCAGGGGAGCAGGGGGACCGTCCAGGAATGTGTTGAGTAGAGGAGCCAGTGAGCCGGGGCACTGCCCAGAGAACCTGCACAGAGGAGGTCCTGGTGGCATCCCGCCCACAGAGAAGGTGGCTTAAGAAAGCAAGAAGGGGTTTGAGGACTCAGCCCTGGGGACTTAAATGTCGGGTGGAGGGACAGGGACCCACAAGGGAGACAGAAGAGGGCTTACAGTGGACCAAGGCGACCTGGACACAGTGACCCTGTGTCCACCAGCCTGGCACCCAGAAGGAAGAAGAGTGAGCAGAGAGCAGGCCGTCAGTGGGGTTGGCCCTGGCGGGAGGGGACAGAGGGAGGAGGATAAAAGGAGGAAGGGGAGGACAGTGGCATGAGGGGAAGCAGGGTCAGAGGAAGGGCTTAGGGTGGGGAGGCCACAGCGTGGTACAGAGAGAGGGTGCAGAGGAGTGGGAAGGGGGTGTGGGTGGTCAGGGGTAAAGAGTCAGCAGAAATGGAGTAGGGACCAGACCCCATCACTGCCTTTTCAGCAGGTCAAGTCTGACATGGGAGGCAGGGCACAGTGGCTTCCCTTTCAGGGTTTGGCTGAAGTTCATCCAGTTGCTGGATGGGGTTCCAGAAGCTCGAGAGCAAGCAGTCCTAGGTTGGATTCAATGGCTCCCAGGACTAGGTTGTTCCGGCCTCTCCCCAGGCAGGCAGAGAGGACAGCCCACCTCACTGGAAGGCAAGTGCCCGCTCAGCCGCACAGCTGCTGGGGACAGGTGGGCAGGGCAGGCCCCTCCCTCCTTCCTTCTGTCCTCCCTGCTGGCCTTGGGGCTGGACATTTACCTTCCTGCTCCCTTCCGAGAGGATTTTGGCAGCTAGGAGACCAGAGGTCACCATGACAACAAAGCTCCTTAGCAGACCTGCTCCCCTGCATCTGTGTCCAGACAATTTGGGGCAATCATCTCTTAACAAAAGTGAAGCCTCAGGTTGGCTGCTTGGGGTGGGGAGATGGAGGGAGTGAGCAGACTCACAGTTGCCATCCTTCCACCCAAGGCAAGGAAGGCACAGATGCCCCTTCCCTTTCCATGAGAATGCCATGTGATGTGCTCCTTGGGAGCCAGAGCCAACAGTGAGCTCATTCATTCCCACACCAGTGAACCCAAAACCAGGGAACCAAGGAGGGAGAGAAGGACAGAGAAGGAAACAGGAAGTCCATGGACAGTGAAAGCTGGAGTCCGTGGCATCCCCCAGGTCCTGCCAGCAAGCAGTGTACACGCCCAGTAAATCAGGGTGCTTCCGCAAGCTTCACAGAACCTACAGCCAAGGCCCTGCTGGTGGGAGGAGGGTCAGGGCTGTGCAGATCGAGAAGGTGAAGTTGGCTGTTTTCAGACCCCTGCCCAGGGCCCAGAGCCCGCCTCACAGCTCCTAATCACTCTCCTTCTGCACTGGCTGTGTGCCTGCCTTACACTGCACGCTGTGGGACGGCGCTTCCCAAGTTGGGGAGTGGGCAGGTTTTAGCCAGCATGTTGGACAAACAGGTTGATTTTTATCCCAGTAGCTATTACCTCATTTTACTGCATTTTAGAAAAAGATAAAAATTAACATATCAAATATCCTTTTGCAGATATTATTGTTAGTGATACTAAATATACTTTCCCTTAAAGTAAGTTAAAGTGAATAAAAATCTAAAGTAAAGATATTAAGTAAATTATAGTAGATGGTATAAAAACACAGCAAAAATTTACCATTATTTATTGAGTTCCTACTGTGTGCCATGCAATGTTCTATGGAACAAGAATTATGCCAGTGGTAGGTGTGTGAGTGACGGAGGCTTGAGAAACATGGCTGTGAGGCACAACTTTCTCCTTTTTTCAGGAGAGTGGCTGGGGGACACAGATTTTTTGATACTCTAGAAAACTTACCTCTGTCCTTCATCAGCTTACAATTTTATTTAGAGGGCAGTTGCTTGCTTATTGAAGCAATAGAAGAGAGAGAGTACCAGATAATCCACAATCTAGGGCTGATCAGTGGCCAGATGTCACATAGGGAACAAAGACCGGGGGAGAAGAACACTAACAGGATGCATGGGCCAGGGTACCACTCACTGCTACAACAAATAGGCCCCAAATGTTTCATGGTTCAGATGTGACAGAGGGTTATTTCTTGCTCATCTAATAGTCTCAGCAGGTGCCCTGGGTGGCTGGGTGGCTCTCCTCCACACGGTGATGCAAGACATGCTCCTTCCATCTTATGTTGTCACCCCCCTGCCCCCTGGACTTTGTCATCCTCTGCGTTCAGGGGCACACTTACTTCTGAAGGGCCTAGACCCAGGACATCCACACTCCATGGACTCCAGCCCAGTCACATGGCAGGTGGTGGCCTGCAGGAGAGTCCCTAACCCAGGGGCCACGAGTAGGCAAAATACAGCCCTCACTGAGC
The DNA here is from genome assembly GCF_009834535.1 of Camelus ferus. Taxonomy (NCBI): domain Eukaryota; kingdom Metazoa; phylum Chordata; class Mammalia; order Artiodactyla; family Camelidae; genus Camelus; species Camelus ferus. Next base: position 35,579,127 of record NC_045704.1, read on the forward strand.
TAGACAGCCCAGGAAAAACTCCCTTTTTCTAACTCCAGCAAAGGTGCTGTGTGGACTGGCTTCTACCCTGCACAGGGCTTGGGGAGCAGGACGTGGAGAAGTATGAGAGGGGAGAGAGGGGCAGAGGAAAGCCAGCATGCCTTGGAGTGAAGAGGAACCTGAGCCCAGGTGGCTCCAGGTGGCCTCGTTTGTGGCGCTGCTGGTTCAGAGAGTGAGGGCCAGCCCGAGCCGAGCCCCACCTAAGTGGGGCCTCCATGGCTGCCCCGTCACTCAGTGAACCCTGTGCAGCAATGCCGCAGCATAGGGCAGAGCTGAGACCTCAGGCCTGCCCAATGGGCACCTGACCACCCTCCCACACCCAGGTCTGTGTAGCTGGGGCCTTGTCCTGATGCCGCGTTGGCAGCGTGTCACCCAGTATCAGTGTCGAGGAGATGAGGATGGCAGGGGCTAAGTGGGGAGGAGAGGCCATGCACCCCGATCCTAGGCCTTAGAGAAAGCTGCCAAGGTGGTCGCCCCCAGGCTGGAGCAGCTCTTCTCCACCCGGCCCTGAGCTGGACGTGGACCCTGTGGCAATGGGGGCACAGCTCTCCCTCATCCTGCCCTGCTGACACAACAGGATAGACAGGTCCCCAGAGGCTTCACTCAGTCCCAACCTGCCCCCAGTGCTGTGCTCCTCTTGCAGCCAGGTGCTGGGAGTGGAGGAGCTGGCACCCAGCCTGGCCCTGCTGTGCCCTCCCCATCCTGCCTGCCTAGGGCAGCCCATCAGGACCTCTCTGCCTGGCCCATGTTTTGGTTAACAGGAGTATTTGTCACCCTTGTTTTTTACACCTGTCGCCATCCCACCTGCTTCGTGTAAACACTGCCAGCATCGATGGCTAACACTGGTCCCCAGGGTGGGCACCAGCCAGGCTCCTGGGAGCTCCATCCCCTTAGCAACAGGACCGAGGAGCGCAGGTGATAGCAGCAAGAGCGCGTCCACGTGCCAGCTTTCCCAGACCCTTCCCTCAAGGAGACGGCAGAAGCAGGGCTCCGGGCCAGGTGCTGACCCCGGGCTTGCCATCCAGCAGCTGGGAGGAGGCAGTGCAGCTTGGTGACCACAGAATGTGAGCCCTGGAGGCAGACAGCTGGAGTTCACGTCCCTGCTCTGCCCCTCACTAGCTGAGTGACCTTGGGCCAATCTCATAACACATCTGAGCTTTGGTTTCTCCAATTATAAAGGGGGGGGGGAATGATAATTCTTGCAAACATTAAATGAAGCAAAGCCCTTGGGAAGTGCTCACTAAATACTAGGCTGCTGTAATTATCTCTTAGAGCCCCTCGTTGACCACCGGAGCTCCAGGCGAGTATGTCTGTGCCTGTGCATGTGTGTGTCTCTGTGTGTGTGTCTTTACCTGTGTGTGACTAAGTTGTCAGCTCCAAGGCTCACAGTGGACACTGGGGAGGCCACAGCCCTAGGCTTTCTGGTCCTCTGGGCTGGTTGGCTTGGCCTGCTGTGGCCCCTGACCTCAGATGTCCCTCCTCTACCCCAGCCCCGGCAGCCTTCCACCACTACTAGCCTTTGGGAAAAATTCGTTAACTCCTGATTTTCTACCTGAGAGTGTTGAACTGTAGCCAAAAGCCCCACTCTCAGCCCAAGAGGAGGTCTGCTGTGAATCAGTCACACCTCAGCAGGCGGAGGCCTCGTTGGTGGCCCTCAGGTGTGCTGGTTGGGGGCCCCCGCCAGGTGGGGCACAGTGCTGCCATATGTGAGGGGAGGTGGTTGTGTTTTCTGACGTGGGTTCACCAAGTCAGAAAGGGATTCCTTCCTATCCTTTAGCCTGAGAACCTCAAGAGGAAAGTCTCAGGCTGGTGCTAGCACCTCAACACCCCTGCATCGTCCCCCTTGTGAACAGAGAGGCAAGAGGCAGGGTCCTGCTGGAATTTAACGTTCGGCTTTCCTTGTCCTTAATCTTACGGGTGTCTTCTATTTAAAATGCTTCATGCAGGTTTTCTGTTTACCATAAGGATATGAAGTTTATAAAGTAGAAAGATGTGTCTAAGAAAAGTAGTAAGTGTTAGGCGTCAGGTGGAACAAGACTCGGGCAGAAGTTATGAAGATGTTTAGGGGATAATGTTTGGGAAAGAATGACCTGGTCTAGTGGTTTTCAAACTTTTTGGTGTGAGAACCTTTTACAGTACACTTTACAGTAATTTTTTAAAAATTATTGAGAACCCCAATAAATATTTTGTTTATGTAGGTTACATCTATCCATTTTTATTGCATTAGAAATAAAAAACAAAAAAGCTTTTAAACATTTATTCATTTAAAAGTAACTATAATAAACCCATTACTATTAATGTAAGTAACATTTTAATGAAAATTACTGTATATTCTAAAAATAGTCCAGTAAGTAAATGTCATTGTTTTACATTTTTGCGCATCTCTTCAATGTCTGACCTAATGGAAAACAGCTCCATTTTCATATGTGCTTCTGCGTTCAGTTTGTTGTGATGTGTTGTTTGGTTGACGAATATGAATAAACTTGGCCCCACACAAGTGCATAGTTGGAAAAGGAAGGAGCATTTTACTAGCCTTTTCAGATAGTTCTTTTTTGAAACTCACCAAAACTGGACAAGTGGTAGTTTCTTAAAGGATAGAATCTGAAACTATCAGTGATCATTTCCTGTTCTGTAATCTTAAATTCCACTGGTCTCTTCAACAAATGTTGCTGAAACAACTGGAAATCCACATGCCAAAAAGTGAATCTAGACACAGACCTTATACTTTTAACAAAAATTAACTCAAAATGGATCATGGAACTAAATCTAAAATGTAAAAATATAAAACTCCTTGAAGATGACATAGGAGGAAATCTAGTTGACTTTGGGTGTGATGATGACTCTTTAGATACAATACCAAACGTGGAGTCCATGAAAGAAATAATTGATAAACTGGACTTCATAAAAATTAAAAACTGTCCTGTGAAAGACACTGTCAAGAGAATAAGAAGCCTTGGACTGGGACGAAATATTTGTAAAAAACATGTTCAAAAAAGAACTATTATCCAAAATATACAAAGAACTGTTACAGTTCAACAATAAGAATATAAGCAGTCTTGTTAAAAAAAATGGGCCAAATACCTTAACAGACACCTCACCAAAGAAGACACACAGATAGCGAATAAGCATATGAAGACATGCTCCACATCATATGTCATCAGGCAAATGCAAAAATCAAACAATGAGGAGATACCACTACATGCTTATGAGTATGGCCAAACCTGGAACAGTTACACCACCAGCTGCTGGTGGGGATGTGATACAATAGCAACTCTCCAGCATTGCTGGCAGAATGCAAAATGGTACAGCCACTTTGGAAGACAGTTTGGTGGTTTCTTACAAAACTAAATATAATCCTACCATACAATCCAGCAATCACACTCCTTTGTATTTACCCAAAAGATGTGAAAACTTGTGTCCTCACAAAAACCTACACACAGGTGTTTATAGCTGCTTTATTCATAATTGCCAAAACTTGGAAGCAACCAAATGTCCTTCTGTAGGTGAATGGATAAAGAGACAGGGGTATGCCCAGACCATGGACTATTAGTCAGCATTAAAAAGAAATGAGCGATTAAGCCACAGAAAGACTTGGAGGAACTTTCAATGCATATAGTAAGTGAAAGAAGCCAATCTGAAAAGACTACATACTGTACGATTCCAATTATAATGGCATTCTGGAAAAGGTAAAGCTACGGAGGCAGTAAAAGGTTCAGGGGCTGCCAGGGCTTGGGGGAGGGAGGCATGAATAGGTGGATCACAGAGGATTTTTAGGACAGTGAAAATGCTCTGTATGATACCGTGATAACGGACACATGTCGTTATACCCTTGTTCACTCCCGTAGAATGCGCAATACCAGGAGTGAACCCTGAGGTTAAGCACAGACTTTGGGACATGGATCAGAGATTATGTGGGAAATCTCTGTACCTTCCTCTCCATTAAGTCTTTAAAAAAAAAATCCACTGGTCTACTTTGCACTTTGAATGTTTCAACCATGCATGATTTTTAGTGTCATTTGGTCACTTGGATAATATTAATTCAGAGTTATGCAGATCTTCCAAACTGACGCATTTCAGTGGAAAATATAAAAACTCAAATTTGTTAACATCAACATCTATCTGTCTTAGCAGAAAAGTCTTTAGGTTTTGGGAAGCTGTCAACCTTATGGTGCTAAATACAAGTTTTCCAAAATTCTGCTTTTTCTCTTGAAAGCTGGGAATTTTTTTCATTTTTGGTAACAAATTTGTTAGTTGTTTTCCTTGAAGTGAAAGGCTCATTTGGTTTATTTTTAGAAAATGCCTTCCCAAGACCAAGTCTGAGTTATCATTGTCTGGCTGGCAGGCATTCTCTCAAGTGAAAGTGGTGTCCCGTCAGAAAAGGGACTGTTTCGGCTGGGCAGCGCAGGCTCACAAGTGCCTTCCCTCTGGACGACCGTCATCCGCCGTCTGCCCCAGGAGCGCTTTATGCACACTTCCCGTTTCATTGCACAGAGTATGAAAAAGACATGCGCTCAGGGTAGAGAGTATTTAAATTTCACAATTTTTACTACTTCATCAAGCCCATGCCTAAGTAGAACTGGCATTGGTTTTCCTGTGACTGCAGGGTGACAGGATAGAAGGACAACTAGTGCAGTTCGGTGCCGCGGCTCCCTGCCGAGGGGCTGCCCTTCTGCCTCCCGATCCTTTTGCACCAGCGGTGCCGGCATTAGCACCACCAGAGAGGCCAGGAACATCTTAATGGCATTATGAAAACAGTTTTGATCTTGTGGACCCCTGAGAGACCCCGGGGGTAGGCAGATCACCTTTTGAGAACCACTAATCTAGCCACCCCCTTCTTTGTGCCTTTGAGGACAAGGACGCTGAGATCAGATGAAACTTGCCCAGGGCCCCAGAGTCAGAAAGAGGCAGAGCATGGACTGCAGCCAGGTCTTCTCACACCTGGTGCACTGCCCCAGGCCGCGTCCCTGAGGTCCTGGAAGCAGGTGACCTGCTCCCTTTGAAACAAAAACATCATCCGATCATTGTAATGGGTGGTGGAGGAACCGATGTCTCCAGTGAGGGGACAAGAAGACAGGACAGGGTGTCAGTGAATAAGCTGGGGAAGAGGCACTAATCAACCAAACCTGTCGTATCCAGGGCCTGCCTGCCCACCCCACCCCCATCACTCCCACCACATGTGTGCTGTTCCAGCTTCCATCTTTTCTCTTCCATAATTGTGTCGCAAATACCTCCCAGCCGAGGCGGCTCTAATTAAACTATTCACCATCATCACTTTGTGTTCTGAAGAGACGAGGTTGGCCATTATCACTTTTCTTTCCCTTTGACTGAGCTCTGTGTGGGTAATTTCATTCTGCCCTCGTTCATTTCTTAGAAATTTAGCCTATCCAATTTTAGTTCTTTTCTCCTATCTTAGAACATTGAGCTCGGGAGAAAGGAGGCAGAGGGTAAGGATTTGGAAATTTCTGTCCCACTCACCTTAAAGTTTGTTTTGGACTGAATGGTGCCTGCTTGGTGGTTTGGCTGTCCCCCTCACCCCTGTCCAGGAGCAGTGCCCAGGAGGTAGAGACTGGCAGGTCTGGACCCACCGAGGGGAGAAGGACACCAGGAGGAAGTGACACCACAGAAGGCTGTCCTAAAGTGGATGGTGTTTGGGGTTTTGGACAATCGTGCATCCCAAGTCCATCCTCAGGGATCTGAGGTGAACAGAAGCCATGGTGACATAAATGCCCCACTGCCCCCAGGCCCAGGACAGCCACCACCCTGCATCCCCCATCTCTGCCAGTCACCCACCTAGTACACCCCTCTGTAGGCCCTCGCTCGCCCTCTTCTACACTAGCCTTGGTGTTTCCCTGTGCAGAAGCTGGGCGCTGATCCCTGCCCCGTACCTACTAGTCCCCCTGCCTGCCCCAGCCCTAGACACCATGCCTGGGTGGTGGTAGGAGACACACAGGGCGGCTTCACCTGAGAACAGCAAAGCTAGGGCAGAAAGCCCAGCACCCTGGGGAGGGCCGGGAGCCCGAGAATGTGAACTGTTAGCATCTGCCCTGTGAGGCTCCACAGGGGGCCCAGCCCACCTCCAGCCCTCCCCCTCGGGAGCACACACTTCACCCTGGATGCAGTCTGTATGAGCGCTCCTGGACCATCTGCGCCGGCTGGGTGCTGTCCTTGCTTTAATGTCTGTGAGCTGCATGGGTTTCCAAGCTCACCATTGTCCTAAGGCCCTGCTGATGGCTAGAGGGGCGTCTGATGCCCTCTAGCACCCACAGCTTCCTGGCAAGGCCCTCAGCTTCCCTTTCCTTCCCTCCTCAGGGAGGACTGGTCTCTGGACTGTGCCTGCCTTGCGGGCACAGCTGACCCATGGCTGCCAGTCTCCCAGATGTAATCTTCTTGCGTCTCCCACCCACATACCGGCTTCTCCTCGAGGTGCGGCCCTTGCTCAGTGGCTGCCTCCTTGGAGGGGCCTTCCCTGACTCCACAGCTTGGTTGACGTGTCTGACACCCCCACTGTACTGCAGGCTTGGATGGGTTTCCAGATTCTGCTGGCTGCCACGTCCCCGGCCCCCAGCCTGGTGAGCGAACCGTGACTGGTCTAGTGCTGGCGCCTTCTGCTGAACTTGGGCTGGGGATGCAGGTGGGAAACCACACTAGTTGCAGGGGCTGACAGATGGTTTCTAAGTGGAAACTTAGGTGTTGAGACTAGAAGCAGTGACCCCTGGAACCCAGACCACAGTCACCCCTACAACCCTGCTTCTTGAAAATAAGTAAGTCAGCAGAAAAGTCTGCTTCTAAATAATTGGCAGATCAAAGGGTTTTGAGGCTTAAAGGGGTGTGATCCTTCAGAAATGGGTTCTTTAGAGAACCCAAGCCTTCTCCAGCTTCTCAGGAGACAGCCTAGGCCCAAAACAGAAGGTCCTCAGAAGGGCTTAGGGCAAAAAAATCCCTGAGGAGTCCTCTGAACCCAGCTGCAGTTCTTAGGAGAGTCTTCCTTTACAAGGCCAGGCTCCTGACAAAGATGGTACCATGGGGCAGAGTGGGGGAACATCAAGGGGACACTTCTCCCCTGAGGTGTTTGGGGCACCAGCTAATGGGCTGGGGAAATGCAGGCACTCTCTTGTTATGCCTAAATATTTCTCTTGCTGCCAAATGTGAAAATTCTTAAGGCTGAGACCCCACTCAGTAGTAGGCGTACAGTGGATAAGTGAGTAAACCGGTGGATGAATGGGTGGGTGGCTACACGGATAAAAGAGTGAAAGGAAAGGGTGCACAAATGAATAATGAAGGGATGGACAGATGCGGTGAAAGATAGAAGGGAGATGAAGGAATGGGTGGGTGGGTGGGTGTCCACATGGGTGGACACATGATGTGGGATAATGTAGATGGATGGCTGGAGAAGGGATGGGCAGGCACATTTGAAAGGAGGCCAGATTGGAAACAGCACCAAATCCTTGGTTCTGCCATAGGATCTTTCTGGGGAGCCAGGAAGGTTCCCATGGCTAAGGCAAATAGTAGACCTCTGAGGTCCCTCAGCTGTCCCCGGAGACTGACTGACAGCAGGCTCTGAGCACAGCCTTGCTAAGACTCCTAAGTCCCAGTGGAGAAAGCATGCCCAGCCCTCAGCCGCTGAGTGCCTACAGCACCCCAAGTAACAAAAATGCCTCATGAATGTCCAAAATGCCCCTGAGGGGGGCAGAGCGGAGACACACGTAGGCAGCTATCTGCCAGCCCAGGGCCAGGGAGGCCAGCCCCTGCGCAAGGGCTGGGGGAGTGGGCCCCTCTTCCCACCACTGCCCCCAGCTCTGTGAGGCCCAGCTGCAGAGAGGAAGGGAGGGGCGCCCCCAGTGTGTGGGAGGGAACACAACCGCTGCCTTTCCCCAGGTGCACGGAGGTGGCGGGGGGGGGGGGGGGGCGCAGGAGCTGGCATGGGTCTGCAGTTAGGAAGTGCCAGAATGTGCCCCCTGCCATTCTCCATCTGCTGAAATTGCAGTACCCAGGCTGGGCCTCCAGCCACGGGGGTCTCTCTGCCCCTTTCCCTTGAGGAACAGGGTCCACAACCTATGAAAGGCAGCTATGCCCACTGGGCCTGACCCTGCCCTGCTTCGTCTTGTGGGCTGGGCTTGTCCCGCTGGCTCTCCCTTTCCCGTTGGTCTGTGCACTCCTGCCCCCTGGTGGGAGCTGGGGCAACTGCAGTGCACAGGGCGGGGCGGGGTGGGGCAGGATGGAGACTTCCGGCAACTAGAGAACTGGGGTGGGCTGTGTGTGTGTACAGGCACAGACTAACACTTCACTTGGCCTAAAAGATTAGAGAAGGAGGAAAACTCTGAAAGATCCAAAGCAGCTCCTCAAACAGAAGGGGTTATTATTATAATTACTATGATTATTGTTATCAAGATTATCATGTTTGCCTGAGAAGTCTTGTACAAAGCAGGCTCATTTTATGTCAGCTTGTTGTTTGTGTCTCAGGGACCTCATCTTTGCTTATAATAACTAGCATCTGCAGGGCTCTTTATGTTGCAAAGCTGTGTCACATTGATTTAGCCTCTTTAATCTGCACAAACAACCCTGTGAGGTGGGAACTAGTAAGACAGCAGAGGCCCAGAGAGGTTCAGTGGTCTGTCCCAGGATTTGAACCTGGGCCCCCTGACTGAAAATTCCTATTCACTTCCCCACCAGATCCTTTGCATCTCACCTCTCAGATGGAAAAGGCTTTTTCTCATATTTTGGCTCAAGCCCCTTTGCTGCTGATTGTTTATTGAAAAGTCCACATTGTCCAGAAGAGCAAGGAAGAGTTGTGAGGTGCTTCCTGTGCAGTTGACCGTCCCAGTTTTGGATGATTAGGATACCGGGTCACTTGCGAGTTCCTGCAGTGTCTGGCATGTGAACAGAAATGTGTGTTGTTCATCACCAGTGGCTCAGCCAGGCTGATGCCAGCTTCCATTGGTCACCACTCACCCCACCATCACCCCCTATGTGGCTCAGGGTAGGCAGGCACCAGCCGCGTCTCCTAGATGGGTGAGCAGGAGATGCTAAGCATGAGAAGCTAGTGCAGGGGGCTGTCTGCGGCCCAGCAGGTGGGCATCTGGGCAGGCAGGCATGCAGGGCCATGGCTGGGCCCTGGGAGCCCACATCCCTCCTCACAGTATGGATTCTAGCTCCAAGGACCAGATGGCTGACTGGAGATAATTTTCTAGAAGTAGAGCCCCTCCCCCCGGATGCCAGCAGCAGCAGCACATGTCCTCAGGGCAGGAGGCCCTGGCCTGTGTGCCGCAGTGAGGGAGCCCTGGGTACTGCCAGTTCAGGGGAGCAGCTGTCCCTGTCACCACCCTGGGAACCCTGCTCCCAAGCAATGGCCCAGGGCAGTCCACTTCTGGAAGGCAACCTGTGCCGAGCTCCCCACCCCACGCACTCTCCATGTCCTTCCTCTCCCTGCCCACCCCTTTCTCCAGATTCTCAAGGATATGGTTTCCATAGAGGGTTCTCCAGAATCATGGGGTTTTCCAAAAGTGTCTCACCTCAACCTAGAGCAGCTTCAGGCCATTTACACATCAACGTTCATATGTCAACATTAAGATATTTAACCAGAAAGGTTGTACTGGCTATGTTGAAAAGAAATGTTAATGCTGGTTCTGAATCATTGATGTGGCGAAAAGAATCATGCAGGTGTCCCTGAGGGTCACAGCCTCTCCTGATCCTAAACTTTAAGAATGGCATCTTGCCTGCAATTCACACTCAGAAATGCATAGTCCCAGCTCTGCCCTTAAATGCCTCCCCCTTTCCCGTGACCCTGCCCCCAGCACCCCGAGGCCGGGCAGGTGGGCCTTCTCATCTCTTCCTGGTCCCCAGGCAGCTGAAGAGGCAGGGCAGCCGCACAGCCCACTCCTCAGGCCGCCCCTGTGCTCTGTCTGCTGCATGACAGTCCTGTGAAGAAAATGACGATACTGTCAGCCCATTTCTCAGGGGAGGACCCCGAGCCTCAGAGAGAGTAAGGCCCTACTCAAGCTGGCAGCCCGGTTCTAGGTGGTGCCTGAGCCCCTAGAAGGCTGTCTGGAGCAGGACAGGAAACCCAAGGCAGGAGTGACCACAGGGAACCATCAGAAAAGGAGTGACCCATGGGGGATGGGGTGGCATGGGAACTGGACGTTAAAGCACGAGCAGCCCCAGCAGGTGGAGAACAGTGGCCGGGGAGGGGTGGGCGTTCTGGGCTCTTCTTAACTGCAGGCTCGTGTCCGCTGGGCCCGTGCACCTGGGAAAGGCAGCGGCTGTGTTCCCTCCCACACACACGGAGCGCCCCTCCCTCTGCAGCTGGGCTCACGGCTCTGGGGGCAGTGGTGGGAAGAGGGGACAGGGCCTGCTTCCCTGGCCATGGGCTGGCAGATGGCTCCCTACAAGTGACTCTCAGTAGAAGAGGCCCCCCCTCAGGGGCATTTTGGACATTCATGAGGTGTTTTTGTCAGTGGTACTAGCCAGGGCACAATAGGCACTTAGTGGCTAGGGGCTGGGCACAATGGTTTGTGACAGTGGCACACAATGAAGACTGTCCTCCACCCACTCAACCGTGCAGGGCTCTGCTGGACACCGTGTCAGTGAACAGCCTCCCTAAACTTTTTGCAGGACTATCTCCAGAAGCCCACCAGATGGCCTCTAGTGTCCAGCATGTGACCACAGCACATCTGGCGCCTCCCCCCACAGGAAACGTAGTGCAGCATGTGGACTTGTGCATGTGCCAAGGGCATGGCCCAGACAGGAAGAAAGGAGGGGAGTCAGTTGCCAGAGAAACTGTGTGGGCCACGGTAATGGGAGGGGTCTGCCCGGAGGAGGTAAGCCTGATGTTGGCCTCGGCATACCAGGAGGTGTGACAGTCAGGACTCTGGGGTGCACGTGCAAAGATAAACCAGCCAAACAAATACATGTCCTCAGCTGGATTAAGAAAAAGTCAGAGGATTGATTGACTAAGGCAACTGGAAATCCAGAGGCTGCAGGCATGGCTGGATCCAGGTGTTGATGTTATTGTGACTCGGGGTACCTCCGCCTCTCAGCAGCTCTTTCCTCAGTGATAGCTCCACATTCAGGTGGGCCCTTCCTTTGAGAGTCTCTCTTTCCTAATAGTTTCTACAAGTGTCCTGGGCTGGTTGGGTTAGTCTAATTTGACAAATTTGGATTCTTTTTCCACCCCAAACTGTTCACTAAGGACAGCAGGGTGGACTGACCAGGCCCAGACCATGTCTGCAACCATAAGACAGAGTCAGCCCCACCCAAACTGCTCAGAATGAGTTAGGGAAGAGTGTTTTCCTTCAGGGAAGCTGAGGCTCTTGTGCCAGAAAAGGAGGGAATGGAAGCCGCATGGTGGAGAGGGTAGCCGTGCAGCAGGAAAGGATGGAGCAGACCAGGTGGGAGCAGGCCCTTCACTGCCACCTCGGAGCTGGTCACTGCCACCAGCAGGAGCATAGGGTGTGTTTTCTACAGAAGTTCGCCCCAGCATCCTCCACAGAGTAAAACTCCATGTGTCAGACCTGGTGTGTCTGCCCCTGGGTACCTGCACGGCTTTGCCATCCCTCATGTTGCCAGGAGAGCTGCGCGTGCCCGACCAGCTGTAGGGGCTAAAGTGAAGGGAAAGGTGCTGGAAAATGCCCCCAACCACTGGCCCAGGAGGAGACCTGGACAGGAAGGTCAGGCCCAGTGTGAGCCCCATCCCCCAGGTCCCCGAAGGCAGGAAGATAAAGGGACAAGGGCCTCCTCTGGCTCTACTAATTGCTTGTTAAGCTTGACCCCCACGAGGCTGGCCCAGCCTGGCACCTGCCACAGCCCTCCAGGGCATATTAGTCAGGCCCCTCCTTCCTGCCGAGCCTCACCCTTCCCACCTTCCTTCTTACCTCTCTTCTGCACCTTTGCTCAGAGGGCTGGGCTGGACACAGTGTCTGAAATGCAAGTCCAGGGCTGTTGGCTGGAGCACAGTAGAGGTTAACCTTGGGTCCAAGCTCTCCTCCTTAGTAGCTGTGTGACCTTGAGCAAGTTACCTCGCCTCTGAGCCTCAGTCTCCCCATCTATTAAATAGGATGGCTACCTGGGAGAGCTGCTGCCATGGTTAAACTAAACACAGATGTTGTTGAAATGGACAAGATGAGAAGAGTTAGGAGATAGGAACGGTGGAGTGAGAAATCGGGGCCGTGCCTGATAGTAAAATACCAATGTTGCTGAGCACCAACTATGTACAAAGCATTGTGCCAGACCCGGCTTAAAAATCAGGAGACTGTCCCTGCCCTGAGGAACAGGCACATACAGCACCAGCGGTGACATGGCGTGGTTGGTGCACGGTGGGGGCAGACTCTGCCAGGGGGCATGGAGGAGGCTTCCCTGAGGAAGTGACATGAAATCCAGGGGAGCCAAGGGAAGGATGATCTGGGCAGATGCAGCACCCTGAGGTAAGATGACCCTGGCTTGCTTGGGGAACAGAAGGAAAGGCTTTATACTCTCAGAGACCCATGAAAGAGGAAAGATGGGAGGAGATTAGGACGGAGAGGTAGGCAGGGACCTTGGAAGCCAAGGTAAGGAGTTTGGAATTTACGTATAATGGAAAGCTATTGAAAGGGTTCAAACAAGTAGAATTATTTCGTCCATTAGGATTAGGTTTGACTGTGAATATCTGAGACCTAGAGAATAGTGATTTAAATGAGATAGAAGTTTAACTTAAATGTTTTCTAAAAAAGAAAAGTCCAGAAGATATGAAGTGTCCACAGAGTTGTCAAGGACCTGACTGTTTTTAGATCACTGCTCTAGTGTCCCTACCGTGTAGACATTGTCTTCATGATCAAAGTTGACTGCTAGAGCTCCAGCCATCACATCCAAGTTCTAAGCTTCAGGAAGGAGGAAGTGAAAGATGAAGGGCTCATCTTCTGTTTAAAAAGACTTTCCCATAGGCCTTACTATACTTTGGCTTACTTCTTAATGGGTAGAACTGGTCACACAGTCACATCTTTGCCGCAAGGAAAATTAGGAAATATAGTCTTTAAGCTGGATATCAGTGCGCCCAGTTAAAAAATTGGGGGTTCTTTTTCTCCAATCTCCTGCTGGCTACTGTACAGAAAACAGATTGAAGAAACGCAAGAGGGAGGCAAGGAGCCCTTGGGAAGGGACTAGGGCAGCCAGGGAAAGACAGTGGTGGCTTGGATTCAGGGATGTGCAAGAGGAGATGGGGATAAGTGGACTGATTGAAAACAGATTTGAGGGAAAAACTGACAAGGCACTGGACATTGGGAGGGAAGCAGCAAACCAAGAATGACTGCTCATCTTTGAGCCTGAGCAGTTGAGCCAATGGTAGGACCAGACACTGAGCTGGGGAAGACAGGAGAGAAACAGCACAGGTGGACGGAGAGGTGTCGCCAGCACAGGACCTCGCCCCCCGCCACCACCATACCCTGGGGATGAGCTGAAGCCGGGAGGACAGCTCCAGGCCCCAGTGTGTCCACTAGAGGATTCCCAGGACATCATGCAGGCCAGCTTTCCCCCAAAACATGCATGACATCCCCCTGGAGTGGGATTCCCAAGATTCTAGGTCGTGCACAGAGGAGCACAGAGTGGCTTTGTGGGGGCCCATGGTTTCTAAACCACACCTTTGAGTGGCATGGCTGAGGCATAACGCGACTCTAGGGTGCTCAGATTGGAGTGTCTCTCTCCCCCAGCAGGAAGTCTTGCCCTGCTCACCCTTCAGGTCCTGACTCCCGTTGCACAGATCTGGCAGAAACCCTGAAGTTGGGGACCAAAGGAGGAAGTTTGGGAAACTTTGACCAGGTTTATCACATTCGTTCCATGGATGGGAAGCAGGCTGACTTCCCAGGTCACCCAGGCACACGGGGAGCAGCATCAGCAGGTAGGCCCTGACTCACAGGCCTGTTTTTAGCCCCAGGTGGAGGCACCACCCCTGCTCACCCACCCCTGCCTTCCTGAGTCACCGCCTGCCTAGGGCACCCAGGGCCCAGGCCCCAGGGCCAGCTTTCCCCCAGGGGAGGCTTAGATGCTGAAGAAACTCATCTCCAAGATGGGGCAGGGCCCAGGCTCTGCTGGTGGGCAGCCCTCCATGTCAGCTGTAGGCTTGGGGATCCGAGGGCTGGGTCTTTGGGACACTGTCCCTAGGAGCTGGATCGGGGCTAGCGTTGTGGGCGTGGCCTGCTGGCCTCTAAGCCGGTGGTGGCTTCCTTCCCAGGCCAGGCAGTGGGGAGGGGGCACCGCTGCCAGGACTTCCCTGTCCACTGTCTGCAGTAGACAGCTTGTGGCACACAAATAGCTACTTAGCTGGACAGCTTGATTCTGGAGACGTCCCCACAGAAGGCTTTGGCCCCACACACCTTTGTGCGGACTCTTTTGTCAGCCCTGAGTCTTCCAGGTGTTGGCCTTGTTTCCTTTGTCTCTCCCCCACCCCAAAGTACACCTGCACATTTCCAGCACCTCCTGCCCACTTCCTGAACCACGTGCCACGGGCTGAGGAATCTGTCTCTCTGGCTCAGTTTAAGGGCTGGGGAGAAGAGGGAGGTTGAAAGACCTTGAGAGTAGAGTAACCGTCTGGTAATAACTATTGTGCCCATAAAGAAAAGACCCCGATTCTGGAGGGCACGTGAGGTCAGGGAGATAGTGGGCCTGGTGCATCCCATTCCCAGCCCCAGCCGGGGCCTCCGTCTCACCCTGGGCTCCCACCTGGACAGGCTGAAACTGGAGGGAAGGAGGCTGGAGGAGGGGTCCCGGGAGTGCTGGCACTAACTGCCCAGCCCAAGTGGGCCCACACCCGCCCAGCTCCTTGGATCCGCATCCCCCAGTGTTCTGTGTCTCATCTGGGGCCTGGTGTGTGCAAGGGTTCAGGCCACACAGAGGGCGAGGGGGCCTGAACACCTTGACTCTTTCCTGCTTCTTTCTGGTAGCTTTATACTTAGGAGCTTCTCCAGGAGTGAGACATGGGTCTTGGTGATACCCATGTCTTGGACAGTAACACTGACAGTGACCACTACGCTGTCTAGCTATCGCCACACCGGTGCCGTCTAACAAACCTCCTCTAACTCAGCCACTTAGCAGCAATCATTTCTTTTCATGGGGCAGGGGTCAGCTAGGGTCAGAGACCCAGATGGGCTCGACTCTGCTCTGTGCATCCCCCATCCTCTTCCTGGGATGAAGCAGAGAGCCTGGGCATGTTCATGGTGACGGTAGAGGCCCAGGAGGTCTTAGAGGAAAACGCAAGGCCTCTGAATGGCTGGGTGTGGAACCAGCACCCTGCTGCTCCCACATCTTTCTGAGGACTGAGTGCCTACACTCCCAGTCAAGGAGAGAGGAAATACATTCTGCCTCTAGCAGGGAAATACTGCAAACACACAGGGCAGAGGACGTGGACACAGGCCGGGGAGCTCTCAGGCCCACAAATGCAGTCTCCTGCCGCTCCCTAGTGAGGTGATTGTGAAATTCTGAGGAAACAGTGTGCGTGTGCAAGGTGCTGGTGGTGGCCCATGACTTCTCCAAGAGCCTCTGAGTCTCCCTGGTTTCAGTGTGACATGTATTTGATTGTAGTCTTCGAGGATGGTGTGTGCAAGGGGCCAGGCCACACAGAGGGCGAGGGGGCCTGAACACCCTGACTCTTTCCTGCTTCTGCTGCTTTTGGTATCCAAGATGAGGGGAAGGGGGACAATACATACTAATTACGGGGCACTTGCATGCAATTTCAGTGGTGTCTCAGCCTACCCGTGTGTGCCTTAAGCAGATTACACCCCACAGACAAAGGAGGAGGGGGAAGGAGGCAGGAAAAGGGTGATCTGTCTCATTATTCACCTCTTTACCCTTCCTCCATTTAACCAGGCCTGGGCCTCCCCTGCTCCCCGGAAAAGGTGGGCCATAGGTCAAGGGCAAATAAGTAAATAAAATTTAATAAAATTAAGTTTTAACTTTGAGCCCTCCAAGGGGACTAGGCCCTTGAGATTTAATATGAGGGCTTTTCACCACATGCACTAACCAGAGAACCAGCCTCCTCCCTCCCCGACCCTTGAGGTGCCATTCCCCTGGGCCCAGTCCCTCAGGTAAGTGGAATTCTCAAGTAACCGAAACACCCCTCCCCTGATGTCGCCCAGTTCTAGGGACTTCGCTCCACTTGGGTCAACAGTATAGAAAATTATAACGTTAGCCAAGAACATTAACTTTTTTCCCCAAATGAACACTATGCCAAACCTGAGTTTTCAAAACAGACGAAAGCAGAGCCGCCTGGTTGAGCCAGAGGGTGGAGACAGAGGCCCTGCCAGCCGCCTCCTGCTTCAGAGCGCGTGCGCCAGGAGACCCCGCAGCCCTCGTCCCCCTGGGGCCCTGGGAGGCCAGACTGCACTGCGTCCAGGGACACTGGGGGGTTGGGGTTCAGCTAGCGGGCCCCTGCTCCTGACCAGGCCTGGAGCTGAGCCGTTGTCCCAGTGCCCTGTGCCCACCAAGGCCTCAAAGCCGCCGTCTGTCTCTCCTCACAGGCCGATGCCAAGATGGTGTGCGACGTGGTAAGTCGGATGGAAGACACGGAGCCCTTCTCCCCAGAGCTGCTGTCCGCCATGATGCGACTCTGGGGCGACTCCGGGATCCAGGAGTGCTTCAACAGATCCCGGGAGTATCAGCTCAACGACTCTGCCAAATAGTGAGTGTTCCAGGCTGGAGGGAGGCCGTGAGCAGGGCAGTGATGCGGGTGTGGGAGGGGATGGGGGCCAGTGGGGCAGGGAGGCATCCTTGGCTGAGGTCGGAGCTTCTTTGAGATGTTCTGCCTCGGGTGTCAGGAAGGCAGGAGATGAGGCCAGGGAGGTGCAGGGCCCGAGACAGCTGACAACGGTGCTCCCAGCCAGCCAGGGGCCGTCACCCACTTGCTCTGGAGAGGGCCTGGCCCTTTGGAAGAAAGGTTTGCAGTGTAGCAACTTTTTTTTTCCCTGGAGAACCCTTGACCCCATGAGTAAAATCAAGAGCCACGTAGACAGAAAATAACTTACATGGTGCCATTGTGTCGAAGGTTACCTGCCTTTGGCCCTTAGATCAGAGTCTCCAGACCCCTGGGAGTGGTCCACAGTGGTCAGCACGTATCTTCTGCCTCAGAGACGTTGGGATTGCGCCCTAGCTTTCAGGAAAAGCACTCATTGTTACAGTCTTGTGCCCCAGTTTTCAGAGGGAGCCTCTGGGCTTAAACCCCCTATCTTAGGTTGCGTATGTACTGATCTGTTCAGCCTCCTCACCAGTACTTCTCAGCCAGGAACACTTTGTCCCCAGCAGACACTGGCAATGTATGGAGACGTTTTTTGGTTGTTCTGACTAAGGTGGTGCTACTGGCAGGTAGAGTCCAGGGATGCTGCTGAACCTCCTACAGACACATCATTCTGTCCTCTATAACAGAGAATTGTCTGACCCAAAATGTCAGTAGTGCCAAGAATAAGAAACGCTGATCTACACAGTGCCGATACCGGGGAGACTGGGGCCAAGAAAACAGCATTCGCTAATGGGCATGGGGAAATTGCCATTGGCCGTGATGACAGCCAACAAACCAGGGACTTGTCTTCCCATTTTGCACACCTAGACTGCCCACAGGGCAGATGCATAGGTCCTGTGAGTCCCAGGTGGTAGGGATCCTGTCCCCAGCCCCTGATGGGCCCGCAGGACACCTAGATGGACATCTGAACAC
The DNA here is from genome assembly GCF_009834535.1 of Camelus ferus. Lineage (NCBI taxonomy): Eukaryota > Metazoa > Chordata > Mammalia > Artiodactyla > Camelidae > Camelus > Camelus ferus. Next base: position 35,596,828 of record NC_045704.1, read on the forward strand.
CCAGAGGTTCAGATCCACACCCTTCTCTCCCCCTACCCCCAGCCATTCAGACCTGGAGAGAGTCTCCCCTTCCTCTCCCCTCCCCCCTGCTGGGCCCAAGTCCAAGGCCTTCCCGTCCCACCACTACTCTCAGGGCTCCTCAGGGCATCAAATCATGCCCACCACTTACATTTTTACCACTTAGCTAATTATAATATGAATCCATTGGAAAAAAATTTTTAGACAATACAGAAAAGTATAAAATTAATAGTGAACTCCTCCTCCAGGCCTGTCCTTCTCCCACCGTTAGCTGTCTCCATTTGTTTGTCCCAGTGCTGTCCAGAAAAATCTGACCCTCCAACTCTGAGTAGAATTTAATGGCCTCCAGCTGTGAAAGCTGAGGACTTCACCTTCCTTGCTCCCTTCCTTCCTCCACTCCGCCCCACTCCCACCCCCAGTTTGGAGGGATTATTTTTAGTTCTTCTGGTGGTTACCTTTATAACTTCAAGTGAGAAACTTGAGTCAGGATCCGCCAACTCCCCCCCAGGTGAGCTAAGGGGACCCGCCTGCCTTCTCTCTGTCCCTCTGGGACAGGGCTCTGTGGAGGCAAGGGTGGACCCACAGGCAGGATAGGAAGGACCATAAGCACTTTCTGGTCCAGAGTTGCTTTGCTGTTGTTGTTTTAGCACCTAAATCTCATCTTCGGACAAAAGCTGGGACCCAAAGTATGAAACAGTTAAAAGTAGATTTGTGGTGACGGGGGAGAAGGAAACTCATAGGGCCACCCTCTGGCACCGTTCCAGGGGGCGCCACTTACATCCTAGGCTGTGAATGGCTCCCCAGGGCCCAGGACCCTGTCAGCTTCCATCCCTGCCCAGTCCCTGGGGCCACCTGTCCTCACATGTGACCAGTGAGACTCCAGGGCTCAGGGCACCCAGGGGGATGGCTTTGCTGCTGGGGGTGCACCCAGGGCTAGTAAACACGGCTGGCTCTCCTCTCTCCCCCTGAATGATGGCTCTGAGACAGGTCCCAGAAACCCAGAAACCTGAGCACATCCCAGCAGGGGCTGTAAAAGGTAGTTCCTTGGTTTGGTAGGATTGTTTTTTCCTGGACCCAGCTCCCCGCTGAAGGTCAGTGCTGCTGGGTGAGTTGTCCTCTCCTGCCCGTCTCTCTCGAGCCCACCAGCTCAGGCCTCCCCGCCTGCACCCACTGAGGCAGCCCACGGCGAGGGTCCCCCAGGCTCAGGGCCCTGTGTCTCAGCAGCCCTGGAACTCTTCTCTTGGCACTGCAGCTCCGAGGCTCCCAGGCCTCAGCCTTCCTCAGACCCCTCTCTGCTTCCTGCCTGTCCCTTGTCTGGGGTCCTCAGATTTCTTCCTGTCCATGCAGAGTGCCCTGTGATCTCCAGGCTTGTCGCCTTAAATTCCCCATATTTCCGGACAATCTCAAAGGTATATTGCCAGCCTCACCTTCCCTCCAGAGTTCTGCCTACTCAGTGTCCATTTGGACATCTCAACGCATCTCAAATTAATATGTGCCAACCCAGCTCCTGGCTCCTGCCCTGCCTCCACACATGCTCCGCCTCCACCCTTCTTCCTCCCACCAAGTGCAGCCTCCTTCTGCCATGAGGAGGCGGCTTAACTGGCTCTTCCTCCCACATCCCCTTCCCATCCTCTGTGTGGCCACCACCACCACTGTCATGTGACTGCCCTCTCCTCTCACCAGTTGGTTGGGTGATTGCGCCAACCTCTCGCAGGTCTCCTGGCTCCCCCTCCACCTTTGTGCAGTCTCGCCTGCCTGCTCCTGCCCCACGTGCTTCCTGCTTCACCACTCCAGTTCAACACCTGCACCCCAGGCTCCTCCTCCACTGCAGGTGTGGACTCAGTGCCCCCCCATCCTTCTTCAGGACCGTGAGAGGCTCACCCCTCACTCCCTTCAGTGTCCACTTGAATGTCACCATGCCTAAGAAGCCTTCCCCAACCACCCAATATCAAATAGCAGCCACCAACAGGCCTCCCCGCTTACCAATAGCCTGATTCTTTCCTCCTGACACTTAACCAACTCCTGACATGTTATTACAGCTTACTTAATTGTTAATTATCTTGTGTACACACACACACACACACACACACACACACACAGGAACACAGGCTCTGGGTTGGTGAGGCCTGTCCCCCGCCCCTACCCAGCAACCAGGACAGTCGGTAGACAGTGCACATGACAGGTGCACAGTCCACTTTGCTCACCCTACCCTCCCATGGCCATCTCCCTGCGTGAGGCTCAGCCAGCACAGAGAGCTGGAGGGCCAGGTGGTCTGTCTAAAGGAGGGTTCTCCAGCTGGGATGGGAGCCAAGACTAGAGGCTCCCAGCTCTGGTGTCCAGCTGGAGACGACAGGAGGAGGCTCCTTTTGAAACCAGCACAACTCCTAAGCAGAGGCAGGGGAAGTAGAGGAAGAGGCACACACAGAGGAGTTTGGAGGATTGGGAAGGGCTGGGAGGGGCTCCTCCAGGCTGAGACCAGAACCTGCCCAGACAACCACGGCCTGGAGAGGAGGACCTAAGGCGGCCAGAGCTTCTGGGTCTGCTCGGCAGCCTCAACCCATCTCCTTCCACAGGAGGCCTGTTTAAAGGCACAGGCTCTGGAGCCAGGCGGACCTGGGCTTGAGGCCTAGTGGTGTGGCTCCAAACATACCCTCCCTGAGCCTGGGAACCCACCGTGGGCTTCATTTCCTTAGGAAGAATTTTCATAAGGATTCGAGGCAGGCCTGGGTTATTGGTTTACCAGTGGACACCCTGCTTGGTGAAGGCATCTGCCCTTCCCAGCCCTGTAGACGTCCGCAAGCTGGGGAGCCAGCCCCACAGCAGCTCCTGGGGCAAGTGTTGATGAAGTGCGTCCCCTCCACGTGCAACCTGGGACCCCACGTCGTGCCATGACTCAGCCCTTGGGGCTGCTCCCGTGGGCTGTGTGCGGCACAGGGATGGATGGCCTGGCTGGCTGTGTGAATCACTGCATCTTCCTGCCAGCCTGGCCCAGCTCCCTCCTTCCTGGTTTCCTGGATCCCAGCCTGCTTTAGGGCGCACGCCTAACCCATACAGACCCCTCAAGCCCCTCCCGGCATGTGGTCTGGCAGGCAAACTGCAGAGGCCTGGTCTGTCTCCAGAGCCAGTGGTGGCATGGGAGGGGCCATGATGTCCAAGGCCTGGGTCCCAGCAAGGCCCAGCCCCTGCCTGACTGTGTGACCTCTGGGCCTCCCCTCCAGGAGTATCAAATGGGAAGATGTGACAGCCCCCTTGGTACACTCTGAGGCATGTGGAAGAGGCCGGCAGAGCCCAGGTTGCTTCTCAGGGGCACTGGAGGGCGTGGTCAATAGATGGAATCCCAGTCCCCGCTCCTTGCTGGGCGAGGCCTCCACCTTCATAAGGAAACCTAAATTTTCTAATCTGTAAAATAGTGCATTTAACTCAGGAAATTAAGGATGAAACCTGATCACACTTGTAAAGAATAGAACCTAACTGCTGGTCATCATTATCTTAAGATGAAGGAATGACAAACAGTCTTATAAACACGTTAGGCTAGTTGGAAGGTCTGATCTTGTCTGAGTGTGCCTGGAGCCGTGCGCGTGGCCCTTGGTCTGAGTTAGAGGCTCTCTGAGAATGTGCAGCCAGGGGGTGAGCTCCTCTTCCTCAGCTGCCGCCCCCACGCCTGGTCCTGGACCAGGCGGTGCCGTCCTTCCACTGTGGCCCTCGAGGTGCCCTGGCCAGGACTGGCTCTGAGGGGGATGGCTGTGCCCAGCACTTGGTCCACAGGCCCCTGTGTGTTGCTGTCCCCAGCTACCTGGACAGCCTGGATCGGATCGGGGCAGCCGACTACCAGCCCACCGAGCAAGACATCCTCCGAACCAGGGTCAAAACCACCGGCATCGTAGAAACCCACTTCACGTTCAAGAACCTCCACTTCAGGTGAGGCAGGGAGGCTCCTGAGCCCTGTGGGTGTCTAGGAGATGGGTGTCACCAGCCCCTCGGCCTCAGCTCGTCAGGATATCGCCCTGCCTCAGGGGGCTTCCAAGAGAAGGGAACTGTCTGTGTGCCTCTCTTCCACCAAGTTCAGGGGCTGAGATGAGCAAGGAGACTTCCTGGTAGCGGGGTCCTGGAGTGGGGCTCTGAGGAACAGGGAGGATTTAAGTGGACAAAAGAGAGGAGTCTTGTCCCTAGGTGGCTTCTGAGGAGGAGGAGGGGGAGGGTGGACCACCCAGGTGGCCCCTTGAAAGCCGCCTTTTAGGAGGGGTGGGGAATGAGGTAGGTGAATCCAATCACCATGTGTGTGACCCCAAGGACCCACATCATCTCAGTGCTGGAAGGGGCTTGGAGACCAGCTGACGCACTCTCTCCAGGTACATATGGGGAAACCAAGGCCTGAAAGGAGCAAAGCTGTCCCCAGGCATACAACATAACTCCAGCCCAGGGACTGAGCACCTCAGAACAGGGTCTGAGGCATGAGGTTGGACTTCTCAGGCCCTGCTGGAGGGTTGTACCGCCACCTGGGGTCACCTTCATGCAGTGAGGCAGTGATGGCCACCCTGCCCTGGGGATGGCTGTGGTCAGTCTGTCTGCACCTGGAGCCTCGCAGCATGTGTGCGGCCCATCCTCCCCCCACCTGCCTGGGCCCCACTGCCCACCACTCCCAGCTTCCCTGTGTCCCTGGCAGGCTGTTCGACGTCGGGGGCCAACGATCTGAACGCAAAAAGTGGATCCACTGCTTCGAGGACGTCACGGCCATCATCTTCTGCGTCGCGCTCAGCGGCTATGACCAGGTGCTCCACGAAGACGAGACCACGGTGAGTGGCCCTGGGCCCGCCCAGCCTGAAGGGCACCGACAGGATTGGCCACCCTCGGCCTCAGTGGCCCACAGCGGCTCTGGGGCAGGGCCCTGCAGTGGCTGGGGTTCTGTCATTGGGCGGGCCATGCCCGCTCCCTCTTCTGACTTTGTTGCCCAGCAAACGCCTGGTGATGCAGGCGCAGCACAGGCAGCCACAGGCCGTCCTGCTCAGAGGCCATGTGCGGACCGATCACGGACATCTCTGCAGGCTCTGGGTCTCAGGCACTAAGTGCCTCTTCAGTAAACACAGCAGAATCACAGAGGTCGTCAGGCCAGAACCAAATTAAGCAAATCCTAAAAGAAATCAGGGTGCAGTTGAACAAAATTGTAAGACAGAAATAGTGGTTCTTGGCTCTGATGGCCCTCCCTGAGCAGGGGACGGACAGGCTGCTGCCAGGTATGGTGGACAGAGCTGGCGGCGGGAAGGGCAGTGGGAGGTGGCCTGCTGGGGACTGACAGCCGGGCCATGGTTCCCTCCTCTGGAGGACGCCAGCCCAGGTTCTGCCTTCCGTCGATGCATCTGCAGTCTGGGGCCTTGGAGAACTGCCAGGCTGGTTTTCGGGGGCGCCTTCACCTGGGGTGGGCACTGCCTTTATCTAGGTCTGGTCCTAGTTTGCTGCCGAATTCGGCAGCACTCTATGCCGCAGTTACTGGTATCTGTCAAAGGGGTGTAAGGGTAGTACCTGCCTGGTGGGCGTCGGCAGTAGAGCGAGAGAATTTGCAAGAAATACCTGTAACCGTTTCTGGCGCAGTAGCACTGAGCTGGTGGTTGAATTGTCATGGGGATTTATTGTCCTGGGCTGGGGGACCCGCTGAGCAGCCCCTGTGTGGGCTGCAGCCCACAGAGCAGCGGGCCTTCTGCAGAGCCTGCAGGGGAAGCCGGTGTTGGCCTGGTGCACCTGCAGGATCTCCACAGACAGCCACCTGCTGGAGTCGGACTGGTGGGCTGGGGGTCACACCCTGGGCAGTCGGTAGTTCCTTCAGTCTGAAGCGCGCACAGACCCGTGGCCCCAAGGCTGGGTTTGTCATGGTGAGCCTTGAACAAGGTCTGCCTTCTCGCTAGATCTGTCTCCCCGTCAGTCCTGGCCCGCTGGTCCCACAGGGCTGCTGTGGAGATCTGAGGGGGTTTAGGACGTGGGCTGAAGGGTGCAGTGCTGACAGGAGGAGGAGCCGCCGTCCTGAGGGACTTAACGCAGCGATGGGGCTTTGGGCAGATTGGGGCCAGAGCTGCTGGCTGGGTGGGTGACGCAGACTCGCATCATGTGCCGGCCTTTCCCCCGCGCCCTTCCTCCTTCAGGCCCAGCTGCACCCCTGAGACGGGCATCAGCAAAGCCTCTCAGGTCCTGCCTTGTTCCAGGGGAGGCTCTGGGGCCCCAGCTATGCAGCTCTTTCTGGTAACACAGTCACGATTCTCAGTGGCCTCGGTAGGTCACTAGACCCAGACCCACTGATCACCCCAAAGCCCAGGTGGGATCCTGCTGCCCCCACGAGGCACCTGCACACAGGGACTCCCTGGCACGTCTCTCACTGTTCTGTTGTCGACTTTTGTGCTTTTGGCTTTTGGACCCACTGTTCGCGATCCGCTTGGCCACCCCCGTGGTCTGAGCTCCACTGGGCTCATCTTCTCCCACCAACAGCGCCCGGGAGGGGGAAGAAGGGCTAGTGCAGTGAGTGCAGCCGTGCATTTCAAAGAAAGCAAAGGGCCCTCCTCCCTGAACAGGCCTCTCCTCGGGAACCTGCCCAGCTCAACCCCAAGTCACAGGCCCATCGGCCCCGGGGCAGGAGCTCGCACTGGCCTCTGGAGCACAAGGCAGAAGCGGAGGGACATCTAGGCGGGTCTAGCAGCCATGGGGCCCCAAGCTCCATGGCCCTTGGGTCTCCAGTGCACACGGCGTGGTGCCGGGCCTCGCACTCAAATGGCCTTCCTGGGCTGCCCGCCTGGCCAGCCCTCACTCCTCACCAGGGCCCATCCTGGGGTACTTCCCTCCAGGTTCCTCTGCCTTTTTTCTCGCCTTCCTGCCTTCACTGTTTCTCTCCCTCACCTCCCTCCTTCTCCCCTGTTTCCCTGCCCTACTTCACAAGGGCTGGAGCAGAGGACCTTGGGGAAGCAAAGGCACGTGGAGCCACAGCCAGGAACGGGCTCTTCCGGGGGCCCTCTCCACCCAGGAAGGAGCAATAAGCCCCTCCGGGACACAGGAACTGGCTTTGCACAAAAGCAGCTCATTGCCATGGTGACCGTAAGAACAGCGTCGTTGACGTAGAACTGAGCAAACATCTGTATGTCCAGGGACAGGCAGTGGCGTTGGGCAGCTGGGAAGTCTGGTGGCTGTGGCCTAGGGCCTGCTGTGTGAGTGTGACAGCTGCTCCACTGGCTCCTCCATAAAGTGGGGCCCGCGATGGAACCGCCTCGTGGGCAGCAGTGAGGACCCCGGGCTCGGGGCTGTGAGAGTGCCCGCCCTTGGGACAGTTCACTTGGGAGGTGGCAGCTGTGGGGCAGTGCTGTCCAGGCGCACGGCTTCAGGACAAGCTGTGGGACGCGGACCCTCTGTCCCTGGAAGGCAAGAGCTACACCCTGGTGACCAGGCCTTGGTCCTCAGCCTTCCTCTCTGGTCAGCCCTGCACCTCCCTCCAAGGCCTGGGGCGAGGATTGGGGCAGCCCAAGGAAAAAGTGTCTGGAGGCAACTCCGGGAGCCCGGCCAGGAGCCCTGGGCTAGTGTCTGCCCACCCACCGGCCGGCCACCCTGTCCACTGCAGCCTGGACCCCAGTGGCCCTGGGCCTCAGCCTGCCAGCCGCCACTGCACCACCAGTACCGTGTCACCGCCGCCTGCAGGGCCTTAACTTGCCAAACACAGACCAAAACCATGAGCAGATTTTGAGAGACCCTCCAAGCCGGGCAGGTATGGAGTGCCTCCTCCCAGTTGAAACCATCAGCTAAGAGTTGAAAGCAGCAGGTGTCAGGGCACCGCCGGGGGACTTTGCTGTGAAGCCTGCTCCCCCCACCACCCCACACTCCTCACCAGCCACTCTGCTTAGGCTGGTCCTTCCCACCCTCGCCTTCCATCTCCAGCCACGCAGTCCACAGTCCCAGGGTGGCCGTGGCCTCTGTGAGCTGCACGGGGGCCTCCAGAGGGACTGGCTTTGATTTCCCAGCCTGAGACTGGTTGAACCAATTTGGGTTTTGCTTTTTTTTTCTCTCTTTCTCTCTCTCTCTCTCTCATGTTCTCTCCTGGGTTTTTATCTTCCTCTCTGTTTTAATCTGTTTTGCTGGCTTTCATCTTGGGGTTCTCCTGGCCCCTCTATTGAGAAACAAGCCCCAATAAGCAACTCAGCCAGAACGGCCCATGGCCCAGCCAACCCACCCAATCTCCAGCCGCACCAAGGCCACAGCAAGATCACCCCCCCGACGCTGTCCCCCAGGTGTCTGCTTCCAACTCTGGATTAATTCGAGGACCTCTTAGTCCTCGGTTAATGTTTCCCAAATGAATGCGTGTACCCTCCCACCCCTGCTGGCGAAACTGAATGAGACCTGGTGGAGAAATCTGCATGCCTGCGGTCCCGTGTGGACATGTGGATGGTGGCGCGGCCCTGCCTCTGCGTGCATGGTGCATGTCCTCTCCGTGGGCTGGAGTCCCTCCAGTGACCTTGCTACCCCATCCTGGGTCAGCCCTCTTCGGGGAGGGGCAGCGTTCCCTACCCTGCCGCCCTGCTCCGCCCCACCTGCCTGTGTGTGGAATGCAGCAGGGCCACGTCCTTGTCCTTGTGGGTCCCCCCATCTCCGTCCCTGGTGGCGTGTCCAGCCGCGCTGGTGGACTTTCCCTTTGCTTGTCCCGCTGTGTCACTGGCCGCGGTAAGTCAGGGCCCTGGGCGCCCCCAGCCCTCACTCGCCTCTCCGCTCTGTTGCAGAACCGCATGCACGAATCCCTGAAGCTCTTCGACAGTATCTGCAACAACAAGTGGTTCACAGACACGTCCATCATCCTCTTTCTTAACAAGAAGGACATCTTTGAAGAAAAGATCAAGAAGTCCCCGCTAACCATCTGCTTTCCTGAGTACACAGGTAGAGACCGCCGCTCCTCACAGGGGCCACACTGGCTTCTGAGGGGGCTCCATCTCCCCTTCCCATGCTCTACCGACTCATGGGATTCTACTGCGGAGAATCCGACACAAAACCGAAGGCGGGGAGGGGGTCCACCCCCAGAATGTGCTGTGCTGAGGGGGCCAGGGCAGCCAGCGTGGGCTATCTGGTCAGCAGAGGCAGGGCTGGACTCCTAGCTCTGCCATTAACAGGCTGTGTGATCTCGGCAGCCTCTCGGACCCCCAGCTCGGTCACCTGTAAATAGAGATTATCAGTATGGTGGCAACACACAATGATGAGGGGGCTAAGGGAGCAGGGGCTCCGAGTCTGGTAGCCCAAGTTCATGACCCCCATGTCTGCCACTCACAGGCAGTTATGTAACCTCGCAGAGCCTCACTTTCCACATCTTTGAGATGGGGATATCACTGTGATTATCCAGCCCTCCCTCCCAGAGCTCCCAGGAGGACAGAGTGGGCTAAGGAATGGGGGTTTTAGCATGGCAGCTGGTGCATAGTAAGTGCTCACTAAACAGTAGCTGTTACACTTACAACTGTGATTATAACTGAAAAATATCATGACAGCACCTCCCACACGGGTAGTTACAAGAGTCAAATGGCCTGTTGGATGTGAGAGAGCTTCACAAGCAGCAGAGACCAGGGCCTCCCTGTGGAGGGTACTGAGCATGATGGAGACCGCCCCATTAGTGTTACCATGGGTTTACCTGCCTGACAGGGGCCCCCACACAGCAGCAGCATGGCTGGAATTGCCCAAGTGCCTGGTCAGAGAGGCGAGTGAAGGCAGAGGTGGGCACCCCCAGCCGCACCAGTCCCCACCTGGAGAGCACAGGGGCAGGTGGGCCTGCTAGGGGATCCGCCAGGCCTAGCCCCACGTCCCCAGGAGTGGACTTGGGGCCTGTCCTTGGAGCCAGACAAGCGGCAAAGCTCACTCTGTCTCCCCCTCCCTCAAGATCAGGCTGACTGCCCATGGGCCAGGCCCCCAGCAGCACGCAGCCAGAGGTAGGGTGGGCTCTGCATCCCCCACGCCTGCCAGTCAGCCTCCTTTTAGTCACATGTAAGTTGAGGGTCTATGGATCTCACCCTGGGTGACCTGGGCTATGGCCCCTGGGGCAGCCGAATCAGGCAGGGTGAGTCACCAAGGCTGATTTGGTGCTGACGAGGCCCCAGGAACAGTCTCTTTCAACTCCAGTCCAGATGTAGGAAAGAGCTAAATCCTGGTGGTCTGGTAGACCCTGCTGGCCTGTACTACATGTCGGGGGGCTGGGTTGCCCCTGCAGGCATGCCACTCCCTGGCCTCCAGTCTGCACAGCAGCCACCCTGCTTAGCCCTGTGGCTCCACAGTGTAGCCCCTCCCATCCTCCCTCAGCGGTTGTGGCAGCCAGGAGTCCCATTGTGTTCCTCCCCAAACAGCAGCTGCTCTCCTGGAAACCCCTCTCCCTGGGCTCCCCCAGGTACAGAGCTGTATGGCAGTCAAGAAGGTAGGTAGGGGGCGAGCCAGACAGTTCTGAGTCCCCGATGGTGAACACAAGAAGGAGGAGGAGGGAAGGAGGGCGGGGTGGGTGGGCAGTGAGAGGAAGGTGGAAGGCAGCCAAGGCAGCTCACAGGTGCCACACAGTGTCCACCCACCTTGCCCAGCGGTGGCCTGGGAGGTAGGTGTCTCTGCCTCTCTGCGGAGTCATAGCCGGGAGAGGACAGCCATGCATCATCAGCCAGGGGCTGGCGCCGACCTCTGAACCTGTGTGAGGGCTGGTTCAGGCTTCTTTGGGCAGGACCCACAGGAAGAAAGAACGTTGCATTGGGAGCCCATAGATGCACATATAAAACGAAACAGGAGTTCCACAAAGCAGTACCACCCTTAATGCAGGGGGCCCGGTGAGGCTGGGTCTCGTTTCCTTCGTTGTGTTGGAACTGCAGGTGCACCACTGACTTGATTTCATGACCTGCTATTGACTGAGCTGAGCTGTCAAGCTCCCTGCCTCCCTCCACCCCATTAGATGTCTCCTGCAGGGTTGTCACTGAGAGGCCCTCAGTGCCTGCTCCCCGGCCTGAGGCCCGACAGACACCCTGGCGGAGGCCTCGCCTCACCAGCTCCGCACTTGGTCTCTCCCACAGGCCCCAATGCCTTCACAGAAGCCGTGGCTTATATCCAGGCCCAGTACGAGAGCAAGAACAAGTCAGCCCACAAGGAGATCTACACCCACGTCACCTGTGCCACCGACACCAACAACATCCAGTTTGTCTTTGACGCCGTGACGGACGTCATCATCGCCAAAAACCTTCGGGGCTGTGGCCTCTACTGAGCCTTGGCCTCGCCGCCCAGCCGCCCACTGCCCTCCCCAGCCTGCTGCCCGCCCCCCGGCCCTGGAACCAGAGCTCCACCACTTCCTGGACCACTTTCTGCACTTGACAAAGAAGCACCAGCGTCTGGCACCGAGAGGGGAGGAGGAAGCACCCTCACGGCCGCCCCAGCCCCAGACATCAGAACACGTGGTAACGGGGCTGGCGGGGAGCCAAGTGCCCGCGCCACGCCTAGTTGGGCGGCTCATGTCTGCGCGCCGTTCACTGACCTCTGCTTCATCTCTGAGTGTTTTCCCCACCAGGGAGAGGGGTGTAGGGACCAAGGCCGCCGTTGAGCCCAGAATGGGCATGCCCGACACTTAGTGACTTGTGCTCAGAGTCCCAGGGTCTTCTCCTGTCTTTTGAGATTGTGCAGGTGGTGGGGGTGGCCCTGGGACAAGGTGCTGGCAGGGGTGGGGCAGTGGGAGCCACTGCTTGGCTCTTCTGGGGGTCTCTCTGGTGGAGGGCAGCTCTGTCACCAAAAGCCAGGGTGGGGCCAGGCCAGCTATGTGTGGGTCTGGGGGCTCCATCCTTGACAAGTGCCTCCTTCCTCCTCCCCTGGGACCTCGGCCCCTTGACACAAGCCCTTCCTTCTCTGGGCCTTCTTTCCTTCATACCCTTGGGGCTCCCCAGTGCCCTCCTGGGGAACCTCCATCCCTGACTCCTCATAGGTCTGGAAATGTTTCTGAGACTGACTTCTGGCAAAAGCATGTGGCAGATGGTAGGAGGGGTCGAGTCCTGTGGTGCCTGGACAAAGGTGGAGGAGGTAGAAGGCAATGGGGGGGCGGACAGGAGATGGAGGGGAAGTGGCTCTTGTGTTGACTAGGATGGGGGCCTTGCGCCCAGTCTTTGCAGGCCCAAGGGTGACCGTCTACTTCTCCCATCACCCAGGTCCCAGGTGGCCACTCAGGAGTGTGAGATGTGCTTTTCCTTCTTGAGTTCACAGTGAATCCAGTGCAGACCAGCAGGGACAGGCAGGAAGCCTTTGGATTGCAGGTTCTCTAGTCAGGGAGGCCCAGGAGAGGTGTGGACACCGCCCCTATAGCCAATGTCCCAGCTTCCTTCTGTCTTGGTGAAGAAATCATAGTTTATCCACAGCCCTTGGGGTCCTGCCAGCCCTTGGGGGCAGAGGAGGGCAGATGGATGGGCCCAGCACCCTGGAGTGTGTGTTGTGAGGGGCACAGGCTCAAACACGTGCTCAGCCCCTCCTCTGGACAGACTCGTCAGACCCCTTAGAGGGGCTTTGCTGCGGCGATCCCTGAGCAGAAAGGGGTTGGGTAACTCCTCCTGGTGCCCAGGCCCTGACTGGCCTCGGGCAATGAACGTATCTCTTTCTCACCCCTCGGCGCATCCAGTTGGCTGAGGCCACCAGCCAACAGCCCAGCAGACCCTGTATGCTTGGATGGCAGGCTTTGCCTGGGTTGCCACATGCGCCCACAGGAGGAGAGGAGCTGCCCCTTGAGAGGCCTCTGGCTCCCGCCTCACACCCTCTGCTCCTCCAACCTCCACTCTGGGCTCTGTTCCGTCCTGGACCAGGCAGGAGCCCTGGACTCCCAGCACAGCCCCTGACAGCCCCACGGCCAAAGGAGCCCAGGCCAGCAGCTCGGGCTTCTTGTTTCTAACGGACACAGAGCTCTGGGTGCTTGGGAGACCCAGGGCACGTTCCCTAGTGCCAAATGCCCGCAGGGATGGGCACCCCTGGGGCGAGTCCGATCCCCCACCTGGCTCTCTTGCTGCTGCCCCTGGCCTTGTGGGAAATCACAAGGCAGCCTGCCTGCAGGAGCCCCGCCGCCAGCCCAGTCCACTTCAGGTTTGTCTGCCTCGTGTGTGCTGCACCTCATACCAGGTGCTGGGTTGTGGCAGAGGACAGGCCCTGGAGACAGCAGCCTCAGTGTCCTGCACGGGCAGCCCAGGCCAATCAGCTCATCTTGCTCAACAATGAAGACATAGCCGTTCTTTCCTGGCACCACCACCCTGGGTGTGGCCAGCTCTGCCCTGTGACCCCAGATTCAAAAGCAGCTGACAAGAAGGGGATGCTGGCCAAGCCCCACCTCTAATGCCTTTGCCCTGGAGGTGGGAGTCCCTGGCTCTCCAGGCCCAGGGCTCTCCATCGCCCAGCTTAGTCCCTCAAACCACAGTGACTAGGGTGACAGGCAGGTGAGAGGACCCCAGGTCCCGGCCACCCCCCACCATCTGCAGCATTAGGGGGCTGGGAGTGGGCTGCTTGGGTCTCCCTGCCCTTGTGTCCCCTGTGCTGCCTTTTCTCTCTCGGATGCTCTGCCCTGCTCCGTTTCTTGCTCTGTCTCACCCTCCGACCCTGGCCTGCCCAGGGCGTCCTTGGCCATGTGGTAGAAGCCCCCAGTGAGCAGGTGTCTGGGGCGAAATTCCCTCCCTGTCCACCATGTCTCCCGTCCACGTCATTGCTGGTGGCTTCGCTGCAGGGAGGGATGGCTGAGGGGACAAATGAGTTCTGGCTCCGTCGTGGATGTGGATGTGGGAGAGATGTTACGAGTGACCAGACATTGGTGAGTCTCTCATTCCACAGTGGCCCAGTATGTGCCCCACAGGGGCCGTGCTTAAATTCTCTAAATCAAGCCAAGGAGAAACTGATTTCTATCAGGGGCGCCGTTGCCAAGCCCGTGACAATTGTGCCTGCCATCTAGGTGCCTGTGGGCAGGTTCTGTGCCCTCACAAGAGCCAGGTATTGGCCTTCGCACCACGAACTGAGAGAGGACCCGGCCTGACTGGAGGGGACAGTGCCCGAGGCCCAGGGAAGGGCTCTGGCCTGAGGAGGGTGTAGGGTCTGCCCCAGCCCTGTGCAGACAGCCCAGGCTGGGGCCTCTGGCCAACAGTTTTGACATTCTGTTCCATGGCCACCTCCCACAGAGCCCAGGATGCCTGGTGCCCTGTCCCTGTCCCTCCCCTCTAGCCCTAGCAGAGCTTGAGGGCCCATGGCCACATGCTTCTACCATGGGGCAGTGGGCAGAGCCCAGGCAGAAGACCACCACCATGTATGCTACCAGGAGGCAGCTCTGCCTCCCAGCCTCTCCCCCAAGTCCATCTCCACACCCCACTGAGGGGACCTGGAGGCAGCCATGCCCTCCACAACTGCACTGGACATCAGTGAGCCTCCCCGGGGCCAGTCAGCAGCCACAAGTGCCCTCCCTACCCAGAGCCCCCATAACCAGGCTGTCCTTAAACCCCCAACAGGGAAGACCCAGGAGTCAGCTCACCCAAGCTCATCCAAGCCCTTCTCTCCTGCCAGGATGCGTCCTGCACAGGGAGGGTACCCACTGCTCCCCTCACAGGGTGACAGTCTGTGCCCCAGTGGTTGATTCTTCCTTTTCTCTAGCATGCATCCTTCCTGACTCATCCCCCGTCCTTTGGTCTGACCTAGCACCCTCTTCAACCCTCCTGGTGAGTAAATCCACCACAATTTGAGCCTTGGTCTCCAGACCAGGTAGTGGCCTGCCAAGTACCCTCTTCTGAGAAATCTGGCATGTAAGGCCTCTTTGAGCCGCCTCTGCTCTTCCCTGAGCCTTCTGGAAGCCTTCAGGCATAACCTGGCAGTTCTCAGGAACTGAGCCCTGAGGCTCCAGCTCCATGGCCACCAGAGGTTCAGTCTAGGGTGCCAAAGGTCCACACACCCGCCCCTTGACAGTCACAAGCCTCCAGAGTGAAGGGTCCCAGCAGCCCAGGGCAGTGAGACACAATGGCCAGACCAGGAACAGGGCCAAGTTGTGAACTGCTGCCACCCACTCCCTGCCCCCAGCGAGGCAAGTCCTGAACCCTCTTGCCCAGGGGGTCCCGATAGACCCCACCTCAGCCCAATGAAGGCCCCTGTCAAGGGAGGAGCTGGTCAAGGCAGAAGCAGAAAGGCCTCCCCTGGCCCAGTGCGCCCAGACCACCAGCGTGAACCCACACGCTTTCTCAGCAGAGCCCATCTCTCATCCCCCTCTGCCTGCTCCTGCTGCCTCCCGAGCAGCCAGGCCCTTCACCTCCCGGTCTTCTCTGCCTCAGCCCTGCACCCCCTGCCCCTCCTCCTCCCCACCTGGCTGTGGCCCTGGCTGGCCTGCTCCCCTCCCTGTGCCTGGCAGAGGTGGGCTCAGGTCCCAGGCCCCCCGTCCTTAGCAAACCTCTCTTAGGTGCAGCGGTCCCACCCCCATCACCCCCCACCGCCACCCACCCCACATTAACTGTGATTTTGTAAGAGTGACTCGTTGGTTTAATAAATCTTCAGTCATTGTGATAATTTATCGGCTGCCATAATGCATTTATTAGTCAACCACTGTTAATAAAAAGTGCCGGCTTCTCCTAGCATGAGTGTGGTGTGTTGTGTCAGTGCCAGGGAGCTTCCTTCCTCCAGGCGCCCCCATGCCACACGTCCTGGGGCCGGACTGCACTGGGGGCTGTCTGGCACAGGGGGCGCGCCCTGTGGGGACTGGGGCTGCCTGTCCCGCGCCCAGCCCACCTTTGTGCGGGCCATGCCACTGCTCCGCTGAAGCCTGGGGCCTCCTGGAGACTGAGGGAGAAGGAAGGTGTTGGGCAAGGGTGGGTGCCGTCAGCTGGCTGTGGCCCTTGGCTCCCTTCTCTTTTCTCAGATGTGGCTTCTCCCATTTTGAATGGGTTCCAGCATCCCTGTTCTCCAGGCAAGCTTGTAAAGACAAACCAGGCTCTTGGCTCCTTGGTGATGGGTTCCAGTGGGTACGGCGGGATGGCAGTCAGGCCTGCGGGGTGCAGAGGGGGTCTCAGTGCCGGCGCCTCCCCTCCCTGCAGAGGCTCCCCTCCCCACCACCCTCCCTGCATCTCTAGGCTTGGCCTGTCTTTCCAGGCTCACTCCAAGGCCCTCCCCTCCTCCCCTCGGAACCAGGTCTGACTGCAGGGAGTGTCCGCTGCCTCCCCACCCCAGCTCTGCGCCGCCGGGAACCGGCCTCCTTCATGTGTGTGCGTCGTCTCTCCCCACCTAGACTGTGAGCTCTGAGAGAGCAGGAGCCTGTGCTGGTCGTCCCACGGCCCCTGCAGCCCAGCAGAGGGCCCTGCACACACGTCCAGCTGGTATGGGTGGGAAGAGCGCCCACTCGGCAGCCCTGGGGTGTGGAGGGGCCGAGCCTTAGCCAAGTGGAACTCTGGAGCCTGGACAGCTGGCCTGGATTTTTCCTTCAGACCTAGGCTCATTGGTCTCCAGACCTTCAGCCCAGCCCACGTGCCAAATGGGCAGAGTCCCCACTCTCAGCTCGGGTCACCCTGATGGCCCCTTCTTGTCTCGAGAGATGTGTGTCCCTACCACGTCCCCCAGCATCTGTAGACCAAGCTGAGAGAGCGGGGCAGTGCGCAGGGACCTGGCTCTGGCTGTGGGCTTCCAGCTCTGGGTTGGGCAGCTGTAGGGTGGGGTTTGCTGTGTGCTGATGGGGCCCTCCCTGCTGGACCCACAGTGCCCAGAGCGGCTCGCAGGCGGCCCAGGGAGCCTGGGTGTTCTTGGCCCAGGCCCTGCACGTGGACTTGCTTGACCTCCCAGGAAACCTCCGCGTGACTTTTTCTGAACAGGTTCCATTGAGATGGCACCAGGCAGATGAGTCTTGCGCCTCCCTGAGCGTGACTATGCAGTGGCTGGCAGCAGACTTTGGGGGAACTGAGAATGAAATTGACTGGCTGAGGCTAGGAGGTTGTAAGATCATCTGGGTTTGCTGAATTTGTGCAGCAGAGCGAAAGGACGATGCCATTTCCTACAGACCCGAGGGCAGAGTAAAACTGTGTGGTTGTCTAGGGGCTCCCAAGGGGCAGCTCAGAACCCCAACTGCCCCCTCCACCAGCTGGCCTTGGCCATAAGAACAAGAGTTTGGGGCTGATACCCTTTCCCGGTCACTGGTGTAACAGCACGATCATGGGATAGATGACCGAAGACTCGCAGAGTCAGCCATGACCCTCTGGTTATTTATTCCACTAACACCCACAGGCTACTCACGCCGGCTGGAGAAGCCCCGTGCACTGCAGGGGTTCTAGTCTGGCCCAGAACCAGTGTAGGTCTCTGGTCTCCCAGGTCCCAGCTGTGTCACCTCTCAGTGTCCCCTACGAGTTGGTGAGGTTAAATGACACAAGGCGGGTGAGGAGCTGACACAAGGCGGGTGAAAGCTGGCACACTGGGGCTCGGTGACTGGTGGCAGTCACTCCATCTTGCTCCTGCTCCCGCATAGATGGAGGAAGACGACTGGACAGCAGTTTACTCAGCACCACCACTCGCTTGTTCATCTCAGTAAATAACGCCCAGTGATGCCCACAACACTTCTCTGCTCCGTCCTATGAGTTGCTTCAGTCTTCTTACCTCAGAGGGAGCATGTAGCCTGGAATACTTCCGGGGTTGAGCTGTGGACCCACGGAGCTGGGTTTGGGGTAGACAAGTTCCCAGGGCTAGGATAGGGCTCTTGGGGGAAATGAACGGCTGTCCCTTTCCCAGGAGAGATATTTCATAGGGGAGCCACCTTCCTGGGCAGAAATGGGTTCGTTCACAGAGAGCAGACTCCAAGAAACAGTTCACGTGCTGGAAGCCCACAGTAGAAGTCCATCCTGGCCCAGGGCAGAAGGCTGCCCCCTCGGATCCTGCTTTATTTGGAGTGCCCGTCCTACTCACTCATTTACTAAATAGACTCATGTGCAAAGCAGTTCTTTACGTCTGCAGTACTTTAAAACTCCTTGGAGGGCCAGATGTGGTTGAATTTAACCTGGCCAGAGGGGCATGGCCAGTCCCCAGGCCCTCCCGCAGGCAGCCTGGGCAGGGGTGTCTCCCTGGAGTGGTGGCCCCTGAGGATGCTGGCAGGAGCCTGGCGTGACTTCTCCTCAGACCACAGGAGTGACCTAGAGTCCCTCAGTACTCCCAGAGGACAGGTTGGGTCCAACAGGCAAGGTCTGGACACGGAGGGCTGAAGCCCAGCTCTCAGGCTCCCGTCCAGCACCCCCAACACACACGTGTGGGGAGACCCTCCCATGACTAGGGGAGAGCTTGGTCGCCCTGCCCTCAGCCTTACCCAGCTGGTTCCCACTCCAGTGTCTGCCACTGGCCCTGGGACAGGGAGTGTAGAATGAAGCTGGAAACTTGAAGCATCAAGCTGTGCTAGATGGTTCTCTCTGTCAGCCTTCAGAGGAGCCCCTCCTGAGCTGCCAAGTAGCCCAGTTCCTCCCTCTCATGCCTAACTGTCTTCTCTTTCCGTGTCTGTCCCTCTCGCTGTCTGTCTGACTCTCTCCCTCCCCACCTTGGGCTGCAGAACCGCATGCACGAGTCTCTCATGCTCTTCGACTCCATCTGTAACAACAAGTTCTTCATCGATACCTCCATCATTCTCTTCCTCAACAAGAAAGATCTCTTTGGTGAGAAGATCAAGAAGTCACCTCTGACCATCTGCTTTCCTGAGTACACAGGTGGGTGTGGTGGTGTCCCTGAGAGGGAGGAAGCCGGACCCTGCCAGGGACCTGCTGGGTCTCCTCCACAGGCTCAGGGAATGGGCTGCAGGTGCTGGCTGGATACAGGTGCCCCTGCAGGGGTCTGGCAGGTGCAGAGGGAAAGGCAGGGAGCATAGCCCTGGGCATGGTGGGAAATGGACCCTGCTGATGCAGGTGGCCATTATGGCGACCAGGTGACTCGGGAGTGATGTGGCAGGACAGGCTCCCAGCTTCCCTGTCCCTTTTCATTCTGTTCTCCTGCCTCCCCTAGTCTCACCAGTGGTCCCCGCTAACCTCTGCCCTGGGCCACTGCTCGGCCACACGGCAAGTTGCCTGAACTAGAAAGGGTGGACATGTGACCAGTGGGTGGGGCCTGGGCTGCCTCTCTCCTGCTTTGGCACATGGGACAGACCACCTCCGCAGCAGCGGCCCTGCCTGTGCCCAGAACATTCCACCCCTGCCCCATCTCTCCCTTCTCCACTCCCATCTCCACCCTCCTCTTCCTCCACACCTGGTCTTTTCCTCAAATCGAACCACCTCAACTCTCTGCCAGCCGCCTCCATCCCCACCTGCCTCTCTTCCACCTCCTCTGGGGCTTTTCCTTCCCATCTGGTTCCAGAGGAATGTGTCACTCCTCCTCCTCCCGTGGTGGAGCTGTCTCTGCTGCTGAGGGAGGGCGGCTGCTGCTAAAGGCTGGGGCAGCACTGATGGGAGGCTGGAGCCTGGCTTTTATCTCCTTGGAGATTGGGAAGCCTCTAGAGGCCCCTGGGCTGGCAGGAGAGGCCGTGTCACAGGTGGGCTGGGCCAGGGACCCACTTGCTGACAGCCCCAGTGAGAGCTCAGGGCTCGGGTTCAGCTCCCACAGCAACACGGGTCTCCAAGCCCAGCCAGATTCCAGAAGAGACGGATGCTGGCCCCTGCGCCCTTCTCCACTACTGGGGAGAGTCTGCCCTCAGCGTCGGCTGTGGAGGTGGAGGAGGGCCCACTGGTTTGTTCTGAGCGCAGCCCGTCTCCTCCCTGATGTGACCTGCCAGCTTCCCGCCCTCCCCTCGGTGCACGGACAGGGAGGTGGGGCAGGCTCTCAGGGCCGACACACGTCAGGAGCACAGTCCCCGCAGGCAGACAGGTTGAAGCAGCTTCTGGAGCCAGACTCTGCAGCTTCGGGCAAGTGAACCACCTGCGCCTCATTTTTGGTCCGGGCACCAGAGTAGACAGTAATGATGCCCACAGCGTAGGGCGGGCTTGGAGGGGAAAGGAGAAGACAGGGCCCAGTGCCAGGTCTGCACAGCTGCTAGGACTGTCCTGTGTACCATTCGGAGGATGGGAACCAAGGAAGGGGGAACCAGCCACGGAAGAGGTGCCCTCTGCAGGGTGGCGTGAGTCCAGGAGGGCAGGACAGGCGGGGAAGGCCCAGCCCCACGCTGCCCCGGGCCGAGGAGGGCAGTGCCTGTGGGCCGAGCTGCTGTCGCCCTCCTGGCAGCCACTGCTGACCTTTCCCAGCCTCAGCACAGGCCCTTTGGGACCAATTCGGGTCTTTACAAAATTGCCGTGACCAGAGGGGGCTCAGCAGTCTGCAAGCTCCAGCAGGCGCTCTCAGGTCAGGGAAGACCTGACCCTAAGGCTTTTCCTGGTCCCCAGGGACCTGGCTCCACTGGAGCCTGATTTGGGCCGTGGCCCGAGGAGTGGTCAGTCTTGCTGCTGCGTCTAATGGGGAGCTGGATCCCCCCCCAGGGAAAGTCAAAATTTGGGAAATGTTTGAATTCTGCAGGACCTCCAGAGAGATCCAGTTTGAGTTCAGACAACAAGATGGATGACAAATGGTCACTAACATGGTAGCCCCATGAGGTGCCAAGGCATGTGGGGACCAAACATGCTGGAGGGGCCGGGGGCATGCAGGTGGTTGTCTGAGTATCTGAAGTGAGTTCTAAGTGAGCGCCGGGCAGACACTGAGAAGGCAGGAACTGGGCATCCCCTAGTCCCTCCCACTTTTCACCTCTGTCAGTGCCCTGACCTGGCTGTCTCTGGACAGGGGGTCCTAGATGGAGTCCACTGTGGTGCTGTGTCTTGCCTGTAAGCTGCCAGTAACTTGATGGCCTCACTCCGTTGGTGGCCAGCCAAAGGCAGGGTTGAGGAGGCTCGGCCCTGTGGGCCTCCAGAGCTGGTCTCCGTCCTGACCCCCACCCAGGGATGTCCCTACCCCTTACCGCTCGCCTTTGCTTATCTGGCTGCAGAGGCCTTCTAGCGGCCTAAGCCCCAGCCTGCTCTGTGACTCACACCCAGCCGTTAGAGAACGGGGCAAGCAGGGTGGGGCAGGGGGAGGGATTGTCCCACACCCTCAACATCAGATTGTATCATTTCCATGCTGGCCAGATCCTAGTAGCAGAGGAAAACCAGACGTCTTCCTTTGATGGGCTTTCAGGCAATTCTGTCTTTTAGTCCATGTTTTACGGTAACTGAAAGCTGTCTGCAGGATAGAGCAACAGGGTTTGGGCTGCAGCTGGTGGGCAGACTGTCCTTACCTCACCCACAGATCCCCCACCAGGTCCCAGCCAGGATCAAAGGGACAGCCAGGGAAGTGTAGGGGGCAGTGGGGCCTCAAGTGGTATTATACACACTGTTAGCCCCTTAAACTTCCCACCTGTGGGGTACCAATGCCCCCCTTTCCTGGCCACACACCCAAGGACGGGGACTGCTAGAGATGGTCCCAGCTCCGCTGGGTGGCTTCTCAGTAGAGAAAGCATCCAGGAAGGAGAGCAGGCCCGGCGTTGCACTCAGCATGCCCTGGGCCACTACCCCACCGTGAGCTCTTCTGTCAAACTTTATTGTCTTGCTGTATCACAAGCAGTGGGACTGGTTTAGACCAAGGGTGAGCATTGTGGATGGCGGACCTGGCTGGCCTCAGTGTGCTCATCTAGAAAGCAAAAGCGGTAGCCTGTGGCCACTACCCACCCAGGGCTCCCAGGAGACCCAATGTGAACACAGAGGGAAAAGACTGGAACCGTCACAGACCAGGCGAATGCTCCGCCACACGTGGTTTGAATGTAAGATGCTGCTCCACCTTGGAGAAGTGCCCCACAGCCTCCTCCGTCCCCATCCCTTGTCCTGTCTCATCCTGCCTCCCAGACAAGGCCACACCGCTCCACCCCAGCTCTCACCAGGGCCTCCCCACTGTTCTCTGTCTCGTTGCAGGCCCCAACACCTATGAAGATGCCGCTGCCTACATCCAAGCACAATTTGAAAGCAAAAACCGCTCACCCAACAAAGAAATTTATTGTCACATGACTTGTGCCACAGACACGAATAATATCCAGGTGGTATTCGACGCCGTCACTGACATCATCATTGCCAACAACCTCCGGGGCTGCGGCTTGTACTGACCTCTTGTCCTGTATAGCAACCTATTTGGTAATGATTCCAGCACTCACAGAAAAGCTTGCACACACACACACACACACACACACACACAAACCCCACTAACAAATGCAAGTTGGTCAATAAACTTTAAAAAGGCATAACAAACCTTATATGTAGACAAATATATATTAAAATTTCTTTTTAGTTTGTACTAGAAAGAGCTTCAGACAGAACTGACCACCATTCCATTGATCGTCAAGGTTTTCCTGGGACAGCACATGAATGCGTGTGCGCGCACGCACACACACACGTTGTGATGGGCGTCCTGATTTGGCAGTCCATCCTTTTAAGAACAGCCACGTGATTTTACTCTCCAAAACCCATTTCTGTGAGCAGAAGGTAGACAAAGAAAGGCCTGGTATTAGTCCAGCCGGTTCCTCTGCTCCCACCCACTGAGCTGCGTGCTCTCGGTTCTGTCCTGCTCTTGTGCAAACTCCAGAACCCTTTAAAAAATGGCCAACACCTCAAACATCTTCCTGCCCTGTACTCCCAACAGAAAAATTAAGGACGCTTCTCTTTGGGGTGGTGGTGGTTGTTAATTTCAAGAATCTAGAAGAATCATTGCTCTGACCAACCCACTGTCTCCTGAGTTTTCTTTATTCATCTTAACAAGGCAAGAGTCAGAGAAAAGGGAGACTTGGTCCGCTTTCTAAAAGCAACTGAGGGGAGGGGCCGTGCAAAGCATGGCTCAAGGTCACCTGCAGAGTGGAAGCCAGCCCTGCTCCAGGAGGGCAGGAGACAGAAGGGGAGCGATATGGAGAAGGGGCAGGAGTGGCCGAGGGGAGGGCCGAGCTGCAGACCTGGCCGGGTCAGGGTCAGGGTCCCTGGGGTTGAGGCCTCCGAGGGGGCCCGGTCTGGGCTTCCCCTGGGTTCCTGATCCCCACTGTGATGCTGCCCCGTCTGGCCTTACCCCAACACTATTAAACATGTTGGAGGGTTTTTTGGTTGGTTGGTTGGTTTTTTAAATCAACGAAAATGGTCAGACTGGACCCCCTTATCTCTCTCTCTACAGACTGCTTCATGGACTCTTTGCTGTTGACGTTGATCTCCTGGTAGCATGACCTTTTGGCCTTTGTAAGACACACAGCCTTTCTGTATCAAGCCCCTGTCTAACCTACGACCCAGAGTGACTGACGGCTGTGTATTTCTGTAGAATGCTGTAGAATCCGGTTTTAGTTGAGTCTTTACATTTAGAATTCAAAAGGAAAAAAAGATCAATTCTCATGTGCTTTGTAGCTTAAAAAAAAAAGAGGAAAAAGGAAAACACCATCTCATCCATCTCTTTTTTTTTTTTTTTTGAATAAAGAAACATACTCACCTGCACCCACGCCCTCCCCATCCCACCTGCAGAGGTGCCGCCTGTGCACCCGGGGCGCTGGTTCCCGGGAGGCCACTCAGGCCACACTTTCCAGATCACACCCCCTGCCCAGCCCTGAGCCACTCCGACCGCACGTTCACTCCAGGTTTGTATAGAAAAAGCACAGCTCTCACTGGCCAGTAGCTGCCCCAAAATACGGAACATACATATAAATAGAGCCCTCTAGAAAACAATTTTCCCTCAACTCCTTTCTACAGAGACCCTTTATCACTTTTTTTTAGTGGTTTTAGTTTTTGTTATCATTTCAGTCCTGATAAGCACTATGTATTACATACCGGACCAGCTTTCATAGTCTTTGGGACCCGGGTTGTGGTTTTCCCTGCTGCCATTTCCGCTTCTCTGTCTCTCAGAAGGATGCTCCCTTTGTGTGCGCACCCCTCGCCTTTTCCTTTGTTTCAGTGACCTGTGTTCTCTCTTTCTCATGTGGGGATGTTTGTGCTGCAGATAAAAACAAACAAAAAAATTTAAATACCACAAGATGGAAAAAAACACAAAAAAATTTTAAAAGATGGAATGTAGTGTTTACATGAAAGCTACAGTTATCATGATCAGTCCAATGTCATTTCTACTTTGACTAGTATCCGAACCCCAAACCTCTTCACGGTTTCACTTTTAAGACTTATTTGCTGAAGAAGACCAGTCACAGCCATTTCAGATAAAGAGGCAAAAAGACAAAACACAAAAAGTTTAAAATGCAGAAAAAAGAAAAAAAAAACTTGGGAAAAAAAAAAGGAAAAAAAAGAAAAAAAAAGCCCACGGGTCTTTCTAAGCCTTTCTATTCCCAATCGGTGAGGTTTCTGTGATATCTTACACACTGCCAGTCTACTTCTCTGACTAATGGAAAATTCATGTGTAGCTCAATAAAGAGAATGTTTGTCTGTATTCCTGAGTCTCACCCTTGGGCTTCACTGTGACAGGAAAGGGAAGGAGGGATTTGACTGGGCTGCAGACACTGGGAAGCTGGTGGGTAGGGCTGCAGGTGCCAGACAAGGAACCCCCTCCCCCGGCCTTCCCCACAGCCCCCCCTCAGTGCTGCCATCAAGGGGAACCCGCTGAGCGCAGCCACCTGGGAGCAGGGCGGGAGGGGTACAGGCCATTCCTGCCTGCAAATGCCCTCCTCCCCCCAGCTCGGCATCTCCCACTCTCAGCTGGTTTGGTTTGTTTTTGAGTGTAGGGTGGAACTGAGGATTGGAAAGGGGGGAAATGCGGGGAGAGTAGGTGATCCCAAATCTGCTCCACCACAGGAGAATGGGAGGTCCCAAGAATGAGGCCAAATTGCCCTGGCCCTCTTCACCCAAGGGGGCCACGTGCGCTCACTTGGTACATCTGTAAAAGCCTCCCCTGTTGCACCTGGAGGCCAGGAAGTCCCCTGCAGGCCAGATACACAGGGGGCAACTGAGATCAGCACAGCCTGGCATATGGAGTCAGTTCTCAATTCAGGCAGTGGGTCTCACTATCGCTCCACTGGGTTGCCAGATTTTTGCTGTAAATTGCAGATCAGTTGAGACTGGGACCTAGAGGGAACACAGCTCACCAAAATCCTTGCATCATGCCCATGGATCTCTCATTAGCCAAGCAGTCAAGTGCTACATCATGCCACCTAGGAAATGGGAGGGGCTCGCTGAGGGCAGTTACTTGGACTCCTCCCCACACATCAGCAGCCAGGAAGGCCTCTCCTTGGCAATTCAGTGGCCTTTTGAATCTAGCGAGGGTGGAAGATAGGAGTTGATGCTGCTGCAGAAACCATGAAACAATAAGAGGCTAGTTCCCTCCTGTTAGAGCGGATTCAGGCACCCCTTGGACCTCCTCCTGGTTAGCCAGCCTGGCCCACCCCTCTTTTCCCGCCAGCTCCCCTCACCCCAACTTACCTGCAGAGGGAGGCTCACAACCATCTCTGCTGATGTGCAGACCGCACTCCTGGCCACAACTTGACTTCATAACACTGGTCTGGGGGAACGCAAGCCAAAGGCTGATGCCAGGACTTCTACATGTGGCTTACCTTACTCTAAAAATAAGCCATTTTATCACAGGGCCCTGTCCCAACTTTCACATGAATTTTGTAGATAAAAACAGAAGTTTCTCTGTCTTATCTTCCTTAAAGTGGAATCAGGAAGCATTTTGTTGGGAAAGGCTGCAGGGAGAGACCAATTCAATAGAACAAGACGCGTCGGGGCAGAGCCTGTGTATGCATCACGAGGCTCCGCAAGTGACACGAATGTGCAGTCAGGTTCAGAACCACCTCTAACAAAAGCAGGGCGATGAGGTGAGAGATGGAGGCTTCCAGGTGACGGAGGGCCTTGAGGGCCGGCTGGCAGGCACAGGTTTTCTCGACAAGCCGGGCGGCGGGGCCATGGCTCCTCTCACTTGCAGCCCCTGCTCCAGCTGAGCTCCCAGCCCTCTCCCTCGTGGTGGGGAAAGTTACGCCCAGAGAGGGCACGCCTGCTGGCTAAAGATAAAGGAGCACACTGTCTACACAGCTCAAGTGGGAAGCCAGGCCCAAGTGGCCACCGGGGCACCCAGGATTTATATCAACACAAGTGAAGTATCTGCAAGGACCATCAATCTGTATGGTATGTAAGAGCCTCAAAATTAGGGTGTAAAAAACCAAACTGAGAACCCAAGATGTCAACAGAGCCAAAAGAAAATGGAGGGAGTAACAAAGACTACTTCCAAAGGAGCTTGGAGAGGGCAAGGGCACCTCCATCACTGTTCACAGAGCACCCGAACATGCCTTCTCAGTTTTCAAACCCGAACCAGCAGCCTGGCCTCCGCTCTGGGCTCCCCTCCTAGAGACAGCCAGCACAGTGGCTGGCTGTGCTGAGAGGCCACGGGATAGGGTCCACCCAGTGCAACGGGACACTGGTCTAGACTGGCCCCCATGAAGTGACAAAAGCCAAGAGACAGTATAGTTAGTGACAGAATCCTTTACTATCTAAGTGTAAAATCTAAGGGTGAATTTAGGACTTCTCTTCTTGGGTCATTTAAAGCCATCCACTTTGATCACTGTCATATTGCTATATTCCAATGTCTCAGGACCCTCTGAAATTGACTCCAAAACATTTTCTCTTTTCACACATCTGAAACATAAGAGCACATGGTATTGGCATCATCTTTAAATGTGTACAACATGCAAAGTATAAGGATAGAAAAAACCCTCCAACCAAAATAGAACACACAGAGTTAAAACAGGATCTAACTTCCACACCTCTGAAAGAAACTGCCTTTGCTCGCAGCCACACACAACACACTAGGCTAGTTTGCCTTTTATTATTATTGTTTTACAATAAAAACAAATAGCTATGCTCTCAGCAAAACAAAACAAATTTTAAAAGGAAAAAAAATCACAGAAATTTACTAACAGCATTTCAAGATAAGGCTTTTGAAAGATTTATTTGAAATAAATTATCTCAGCCTAAACATTTACTCATCACTGTATTTTCAATTACTTCTCAACATTCTAAAAACTTTCAGTTATGTAAAATACATTTAACTTTGACAATAATTTTAGATAATACTGGATTCTTCCCAAAAGGTCTACCATAAAACTATGCTTCAAACATTAAAAAAAAAACTTAATCCGAAAGGACATAAAACTGAACTGTGTAACCTATTATGATTGCATGTTTCAAATCCTTCAAGTTAAATGTGTTGAGGATTTGAAAAAGTTCAGACCTGGGTCTGCTCCAAAGCAGGCGGACTCAACATCTTACCTTTCTATGTTTAATTAAACCAACAGGAACAAAGTCATGAAAATGAAGGGCTCCGGGGAAGAAAGATACAAAAGGTATCTTTTATTTCTTCAGTAAAGCCCCCCCAAATTTACTCTCCTATCTTGTAAGGCTCGCATTTTCTCCAAGGACCAAACCCACAGCCTTTGGCATTGCCTAATTTACTTGACCAAGGAATTAAAACCATGAATCAAAGCTTGCTGCTTAACCCTTTCAGTACTGACCTTCCCCACATCGGGGGTTGGGGGTGGGGGGTGCAAGGAGAGGACAGACACACAGGGTGTACTCGTGAGATGCGGGAGCACCAGCATTAACGGAAATAAAGCCAGCTTTGGATCGGGGGCTCAGAAAGTCAGTCCCGAATGTACTGAGACACGACGGGTGACCCCCTCCCACTACGTCTCTGGGCTTTCCCCTCCTCCGCTCCATGTATCAAACCAAGCATTGTTTTTCCAAGATGTCTGCTGACCCAGGGGCCCAGGGGCCCATAGGTTTGGCCTCTGTGACACTTTGAATGCCTCCTCACTAAGAACAGTAGTCAGACAGCAAGATCATCCAGCGGTGTGGAGTCAGGCTCACACTGCTCTTTACGGATCCTGCCCCCTGCTCCTCCTGCCACCCCCACCCCCACCCTCCATCACACACACACTTCTTGACAAATCTGGAGCTAAAGACACCAGCGTTTGCTGTGACTTCTGCATAAGGCAGTCATTGAAGCTGCCTGCTTCAGGGTCTCCACTTCCTCTTGATCTTCCCCCGCCCCCTCAAAGTCCGGTCAATGCAGAAGAGATCATGCCTAGAGTTAACAAGTGCAAGGTTTCTAAAGGGAAGAGAAATGTCACATAGAAAGTATTACAAAAAAGGATTAAATTTGTCAGCTGTCCAGACACTATTAAGACCACATGCTTTATACAGCGGCAATGCAGTCAAGCCCACTTCTTCAAACAGCAGGCAAACTGAGGACAGGCCTCCCAGTGGGCGCGCGGCTCCAGACGAGGCAGCGGGGAGGCGAGGAAGCGCTAGGAGGTCTGCTGCTTCTGAAGTCTCCTTTCCGCAGCAGCAGCCAGCATCCTTCGACGCAGGGTCACGGGGTCAGAGGTCGTGCCTTCAGAGGGGAGGCCGCTCTCCGAGGCTGAGTCATCTTCAGAACTTCTGTTCAAGAAACGCCTACGAAAAACAGGATTTGCGT
Source organism: Camelus ferus (assembly GCF_009834535.1). Taxonomy (NCBI): domain Eukaryota; kingdom Metazoa; phylum Chordata; class Mammalia; order Artiodactyla; family Camelidae; genus Camelus; species Camelus ferus. The sequence goes on from NC_045704.1 coordinate 35,625,250, forward strand.
GAGGGATGAGGGAAGCTCTGGAACACGTACATTCAGAAACATTCAATATGTTTCTGTAATTCTCCCATTTCCCTGACTGTCAGGAAGCCTTCACTCTGCACCACCCGGAGAACAAGACACCCCTCTCTGAAGAAAGGAGCACAAGTTCCCTGCACCAGGGAGGGCCCGGCGGGCAGCTGCTCAGCTCCGCCCTGTCCTCCGGCCGCCCCCTCCCCACACTCACAAGGTCTGTGCTGGGCACCAAACCCACCCACAGGAACAGAACACTGGCCCTGTCCCCAAGAGTTTAACAAGCCCCTCCCTGTGCAGCCATAGAGCGCTCCCCGCCCCGGCTGCACCACCCGGGCTTGGGGGCGCACACAGACGGTCTGCGCTCCGGGCCGGCTGCGCACAGAGGTGCCAAGACAGAGGACCTGGGAGCTGGACACTGGTCCAGAGTTAACCTCTCTAGGCCTCAGTTTCTTCAGCTTCAAGTCTGTCCCAGAGCTGTCAAGAGAATGAGAGTAACTAATATAACGGGCCTAGAAGACACCGGCACTTAAGTGCTGTCCATGTAAGTATGGCCGAGGAGGTTACCAGTTGGGCCCAATGTTACCAGACCCTCTGGTTTTTCAACAGAGGTTTAAAATGTGAATTTTTAGGTGACACGATAGGTTTTCCAATGCTGGCGTCTATGACAAAGGCCTCCAGGCGCCTGGAATCTGACCCGAGATTCACACCAGTGAGGGCTGGAGAATCAGCTCACCTCCGAGCTTGCTGCAGGAGGTCGTCCTTCCGTTGCACTAGCATGCGCTGTCTCTCATCAGCAGACTTGGAGAAGCGGCTCCCCCGGGCCTCAAAGTCCTCCCCTTCACTGGGCTCAGCTTCCAGCTCACTGAAGTCCAACGCCTCCTCCAGCCGAGGACTGAGGTCCAGCGGAACGCGCTCAGTCTGGACATGGAGAAAGCAAGGGGCTGCCATGAGTACAGGCTGCCCTCCTAAGCAGAGTCCCCACCTGACCAGAGCGCCCCAAACAACGCTCTTCGGCACCCAAACGGAGGCAGACTGCAGGTGGGGGAACCGCGAGCACATGTGCAGGGGCGACGCGGGCTCCTGGAGAGCAGGCTGCTGCATGTGTACCACTAAGGACAGGACCTGACAACACTGCACGGTCAACGTTAATGAAAAACATCAGCACCTTAAAACTGTACTCTCGGAAAATAATAAAGTTAACTGCTAATTTGCATTCTGGGAATTGTCTGTTCAATTCTAATTGCTTTAAAATTCAAACAAGTCATCGCATTTATGGTACAAATTTTATACCTTCACTTGACTCTGAAAACAGTCAACCAGACACAAAGGGTAAATTCTAATTATTTTTTTTAAGACCGATAAAAGATCACGTGGCTCCTCATATAACAGGGTATTGTAACGGGACTCTGTTTTGGCTGCAGCCGGGAAGGCCAAGGCAACGCCTGGGAACCCCAAGGCTTAGGCAGGTGCCCGGCCGTCTGTGCTGCTTGTGCTACCAGACCCAGACCCAGGCTGGCCGGGGTCAGCCCAGCGCACCTCTAAGCGACACAGAGTTGAGGAGGAAGAGGCTGAGAGGCCTATCTTTAAGAGTTCCTGGAGTGCACACTTTTCCCTCACACACCCTCACTACATCTCCTTGCCCTCAGCCAAGCGAGTGATAAGACCTCAAGAGAACCATGTGGCCTGAATCATATTACCTAGACTTTGGGGGACATGAGGACTAATACACACTCGAGAAATCTAAGAGACACTGGCTTGTAACAGATTGAAAAAAGACTTTGGTGGGGAGCAAGTTCAACTTCCACTGTCTATAGGGCGCTGCTGCATGTGTGCTGGGAAGGAGATGTGGGTCCTGCAGGAGGGACCAGCCTGAGGTTGCTGAAACAGACTTTGCCCAAGAAGATCACTTGGTGGGTGATGGGACCCCAGGAAGGTAGGGGTCGTCATAAACAGCCAGTCCAAGTTCAAAGGAAGTATAGGTCAAGGTTTCTGGCACTAGACAGGGCAGGCAGATCTCTATGATAACAACTGTAATACACAGATGGGCACACACGTGTACACACACACACGCTGGGGTCACATGGTCTATCCTAACCCTCTCTCCTTAGCCAGACCCTAGAGAAGGCTAGAAAGAAGAGCTAGTGAGTGAAGGAGGAGACAGAGGAAGGGAATGGAAGCCCACCCTGGGGCCCTGCCAGTCTCCAAGCCTGATCGATTCAGGCCTGAGCTCGGGCAGGGGCGGGGGAACCCTGACTTAAGTGACAAACAGAACTGATCTGATGATTGGACTAAATTGAGGTGTTTATTAGCAGATTGATATCCAAGAACTTTTTATCTCCTGAGAATGACCGAAAATGTTATATAGCAAGCTTCCTTGTGAAACAAGTACTTTCCTTCCACTATGTTAAAAAATTCAGAAACCTTCATGCTGACTCTAAAAATAGAGTTGGGGAATCAAGACAGATCGAACATGCTGTACCCACAATGCCCCCAAGGCAGTCCAGCACCCAAATCTGAGCTAAGCCAAGAAGTGCAAACATGAGCCCCTTCTTCAGAAATGCAGTGCAATCCGATTATGGATTTGGGTATGAACATTTTAACTCAGCAACAGATTTGAAAAAGTCTTTGGATTTTTTACTGTTTCCTATTCACAGAGAAAGATACACAAGGTGAAAGCAGCCTCCATGTCATTTATCAAAGAAAGCAGCTGCTTCAAAGAAAGCCCTGACCGACACTGGCCGAGAAGGCGGCGCCAGCCTCAGACCCCAGCCCCGTGTGTGGGAAGCCCCACATGTCCCACAAACAAGCAAACACAAAGATAGAGTTGTTTGGGGTTTTCTTCCTAGTCTCTTAGGAAAGTTTTGGGAAGTATGGTGATTAAGCAAATGGGAAATACAGAAAAGGGATGTGAACTGGAACCCCTAGGGTGTGGGGCTAAGAGCATGGGGGAAATGGGTACCTCTGCCCTAGAAACCAGACAGAGGAGCAGGTTTGGTTGGGAACAGCCATCTCAGGTCCCCCAAAGCGGATATCTAGGCAGATCTAGTTCCCAAGATAACCTCACTTTCCCCTATCCCTGAGGGTCTCTTTTTTGTGAAATTCATGAAAGTACCTAGAAATGCTGAGTTGGCCAAGTGAGGTCCGAGGGAGAATAGCTTGATGGCGTCGGCTCTGGGGAGGGGAGCCATGTGCAGTGCCCACTGGGTTTGGATGAGTCCAGTCACTCTGAGTCCTAGGCCCAGCCTCACTCTGCCCTTCCTGGTGCTACTACTCAAGTTCACGGCAGCAGGGCCAGCCCAGGAGAGCACGACTCCTTTCGCCTCTAGGTCCTGAGGACAGCCCCCAGGGAGTGGACTGCAGGCCCCGGTGGAAGTGCAGGCCACGCCCTAGGCACAGCTGGCTTGTAAACACTGAGACAGGTGCGGCACCGGGCCTCCTTTCCACTCTCGCCCTCAGCCACGCAGATGTTCAAGACAGGACTGAAGACCGTCGCCAGGTCCCCCACTCTGCCCTAGTCCCACACGCTCTCTCTCTCGGGTACAGGCCTTACCTGAGCAGAAGCTTCTCCCTCCTCCTGTTCGCCGTTTGGTCTTTCCACAGGACTGTTCAGTGCAGGTCTAATGCTATCTGACCGCTGAAAGAGAAACAGCGCCACAGACAGTAGAGCCGCTCCCAACTTAAAGAACAGGTAAGGGAGAACCTGGAGGGCGGGGGAGCTATGACCGCAACACGGTCTGAGTTCAACAAACCCCACAGCAACAAAGAAATGAGACTGCTACTCAGACGAAAGACAAGAGAGCCTGAGGCATCAGTTTGAGAGTTATCAACAGGCTCCACAATTAATTTTCCCTTTAATAATAGTAACTGCACAACAAGAGCAAAACAACAGCAGATAACACCGACAGAACACCTTGACACGATCATCTCATTCATCTCCTTAACATCCTATGAAAAAGGCACTGCTGTTTTTCTCACTTTTAGCCGGGCTGAGATCGTGGCCCACACTGCAGACACCTCGGGACCCGGCTCATATCCCTGCAGGTCTGCCCCTGCGTGCTAACTGGCCAGTTTCTGTATCTCATTGCCTGAAGACTCACTCTGGCTGCGTGAGGTAACTTTGCCCTACCTGGAGGTGACCCTCAACCAACCACTTATGGGAGCTGGTGTATAAACACCCCAGTTCCTCTCCCCTCAGGAAGGACAATGTGTTCTATGCTGGAACCCAGGGGCCACCAATGGGATCAAGCTCCAGTTGCCCACAATGGTAGTCTGCTGGATAACAAACCCTTTGTCTGTCTCACAGCCCCACCTGCTCCCTGTGTTTCCTGGAACACTTCCCAACTTAACTACTGGCATTCAAATTCTTATCTCAGGGTCTGCTCCTGGGGAAATCCAAACCCAACAGCCAGGTCAAACAGCTAAGGACTGCTGAGCCACCTCCAATACCTCAGACCCCTTGACTCCTAAGTCCAGGCTCATTCCCTCTTTAAAGATTCTCAAGTTTTAAAATGTTACTAGCAGATTTCCATGCTTTTGCATACTAAAGTTGAGTAATTTCTTGGTATATGATTCCCTGATTATAAATTTATTCCTTGGTCTTGCCAGAAAGCTTGCTTTTAAAATGTTAATAATTCTTGTATCCATCAAAGAGGTTATATGATGGATCAGGAAATACGACCTTTTTAAAAAAAGGTCAAAAATAAAAGCCTCACAGAGACAGGAATTATACCCAATGGAAAGCCATACCAATATGCAAAGCCAACCAGGGACAGATGGCAACATCTCCTATGGCTGGGGTTGGCAAACCACAGCCTGTGGACCAAGTACCTCTCCAACTGTTTTTGTCAATAAAGTTTTACTGGAACACAGTCATGCACATTCATCTACATGTTGTCCATGGCCGCTTTACTGCTACAATGCAGAATTGAGAAGTTACAATAGACAATGCATGGCTCGCAGAGCCTAAAATATTTCAATCTGCTCTTTATAGAAAAAGACTACCCATCCTTGTCCTAAAGTAAACGATGCTATGACTTCCTGGACTGGCAAGGGCAGGCTGGTTAGGGGTGTACATCTACACAAAAAATTAGCCAAATACACTTGTCCTTAACTCACCAAGCCTCTTGAATAGGTCTGTTCTCTGTCATAATTTGGAAAGTTAGGGAATTCACAGAAACCCTTCAGCAAATCATAAATGATACTCAGCTGTTAACTAAAAAGTGAATCTAGAAGATTAAACTTTTATGAAGACAGAATCGATTTGTCACGTTTGAAACCTTAGTTTACCTGTGTGGGAAATGGTACTTGAATCCGTCCTTCTAAAATGTTGTCTGTTGTGATTTCAACTGAGCGTGTCAACTGGAGGTCCTGCAGCACTAGGTGGTATGGAACCTGGGGAAACATTTCTTGAATCTGATGAGCCTGTAGGAACACAAAACAAAGGCCATAGAAACATTCATTATCCAGTTACTCACAAAAGTCATGGTGTTTGGCAGGTACTGAACTTGGTGACCTGCCTTGAAAACACAAGTCAGGGGCCACCTTTATGCTGCAGATCACTGTCAAACTGCAGTCTTTCTAGTATTTTTCCAGGATGCCAAACAGAAAACATGGGGATAGCATCAACTTTTAAAAAAAGGCATAGAAATCCAGCTGGATCTTGAGAAAGGCTAAACTAGAATATTCTAGTTTTAAAACGTGTTCATTTGAAAGCTCAGTAAAACTCAGGTATACAAACGTGTTCTTCTTAAAGATACAATTCCTAAAAGGAGCAAACTTTGGATACAAACTACATGGATAAAGTTCAAATGCATTATATTAAGAGAAAGCAGCTCTACTCAAAAGGATATGTACTATACGATTCCATTCATATGACATTCTGGAATAAGGAAATTATAGGGACAGGTGGGAAAGAAAGTGATTACTATGGAGAATAATAAAATGGGGGGAGGAGGGACAGAACTGCTCTAAATCTTGATTATGGTGGTGGTTACATGACTGAGAGTTTGACAAAACTCATAGAAATGGATACCAAAAAAGCAAATTTATTGTATATAAATTTTAACCTCAACTTGAAAAAAAAAAGATGATAAAGAACGTGAATTCCTAATATTGCTCTGGAGCTGTAGTTTCAAACTGTACTCTAGAAACGCCTCCGAGGCCATCAGGGCTCTGGGGTGCACAGTGGGGAGCAGGCACAGATCTTGGCACACCACCACCCGCTTGGACTTTAATCAGAGCAGCTTCAGATTTTTTTTTCATACATTTGTATTTATTTTAAAGATGTTTATGTACAAGGTTTTACTTGTGGAAAAGTCCCAATGAGCAAAAGGAAAAAAGAGGAGGAAAAATATCACTGCTTTAGTTAGGGTCTACTGTCGGGAGAGCAGCTCCTAAGGGGCCCGTCATTGTAACTGTAGAAAGAGGGGATGTGTCTCAATGTCAGGGTCGGAAAAGGAAAGATCAGGGTGAAACCTGCACAAAGCTTTGCCCGGAGTCGTCGCTGGGCGGGGAGGACAAAACAGGCGTGCATGGCACGAGGACCCGCCAATCCATGAGCCTGAGATCCCCTCACTGTTTCTATGAATATAAGTTGATCATTTTTTAAAACCCAGGTCAAATCAAGCTAACTGGGTAACAGTCCAAAATGACCTCCATAATCAGATAACATTCTTCTCTCTTCTGAAAACGCTCCTCTCATTTCCCAAATTAAAAAAAAAATCCAAGATTCGTTTTACTCAGTGAAGCTTTTCTTCCAGAAAATCCAGCAAGTTAAATATTAGATCTTTATAAAAAATGTACAGTGCCAGTAAATGAGTTGTGCTATAAAGAGCTATTCTAATCCATGGTGAAACTGGAGAGCACCAGGGCCTGCTAAGAATTCTAAACACACCAGCTCCAAGAAGGTAATTCTTACTCCTGGGAGGGTTACATGCCCATGAATTCTGATTTTTTAAGGGGGCAGGCAGGTGAGGTGATCCATCTAAAAGGCTTCCACAGCTGCCTGACCCTGAAGTTCCCACACAGAGCCTGTCCTGAGCCAGTCAGTGGCCGCCCGAAGCTACCGCACTCCTAGACCTGCCCTCATGTTGTCACTCTCTGCTAGTGATCTGGCTGAGTTCTTCGCTAAGAAAGCAGAAGCCAGCAGGAAACTAGGTTTTTTTTTTAATGTTCAGAATCATGTAACATAAAATTTCCCATCTCAACCATTTTAAGTGTAAAGTACTGTTAACTATATGCACAATCCTGTGCAACAGATCTCCGGAAACCGTTCATCTCACAAAACTGAAACTCGACACCCATTGAACAGCAACTCCCCATTCCCCCTCCCAGCTCCACCCCCGGCCCCTTGCAACCACCATTCTACTTTCTAAGAGTCTGAGTAATTTAGAAACCTCAGGTAAGTGGAATCATGCAGTATTTGTCTTTTTGTGACTGGCTTATTTCACTTAGCACAATAGCCTCAAAGTTTATCAATGGTGTAACATATGAGAGGATTTTCTTCATTTTTTAAGCCTGATAATATTCCACTGTGTGGATAGACCATTTTCACAATCTCTTCATCTCTCATGGACATTCAGGTTGCTTCTACCTCGGTTATTGAGCCATGCCTTCTTTTTAAAGCGTATCTCAAAACAACATACCTGCAGCCATGTCTGTTCCTCCTCCTGACAAAGGTGAATGCCTCTCTTCTGCTCCCAGTCCCACCCTCTGCCTCAAAGCCTTTGCCTTCAGTTAACTTTCCTGTTTGTTCTGTACCATCAATCTCTCCCCCTCTAGTGATTACTCCTATTTGCATACCAAACATACTTAAGAATCTTTTAAAAAAGACCCTTGGGTACTCAAAAGAACTGAAAGCAAGGTCTCCAGGAGATATCTGTACACCCATGTTCACAGTCCCATTATTCACAATCGCTAAAACATGGAAGCAATCCAAGTGTGTACCAACAGATGAATGGATAAGCAAACTGTGGTCTATCCATACCGTGGACAGACCTTAAAAGGGAAGGAAATTCTGACACATGCTACAACGTAGTCAAACCTTGAGAATATAAAGCTTAGTAAAATAAGCCAGTCACACAAAGATAAATACTGTATGATTCTGCCTCTATGAGGAACTTAAAGTAGTCAAATCCACAGAGAAAAAAAATAGAATGGTGGTTGCCAGGGGCTGGGGCTGAGCAAAAGGGAGTTATTGTTTATTGGGTATGGAGTTTCAGTTTTGCAGGATGAAAAGGGTTCTGGAGATGGATGGTGGCAACAGCTGCACAAGCATATGAATGTACATAATAGCCCCAAACTGTACTTAAAAATGGTTCAGATCATCAATTTTATGGTATGCATATTTTATCACAATTTGAAAACAAACAGAAAAAAAAAAACAACCCATGGGGAAAAGAAAAAGAATACATACTCAGCATTTGCTGTATGTACACATAAACATTCTAAAAAAACACAACACAGAAGAAACTAATCAAAGTCATTGCGGGAGAGGAGGGTGTCTGGGTGGCTGGAGGAAAGGACAGGAGAGTGACTTCACTGGATACTCCTCTGCAGGTTTTGAAATTTGTGGATAAATGGTCTGTCTGAAAATCTCTTAAAAATATATTAACAAACACTCCCCTGACAGCACACTCCTATCAAGACACCCCCTCTACCTCTCAGCTCCCTTTACACCACGCTGCCAGATAGCGGCTTTGTCTTCAGCTCCCACTCGTTCTCCAATCCAATCGTCTAGTATTCAACCCCTCAAGACACAGAAACTGCCTGTTCCTCTCCAGCTAATCAACCACCTCCACTCTGCCAAACCCAACATGCACTTCCCTGGCATCAGCGTCTCAGAATTCCCACATGCCTGACTTGCCGCCTTCTCCTGGCTTCCTTCCTTCTCAATCGCTGCCATGGCTCCTTCTCCGCCCGACCTCCGCCCTGAGCCTTCTTCTCTTTGGGAGCTACTTACTCTCACTCAAAGAGATCCAGTCCTCTAGAACTTAAAACTCCCAGTGTCGATCTCCAGCTTGATTTCTCTACTGGGGTCCGGAACTGCCTACATGACATCTGTACTTGGATGTCTCACAGACACCCAACTTTCTCAGCAAACGGGAAGCCGAGCAGGCCGGGTCCCTGTCCTCCATCCTGTTTCTCCCCTAGTCTTGCCCATCTCAATACATGGTGCCACAATTTGCTAAGCTGCTTAACTGAAAAGCAACGCTTCCCTCACCTCATTACCCTACATCCAAATCCAAGCACCAAATCAGAGCAACCAAATCAAGTCCTGTTGGTTCATCTTCAAAAAGCATCTTAAATCTGCTACTTCTTTTCATCTTTATTGTCAATGCCCTGGTACAAGCCACTGTACTTTTTTTTCCCCTGAACTACTGCAACAGCCTCCTAGCTGGTCTCACTGCTTCCATTTTGGCCCCTCTAAGTCATTCTCTCAGAAGGAATCATTCTCTGCTACCTGTGCTGTCAGTCCCCTGGGGGAGGAAAAAAGGTCCTGAATGGCCTTCCAGTGCTTTCATTACAGAATCTAAACTGGATCGTGGCCTACAAATCCCTGCATGCCTTAGCTCTGCAACCTCAATTTTTGTCACTATCTTGGTTCCAACCGCAATCACCTCTGTTTCCAGAACGTTCTCACCTCATGGCCTCTGTATATACTGTTTCCACTGTCTTTTTCCCCGATCTGCCTCCTTCTCATCCTTCATGTCTTAGCTTAAATAGCACCTCCTGAGACTTCTCTGAATGTCTCCTCTAGCACAGCCTTTACCCATCACTCCACCACATCACCTGTCTTACTGCCTTCAGAGCCCCCATCTCCATCTGCAACGATCTTATTTGTTTGTGTTTATAATCAGTCCCCTCAAGTAGAATTCACACTTCTTGAGAGTAGGGTTCATGTCCACCTTGTTGACACTGCACAGTGCCTGCATCGGGAAAAGGCATTCAGTGCAAATCTGTTGAATACATACATTAAGATAAATGAATGAATAAACAAATGAACCGATGACTTTCTGAAGTACTGGCCAGGGTTACCCAGGACAGCCAGAGGCCCTATCCAGGTAGGACTAAGGCAGTTTGCATTTTAAGACTCCTGCATTTACTAGCAAAATGAACACTACATTTCAGCAATGGTGAACCCTGATTCTTCAACACTGTAAAATAAAACTACACACCATATGACAAAGCTTTAGAAAAATACAGAGAATCTTAAAATATTTGGACAATACCCTTGAACCAACAGCATGCCTCAATATCTCAAAGTATATATATATATATATATATATATATATATATATATATACATACACACACACACACACTCCCACAGAGAACGTATGTGTATGCATGTGTGTGTGTGTGTGTGTGTGTGTGTGTGTGTGTGTGTGTGTGTGTGTGAATGCATACTATTTATTTTGGGGAGGGAGGAGATGGGATCAAAATAACACATTCAGTAGACTACTACAATTTTTAATAAAAATCACATCATTCACTCCAGCCAATAACTCCTCAAATATTTTTGGTGAAAAAGAAAGGGAGTTCTAAGACTGGCCCAGGTCAGAAGAGAGTGAACCTAGTAGCTGAGAAAAGGTTAGATTATCTCTGACACAAGTAAAATAAAACCTGGTTTCCAAATCAGCTTCAAATTTTAAAACACAGAAATTTAAGTGGTCCCAGTGAATAAATAAGATGTCCCTGAAAATCCTGCAGTTCTGCCCATAGACACTGCACATGCTTCCCATCTCTTACTTCCCTCCTGATTATTAACCATCTTCTAAAAGCCTCAAGTGGTCCTTACCATTGCGTTAAGCTGGGAGTTGCTCGCTTGCGTAATGCCTAGAATGTTGGTGGTATGCATCACTTCAACTGAAAAACTCGGCAGCCAACTCGCAATCCGGGACCCTAAAACAAACGAGAATCCAGCGCAAGTTTTAGAGACCTCTTTCCTTGTGTCATCTGCTCCACAGTCGGCCACTCTGTGATAGCAGTTGGTATCCACTGGGGCTACTTTACACGAGGCCTTCTGACCAAGTGCTCCAGGTATATTAGCTCAATTAATCCCCAATAAAACCATCTATTATTATTCCCATTTTACTCTTCTCAGAGATTTGACCCCAGTACTCTTGTTGGTCCCCAAGGGACTCAGAAGTTACGTAATTTGCCAAAGATCACGCCATTTAATTATGGTGGCCAGGACTTGAAGCCGGTCAGGCTCCAGAACACTTCACTACTGGACTCTCCTGCTTTCCAGGGGCTCTGGATCCACACAAACTCAACCCACTCTCACAGCCTACACTATAAGGAAAGTTTTCAAGGTTCTAAAGCTGCTACACAGAGAAGGTTTTGCTCCTCTCCTTCACACTACTACTCATTTGGAGGCATATTTTCACAATTATTTTCATGAAGAATTTTCTACTTAACAATCTGCTTTAAAGACCTTAGTTTTCTGCTTTAAAATTCTTTTCAAAGAGTTCTACAACACAGGCAGGTGGACTAACAGTATGGAGATTCTGCTGCTTCTGCCATTCTAAGGAAAGGGGCTCCTAAGATATACCACCACCACCAGGTCTCGGCATTGAAACACCTCCACATCAAGCCACACATCTAAGGAGAATTTTCCTTTTTTTCACAAAGAAGCACTGAGGCTCAGAATACAAAATAAGTTCAATGGCTGTCTCAAAGGTCTTGCCTGACAGATTGTGCCCAATAAAAAGCGAGATACTTATTTCATGTACTTACTAGGGAGAAATAAATTTGACTATCTATTTTGACTAAGTTTTCAGCAATAATTCATAAAATAATGATGACAAAGCCAGGACCAGTGTCCAAGATCTGCTACACTATCTCAGAAATTGTACCTGGTGGAGGCCTTAATTAAGAGCCACAGAGCAGCCCATCTACACCTGTCCAGCATTTCTGGCCCAGCCAGCCAAGAAGCCATCATCGCTCCTCTCAGAGAGCTGACTCCACTCCTCCCGTCCTTTCTATCAGAGATTTTAATGTGCCACCACTCCCACCATGCTCCACCCTGGGAAACTCAAATCAGAGACCTGAGGAGCACTTCTACTAAATAGCCCAGGGATACCTATTTTACAGTAAGAAATACGAACTCACAGAATTTAGTGGTATTAGAATTGATGAAAATCAACAATAGCCTGATGTAATGTGAATTAAAGAAGGATGATCAACCAGCCCCTGCTACAGTGCCCATGGCCTTAGAATTTTAAGTATGGTTTTATTACAACCCCTAGCAATATTCTGGAAGGTGGAATATTCATATTTTATGGACAATGGGGTTCCAGTTCTGAATCTGCTTCTGGTACTCACCAGAAAGGCTACTCAATGACCATTATATGCGTAAGTATTACACCAATGCAATAAATTATTAGCAATGGTTAACTTACATTAAACTGATTAAGAGTGCTCCTTACAGGCACACTTGATTCAGTTTTAACTACTTCCACCTCCCCTCCTCCCCTCCTCCAAGTTCACATAGAATCTAGCAAAACGCCTGGCACAAACTAACCTCTCAGTGCTATCTATACTTAGTGAACATTTTCAATTAAAACTGAAATATAGTATTAAACTCACCCACACAGTGCAACTTACTAAAACAGCATCCACTAAGGGAAGAAAACCTTGTGCGTGGTTTTAGAAGTTGAAACCAACTAACCGTCGAAGTGGAAGAAGTGATTGTGCTGGTTTAAGCGAGGTCTGCCTTCGGCTGCAGCTACAGGAACCAAATTCTCATCCAAGTTCTCTCCTTGATGGTCTTCCCTGATGCGATTACTGTCAGCAATATTAAGAGACATCCTGCACGTTGGGCAGGAAGTGTCTTGTTCTAGCCAGGAACGAAGACAGGAGCTACCAAAAAGTCCAAAATAAGATATCCTTAGCATATTTTGTGAGAATTCACCAGAAGTACTCTGAATATATCAGCATTATTGGTCATTAAAGAAATGAACATCAAAACCACACTCACTGGGATGGTTATTATCTAAAAAACTTAAAATGGCAAGTATTGATGAGGATGTGGAGAAACTGGAACCCCTGTGCATTGTTGGTAGGAATGTAAAAATGGTGTAATCACTATGTTTAATTTTTTGACGAACCACCATACTGTCATTTGATCCAGCAATTCCATCTCTGGGTATATATGCAAAAGAATTGAAAGCAGGGTCTTGAAAAGACATTTCTACATCCATGTTCACAGCAGCAATACTCACAATATCAGAAGGTAGAAACTACCCAAATGTCCGTTGGCAAATGAATGGATAAGCAAAATGTGATATATACACACAACAGAATGTTTTTCAGCTTTAGAAAGGGATGAAACTGACACATGCTCCAACATGGATGAATCTTTAAGCCATTATGCTAAATGAAATAAGCCAGACATAAAAGGACAAACACTCTATGATGTGCTATTATGTGACAGTAGTCAAAGTCACAGAGGCAGAAAATAGAACGGTAGTTGCCAAGGGCTGGGGAGGAGGGGGGAATGGGGAGTTATTGTTTAATGGGTACAGAATTTCAGTTTAGGAAGATAAAAAAGTTCTGGAGATGTATGGTGGTGACGGTTGCACAGCAATGTGAATGTACTTAATGTCACTGTACTGCACACTTGAAAATGGTTAAATGGTAAATTTTATGTTATACATATAAATATATTTTTTACCACAGTGAAAAATTACATTTGAGAATTATCATTAAAAAAAAAAAAAACACCTTAATGAGAATCCACTTTCCACCAACTAGGATGGCTATAAGAAAAATAGAAAATAAATATTGTTGAGGATATGAAGGAATTGGAACCTTCATATATTGCTTATGGGATGTAAAATGGTGCAGGTGCAGCTGCTGTGGAAATCTTGGTGGTTCTTTAAGAAGTTAAACCCAGAATTACCCTGTGATTCAGCAAATTCCACTCCTAAGTATACACCCAAAAGAATTAAAAACAGGTACTCAGTAAAAACATACCAGTTCACAAATGTTGATAGTAGTATTATTTCCAATAGCTAAAAAGTATAAATAACCTAAATGTCCATCAATGGATGAATGGATAAACACATTGTTTAATTATTATAAAAAATATTTAAACTCAGCCATAAAAAGGAATGAAATACTGACATGTACTATAAGTTGGATGACTTTAAAAGCTTTATGCTTAGTAAAGAAGCCAATCACAACAAGTCACATATTGTATGATCCCTTTCATATGAACTGTCCAGAACAGGCAAATCCAGAGAGACAGAAAGCAGATTAGTGGTTGCCAGGCAATATGGGGAGGGAGGAATGGGGAGTGATTTTCTTTAATGAAGTGTTATTCTGGAGTGATAAAAAAGTTTTGAAACTAGAGAGAAGTGGTAGCTGCACAACACTGTGAATAAACTAAATGCCACTGAACTGTACGCTTTCAGATGGCTAACTGTATGTTGTCTGAATTCTGTCTGAATCAAAAAAATTAAATCCTAAAATTAATCTAATCATCTGCTTGAAAAAATCTCTTCTGAGCTAAAATACACTCTTTTTTCCATTTGTTTTTGTTTTGTTTTGTTGGGGGAATAATTAGGTTTATTTATCTATTTATTTATTTATTTATTTATTATTTTAAAATGGAGGTACTGAGATTGAACCCAGGACTTAAATGCATGCTAGGCATGCACTCTACCACTGACCTATATACCCTCTCTCCCTGCTAAAATATACCTGAGTTATTCTTCCAAACTCTCTCCAAGCTCCTTGGAGAAAGTTTCTTGAGAAATGTATGTCTGGTCTTCCAACCTCAACAACCAGCACTACTATCCATCCAGTTACACAGCTACAAAACTAGAAGAATCACTGACACCTTATGTTCCTCACTTTCCCATGGCCAGTTATCACCACATGCTTCCTACTCCTTCTCAACATGCCCACTCCTCTCCAGCTCCACTTCCCCCACCACAGTCCAAGCTACTTTCAAGGCACACCTGAACCACTGCAGCCTTTACTAACTAGTCCCCCTGAAACCGCATATTTGATCCAGAACCCCTACTTTAAAACCATCAATGGCCCTCAAAGCCCCTGTAGGCTCCAGCTCCTGCCTTCCCTTGCCTCAGGAAACACCACATCCCCCTGACATTCTGAGTTCCAGTCACACAGTTTCTCTTTTATTCCCTCCTGCTACAGAAACATTCCCTCTGTCTTAAAGCACTCTTCCGCCCCATCCTTTCTTTTGCTGACTTAACTCCTACTCATTGTCAAGAGTTACTTTCTCCAGATGTGAGTCAGATTCCTTTGTTACAAGCTCTCAAGAACCATGTTCCTTTTCTTTCTTATAAATCTCAATTTATACTTCCACATTCATAAACATGGCTGGTTAATCCATGTTAAACTCCATTAGGCTGTAAATTTCATGAAAGCAAAGACCATATCTGTCATTTTTATTTTATTCCCCAGAACCCAACACAGCACCCAGCACATTAAAAAAATAAGTCAATAAATTTGTCAAGTTACTAATACTCTAGCTCCAAAGCCCTTCTAATATTAAAAAAGGAGAAGAAAAATTATCTGGGAATATAAAATAAAGGAAGATTAAAGACGCAAAGATTATAACTTTCTCAATATGCAAAACTGACCAGAGATGCAAAAGGCCAAAAGACACCTCAAGGTCCATCAACACCAAAAACATCCAGTCTAAAAACAGAATGATTTCGATCCCTGTAAAAATGACTAATGTAAGGCAGTGAGGACTGCAACAGTATTAGCCTGTATCACACACATATCTATCTAGTACAGTCTTGACGGTTTTCAAAAGATCCCTTTTTGTAATCCTTGGTACCACAGTCACAGTTCTTCTGGACTAGCTCAGCGTTTCTGGTCTAATCTCCACCTCAACAAATTTCCCTGGTGTGTGTTTTTATGTTGCTATTGGGCATATGCAAAATGCAAAAATATATATTCTCTCATCCCAATTAGGGAATAAGCTGTTTGAAAGCAAGGATTCCCTTATCCTTTTAAGTCTTACAGGAATAATTTGCTATACCTCAGAGCTTAAAAGAAGAAGGAATATGAAGACAGCTAACATTTCTAGAAATTAAGATGGCCACTGTGAGTGGGGAACAGTCCTGCGGTGCAAGGAAGAGGCTGAGGAATAAGGAAGACACCCCAAAGCTCCCCATTCCACTCTCCCACTCAGTAACAGCACATATCCAGTCTGAAGGAAGGTCCCCACTCCTCAACCAGGGTTGGTCTTAAGCCCAGGCACAAAAAGCACCCACATGCCCAGGACAGAATACCAGTTCCATGGGGCCCTTCACAAAGCTCCTACTTGTGGAAAAGATGACCACAGGGCAGCTTCCTTGCAGCCTGCATGGAATCCCAGCAGATGGCACAGTCATCGTTATTGACAGCCAGCTCCTCTGGAGTTGCAACCGCAAACCTGTAAAAAACAAAATGCACCTGGCAGGGATCTCTGTCAATTACACACACAAATAGTGACCATCACTTCATAGACTTCACCTTCCTAACAGCGCAGTTATGGAGGAACTGTGTTCAGTAAAAAATCTCCACCATGTGTTCTCTTCATAGCCCATCAAAGAGCAAGTAAGAAACCCACACACAGAAACTAACTTTGTCTTAACAATGGCTCCTGTTAGCGATGACCTGATAGAATATTTCTGGGTAAATCAAAGGCATTAAGGCCCCCAGAGAGCCAGACACAAAAAAGATACCTGTTAATCTGACACTTTCAGGTTTGGTATAGCATCATGTTAGCCTCAGGGTGGTATGTGAATGTTTCCTCCAGTGAGGTTAAGGGTGTGTGTACGTGTGTGTGAGAGTGTGTGTGTGTGAGTGAGAGAGTTTGTGTGTGTGTGTGTGTGTGTAAATATGCATGTGTAAGGAATAAACTAAAAGGGCAGAAGCCCAAGAAAACTTCCTTTAATAATAATGATGATAAAAACAATGACCTAATAAAAGAACCTAATTATTTACTGAGCACGTACTAGGTACGCAGTACTATTCTAAGTATATTTCGTTTATTATCCCTTTGAATCCTCCCAACAGTTCAAGGAAGACGGTTCTGCTATCATTCCTAGATATAACCAACTGGGGCATAGGGAGGTAAGTAAATTGCCCAAAATCACATGGCAAGTAGGTGGGGATCCATACCCAGGCAACCTGACTCCACAGCCTATGCTCTTCACCATTCCACTGAGAGTTTACAAAAGCAGGTTCTCATATAATCTGGGATCTGTTATTATTAAAGATCTAAAATAAGCCAACGTCAGTAACGCCCACTTGTGCCCACTTACCTGGCTTCCATGTTTCCAACCACTCGTAAATAGTTCTTGTGCCGGCGGATTCGACGCTGCACCTCATGAAACAGGTAACGCAGCTGCATAAAGATGACTAAGCTGGCCATGGATAACCAGATGTTGCCAAATAACTTAACAAGAGGGAAAGAAAATAAAACACACAATAAAAATGATTGTGAAATTACTAGCACTGAGGGTGAGGTATGCAACAGAGGCTTTTAATTGTTAGTGAAGGTGAACTGGAATAATCTTTTAGGAAGCAAGTGCATACATTTATCTCATTAAACCAACAATGTACATGATCTTTGGCCTAGTCATTCCATCACCAGCAATCCTCCAGAGGAACTAATGAGAAATTTTAAAGCTTTATGCAAAATGATGTCCATCCATGCAATTATAAAAAAGAAAATCAGGAAACAGAAGAATGCACAGTAGGGGGATGGTTAGGTTGTAAACTAATGCAGTATTATATAGTCATTAATTATATTTACTATAAAATATAATTACATATTAATATTTTATATATAACATTTTGAAGGCTAATTACATGGGAAAATAATTTTTGTTAAGTAGAAAAGGATAAAAGTACTTAAAAAAACTAATAAGTGACAAAAGAAAATTATGTGATGATGTGAAGCTGAAAACAACTGAATACAATCTAAATACTCCACTATGGGGGCTGGTTAATTAAATCATCATACCTCTATGTGGTGGAATTTTTACCTTAAAGGCATTAAAATGATATAGAAGAACTGTTGCTAGCAAAAGATGTACATAATACACGAGCTACAAAAACACTATGAACTATATGCCCAATATATGATCTCAATTATGAATGTATAATTTGAATTTGTAAAGCAGCAGTAAACACAACAAATGTCAACAGTTATCTGTGGACATTTGTTTAGGGAGCCTTTAAAACTATATTTTCAAAGTTACTGTTAAAAAGTAGACTTAGAAACGTGCTGTGTTTAACTCAATAATTTTTAAATGCTACTTTGATAGGCTTATAATTTAAATAAAGTGTCCACCAAATATACCAAATAGGTTGATTCTCACCATTCTTAGATCACTGAAGTGCTAACCAGTGTAGCAGGTTTTCAGCATAGTGATTTCTTCCACACCAGAGTAAAATGTAAACAATGAAGTAGGAGGAATTAAGTATAAAGACTTTGTTTTTCATTACAAAGATGGGAAATTTATGAATCCATGAAGTAGCTAACACTGAGGGAACTCCCATTATTACTACCTACAAAGTAACTGCTAAATATTAGAAGCCATAGAAACTATGAGAGGAATTCCCTTAATTTCATGCTAAAAGAATTATCTATTGACTTGGTTGGTAGAGTTAACTAAGTCTAGGAGGATGATGGGTACCAGCCAAAGTGGTTCCACACTGCTTTACACCCAGCAGCAAAAAGGGTGAGGGCACAGCTGCATCATTATTATAGTTTTTAATGAGTCATCCACAAATGTTCTATTTATTAACATACTAAATAGGGTTCCTGATTCTGAAAAAGTTACCTCTCTGTTAAAGCCCCTTCTGGGAAACTTACCAACATGTGAATATGGTGCATGAGGTCCAGGGACAAGAGAGTGAGCTCCATGACAAAATCCGTATAATAGACGTATGTTCCCTTTCCTTCCCATGTCCCTTCATGGTTGAGGTCCCACAGGTGAATTACATATCTGCAGCGAATAGAGATGAATCATGTTAATGATTTACTGTTACAATTGAATTTGGATTTGGCTCAAACATGATATAGTACAGTCACATTTTTACGTATTTTATAAATGGTTTATCTTGAAATCACCTGTATGAGTACACTTCAGTCACCTCCCTCCCAAATTTCTACTCACCGTAAAATCACATGAGCAGTCCTCACTGTTACAAGAAGAGACTGAAAAAAGAGACAGATTTTATCTTTTTAACAAAATTTAGGATTGCTCAGACCAAACTTACTTTACAAGATTATAAAAGACAAACATTTCTCAGTTCAATTAAAAAGCAGGTTGTTCAATGCTGGGGGGAAGTACTGAAGGAAGTTAGTCAAAAGGTACAAACTTTCAGTTATAAAATAACTAAGTAATAGGAATGTAAGATACAACATGATGACTACAGTTAACAGTGCATACGGTATATCTGAAAGTTGTGAAGAGAGTAGGTCCTAAAGGTTTTCACTACAGGGAAAAAAACATTTTTTTCTTTTTCTTTTTGTATCAATACAAGATGATCCTTACTGTGGTTACCATTTCACAATAAATGTAAGTCAAGTCATTATGCTGTACACCTTAAACATATACAGTGTGCTATACATCAATCCTATCTCATTAAAACTTCAAAGGGAAAAAAAAGCAGATTGTTAAGTTTACCACCCATTTTATTTCCATGGAATATTTTCATGACCTAAAAACCCAACTTTTATTGAGCCTTTTCCTGTTAATAGGTGACAACGAATTATACCTGTCCATCTCCCAGGGATGCCTTCTACAATCTTGAGAGTCACTCTAGTAGTCTGACATTACTTCTATTTCATACAGCATTAAGTCGCCATAACTGACTATCCTAAGAGGGTGCCTGAATATTTGGTGACCCCATACCCAAGTATAGCTTAGGTACTAGTATCCTAGAAATGAGTACCTGTTCTCTACATAACACTTTCCACACAGAAGAAAATATGATGAAAGAAATAAAAAATAAGTCCCTCGTGGTATTTTTGTGTTATAGAAATTGACGTTAAGAAAAATTTCCTCTTAATTTTGCGGAATAGAACTGTTATATTCTTTATGTTTGAGATCAGGAAACTCCCATTTACAATGGAAAATATTTAAATAGAAGAGAAACACTATAAATGTAAAAATATGACAGTTCAAAATATTGAATCTGTAACACGATAAATTACCTTTTAAAACATTACTGAGCTAAAATAAAAATATGTACTAACCCAACAGGCCTAATTTAAATGTCTTTATTTTTAAATATATGTTTTTCAAAGTTTGGCCTAATAGTAATTAAAAGGTAGAGAACCAAAAAAGGAAAACACAGTATGAAATGGTGACTTATAATAAAATACATCTAAAGCAAACTAATATAAGCCAGAGTAAACAAATTTTAAGCAGATTTTTTTCTCAAGAAGAAATACATTTGTGTATCTTTCATATATAGAAACTATTCAACTAGGATTGTAAATAATTTTACTAAGGACTTAAATGTTCTTTTCTAATTTTACTTACACTACTATATTATACTCTGAAATGAATACTATTAAGTGCAAAATAAATTTTAACCCTATTCTAACAAATTCCCAATTAGTAATTCCATTAGTGTTTTGATATTAACCATCTATTGATATTGATATTAGATATCTATTATTTTTATTTTTTTCATTAATAACAGCAATTATGGGCAAAATAAAAGTATTTTGACTCAGGAAAAAAGCAAATATAGCCACTGAATATAAAGGATATATAACAATTTTGATTTCTACTGAAAAGAAATTAGTACTTTCAAAAAGGTTGTTAAAAGTAAAATTCAAAATATACATGAATCTCTCAAATTATTCTTTCAAAATAATGAACATAGTTTACATATTTATTATATTACTCTGTAAACTCTTAATTTATGCCCTATATAAAAAATACCAATTATAGAGTATGTCCTTATAGACCAACACAAATCACTGGTTACAGTATCTTCCTACTTGGAAGCCACAGGATTAGGATTGTGCTACTTCTGCCACCTCAGACCTTTAAGCAGTTCACTTCATCCTCTATGCCTGTGTCCCCAATCATAAAGAGGAATAATAAAATTAACCAATACATGTAAGGTATTTAGAACAATCCCCAGCATATAGTAAGCACTATATAAATGTTGACAAAAATAATTAGTTGACCCTGGGGCAATGCAGGGGGTAATCTGAGTATAAACTATAGTCAGCCCTCCACATCCAGTTCCTCCACACCCGTGGATTCAACCAACCAGGGACTGTGTAGTACTGCGGTATTTACTATTGAAAAACATCCACGTATAAGTGGACCCACACGGTTTAAACCTGCATTGTTCGAGGATCAACTGTATTTTGTATTAGGTTGTAGCAAGGATTACATGAAACTACACACACAAAAGCATTCAGTACCAATGCCCAATACAAAACAGAAGACTGCTTATTAAATGAAAGACCAGATACCCATCAGTCACTTCATGGTGAAAATAATCTGTCAATAATCCTCTAGCTTCCTTGAAAATATACAGGAATACAATCAGAGCAAGAACTTGTGTCTGCATCTTACCTCTGCAGCCATGAAAGCCAACGTGTGCATCCCATGGGTGTAGCCTGTGACACAACAGACAACCGCTAACCCACAGCAGGAAAGCAGCATGGCAATCAATAGAGACAGAACTCGACCGTGGCTACTCATCGGTGTAGTGGGGGAAAAAGAGAGCTGAAATGTGCAAAACAGAAGAAGGAAACTCATTCTTCTGTGCAGTAGTGTTAAACTTCACTGAGAAACTCAAGGTTAACCTTGGTGTCTTAGGTCTGTGCTTAGCTGCGTGGCCAAATGCAAAGCACAGAAAAGTGTCCCATTATCAGATGGTTAAAATTCTCCAACTAACAGAAATATGAGCTGATATTTTGAGATCTTTACCATTTAATTTATGGAATATAACAATATACGTTATATTTTCATCTCAAATTTTCAAGGATCCTCCTACCAGTGAGATTATAAGCCTCTAGAAACAATTTGCCAAAGGTATGTAACTTTGTCTTCTAGCATTCAACAGGACACGGGACAGCACCACATTCTCTTGTGTTCTCAATCTTGCTCTAGCCCTACTACCCAAAAGTCACTTGAGAGGACATTCCTAGCCTGTTCACGGCCAGTACAACTGAAATATAATCCAGGTGCAGATTTACTACTATCATAATGCTATGTTAATAGTATACAAAGAGAGGCAACACCTTGGGAAACGAGGTCTGGAGTTTCAACTCCCAAGCATGAAAGTGTAGATACCAAATCAGTTACAAAGGTTAGAAGCTCCTGTTCCTGACTGCAATGGGGGATGAGCTGTGAAACAGCTCAAGGCTTTGAGCCTAAGATTAGCTTTGCACAGAGGAGCAAGGACCACCTGGTGTGAGGTCCATAAGGACTGGGTAAAGAAGGGGGAAAACAGAGCTGCAGAGTGGGTTTAACTCAGGGTAGGACTGTATGTAGGTGCCTGTTTACCTGGGATCCATTAGATTAGTTTGGGGGCACTAACGAGTGAAGATTCACCTGCACAGCTCTGATCCCAAGCCAAGGGGCAGATCTTGTACCCAGATAGAAAAAGATTCAGCTCTCCAGAGACCAAGGAAGACAAGACACGCTACTTCAGTCCTTGTCCAGGGATAGAAACAATGTAAACTAGTCAGAAAGAAGGGCTCCAAATATTAGATTAAGAATGGGGAAAATGGAAGGAGATTACAACAGAAAATATCTGGAAAAGACCAGCTTTTTTTTAATTTATATAATAAGGTTTCCTTGCACTGTGATCAAATTAGTTTGTATTGGTTCAGTGACCCCACAGGGTCTGCAATGCAATACTATTGGAGCAGGGAGGAAGCCTCCCTAAGAGACACTGACCCTGCCTTCCTTTGATCCTGCTGCTGGAGAAAGTTTCTCAAGAAATAAGCAGTAGGGACCCAATCCAAGAGATTTCCCCTGGAGGGCTATCCTGCCCATGCGTGTTATGGCTCATTCATATTACACAGTTCAGACCTGGCAAATATGTGACCAAGTAGGAAAAGAGGTTGGCTAAAAACTCACATATTCAAACCGGTCCTTGCAGAGCTGAACCATCAGATGCAGAAATACCAGTCCAGCAAACCAGAGGCACCACATGACCACTTCTTCCACTGTCTGGACATTCAGCACACCAAAAATGAAAATGAACTTGTAGAAAATAAAATTCCAAAACTTGTCTTTGAGGTGCTAAAAAGAAAAATATTTATAAAGGTAAGTACCATTACACCTAACTGATTTTAAAGAGTACCATTATAACTAACTCATAACAAAAGCTGGCTTCTATGGAGAAAATATTCTCTACTTCCTAACACTTGTCCACAAGAAAATAGAAGACAAAGAAAAAAATGAGCCCTCTGAAAAATAAAAGACCCCAGAAAGTAACCTATAGACTCTGCAACTTGTTTTTTGTTTTTTGTTTTTTTAGGGTAAGTGGTAACTAGGCTTATTTATTTACTTATTTTTTAAGTGGAGGTACTAGGGATCGAACCCAGGACCTTGTGCATGCTAAGCAGGCACTCTACCACTGAGCTATCTCCTCCCCCTCTGGTCACTCTAGATTGAATTCTTCAGTCAGTTATGAAATTTTAGCCACTAAAAGGGGGAATTATATTAGTTTAGTACCTTATGTATTAATTAATAATACATATATTTCCAACACACACAAAAATGGTGACAGCTACAAGTATCATTTCTAATACTTGTGTTCTCTGGATTCCTAAAACAAGCAAAAGATTAGATATTCTTTTTTTAACATCCTTCAGATTAAAATATGACTATGCTCATTTGACAGCCAAAATCAATAATATATGAAAAAGTACAAAGAAAATAAAAATGATGCCTTGACATTTTTATGCATTTTTCTTCCTAAGTGTAAAACATTAATTTTTTA
This sequence comes from Camelus ferus, assembly GCF_009834535.1. NCBI lineage: Eukaryota > Metazoa > Chordata > Mammalia > Artiodactyla > Camelidae > Camelus > Camelus ferus. Next base: position 35,649,232 of record NC_045704.1, read on the forward strand.
TTATTTTATTGAAGTATAGTTGACTTACAATGGTGTGTTAGTTTCAAGTGTACAGCAAAGTGATTCAGTTATACATTTATATATATATTCTTTTTCAGATAATTTTCCACTATAGGTTGTTATCAAATATTGAATATAGTTCCATATACTATACAGTAGGTCCTTGCTGTTTATCTATTTTATATGTAGTAGTGTATACATGTTAATGCCAAACCCCTAATTTATCCCTCCCCCCTTTCCCCCCACTGGTTACTGTAAGTTTGTTTTCTATGTCTATGAGTCTATTTCTGGTTTGTAAATAAGTTCATTTGTACCATATTTTTAGATTCCACATATAAGTGATATATTTGTCTTTCTGTTTAACTTCATGCTGAGCAATATTCCATCATTTACCACATCTTTATCCATTCATCTGTCGATGAACATGTAGGTTGCCTCCATGTCTTGGCTATTGTAAACAGTGCTGCTATGAACATTGGGGTTTATGTATCTTTATGATAGTTTTCTCTGGATATATGCCCAGGAATGGGATTGCTGGATCATATGGTAAGTTTATTTTTAGTTTTTTAAGGAACCTCCACACTGTGCTCCATAGTGGCTGCACCAATTTACATTCCCACCAACGGTGTAGGAAGGCTCCTTTTTGTCCGTACCCTCTCCAGCATTTATTATTTGTAGACTTTATAATGATGGCTATTTTGGCTAGTGTGAAGTGATACCTTATTGTAGCTTTGATTTGCATTTCTCTAATAATTAATGATACTGAGCATCTTTTCATGTGCCTGTTGGCCATCTATTTGGAGAAACGTCTATTTAGGTCTCCTGACCATTTTTTTTGATTAGGTTGTTTATTTTTTTGATATCAAGTTTCATGAGCTGTTTATATATTTTAGAAATTAATCCCTTGTTGGTCACATCTTTTGCAAATATTTTCTCCCATTCTGTAGGCTGTCTTTTCGTTTTGTTTATAGTTTCCTTTGCTATGAAAAAAGCTTTTAAGTTTAATTAGGTCCCATTTATTTATTTTTGCTTTTATTTCCATCACTCTAGGAGACGGATCCCAAAAAATACTGCTGTGATTCATGTCGAAGAGTTTTCTGCCTATGTTTTCCTCTAGTAGTTTTAGAGTATCTGGTCTTACATTTAGTTCTTTAATCCATTTTGAGTTTACTTTTGTATATGGTGTTAAAGAATGTTCTAATTTCAGTCTTTTACATGTAGCTGTCCAGTGTTCCCAGCACCACTTATTGAAGAGATTGTCTTTTCTCTGCTGTATATTCTTGTCTCCTTTGTTATTGATTAATTGACCGCTAGTGCGTGGGTTTATTTCTGGGTTTTCTATCTTGTTCCATTGATCTGTGTCTGTTTTTATTCCAGGAGTATACTGTTTTGATTACTGTAGCTCTGTAGTATAGTATAGGGAGCATGATTCTTCCAGTTCTGTTCTTTCTCAGGATTATTTTGGCTATTCGGGGTCTTTTGTGTTTCCAGACAAAAAAATTTTTGGTTCCAGTTCTGTGAAAAATGCCATTGGTAACTTGGTAGGGATTGCACTGAACCTATATATTGTTATATATATTATTATATGTTATATGTTATTTTATATATATATAACAATTTTTGTACACTGTTTTATTTCACTTACATTGTGAGAACCTTATCAATATGAATGAATAATCTCTGAATATATTATTTCAGTGGTTACAAATGGACACTGAAATGTTTTTAATTTTTCACTGTGCATAAAATGTCACAATGAGTATCTTTGCACAGGTTTCTGTTTTTTCAGCATTATGGAACCCAAGGTTACAAATGTTGTTATGGTTCCCAACAAGTAACATCCACCTGATTTCAAAAGAAGTGATATAAATGTATACTCCCACAAGCAACACTTAAGTATATCTGCTTTCCTGTACTCTTTCCTATACTGAGTATGTCCAATTTTTAAAATCTTTACTATCCTGAAAAAATGGACAATGAGGGGCATCTAGCCAACAGATATTAAAACATACCCTCAAGCCATCTGTGGGAGTGGTGGGAATCAAGTACAGAGGACAAGGATGAAAACATGGTTCCTAAGTATACTTTTATATATAATACCTAACCATGTAAATGTTTCACAAATTCAAAAACTTAAAATAGAAAAAAAAAAAGCAAAATTGAATAAAAACAGAAATAAGTGAACCTAAATGTAGAAATAAATGAACCTACATTTGGAACAAATTGATAAGATGACCACTTAAAGAATTATTTGGAGAAATGTTACACATTGTACTTTGACTTTACACTTTGTTCAAAGAATAAAAAGAACTAGGAATCCTTGGTGAATGTCTGTTTCCAGATCTGGGGTGGGAAAGCATGAGGTGAACATAGAACTTTCTGTGCCCTGATTGTGAACCTTTACTCCACCATCTATTTGCCATATAGCTTTGGGCAGGTCACTTAACATCCCCGTGCTCTGGTTTCCCATCCGTAAGATGGGTCTTATAACAACAGCATCTCACAGAATAGTTGGAGGAACAAGTAAGTGAATATATGTACAGTGCTTAGATAAGTGCCACAGTAGGTATTAAGTGCATAAAAAAATTTCCTTGTTCTAAATTTCCACTCAACAGTTTAATATTTGTCCCATTTTAGGTATTAAATGTCTCTGCCTCTAGACATTCTAGACACTTTATTTCTTGAACTTTGAGAACCCACAAAGCAAACTCGTATTGATTCTGTAGGGTTCTAACTCAAAATGGTGCTTTAAATGCTACTGGATGACACTGGTCAAAAACGGTCATCACAGAACATGAAAGACGTGATCTATACTGAAAAAACTGAAAGTAGAGTTGAGTAGCAACTGTGCCAATTATGATTACCTCCAGGTATATTTAAAAATCTCTGTAATACTCCCAAGGTTATGTTTTCTATACATTTTCAACTGATATTTAACATTTTTAGAAAAAGGAAGCAGTATGTATGAGAGTAATGTTCAAGTATCAGACCCTCTCACTTGAACACTGCTTGTAGAAATGGGGAATCTTAATTTATATTTCCAGAGGGAAAAACTAAAATCTCTCAGTAAATTCCTTTGGGAAAAAAATCCATATTCTAAGAGTGATATATATGATTATTTAAACTAAAACAAACCTGAGCTTGTTTAAAAATTACCTCATAGACGTCATGGGAAAGAGCTATGAAGAAAAATATTGGGACAACCTGGCTATGTTGACTATGGACTATGGATCACATAAAGTATTTTATCAATGCTAAATTTCCTGATTTTGATCATTGTGCTGTGGCTACTTAAGAAAATGTCCTTGCTTTTAGGAAATACATACTGAAGTATTTGAGGGTACCGGGGTATGATATCCACAATTTATTCTCAAACAGATCAGAAAAAATACATACATATAAATAAAAGGTACATATTAGATCAAATGGGACAAAATGTTAACAATTCTGAATCTGGATAAAGGCTACACAAAAGTCCTTCAAAGTATTCATGCAACCTTTCTGTAAGTTTGAAATTATACCAAATATAATTTTTTTTTTAATCTGGTCACAAGAATTCATCTTTGCTATTGGACTTACCTGTCTTTCACTCACTCGAAGAGGGCCAAACACAATACATTGGATTAGCTTAGCCACCAACATCAAAACACAGCAAGCAGTATTTACTAGAACCTGTACACAAATCAAAGAAAAGAAATTAATTTCCTCTTGTTGAAAAATAAAAGCAGCTCTTAAAATTTTTATATTAGGAATTCAGCCATCATTTCTACTGATTGAGCCTTTCTAGTTTTCTACCAGTACAAGACAAGTAATATTTGAAGGTACACACTTTTATGGGTGGCAGAGGTAGGGATGAGGAGTGGGGAGGAGAGGCACCAGCTTATTGGCTAATTCACAGAGCCCTGTCCCAACATGTACCCTCCAGCAGGCCACCTTCCCCTGAGTCTTAATTCAACTGTTTGTAACCTTGGTACTGCATGTATAAAACTGTGTGCACCTTATAAAACCATAGGTATCTCCAAGATACATCATTTCCTACATTACAGTTTTGATAGTTTAGAAGAAAATTTTTCAGAAAAATGAAGTTACCATGAACAGTAAAATCCAGAACCCAAACATCCTGCCCTGCCCTGTCAAATAAATAGGAGACATGTAAAGGAGGGTGGATAGTCACAAAGAAGTCACAAGACCGTGAAGATTTCAGAATCCATATAATAAGAATACATACATATAATTAATTGCAATGGGACAATCCGCAAACTGAAAGATATTTATGGTTAGTGTTGGCCTTAAAGGTTCTGGGGCATTAGAGGGGAGTGGAATTAAGAAAACAGGAAGAAAATTGACAGGAGGGGCTGAGAACTAAAAGGCAACCATGAGACACCAATATAAAACTAAGGCCTTCTTCACCAGTAAGCAGGAAACTTTCTCTTTCTTAGTAATTAAGAGATGGATCTCCTTACACCTACACAACAAATCTAAAGCTTACAAAATGAAAACATGGGCTGCCCCTGACTTAGGCTAGTGTGGCACATCACATTAGAATGCTCAGATGATTTTTAAAACCGCACAACCAGAAAGAGCCAAAAGAACCCTGATAAAGATAGTAAAGATGACTATTAAGAGCAAATGAAAATGAACAGCAACCCAACATAGAGCCTGCTTCAATCTCTGATTCACTAAGTTTATAGGAAGGTGGCCATATTCTTCTTCCCAGGTCATTCTTACCTCTGCTTTTAAAAGAATCAAATGATATTTCAAAAATAAGTAAATCTAGATAAACAAGTTTGTACTGTATAGCACAGGGAACTATATTCAATAGCTTGTAGTAACTTATGGTGAAAACTATGAAAACGAATATATGTATGTTCCTATATGACTGAAGTATTGTGCTGTACACCGGAAATTGACACAACATTGTAAACTGACTATACTTCAATAAAAATGTGTTAAAAATAATTAATAACTTAAAAATAAAAATAAGTAAATAGAGGAAGGTGACAGATGAGATTAATATAAGAAAACAAGGTCCCCAAGAACTCTTCAAGGTCCCCTTAGTACTACATACCATCCAGCCCTTTGGTATTCCTGATACATTATACATAATGGCAATTCATCACAAAAGATTAAATTATGTTTAGTTACATTCTGCTTGTCTCATGGGGCAGGGGAAGTATATGATATATTTTTAAAGAACTGAAACAAAAATTGTTCTGCTGAAAAATGAAACTGTTCTGATAATTAAATCATTCAAATAACCAGAAAAAAACCCAAATTAGTTATCCAAAACATCCCACTTCCCTAACTTATGACTCCCTGTGGAATAGCCCTAATGAAAACATTCCAGCAAACAGCATAGAATACTAAATTTTAAGGAGATGAAAAGATGTTTAAAAGGCTCATCTTCATTCTGCTCTAAACCAGTTAATGGGAACCCCAGTAATGCTAATTAAGAAAAAATATAATGAGATAAAATCACACCCCAACTCCTCATGCCACATCCCCCAGCTGAACAGGATTTTTAAAATCAGCCAAACATCCACCAGCCTAATTTAGTTTTAAAATTCTTCCTGTTTTTGCAGGTAGGCATATGAAATAAAGAAGTAAATTCAACACATTTAGCACCTAACTTGTTCAAAGCATGTGGGAGGTTAAGAGAAATGAGGGCAATCTGGACCCTGCACTCAAAGAGCTTTCAGAAGCTACAGGACACAGCACTTGGTAAGCATCTAATAGACCAAGTTGGTTGCTGTGAGAACAACAAAGGAGAAATCAAATTTAGGGCCACTTAATCATTTCTCTGCCCTAAGGAACAGTCTCTTGCATCTTGGGTTACAAAGTAAGAAACAAAGTATTATTTCTCAGTTAAAAAAATTTTTTTAACTTTTTCTAAGTTCAAAAATGAGGTATAAAGGGGGAGGGGGTGGGAAGGGACAAACTGGGAGTTCAAAATTTGTAGATACTGACAGATATATAGAATAGATCAACAAGATTATACTGTAATATATACAAGATCTTGTGGTAGCTTATGGTGAAAAAGAATGTGACAATGAATATATGTATGTTCATGTATAACTGAAAAATTGTGTTCTACACTGGAAATTGACACAACATTGTAAACTGACTATAACTCAATAAAATTTAAAAAAATGAAGTATAATAATTTTGTACCTTTGATTGACCAAAAAAAATGAAAGTCCCTCATAATCCCATCACCGGTAGATAACTATTTCCTATTTTAATTTAAACAGATTTAAAAATTAGCAAGGCTAAGAAGGAAAAGGCTTGAGAAAGTAAACTGATATTAGAAAGGGATTTTATGTTAAAATACAGAGATAACCTTTCGTGAACTTTACATGAAAGCAAAGCTACAGAGGATTGGAAGCAACTAAAAATTATTTTAGGATTACAAAGTGTTTTTAAAAGCAACTCAATTATTAGTAACTATTCTTTGTCTATTTTTAGAAATATGTCTTAATTTCACAAATAATTGTCATTACAATAAAGATATGATAAATTCTCAATTTTAAAATTAACAAAGGCTTGAAAAATTGCAAATAATGGAAAGAAAAATAATTGTAGCATTCCTCATTTAAAAGCAAATCCCAAATTAGATCCCACTAGGTCACCAGCGACAGTCTTACAGAAACAACACTTCAGTCCATATTTAAAGCCACAGAACGGGGACAAAACTTCTCACCTCTAATAATCAAAATGAGGCTTACCTCCAGCAAGCCTAGTCTGAACTTCATCCTTGTAGACCACAGTAAAAGTACTAACCTCATTTTATTTGCTGTATACAGTAAATTAATGTTTCCTTGTGGGCAGAATCCAAACTTAAATATAACTAAATCTAAGTATAAGGGGTTCACCGAAGCACTGTTTATAATGGCAGAAAAATGGAAAACAAATGTCCAACAGGGAGACTAGTTCAATAAACCGTAAAGCAGCCATTCAATGGAATACAATGAAGCCAGGAAAACTAACTCAGCAGTTCTACATTTCCTAGTGTTATACAGAACCTGCAAGATAACTTGTTCACTGAAAAAAAAGCAAAGTGTAGAAATGTGATTACAATGCTAACTTCTGTGTGGAAAAATCTAGATGTTTGTATCACGTGTAGATGTGAACTATGTCAAAGACCTGATCAATCTGGATATTTCTTAGTCTTCTACTTAACACCAGCACTAATTACAAGAAACTGGTAATGGCCACTTCTGGGGGAGGGAAGGGGTAGCAAGGAGGGAGGTTTACTTTTCACTGCATATCACTTGTGTACCTTTTGACTTTTGTACCATAGAACACGCATTATTTTTTTAACAAAATTTTTAAAGTTTGGAATCTATTAAACTAACCCGACCAATTCTGAAGTTTCACATTATTTTTCTTATTCTATGATGGGAGATGGATAAGTAACAAACCCAAACTGGATAGCCTAAGTCTCAAGTTAACCCGTTTCAATACACAGTATTTCTACTATACTAAAATGCTTAAGAAAAGTTCTTCATATCTATAGCAGTGTAAAAAGAACTTTAAATAATTTTTTAAACCTCACCAAATGCCTTTATTTATTTATTTTTTCACTAGTTGACACAAAATAGAAGCAAGTTTTGCTTGTCCCTGAGCAGCCTTAACAAAACAGGTCAGGTAGTAGTGACCAAAGGAACCCCTACTTAATCAGGCTTAAAGTAATTCCCTTTACTCTGAGGCCCTATGAGAAAACTCTCCTCTCTGTTCTACTGTTCTACTCTAGAAAACAGAAACTAAGTTATAAGATAGCTTGGCCTGAGGGGAAGAGAATGATAACAAACAGCTTAGCCACATTTATCACTGTGTAACCCTGGAAGTATTTTTGATCCTATAAAATGCTGGCCACCAACGGGGTATTATTTATGACCTTGTGATAAAATGTGCTTAACTACCAGGAACTGTATCAAGGATATGATCAACGTGGATAATACTTAGTCTCCTACTTAACACCAGCACTAACTATACCTCCCCACACCATTTATTAGTCTCCTCCTTTTAAGGACAATTGGAATGATACTTTCCTGCAGGCTCCCAGTGACAAGTATAAAATGCTAATAATGCAAAGATGCATATTCCCCTTTATTACATTGATGACTGCGTTCCTCTTTCCACACCATTAGGGAAATAAGTGAGATTGTGTATACAAAGCACACAGCACACACCTAGCAAGCAATCAAATGGCAGTCGCCTTCCCCCTCACTCCGAAGATTTTTCCTATATTTTTAAGTTGTTTATCTAGGCTTATATCCTATTACTTACAAGTTTAGTCTCTTTCTTCAGCTGTCCTAACATTTCTGGAGCTAACATTTTTCTCTAATCTTCTTTGGAATACTCATCTCAGAAAGGCCCAAACCCAGTATGTTACTTTCAGTCCTCAAGTTGTATAATTAAGTGAAGACGGACTCTTTTAAAGCAGAAGTCAGAAACTTTCTCCCTAATGGGCTATCAGATAGTAAATATTTTAGGCTCCGGTAGGCCACATGCTCCCTATCACATGCTCTTCCTTTTAAAAAAATCTTTAAAAATGTAAAAACCATTATTAGCTGATAGGCCAAATAGGCCAGCACGGTTTGCCTATCCCTGCTCTCAATGGTCAGTATACTTTTACTCATTTTCGTTTTTGGTGACTTTTTCCCTTGACATTTCTATTTAAACTATTTTATTTGCATATAATTAAGTCAGAACCTTAAGACCTGTTTCATATTTCTTCATTGTACCATGTCCTGCTCTTACGATTTTAAAAGCAAATCTGTTAAAAAAAAAAAAAGGAGAAAGTAATGAAACTAATGAGTAAGAATAAAGAAGTTGAAAAACCACAAACACCTAAACAATTCAAAACAATGACAGAATGGATCAAAAGGTACTTTAATGGAAATGACATCTGAACAATGTACATACAATAAGCCCAGAAATGAATAACAAAACAAAACCTAATCTGGAATGAAACCTTAGAATGAAAATTCTAGAAAGACATAAAGAAATAAGTGATCATGTCAAAACCTGGGTATCTGCTAGCTTAAGAACCCTGGGAGCCTCCCCTCAAACCTGTTCTCGAAGTCTGTGCCAGAGGGCCAGCTGGGGAGATCTCCTTGAAGGGGACTAGTCTTAGGTCACCACATCTCCTGGTTTCTTCCCATTCTACCTAAAGTCATCTTCCCCACTGCTGCTATAGGTTGTCCCTGAAAAAATATCATCTCATCATGACAGCCCCTCCTCTCCTCCACTCCCACTTAAACCCTAAGAACCATGAAATAATGTCCATACTCCCTAGCAGCCCAGGCAAGGTTTACATAATCTGACCTTCACCCCATACCCCATCCTCTTCCTAATCAGTTTCTCAACCATTAACATGCCTAAAATCACCTAGGACATTAATAAAAATGAATGTATCATATTAATATCTATATTAATCTAAACTGTGGTCTGCAAAGGTAAGTTTTAGAGATTTCAAAATGCCAAATAATAGCTATCAGGATTTGCAAAATGACAGAAAGATCAGTTTTTCTTTTGTTTGGTTTTAAAAAAATTGAGTATTTAAAAAAATCTGAGTATCTCTGGGCAGAGCACAAAAAGGGTCCATTTTGACAAAGGCCCCACCATATATTCACTTAATAATGCTATCTGTCAGGCCTCAGAGGAAACCTTTTGAGACTGCAACTCCTACTTGGCTACTAAAGCAGAGATTTTAGTAATGAGTGATGAGGAAAATGCACACATGGAGAGTTTGAGGAAACAAGGAAGGCCACGATGAAAGTGAAAAACCAAAGAGGAAAGATGGAAGAAAAACAGCATGGAGATCAATTGAGAAAGGAAAAAATCATCAACAGATAGGAAGAAACTGTAAACTTGCACAAGGCAAGACCTGATGAAAAAGCTGGGAAGAAAAGGAAATTTTCTTAAAAGTAATAATTTTCATAGAAAAATCAACAGGCTTTATGCAATGTTTTATGAAAAGGTGTTAACTTGGTATTTGAACATGAGTTTTGTAAAAAGAAACTCTGGGGGGGGAAATTATTACACAATACTAGTAGTTGTTATATAAATATAAATACTATAGTGGTTCCTTCTCAAAGGCTTATTTATGTCTTATATTTAAAATATACATATATCAAAGACTACATGATAATCTCAATATTTGGCAAAAGCACTCTCCACATAAATTGTTTACCTGCCAACTGAAATGCAAAAATAGATTTTTAAGTCTGGGTTTAATAGAAATGAAACAAGAAAGATAGGTTGAATTCTTTCCCTTCTCCCTTCTTCAGTACTGAAGGTTCAGCTTTACACAGCAGTGGAGAAATGAAACTTCACTTTTCACTGCCTTCTACTAATCTCTTCATCAGAAGGACCAAGAGACTTAATCCACAGCTACAGAGTTCATAAATCCCACTGCTTCCTGATGAAGCACAGAGGGATTAATTATAACAAATGAGTTGTATATCATTCTGTATACTTGGAATATTAATCTCAGTCATTTACAGGCGGTTCCCAACCCGAAAAGGGAACTTACAGGAGGAAATAAGACTCAAGACCCAAAACACAACAGCAAATTCAATGGACAGACTTCAGTCCTGGAGCAAACTCTTTCTGATCCCTGTGAAATTTCTATGAGGCACTCAAAGCCACGGGTGGAAGCGAATTTCTTTAGCTAAAATATTATTGATCTGCCCATCTGAAATTATCTAACACGTGAAACCAGCATCTATGCCTTGTAAATGCTGCTTATTTGCACTGGCGACAAACTGAAAACCTTGTCTTTAAACGGATCACTAGAAGGAGAAATTCTGAGTTAAAATGAAGAGCCATCTCTCCACTCCGAATATTTTGCTGCCTTCAGACATCAAACGAAACCGTCATGAACCGTCAGGTAAAAACAGCAAAAAAGGAAGCACAGTTTGTATTTGTGTTTGTTTTACCCAGAGAGAACAATCACATACTAAAAGGCAAAAAAAACAAAAAAAAAAGTTGTGGGAGACGGCCTCTCTCCAAACTAGAACCCAGATGCCTAAAATTCTCCTATGCTCAACATCTAAACTGTTTCTGCCCTCTCTTCGTTAGAAACCCGCTAACAACATTTCCGTACTTCACCAAGTCCGAAAAGCCTTTCAACTTGCCTCCACAATTTAGTAAAACAGCCAGGGTAACGGCCTCGCTGGTCCTAGCCTCCCAGGTGAACCTGCTCTTTCAGGTCTTCTAGTTTTCTTCCCGGTGGTCCCTCAGGGACCCCAACTTTGCTCCCCATCTTTTAGTTCTACTCCCCCCACCACCACCCCAGCCCCTAACCCTACCCCCGGCGCCCGCGTCACCTTGCGCGCCGTGCCCCCCTAACCTGGTCCCCACGTCCCTTTCTCAAGCCCTCAAAGTCGACCCTCCCCTTGGGCCGCCCCTCCTCACAATCCCACCCGCCGCCCCCCAGCCCCACGCCCGGTCCTTCGGCGGCGGGCTCGCGGGCGGGGCCCCGCCCCACCACCGGCCTCGCCTTCGGGGGTCCCGAGGGGAGGGGACCCCGACCCCAGCCACGCCCCCCACAGATAATGGGTGACATGGCGCCCCCCTCCCCCCACGTCCCGCTCCTCCTCGGCTGGCCGGGCAGCGTCGCTCACCCACACGAACAGGCTGTCCGAGAGCAGGTACTGGGCCACGTCGCGGGCCCGGGGTCCCCCGGCGCTGGGCCGGACCAGCGCGGCCGGGTCTGGCTGCACCGGGGCCGTTACCGGCTCCGCCTCGGCGGGCCCTGGCCCGGGCCCTGCCTCGGGCTGGCTGAGAGCGCGGTAAGCGCTGACGATGGTGCCGAGGAGGGCCAGGCCGCTGAGGCCCGTGTAAGTGCGGAGGCTGGGCCACGGGAAGCGCTCGAGGAAGAGCAGCGGCATGGCGGCAGCGGCGGCCTCCAGCCCCCAGGCCTCCCCGCGCTGCGGCCGGGCCCCGGCTGCCTCGCGAACGGCGCCCACGGGCTCTGGCGTCGCTGCTGCCACCGCCGCCGCCGCACCGGGCCAGGCCGGGCCGCTCCTGGCCGCTCGCGCCGCTCCGCCCCGCGGCGCTCCCGCTGCTGCCCCTGCCGGCGCGGAAGAGCCTCGGCGGGCTCGGGGCGGGCCGCCGCCCCCAGTAGGGTGCGGGCGGGACGGGGGCGGGGGCGCGGACTCCGTCCCCCGCCCCCAGAGGTCGCGCTGCCGCCTGGCCGGCGAAGGCCCCGGCTGCAGGCCCTGGGGCCCAGCACCCAGCATTATGCTCCGCCGACACCCCAGCTCGGCCGGGCCCTCGGACGCACAGGGCACCCGCCCGGGGCCGAGCCCAAGCGTCACTCAGGCCCGGCGGCGCTGGGCGCTGACGGGCGGTAGAGCCCTGGCTGTGTGGCCCGTCCGCGGGATGCGGGGACCCCGGCCACTGGGCGTCCAATCACTTGTCCCTTGTTTCCTTAACCTACCTTAAGCAGGTTACCCTGGAGCCCTGCTGTGGGCCTAGAAGCTTCCCAGGTGGCTGAAAGAGGAGATGGTGTTTAGGGAACAGTAGAGGCCCTGACACAAAAAATATTCATTAGTGGTCTTAAATTCCTCACAAATAAAGTTGTCTTAAGTTTCTGCTGTTTATTAGTAACCAACAGCAGAGTCTAAAATGAACCTGATTTAGCAGGAAATAAAATGTGTTCCCTCATACACCAGGTAGGAGTGTATTTTGGAAGTCAGCTCCTCAAAAAGTTTAAACCTAACAGTGACCATTTGACCTAGCAGTTCCACTCCTAGGTATATACCCAAGAGAAATGAAAATGTACCTCTACAAAAGACGTGCACACAGTTGTGGATAGCAACATTTTTCTTAACGGCCAAAAGTAACAACCCTGATGTCCATCAAGTGATGAATAAAAAAACAAGGGCTATCCCTACAATGGAATAGTATTCAGCTGTGAAAGTGAATGAAGTACTGATACACGCTGCAACACAAACAAAACTTGAAAACATGCTAAGTGAAAGCAGCCACACATTTAGCCACATAGTGTGATTCCATTTACATGAAATGTCCAGAATAGGCAAATACACATAACACAGAAAGTAGATTAACTGTTGCTTAGGGATAGGGAGGGGAGGGAACTGAGGCAAAAAAGCTGAACATTGATTTCTTTTTGAAATGATGAAAATGTTCTAAAATTGTGGTGGTTGTGGCACAACTCTGAATATACTAAAAATCAATTAAATATATACTTTAAATGAATGGTGAAATACATGAGTTATAGCCCAACAAGGTTGTCACACACACACCAAAACAAGTGCTACCAAAAAAAGTGTTGCCTTGGGGGTTTTATTCCTCATTGTATCCCCCTGGCCTGTAATACTGCCAAGTGATACTCTGGTGTTCAATAAAGATTTGTTGAATCATATAAATTTTCAAAAGAAAAAGACTAAATTATCTTCGAGGTGTTTTATGCCTAATATTCTAATCCTAACTCTATTAATTAGAAAACAAATGATGGCTCAGCTCAAGGTTATTACTACACTGTAATTTTTAGAAAAATCCTATTAAAGTGCCTGTGATGAAACACAAGTTTGGCTTTTAGTGGAACGGAAGATGAGCATTTATACACACACACTTTTTTTATATGAGGTCTATATGATTAGACTTTCGGTTCCCTTTTGTTCTCTGGTTGCAGCCATTTGATTAAAATGCTAAACTTTTAGCTTTATTGTTAAAGAAAAGCTTTATTATGAAAAACAGGTAGTAATTTTCCAAGAAACTGTTCTACTTTATCTGAGCGAGCCCCCATAATTTTTAAACCACCCTATCCGATTATTCATATTCAGTCCTAGCCACAGCGTATCATTTACCAAACTTGTCCTGTCATCTTAAGAAAAGGGCTACTATTAATAGATCTGCCACTATTAAGGTACAATACTCCACCAGCTTGAATTCAAAGTGCTATATTCTTCTTTATATTCTGAAATAACCACTACTTTCTAAGTGTTGAAAAAAAATTAGGCAACCTATTTTCTGGAATGACATTATGAAGTGGTTAACAGCAACTTTTAACTTTTGATTCTGACTATATAAAAACTATAAATATTCAACTTTCAGAAGCTTCAAATTTCTGAAGTTTCAATGTGAGAATAGGGACATTAACCCAACTATATTTAAGGTTATCTATTTGAATTTTAAAACATTTTAAAGGTGTGTCTGGACATTTTACTAGGATAATTAGTATTTGTTCTACCAACATTTTGTCCTCTCCTACTCTAAGAAGGTAGGCCAGGCTTTTGCACATCCTTCCCTCAAGGACTTTTCTTGCAACGAGAGAACCCACCTAAAGTCAACCAATGCTTCTGGTTCTTTGTACTGCATCCTACATCATGAGAAGAGCTGGAAAGACTCAGGGGAATGAATACTTAGTGTTCCCAGAAGGCTGGACTATAGGCATAGGGACCACCTACATTATTTGAGTCCCAAGGCCCAAGTGTGGCAGGAGGTCAACAGAACCAGAATTCAAGAAATTGGTCCAGCTTAGACAAGTAACCAAGAAGTCCATGATGGAGGCTAGAGGTCTCACCACCCCTACCTTCATTTCAGAGCACCTTTTATGCCTTCTGGGTTCTTATGACTTTGGGTAGGCCCCTACTCCCAATAATGACTGAGACTGAATTTCCTGCCATCTTTGTGAGATGGTGGCTCTGATTTGGTTTGATCTAAAGGAAATCATTTCAGACAAACCAGAATTGTGAAGATTCACATCTAGGTACACTATTACCATTTAAAAAGCATCTGAAATCCTTCTGTGCATGATCTCATTTGATTTTCATCATCCAGTGAGAAAGGCTGAGTAGTTTTGTTGTTGTTTAAAGATCTCAACAGCCCAGGAACTGAACTTCATTATCTAATCCAGTAGCCTTAAACGTGTGCCCATGTACTTCTGCCGGTGTTTTCATTAGCTGGACCAATGTGTTCCTTTTCTAAATCTAGCAAGAGGGGAAAAAATAACCAACTCAAGTTCATAGGGGAAAAAATTAAGTTAATGGGAACACTTCAATTTTTAGTTTTTCTTTCATAATTTTTCATAGCTCTTTTGCCTGCTATAAAATTTTCAGAAGAACTTTTGCAATAACCTTATCAGGTTTTGTTCAACTTTTGTTCAGATATAGTCTCAAGGTTATGGTTTTATTACACATCTATCTCACGTTTTGGTAACTTTTAAGATGATGAAATTAAATTGCAAAATATTACATAAGTATCAATGGTGTCACAGAACATCATGACCTCCAGCCAAGTTTGATTAAAACAACTAAAGTTAACACTCTTTGGAAACTGAGTCCCCAGTGATACAACACAGTTAACAAAATAGTATGGCAACTTCTAAATCCCAGTCTTCAGGTTCCAAATCCAATGACCCTTTCACATTGCAGGAAACTGAATCTGCCTAAGACCACTGCCAACACACAATGGAGGAATGTGAGGGGAGGGCAATGTGGCTGTCCCAGGTCTTCATGCCCTTGATATTATGCAAGTTGTCTATTACCTAATGTAATGGCCCCTGGCCAATGAACCTGAAAAAGAATGGTGCAGGATTTCTAATGGCACACTAAGGTTAGTAGCCACACAATCACACAGAGTTCTTCTAATTTTTTTTATTGAAATGACAGTAAAATAAAAAAAGAACAGTGACCATTTTAATCAAACTTTTACTTTACAATATAAAAATATAACAAAAACTACAGTTTCTTTTATACATTTTTCTATAAGCTTAATGCCAGAAAAATTCTCAAAGCCAAACGATAAATGACGCTTGTACACTATGATGTGAACACAGTAACTGAAGTTCAAAAGTTTTTAAATGCACTGATCCTTCCCTTAATAGAACATAACACATTTTACCAACTTAGCTCTAGTCCTACAATATATCCATTGCTAAAATACAAATTACATCTAAACTGGCTTAATCTAGACTTACTCAGGTTTTATTCAGTTTTTTCACAAAAACAAGCTTGATAAATGTAATACAAGCTACTACTAAAATGTGTTTCATGGCTCAAGTCAAATTACAGTATTATGTTTCTCCTCACATGTTTAACACAACAAAGGCAAACTGCTTGAAATGAGTCCAGTTTAATCCAAATGAGTGATGTAAAACATATGGAATAATTATGGGAAATCATATCTTACGCTTATATAAGCTGACTTGTATTATAGTCAAAACCCACTAAGCCTTCTCTAACAATGCGACGTACAAAACTGCACACTCTCTAAAGCAGTCTTAGTGATGGGCACATGCTATTCCAAACACTACAAACTAGTGAAAACATCAAGTTTGAGGAATTCCAACGTGGGAAGCATTTCATCTCAAGTGACGAAGCAGGTACTTTAATAAAGTCATTAAAAATCTGAGAGTGTAAAGAGTCACAGAATTTAAGGGAGTCACATCTTTTAAGAAAGGGAATTTTAAGTTGATTGCTTGCTGGCCTGCTGAATTTAGAGGACCTCTACCTCTCACTTCTAACTAAGCATGGCAGAAAACAGACTGGCTAGTTTGGTTATATTTTATCCAAATAAAATGCTAATTTAATTGAACCCTTAAATTAAAAAAAAAAAAAACCTGAACCATACAATGCTAATTACAAGGTAAGACAATACGTAAAAAATCTTTTGGATTTGCTATTAAAAGTACAAATTCATACAGAGAATTACCATAATGCTATTTTAAGTATTATCTACTCTTTAAAAAATCTCAAGTCTTCATTACATAGGGAAAAAAAAGAGCAAATTTCACTTTTCTTCAAAGGGATGTCAATCCTAAATATGATTTAAAACATTTGAGTAAAACTAGTTTTTTCCCTTCAACCTACTGAATATTTTCCAATGCCATTAAGTTTTATATAGAATATGCACTACTTAGATTACTCAGGGAAAGGAACATGGCATGGACTGTAATTATACAATGCAATGCAAAAGAGGGCTTTCATTTATAAACAAACCTGGAACATAGGAGGCATTCAAAAATACAAATCATTAATCAAGAGCTCATTTAAAAATTAGTCAGTATTTATTATACAGAGAACTGGAATGCACAATTTAAGACTGTTCTTGGAGAAGTGTGGTAAGAACTTACACATCAAAAGAGCTTAGTGTTAAGCAGTACGCTTGTACACTCTTCTAATGCTGTAGGAACACATCAGATTTGAACTCCCCTAGTTCTACTATTTTCATCAGGAAACCAAACAAGAGAGTATTGGGATACAACTATAACTGACCAGTTCAAAATCAGTTTTAAAAATTTGTTATGGACTTTACATTCAAAACCAGATCTCTTATATTCCAAAGTTAGTAACTCAGTCAACTTAGTGTTTTTCTCACCTATGCCCCAGGGTATGGATGACTAACTCAAGCACTTAATATTCGGAAGTAATGATGAAAAAAGAATTTCTAGGTCAAAGCTTAAGTTACAAAAGGACATGAGTGGCCTCGAATCAGATGACTCTTCAACTCAAACACTCCTTACTGATAGCACTTTATAAATCACACCAAGAAAAAGTCCACCTCTCCCCAGCCTCCCCAGATGGCAAGAGCTAACACACCTGAAAGTAGTCACGGCAGCTTTTCACTTGGATGCCGGAAGGAATCATGGAAGGTCAGCTGGATCGAGCCATCTCCATCTCTGCATTCCCTAATCTTGTACGACTCATCAGTGAGCCCACCAATAAAATTACAGTAAGTTTGAAACATGCTAATATAAACCAGAGGGACAGGACTGTTAGCCCCTGAAGGAGAAGGACTATCCACAGAACTAGTGCCTTTTTCAAACAAAACCACTGTTCATTTTTGGTCTGAGACTGGTGCTCACCTACTACGAAGTCACTACTTGATACACAACTGTTTGAAGGTTTGACAGGACCTCAACTAAATAAACTTGAATGTTTATAAATGTAATTGCTCAGGTGCTCTTGGTCTACTTTTCTCAAGTCTAAGTATGGAAGAATATATGATGTTATCTTTCACATCACCCAATATTCAGAACAGCCCTGTGATCAGTACCATAAAGATGTACAAATAATCAAAAGTTCATTTCTGTCTATTAAAAACATAACTTTATCAATCTCTTTTAAGTAGCTGTATAAGATTTCCATTACTTAACCTACAGTCAACAGTTTGTAGTAAGGCATACACCATATATTTTGATCATTAAGCAATAACACAGCCAGTAAATCCCTTTGCTCTAAGATTTTTTTTATTCCCTCAAATTTGATCCTAATTTAGCAATGTTTCTAAAAGTTTTCAAAATTTGGTACTGTTCTCTTAGACTGACAAAATCTAATTCTGATTCAGTTCATTCCAAAATATTTTATGAAAAGGCTTTGTGTCACTGTTAAAACCAAATTCTCATCTCTATGGATACAACTTCACGTTAATTGAAATAACTTTACAATCTAAGAGTTCAAAATATAACAGACCCACTTTTAGAACCTTCCTTCACAAATCACCATTTTACCATAGCCCTAAGAATGTCTAAAACAATTTCACAAGAGCACAAATAATGAATACCCCCATTATGTAGGGGGAAAAATTCTAAATGAGTACTGATCAGTCTCTTTTTATACCAATTCCCATGACTTTCCCTGACCCAGACAATTTTAATAGCTTCCCATATACTTAATTAAGGTCCATTGTTTGTGAACTAAGGTCCAGCTGTACTGGTATGAAATGTACCAGTCAGAAATATACTGGGAGTTCTGCTGTAATATAACTCATCATGAGTATAAAATTTGGTACAGGAATTGCATCTCAGACTCAAATCAAGAAACTCTAGTTCCCAGAAGATCCTCAGCACAAAGATCTATAATACAGTCTTGGAATATACCCCTAAGAGTGGTAGCAGAGCAAGGGTCCCATAAACTTGACCTGCCATTGTCTCTTAACATTCAGCGGCGGGAGGGGGTGGGATAAGATCCTCACCTGTAAGAATTTCACAAATTTAATGTGAAATTAAAAAACAAAACAACAAAAAGCAAATAGAAAGAAGTCTACTTTCTTTAATGTTGTACAAAAAAAGTATGAGTAAAACCAAAAGTAAATTAAACATCATCACATTTGTTTATACCACAATCTAGTTTTCCATATTAACTTTACTATTCAAACAACAAAAAGTAGGTGGCAATTTAGGGACTGGGAAAGAGATAAAACCAAAAAAACCTTCCTAGCATGTTTATTCTACACTGTGTATAGCTGTGCTCACAGAGACGGCTTCTCTTACTTCTCCATTGCACAGGAATTCAGTTGTATATAAAATTGAACCTGAATTTTAAAAAGAACGATATCGTTATTAAATACAGTATTATTTACATAGGCTATATCTTAGTTGATAAAGAAATTTAGACATTTCAACCCTCCCTTGATATTTTGGGCATTTTCTACACTGAGACACCCTTTTCTTTCACCTGTCAGTCACATTATACATTATACATTAAATAAGTATTACTGAATATTTATAATTTAAAAATTTTTAAGAGTGTACATTTGATTAATAATCCACTTTCCTTGAAGGAAGGGAAAACTTTTACACCTACCTCATTGTATTCTGACCACTCAGCAAGTTCCTGATACCTCATAGGTAGTGTTTAAATAAATGAAAAATATGACTTTTTTCATATCCCGTACTTCAACTTGTAACCCATCAGCAGGCCAAAGCAGAGGAGCAAAAGATGAAGTCCGATTAGTGTGCCAAAATAGGAAGCCCG
Source organism: Camelus ferus (assembly GCF_009834535.1). Taxonomy (NCBI): domain Eukaryota; kingdom Metazoa; phylum Chordata; class Mammalia; order Artiodactyla; family Camelidae; genus Camelus; species Camelus ferus. The sequence goes on from NC_045704.1 coordinate 35,668,965, forward strand.
TTTTCATACTAAACAAGCTTTCATAGAAGGTCAAAACCACTACTGACATTGTTTTTTAACTAACATTTACTAAGCACTTACCAGGTGCCTGACACCTATTCTAAGCACTTTATATGCATTATTTCACTTAGTCCTCACAAGTCTATGAAGCTGGGACTATCATCCCCATTTACAGATGAATAAATAGGTATAATCGTTTGTCAGAGGTCACACTGCCAGGAAGCACTGAAAGTGGAATTCAAATCCAAACACTGCAGAATCTGTATTCTTAACCATTATATTATTCTGCAATTCTTATCTATGATTGACTCAAGCCCCTCAACCAGTACAATTAAAAACAAAACAAAAACAAAAAACTCCATGTAAAAATTAAGGACTTAATCCCACATGCCCCAATTTGAGCCTGAATAGATTTTCAGATGGAAAGAGAGTTATGTATTATATCAAGAGATTCAATTCTCCACGTTTTTATATATATACGCCCTCTCATATTTATTATATACTGCTGACTACTATTTGACCACCTCTTCTTTAAATGAAGACTTCACACTTGACTGTGGAGAATATCAGATTTGGGGACGAGCAGATGCACAATTACCAGAAAGTCATGCTGCAACTTAGGGTCTAAGGATGCACAGTCATATTTAATCCTTGGCTGGCACAAGGCCTAAGGATCCACCTACTGTCTTTGTTTCCTTAAAGACCAAAATTTATGGACTATCCCTTCTCAAGTGGCTTGGATTATTTTAAATTGAGCAGTTTAGATAAATCAACCACAAAATGTCCATACCTGCTCAAAAGCTGAGGGAGACTAGAAATGATGGGTCCATATCCAGGCGCATTGTCATACAGTTCAAACAGTGGTGCAGCTACCAGCTTGTAATTTTTAGGAACTGCAAATAAGGCTAAAATAAAATAAAACAGTATTCATTTTCCACAATTTCTTATATAACCATTGCTTCCATTTCACCTGTAATCACCAATTTTACATTTGAGAAACTTTTGAGGAAAGAGGTATTTCTCATTAAAACAGGTTGGTTTTGTCTTTTTTTTTTTTTTTTAATTGAAGTACAGTCAATTACAATGTGTCAATTTCTGGTGTAAGAACAATGTCTCAGTCAGGCATACACATATGTATATTCTGGTTTTGTCTTTTAAGCAAAGTTCACAGCCACAGCTTTGAAACTGACTCTCTAAAGAGATCCTATTATTACCAACTAAGAGGACCTTATGAGTGATAGCCCTGGGAGGATGGGGAGAAGAGAAAATCTGAGCTTCCAATTTATTTTGAATTCTAATTTAAGAACATTATAAAGAATGGAATAATTATTTGTTAATATGCACAACAGGGCTAAAGATGGTATTAAAAAAATTCATCTGTCTCCTAAAATTTTCAGCTTATCACAATGTGAAAATCAATACCAGCAGCTAAACAGTTATTAAAAATACTATAATCTGGTATTCTAGGCTCTAAATACTTACTCTTCCCCCATAACATGGCTAGCACATCTGAGAAAAACTAGGTAATTCTATATAAAAATGGTATGCATTTTTAGTTTTACAATAAATATCAAAATATAAGGAACTTGGAGAAAACACAAATAAAGGTATCCTTGAAATTATGTTATAAAAGTTTTTAGATGGCTGCCTTCAAAAACAAAGTAACTTACCTTTCTCTTGAAGTTGAACCAAAAACAACTTCTTATGTTCCTTAGGTTTTGTAATATGTGCAGGAATATATGGATACTAAAATAACAAAACAGAATAATTTGTAGTTGCCAAGACATCTCTTATACCCACCATGTCTCTATTTCCCAACTTCTCCCCTTTCATACATTAAGCTCAAATATCGGCCCTTTAAGACCAAGTTCCTCATAATCCCATACGATTTTATTTTAACAAGTATTCCATGGTCTTGCTTATTCCCCAATACAATATAAACTGCTGAGAAAAGTAAAATTCTTTCTAGTCTTCCCTTTACCGGGATCTGGTACCTAATAGATGTACAGACAAATGATTTAATAAATATAAAATATCAAGTAGTAAACCATTCAATCATTCAAGACAATTAAATGTGTAGACACAAGATTTACAGCTTGATAAATTTAAAACACAACGAAGTCTGCTATTAGTGGAGTGTTTTTGATAAAAGTTGTCTTTTTAAAAATATATCATTACTAAGTTAAATTTTCTGGAATACTGATGTAGACATGTTTACTATATTAAAAGTTTAAATACACCTCTTGAGGTATTTGGCAGAACATTCTACCCCACAACCACCATATGAGCACACTGCCTACATGCTGCAAAAATATCAGATGAGAAGTCTTTGCCAGCTAGACAAAGTCAAATTGCCTGGGAAAATGGAGAAAATATTTTGGAGAATTTAAAGGAATAAAGAGAATTAGAGAGGGGAGGCTGCTACCTGAGAAAGAATTTTAACACAGAGGATTTTAAAAGTCTAAGATAGAGACTTTTGTTCTACAGTTCGTATAGAATGAAAACCTCTCCTGCATCTCCCCGTGACACATTCAGAAAAATCTATTTTTCTTTTGGAGTATTTGAGGGCAAGGGAATTAAAAAGTGCTGAAAATAGGCGTAACAGAAAAGAAGTATAAAAACAGAGGCTGCCAAAAGGAAGTATCATCACCTTTATTTTATGTAAAGAACTTGCGCAGGGAAGCTAAGTATCTTTCCCAAGATGATACGGCTAAGCAGCGTTGCCAGGATTCAACTGAATCTATCCAACTCTAATCTAACTACAAAAGCTGATGTTATTACCCACTGCGCTGCCCCAATGGCACCTAACCAGCATTCTGGTTAGAGTAAGTATACACTAGAGGCATCCCTAGGGTATGAATCAAGACAGCTACCCCAGGCTTTGGAGTTACCCTATACTATCATGAAAACCAGGTACACTGGCAGCAACAGAGAGACAGGTGAGAAGTAGCTTAAACAGCACAGGCTAAGAGAACTGTGGTTCACATACAACAAAAGTTCCCAAACCATGACCAAATCAGTGACCAGCATTACCCCAATATTCTTCTACTCGAGGCTGTATGTTCATTTTCGTGTAAATCCTTCTCCCATTTCTCCTCTTTTTAAGCCAACTGCACTTTATATAAAAAGAACAAGAAGATGGTGTCGTGCTCTTTTCCCACCTCACCAATACTCCAAGTTTACTAAACAAACACACAACCCTTATGTTATATCTTATACTATCAGAGACAACCTTAGGGTTCAGTGAATTAAGAGAACTGTCCTAGAACCATGGTAAGGGATATGAATGAGGGTATTCAGAAAGCAGCCTGGAAAACATTGCTGTTATTAGAGTATTTTCCAGTTAGGTTATGGAATGTTCAAGAAAGCAAAAAAAGTTCAAAATAATTGTTCTACGTATCTTTGGATCAGGAAGTTTACTATTTCCAGATGCAATTATACTTTCTCAAAGCCTGGGCAGTTCTCCAGGAGTGAGCACCAGCACCAGCTTCCACAGCACCTCTTCTTCCTATCCCTCAGCTACACTGGTCAGAAGACGACAGACAGAACAATCTTTTGCCTGACTGATATTTCGTCCAATCTGTCACCTGGAACAGCATGTCATGCAAAGAAGCTATCAAACTCATACACCCAACTTACAAAGGCTCCCATTAGTCAAAGATAGGAAACACTGCACATCAGTAACATTATCCATCATTACAATGGATTAAAACACATCAAATATATTTAAATCCAGGAGGTCAAATACCACTTTAAAGGGTGACTGAAACAGACACTTTTTGTGTTTCTCATCCCACCTCAGATTTCAAGGAGGCTGTGCATCAAAGTGTCAGAAAGCTCCCTTGCTGCTGCCACTGTTCCACTCTTGCTTTTCAGCCTCAGAGGATTCCCAAAGCCCTGGATATTCTCTCAACCAGTGCTCAGCTTCAACATCAAAGTGCAAGAGTTTTACAACTCTCATCCAATGGGGGACAAAAGTCCCTGGCCTTCCATTCTTCCATCCTTCCGATGGACAACTCTGAGATGCATTCCACATGGTTCCCCACAGTCCTTAGCAAGATTAATCCAGTTACCCACAGCTGTAATAAGATCAATTATGTACAACAGACTTCTGCTGTTTCTGGTCTCCCTTGCCCGGTACTCTGCTGCTTCCTGGGATCACCTCCCAAACAATCTGCACACAAGTCTTTGTCTTATTCTCCCTTTTGAGTAAAGTCAAGCCTTTGGCAGATGCTAAGAAATTAACTCATTCTTCCGAAAACTGGTAAGTGGAGGGAAAGCAGCATATATTCTTTCCTACACAAACTATACCTCAGGGTACACAAATAGTTGGTAAGTTTCTCTTTACCTAAGTATCACAATTCTGATGAATTAATAGATCTAGGAAAACTATTATCCATGAGCTGCTAACATTACAAAAAGAGACAACCAGACATTATAAAATTCCTGATGGAAGTACACCATACTACCCATGGTAGCCAGACTCCAAGATGACTCCCAACCCTGTCTCCTGGTATCTGCACCTTTGTGTAGCCCCTTCCCACAATGTACTATGTTGGTTTGTGTGACCAATAGCAGACAGCAAAAGTGACACGTCACTGCCAAGGTTAGGTTGTAACAGACTGCAGCTTCCTACTTGGGCACGGTCTCTATCTCTTAGATCACAGGCTCTGGGTGGAGCCAGCTGTCTTACTGGGAGTTGTTGAAGGCGATGCTCCCATGGCAAGTGAGGGAGGCCTTCAATCAACAGCCAGCAAGAAACTGAACCTTCAGTCCAACAGCCCAGAAGGAACCGAGAGGTCTGCTAACAAATACACGTGTGAGCTTGGGATCGGGTAATTCAGCTTCAGACTACCCTGGAGATAATGCAATCCAGCCGAGAACTTGACCATAACTTCATGAGCCAGAACCACTCAGCTAAGCAGCTCCCAGAGGCCTTACCCTGAGAAACTAGGATAATAAAGGTCTGTTGTTTTAGGCTGCTAATTTTTGGGGACATATATTATACAGCAATAGATAAATAATATACATACCTATGTCAAGCCATGTACCTCTTTCCCCCCAAAATTGAGTCCAAATCCAATTTCTTGATCTAACTACCAATTTATAGAGAAGAGCTATGTGTTCTATAACAGGGGGGTGCAATCAGTGACGAAAACACTAAAGATTTTAAGTGATCTGTTTTCATTAACAAATAAATTATAAGGAGAAAAAGACAAGGAGCCAACCTATAGATATAAAAGAGACTTAAGAACTATCCTAATTCAAACAAATTACAAAAGTAAGATAAAAATAAAACTCAAAGCTATGTGAATAGTGACTATGTATTTAACGAATGAAATTTTTTTGTTTTTAGATAATGGTAGTAGTATTGTGGTTATGTTTTCAGAAAGATCCTTACCTTTTAAAGATACACACTAAAATATTTACGATTGAAATTGTATCTAGGATTTGCTTCAAAACAACTGAAGATGGGAACAGCGGGAACAAGGCAGCGGGGGGGACAGGACTGATGACGTTTGACCATGAGTGCTAACTGCTGAAGGCAGATGAGAGGTAATAGTATTTATTTACGTTTATTATTCAACTTTGGCATATTTTGAAATTTTCCTTTAAAAGAAAAAATGCTTGGCTTTTTAATTTTTTATTTAAATTAAGCAGGCGGAAGAGGAAATTTCAAGTCAAATTCTACTATCTTTTTAAATGGCTGGAATTAAATCTCTTTCCTATGTCCCCAAGTATTTGCCCAGCAAATATAATGAACACTGACCTGAGGAGGTTCAAAATTTGGTCTCCACCAGTTACCAATGCAGTCATCAATGACCCAGTCTTGCAGGACTCCATCTTGACGACCCAGTATCTGTCAAAAAGAAGCGATACAGCCAGTAAACAACCAAATATACATACCCATGAATTTCCTTCTTCAGTGAAGAAAATATTTTTGGCAGCACTCCTATTGGAGACCAATGGCTATTATATCTCCTATATGGATTTCCTCTCTATAATTTACTATTTATTATCTGTGTCACTTTGCCCAAGACATACACTATTAGTTCAAAACTGGCAATCTGGCATCAACACAATCATGGAGGGCCAACACATCTGTTGTTATGCCCAGGCTATGCATGGAAAACCAAAGATGACCAATTACCTACATTAGCCAATGGCATACAATAGTTTTTTATTAGACTCAACTATAGCTTCTGTAACCAAGTTACAGAGGTGTGCAAAATTCACAATTTTCATTTTTATAAATCTGTATCGCATAAAATTAAACGTATTTTAATCAAAGCTATACTCTATACATTTTAGTTGGTCAAAAATGGTCCTATAAAGTTCATCATGAGAAACAGAAGTTTCCTGTCCCACTTCACAATTCCACTGGCTATAACTTTCAACTCTTAGCTATTTTCCTGTCAGATATTTGCCTCTATTTTTAAAAGCATTCTTCCTACTTTTATTTTATTTTATTTTGGGGGGGGTGTTTAGGTTTTATTTACTTATTTTTAGAGGAGGTACTAGGGATGGAACCCAGGACACTGTGTCTTCTTGCTTTTAAATAACTGATTATCCCCATTAGATTTATAGCAAAGTTGAAAAGATGGTACAAAGACTTCCCATATCCCACACCCAGTTTTCCCTATTAACATCTTACACAAGAATGGCACATTTTTCACAATTAATGAACCAATACTGATGCCTTATTATTAACTGAAGTCCCTACTTTAATCATACATCCTTGGTTTTTTCCTAATGTCTTTTTTTCAGTTCCAGAATTCCATCTAGGATATCACATTCCATTTGTCATTTCTCCTTAGGCTCCTCTAGACTGTGGCAATTTCTCAGACTTTCCTTATTTTTGATAATCTTGACAATTTTGAAGAGTACTAGTTAGGTTTCTTGCAGAATGTCCCTCAGTTAGACTGGGATTATGGATTTCGGGGAATTTGGGAAGGAAAATTATAGAGGTAAAGTTTCATTCTCTTCACCTCACTGCACAGATATATTCTAGCAACATGATTTATCACTGATGTTGACCTTGATCACGTTACTGAGGTAGTATTTGTCAGGTCACTGTAGTTAATTTGTAACATTTCTTTTATGACCAATTCTTGACTGCTTTTCATTTTTAAAAACTTTACAAAACCAATTAACACCGTCTACTGTGGATGAGAATTTAGATCTTAAAACTGCATGCCCCACTCATACCTTCTCTTCTACCATGTTCCCATTATCAATATTTAAGTCAATTTTCAGTAAATTAGTATGACTAGGTTAATCAGATACAATATTTAGTAAACTATAATTACATTTCCCTATTTGTACAACTATCCTTTTTTGGGGAGGTAATAACTGTTACATTTCATTGCTATCACTAATTCATTCCCACATTCTCCACAAGAGCTTAAATTTCTTCTCAGTTCAAGTATAAATTATTCTATCAATTTCATTTTTCCTAAGAAATATTTTTCTATCACCCTGCTCCAATCTGTAGACGCTTTTAGCCCTGCTTCACAGCTGGAGTCCCAGGGCTTCCCTTGGTCTCTCTCCTGTGTTGTTAGATCCTCTCTATATTCTGAACCCTGTATCTTTTTAGTTTATTCTTTCACTTTGGTGGTGAACATCCTCTAGTAGCTTCCTGAGAAAAGGTACAGGAGATGTCACATCTTTGGAAACTCTATGTCTGGAAATAACTTTATTTTACCTGCATACTTGATTTATAGTTTGATTAGACAGAAAAGTCTAGGATAGAAATCATGTACTCCTAGATTTATGAAGGCTCCATTATTAGCTTCCAGTATTATTTCTGGGACTGTTGAAGCCATTTCTGATTTTGATGCTTTTTATTTAACCCATGTCTATCTCCCCATTCCTCCTCTCCAACTTTAGAAGCGTTTAGAATTTTCTCTTTATCCTTATTACGTCAAATTTCATGATACGCCTCTTCATGAATCTTGTAACATTCATTAGAGAGGGCATGCCAGCAGGTCTTTTCAAACTGAAAACTGATGATTAAGTTTGGGAAATTTTCTTGAATTATTGCTTTGCTAACTCCTTTCCTTCTGTTCTATTTATCTGCAGTTTATATTGACCCTTCTATAACGATGCAGTAATTTTACCTTTTCTTACCTATGTTCTATCTTTTTGTTCTACTTTCTAGTAGGTTAACTCAACTGAATCTTTTAAACTCTCTAATGAATTTTTCATTCTGCCTTTTTTTTTAATTTAAATACTTATGAGTTCTTTTTTGTTGGCTAGATAGTTCTTTTCAAAGGGCACTGTTCTACAGATGCAAAATCTCCTTTTATCACATCAAGAATATTAATCATAATTCTGTTGATCACTGAATTTTCTGTTTCTGTCGAGTTCACTTTGCTTTTTTTGATCTCTTTCCTGTTAAGAAGCTTTCTCCAAAAGCCTGGTAATACTTATCTGCTCACAATTCAGGGTAAAAAAATAAGATACTTAATTCCCATCTCAGTGTGCATGAGAGATAGGACTACAATGTTTCTTTGGGAAGATTCCCAAATACCATCTATCATCTAGAGTATTTTCTGGAACTGATCATTTTCTCCAGAAACAAACCTCCAACCTTCAGCCTGGGGTATGTAAAACCAGTTGTTAACACTATCAGCCTTGTAGGAGAAGTCTTGAAGTCTCACCATTCAGTATGTAAACTTTTTCACTCATTCTCCCCACCTTCTCAACTTTTTGATTGCTTAGCATTTTCTGATTCAGTTCTCTACAGAGAATCACCAGCCAGTCTTTGCCTAAATGTACAGAGTGGGGGAAGACAATGTAGGTATATAAATACATCCCATACAGACTGTCAGTCAATTCAATTTTCAGTCCAGGCATGCCACCACTTTCATAGGTACCAATTCCTTAGCCTTTTTGGTGTTCTGCAATGCTGTGTCTTGGACTGCCCTCATGCTGGGCTGAGGTTTCTGCTAAGTCAGTTACAATTTGCTCACCGGCTTTCCAGCTTCTAAAAAATTTTTCTTGCTACTGTCTCATTTTGCACTCCCTCAATCCTACTGGATTTATATCTTTTTAATCTCCTTTATTGCCTTTTGGTGGAGTCTTGAGAAAAAGCTGAGATAAGCAGGTAGATTCCATCTACCATATGTAAATGTAAGTCCAAACACAGCACAGTATCTAAGAGTTATAGTGCATTTAAAAACACTAGAAAGACAAATCAATAGGTTAAAGTGGTATAATTACAGGTGATTTTTGTTTGTCTCTCCTTCTGCTTTCTGTATTTGCCAAGGTTTTTGCACAGAACATACATTAGTTTTGTAATTAAGGGGTAGATTACATGCTAAAAAAGAAAAACATTTAATAATGACACAACCTACAATCTCAAAAACTTTCAGCATCTATGCATTTGGCCCCATTGCTTTAAAGGCAGACATTAGAATGACTTCTAAAAAGTAGCACATCTTGGAAAAAGCCTAAAAAATACGTGCAAAAATGAAAATAGGTATATAATAGAAATCATTGTCTTGTCAAAATTCTATTAGTGCCTACTCTGGAACAAAACTACCTGCATTCAAATGTCCAGCTTCATGACATACTAGCAATATAACATCAAGCAAGTTACCGATCACCCTGTGTCCTAGAGATTAACAATAGTACCTACTTCCTAGTGTTGTGGTGATTAAAAGAGTTACTGCATGTAAAGCACTTAGTTAGAACAAAGCTTATCAGTCAGTACTCAGGAAATGTTGTTTTATTAACCATTATTGCTACATCAAAATTTCAATGAAAAGGAATGTTAAGAGGATGTGTTAAGTTCAACCTGCAGAAAATAAACATTGTACTAACACTCTGAGTTTTAAGTTTTATGTGTTGAAAACCAAATATTTAAAATAAACTCATCCTTTTCACAAAACATAAAAAGGCCTGATTATGCATTAAGTTGATGGTATTTAGATGAGCATTAATAAAATCGTCAAAGTGGTTAAACAGAAAAATACCTCTGTCATTAAGCGTTTTAGTCCTTCAACTTCATCTTCTCCAGGGTTAAGTTCACCACCAGGTCTGTATAAAGTTTAAGAATTTCAGCTTTCAACTTAATACAATTTGGGGATAACAGGAAGAACAAAATAATATCATTTCTATCAAGTAACTGCATAATACACATTTCAGTGTCACATGATACGGCAATCAAAGCAAACAAATGTCAAATGAAGGGGAAAGAATGTGCTAGAAAGTTTAATTCATAATGTCTATTCAACAGACTAACAGTACACAAACCCTAGTTTTAAACAAACAAAATATGTACCACAACATAAACATCACATAATTGCTGGAAACCAGTCCATCCCAATCTCTTCTCTCTGTAAGCTATCTGGTGATAATGGAGTCTAGAAATGTCCAGAGAGCCGTGTACCCACATTCTCTAGCTCTGAAGAGTGGGGCATTTTTCAAAAACTACAATCTAAATATTCGAGAACTCTTTTTGGTACAATCTTATGAAACAGTTGTGGATTAAATGTGTACTGAGAGATTTATAAGCTTAAATGAGAAAACTAAACAATTATCTACAAAATGTAAGCCATTCTAAGACCAGGAAACACTATTTACCCTAAGAAAGAGGTAAAATCAATTGTTCTTAGTAATGCTAAAATGACATCTAGAAATTGAACTTGGACTCATTTGTTTCACATGGCTTCTATCAAGCTTAGTCATTAACATTAACAATACATAGAAACGTGCAGATTTCTAGTTAGGCAATAAATGAGTACTGCACTGGAGAAAAAAATGTGATTTTCTCTTTCTAAAGACTCCATTAACAGTAGTGGTTGTTGAGATAAATGACTTAGGGCTAAAATTATATTCCAAAGCTGCATAAAACAGCAATCCTATTAAAAGCTATCTTACTGTTAATTTCCAATGAACTTACAATTTGAAGAAAGTTGTTCCCAGCTGTAGCAGTAACACATGGGGTAGTCGGTGCTCATGGACAATCAGAACCCCTTCTACAGTCCTTCTCATGCCAATTTTATCAAATTCCTCCCTCATACGCTGAAATCTGGCTGCAACAGAGCTGTCCTTCTCATAGAGGGGCTCTTTTGTACCAAAAGTATAATTGGTAAGAGGGTACCTGGGATCCAAAGACAAACATCCAATATGAGAACTACAAACCATCATTTACCAGGTCAGATACCAATCACAGATAAGAAACCACAGTAAAATGTGCATGTATTGCACTCAGAGACATAGGATTTGTCCAAAGTTAAGTTAGTTAATCAGACAGCAAAGATCAGAATTTAACTCTGCACTTTAAAGCCAGAGCTTCCATTAGATCAAGCTGCTACTTCATACTTGAACTTTCAAGCATAGATAACACTATTCTTATGGTCCTTAAATGCTTAGAGGAGTGGCTATCTGAATAATCCTCTGGTTTTAGATCATGGATGCTATACTAACATTGTCAACCTGGCTAATATGTCCCTGGGTTTCTCTACTAATCTAATCATAAGCTCTATTAATTATGAGCTCTAATAGCCAATATCTCTTTTTCTACAAGCTCAGCCACCACTTTCCATCATCTCTCCAGTTATTTTCTATTTCTCCCAGTCAACTATCTTCAGATTTTTCCAGTACCTTCCCTCTTCAGATGAACTCTTCTTTTCCATCTAGATTTTTCAGCCTTCTGTATTTATTCTATTCAGTATCCTTATTCTTCCCTTCTCATTTGAATCTTCTGTCCACGAGATGTAATCTTAAATATTCTCCTTTATCAAGAATTCAAAATATGGCTATAAAAGACAGTCATCGGCTTGCCTAGTAATGATTAAATTTTTCATTAAAGATAGTTTAAAAACCCGTATTCATATTTCATCACAAGTACTACCTTGTAACCCCTCAATCAAAAGCCTTCCAGTAAGAAGCCTTTAAGAATGCTTTGGCCACACCTGCCTATCTCCAAGGTATCTATTCTACCAAAATGCCTTGCATTAAAGTTAACTACATAACTAATCCACTTAGCTATTCCTGAAAGGGGAACAAATCAAGGTTTCCAGAACTTCAAAACTTATTTTAATTCCAGAAGCCAAATTCTAGGCATAAGTGAAACAGCTCTATAATAACTAAAATGAGCTATTTCTAGGATGCTTTAAAGATTTTAAGAACTTCTCCCAGTAGACCCAATGCTAAATCTAACATCTTCATCATTAGTAGCAACAATCACACATGCAGTGTGCACCGCAGATTTTTAAAATGCTTTATACATGTATTAACATTTAGTTCTCACAACCTGAGTGAGAAAAATTAAAGATAGCTTTAACACATCTCTACCAGAAAAGTCAGCTCTCACATCAATAGAGATGCCATCAAAATCAAATGTTAAGAATTTTCAGCTGTGAAATCAAGTTCAAACACATATGTATTATTCCCATCAGAGTGTGAGCTTTGCAAAGCAGGGACTGCACCTTACTTCCTCACCACTCTATACCCAGCATTATGCCTGGTGCCTGCTACAAAGTTAGCATTCATGCAATTAATGAAATATATTGGAGGGGAGAGAGCCTGTTTTCCATTTAGACCATTACTCATCCAGGTGAACTAAGTGCACAACACAATTATTTCTGAATACTGTATTTATATAGGAGTTAAAGTACTACAACACCATTAATCCATAACTTTACTGGAGCCAAGATGAAAGCATGTTCACCAAGTTAGTTCTACATAATGGCTTGATGCAAATTGATCCAGTAATCAAGGTAAATCAAGGAAAAACTGTCAGTCCTAGTTCTAATTACAACTGAAAGTAATCCAGAGGTTGTGCTTTCCCATTTTTTAAAAGAGCATAAGAGCATTTGCCTTTTCCATTTCATGGGAAAACTATGAGGATTTTTAAAAATATGTGATATGAAATTAAAACGCTATTATGTTAATGTAATGGCTAGAGATATCAATTTGCATATATGTAACTATCTATTAATTCCAGATTTCCTAAACCCAACATTTTTATTATCTATATTTCCAAGCTGGCACCTAAATTGTCAAATAAAATAATTATCTTTTCAATTTCAAATTGCTTTTGAGGAGGAAAAGTTCATTCATTTGAATACAAAACAGAGAAACACCTAAAGTGTCCTACCAAAACACCAATATCACTAAATCCTTGCACCTTTTAAACACCGACCGGCATAAGCTGGCCACTTTCCTCCATTAGGGTCAGCATCACGGTGGCTCACAAACTTTCAGAAATGATCTCTTTAAAAGAGACCATACTATCAATTTCTTGAGCAAGGCACAGTCCAATGTCAATTCTCTGCCACAGCGAGACTACTTTCGAGAGTGGATTCGAAATGCAATGGCTTGAAGAGGTTAATCAGAAAGATGCTGAAAATAAAACGCGGTCAACAATAGGTTCTCTGGAGCTACACTTTGGTCCCCTCCACGGTCTGAAAGCCCAGCCACAAGGAAAGCCTCAGCACCTTCCCAAGTTGGGGTCTTCAGGGTGCTTGGATGCTGTCGCTGCGGCAGAGAAGACATGTGTACGCAAAGGGCAACCCAGACAGCCCTGAGAAGATAAATAAAATGTGGTGTACTCAGGAACTGAAAAGCAATAAAGCAATAGAAGAAAAACCTACTAAACCTGCGCGTTACAGTTAAGATTTCAAAAGCTTACTATTGGTGCAAAGGGAAAACTGCAAAAACGATGCTACGTTATACCACTTATACTAAATAAAAACACACAAAACAATACCATATATGCGACGTAAAAGCATAATTACTGGACCGAAAGGATAAAAACCACGGTCTTCGGTTAGTTACCTCTGGAGAGGTGGGGAAAGAATGAGTTCAAAGCAAACGGGTTTTTCCTACAATAACTGAATACAGAGACAGGGGAATACACCTTCTTTCCAGAAAAGGGGAAAGGGAAAGCCTCTCAAGTAGGACTCCAACACCATGGCTCTGCAGGTCGAGGAAGGGGCGTGAGAGAGCTAGAAGGCGCGCCCCCGAGAGCAAGAGTGGGGGCGGTGGGGAGGCGCGGGGTCCGCCGGAAGAAGACTGGAGTCTTTCGGAGCGCTCACGAGGAAGGGGATGCCGAGTAGATAGCGCGCGAAGGCCAGGCCGCACTTACAGGTTGATGGTACGCTCCAGGGTGAGGGGCTTGGTCTGCTGGATGTACTTGTTGCCGAATTGGTTGACCCCCCGGGGCCAACCAGTCTGCGAACGATTGGGCGGCACCACGGACATGCTGGCGAGCTCCGGCGCTAGCTGCGAGAGGAAAGGGGAAGGCAGGGAGACTTTCCCTGTGCCGGCAGCGGTTATCTACGTCCCACTCAGCAGCCGACGCCCGCCATTAAGATGAGAGCGCAAGAGGAGGCGTACGCACGCCGGAAATGCATCTTGACCCTCTGGCGGCAGGAAGTAGAGAGGCGGTGAGAGGGCACCATTGGACCAATCGCTGCTGAGATAGTCGCAATATATGGAGCTTCGATTGGTCTATCATTACTGGTCCCGCCTCTTCTTACTTTGGTACTTACTATTGGATGGCACAGGAAAGCGGGCATTCTGGGAATTGTAGTCTCCTTAGGAAATAAGCTGCTTGATCAGTGTGGCGTGGGTCTCGTAGCTTGCGAGATGAATGGGAAGCGGCCTGCTGAGCCCGGCCCCGGCCGGCCGGGGAAAAAAGGAAAGAAGGAGGTAATGGCGAAGTTTTCGGATGCTGTCACGGAGGAAATCTTGAAAAAGCAGGTGGCTGAGGCCTGGAGCCGCAGGACGCCGTTCCACCACGGTAAGCGGGTACTGTGAAGAGAGGGGCGCAGCGCAGGTCTGGGGGCCTCTGAAAAAGTCCCGGCGCTCAAGCCGATTCCTGAGCTGCAAGGCGAAAAGGGAAGAGGCTCTTGGAGAGAGTGTGACTTTGGCCACCTCCGACTCGCCTACTTGGCCTGTTGTCTCTTTTCACTCCAAGTTATGTTTGGATTTAGAAACCTAGAAGAGAAAGAAATTTAGGCCGGGGACTTTCTCCAAGTAGAGGACATCCAAGTTTTGGAAATTCTGGAATTAGTGATTACTGAGTTAGAATCTTCTCCACTAATTGTGCTTGGTTGAGCAATGGGTTCAGCTCCTTCCTGTGTAAAGTTGGGTAACTAATAGTATTTCCCTTGGAGAGCTCATGTTGAATGAGATCAATACAGTAATGTATGTATACATCAATACATGTTTTCCTGAATAAGGACCAGTAAACATTTGGACTCATACTTGAGTGGCTTATGCTATTTTTCTTCCGAGGATCATGTTTGGTTGTCCCATGAAAGCGTATTATTGTGAGCTGCCAGATAGCAGGCACCTAAGCTTACTCGATTTTGCAGGCCTGTAGTTCAACAACATGACCCATGAAAATAAACATATTTTGACCAAAGGAAGGAACCTACATGGAACGATTCCAGCCTCAGCTTCAAATATCACCCTATAGGATAAGAACTCTGCTTAATGCATCATGCTTTCCATTCGAAAGTTTGCCATGATTTTTGTTTCGGTGGTTAAGTGCTTTGAAGAGGTGAATCCTGGGTTTTCCAGATGCCTGTGGAAAGTGATAGCTCAGTGTTTAAAGTGCAAGCTCTGTACATTCAAGGAATTTTCAGATTCCTTATCCGTGGGATGGAGATATTGATGCTGTCTACCTTAGAGTTGTTGAGATTAAATTAAATAATGCATGTAAAGCACCGCTGTGCCTGGCACCTGGTGGGGGGGGGGGTGGTGATCAGAGGGGTGCTTAATCTATCCCACTAGAAGCAGTGGGCAAAACATTGAGGTAAAAACTAAGGCGTTAGAGGCGGTTATGCCTAAATTTTTTTTTTTAAAGTATGTGTGTTGTAACTTCTTCTGACAGTAACTTGGAGAAGGAAAAAAGGATTGAAGAAAAATTGCCAACCAGTATTGCTATTCTCATTTTAAATTTGCTGCTCTCATTTTAAGTTTGGGGACAGGAATGAATTAAGACTTTGAAATACACTCAATTAAATAAGTAATTATTGAATTAAAAAAAAAGCGAAAAGAATGGGAGCTTTATTTTAGTGACATCACCTGTACTCACCTTAAGGAGTAATATTTTTAAGCACAGTATCTTTAAAAAGTAGTATTGAGTGGGTAAAGAAAAAAAGGGAAGAGCTTATAATTCTTCCCCCATATCTTAGACTTTACGTACTAGGTTCCTGAAAATTCATGACCATCCCTTTTGTATTCTCTCTACTGTACTATTCACGGGTCAAAAATACAAAAGGGAAAAAGCCATAGATAATGCTTTCCTCCCAACAGAAGCCATTGCCATGGACATGGACCCCTTTCTTCACTGCGTGATCCCAAACTTCATCCAAAGCCAAAACTTCTTAGAAGGACTTCAGAAGGAACTTTTGAACTTGGACTTCCATGAAAAGTATAACGATTTATATAAGTTCCAGCAGGTATTTATGCCCCTTTTACATTAGCTTTTCTGCTTTAGAAGCTCATTCTCTATAAAAATCATTCAATACCTTTAGATTTGAGGTTTTAGTTTGTGTTTGCCATGGAGGGTCCTGGCTCTGACTTTGTTAAAAGCATTCATTTATTTAACATAAGCTGAGTGTTAACTGTGCATTAGGTGCTGTAATTATATTATATGGGAGTTTTTGCCAGTTGCTGCCCTGAAAGCATTTAAAATCTAAAATAACAGAGGGGGTGGTGATAGTGAAAGATAGTCAAGCCAATGAGTAAAGTACATTATAAACAAAGGAGAGAAGTACATTTTGGGGAGTGGTATAATGAAGAGAGAGTACGTTGGAAGATAATAACCATTTAGATTTTTAAGTTCATGTCTTTGTTTTAGGTGGCTTGATGTATTACAGTATGTCCTGCAGAGAGTTAGATCCATTCTGTTTTTGGTGGATAATTTAATTTGGCACAAAAGACTATCGCAAAATCAAGGCTGGTTTTTCTAAGAAGACAGACCCAGTGTAGGTATAGAGGTATGCAGGTCATTGGTTTCCCCAGTTTTGGGGGTATCTTTCAGTATGTGGTGTACATCACTCTTGGAAATCCTTTATAAAACCTCAAGGATATCAACCCTTAAATTCACAGAAAATAAAATAAAAATGAAAAAGATGAAAAACTCTTTTGGTTTTTTGTTTGTTTGTTTTGCATTTTTCCTTTGATTTATTTTTCTCTGGGATAAGACAGTAACATTTCTGTCTTGCTTTTACTTTTTTACACTAGAGCTGGTTGTGTCCCCTGTCTGTCAATCTTTGGACCCTGTACATATGATGAATTTGCCAGGTTGACTACACAAATGGTGTGACTCTTAATAATTCAGAAAATCTAATGAAAAATACACTTTATCCAGAGTAAAGTTGTATAGGTTAATTAAAAAACATAGTTGTCTACCTTTGTAATTATATCAACTCAGATAACACTGGACCTCTTTTGTTGCTTTAGGGCAGTTGCATCTCTGATTGCTGAAATTGAGAAATCAAAGTGGTTTTCACTTAATGCAGTTTAGTAGATGAAAATACTTCCAACTGTGAAGTCAGTGAGAGGCAAAATAATAAGAGCCCTAGTGCTGAGGGGGGAAAGAAGGAACCATTACTTTAGATTCTCATGGGTGCTTGGTGAAACTCTTCTCTGCTGTGAATATTTTTTTACTGTGCTCACGTTGGGACTGAATATATAAATGTAAATATAAATATAAAACCTGCTTTCAGTCTCCTGTCCCTTTTCACTTCACTCATGTCCCTTTTTCTTTGCTTGTGCTGTGAATTGACTTGATAATTAGGTTTATAATGTCCTCTAATTCCCCAACCAGGTTTGTCACTAGGAGTAGCCTGATATTCTGTGTTTATTTTAAAGCAAGCATTATTGAGTGCATGCTTTATGCCATGCTAAATGCTTTGTGTTTATTACTTCATTAAATCCTTATAACAATACCTTACTATTCCTGTTCCACTGATGAAGAAACTACATGAGTTTTTCCTTCTCTTCTGGATTATTTCCTTCAACATACCAAAAAAAAAAAAAAAGCTTTTAGTTCTTTTCATCTTAAGAAAAAAAATGTTGAGCTAACTTCCCTCTTCACCTATCACCTATTCCTCTGTGCCCCCTTGACAGCATTCCTCACGAGTCCTCTGTACTGTCTTAAATTCCTCTTCCATTTTCTGTTAAGCCCACTGTAACCAGGCTTTCGCCTTTTACCCCCCACTGAAACTACTGTCAAGGTCACTCACAACTTGCACATGAGTAAGTTCAGTCAGCAGTTTCCAGGCCTGGTCTGACTTGACTGTCAGCAGCATTTGGCCTGTTGTGTTACTCCTCCTTCCTGGAGACATTGTTTTTCACTTTCCTTTCAGGACACCATGCTCTCTTCGTTTCCCTTTTTTGTCACTGGCGAGTCTTTAGTTTCCTTTGGTATGTCTTCCTTTTGTACCTGACTTTTTAATGATAGAGTACTCTAGGGCTTAGCCCTTGGGTCCCTTCCAGACAGATTCCAGGCTTTGCCTCAACTCTTGGGTATCTATTAAGTCTCACTCTTAACTCCAAAACTAAACTCCTGATCATCTCCCCCTAAATCTGCTCCACCCACAATTCAGTTAATGGCATCTCAATTAATGGAAACTCAATCCATCCAGTGGCTCAGGCCAAAAACCTTGAGGTCATCCTTGATTCCTCTCTCACATCTCATATCCAATCCATTGGGAAATTCTGCTGGCTCTCCCTTCAGGATATATTCAGAAAAACCCATTTCTTTTCACTTCCACTGCCAATAGCCAACATCTGATCCCAGCCATCTTTTTCCATCACCAGGATTATTAGTGTATTAACCAGTCTCCTTACTTCCATCCTTGCCCACCTACAGCCCTTGTGTTCTTTTAAAATATAAATGGACCCAAGAGAATGGAAAACATTTGTTCACATAAAAACTTGTACACAGATGTTCATAGCAGCATTATTTATAACAGGCAAAAAGTAGAAACATCCAGTGTCTTATCAGCTGATGAATAGATATCCATACAGTGGAACATTATTCAACCAGAAGAAAAGAATGGAGTTCTAAATACTGCTGTAACATGGATGAACCTTAAAAACATGCTAAGTGAAAGGAACTAGACACAAAAGGCCACATAGTGTATGATTCCATTTGTATGTAATGACCAGCAAAACATATGTAAGAGACAGATTAGTGGTTGCCAGGAGCTGGAGGGAGGGGAGAGGGGAGTGACTGCCTAATGGGTACAGGGTTTCTTTTGGGAGAGATGAAAATGTTCTGGAATTTAGTGGTGATGGTTGCACAACATCTGAGTATGCTAAAAATCCACTGAATTACCTTCAGATGGTTAAAATGGTAAATTTTATGTTATGTGAATTTTATCTCAGTTTTTAAAACTGTAAATGGGATCATTTTATTCGTTTGCTCAAAATCTCCTAAGGTTCTCATTTCTCTGACTAAAAGACAGACTACTCAGAGTGGTTCTGAGGCTCCCACTGCTCTCCCCCACTCTCTGCTCCGGCCACACAGCCCCCTTGCAATTTCTGGAACAGGCCAGGCATTCTACACACTCAGGATCTTGAGTCCTCCTTGCCTAGACATTCCCTTGGCACACCTCCCAACCTCCGTCAAGTCTTTGCCTCATCTCAGTGAAGTATAACCTTCATTTGCAAACCATTCCCCATCTCCCCACCCCTGGTCCCTCATACTCTTATTTTCCTCATATATTTATCACCTGATAATCGACTTTTAGGTTAATTGTCTCTCTCCCTCAAGAACATAAACTCCACTATAATAACTATGTAAGTATTTGTTGGGTAAATAAGGCACAGAGAGGCTAAGTTGCCTGAGTCACAGAGCTGCCAAACAGAGGGGCCATGCATCAAACCTAAGCAGTTTGGCTTCAGAGTCCAGGCCCTTAACCACAATGCTGTGCTCCCAGAGTCCTCACTGAACTCCTCTCCTCTGAGCGCCCGATTTCTGAAGGAAACCCTTTTTTTCCTTTTTCATGATCAAGTCTGATGATTTGAAGAAGAGAAGAGAGCCTCACATCTGTGCTTTAAGGTAAACAAGGATTCATATTTGTTGGGTGCCTAATGTGTGCTGGGCAGAGGAGTAAGTGCTTTAAATGTTATGTCATTTACAGTCTTTGTTGGCATCATTGCCCTCTTTGTAGAGGAGGAAACAGACTCTTGAGAAATTAAGTAACTTCTTCAAAGCTACCAAGGTAAAGATTGAGGGAGCTAAGATACAAGCCCTTACAAACCCAAGTCTGTCGGATTCCATGGCCCAAGTTCTCTATGATAGAATGTTCAACCTTATTAGTAATCAAGGAAACAAATTAACACTGGAGGTACCATCTTTGACATATTTGGTTGGCAAATATCAAAAAAAACTCCAGAAATATAGATACCTTTATACACGGCTGCAGTCTTTCTTAGAAGGTTGTTTTAAAAGATGTATCAAAACCCTTAAAATGATGCTTGTCTTTTTGTAGTGTAATTATACTTACAAGAATTTATCCTGAGAAAATAATTAAGGATATACTCAAAGATTCTATACAAGATTGTTTATAGTAACATTGTTCATAATGGTGAAAAATTACATACAAATTAAATGGCCACCCATCAAGACTGGAAGAGGAGCTTCCTATGGAATACATTTGTGGAAGCTGATGTTACCAGTAAAAGAGGGCTTGAAGGCTTCTGATAATATTTGGTGCATAAAGTATCAGGACGTAAGACTTGGCAGAAATGTTGAGCACCCACACTACCTGAAGCCTGGTTTAGCGGTTTGCTGTGTTGGCCTATTCTGTATAATTTGCAGCTCTGCCCATAAAAAGATATTTGGTAATAAAATGTCAAAGGATCAACATAAAGACTTGATATTTAGTTATCAACAGCACAACTGCATTTTATGGGGATTTCGGTTATGTACATTTGGACTAAGATGATACAGAAAATATTCCCCTCATTTGCAAAATTTGAATATAGACCCTTTAAAATGTTTTTAAAAATATTTTCTATTTTATTGAGATATAATTGACATTAAGTGTTTTTAATTCATCGAGGTTAGCAGAATTTCAAAGTTGGCTGAGTGAGTTTTAAATTTATTAAAGAGATTTCTAAACAGAGCCACTTACGCTGGGAAATGGAAGTGTTCCACCATCTTTTTTTGGTATCCTGTTAATATCAGAACTTCTGTGAAAAAATCTACTGATTATTGCACAGTTAGCATAATATTCACCATTATTGCAATTTAAAGTTTTTAATTTACAACAGTGTCACCTACCCAAGTATTCATTAAACAATGGTGCTAGTATTAGTGCTGAAAAACGTGTCTAAAAATCCTTAACTTTAGACTGGAACATTGGTGTGATAAATTGTTATGACAAAAGTCAGACCTCTACCATGACAAGCAGTATTATAAATTTAGGAGGCAGAAAATAAAATGAAACAGTGGAACAAAAATACATTACAGTAGAAAGGCTTACATTTACTTGTCGGAATATTAGTCCTAAACTATGCAAGTTTAAAGTGAGGGACGTTCTCGAGAATGGTTCTCAAATACACTGAAACCTCCAGGAGAAAACAGTTGTGGTGTAGATCCAAATGGAGCCCACATGATGGTATAACAAGGTATCTTTTGTTTACATTTCTAGGAAAATTCTGTTTGAACATTTCCGGGCTTGGCTTTCTGACATTTCCAAGATTGACCTGGAATCAACCATTGACATGTCCTGTGCTAAATATGAATTCTCAGGTAAGAAAGATAAAACCCTGATGTGTCTAAGATTTAAAGGCTTTAACTAAACAATGATGGTGACTGTGTACCAAAATCCTAGACTACGTGTCCCTGCACAGAGTTAGAATCTTCTTAATGAGGAAGATCTGATTCAGCTCATATACAGAAATGCCCATCTTATTGGAAGGTCTAAGGCAGTGGTTCTTTTGGGGAATATGATGAAAGCTGTTGACCATATTGTAACCAAGCTCATGGCCCACAGCACAGAGAGCCAAACTCTGATGGCAGGTGTTTGCAGCAAAGTGAGGGCACCAAACAGGAACAGGCAGCTCATGCTCAAAAACTCCAGACTCCTGGATGGCTTTCAGGCAGGGGTTCTTAATCTAGTGTTAGGGGAGAGGGTGGTAGGATACAGGATCATCAGCTCATGGAACCTTCTGATTGGTTGGTGGTGAGGTAACAGAGTCATGTTTCAGGAATCTCAATCATCAACCTTCTGGTTCCAGCCAGTCTGGGGTCTAGTGCCTGTGGTATGTAGTGCCATGTAGTCACCATCCTTCACCTGAGTAGTAGGGAGTTCTTAAGTTTCTGCAGAACAACTCAAGTACATGCATCAGATTGTTATCTACATCCCTTCAGGAGGAGTTAGGAGCCCTATTACTCTGCTGTCCTAATCATTAACTGCTTGAGCCTGCTCTTTGGAACTTGGGGAAGATCTAGCGTTTTTTTTTTTTCCTATAAACAAGAAACGGGGGACACAGAAGGGCTTTTGTACTTAGGAAGATCCATGCAGGGTCCTGCTCAGTTTTGATATTTTCAGAAAAATGTTGATAATGCACACGCACACTTTGCATACAATATCAGGAAATTCAGAGGTGATATTGTAAACTCTACTCTTACTCTCCTAGGAAACAGATATCTCCCTCAATGCCTTTTTTCCTTTTTTTTTCCTTTTGAAGGTAATAAGTGAATATATTCTTAGAAAAAGTACAAAAAAGCTATATACAATGATGTTCATTAAAGCAGTCTTTATAATAGACAAGGAATAGAAACAACTTAGTTAACAAATTGAAGATTGATTAAAGGGGGAGGGAGGTAATTCATAATCCATATAGTGGAATAGGTATCCAGCCATTAAAAGATGCTAAGTGTATGTATTTATGTGGAAAGACACTTGCTGTGTAATAAAAAAAAAAAAAAAAGCAGGTCACAAAACAGCCAGCGTAGAATATTTTTAAAAAGCTAATACATGTATGTTGGAAAAGTACTGGAAGAATATATGTAAAAATATTAATGATTATCTCTGAGTTATTTATTATGTATGTGTTCTTCAGTGTTTTTAGAGTTTCCCATATTGACAGTTCTATTTCCATAATTATAAAAGAGGAGAAATAAGTGTCATTTTAAAGCTAGAGGAGCTGACATTTCAGAAGACTATGAGATGGACGGTTAGGAATGCAGAATCAGATGTCAGCTGCTCCCTGTCCGCTCAGGGACATGCAGGTGTGCGTTAAACTGTTGCAGATGCCCTGCTCTGCCATGACGACGAGCTGGAAGGGCGCCGGATAGCCTTCATTCTCTACCTGGTTCCTCCCTGGGACAGGAGCTTGGGGGGCACCCTGGACCTGTACAGTGTCGATGGTAAGACTCATGCATGCCCTTCAACACCAGCAGCCACTTCTGAGTTCTCATACACAGTATCTGCACTCCACAAAGGAGACAGAAGCTGTCCACCAGAGTGATGACCGCAGGGGGAATGAACACCAGCCCTGAGAACCACCTCTCTAAGTTGTACTTGAAATAATCGTTACTCCAGAGATAAATGAGAGTCAATTTGAGATGGGGAACAGTCAAACCCTGCCTCTGAATGCTGGCCATGGAAGGGAAGAGAGCTGTACACAGCTGCCTGTGGCTATGAATCTGCCCGGACCGGTCCATTTGGCAGGAGGTCAGGGACCTTTTTTTTGTTTGAATGATTAACACTAGAGTTGGACTCCAGAAAATGTTCAGAAGTTTTTCCACCCTTTATCGGTACTAGATGAAAGGTGTGGTAAGAAACAGATGTCGCCTAGCAGAACTAGCAAGTATAAGAGAAGTGGAAGGGGGTGGCATTTGGGGACCTGAAGGGGACATCTAGATACCCTTAGAGATATGTGAATGGTCAAGGTGAAACGAGGCTGCCTGGAAGTGGTTAATGATCATGAAACCACATTTATGGATGTGTTCTCTCCTGGTGCAGAACACTTCCAGCCGAAGCAGATTGTCAAGTCTCTTATCCCTTCGTGGAACACACTGGTTTTCTTTGAAGTGTCTCCAGTATCCTTTCACCAGGTAAAGACTGTAAGCCACAAATACTTTGAGTGCCAAAGAGCATGCTTTTCAGTCACCCATTATCTGAATGTGACAGCTTCCGGTTGTTTTCAGACAGTGTGTGAAGGGCCCTGAAATTAGTGTGCGTTGCCTGGTACTCTTTTCCTCTATTCTTTGTGGTAATATTCTTTGTGCTGCTGGTCTTGTCTTTTCAGGTATCTGAAGTCCTGTCTGAAGAAAAGTCACGTTTGTCTATCAGCGGCTGGTTTCATGGTCCTTCAGTGTCCAGGCCTCCCAACTACTTTGAACCCCCCATACCTCGGAGCCCTCACATCCCGCAAGATGTAAGGATAAATTCCTGTTGCTGGAATTCTCATCTTAGAATCTGTGGTGTATCATTTGTTTTTCTGGTTTTAAAAGTGGCCCATCCTGATAATGAAACTAGGCTTTAAGCTTGCCTTTCCACCCTTCTTAGGTACACTTTCATAAAGTCTAAGGCAGAGCTTTTCCAGAAATTTATTTAACAAGGAGAAAATTATAAATGAGGATTTGCATATGTTTTACTAGTGTGAAATGATGTCAGGACAAAGGCAGTAGGAATTATTAACTCACTCTTTGCATTTGCTTCTTCTTTGCAGCATGAAATTTTGTATGATTGGATCAACCCTACTTATCTCAATATGGAGTACCAAGGACAAATTCAGGAAGAATTCGAAGAAACCTCTGAAATTCTCCTAAAAGAGTTCCTTAAGGTAGGTCAGCATATCCTGTCCAATATGTCATGTTTGGCACGCAGTCTTCCTTTTTGGGTAGTTGAATAGGCATCACTAAGAGAGTTTATGTTGCTTTTTGTTTTGTTCCAGATTAGAAAGTCTGTCATCCTCTTCTTCAAATAAAATATAGAAATGATGGTAATAGGTAACCTTGGTATCAGATGCTTGTTAGTGGGTTGAGTCCCTTGGGTACTCCCCAGTTCTGCAGAATCTTTAATGGTACACACACACACACACACACACACACACACACACACACTTCTATACTGGGGGTTGTGTGTAGTTCCCCTCCTATTCACTTGGTGACTATGGTGTTTACTGTTACTTTTACTAATATATTATAATATATTACTAATTGATCAACACCTATTAACAAGTGTTTGAGAATGATGGGCATGTTATAGTGGAGCGAGAACTAGATCAAAAGTCAGAGACTTTATAGTCATGCCTTGGCTGTGTGGTTTTACTGATCTGAGCAAATCACTAAAGATCTCAGTTTTTATTTGATCATCAGTTAAACCTGGCGACACCTGCCTTGCCCATCTTAAAGACTTGTGAGGGCCAAACGAGATCACACACGCTGACGTGGTGCTTCCCAGTTGGCCCTGGGTCCCATGGAATCACAGTCCCAAGAGCTGGTCCCTCACGAAAAAAGGCTGAAAGAGACTACACACTGCCTCTCTTGGAACTGTATAGCTGCCAGTAGCATATTAAGGAATTTAAGAAGTATTACAGTAAATAAACTTCTTTAACCCTACTTAATTCAGCTGGTTACCTAAACCATGCTTCAGGATCCTCTTTCCTGTTTTACAACTGATAGGATTACTGTTTGTAGAACCCTCCTTGGGAAAATGCATTAAACAAGTACTTATAAAGCTTCTTTATATTGAGAATATTTCAATAGATTAATCAGCCTCTTGTACTATACTAGACTTTGAGAATGCTAATTAAAGGGAATGAGCTAAGGCCTAAAGAATCTGTATTATTATATAGACATTTTGATTATAACTTTGCCTGTTTATGCAGTTTAATTTTTTTCTCACATCTTAATGAATTAAAGAGTTTGGGGGGAGGGTATAGCTCAGTGGTAGAGTGTGTTTAGCATGCACAAGTTCCTCAGTTCAATACCCAGTAACTCCATTAAAAAAATTTTTTTTAAGTCTATATTATGATCTTCATGTTATAAATGCAGGAATTTGAGAGGTTTAGCAATTTGACATAGGACATACAACTACTTAAGAAAATGGCCCAAATTGACACTCAGGTCACTTGGCTAAAGAATGCTGACGATTTATCTAGTCTTTGCTCTGGCTTCACCATACCAGGACTGGGGAATCTCATGTGAAAGGTGTGAGAGCCACTTAGCCCTTTGAGGAACCAGCCAGAATGATTCTGCAGAGCTGCTGTACCTGCCAGACCAGTGTGAAATCATAAGGAGACTTGCTAACTGCTGTTTTATTTACTCATTTTCCAGCCTGAGAAATTTGCAGAGGTGTGTGAGGCTTTGGAGAAAGGAGATGTGGAATGGAGCAGCCGAGGTCCTCCTAACAAAAGGTAGAACCCATCATCCAAGACGTTTGTTTCTGTATTCAGCACCTCCTGTTTGTCCACAAGGGTTACCTCTAATAATAGGACATTTGCCCTAACGATGTTTTGTTCCCAGGGAAATCCAGTAGCAGACCCTAACAGAATCTCACTATCGTAACAATTTGTATTTTAGTAAGTTATGCCAGGGTTTAGGGAGAGAGGTACAAAGCTAGTTATCAGCTTTCATTCATGAATAATTTTACATCTGTGGCTTTGATGAACACCTTGGCACTGCTGCCTTTCAGGTTTTACGAGAAAGCTGAGGAGAACGGGCTTCCTGACGTCCTGAAGGACTGCATGGCTTTATTTCGCTCCGAGGCAATGTTCTTGCTGCTCTCCAACTTCACAGGCCTGAGACTTCACTTCTTGGCCCCCTCAGAAGAAGATGAGGTTGAGGACAAAAATGAGGGAGAAGCAGCCTCTGCTGCCGATAACACTGAAGAAGGGACTAGCCACAGCTCCTCTGAGCCAGAGAAGTGTCAGGCAGCCGTCAGCAACAAGAGCCAATCGAGCAGTGAGCAGACAGACCCAGAGCCAGAGGAAGATGAAGCAAAGAAAGGTAAGCTGCTGGTACGCGTTGTCCTTATTTACCATGAAGTGTTCACAATTCAGTCATTTATTCATGCAGCAAATATTTCTGGAGCACCTACTCTATGGTCGGCCCTGTTTCAGGAACTGGAGATCAAGACAGATAGGTCTCTGCTCTCCCTGAGCTTATGTTCCAGTAGGAGACAGAGACTCAGCGATACACAAACAACAAGAAAACATCAAATAAGGACAGGTGCTGTGCAGACAATTTTTATAGGGTTATGTGCTGAGGAAGGTGGCCTCTCAGGTGAATGGGGCAATGTGGAAAAGCCTGTCTGAGGAGCTGACATCTAAGCTCAGATCTGAAAGACAAGGATCTGTGGGAAGAGCATTCTAGGTAGGAAGAACAGCTGGTCTGTTAGGCCAACAGCAGTACAAATGGTGGAGAGAAATACAAGTGGCTTCGTCTAAAATGACTAAAACACAAGAACATAAAGGAGAGGAAGGTGAGTGGCTTCTTTCTGTTAAGCCAGTAACAGACTGCGAAAAACTTGCTTGAATTTGGACAAATAGAAGGAAATTATTGAAAGTAGAGGAAGTTTAATCATCTACAAACGACATAGAACAGAGAAAGATACAGGAAACTTAAGAGGAACACTTCTGTGGAAATTTTGGCACCATTAGCTGAGCAGCTATAAATTCAGCCTTATGTGTTTCAGCACCTGCTAAATCAGATGAGATCTGTTACCCAGCTCCTCTCCTCAGTCTTACCCTCCGCTGCTTCCTCTCTAATCTCTTGAGGAGGATGCTTTGCTGTTAGAAGAGCAGAGACAAGGGAGGTGGACGCCCGGGGAACAAAACCCTCAGTGTGAGTTGCTAACCATGAGCGACATAACTCAGGTTCTGTAGCCTCCCAAACTGACCGACCTGTCCCCTTGGTCACCACAGATACTTAGAAAAACCAGACACAGGTGGCTGGCATCAATACACACGACAGCCTTTCTTTGAAAGGTTGTTTTTCCTTCATAGTTGATATTGGCATCTGTACCTAGACCCTGAAAGGAATCAGGTGAAGATCAGTGGGGCCTCAAGGGCTTTTTAAAAAAGTATTTGTCCACTTCTATTCCTTTTTGGTTTCATTTTTTATGGGAATCTACAACTTGGAAGGAAATCTACACAGGCAACCAAAAGATGCTTTACTCTATTATTGAGCATCTACTGTATGCAATGCCCTGGGCCAAACTAGAGTGGGGAATACAAAAGTAAATAAGAAAAGTCACTATTTATAAAATTTACCCTCTTAAAGAAAAGCTATAAAACTTTCTAAAGTAAAAGCTGTAAAGTCTTTGAGGCATGTAATAGCAGTATTAATTGCTGGCAGAGATCGGGCACATCCAGCAAGAGAACCAGGACCATTGCAGACCTGACAATTATAAATTTTTTAATACTATAAAAATAACATGACAACTTCAGAATGTTTGGAAAACAAGAAAAAAGAAAATGATTATCATTCACAGGGGCCACTATTGACATTTAGAACAGATCCTTCCAGTCTTTGTTGCTCTGTAGGCACATACATATTTGCATATATACAGGTGTTTGTGTGTATATACACTCATGTCTTAATGGGATGATGTATTTTTCCCACTTAATATTTAATGAATCTCTTGTTATTTTACATTCTTATGTAACAGGTCTGTGCAACACCTCAGTTAGGAAGCCCTTGCCTCCCCCAAAGTAGCTTTAGAGATAGCTCTTTGCCAACACTGCATTTCTAGAAACTTTTATTTGAAGAATGTATTCCACAGTTAAAAGTTTTGAAAGCCACTGTTCCATAATATAATTTCTAATGACTGTAGGGTCTTTCATCAGATGACCTTAGCCAGCCCTGTGTTGGACATTCAGATTCTTTCCAGTTCTTCACTATCATCATAAACAACGATGCAACCATTTCTTTCTTCAGAATAGCCCTGTAGAAAGGCAAGCACTATATCCAAGACTGCACCAGCTTCTAAGGCAGTTTCCCTCCCCAGAATTTGTGTCAGCTTGCTCTCCCACCGCTGTGGTACATGATGGTGGTTTCCTTCTTCCTTGACAAACTAATAATTGTATTTTCCAACTTTTCGGTATTTGCCTTTCATTGATCAATGAGTCTACATTTTTCCCTGTATTTATCGGTTATTTGATGATTTTCTTTCACAAATTGTCTTTCATGACCTCAGCATAGTTTTCCTTTGAGCTTTTGTTATTTTTATTTTCATTTACAACTTTTTTAGTTTCATAAAATGTTTCCATACTCAGGACTGTATTAGCCTTTCATGGTTTCTGCTTTTGGTGGTGATATGCTTAGAAATCTCTTCTGTACCCCAAGGGTAGATGAAACAATAGTCAGAGGATTCTGAGAAGATAGCAAAGTTAGAGGCACCAACTAGACGACAGTTGCACTTGTAGAATCTGTCCAGTGTACCTGTTTTGGACCTCTGGAGTCTCTTGAAGGCTTGCAACTCCAGGGGAAGGCTGTGATGATAGATTGCAGTTATTTGATCAGTTTCGGATCTTAGCACAGTAGCTACCCACTCCTCACCCTCAGCCAGCAGCTGTGCACAGCTTGCGGGAGCCAGGGTAGGCAAAGGGGACCCTGTCCTCCAAATACCGGGGCTCTGGTTCCGATCGCTGATTGCTGCTTTTGATCCAGAGGTGCAAACATAGAAGTGGGCAGCCATCATTGTTGCACAACCTCCCATTGTTGCAAGCCCTTCCCCATGTGGCTTAAGTGACTTGCAGGGGATTTAAAGGACCAGTGACAGTTTCACAGCTTAAATATATGCTCCATCTGAAACTTATGGTAAAGAGAGAAATAGAAAGTCAACGTTTTTCCCTCAAATAGTCAGAAATGGTAATGTCTGCTAATCATTGTAAGGCTTACATATTATATATAATATTATAATGGAGCAGTAGGTCAGCTGAGATTTATGGAAATGGTCTTTCTTCAGGGCTGTACTATTCCTAATTATCATTCCTTTGCAATCTAGCAGTGGTATCAAGATTATTTTAATTTTTTTTTCTGGCCTTCTGTTGTTTTTTCTTAGAATCAAGTATTCCCACATGCCAGGGGGAACTGAGACATTGGAAGACTGGTCACTACACTTTAATCCATGACAACAGCAAGACTGAATTTGCCCTGGACTTACTTTTCTACTGTGGCTGTGAAGGTAAGAGGGGCAGTCTCTCCTGAGGGACCCTGTCCAGCTGAACCAGTTCAGACGTAACTTGCCATGGCCAGGATCTCAGATCACAGGAGCTCTGTGTTGGAAGCAATCTTAAGGGTCATGAATTTAAGTCTCCCAACTCAAAGTATGATTTGTGTCTGTGATTGAGGTATAGCAGATGGACTGAACCATAATTTCCCTCTAAGGAACCCTCTAGAGCTTTTAGGCAGTTGTCCTTCCAGGTATATCTTATATTTAGTTCTGAGTTTTCACTTCTTACTCTTTATTGATTCGATGGCAAGTTCAGGCTCATAAGTCAGAGTTGGTTACTACTGAACTCCCAGATCCCCCAGTTTTAAGCAGCAGCAGATCAGTGATTTAAACAGATGATGAAACTCTTGCAGTGAGAGGTTTCTGAATACCGTTTGTTTTCCCTTTGTAAGGCTGGGAGCCAGAATATGGTGGCTTTACCTCCTACATTGCCAAAGGTGAAGATGAAGAGGTAAGTTGCTTCTGACAGCAAACTATCCTTTTTAGTTCATGAAGACACTTTCGTTATTCAGAGACCCAACTGTTATGACCCTCTTCTGCCAGTGCCTTTAACTGATAAATCCATGTTGGTCTGCCTGGCAGAGGTTCAAATTTCTAGTAGAAAATACTCAGCATGAAATAAAGATGCTAAAAGATAATCACTAAGCCTTCATTCTAGCCAGCTGAGAAATTCCAAATAAAGAGTCAGATGGTGCAATCCTATGAATCTTTCAGTGTAGTGAGAAATAAATGCATTAGGTAGAATCTTTATGGGTATGTACTGGAGTGGGGGTTTTGGAAAATGTCTTGATGGCCAGAGCAATATTAATAGCTCTTCCTAGTAAAGGATCTTTTAAAGGATCCCCTATCGCCAGTCTGAGTACATGATAATGGAAACCAGCAGCTGTTCAGTGGTGAATCACTGAAGAGGTGACATTAAGTTCTGTGTTCTGATGTATCATTGTATTTGCCTATTTCAGCTGCTAACAGTGAATCCAGAAAACAATTCTTTGGCATTGGTCTACAGAGATAGAGAGACTCTGAAATTTGTCAAACATATTAACCACCGAAGCCTAGAACAAAAAAAAACCTTCCCACACAGAACAGGTTTCTGGGACTTTTCATTTGTCTATTACGAATGACAAGGCTGGGCAAAGCTGCAAAAGAAGAGCCTTCCACAGTGCTGGGACATCTGGAAGAGGTAGGCATCGAGTGAAGGAGAGCCACGAGGTGACCTGGGAGGCAGCGTTCTTAGAACTGTGTGGTTGTCCTTTAGTAGGGCTCAAGATGACTGTCCTCAGTGTAGACCTTGAGCTGGGAGCTAGGTACTTATAGCTTGATTTAAAAAACAAAAAGTGTTTGGCTTTTTCTTTTACATTCAGTTCTGTTTTCCATATTAGCTTCTTCAGTGATTAAAAAAAATTCTGTGTGTGTGGTAAAATATATGTGCCATAAAATGTACCGCTTTCACCATTTTTAAGGGTACAGTACAGTGACACTAAGTACAGTCACATTGTTGTGCAGCCACCATCCATCTCCAGAACTTTTCCATCTTCCCAAACTGAAACCCTGTCCCCATTAAATAATAACTCCCTACTTTCCCTCCTCAAGCCTCTCACAAACACCATTCTACTTTCTATGAATCTGACAACTCATATTCCTCATAAGACAAATAGCAGAATATTTGTCCTTTTGTGACTGGCTTATTATTTCAGCATAAAATCTTCGAGGTTCATCCATGTTCCTAGTGATCTTTTTTAAATATATACTCATAAATTTATGATTGTGGATTCTTCCCTTCCTAATCACACTGATTTAGAAGATTACAGAACTTCACATCTTGTTCATTCTGGGCCCATTACACTTCCTCCCTCTGCCTATGGCTTTGTCCCACGGTGACGCTCCCTGGACTGAACAGACCTAGACAATGTGTAGTATATTCCCTTGGAAAAGGCCTGGCCTAAAACCCTGTGGCCCCAGGAGACTTTGGGTCAGTAAGGAAGATGGCTACTTGTGCTGGGGGTAGCCATTTCCAGGTGGCCAGGGCTCCTTCATCCTGGAGTTATGGCTTC
The DNA here is from genome assembly GCF_009834535.1 of Camelus ferus. NCBI lineage: Eukaryota > Metazoa > Chordata > Mammalia > Artiodactyla > Camelidae > Camelus > Camelus ferus. The sequence goes on from NC_045704.1 coordinate 35,701,195, forward strand.
AGTACAACTAAATGATGCTTATCTCATACATGGCTTTCATTTCCTAAGTACAATAAAGTCACTGTAACACTAGTTGCCTTTCTTTTCTTTAAGAGATCAAATGCTAAAGGCCACATCAAGATGCCGAGGCTGTCCATGTTGTTACATTCTATTTCCCCTACACTGAGGGATTATATAATAGCTACTGCCTGTGTGCGTGGGTGTGCGTGGATGGGTGTGTAAGCTGTCACTGCATCTTTAGTTGAAAGATGCTATTCTCGTTCCATCCCAATGCTGTTTCCCTGTTAAGCTTTCTCCTTTTTACATTTATTATTAGCTATTGCAGTAGCTTTTATTTTGGATTTTACTAACTGATAGGAAAAGCATCTTTTTATTATGTTACCAGCTTTTATCTCCTAAGATTTTGAGTACTAACTTTTTTCTAAAATTTCCATTTAAATGAAGAAAATAAGTTTCACTTTCTTTTAGGTTGATGGTTTCAAAAATTTGATTTTGCATGCCAGTCAATAAAAAATGTTTTCACGTGTATGCCCATTATGCGGATATTTATGAATTTTATACATTTACTAATATTAAGTACAAACACTTACAAATTTTTAAAGGGTGAGATAAAAAGAAATGCCTAGAACTAGTTCTAATACTGTCTTTCCCCACTCATATGGCAATGGACCATTTGCATGCATACTGTTTTGGGGACCACAATTTTTTAATCATAGCTTAGTGACACTCAAGTGGGATTACAACTGCGACTCTGTCACTAATGGTTTAAATTTCAAAGCTTGCCTTTTGTTTCAAGTTCCTGCAGACTGAAGGTCATCCCTATACCATTACTTTCACTCAGTTGCTTTCTAATGTGTTTATGTGAGTGGGAGTGAGAAGGGTGAAGTTCTAGTTAACTCCCTGTCAGAGGCATCACCCAGGAAGCCCCAGGGAATAGGGCTGAGCCCGGAAACCATCATGTGTGCCAACCTTGGAAAACAGTTTTAGACTTATGGTCCAAAGTAACATCTAAAAGTTCTGGAGCCCTGAGTCTTAAGTCTTAGATCCTCCACAAGGAATTAAATTTACTTGTTAAGTTCTCCTTAATCTCAGTGTGTTTATGGTCTATCAACACAGCAGAATCTACACACTACAGAAAAGGACTCTGGTGACCAAGGGGAGGGAATCCCTGAGAGCCAGACTGTGATGTTGCGGTCAGTTACATCATCTACAGCAGTACCTCTTAGACTGTGAAGGATGGTGTAACTTGCAGGTCACTCTTCTGCACTGAAGATACCCAGTGATTAAGAAGTTGCTTTTCCTCAGTATTTCATTCTTCATGTTGATTTTTAGGGCCTGGAACGAATGTTGACAACTGTTAAGTAGCAAAAGAGGAATTAAAACATGGGCATCCTTTTTATACTTCTTGTAGATAAAAGCTATGACGGTCACCTGTATGATATGTCACCCTTTCTTAATTCTTAACAATGAACTTCCAATTCTTACAGTTCCTTTTAATAAAGGAAGATTTTTTTCCCCCCAGAGAGAATAGCTTTATATTTTTTTCAGATTATATGGATGACACATGTTCATTGTGAAGAGTTAATACAACGTGTGAAAATACAAAGTAAAGGTCACCTGGAATCCCACCATCCTGTGACAACCACCATGGTACTTTGTGATATATCAACTTTGCTGGACTGAACTACAATTCCCTTTCCATGTTTCCAGTTAGGATGAGCCACAAATTCTTGTGCAAGATATGGAGGGCCCAAATGAGGCAGCAGCCATTCTGTAACTCACACACCCTGTAGCTTACCTACTGGCTCACCTCAGTGTGAATATACGTCTACACCTGCAACTGCTCCACCTTCCCCTGGATCTTCCTTCAGTTTTTCTGAAGGGCCTCAGTTTCTGCAGGATGCCCACACCATCAAGGTCACAGGCAAGAACAGCCACAGATTTTAACATGTCCTCATAGGCTCCATCCTGTGCCTGTGGTTCCAGCTTGTTCTTGTCCTTCCCAGCTCTAAATCCTGACTGCCTGTCCTGTGGGCTTTAAGTTCCAGCATCGGACTAGAGAATGTACAGAGACTATTTTGCCACTTCCTACAACTGTGTAAGGTCAAGTCCCCGTAAATCCACTTTATCATGATATAAATTAAGAACATTTTCATAAAGGTATTTGAGAGCTTATTAGTATTTCTTTTAGGAGAAGGAAAAGTAAAATGTTTAAGGAAGAACTCTATAAATAATCTAACTTCAGTTCCTCATTTAAAGACGTAGAAAATGAAGCCTAGAAGAGAAAGAGGCTGTTAGGTTGTGAACCTGGCTTTTCTACAGCTCATTGATTGTCTCCCAAACTCCTCTGAATGTGGTGTTTCTTTCCCATAGACTACTGAGAGAAATCAATGCTTGGGCTATCTGTCCCAGACCAGCATTTCCTTAACAAAGAGGTTCTGGCTACATTATCTCTTCAACACCATTAGATACTTACCACTACAACTGAATGAGAAAACACAAATCCTGTTAAAAGGGTCCTTGATACCAGAGGCAGGCTCTCCAGCCCACATGGGAAACTTGGACATTCCTACAAAAGCAGATGATTCCTTCTCTGATTGATTTAAAATCAGTCCACACAGACAGTTTTGAAAACTACTTGGAAATTGTACATGTGGTCTCATTTCAGGAATAGCAGATTTCTGTACCAAACAAATAAAAAGATGACTCATGAGCATATAGTGTGGGGAGGGACCAGATGGGCAAGAGGCAAAAATGCAAAACACCAGGCTGTAATGGGTATCTTACTGTATTTTAGTGTCAAAGTGAAATTGGAGATAATTTAGTTCTATGATCACAGGACTCTGCACTGGCAGATTTATAACTGCTAATTATAAAATTTGAAATGTTAATAATGTTGAAAATTATTCTGGTAAAGCCCTTCTAGGGTTGCAATTAATAGTTGTAAAGTTCCTAGTTCTTTGGTTTCTGAAGCTACTGACAGGCTTAGTGAGAACAGACACTCCCACAGAGAGCAGCAGATGCTTTTCTGTGCGCAAGGCACTGGCTCAGCACTGTGCGGTGGATAAAGCTGATTAAGATGCAGCCTCTGCTCTTATTTAATAGGGGATTAAGATTTATATAAACACCGAATGTAAAAAGGGTTAAAGAATAGACATGAGAGAGGGAGGTCTCGAAAGCATCTGAACTGAGCCTTGATGCATTTGAATAGGCAGACATGGTGGGAAATATTAAAAACTATACTCTCTCTAAAATATTGAATACCTGAATCTGGTGGTGAAAAGGGTGACTTTAAAGGGAAAGCTCAAAAAATGACTAGAAAGTGTTCTCCCACATACCTGAATCCTCAAGATCAACTTTTAAATAAAGGCAGAGTGTTCACTTAAAGCTTCAACAAAATTCAGCAACAAAACAGAGCTTAAGCTGTAGCTTCTAGAAGGTACTCAGATTCTACAGGATAGAAAAATATGGCAACAAAATAGAGAAGTAGCTGATAACCGAACAGTTTTTCTCTCCCCTAAGCTGAACATGACTTACAGGAGGATAAAAAAGGTGATTTAGTTAGTGTTTTATGAACATTTTGCTCTCATCTAGTCTTCACTCACTTGGGACCAGTTAGAAATAGTAGAAAGGGCCATGACTACTTGGTTTCAAACTTCCACACTGCGACTTTCCAAGCTGTAGGACCCTACATTCTGCCTCTCTGAGCTCAGAGATACTAATATCAAGAGGATCAAATTAATGTGAAGCTTGTAAGCTATATATCAGGGCTATTAAAAGATATCTTCCTGCAGGTCGACCCCTTCAAGCCTTGCCCATGAATATTTTTAGGTATAAGAAGGAAGTTTTCATACCAAAGAACAACAGAATGATCTTTAATGAGATTATTGTTTAAGGGTCCCTAAAAATGAATGGTGCCATACAATTTAAAACCAGTACCAACTAGAAATTTTAATCTCAGAAGGTATAAGACTATGGCTAAAACAGAAAGACTTCACAGTGGGACTTGAGTTTTGCCAGTAGCTCTGTGACTCTGGCAAGTAATTAATCCCTACACTTTAGTTTCCCCATCTTTGAAGCAGGTAAGATACTTTACTATTTCAAGGATTACTGAAAATAAAATAGAATATGTGGATATCTTGAGCTTACAGGTTGAAAATGCAAAACAAAAGTTATTACAGGGGCAAACAGTCTTATAAAAAGTAGGACTCCTTAAAGTTCACATTTCAGAAATAGAAGTAATCCTAAGTGGTCAAATGGAGGAAGCTAGTAAAATTAACTGACCACAGAGACAAGGCCTTTTCCCTCAACTACTTATGAATGCTTTTAACATGTGAAACTAATGTTTTGGCACTAAACCAGCCCTAAAATCTACCTTAAGGCAAAGTTTTAACTCTTAGTGAAGGAGTTGCTAGCTGTTGGCACAAACACCAGCTTTCTCTTCCTTGCAGGCATATAACTAGGTAACATTTCCTGGCCTCCTTGCCATAAGGTGTGGCCACGTTAGCTAATGGAATGTGAGTGGAAATGATAGTGTCCTATTTCCAGACTAGAGCTTTTAAAACCTTTTGCTTTTCCAGTGGCTTGGATATAAATAACTAAGGCCCAAAACAACACTTCTCAAATGGGGTTCCAAGTGAGAGAATTAAGCCCCAATGCTATAAGGTCTTCACTGTATGCAATGAATGTGAAATAGTCACCCAAATCATTTTCCTGAAGCTTATTTCTCAAGAGAACTCAGGTTGAGAAAGGCTGCCCTAGAAATGATACAGCTATATGACTAAAGGAATCTGTGTCCCTGAATAACTACAGAGAAATTCTAACATAAATGAGAAATAAATGAGTCACTATGAATTTTGAGGTCTATTTGTTTCAGCAGCTAACATTACTCCAACTAATAGATCACTCTAAATTGAATCACCCTTAATACAAATTTGTTTACACTCACCTTTCAGTGATTAAAAAGAAGACACATACTAAAGATCTGAATGGACATTTTTTCTAAAGAAGACATACAGATGGCCAACATAATAATGTACAGATGGGTACATGAAAAGATGCTCAGCATCATTAATCATCAGGAAATGAAATCAAAACCACAGTGAGATATCACCTCACACCTGTTAGAATGGCTGTTATCAAAAAGACAAGAACTAACAAGTGTTGGTGAAGATGTGGAGAAAAGGGAACCCTCATGCACTGTTGGTGGGAATGTAAATTGGCGCTACAACTATGGAAAACAGTATAGAGGGTCCTCAAAAAAATTAAAAATAGAACTATCATGATCCAGCAATTCCACTTCTGGGTATTTATCTGAAGAAAACAAAACACTAATTGGAAAAGATACCTGCATCCCTAAGTTCACTGCAGCATTATTTACAATAGCCAAGACATTGAAACAATTTGTGTCTGTTAATGGATGAATGGATAAAGAAAATGTGATGTACACACACATCTCAGAAATAGAAGTAATCCTAAATGGTCGAATGGAGGAAGCTAGTAAAAAGCCTTAAAAAAAAAAAAAAGTCTTAAAAAAGAATGAAATCTTACCATTTGTGATGACACAGATGGAACTCAAGGGCATTATGCTAAGTGAAGTAAGTCAGAGAAAGGCAAACACCATATCATCTCTCTTGTATGTGGAATCTAAAAACAAACAAAAACGAAGCTCACAGATATAGAGAACAGACTGGTGGTTTAAAGAGGTATGGGGGGAGGGGGAAGAAATGGGTGAACTATTTTTTGGTTTTGTTTTAGTTTAAATACACCAAATTTTTTAAAAATGCAATCTTTCAAAAGAAATAAAAGGGAATGAGGACAAAAAAGAAGGAAGTTTAGGAGTAAGAGTTTTTTTAAGTAAAGGAAAAAAGATAATGTACACTTAAAGACAAAGTAGAAAATGAGTTTAAGATGATTGCACGACGTTGAGGAGGAACCAAACAATGCAAACTAGCGGTAAGATACTGCGTTTCGAGAGAACATTTCCTCGCAGATGTTACAGGTGAAATTCTCTCACCTTTCCTCTGAATGGTAAAGCAACAGATGAGGAACAGAGAGAAAGAAGCAGAAAATAACTAGGAGTTAAAAGAGAAATCGCAATGTGAGACCTGTTCAACTCAATTACTTGATTTACTTTTTTAAAAATAGCCATTAAAAAAAAAAAGTCTCCTTTTATGTGTTCCATATATTCTCTTTGGGGTTTCATATTGGTCAATATTCTGATGCAGAGAAGAGACTCCTCACAAGACAATTTGAATAAAGGGACTACCGCATGCCAGAGGGCTTACAGAATTCTTAGTGGTTGAATAAAAATCTGTAGGCTGCAATTCCAGAATCTAGTCTTAAGTCCGTACTGTAGAACCAGGCTGCCAAAGGTAGCTGCTGCTTCTACCAGATCAGGAAGCTGCCTGTGAAAGCAGGAGGCACCCCTTATTACTTATACATGTACAGGCCTGCCTCAGTCTACTGCTAAATTAGCTACAGTTACGGTTCTGGATCAGCATCTAGGAAACCTCATTTGCAAATCAGGAAGCTGCCATTCTAACTTCAGGGTCTCACATCATGCCACCTTTCCTACTATCCAGAATCTATTTCTGCTAAATCAGCAACCCTTGAGACAAAGAGTTTGGCTCCAGAACCATGCCACATTTGCTACCATCTACATCAGATACATGCCCAATATCCCACTTATCTCAGTTCAAATTTCAAGTCTCATGTGATTGCACTTGAAACGGAAGCTGTATCAAACCTGGGTCACCAGCTGAAAATGAACTGGAGAAATTTCTGTTGTAGCTTCCCGCTCTTCACAGGAAAGAGAAGTCATACTAGAAGAAAACTGGAATAGATAATTTGAGCCAAACCTCCATAACTGCATTAGACCTCACTCACATTTCTCCACACTCAACTCTGAAAATTTCAAACTTATTTTTGTTATATAGAGTATTATATATTTGTTCCATCTTTGAGCATGGTCCCCAAGTTGAGAACATTCTTACTGTAAGTAAGTTCTTAATAAATACACATTCAATAAATTGATGTGATTGTTTTTAAAAATACACACAAATTGAATATCCATTTTTTTTCTCCTCATAATACAAACAGTTTTATGCAACTCTGATATGGTGGTTATTTTACAATAAGTCAACACAAAGTGCAACACCTTTAAATTTTAATGAAAAAGTAGACAATCTATTTTTAATTACAAATTCAATTACAATTTCAAGGAAAAAGATGTTTCTATAACTGATTTTACATATGTACAGAAAAACAGGACTTTGAAGCCCTAATGTTTCAAAAGTATTCCTTTTCCTCTGTACAAACCTAGTATTGACAACAGTACTACTGATTTAAAAATAGAAAGAATACACTTTTCAAATGCAATGCTTCGTCTTTCATTTGTACAATTCACCAAGGTTGTTTTCATTCTCAGCACCGAGGGTTCACAGGATGTGATTCAAAGCAAACCAGCCTAGATTTTTACAGAAAAACACTTTCTACGAACTTCGTTACCCATTCTTTCCTCTCCTATGAAGACGCTGTCCCCACCCGCATGATTCGGAACAGGGTGTTGATGTTGTTGCTTCGAATTGCATCCCGACAAGCAGTGATCACCTGGTTCTTTGGTTTTCCAACTGTGTGAGAAGAAGCACCAAATCCATATAAGCCAAGAGATTATTAAAAATGAAATTATAAATCGGAGGCCATCTTTAAACAACATAAAAGTAGGTAGTGCAAACTTAACTAATTTATCTTTCCATTCCCTAAAAAAGATACCTTTGTGAGGGAATTTATCACAAACCAAGCTGAGAGACCATCTCACAACTAGAAACCAAGAGTCAGTTTCACAGAAAAGGATCAAAGCTCATATCCACCTAGCAAAGATTATTTTGAAAAGGAGGTCAAAGCACTGACCCAAAACAACAGATTCCAGGTATAAATCTTTGGCTATATTTCTACTTTTTTGGGTTTATTCTATTGCTCTTTATCTAAACTTTAAATTGGACGCTTAACTCATTAAATTTCCGTCTCCCTTTTTTTCTGACAGGAGTATTTAAGGCTTTCCTCTCGGTCAATGTCACTAGGTTTTTCTTTAGAGGATGCAGCAAGATCTAAGGGAAGGAGCTGAAAGTGTTCTTTCCTTCTGAAGTCTGGAGACAGACTAAAGCCAAAAAACAGGCTGACTACACCTCAAGTGAGCGGCACCAGCCTGAGTGTGAAAGGGATCTTTATAGATACAAGCCCTGGTATGAATTCTTGAAACTACCACCATCTTCAATGGTTCTCACCCCAAAATTACAGGCAAAATACAGTGCTACAAAGAGACTTACCACGCAGACGACCTGCTCTTTGAATCGCTTGATTTACTGCTTTGAGGCTTCCCAGTAGCTCTGTGTGATTGTTACAGCGAATTTTATATCCATTTAGCAAGTCTTTATTAAGGTCATAGAGTTCCATATAGCGATTCTTCATTGTTTTCCTGTGTACATAAGTAGAAATTTAACACCACTGTACCTCAATATGGCAGGCTTAAGTGAAAAGATACGCAAACTTCTTAGACATAAAAAAAAGGAACACACACCAGATTTTTAGCTGTATTGTCATTAAGACAGGGTAATACTAAAGTTTGCTTTGAAAACATTGAGAATTTTCTACCAAATAGTCTTATTTCTTCCAAATACATGGAAGGTAAGTGGCCTTCCTTAGTTATTTATCCATGGTTTGTTTGAATTTAGGAACCAAGAATTACCATGCCCACAATATGAGGGTGGGGAAAACTGAGCAAGGCGATAGGCTATCTTCCAAGTTTCAGAATAATACTGGCAGTTTCTTATAAAGTTAAACATACACTTACTATGCAACCCAGCAATCCTACTATGAGGTATTCATTCAAAAGAAATGAAAACATGTCTGCAAAAAACCTGTATGTAAATATTTATAGCAGCTTTATTCTCAATCACCAAAGTCTGGAAACAACCCAAATGTCAATTAATTTGAGAATGGATGCACAAAGTGTGGATAGCCATGCAACAGAACAGTATTAAACAACCACAAAAAAGAATGAACTATTGTTGATAACTTGCAACAATATGGGTGAATCTCAAAGGCATTATGTAAGTGAAAGAAGCCAGATTCAAAAGGCTACATATTGTATGATTCCATTTATATGACATTTTGGAAAAAATAAAACTATAGGAAAAGAAATGAGATTTGTGGTTGCCAGGGACTGGAGGTTAGGAAAGGTACTTGATTGTGGTAGTAGCAACACAAGTGTATAAATTCCCCAAAATTTATTAACTGTAAACCTAAAATGGGTGAATTTTATGCACATATATTGTAAATTATATATCAACTAACTTGATTTTAAAAAATAAATACAATGTACATCTGATAGTTTCTAAAGGAAGTATAAATAAACCAGGAAAGGGGGAATTTAGAAGTTGCTGGTCACTTCTCAAGTTTAGCACAAATACCTAAAGCCAGCAACATCTCTTTGACTGAAAAAAAAAGCCAGAGAGAGAGAAAAAGGGGGAGCCCTAGCGATTTGGCAAGAAACAAGTGAAAATCTTATATACCTCAGAGAAAACAACTGGAAGAAAATGAATTGGAAAGTAAGAGGTAAAACTATTTTAATTTACAAATTATACAAGTATATATCTGGAAAAACTAAACTATAAGATAACTGAGTAAAGTAGTAGACTATAAAATCAACATTCAGAAATCAACAGTGTTCATATATACAAACAAAAAACCAGTTGAAAGATACAATGTGGAAGATCCTATTTACAACTGCAAAAAGAAAACACCTAGGCTTAAGCTTGACCAGCAATGTCTGACATCTACATGAAGAAAACCATAAAACACTCCTCAAAGACAAAAAACATATCTTGAACAAACATAAAGACTCTAAAGACACAAAGAACTAGAAAAAAAAATCTTACACCATTTTTGGCAATCATATTGTTGATAGTAATATTGGTTTCATCCTTAAATGTTCTGTGTGTACTATAAGATAAAGCCAATAGTTATGTTGATAGTGATTAGAGCCATGATTTTCGATGTGAGAGAGAAGAGATACAGCTTTAATATCAAAGTTAAATAAGAGCTTGTACTCTTAAATTTGAAGTGGAAATAGTATGAATACATTTCCTAGCTTTATCCATTGAAAAGGGCTAGAATCAATAACCATCACAGTAGCAATCCGCATCTCTAATGCTCAGACTATGATCTCTACGTACCATTTCCCACTAAAAAGAACGAGCATTGAAGAAATGGCTGATTCCAGATTCAGAACAGAATATGCACCAGATAAGCCTAAAACATCTTATACAAGAAAACAAACTAATGGAACTGATGGGTCCTGTCCAAAGGTAAGTAGCCAACCTGAAAAGGCTTCCACTGGCCAAAGACAGCACAACTGAGCCATCATAAAGAATAACTGAAATGGACTGAAGCAGATTTAAATATGTTAATAAGGACTTTAGAATCTCACTGGTCAACTTGGAGATGCTAGGGAACCAACCCATTATTTTAAAGCTGATAAATAAATAGCCTGCTTTTCTAGTACAAACTGTACCTCAGAAAACCAAATAATTTATTAATTTGTGAGGGAATGTAATTTTTTTTTAATTGAAGTATAGTTGATTTACAATGTTTCAGGGATACAGCAAAGTGATTCAGTTATACATATATAGATATATATCTATTCTTTTTCAGATTTTTCCCATTATAGGTTATTATAAGATATTGAATATAGTTCCCTGTACTACACAGTAAGTCTTTGTTGTTTATCTATTTTATATATAGTGTATGAGAGAATATTATTATTTATAGAAGTATTTTAGCTAATATATGAAAAAATAACAATTAAAATATCACTATTTTGCAAGTACCAAAAGAAGTAATTGATCTCAGCAAAGATCAACAGCTGATAACATAATAAAAAGAGACAACCAGATATTACATGCATCCTCATGAAAGTACATAGCACCAGTTATTAAGTATTTTTGCCAAAAAACTGAATCTGAATATGAATCTGATCAATCCTCTAGATCTAACTACCATTCTAACAGAAATACAGAAGACAGAAGAGTAATACTAAACATTACAACAAGGATACAATTAGCAAAATCCAAAACGGGAAACTACAGAAGGAGAGACCTAGGAGAAAAAGTGAGCAAGCAAACACACAGATTAAAAGATTTATCAACCAAACTCAGTGCATCATCTTTGGTCTTTGGTTGGATCTTGATTTGAACAAAACAACTTAAAACACACACATTTATGAGACAGTTGGGGAAATATTAACACTGACTAGATATTTTGTGATATTAAGAAATTATTTTACACTTTTCTAAGTGCGATAGTGGTATTGTGGTTATTGTTTTTTCAAGACTCATTTCTGAAGTCTTTGTGGCTAAAATTATATGATGTCTGGAATTTGCTTCAAAATCATACAGTGCCTGGAAGAGAAAGAAGGTGAATGTGGAGACGAAACAAGATGAGCCCTTAGTTGATGACTACTGACAACTATTGAAGCTAAATGGCTGGTATACAGGAAATCATTACATAATTCAATCTACTTCTGTATGTGTTTTAAATTTTCAACAGTATAATTATTTTAAAAATCACTTACTCCTGCACAAGACTAATTTAACAATCTGCGAATGATTCCGGCCTTTCAGGAAGAAACAAGCAGCACCTTAGGCTAACTCTTACCTCTAAAATACACATATAAATTTATCTGACATTGGTTAACTATTTTACTGACTCCATCTCAGTACATTTTATTGCCAAGATAAATTTTGCATCTTAGCAAGAAGCTAGACCTGCACAAATTTTTTAACTTTTTTTATTATAAAATATAATACATACTCAGAAAAACTCATAGAACAAATGCTTGTTAACCAGGTCAAGAAACAGGACATTGCCAGCATCCCAGAAGCTTCCCAAAGTGTTCTTTCTGAACAGCGTCCCTCCTCCCCTAGGAGAAAATACTATCTTATATAATAATCTTGTCCCTGCATTTCTTTATATTTTTATCATCTATTTATGCTTCCCAAATGATACAGTTTTTGTCTGTTTCCAAACTATAAATGGAAGCATTTTGTACATGTTCTTTTGAGTCTTACTTGTTTCAATCTCCATTAATGTTTATAAGGTTTGTCCATGTTGTTGTATGTCATTCAGACACATGCATTCTCATTGCATGTAGTATTCATTATACAGAATATATCACAGTTTATCAATTATACTGTTGATGTTAGTTTGGATTGCTTCCATGTGGGATTCTTATGAACAATGCATTTATGAACATTCTTGTACTAATATCCTGGTTTATATGTACATGTTTCTTGAGGTTATAAACCGGAAGAATTGTTGGGTGATAGGTTATGCACATTTTTAACTTTACTGATAATGCCATGTTATTTTCCAAAGTCTCTGCACCAATTTACACTCCCACTAGTAGCATCTGAGATGTGTTTCTCCATATTGCTGACATTTTAAACCATGCACCTGTCTTAGCCATGGTAAATACTCACATGTCCCTCATCAGACGAGCATCCTCTGCTCGGACCAGCAAACTTCGGATCACATTAGAATTATCAGCCATGTCAGCGCTGAGCTTCTGATGCACTGAGTGATATTCATCCACCTGGAGACCGTGAACACCCAGGAATTAAAAAGCCTCAGAAACTTATTGAAAACTGGACAAATTGAGAAGACACGACTGACTATATACCAAGGCCCTTTTCTTTTCACCGTTCACTTGTCCCATCTTAACTATCTCCCATTGTTTCACCTCCCCGTCAATGAAATAATTAGTCTATGCTGCCTCCAACACTCGAGATGACATTCATGTGAATCCTTTCCACCTGTTAGCATCATGAGCCCAAGCAACATACATAGTAACATTTTAGAGATCAGGGATGGGAATGTTGTTATTAAGTGTGAGCCAATCACAATATTTGTTTTTCTCTTTTCTTTCGATTTTGGGTTGTTGGAAAACACTAAATCAAAGAACAAAGTAGATACAACAGATAAGATGAAGAGCTAGCAAAGGAAAATGTTAATATAGGTTTTTAAAAGTATCCCCCTAAACCAAACAAAGAAAGCAGGGTGGTCACAAGCTAATCACTCACTTTTATAAAAGAAACCCTTTAACTAATGTTAGTTCAATTTGGATTTTAAGAATTTGCAAGTTGAGGGAGGGTACAGCTCAGTGGCAGAGCACATGCTTAGCATGCATGAGGTCCTGAGTTCAATCCCCAATACTTGTGTTTAAAAAAAAAAAAGAATTTGCAACAACTCTTTAAAACATGACTATCATGTAACATGTTCATCTGTAGTATCATTAAGAGAAATATTTCAAATGTCATTAGACCACCATGGTGTCAGAAATGCATTCACAAGGTGCCCTCACCTTAACCAGCACTTTCCGTAATTCCTCAAAGTAGACAGGGAAATCTGCTTCTACCTGAAGGTCTTCAATGGCAAAAAATGCTGCCATTGACTGGATGATATCACCAGCCAAATCAATGTCATCAGTATTTACAGTGATCTATCCAGAGGGAAAAAGATAAGTTTAGCATCCTTGGATATTAAAGACAAACTTAGTTGAAATAGTACCTGAATGTCCCCATGTTAAACACATTTATTGAACATAAACTTATATGTGGTGATAAATAAAGGTCTAACCCTCAAGGAAATTACAAATCACATTCATTACTTCCAGCAGCAGGCAAAAAAAAAAAAAAATCAATCCTCTTGCCTTATAAACTGAAAAACAAAATCACTGACACAGTGAAAATGTTTTGTTCTCGTCTGTATTCCTAACCTGTCCCAAATAAGCCAAGGAATGGGTGAAGGGTAGGAGGGAGAGAGGCAGAAAACCATTGTTCTAGGTTATATCCCCGTGAAAGAGATGATAACACTAACAGACTAGGTTGAAACATGTGGTTTTATGACCTTGGGATTGGTGTCACCCATCTCACTTTACACTGAATGGTAAACATTTCATGATAAATCTATGCCCATGACAGTAAAAATTACCTCTCCACTAAGTTTTATTTTTATATACAGCTGGCCACCATTCCGTAAGGATGTGAAACACACTTGAAATGGAGCATTCTGAATGTTAGTGTCCTCTGGTAACAGGAAGTTCTGGTTGAGCCATATAACAACCTTAAAGATGAAGAGGATGAAGTGAACTTCCATTTTTAAAGTACAGTCATTATTAAGAGTTATCCTTCTTTCTAGTTTTACCTCTTGGTTTAAAAAAAAAAGAATTATACTTCACCTCCTACCAAGAAAACACTATTTACACTCCTTTTTCCTACCTCATACATGTTCTTAAGTAACAGTCATAATTATGTCTGGTCCCACAGCATGCATGATTTTGCAGCATTTTCTATTTAGACATAATCTTATACAAAATGTAGAAACTGTTCGGGTATGATGCTAATTCTGTTTACACAACAGCTCTTCTGTGGCTACACCCTGTTTAAAATCATTCCATCCCATCCTTTAAAAAAATTTAAATGAAGTATGCATGCACACACAGCACACAGAGATACATCCACACTACAGGTAAAGAATAAATTGTAATATAAATTATAATACTTTACAGTGGTTTACAATAAAGGTTCCACATAAGATCCATCCACCTGTGAGGCCTTTTGAAGGGGGCTGCCTATAGAATTTCAAGTTTCACAGGCCAACAAGGGCCTGAGAATTTACATGATTACAAAGCCTTACTGAGAGGCTTTCTGAAGCCCAGCCAAGCTTAAAATCCACAGATATTAGTCCTTTAAACTATACGAAGTGCTGTTGTACCAATTATGTAATCTTCAGGGGCCTCCTGAGAGGTAAGACTATCCTCACTTACAGATAAGAAAACTGGGGCTCTGACTGGTGAGGGGAATTCCCTAAGACCACCAAGAATTTAATTAGTTAAGGGAGTACTTGAACCCAAAAATGTTCCCATTTCCATTTTGATGCAGGCTCCTCTTGAAACACTAGATCAGGACAACCACATTAAGACCACAACAAAAGAAAGAGAGGAATTAAAAACTGCTAAGAATTCACCTATAACTAAGGACTGCTTAGGTAAACAATTGTGAATTATTCAAAAAAAATCTTTGAATTGATTATCCAAAATAAGTATTTTTGAATAATTTTCCAAAATGGAAGATATTTTAGCAATATTTGTGTTACAGGTTATACACCAACTCCAAGCTACATAACTCATGTCATATTTACTGCTACCAAATAACACATTCACATAACTTCCCCCTTCTATGAAATAATATCCAAAGGATTCTAAAGTGCAAAAGTGTTGAAAGAAAAAAACCAGATACTTACCCTCTGTGCCCGTTCTGCGATGATGAAGTTGACATAACTGAGTGGCTCCCTGGCAGGGTCTGGGTTGGTCAGCGCATACATGGAGAATCGGGGGAGCTGTCTCGTCAACTCAAATACGTGAAACTGGGTGCTACGGCCAACCAATGTGAACACAAGAGAATTGCCTGTGTAGACTGTTACTTCAAAGTGCAAGGCCCAGAAAATAAAGTCACTACCAGGTCATCAAGCTGATATTTAGGGTTTTATTGAAGAAATCCCTTCCCAAAAACCTTGGGGGTTAAAGTCCCATAGTAAAGCAGTTTGGAATTTAGAGATAATATGAGTCTGCATATATACATGCATGCACCAAGGGTTTAAAACACTCTAAAAGGAATGTGAAAAGGCTTCTGTCCTCCATGAATCTCATGGTTTTCTTCACTAGCTGAGGTTATATATAACTCTATTATAAAGGTACAACCTGACCCTTATAGTCTTAGAGGCCAAAACTAAATCATCAATTAAAGGTATTTTTGGAACTTCTGTGAAAATGAGATCACCAGAAAATAACCATCTTAAACTTTATACTCTTCATTTATTTTTTTGAAAGATTTCAAATTAGAAAAATAAGAGATCATGGGAAACCTTGCCAGGGTGTGAAAAATCATTAAATGGCTTATCTGGCCCCAGAGAATCCACGGCATAATGGGAAGTCTATACATTTTGCTCTCCTCTAGGTGAGATCTGGAAATGAACTGTGACTTGCAAAGAGTCACCTGCTTCTGTATCCCACGAAGGTTTTCAAGTGCAGATCCACAGGGACATCCTTGGGAGGTGTAATTGGGATGCGGATGGAGCTGGAAAGGTTGTGAATGCTGGGATGCACCACGTGGCTTTCACCTAGAAAAATTCCCTCCGCAAAAATCAAGACTGCTCGGATGATGGTGTCTGCAGGGAAGAGAGAAGGCAGCAGTCCAAGAATCACTCCAAGACAGCACAGGTGCCAGTAAACGCCAGCTGTAACAACCCACCATTAGAAGTGGAAATGTCCAACTCTGCATGGGCAGCCTGCACCTCACTCCCCAGATTGACGGAGAGGGCAGTGTGGAGCTTGGTGTTGGCTGGGATGATCCCCCGATGCCCATCCACCTCGTTCACTGGACTGCTCAGTTCAGCCTGCAAAACACCCCACGCACTTCCAACTTGGTCACCAGAACAGCAAACTAATGTCAATTTCAGCTTCAGAAGACAGATTCTCCATCATGTTATTAATCTGATTCTGTAGACTTCAGAGGACTCACCTCAGTAGTGCTCTTGCTCTACCAGGCCATGTCCCAAAGGAAAATACCCTCATCCCTTTCTGTGGTTAGGGTCCACTGTACCCTAGCATGCCTTTTACATTTTTTTGTATTTTTTTAAATACAGAAATTCACTTAGCACATCACATGCCAACTCAGTTATGCATGACAGGACAAATTAAGTCTTACTCCCCAGCTCATCCGCCAGCCCGTTTGGTACATACATGTACATATACACACACAAACACACACACACAGAGTTTCTGTAGTTGCCAATTTGTATGTTATTTGTTGCTGAAATAGATAAAAGATACTCTATTCATATTTCCTTCACTCAGCAATACCTTACCCTTCCATATCAATCCACATATATATAGTTCATTCTTCTAAGCTGCTTAATATTCCCAGGACACATTTCCTACCACTGATGAAAATTTAAGTCCCTTCCGACTTTTCCCTGCTAAAATAGTGGTGCGGTAAACGTCTTTGAATGCTCATGAGAACATTTCCAGAGTTTAACTGCCCGGCAGTGGAATTTCTAGGTTAAAGGATACATGCCTTCTTAACGTGGACACTGGCAGAAAGGCCAAGCAATCCGTGCCTCCACCAGTGGGCTGGGGAGCCCACGCCATGGCAGACACTGAAACTCTCCTTCTTTCAAACTGCCAGTCCTCCTGGCCATTCTCCACTTTTCAGACTCTCATCTGCCTTGCACGTTAGGACTTACCTTGGCATTTTCCTCATAGTTACGAAGTTCCAGTAACAGATTCTGTTTTTTCTGACTCAGCTCTCGGACCAGGTCCTGTTCTACGCTGGTGTCCATGAAGTTCCCTCTCATCTCGGCTGTGCCTGGCAGGTAGCCCCGGACTGACAGGAGGAAAAAACACTCACCAGACTGAGGAATATCCCAAGTACAGCCAGGTCTACTTTTCAGTCATCAATCACCTGTTCTTAAAACCTAAGTTCTCATTTCCCCTACTTAGGAGGATTTATTAGGATGAAAGGCTATCAACACAAATACTTTACAGTGGTGTTTTCTGGTATTCTGACCCAATCAAATTGAAAATCTGACTTTTCAAGGATTTACTTGAAGGATCCCAATTTACTTTCCCCATCCACTGAGCAGCAGATTAACTGTACGTGGCCATCCATCCGGTAATCTCCCTCCACCACACCAGCAATGGCAGAGGAAAAGTTGTCTTTAAAGATAACCTCTCCAGTTCGATCACTTCGAGCATCGACCTAAAAATAAAACAAGAACTTGAAAAATAGCTTATGCTACATTTAAAAAAAAAAACACACAAAATTTTAAAATGAAATCAGCTTTAAAATCAGCTTTAGTCTACAAGTTCTCAAGAGTACTCCTTGGAGCCCTGTGGCTTCTCAGAAGGCACCTATAACCACTAAGGCCAAGGGGACCACAAGGGACCTCAGTCAGCTATGCCTTCTTTTTCTTTTTAAACAAAAGCTGTTTCACATATTGGCCTTCACACAGTATTTCATCTGGAGAAGGGGGTTGGCTGAGAGGCAGTACACTTAGAATATACAGCATAGTGCAGAAGTCCAAACTGCCCGGGTTCGGATTCCAGCTCTACCACTTACTATCTGTGGGATCTTGGGCAAGTCTCTCAACCATTCTGTGCTTGGTCTCCCATCTAGAGATCAATAATAAGAACACGAGGAAAATAACTGTATCGACACCTCAGGGTTGTAACGAGGCCTGAAGGATTTAACACATGTAAAGCACTTAAAACAGGGCCTGGCACACAGAGGTATAGAAGACAATGTTAACTCTATATAAAGATTTTATCTTCATTAGATGTGAATGAATAAAGTATAGTTACGTCTAAAATTTGAAAAATGCCAAGCTAGCCCAATCTTTCTCCATATAACCTTTTATAATAGCCCCTTTTAAGGGTCCCTCTTCCACATAATTTACTGAGGTACCTTAGTCCTCCTATCCTGAGTCTCCTCTTCCCAAGAGAGGCAAGTTAATAACCAACCCATCAGAAACAAATGCATCTCAAAACAACGAGGATAACCACTTAAAATGATGACTTTGTTCTAAGCAAGAACACATGCATCATCAAAAGCGGCTAGCTGCAGAAAATCTGACAGAGCAAGCATCTCTGTGACTGGTGCCACTCACTGTTTCTGTCTTTCCATAAATATTTTTCTGAGCCAAACTTTGCAATGAAAAAAATACATCCATTTAGGTCATAGTCTACTACTAGCTCCCACCCCTTGTCTGGAGAATACCATGCTCTTAATAACAACATCATGTAAGCCTGAAAATTATGGATGCTAAAGCCTGTGAAGTAATGAATGGACTGTATTAACCAAAGCTCTTAGCATTTTAACAGAACCCTCTAACTCAGACTGAACTGAACTTGCTTCTTTCTAGCTACTTAATGGCCTTTGGCACTGCATTTCCACAATATTTAGCAAAGAAGAGGGTTCATTTGCTAACTAAGAAACAGGGCTACAAATTTATATTCCTTTGTATATTCTACTTTTTTGCTTTATCCAACATGAAGGTTTTGCCTGGGAAGAGATGACCCTCCAACTCAACAAATGACATACTAAAGACAAAATTAAGTGGCTAGTTAAAACTGAATAGTTGACAATTAAATTGCATTTAATTTAGTAATTTTGCACCTGCATTCACCTGCTGGATCTGTATATTTTTCCTTAATGCTATTCTGGTTAAGTGCAGATATCAGTTTTTCTACTTATGTAATGAACCATGTAGTTTACTTATCTTTTTTATGCTCTCAAACAGATTATATAATAGAAATTTCTTTAAAATTTTGAAAGCATTTAACTATAAAAAATCTAGGTCCAGAGTCAGATCTGAAGGTGACTTCTGATAATTTCTCAAGTCAAGTAGTTTCTAATTCTTGGATCAATCATAATAATTCATATTCCCCCAGAATAGAGTCCATTTTATGGATTTTCAAGTTTCTTAATAAGCAACTACATAATCTATTTTTATAATTGTCAATACCCATACCAAAGACAAAACCAAATGGAGAAGCAAGAACCAACCTAACAGTTTTTTAGAGTCTACTCTTCACACAAGAGCAAAGGAAGGCTACATGGCACTGGCCAAAAGTAAAGAAAAACCAAAGAAGAAAAGATGGAATTAGCTGATCTCCTTTAGGCAATGGAAACTGACAGAAAAAAGAGCTGGGGCAAATGGTATCCATGGAGACCTCGCAGCTACTTAGACAGTCCTAACAAGACAATCCTGACTTGCCAAAAGACGGCAGAAAATTCTTATTTGAAGTTAAAAAAGGAAAGAAGCAAAAAATTCTATTTTGAAGTTATAGCTGGGAAAACAATGTAACATGATTCTTCCCATTAATTCTAAGCTTTTGGTCAGACTTGAAGATTTATTAGAAAAGAACTATACAAACAGCTCATTATTAGCTTATTAAAAATTCTTTTTTTAACTTGCCTATGCCTAGATCAACCTGATTAAACTGATTCTCATTCCTTCAAAGAAAAGATTTAGAGCTTTCCTGGAGACTTTCCCCCATATAGGGCTTATAAGACCAAAAGGATACCCATTCACTCTGCAGTGTTGATAATTAGAGCAGGAAGAAAAAATGTGGAAAGATTAAGAAGTTAAATCTGAAAGCACAGCCAAGGAACTCAAGTTTATATTCTCACGTTACTGTTCTGAGTCATACAGCCAATATATCTCAGACAATTATTACTCTGAATTATACTTGAACTCTACTATTTAAACTTACCTTCCCATTGGACCAACCAGTTATCAGTTCACACACTCCATCAGAATTAAGGTCAAAAGCATGAATGCTCATGGCATGATTTTTGGACTGAAAAGGAATTTCAATAATTAGTATACAAATCTCTCAGTAAGTATAAAATCCCTGAATATCAGAGGCTAGATCATACTAACCTTAATTCTCCAGTATCGGGCTGTTTTGTCATAAACTCCAACTGTGCCATTGGAAAGGGCATAACCAAACCGACTGCCATACATGGGGCAAAGAGAGGTTATTATCTGCAAAAAATAATGAAAAAGATACAACCAACATCTTTTCACTAAGGATCAATTTAATGCAAAGTGTGGCTTTATAAAATTGCATGCCTTGCTATTATAAGTGGGTTAATATTAGATTTAAATGCACTTCCAATCCATTAGTGGGGAATGTATTCCTCTTCTCTTTGATCTGTGTCATCTATTTCAGAGTTGGATAATCAGAACTAAATAAACTCACAAAGCTTACTGTTTTAGATCAAGCATTTGTAGCAAGTGTCAAAAAAAAGTATTTTTTTAATAATAAAATTGAGGAATTGAGGAATAAGCTAAGTACACAAGATCTGGAATACATACAACAGACGTAACACACAATAACTCAAAATGCTTTAATGATTATTCTAGTTTCCTTACTTACAATATCCTACAGCCTAAATTTTTTTCCTACAGTCTAAATTTTAAAGACTTTTTTTATTTAAGTATAGTTGATTTACAATGTTGTGTTAATTTCTTGCATACAGCATATTGATTCAGTTATACATAGATATATTCCTTATCATATTCTTTTTCATTATAGACTATTACAATGTATTGAATATAGTTAAAACCCACAATTAAACATCCTGTAAGTGTATACTTTCCTATGATATGATTTATTGTTTGCTAGAGATGAAAGACATTTTTAGAAGAAAATATAATCCTTTGAAAAGTGAAAACCCAGCACATGGATTTGTGTATGTATCTAACAATATACAGAATGCATATATTATACCAAAATATTTACAGAACTATCCGAGGATTTAACATACTTAAAAGGATAAAATTTTAGATACTGAATGAAATTATCCTTCAATGTTAAAACTAAAGCTTAATGATATCTATGATCCTGCAGATCCACTTTCTAACTCTGACATTAATATAAGAGATATTTAGGAAATAAACTGTGTAAAGCAGAGAATAGTTATGTAATTTCCTCTACACCCACAGCTTTTCTATAAAACCACCCACTTCACTTAACTCTGAATACAAAGTGCTGTGTAGGACTCCAGAATTATTTAGCTCAAGACATTCTTTTGGCAGTACTGTTTGACTGCCAAATTAATTATAATTTTGCTGATGTGCAAAAAGGCATTTGAACTAGGAGCAAAATCAAACCCAGAGGACAGGAAAACAGCCCTGAAACGAACAACGTTATAAAGTCCACAGTTTCACAAATTTAGCCCCAGATTCCCTAGGTTCCTTAGTCCTTCATTAGTTCACTACTTTCTTCTTTTGTGGACTAGAGGATCAACAGGCATCTCAAACCTCTTGCTCTATTTCATATTCTCTTGTCCTTTTGTAGAATTTAGGAAAAAGGTGTTTCAAAGAATGTATTTCCCTCACATCTAGTACTGACAATAAACAGAAAGCCAACAAAACCTCAAAGATTCCCACCAAATGGAAAAAGATTTGCTACATATCTGAATGAAAGGGAGATGGTAGTGCAGGACACAGCACTTGCAGGCCAGTGCTCAAGCTGGTTTTTTTTGTAGGGACGGGTAACAGCGTGATGGCAACCCCCTTTAAGAAGCTAATGATAGCTAAGGATCTTCTCTCCAGAAGAGCACATGTTAAACACACACACAAACAGAATTCTCTGTACAGACACACAGCTTCAGATTGCTGCTTTGGGCACTCATTTCTCCCCTTCAATTTCCTCTATCCACAACTATCAGCTTACAATTACAATAATAACTATGAACATATAAAAAGTAAAAATCTATAATAAAGGTAAACTAGTTAAAATCATTGATAACACTTCATGTTCCAATATGCATACTTTGCTTTTGGTCTCCCTTCTGTAATTAGGGGAACAGATGCCTGTCCTTCCCAGACAGCTTTGGTAAGTGGCGAGAAGCAAGGACAAGTGGCCAAGGTCAGTATTGAGGCCAGTGCCCTCAAGCTTTTCTAATGCAGACTTCCAAATATCATCTGATTAAATTTTGCACAATTCCACCATTTTGATCTCTAAGACTTCCTTCTGTTGGTTTTTTTTTTCTACCCATTAACAATTCACAAGCCATTGCTCCTTTATCCTCTTCTCCCTCCTTAATTCAGAATATCCCAATTCTTTTCTCTGTTTCCATCTTGCCCAATCCTGGAAGACCAGCAGCAAATAAATATCCTAAGAATACCAAAACTACAAAGGATAAGAGCAACCTTTAGACACTGCTTTAAAAAAATTAACTCTTTAAGAAACATCTCGGGTTCAATTACATGCGTAATTCTAATCACAAAGAAACTAGTCAAGTTCTCCAACATCTAATTTTTAAGTTTACCTACAGAAATGTGCCTCAGAAGTACTTAATTTGAAAGAGGAAAAGTATAAAAATCTCATTTATGGCCTTCATTCAATATTCAATCCCATTTAATACACATGATAGAGAGGTGGAGGACAAGGCACAAGGATTCAAATCTAGACCACGCCACTTAATAGCCATGACCTTATGAAAGTAATGTAACAAAGAAGTTTAACACGTTCCCTCATCTGTAAAATGAGAATTAATAATACCTTCCTAATAGGGCTGTTGTAGGATTAAGTGAGGAAGTTCATGTAAAGCCCTTAGAAAAGTGCCTGGCATATATCAGGTACATAATAAATGGTTGCCATTATTATTATTAATATGTATTAGCTCATTAAAAGAGATATACCTTTAAATAGAGAAAAGTTATACTGAACACATAATCAGTCTTTTCAAAATATATCTTGATAAAGGATATTTAAATGCTTCTTTCTCTGTAATGTACAGCTCTGTTTAATCTTCACAATTTTTACCCAAAAACAGTCTGGTTGTGAGAAGATGCCCATGCTCTCTGTGAAGTTATATCTGACTGTGCTGATCTATCTCACCCAAGGTTATAATTCTGAGGTGGCACTTGTTACCTCTGTTTCTGTCATTTCTGCCACAATCTCATCTTCTTTAAAAACTCGGATATCAAAATCCTCAGATCCAACAAGAAGCTGAAAGGAAAAAAAAAATCATGCATATTTTTTCAGCAAGTGAACACAGCAAAATTTCCATAAATAAAAAATTACATGCTATTTTGTTGCTACAGACACTCAAAAGTTCCAATTTCCCAGTAATGTGATGCTCAGAAAGATTCCCTCTAATGATGTCAAGATTTGGTCAGTGAAGAAAAAGTGGCTACTACAGATCCTGTCACGTGGGCTAAACCCCCTACCAGAACAAGTTCTTCTACCAGGCACCCTGGTTCAATGTCTGTCTGCTTCCAGGTGGAAGCCCTGTTTCAAAAGCCAGAGCCTAGTATCTGTGAACAGGTGGAGGGTAAGTCACTGTCCAACACAGTACTTCACCAGCTGTTCAAGAAGCTAATTTCTAGAGTTACCAATAGAATAGCTTTAAAAAGGCTAAGAGCCAATCTCTAAAACTTTTAGATTCTTGGAAAAGTTGGCCAAAATGGAGAACTAGGTACTCAAAGCATCAAAATCAAGTTATAAGATTGGGAATATGACTGCAATCCCATCAACTGTTCTGCCCTCTCTCCCTGTCCTGTGTCTTTGAAACATCAAGGTCTTGACACAAGTGAATTATTGTTCAAAAGAAAGGAGAAAGACAAATGAGGCCAGTTGGCTCATCATTGAGGTAACAGAGCACCAAAATCAACCATAAGAAGCTAACACTTCTCTCAACACTAACGTCACTGTCATGGGAAAATGTATGAACTGAGCTGAGCAAAAGAAGTCTCTCCTCCCCCACATACCTCTTTCTTCCCATCACCGTCAAAGTCACACAAGGCCAAGGAATGAACATTATCTCCAGTAACCTAAAAATAAAACCAAAATCATTGATATAGCATCTTTTTTCACTTAATGCAAACATATGAGCCACATGAAAGAGAATGATACAAATCACCAATTTAGAATTCAAATTACTCATATTCTTTTCTAAAGTATGAATTAGAAGTATTGTTCTATTTTGTTTTTATTATTTATTAGAGTCAGTGGTAAAACAAACAAACAAGACCTAAAGAACAGTAAAAGTAAAAATGTTTAAGAGCACTAAAGAGAATGTTTTGTTCTTCATACCGTCCAAAAGAGATCATTTCCTTCATGATCAAAGCCCTGCAGAGCACAATTTCCACCAATAATTGCAAGAGGAGAGGAAATGTCTCCCAGTGTCCCCAGCACAATTGCATTGGCCCCATCTGCTACCTGAGAAGGAAGAAAAGACATAAACTCTCAAACACAATGATGCGCAGGCATGCTAGAGTTAACACAGATCCTTATTTTTATTTGGATACTCAAATTCCTCTGTCATCACTTCTGAGAAGCCACATGGTCTCCTGAGAGGCAGGCCAGGGCTGTCCACAGAGGACAGCATCTGGGGCTGTTATGTGGTCATGCAAGGATGATCAGAGATCCAGGATAAACTCGGGCCCTTGGCCTCCCACACTAATCTGCTACGATAGCCTGCTAGAAAATGTCAGGCTCTCTTGGACCACCAGGTTCTAGAGGCCAAATTCCCTAGAGAATCAATACTTATGCCTTTAAAACAGCCAAACTTTTGTAATCTATTTTAACCATTTCAGATGGAAATCTTTTTAATACTTATTACCCAATTCTCTTACTACTACTCTTTTTAATTGTAAAGCACTAAAAACTACAAACAATAAAACAAACACCTATAGACCCACCATCCAGAATTAATAAATGTCTTAGACTTGAGCAAAGTACGTAAGTGTAATAATTTAATTTATTTTTAGAAGATTCAAGGACATCTTCGGAAATACTAATTGTTTACTGTACAGGAAAACAGTCCTTACTTACATAGTCTTTAATTATGAAAACTATAAAAGAAATAGATTGGCTATAAAAGAAAGAAAAGAATTCATAAGAAATCAAAACTACTAAATGGTCAATCAATCAAGTTAAAAGGTAAAAAATAACCTGGGAAAAATAACTGCAATATATAAGACAAAGAGTTAATAGTTTTTGTTAATAAGACAGTTAATATAAAGTAAATAAATAAGAAAAGGGTAAACAATCCAAGCAAAAATAAACAGGAAATTCACAAGGGAAGAAATACAAATAGCCAACAAACATGAAAGATGTTCATTCTACAATATGTCATTTTTCACTTTCCAGATTAGCAAAGATGGAAAATGACAATACTATCTGTTGTTGGTTAGGCTGTGATAAAACAGGCACTCTCATATTCTGAGGGGGAGGCGGAAAGACAGGAATCTTTCTAAAAAGCAATTTAGCAATATCTATGCAAAATCTCACTTAAAAAAGGTTTTTAACTCAGCAGTTGTAAAGCTGAATCCTTGTGATCATTAATTTTGTGTGTTAACTTGACCAGGCCATGGTACCCAACATTGGTCAAACATTATTCCAGCTGTTTCTGTGAAAGTATTTTTTAGATAAGATTAACATTTTTTCCTTTCCTTTCTTTTTCTTTTTTTTTTTTTTTTTTTTGGTGAGGGGAGGTAATTAGGTTTATTTATTTATTTATTCTTAGAGAAGGTGCTGGGGATTGAACCCAGGACCTCATGCACGCTAATCATGCACTCTACCACTTGAGCTATACCCTCCCCCTGAGATTAACATTTAAATCAGTTACCCTCTATAATGTTGGTGGGCCTCAGCCAATCAGTTGAAAGCCTAAATAGAAAAAAAAGAGTGACTTCCCCTGAGGAAGGAAGGATTCTGACACCAGACTGCCTTTGGACTTGAGTTTCAACATCAACACTTCCCTCTGTCTCCAGCCTGCTGGCTTACCGTGCAAATTTTGGACTTGCCAGCCTCCACAACTGCATGAACCAATTCTTTAAAATAAATCCCTCTTTTCTTTCTCTCTCTCTCTCTCTCTCTCTCTCTCTCTCTCTCTCTCTCCATACACACACATAGACACAAACACACACACACACACACACACACACCCTATTGGTTCTGTTTCTCTGGAGAACCCTAATACAGTCCTAAACTCGATTTCAGTCTTGTACAAAACCACAGAAAGAGTATCTTGGTGACCTTGGAATAGGCAAAGATTTCTTAGGACAGAAACAGCACTAACCATTAAAGAAAAAAACCGATCAGCTAGATTTCATCAAAATCGACAACTTTTGCTCATCAAAAGACATCTACCTACTGGAATGAGCCACATACTGGGACCACATACTGGGATAAAATATTTGTTATATGTGAATCTGGCAAAGAACTTATACCCAGTATATCCAAAGAACAACTACAAATCAATAATACACCCAAACTACCAATAAAAAAATAGGTAAAAGACTTCAACTCTTCACAAAATAAGACAAACAAAAAAATAAGCACAAGAAAAGGTGTTCTATGTTAGTGGTCACGAGAAAAATGCAAAATGAGACCACAGTAAGATACCACTTCACGCCTACTAAAATGGCTCAAATTACAAACACTGGTAACACCAAATGTTGACAAAGACCGTGCAGCAATGGAACTCTCATACATTGCTGATGGAAATGTAAAAGGGTACAACTACTCCTAAACTAAAACATGTCCACAAAAAGACTAGTACAAAAATGTTTATAGCAATTTTATTCATAATTGCTTAAACCTGGAAACAACCCAAATGTCCATCCCACGTGTCTATCATCAGAAGAACAGACAAATTGTGACATAGTCACACAGTGGAATACTATTCAGCAACATAAAAGAACTACTGCTAAAAGCAACAGCACGGATGATTCTCACAGACATGCTGAGTGAAAGAAGCCAGATACCAAAGAGTACATTCTGTATGATTTCATTTGTATGCTATATGATTCCATCTGTATGAAGTTCAAAAACAGGGAAAGCTAATTTAAGGTGACAGAAATCAAAATGGTGACTATCTATGGGGAATAGGAATTGACTGGAATGAGGCACAATATTTTCTGAAATAATGGAAGTGTTCTATATTTTTAAAGGGGGTGTTGATTACAGGGATCAAAACTCATCAAACTGCACACTTAAGGTATGTGGATTTCACTTTATGTACATTTTACCTTAATAAAAAAATACTAAAGAAAAATTTGCATTTCTAAGAACTTATCCATAGGAAATAGTCAGAGAAGCTGGCAAAGATATATGCTTATGAAATTATCAATTATAACAGAGGAACTATGGAAATAATATAAATATGCAACAATACAGAATGGGTTAAACAAATTTTGATATGTTAACACAATGAAATACTATAGAGCCAACCAGAATAAAGCACAGATATATAATAACTTTGATATAAATACTTCACAATATATATATTATTGAATAAAAAGGCCACATGTAATAGCCAGGGAGTGGAGGCAACCCAAGTGTCTATTAACTGATGAATGGATAAATAAAATTTTATTTACACATACAGTGGAATATTACTCAGCCATAAAAAGAATGAAGTATGATACATGCAGTAAAATGTCCAGAATAGGCAAATCTATGGAGACAGAAAGTAGATTAGTGGTTGCCTAAGGGTGAGAAGTTGGGGGAAAATGGGAGTGACTACTAATGGGTACTGGGTGTCCTTTCAAGATAACGAAAATGTTCTAAAATAAATTGTGATGATGGTTGTCAACTCTCTGAACAAACTATAAACAACTGAACTGTATACTTTAAATAGGTGAATTATACGGCATATGAATTTTATCTCAATAAAATTGTCATAGAAAAAAAGTAAAAGCTACATGTACATAGTATGATCCCATCTTATAAGAAAAAAAATCCACTCACAAATACTTAGTAAAAAGTCTGAATAAATCAATTCAAGAGCTAAGTGTTATTTCCAAATGAAGAAATTATAGGTAGTTATTTTTATTTTGCTTCCATACCTCTTCTATAATAAATATGGATTATTTGGATATTAAAATTTCAACAGCCTGCAGATGGCAGGCTACAGTAAGTGCTTCTCCTATAAACTACTATACTAAACTTCAATGCAAAGCCACCAAGAGACCTGTTTGCTGGCTTCCTGGCTGTTGGCTGAATTCTCAATGGAAAATCTTGACAGACGGTAGTATCAGATGTATCTCAGGAGAGATAAGCTGGAGTGTTAACAAGTGGTTACCAACCATGACCAAACAAATGTCAAGTACATGAAGGAGATGCAAATGGCAAAATCTTCGTATTTTTTAACTGTACTACAACAGTCACATAATAAACCAAAATAAATGCCTGATCTTTTTCAAGTATAAAAAAAATCATGAACATTAACAGGTAATCGGAGCTTTATGGTTATAAAGGGGTATACTTGCCTCTCTGTAGAACAAATCTGAATTATTGTAGACATCGTAAGCCAAAAGATTAGTCTGCGTCCCCACTAAAAGAGCATCATAGCCAAGTTCAGGGTTCAATACGCCTGCAGTCAGGCAGCTGACTGCCTGGTTAATGTTGAGAAGAGAAACATCAGACTCCAGGGGACTCTGAAAGACTCTGGATGCACCAAAATGCTGGCTCCGTGTATGAGGGTTATGAATAAAAACCTGAAACAAAAACAGTTAATTATATCCCCTTAAAATACCAAAAATGTAAAAACATACATCTTTCTAAAAACTCAGGTTATCAACAAATAAGTCACTTTAATCACATACAAAACTTGAAACACCCATTCACAGTTCTGTGCATGGCAAGCTTTCAATCACTATGAATTGTGGAAATCCAGTAGTTCTTAACCTTGTAAAGAACAATGTAATGGCCAAGATCTAGTTGTTGCTTATCAGGGCAGCTTATACACTACCCACTAGCAGGATGTTAAAGTACTCTTAAAACCAGCCTTTTCTTGATCAACCTATAGGAAGCTGCCACCAGTTACAATGAAAATTGCTACATACCAGCAGCATCAGAGAAAATAGAGTAATAAACAATTCCGTTAGTATTTTTCATCCAAGTGTCTAACAAATTCACTTCCTAACCCTTAAAACTGGTAGTTTTAAATGTGGTAATTAGTAAATCTGTTTCACAAACCTAAACTGAGTCACACACATCAAGTTTCTTGAAGGCTTTCATAGTCTATACTAGTAAGGCAGAAATAATTTGCTCAAGGTTGATTAATTTAACAATTTCAACAATCATAAATATAATCATTTGAGTGTCCACACAAATCATTCAGTTTCCTTGGGCTTCATCTGTAAGGAAGTCTGGACTAGAACATGCATTCTCAAGAGGGGTGATACTGCTCCCAAGATGGGTAACTAGGTGGGGGGGGGGGGGATCTGAGACATTAGAATGGCTTGTGGAGCCCCAAAGGGCCAGTAAAAAAAAAGCCAGATATACAGTATATCTATGGTATTTAAGTTTCATTGGGGAAATTTTCATTTTCTGAAAAATGCTCCATGGGAGGCAATTAAAAAAAAAAAAAGGATGGGAAATTGGACTAAAGATCCCTTAAGTCCCTTCTAATTCTAGAATTTGCTAATTTTAAATAAGCATTTCACCCTTTGGTATAAATCTAAGTAGGATTCATACTAAATTATTATATAAACAAGGTAGCCTATTCAACAAAGAATAAATTTCAGAAGATTGGTTAAATATAGAATATGTAGAAAAATATATAAACATGTATAAAAGGTATGTATTTGCTCAATTTTGTGTTCACGTTCTCCTTTATCTATACTTAATAATATGCTTTTACAAACGTTACTGCATTTGGTCCTCACAACAAGCCCTGACATACAGATGAGGTCAGAGGGGTTAAGGCCCTTCCCAAGGTCTCGCCACTGATAAGTAACAGGGCTGACACAAGCCTGGTGTCTGGCTCTAGATTCTAATCTCAAGCCACATCTTACTTCCTTTTATAATAGCTCTGAACAAAAGAATTCTTACAGAGTCTTCTAGTAATTAGAGATGCTAAGAAAGAACAGGAGGGGGAATAACCTATGGACTTCATATTCATTGTTATTGGAAGGGAAAGAGTTTAGGGTTTGATGCCAAAAGCAACAAGTATCCCAGGAGTCTGGTTTCTCCCTAGTTCCCCTCCTGATGTTCTCTGCACACAGAAATCAGTGCCCAGGAGACCCACCTGTTCCACAGGCAAGGAGAAAGCCAAGCTCAGTCACACAACAAACAGATTACTCCCAGTGCCTTCAGCCAAAGGACTGGTTGAAATTCACATATTTGTTCTAGCTGAGGGGGTGCTGCTGACAATATCAAGCCAACTAAGCCCCTCAACTCCATGCTGAGAAGAAACAAGCATCCAGAGGAAAACACTGATGTTCATCCTACAAGAAACTCCTTTTTAAATTATCCTTGCTCAGGTTCAGAAACCAGATCCCAGTAAGTCAGCTCTCCATTCACAACAGAGTCCCACTGAAAATGACAAAATCCTGTTTCTAGAGACACAGGCCCCAACGGTCAAGGAGGGCTTTAGCCTTACCTGAAATGTTTAATTGTTTTTAAAAGAGAATATATTTGTATATTATTTGGCTCATAAAATACTACCAATTTTTTTTAAGTCTCAAGATAAAAGATCGGGTCAGAAATTTTCAGATTTGTTTAAAGTTCTGAGCATAAAGTATTCCAATTACAAGGAACATAGGACCTTCTCTCTCTCTGTCTCTCCTTTTTTTCCCCCCAGCTCCAAAAACCTAGACCAAGAATTGTGTCCCTGCCTCCCATTCTAGGTCACATTCTAATGAAGAGGCTTCCATAGAAACTTCTGCCTGATCTTCCTGCCGCCACACTCACCTCCCTGCATCTCTGTTGCAACACCAGCCAGTCACCCCTTATCTAAAACATAAACCAAATTTCATCACTAACTTCATTAAAGCCAAGGTCTTTACCACGGCCCTAGATGGTCCTGCCACTAGCTATCTCCCCATTTCCCTCACTTCACTCCAGCAGCCTTCCCACGTTCCTGGAACACACCAAACATACCTCTACCCTAAGGCCTTTGCACTTGCTGATGCCTCAGCCCGGAAGACACTTACTCCACCTGTCTGAAGGGCTTGTTTCCTCATTTCCTACAGACCTCTGATTCACAGTGATCTTCTCAAAGGCCTATCTGATCACCCTGTCTAAAACAGCAATCTCCCATCAGCCCCATCCCCTTACTCAGTTTCTCTCCTATGGAGACAGTGTGTGTGTATGTGTGTGTGTATTAACTGTCTGGCTCCCTCTCTCAAAGGTAACCTCCAAGGGGGTGAAACTTGTCTGTCACATTCACCCTTGTACCTGCAGAGCTAAGAACAGTTCCCAGCACACAGCAAGCCCTCAATGAATCAGGGGCTGAGCTAATATCAATGAGACATTTTCAGCCCATTTATTTAGCTGCTGTGCATCTATAGCAGAAGACATATGAATTTATTTTTGGTATTTGTCAGTGCCTCCTAACATTATTACAACTAACATTATTATCCACCAGGTTCTGTGCTAAATGCTTTACTCTTATTATATACCATTTAATGAAAATGAATCATTACTTTTTGTTTATGCATCCCAAGATGTAGCATATGAGAAAACATACAACATAGGTGAAAGTGTCTTGAAAACTATAAATCATTCTATAAATGTTAGCTTATTAAATCCACATTGGGTCACAGAACATGCACTCTAATCTCATTTCTACACTTTCCAGTTGAGCAGCCTCAAACATTGCTTTGAACCCCTCTGAACCGTTACTTCTAATCAGTAAAGTGGGAGTAATAAAAAGAAAATGACAGCTAACAATCAGCAGCCACTGCCTAGATGCCAAGCACATGACGTGTAGTAACTTACTTAATCCTCTTAACAACCCTATGTGGTAGATACTGTTATTAAGTACCTAGCTCAGGGTCATGAAATTAGTAGGTACTGGAGCCAGGATCTACCAAACCTGTGCTATGCTGCTGCCGTTGGCAACATAGAAAGGATCCTGAAATACTTAATGTAATAAGGCTTTGTACCTATTAGAAGTTATTACGCCTGGTGTCACTATACTCCATGTATTATGGGTATATCTCCATCAATACACAGTGCCTTGTTGATCTGCCTTGTCTGTTGTCCTTCTGGACTACAAACTTTCTGAAAGTAAGAACTCCAATTTTATCTGTGAATTTCCAAGATCTAGCACGAAGGAGGTGTTCAGTAATTCGGGTGAATGTTGAACGACCATGCCTTTTTCATCTCTGTGACTCCCACACCTTGCACAGCACCTGGCACATAGTAAGCACCTAATAGGTACTTACTGAGTAAATTATAGGAAGAGACGAATATACATGGATAAAGATCATAAGTGCAATCTGAGTAATTTAAGTTAGGGATCTTTGTAATTTTTTTTTCCGTAAAGTTATTTGGCTCTGAGAGGCAGTGTGACATACTAGGTAGTTCCAGAGAGACAGGCAGAGGCCCTAGGCTCAAATCTGGGGTCTGCCACTACTTCTAACCCTATCCAAGCCCTTTGCCTCCTGGGGATTTCTCTTCCCTAAGCTCTTTATCTGCACAGAGACTCCAACACTGGCTGAGTCTAAGTGCCTGGAGACAACGTTAACTGCTCAGAAAAGTCGTTCCCCGTTATGATTCATCATTTCTGCACAGGATGGAGAGCTAACCAGACGACAGACCGGTTGCCGGGCAACCCTGGCTGGGGGCGGAGTTGGAGAATGAAGGGCGGGGTTGCAGGGGCGCGGCCCGCGGAGGCCCTGGGGACTACTGGGGTCCCAGCCCCGTGCGGATAGGAGAGGGTGGGAGCGGTTACCTTGCCTGCTTGGGTAGCGGCCGCCAGGCACGGGTGAGTCCCGTCGTAGCGCCCTACGGCCACCATGCGGGGGCTGATTTTGTGGCGCAGTTTCAGGGTGAACACAGGCAGCAGCATGATGGCGGTGGCTCAGAAGAAAAGGGCTAGTGGACTGAGACCGGCGCCCCGGACCCGGCCTCACCGCCACGGCGAGGGACGCGGGGACCAAACCCGACCACACCGGCTCCGGCCGCCTCAGGTCTGGGCGGGAAAGTGAGAGGGACGGAGCTGGACCCCAGGCCGCCAGCTCTTTCTGCGGCTGCGCAGACCCGCCCTCCTAAGTCTGCGGCTGCGCGGTCGGGCCTCACGCTGGGCTGAGGCTGAAATTGGGTCTGCGTGGCTGGGTTGCGTGTTTTTTTGCAGTAACCTAACCGCGTTGGGTTCGACAACTCAGCTCACAGTGGCAGTGTCCTAGCCAGTGCCCCTCTGGGGCTTCTCTTTCTAGTACCGCAACCAAGCTGCTGCACCGTTGCAGATTGCACACACTTCTACCGCACTCCGGAGGGTCATTAATTCAATAAATTAATGCCTACTTTGCCTCTTACTTCAGCTGTTACGTTAATGTCTACAGTAGTTACTTCATTAAGTGTATCAATCCAACCCCCTCTTTCCCCAAAATCACGCTTTAAACTCTTCACCTTTAAATAGTCCATGGCCCTTTGTAAAATTCCCTATATGTTTTAAAATGCAAACATGCAAAATTGGAAAGTCATGAAACTTCTCAACATTACACAAAGCTCTCCCAGGTCTCTGCAGCCTCCTTTTTTGCTGCCTCTTTCCTCAGAATCACTCCTTTCTCAGATGCTATCTCTAGTCTCTCTACCTCTGCTCACAATAGCCCTGTGCCTGGAATGTCCTTACCCTGACTTCACAGCTTGGGCAGCACCAATCTCGGGAGTCATGTCTGACTATCTCTCTCACAGCTGCTACCGCACTTAGGTGCTTCCTCTGTGCTTCCATGGGTCCCCCAGCAGTCGTATCATTTGCCATATTGGGGGTATTTGAGTCTTTGCATCCCAGCCCTAATTAGGAACAACGTGGATCCCGAACAGGATACAGAATCCCCATCCTCCCTGCTGAGCCCTGATCAGGGCAAGGGACTTGGAGGCTTTCCACTGACAGCCAGGAGAGGCTGGCCCACAGTCTCCTGTACCTCTCATGACCCACTAGGAATCACTGGCTCTTCAGAGGGGACATATCTTCATGTCAGTGAGATCTAGGGCTCCTGAGGACCCAGGACTTGGCAGGGAGGAGCGGGTAGGCTCTAGGTTGGCCGCACTCCATAGTAAGTAGGCCCACAAGCCTTGACATCCTGCAGACCTGGGTTCAAATTCCTCCTCCGTCGCTCACCAGCTGAGACATGGCCCATCATTTAATCCTAATGCTCACATTTATTGAGTGTCTTCTCTGTGTGAGATGCTCAAATCACTAACTCATTGAATCCTCACAACCACCCTCTGAGGGAGAGTCTGTCACCATCCCATTTTACAAGAGAGGAAACTGAGTCATGGGAGGTTATATAACGTCAGCCCAAGGTCATACAGCTGGTAAGTGGCAGAATTAAGATGGCCCGCCCAGGTGGTCAGGGCTCTGGAGCCTGAGCTGCTAACCACTGCATGTGTGCCTCAAGCCCCGGTGTTTCTTCTAGAAAAGAGAAGTATTAATAGTACTACTTCTGTGGAATGTTTGGTGACAATTAGACAAACTAATATAAATAAAGCACTTAAAACAGCACCTGGAACTTAATAAGGGATCTCATAAACAGTTATTATCATTGCTATCACAAGGATATTATTATTACCTCTAAGTGAAAATGCTGCTTTTGAGCTGTTAGGGTTGCTGTTGTAATAAAGTTGGTGTCTTTTTTCTTTTTTCTTTTCTTTTTTTTTTTTTAAGCAGGTACCTTTGTTCCTAATATCCTCTCAGGCCTGGGGTCAGAAAAACCAACCTAGCTGGTCAAGGTCTTGTGGGACATGGTGAGACCAAGAATTTAGATCTTGACCTTCCAGGGACCTTAGGTCACCCCTGCCACCTACTTCTCCATCTGTGTCCTCACCTTGTGTATGCAAAACACCCCCACTAGAGGGTGTGCAAGGTGTAAAGAATAGAGGTTCTCACACCTTAGGACTCAGGATTAAAGACCTAGAGGGAGGCAGGGTGAGAGGGCCCCCGGTTGACTTATAGGAAGTGGACTGGCGCAGGGCAGCCAGCTAGAGGAGGATTTTTGCCTTTTCTTTCATGCACTGTGGGGTTTGCTGTTTTTATAGCAAGCTGTTTTACTTTTATAATAAACAAATACATGCAACTTTAAAATAAAGGAGTGTGAAGGTAGGGGCTGTCTGTGACCCTCAGAGATCCACAGCATCTCTCCACCGATTGTCCTGGAACCTGCCTGTAAAGGACCCCAGTCTTAAGTTTCCCCAAACTTAAGGGGAGTGGCCACTAGGATCCCTCCCCAGCCCACCCAGGGGCAGGGGCCAGGGACCCGCTGAGGCAGAGCAGAAGGCACTGAGCACGTCTCACAAGGAGCCCTCCTGGATGTCCCATCCTTCAGTCTTTCATCACCTGACTCCCTGGTAACTCTGCGATGAGTCTTCCAGGGGCCTTGAGGGTGAGGCCATCCATGTCAGTCTCATCCATCAGCCTGTTTCACACATGTGAGAAATGAGGAGGTGAAGACTCATATTCAGAGCCACTTAACAGCATGTCACTTGTGAAAAACAGAAACAGGTGACTTTTTCGTCAGCAGATGGGGAAAAGCCACTACTTAATAATGATAATAAATAATAGAAGCTAACATCTGTCAAACACTTACTATGTGCCAGAGTCTAAATTATTTACTTGTATTTGTATCTCACTTAATCCTCATAATAACTCTATGAGACAGGTACTATTATTATCCCCATTTTACAGATGCAGAAACTAATTTCGACTCCAATTTTCCTTTACCCTTCTGCTTACCCTACCCTGACCTGCACATTTCACTGAACTGGTAGGAAATGCTGTCAGTCAGCGTTAGGTGTCCCCCCATTGCCCCTCTACCCCGCCCCCCATGTCAGAGACCCATCAGAACCTGGGAGGCCAGTGATGCCAGAAAATGGGGAGAGGGGTCTCTGACCTCCAGTCTCTTGTGGTTGCTGCCAGAATCCTTGTCCGAGGTCCCAGTGGCCTCTTGTGATGGTGGAATTCTCTGATGCTTCCAATGGACTTGAAACTCCCAGGAGAGAAAACATTAGATAAAACCCAAGTGAGGGACATACTATAAAATACCTGCCCAGTACTCTTCAAAACATACTATAAAATACCTGCCCAGTACTCTTCAAAACTGCCAAAGTCATGAAAGGCAAGGCAAGAATGAGAAACTGTCACAGGGTGGGAGAGATTAGGGAGACATGATTAGTAAATGCAACCCTGGATTGGATCCTGGAACAGGAAAAGGCCATTAGTGAGAAAATCGGTGAATCTCTTTAGAGTTTATAGTTTGGTTAGTCATATCTCACCAATGTTAATTTCTTGGTTTTGACAGATGCTCCATGGTTGTGCAAGATGATAATATTAGGGGAAGTTGGATGAAGGGTCTACAGGAACTCTCACCTGGGGCTGGGGATTGGGGTGGGAGGGAGGAATGACTATAAAGGGGCATGAGGGAACTTTTTGGGGTGATAGGAATGTTATATATTATGAATGTGGTGGTGGTTTCATAGATGTATACATTTATGAAAATTCATTAACTGTACATTTAAAATAAGTTATTTTATAGTATGAAAATGATGCCTCTAGGAAGTTGGGTTTGTTTGTTTGTTTGTTTGTTTACATTTTTAAGTCAAAATACAAGATCATGTCACTCCCATACATACAATCCTCCAGTGACTTCCCATTACATTGAACAAAATCCAAACTTTCAACTTGGCCTTCAGAACTCTGGAGTCTGTGAATCATCCCAGCACCCTGAGTGTGGTCTCACCTCAGGGCCTTTGCACTTACAGTTCCCTCCACCTGGAAAGCTCAGCCCCCAGATCATTTCAAGCCAGGCTCCCATATGTCAGTCAAATCAAATCTCAGTTCAACACTCCTCTCCTCAGAGAGGCCTGCCTGGAGGAATTCCCCCAACCCCCTACCTGCTCCCCCTGTCTTTCTTTCTCATTACCCTGCCTTATCAATTCCACCCTGTAGGACTGGCCTATATAACTTCTCCACACTGAACAATTTAAAATAAATTGTATGCTTTTGTACTAATAAGCAATGAGAAGTGGCACCTATTTCTTTTTCTTGTTTTGTACCATGACACCCACAAAACCATGCTTGAGATCCTGGGCATGATTCTGAGCATGATTTATGATTCTGGGTGAGCCAGAGACTCCTGAAGTGAAGAAGGGAAGCCATGGGGGACTGATTACCATTTGCACACATACAAGCCAGGAGTTTTTTTTTTTTTTTAATAGAAACAACAATAAAGTAATGCTTTAATGCATTGTATCCTCAGTTATTCAAAGACTTATTCAGTAAGTTACATGTAAAGACTCTTCATGAAAGTAAAGAAAATCTTTTCTTTGGCAGGATTCAAATATTATAATAGCCTTGTCAAACAATTCACTCAAAGAAGCACATTTTGATTCATTTTTGTTCACGTTCTTTCTAACATTCTCTGGCTTTAAGCATAAGCTTCTGATTTCAAAATCCTTATGTAATTTACATAAGTCGTGATTATTTTTAAATCTGCAAATCTACTCTTTAATCTTTCTATCGTTGTGATTGATGAAAAACTCCTCCCAGTTTCATCTCCACTTGCCAAGTCCACAGTAGTAAATGGTATTGATTGATGGGAAGGCATGACAGGAGGTGTGCTGACAATGACAAGTCGGCTCTACCAGGGCAACAAAGACCCAACAGTCTTCCAGTGATTTTGAAATTAGAGGAGGCTGCACAGGATGCAGTAAGCTCAGCATCCAAGGAGCAGAGGAACCAGCTCCTGGCCCAGCCCACCCCCAGGGTTCAGATCAAAGCTGATGGCTGGAGTCTGTCCCAGTTTCCAAGGAGTGTGCTCTCATAGCCCCCTGAGGCCATACGTGGGTGTGGACAGCATCCCGCGCTGGCTGGGACCTGACTCAGCTTTGAAAACCACCTATTTGGATGGGAAGCCAACCTCTGGGGCACCTGCCCTGGAAGTTGTGAGTTTTTCTATCTTTGTTTGAACTCCCGTAGCTGGAAGCTGAGTGCAGCTTTCCAGATCTGAGCATTCTATCTCCCAGGGGCAGAGCAGGCTAAAGGAAATTCCAAGTTCCATTTCTACAATCATGGCACTTCCCAGTAGAAGGGAGCCAGAGAGATAACCAGCCCAGGTTTCTAAACAAGACAAGAATCACCATCCGACCCCTGTTTGAATACTTCCCATGATTGTGAGACAGGAGGGAAGGGGGCAGGACACAACCATTAAAAGAATGACACAACAGTTAGCACCAAGATGGCGGAAATTTCAACACCCAATAGATTTTGCGGCCCAAGATGACTGGAGATTTGACTTCCAATAGACCTTGAACTTCATTATACGCTCATTGTAATATATTAGTATGCTAAATAATATACCCACAGGTGCCATGACAGTTCTGAGGTGAACATAAAAGGTCAAAAAGTGGGTGATGGCCCAATTCCTGGCAATCCCAGCCCCTTCCCCAAAGTAGTTGGGATAATCTTCCCACTTGTTAGCATGTGATGTTACCAAGCCCATAAAAACAAACAACCCTGCACCTCATGGTAGCTCTCTCTCTCGGCTTTGGCGATGGCCCACAACTCTGTGTATGGAGTGTGCATCTCTATGAATAAATCTACTTTCACTCAACTATGGCTCACTCTTGAATTCCCTCCTGTGAGAAGCCAAGGACCCTCACTTGGCAAGAGCAGGAAAGGAACTCAGAAGCACCTAATCCAACCTTTTCATTCGACCCTTGAGGAAACCCTGTCCCCAAAGAGGGCTGTAGTAATGCAGCCAGTGAAATGCAGAGACTGAAATTCAACTCTCTGGATTCTCAGACATGCATTCCTTCTGAATATCAGGGCTGCTTTTTGTTTTATTGTTGAACCCTAACCTCTTTGGCACAATTCCTTTTTTTTTAAATTTTAATTTATTATTTGAATAGGTAACACTTTGATATCATACCAAGTTAAAAGCTATAAAAGTATGTATGCGAAGATATGGAGTAGTTGGAATCCTTGTGCACTGTTGATGGGAATGTAAAGTGATGCAGTCACTATGAAAAACAATATGATGATTCCTCAAAAATTTAAACAGACTTACCATATGATCCAGCAATTCCACTCCTAGGTATATACCCAAAAGGTTTGAAAACGGGAACTCAAACAGATACTTACACACGAATGTTATAGCATCATTATTCACAATAGCCCAAAGCGGCAACAACCCAAGTATATACCAATAGATGAATGGATAAATAAGATGTGGTATATATGGCCATATGTGATAACATACAACTAAATATTATCCAGCCATAAAAAAGAATGAAGTACTAAAACATGCTGCTGCAGCGTGGATGAACCTCAAAGACATCATGCTAAGAGAAAGAAGCCAGACACAAAAGGATAAATATTATATGATTCCATATATGAGGTACTAGAACAGGCAATTCATAGAGAAAGTAGAATGGTGGTTGCCAGGGGCTGGAAGGGAGGAGGGAGGGAATGGGGAGTGAGTGTTTAATGGGTTCTAGTTTCTGTCTGAGATGATAAAAGTTCTGGAAATACAGTGGTGATGGTTAACACTGTGAATATGCTTAATGCCTCTGAATTGTATACTCAAAAATAGTTTAAATGATAACATTTAGGTTATGTATATTTTTCCATAATAAAACAGTGTGTGTGTATATATATATATATATATATATAATAATTTAAAAGTATATATAAATACTTTATATATCTAAAAAAGTATATATATACTTTACATATAAAAAGTATATATATCATATTATATATAGAGAGAGTTTGTCTTTAATGCGTACAATGAAAGGAAGTCCCCCTCCCACCCCCATCCTCACCACCAAGATTTCCTCCCTGGAGAACCCGCTGAAACCAGTTTCCTGGGTCTCCTTCTGAAGATGGTCTGTGATTACACAGATAAGTCCTCTCTTCCTATATATATCCTTCTCCCTAGCTTTTGTTTACTCCATAATGATACCTTACTAGACATGGGGTTTTATATTTTGCTTTTTGCACTTAACAATATGCTATGGCAAATACCCGCATTTTCCTTTTAATGCCACAGGGGGTATTTCTGCACAGTCTTTTATACAGAAAGTGTTCAGCTAACATTGAAAGATGACAGCATTTGCATTTTAATAAGGGATAATGTCTTAACTCTAAAGAATGAATTAAGAACGAGAGAGCTTCAGAAACCTACCAGGTATGTGTACGCACAAGGAGAGGATGAGGGTACAGTCCTTTCAGTTCAGCTTAACAAACATTTACGGAGGCCACACCAGGAAAAAGTCCTTTGCAAGATGCTGGCATAATAAGAGCCAACATCTAGAAAACTCCCAGGTGGCAGCCACTGTTCTATGCATATTAACTTATTTAATTCTCACAACAACCCGATAATGTAGGTACCATTATTCATGAATTCTATGTTACAGGTCAGGATTCCCAGGCATGAAGTGGTAAGTGAGTTGCCTAAGATCGCATAGCTAATGAATGACAGGATGGGGACTGCATCCACGGAGTGGGGCTCCAGGGCTCTCCTGCCTCTTGGGCCCACAAACAATTACTGAATGTCATACCAGGCTCTCGGCTTCCTACCGAGAGGCATAATGACACCTTAGACATAGCCCCAAGCTCAATGAATTAAGGACTGTACCAGAGGCACAGTTCACCCTAGTGCAAAGCAGAGAACTGGTCGGTGTTAAAAGAGAGGAACATATGGAATGTTCTGGAGGTTAGAGGAGGGATGATGAGGAACCCCGAAATGCCTCGTGGAAAAACTGGCATCTGGGGATGAAAGGAACCAGCATTTATGGGGCAGCTGCTATACACCAGCCACTTGATCTGTTGAGTCCTCCCGACAACCTTATCATCCCTCACATTTCAAAAAAATTAAGGCTCCTAGAGATGGTTAAAGTGGTGAAGCCAGGATCACTCTCCCAGGCTGGTCTGTAACGCAGAGCCCAGGACTCTCCAGGATGGGGCCCAGCCACAGCCTGGCAGGGTGTTCCCATGCCAATGACATCAGCCCTCCTCTGTTGGGATGTGTGGGATATTTAGTCAGCTTGGTGTAGATCAGCCAATTAACAATCCAAAAGCACTTTGAAGATGACCTTGCCCGTAAAAAGGGCCAGTTCCCACAGTAGCAGGCCATGAGGCAGGGCTGGGTTGGGAGAGGCTGTGGTGATGACAGTGTAGGAGCAGGACAGGAACTCCTAGGCAGGGGAACCTTGCCAGGAGACTGAGCTTCCAGGCTGTTTCAAAAATTTCCTTCTCTGGCCCCAGAGGTGGCCACAATCTAGGGGGCGGGGCTGCTGCCCAGTGTGGCTCTAGAAGTGGTGTGTGTTGGGTCCAGGGGGGGCTC
This sequence comes from Camelus ferus, assembly GCF_009834535.1. Lineage (NCBI taxonomy): Eukaryota > Metazoa > Chordata > Mammalia > Artiodactyla > Camelidae > Camelus > Camelus ferus. The sequence goes on from NC_045704.1 coordinate 35,743,135, forward strand.
CAACAGTTACCTGCTGGCTGTGGTTTCACCTCCCTGCTGGGTTGGGAAGAGGTGGCTACTTTACTGAGCACCTGCTAATCGAGCTCCTGGGGCTTCCTGTTACAGAAGGTCATTTATTCATTCCTCAGAACAACCCTATGTGAGGGGTGGAATTATGCCCATTTAACCGATGGGGAAAGAGGCATGGAAAGAGAAAGGGACTTGCCAGGGATCAGCAGGCCAATTGATTAGTAGCAGAATCTGGGCTGGACCCCCACCTGCTCTTGGTGCTCCCAGTTGCTCACACACCTCCACATCTTGCTTCTAATCCTTGGATCTCAGGCCTCCTGGAAGTAGGGCAGAAAAAGGCTTCCTTAGATGATGATATAGAAGTGTATTTATTCACCATGGAAAGATGCTCATGGCATGTCTTGAAAGCCAGAGCTTGCTTTCTGATCCCAGAGGGCTGGCCCACCTCCCCGCACTGGCTGGGCACCAGGGGATTTTGGTTGTTTCCAGAGGAGCCTCCTAAGAGATCCCGGGAAGCAGCAGGTCAGAGGCCACCCTCCTGAAACAACGCTGTGGACGGAGACATCCTGTGTGCTGCTCTTTAGACAGTCGCCACACTCTGGCCTCTCGCCAGATGCTTGTATAAAATATCGATGGAAAGAGACAGAAAAAAACAGGGAATAGCTGTCGCTTCAGGAAGGAGCATTGCATGGCTGGCTCGGGAGGGAGGCTTTCCACTGCTTTTCTTCTGCTTTGGGAAAACAGGCAAAGAAGGCCCTTAGATATATTTCAGGAGAAAAATTTTTATGACCCCATCTGCTTGCATCTTCCCATACTCAGAAAAGCATTAAAATCATTAACTGAGATATCCGTTCCTCATGACTAGCAGTAGCCTTCTATGAAGATGTAGACTAGATTGCATATACTCGTTGGCCAAAATCACATATATACTGGCCTCTCCCCCTGCCTCTTCAGAGCAGTTCCTCAGAGCTATCTGAGAGGCGGTCTCCCAGGCCATAGTCTTCGGTAAGGGCCCTGAGTAAGACTGAAACTCACAGCTCTCACATTGTGCTGCCTTTTTTTTTTTTTTTTTTAAAGTTGACACACACTTGTCCTTTAAATCTGGGGAGACATTGTGGTTCTCCTGCAGTTTGCACATCATCGTCCAGGACTGAGCATGCCGTTTCCCCACAGCCCTCCCACACAGCATACTTCACATTTTGGGCTCTCTGCCAGTCAGATAGGTTTTTTTTTTTAAAAATGATATCTGATTATAGTTTTAATTTGCATTTCTATTAATATAAATATAGATGAGTATCTTATCATTTGCCCTAAGTGTCATTTGTGTTATTTTTCTCTCTGTCATCTCTCCCTGCACTTATATGAATGTTGTAAATTTTGGACCACGGACCCAGCCCTCCCACAGGGAAACCCATGGCTCAGTCTCAGGCTGAGCCCTCTCTGGACCCTTCTGAGGGCTGAAAAGAAGAGGTCTGTATCTCCTGATGCATCTGGACCACAATCGTGCACAATGACTCAAGTTTCCTCTTGTTTTTTCTGTAAACCAAGGATGATCATTTACCAGAGGTCCTGGGAAGGTGATGCATCCCAGGCCCAGGGCAGCCCCGAGCTCTCTGACCAGCAGGATGCAGGTGCGTCTCCAACAGCAGGCCTGTCCTCAGACTTTGCAGCACTCCTGCCTGCCCACCTCTGAGGAAAAGAACTTTTTAGTCCTTCTGGGTTTCTATTTTCTCCCCACATCTTTAAAAAGCTGTGGTGGGAACAGAACACTTCATTCAAAGAAGGCCCTGAAAAGCCCTTTTGTGCTGCATCAATTCCGGGAACCAGCTCAGTATTCTCTGAAAGAGAAAAGACTTGCAGAAAAGCTGGCATCCTTGGAACCCTGGAGGTCAGGTCCTCATTAATTAGCCACTGGCGTCTTTGCCTTATTAGTATGCAAACAGAGCTTCTGCTCCTCCAAGCTCCCCCTTGACCCAGCTCCTGCAGATGTTGATCTTAGAGGCAGGATTTTTTCCCTCCAGCATTTGCAAGGAGAGCTCACAAATGGACTTCTTCTATCTGGGGAGGAGCCTGAGGATGGTATTTCCAAGCATCAGTCCTTATCTCAACCATGCCCGCATTATGGACAAAGCCTGGGGTTTCAAACAGATACACGGGGGTTCAAATCCTAGCTCTGCCCCTTCTTGGTTGGATGACCTTGGCAGATGACCTCTCTGAGCCAGTGTTCTCATCCCAAATATGGATTTACAATAGTACCTACATTGCAGGTGAGATGCTGGTGTCTTGGGCTGCGGAGAAGGTGCAGAAAGAGCATTTGAAGATCACAGTATACATAGTCATTGGCCATGCTTTCCTCTAAGGAGATGAGACTGAGAGCAACCAGAGTTTGGGAATAATTCAATCAAATCCTAACATTTTCTTTTGGGTTGAAACTTAGCAACTTCTTACTACCCTATTTCTCTCAAGGTAAAAAATAAATAAATAAATAAAAAATCCTTGCCCTGGTTCCTAAGACCCTTGTAAGCTGGACCTTGTACCCTCCTAACCAGCAATCCACCACTTGGCCCAGGGTTCTGAGGCCCTGGAAGTGTGGGCCTCAGTTAAGGTCTATGAATACTTAGAGCGCCCTCACTCCTCCTCCAGCCTCTGATCCTGGAGGCTCCCTCAACCTGGAATATTCCTCCACTTGTCTCTCCAGTCTGTCTAACTCTTGCTCAACATTCAGTTTTCAGCTGAAGCATCACTTACTTGGGATGGTGGTGGGGTTCCTGAACCCCGCCGAGATGGATTATTTGCTCCTATGACCCCCTGCAAGTTCCATTTTGTAACAGGTGCTTGCATATGTAATTTCTGGCTCCCTGTTTTCCTTGCTGGGCTGCAAGTCCCACAAGGATGCATTCCTAGAGTTGACACTGTGACTCCCTGTGACTGTAGGAAAGGAGCTCTCCTGGTCTCTGGGCAACGACTGAAAGGGAACAGAAAGGAAGGAAGGAAAGGACAGGCTGGTGGGGAAGATAGGGATATATGGGGCAGGGGTGGGGCGCTTCCTGAAATCTCACAGCATTTCTTATCTTGGGAGGATCCCCTGGAGATGGAGAGGGGACAGAATGTGTCCCCTGGTGGCACTTTAAGGAACAAGCCCTTTGAAATCCCCTTCTGAACTTTGGTAGGTACTTTGCACTTGGAAGCTTCAAAGTCATTTTCAAATTCTAATTACCCGACACGATATAGCCCCAGGGAACCACCAAACTTGGCCTTAATCCTCCTATTTGCAAATTAGGATAACTGAGCCTCAAAGTTAAAAGCTTGCCTGGGGCCAAAAAGGAAATCAGCCTAAAAGGCTGCTCATTCCTCAGGAAGCCACCAGATGGAGTCAGCGCTGGAAGCAGAGAGTACCTGGGGCCTCAGTTTCCCTACATGGGTGCAGGGACCCTCCCGACTCTCCAGTTCCTTAATTCTCTACTGTGGACTTACCCAGATCAGAGGCCACCAAGAAGCAGCACCCAGACAGGCCACATTCAACCCTCAAACATGTGCTGTGATGATCTCAATGTTTAAAAAAAAAAAGACTTTTTATAAAAATCTAGATTTGAGAGTTCTCTTGAAAAATCAAAATGTTTGGCCATACTGGCTAAGATTCCGTTTTCACATGTATAAGGCTGTCTGGAACTGAGCAGTGACTGTCTCCTTTACACAGGGTATGTGTTCGTCAATTTACCACAGTCCCCACTGCTCCCTCTTGTCTCTTTCCTGACTCACTTCTCTCATTCACGAAACCTACTGAGCCCTGTAGACATTCAAATCACAACTCTTGAAGTGTAGCTTCCCCCTTAGTCACTACCTCTAGCTGCCCTAAACTTCTCTGAGTTTCTTGAAAAAGCCAAGCTCTTGACAGCCCCAGAGCCTTTGCATCTGCTGTTCTTGCTGCCTGGAACATACTTCCCTCCACAAGTCTCAGCTGAAGGGTTACCTCCTCTGTCTGAATTGGGTTCCTCTTAATGGATCTGTAGTTATCTCTCATATCACGTATCACAACTTGTAATTATTAATGGGTGTGTTTATTTATTTGCTTTTGTCTCTCCTACAAAAATATAAACCCCAAGAGGGCAAGGATTCCTTGATATTATTGATTGCTACATCTGCAGCATGCAGCCCAGAGCCTGGCCCATCTTATGAAATTGGTAAGTATTTGTGGCATAAATGCATGAATGACCCCTTGAATGCATGAGTGGGATTCTGCCAGGCCCATGGGCATCCATTCAATGACAAGGGGCCAATCTTCCCTGTCTTCCTGCAGGATTGGTAAGAGAATGCCATTTTCCACACCTCCCTGTGGGATTCACTCAAGCCCACATTGTGCAGGCACATGTGTCCCCTTTTCCCAGAAGCTCTGGGATGAGAGGTGAGTGAGAGCACTTAGGGTATTTGCATTCAAACCTGAGTACATTTGTTAGGCAAGTACAGGTGACTAACATGATCAAAGGGATGATGAGATGACAGAGCTACAAAAGGAGGCTTGGTTTGCGTTAAATCTATAAAATGCAAAGGGAGGATGATGGACCTCCAACCTCAACTATTAGACGAAGGAGAGGTCTCCCTTGAAGTTTAAGAGAGTTTAAGGCAAAGAAAAGCCACATACACGCACACACACCCCAACCTACTTTGCTCAGAAGGATCTTATGATCTTTTCTACCCCAAGGTAGAGGTAGGATGGGCAAGAATAAAAACAGTTTTAAGCAGGTTTCAGATTGCTAGGTGACAGGTCTATGGCTGGGTTGGAGGTCCATTTACAACTGTGTGGTCAATAATTGGCCAGTGTTGCATGAATAAGTAATGGCATGAACGTCAGAGCAGCATTCCTCTCCTGCAAGTGGCCACCAGACCCTGGTCAAAGCAAGGGTGCTGGGCTCCACAGAGTCAAGTGATCATGTATTTGATGCTTCTAGTCTCTCCAGGCTGCACCTAACTCATGCTGACAGAGTGCATCTTCTAGGCTTGAGGGTCAGCCACTCCTACAGGATGAGCCACAGGGAGAGAGGATGGTGAAGATGAAGTAGGTTTGGCATTTCATGATGGATTCATGGGGGGGGGGGGCAGTCCCTAACAAGGACAAAGGGATGAGGTGGCATGAACAGGAATCACCAGGATCTGATCAACAATCTGCTCCTGAAATCTCAAATCCCAGGGGGAATAGCTCCTCCCCGTTGACCATCCCCCAGCTTCTCCTGGCCTCCTGCAGCATCTCTTCCTCTATTCCTCAGTAAAACAAGAACGGTCAGCCAGAGGACAAATGTGGCTGGAAGCTAGGGGCAGTGGAGAAGGTTGTTTGTGTGAAGCAGCAGCTGGATTCTGCTCATTACAAAAAGGACTTTGCTGAAGATTAATGCTCCCCAAAAGGGGATAGGCTTTCTCCAAAGGTAATGAGCTTCCTGTCTCTGGAGGAGTACAAGTGAGAACCCAGAGGCTATTTTCATGGCTCTTATAGGTGGGATTCCAGCATCAAGGACTGCCTAGATTCTTCACTGAGTGGTCTTGCATGGCCTTCAGAGGGAAACGATTCAGACTCCCTGACATTATATGCAAATTTTTTCTGGGGAAAAATCTTTTTTTTTTCCCTGGGGAAAGCATTGATAACTCTCTTCAGCTTCTCAAAAATGTTTATGATTCAAAAAAATTAAAAATCACTGAGAGGACATAGTGAGGTCACCCTTTCCCAACCCTGGGTGCACATCAAAACATCTGAGGAGTTTTTAAAAAAAATAGGAGACCCTCCCCAGATTCCCCCTCCAAGCCCACTGAATCAGAATCCCTTAATATCTGTGTTTTTTAAAAGCTCCCCCTGGGTGATTCTGATGCCCTCAACCAGGGACCCATCTGAAGTCTCTAAAAAACAGTAACCAAAGATCTCGATGAATTTTCAGGGACTCTGCACTCCTGAAGCTTTAGGATTCCAAGACAGAGGTTAGTTAGACAAAACCGGACCCTGTGGGCTGTTCTGGCCTATAGGTGTGTTTGTTCATGAGGAGAATATTTTAAAATAACAAATAAATAATTGTGATCAATGTTCAAAAATTGGAATATTTCACACACAAAATCCAGTTTTTTAGTTTTCCCTATAGAATCAGAAGAGACAGCAAAATTTGACCCTTATTCCCAAATCCCAGGATTCAATAGAACAGTTAGCTACAGTCCCCACCACTCTATTATTATCATCCGTTCACTGTGCTATTATGCACTAACTACCTAGGCCCTGAAGTCACTTGAGTTTGAGACCCCTATTTGAAGTTTTCCTAGAAATTCACCAGCTTGGGAGATCCTACAGTGATTCCCAAATTGAGACAGGGGCCATCTGCTCTCAGCTCAGCTGGGAACTGAGGGGCCTCAGGTCCACACTTTCCCCAGCCCCCTGCCTCTCCCCCTGCTGACATCCAGGAGTTGTCCTGTCACTCCAGCACTGGGGCCAAGGACTTCAAAGCCAAACAAGATCTGAATCGAACTGGCACTAATCCTCTTCAGTCTCGACCTCTTTTCTTCTGCCAGGCAGAACCTTCCCACCTCTGCTCGTTTCCTATTAAAATTAACAAGCGTTGCAGGCAGGCATCAAAGGCAGGGTTGTGCCTTTAATATTCTAGGCAGGCCCAGGCTGTGATCACAGCCCCTGCCCCGCCCCCTTCCTCTCTTCCAAATGAACTGGAGAAAATGGTTCAGCTGGGCATTCCAGAATCAGAACACTGGCCATCCTCGTCTGTTTGATATTTGCACCAAGGAAAATTCCAGGGCCAGCCAGTAGAACATTGTCATAGCAATTTTCTTCAAAGTGCCCCGCAAAAACTGGCCAATTATTCTTAAGAGGTACCTTTAGAAGAGTGTGTTATTATCCCCATTTTACTGGCAGGAAAACTGAGGCCAAATGGCTTGCCCAAGGCTACAGAGAGAAAGAAGGAGTTGAATCAAAGCAGTGGCAGTGTAAATCTATGTCTGTCTGAGGCTCACACAGACCTGTATCTGGCCCAGGAATCCTAGCACACCTTGGCGTTCCTGCCCATCTCGGTTTGTGGCCACCCTCCTGGTTCTCACGCTGGGTTTCCCAGAGCTAAGCAAAGACATTAGGTCAATAACCCCACAGGTGCTGAGGGAGGCGACAAGTTCTGTCATTAACCCCTTCACAACACAGGAAATGACTGCCGTGTACAATTATTCTCCTCTATACAACACTCAAACTGTTGTCTTTGTTTATTTTCTCCTTAATGTTAATTGGGGATGATCTGATTATTTTCAGAGAACTATGTACTTATATTGGAGAAACCAACAAATTCAATAACTGGTACACTAAGGTTCTGAGTTACTAGTGAGATCTCTGCGGGCCGGGGTGGGGGGTGGTCTCTATGGTTTTAGCCTTGGTCCCTCTATCTGAGAGGCCTGTTCTGACAGAAGGCCCCAGGATTTTGGAACTGGAGAAAATACTGGCAATCTGGTGAGCCCACCGTAGGAGAACACGCTGCAGGAGCTGCAGGGCCTGGGCTGCTGAATTCACCCCCACGTCTTTGGAGGAAAAGCTCAGCTAAAAGGGCCTGCAGACAATTAACAAGTAGTGAAGTTTCTCCAAAAAGTGGCTTTGATCCCAATGTTATAGACTGCTTTGAGGGGATGCTGGCTGAGGGGGTTACCCCTCTAGAAATCTTAGAGACAGTATCCTCCAAATAGCTGTCTCTTCACCAGCACCTGGATCAGAGCTGGTAGAAGCCCAAGTAGCCATCCAGCTATGGACACCTCCTTATTGTTTTGGGGAAACTGAGGCCCAGGACAGGGAAGTGAAGTTATGAGTGAGCGATGCCAGTGAGTGAGTTTAGAGGACTCAGCAGCCCTGACTCCCAGGCTGGTCTTCTTGCACTAGGAGGGAGAAAAGAAGAAAGAAGAGAAAAAGTGAGATATGAGAGGATGAAGGGGGAATGAGAGAAGAGGAGGAGGAAGAAAGGCAAGCAGAAGAAGGGACGGGGAGTGAGAAGAGGCAGAGGGAGAGATGGGCACAGGCGGCACCCTTGTTTATTTCCCCACCTGAGCAGGCGGGTCTGTGATGCTCACCAATGGTTTCTTCTCTGGTGTCTCAGCTCCCCAATTACACAATAAAGCCTTCCTCTTTGTACCCTTGGGTGAGGCGTGTGGCACCGTGTGGGGCCCTCAGTGGTTGCTTAACCCAAGCAGTTGATTCTGTGAATGATCTGACTCCATAGTCACCTAAAAGGTTTCACAGGCCCTGGGAGGTTTTCCTCCCCAATTTATCACCTGGCCCGGCTGATTCGCACTGTGGATGGAATGAAGGCTAAGGTATTTCCCCTGTGGGGCCTCAGCCTCCCAATCTGTAAATGGGGCTGGGATTGAGACAAGGTTTGGAACACACTATGGCCCTTATAGCTCTGGCATTCTAGAATTACGTTAATCCCAGGAGTTCTTTCTGCTTCCCTCCTTCTTTTCCAGGAATTCCTGAGAAGCGTTACAGAGCAAATCCAGAACTCCTTGCTAGGAATCAATTTCAACCAAAAGGAAGTGTTCCTAAACAAAGAGGATAAGATGCAGGCACCTAAGCTGAGCTTTGCCGACTTGGCCGCTCCCCAGTGGGCTTGCAGAGGACTTGAAGGCTGAGGGTGCAGCTCTGGCAGCGCCCCCCTCCCCCCAGTGGCCTGCCTGGGTCTACACCAAGATGTTCATCTTCTTCATCAACCAAGGTCACTCTGAGCCTCCTGAAGAGGGAAATTATTAAAAACCAGGAATGGGGGAAGACAGAGACATGCCATGTGTCTGAGAAAATGACATACAGACTGATCCCAAAGTGGGACTGGTTATTGCTGTGTCCCACCGAGTGACCGTAGAATGCGGCATTTTAGGAAGAAGAGAGGGTCACAGAGAGGAGACCCGTGGGGCCAAAAATCTTATGATAGTACGCTCGGCCTCAGGGGTAATTAGGGAAACGAAAATCAGCAGCCAAGGAAACACCATCTCATGTCTGTCATACTGGCAAAAATGAAGTCTGATAATACCAAGTATTAACTGAAGTATTAAAGGCCATGGAAAATCAGGCCATTGAGTACATTGGTCATGGGAGTGTAAACCCCTGTGGTGAGCAATTTAGAAAGATCTAGTAAAGCAGAATAAGCATGTCCACTCCCAGGTGTGCCCCCCAGAGAGACTCTGGCACATTCCACAGAATGAAACACGTGGGTATTCGCTGCAGTAGTGTTTGTGATGAGAAAGTGGAAATATCTAAATGCCCATCAACTGGGTACACTGTGGAATAGTCACATAATAGGATAATATAAATTAGCTGAAAATCGTACATTTCAAAATGCTAATCAAAAAAAGCCAAAAACATTGTAAAAGTCTACGTAGAGAATGATGTCATTTTATATAAGGCTTATAAACCTGTAAAACAAGGCTATGTAATTTTTATAGCTACCTACATATGTATTAAAAGTAGAAAAACATGCACAGGCGTGATAAACACTTCACGAAACTGGCTCCCGGGATTGGTGGTGGTGTAAGAATGAGATATGGGAGGTTCACACAGGGAATTTCCACTCTGATTATTTTGTTCTTTTAAAAATTGAAATAAACAGGACTCAATATCTGATAACGCTGGAAGTTTCTGTACTTAACTTGCTATTCTTATGTCTTTGAAATCATTCAGAATTTTTAAAATAATTTTTTGAAAAGAAGAGAAAACAGGGAAATGCATTGGGCCTGAGTTCCACCTGGGATTCCAGGGACAGTTCTGTAAGTTCCTGCTGCTCCCTTGGGCAAGGCCACTAATCTGGAAGGCAGGGCTTGTGTTCTGTGGTTTTCCTACTGGTTCTAGCTGTAACAACCCCCCAGTCCCGAATAAAATCATTATAAGAGGGATGGGGGCGGTGCACAAGACAAAACAGATTTTAAAAAGAGGATTTGCCGTATTTATATAAGGAGACGGGGACACAAATGGGACCTAGCATCCCATCCACAGCAGCCCCTGCAATACATCTCCATGAAGCCCTGGGGCTCTGAGCCTGCACAATATGAAACCCCTAGTCCAGCCCACACTTTCCATGAGGAAGCCTGAGGGAATCTAGATGGGAAGAAATAAAGGACTGAGACTAGGGTGAGGCAAGGGAGGCACCTCGGATGCAACACTTAGGGAGGATTCACTCCCAGGGTCGTTCAAGTGCCACCCCGCCCTTGGGTGTCCTCACAGAAACCCTGCTCCCCTCCTCCTCTTCTGATAGCTATGCGCTTGCTCATTGCCCCTCCTGGAAAGCAAGCTCAGTGGGACCAGGCCCTGTGTCTGGCTCACTTAATCCATCCAGAGGGCTAGCCTGGAGCCAAGCACACAGTAGGTGCTGAATATGTTTGCTGAATGATTGATTAAGGGAAAGAAGGGAGGGAGGGAGGGAGGAAGGAAGGAAGGAAAAGAGGGAAGGATGAAATAAGGAAAGATGGACGGATGTGAGCCTCCTTCCCCGTCTCCAAAGCTTGCCTCTGGGCTGCCAGCCAACCTGGACTAGCCACTTTGCTCCTGGGGGCAATGAGTGTGGGTAATTACTCTCTTTGGCCTTACTCATCCTTATTCTGGGACCGTGTGCAAAGCGAAGGGTTTCACTTGCCCAGTGGGTACTGAATTACAGCTGTGGAGCGGGAGTTCTATATAATTAACCAGCAGCCGCAAGCCCTGGAGAGTCTGTGAAGTCTGCCCAGTGTGCAGGCGATTAGGCACTGGGCAAGGTGGCTCCTAATTAGCCGTGGCCTGATTTTTACAGGCCACAGTGCTGGGACCCACCTCCTCCCAGGCTGGTTACACACAGGCTGTGGGGGTTCTTTACCAACACTCCATGAGTAGAAATGGGGGCCAAAAAAAGCAGAATTCTGCGTGTGTGCATATTTTGGTTGGGGGGAGCATATTTCTTAGAACTATCTTGAGAGACAGCAGACCCAGCCTCTCTGGCATGTACAGCTTTTTCAATCTCCCTGTCTGTCTGCCTGTCTGTCTGCCTCTCTCTCTCTCTCTCTGTCTCTCTGTCTCTCTCTCTCACACACAAACACACACAGATATACATTGTCACCTTAGGTGATGGAACAAATCTCTGGAACAAAATTTATTTAAAGGAAACACGTAGAACCTTAGAGTTTGTCAAAATCTACAGAACCTCTTCCTGATGATAAGATCTTTAAAATCCCCTCAGCACAGCCCTCAGAACTTGGATCACACAGAGGGGAGAATCTTGTTAGCCCAGCAGGGGAGGTAGGGGAACTGCCCCTGCTCCTCTCAACCAGCCTCCCATCCTGAAGCCCTGCCCGCCAGGGTTCGGGACTCTGTGTGGTTGTTCACCCCTGTGTGTCCCGCTTCTCCCGGCTGGACATGGGCAGATGTGGGATTAAGATGTTTGCCCTTTATGTTCTTCATGGCTTCCTACTTGTCCTTTGAGCTGTCTACTCTAGCATCTCCTGTCTTGCCCTTGCCATCTCCCTTCTAAAGATGACCAACAGATGTTCAGAGAGGTGACAGGCCTTGCCAAAGCACAAGGGTGTAACTCCAGGCATATCTGACTCTTTATCAAGCTGCCTATAAACATATCACTCCCTCTAACCATGAAATCTTAGTAATACCTACCATTCCGCAAGCACTTGGTGTATTAAATGCCTAATCTTTTTCATTTTCTCTTAATCTTCACCACAGCTCCATGAGTAGACCAAGTTATCCTCATTTTATAGTTGAGGTTCACAGAGATAAAGGAGCTTGTCTGAGCTTGTATGGCAAGCAGATAAAGGAGCCAGAATTGGAGCCATGTGTGAAGGACAGCAGCCCTTATTCTTCACCATGCTCATTCTTGCTAGAGTGTGAAAGGCTGATGAGATGTGCACAGTTGGTGGAAGAACGACTAGACCAGGGCTCACTTCCTGGGTGTTAATGGATGGTGAAGCTGGGAGGCAGGGACATGCAAATAATACCTCAGTGAGGTACCATAACACTTCTTTGCACTTGTCAAGTGGGCAGACATTTCAAAGTCTGAACAGAGGAAGTATCAGAGGAGGAAGTGGGAAAATGGTGACTCTTGGAAGTTGCTGGAGGGAGTGTAAATTAATACAGGGTCTTTGGAGAGCAATTGTCCCCTTTAACCTAGCCGTCCTCCTTTTAGGGGTGAGTGAGTCTTGTATACTCATATACATGACATGAATGGGGATGTTCCTTGTAGCATTTTTATAATAAAGAAAATGTGGTAAAAGGGCCCAGGGCAAGGGCAGATGCAAGAAAACCAGTTAGGCATTGAGTGCTGTATCTTCACCGGAGGTGATGGTTACTCAAACCAGGTGGCAGCCATGGAGGCAGACAAGATGTTCAGAGGATCTGGTTAGAAGTGATGCGGGGAGCAGGAGCTTCTTTGGGAAATTTGAGATGCAGTTTGAATTCCACGTGGAGATGTTGAGTAGCAGCCAGAAATGTGAGCCTGGAGTTCAAAAGAGAGGCCCGGGCTGGGGATGTGAATGGGGAGTCACTAGCACATAGATGATGTTTAAAGCCATGAGCCTGTTAATTTTTTTATGTCTTATAAATAAAAGAGCTGAAGCAAATATGACAATATTGACAGTGGTGGTTGTAATACTATTCTTTGTACTTTTTTAGTATGTTTGAACTTTTTAATAATACAATTAATGATTAAATAGTTTAGAAAACCACAAGACTCCAAACTGCTGAGCAGTTCTGTCGTGAGTGCCTTAGACCTAAAGAGTGGGTGCTGGCAATGAGCTAAGGAGCCAGGTTCAAATCCCCGCCACCAGCAACCTGAGCTCAGTTACCTGGGGTGGACCCTCTCTCTCTGGGCCTCTGCTTCCCCATATGGACAAGAAGCTGGCCTGTGACATCTCAGGGTTCTTACAGCGCTGACCATCTAGTTTCAAGCTGGTGCTCCTAGGGCATGTAGGGCTTTGATTTTGTTCATCCACATCTTATGTCTAGTCCTACAGAGGAAGCCATAAATACCAATAAGAGGGCCTTGTAGAAAGGAGGGTATAGCTCAGTGGTAGAGCACATGCTTAGCATGCATGAGGTCCTGGGTTCAATCTCCAGTATCTCTCCATTAAATAAATAAATAAATAAACCTAATTACCCCCCCCCCCCGAAAAAATTGGGGAACTCAGAGACTAAAACTCTTCACAATATTTACTGCTGATGAATGCATCCCACTCAGGACCCAAGGGACCAGTTGAAGAATAGTCTCTGAGCTGGAAACATACAAATGGGTGGGTGGCTGAATCGATCTGCCAAGTTGTAAGAGACGTAAATGATGATAATAATATTAATAATGAAATAATGATAATATTTATGTGCCAGACTCTGAACCTAGTGCTGAATGCATCCTCTCATTTAGCCCTCACAGCATTAGTGCTATAGGATTATGGTTTTCATCAGCCAGTCTTTGCAGATGAGGAAACTGAGGCTCAGAGAGGTTAAGCAACTTGCCCCAAGTCACACAGCAAAAGAGGAGGGATTAGAACCCAGGCAGTATGACTCCAGATCCCAAGCTCTTGACCACTCTTGGTGAGTGACAAGGTCCTCTAAATCTCTTCAGCAAGAGCCAGAGAAGACAGCCTGGATGTAACTCTGTTAATTGAGCCATTTATTCATCAGCAGCTCATAAATATTTACTGAGCACTGACTGTGTTGCAGCACTCAGTGTGCCTGGCCGTGGGGATGCTGAGATTAATAAGTACAGCCTCTGCTCATGAGAACCTTGTAGTCTAGAGAGAGGTCAGTTTATAAACCAGTGTAATAAAACCAATGGCTCCAGGCTGCTCCTGGGGAGATGTGTATGTCCAGAGGGGCCCTGTATGGGAAGGATGGTGAACCCAAGAGCAAAACACAGACTAGCTTGTGGAGTGGCAGCACATGGCCTTTCTCTGCTATCACCACCGTGGCTGAACCTCCAATCCCAGACCATGAGTCCTGGGATCTCTGGGTACAGAAACAGTAGGTGTTTAGCTCTCACCTTTATAGGATGGGGGAGATGAAGACCCAGTCATTTTAGGTTAAGAGGGGAAGTGTTAGCTGCTCCTTTGGAACAAACTTTTCCTTCTTCTGAGAAAACCACTTGAATTTTCTCACGTGGAGGCCAGAACTGGAGAAGGAGTATTTAGACCTCAGTGGCTCAAAGGGACAACCACTGCTCTGTGACCACAGAAGAGCTGCTCAGGCAGGACTGCTGCTCTGTAGAGCAGTTCTTACCTCAGAGGGGAGCAGCAATGGAATTTAGGAGATCCACAAAACCCTTGAACTGGTAGGGGAAAATGTTGTGTATTTGTGTATTTTTTTTCTGGGTAGAGCTTTCATCAGATTTTTCAAAGGGCCCCTTGAGTCCCCTGAGAAGGTTAAGGATCACTTCTTCAAAGAAATACAGTCATCCTTCAGTATCCACAGGGGACTGGTTCCAAGACCCCAGGGGATACCAAAATCCACGGATGCTGAAGTCCCTTACAGAAAATGGCAAATACAGTCGGGCCTCCACAGCCGTGGGTTCCGCCGCCACAGATACGGAGGGCCGATTGTATTGTCTAAGAGTGGATTTAAGCTGTGCCCACCAGCCCCTGCATGTTCTTGTGGCAGCGTGTGTGTTCTTATTTTCCTGCTGCCGTGCACAGATCAGGAGCCGAGAGCCCAGAAGATGGGCAGGAGGGGAGGAGGGGCACGTGGATGCGCTTCCCCAGGCACTGGACAGCCTGGGTGCAGCCGACACAGAGTCAACACAAACTCTACTGCCCGATGCCACACATGGTCTTTTCTACCTGCACAGCCCAGAAACTGGGAAATATCCTCATGCTTGGGGATTGGATTTTGATATTACCATTCAGTTGAGGCCTTAAGCAACATCGCAGTGCCTGTCATCCAAGGAAGAGGCAACTCCTGGCCCAGAGAATGAGGAGGGAGGAGAGATGGCTTAGATTAGGGTGAAGGAAAATCCTTTCCTTTCTCTGGGCTCACTTGGTATGGCCAGACTTTCAAGGCATTTATATCTGTTTCAGGGCACTCCCAAGAGAGGTGCAGGCAGGAGTGGGAGAAGCTGGCCCTGCCAGGAGATGGGCTGCAGCTGGGCTGGGAATGCAGGCCTAGCTAGACGGATCCAGCCTCTGGTCTTTGAAAGCAGTCCTGCCTGGTTGTGGGTTTCCAGGGCTGAGATGTCCTTCTGCCCTTCTGAACATTAGCTCTGTTTTTACTCGCCCTTGGCTCCCCAGTGCCCAGCACAGTGCTGGCCCTTGAAAGGTGCCAAATGAATGAACATGCCTGGATCCCCTACTAGGCTGTAAACTCCTTTCAGGCAGGGACCACTCGGGATCCCTACAACGTGGCCCCAACCTACCCTCCCCAGTGCCCTGATGACCACAGGGCTGAATCCCTTTCTCCTCATTGGAAGTTCTCAGCTCCAACCCATGGTTCCATGGGTCAGACTGAGGCCCTGGTGGTCCTTGTGGATGAGGATGGAGACCCCACTAACCTACAAATGGGAGGAACTATCTCCATTGGTTGTGGCCAGGCCCACTTCTTTTATGGCCTTTCTGAATGGTGACAGCATCTTTCAGCAGAGGTCTTCTGGACCCACATGCAAGAGATTCATTCACTCATTCATTTGTTCACTTACATTTTCACTCACTCCCTCACTCATGTCTCCAGTCATTTGGCTATACATGTGATTCATTTACTCTTTCAACAGCCACCAAACGTGCAGAATATTGTGTGCATATAGAAATGTTTTAGACACAGGTCTTGCCCCTGAGAGCTCCCAAATTGGGGCGAGGGGTGTAAGAGCCATGAACACAAATAATCAAACAGCAGAGTAAAAAGTAGTAAATGTCACGAGAAATGTACAAACATATCACCGAAGCACCAGAGAAGAAGAGATTTCTTCCATCTGAGAGGGGGGAGAGATCAGAGGAAGCTTCCTGGAGTAAGTATAACCAGCAGCAGCACCGGAATTTCTATATGGAAAGTGGGGTGAGGATGGCAGCTTGCGGGGGAAGCTGCATTGTCTGGCGGGCACTTTACATAAGACTGAAGAGTAGTCAGCTGCCTAGATCGGAGAATGAGGTTATAATGGAGATTGGGGGAGGTGGTTAAATCTCCCCAGAGTCTCCTCTTGCTTCTGCCACCCGAGAAATGGAATTTGAGCTCATGCCTCAGTCAACGAGGAGGATTTATTTGGGTTCAGTGTGACAAGGAAAGGATGAACCCCTAACAGAAGCAAAGGCCTGGAGGAGGGGAAAGTTCAAGGCAAGGACAGGGAGACTGGAGTCCTCAGGTGTCAGGGGAACAAGAAGAAGGGAGTAGTGGGCAGGGAACTTGGAAAGGTAAGTTGAGCTTGGAATGCAAAGTGAAGATGTTTGGGGTTCATTCTGCAGATGGTGGGAGCCATAGAAGGTTCTGGGCAAGAGAGTGACATGGCCAATGCTGTTTTCAGGGCTGTATCTCTGAGGCAGTGAGGAGAATGAGGAGGAGGGTGTGAGACCGGAGGAGGGTGTGAGACCGGAGGAGGCTAGTTCCAGGCTAGTGCCCTAATGGTCAGGGTACAGAACAAGGGTACAAGTGGAGAACCCCATACCACCTGACTAAAATATTTAAAAGTTGTAAATCAAATTAGCAAACAAAATAGGTTCTGCCCTCCTACCTCGACAAAGACAGCTTCATTGCAACCTGGAACATGGAGGTGCCGGGAGATCCACCCCATGGTCCCACCCCAATCTGTGGCCCAACTCCCCAGGCTCCCCACCCCTAGCTCTTCCCTCAGCACACCCGTGGGCACACAGCCCACACGTCCAAACTGTGTTTGCACCCCCAGCGAACAGCCACCCCTCAGGCCTAGAGGGACACACACTGGCTGCACATCTGCCCCTGGAAGCCTGGGGAGGAGGACTGAGCAAACCCTTAGAAGCAAGTGGGCTTGGGAAGATAGAAAATTCCAGAATCCAGAGGGCTCCATGTGTGGTCTAGAAAGAGAGCTTACAGGCTCTGGCTGGGCACATGCCCCTGACTTTTGAAAGCAAGGCCAGGAGAGGGCCCAAGGGGGCCTTCTAAAGCCTAGGGCCCAGAATAGGGGTCCCCACATGCCCATGGTAAGGGCTTTCATAGTCAACCAGGAAGACAGAATGAGACCTGGGCCAGGGCAGGAACAGCCCCTGTCAAGGAGGGAACAGAAATGGCAGATGATAGAATGGGTACGACTTGGGGAGGGGACACAGGTGGCTCCTAGTCAGAGCACTGTGACTGCCACGTGAGCCTGAGCCTGGCTTCCTGACACCTTGGCAGGTGGGCAGGTACAGCCACCAGAATGACTGTACTGCTCACCTGCTCCTCTGCCCTCCTTTTGCCTGCTCTCCCCAACCCCCAGACAGTGGCTGGGCCGTGTGCAGGGCGTCTGGCCCCAGGGAGAGGTGGGGTGAACCCAAGTCTACACCCACATGGCTATAAATAGGGAGCCTTGAGCAACTGCTCACTCAGCCTCCCTTCCCCAGCTGTGACAGCATCAGAGCCTCTCAGACACCTGGACCATGGACCCCGGGGACTGCACCTGCATGTCTGGTGAGTAAGGATGCCCACCCCAGGGTCCCATGACCTCTCACCAGCTTCCTACAGGGAGCCTGCAGGACTTGGATTAATTCTTCTCTTCTTCCAATTAGAAGCACCAATGGGGTTTATCCCAGACTGGCCACCTCTGGGGCAGCTCCTATGCTCTGTTGGGTACCAGCTTGATTTGCTAGAATTAATAGCCTGGCTTAGGGATGACTGTGGGAGGTACCTAGTAGTAAGACCCTGCGGGCAGCCACCAGGGCAGGGGAAGAACTCTGACCCAGAACAACCTGCTTTTAATCCTTTGCTGCCATTCACTCCTGACACTGATTACTTCCGGGCCTCAGTTTCTTCATCTCAAAACTAGAGTTACTCATCGTCCCCAGCTGCCCACCTCCCAGGGTTGCTGTGAAAGTGCATCTTAAAGCATTTGCAGATGTCAGAGGAGTTATTAGAAGCACAGGTGGACCTCCAAGTCTGAAACTGCTTAATTCCATGGACGCATGTTGGCCAGGAGGAAGGAAGTTTGGGTTCAGAGCCATCCTGGTTTTTATGGCCTTGGGAAATAGTATAAAGAAGTCTTACAAGCCTCCTTGGTCCCTAACAGGACATGTCTGTCCCCAAAATTTGCCAAAAAGACAAAAGCTTCCAGCATTTTGAAACTCAAAATTATAGGTGGGATTTTTTCTTTTCCAGTGTAAATGGTCTTTATGACATGGAAACAAGTTGTAGCTGGGGCTCTCACTTTGGGCTTGTTTCTGTCCTTTGCTCTTCCTCCTACCCATTCAGGGCTTCCATCTTGCCTGATACCTTGAAAAGGTGAGGAGGATATTAAAGGCTTCAACAGTCCCTGGGGGACCTTGGACTTGTAGAGTTGGCTTAGCCTAGTGGTTCCCAAGCCAGCTGTGCATTAGAATCATCTGGGTTGCTTTTTAAAAATACTGACCCCTTTTCCCCACCCAGACCTATGAATCAGAATATCTCAAGGTTGGCCTGAGGAATCTGCATTTTAACAAGTGCCCCGGGAGGATGCTGATGCAGCCAACCCAGTTTCCATCTAGGGACTGTGACTAGGGAACCACTGGACAGTCCTTACTGGGGTGATTCTTGGCAGCATCTTCACCCTTTTGTCCAGCCACTGCCCAAGGACAGCCCAGAATCTCTGCCACCGTGATAGCCTAGAGCATGCCTGTGTGCCCCGCTCCACCTTGGTCCTCATATTTGTAGCTCTGTTCTTTTTTCTAGCAGGAATCTGCATCTGTGGAGACAACTGCAAATGCACAACTTGCAACTGTAAAACGTGTCGAAAAAGTGAGTGTGGTGAGCGGGGGCACTGCTGGTCTGGCGCTGGGAGAGTCTGTTCCTGCCATCCTCAACCCTCCAGCCATCATGGGATTGAGGGGGTTCTGGGTGCCTTTTACCCATTTGGGAGGGATCTAAAATAAAAGCTGAGCCCCCAGGGCTACAGCCCACCTGGGGATGAGGGCATCCACTGTGTTTCAGAGGTTTGGATAGGAAGAGGACTGGAGGGGGTTTGAGCCTGCCCTGTGGTGAAGGGGATAGAGCACTGGCCCGGCATCATAAGCCTTTGGATCTGCCACTCTCCAGCGGCCTTGGGCCAAACCTTTCCCCTCCCTGGGCCTCGGGTGGACTTTGAGTGACCCGAGGTCCCTTTATGCTCTAATGTCCCATAACTTCTGGTCCCAGGTTTTTTGCTCATGTAGATCAGAGCCTGTGTGTGGCATGCCCTTCTTTTTCTACTTCTAAGTGGTGATGGGGGAAGTGGTCATATGGGAGAGTTGACCCAAAGCTGATCTGTCCATCTCCTGACCCTTTCAGGCTGCTGTCCCTGCTGCCCCCCAGGTTGTGCCAAGTGTGCCCAGGGCTGCATCTGCAAAGGGGCATCTGACAAGTGCAGCTGCTGCCCCTGAAATGCATCCATCCTCGTGCTGGAGACGAGGTCTGGGAAGCATCTGTACAGTGCGTTAGTCAAGAAGTTGAATGATTGTACAATAGGTTGTGCTTTTTATAAATCTGCCCAAGTCAGGTGTTGGTGATGTTCATGTGAAGTGCTTGGAGCAATAAAGTTTACACTCCTTGTTGTCTGGTGGCTCAGAGCATTGTTTTACCCTAACCCAGCAGGACCAAGAAGGGCTGAGCCTGTGCGTATGTGCCAGCCTGCACCCCTTCTGCAGATGGCTGCTAACCTCGAGATCCTGCCGCTCTACCTGAGGGGTTTCTCCTGCTGCATGAGCTTGCTTGATGCATGCACAGGGCAGGATGCCCCTGGGAACAGCCCTTAACCGACAACAAACAGGAGCTAGTGGATTAATACCACCAACATCTTTATCCTGACAGTGGGATAAATGTGAGTCACGTTCTATACCATCTCCCAGAAGTCCTCAGCAGCACTGAACTCCAATAGCCCACGGAGGTGACCTGCTCATTAACACACTCCTTATTGCTTTCCTTCCTTCCCTGCCCCACTTCTCCATTCTCCTTCTGGGGCTTCCTGGGGTCCCCACCCAAAGAAACTACTTGTATAGTGTCTGCTTTGGGGGTAACCCAATCTCTCCTAGAACAGTGTTGGCCCCGAATGCCTTGTGCGAATGATGCTGTTTAAGGGACTTTAGCCCTGAACCAGCCATGAACAAGTAGGTCTGTGCAGATCTAAAGAAAACCCTCAAGGCCAAGACAATAAGGGCATTAGCTGGTTGAGTTATCTGGGTCCACCTTTAGGACAGGGTAACTGGGCAGAAACGGACCAGGCAAAGCTGGAGCTGTTCTCTGAAGCTCTTGCATTTCACAGAAGTCAATGTAAAGAGAAACTGAGTTCTTTGTTATATCCCCCACCCCCAGCCCCAGACTGCTGACACATGTATCTAGTGCTCACTCCACCAGCACAATTCCAATTAAGTTTGATGATAATAAGAGCTGCCATTATGCACCAGCTAAATGCACCAGCCCCGTGCTGAGCACTGCACACACGTGCTCCCCGTTTAATCCCTGTAACAGCTCTGCAAAGGGTGGGTTGTGTGGAGGAATCCTTGATTTTTTGAAAAAAATTTTAATGTTTTTTAAAAGTGAAGTATTGTCAGTTACAATGTGTCAATTTCTGGTGTACAGCACAGTGTCCCCGTCACGCATATACATTCATATATTTGTTTTCATAGTCTTTTTCATTAAAGGTTATTACAAGACATTGAAAGGGGGGAGGGTATAACTCAGCATGCATGAGGTCATGGGTTCAATCCCCAATACCTCTATTAAATTAAAAAATAATAATAAATAAACCTAGTTACCTCCCCCCAAAAAACAAAACAAAAAAGACATTGAACATAGTTCCCTGTGTTATACAGAAGAAACTTCTTAAAATCTGTTTTTAAAATTATTTTTAAATAGGTCTTCATGAATGGTGTACAAAACACAAAAGCTACAAAGGGTATAAGACTCCTTCCCACCTTTGTGCCCCAGCCCCAGGACAATTTTCACCACTGGTGTCATCTCCCAGAGATATTCCATGGCTGCATAAGCACACTGACATAAAGCGTGTCTCTCTCTCACACACACACATGCACGCACGCACGTACATAATATGTACCCAGGGAAAGTGGGCAAGTGTTTTCTCTCAGAGTAAACTCTCTGCCGATTTTTTTTTCCCACTTAAGAGAGGAGAACAGGTAGAAGGAAGACCCCCTTGTCCCCTTTCCTACAGGATAGAAGGTCTCTAGACAAACCCCCACAAATGTTCCAAAGAGGGCAGTTCCAGCTGCCTACTGGGGGCAAGAGTGAAGACTTCCTGCTGGAGGTGGCACTGGAGCAGGGACTTGAAGAACACACAGGATTTTAAACAGGTAGAAATTGTGGCAGGACATTCCATGAAGAGCTAACAGCTTGAGCGGAGGCGAGGAGCAGGAAAGCCTGGGGTATATTTCTGGGTTAGCATGGGTTCCATTTGGTTGTGAGAGTAGGTGGGGGCCAGTCTCTTCCTTGGAGAGACTGGAAAAGTAGGCCAAGGGGAACTGGAGTCTATCACTTGCTAGTTCCGGATCCTGGAAGGTTTCTGAACAGAGAAGTGCTCATTGAGCACCAATTACGTGTTAGGCAATCTGCATGAAATCTCGTTTAACGCTGTCCATAACCCAGGAGGTAAGGGGTGTTAGCATCCCCACTGAGTAGCTGAGGGGATCTGGGGGGATTCAAACTCATCTGTCTGACACCAAAGCCAGTCACTCTTAAGGACTTCAGTCTTCACTCACTGTGTTTAGGAAGAAGATTCTAGCAGTAGTGTCAGGGTGCTCCAGGTTAGCGGGCAGTGCAGTAACCCCAGAGTGGTCCCTGCAGTTCAGGAGCCCTGAGGGCTTTCTCTGGGTTCCCCAGTGAAAGTGGCCCCTTCCCCCTTCATAACTCCCTCCCTGTGAGCCACAGATGTCTGGCCCCAGCCATGCACAAGAACTTCCATGACAGAGTGACCCTTGAACCCCAACCCACCAGCCTCTGACTCGTGCAGGGTTTAATGACTACTCCCCCATAACCCCCACTGAGGGGAGACTGCAGGCCCCTCTGTCTCTACTGAGGAGTTTCAGCCTCTAGGAACACTCCACATTGCAATCTGATGAACCAGGAATAAACTCTGAGAACCAACAAATTGGCACGGTTGCTGGGGTCATCCTGGCCACCTTATAAAACCTGAAAGAGAGGAGGCAGTTCTTCCCGCCTCCTCCCTCCAACACCCCTCATCCCGCCAATGGCCAAAGAAAAGAGCCGACCCTCCTTGTGGCCTTTAGAACAACACAAAAGTGCTGATGCCCAGCTAGGGAGGACGCAGGAGGGAGGAGACAGAACCAGCAGCCAGGTAGGATTTGAGCACTCAGGGGGTCAGCCTGGTGTAGGGCAATAATAGTTCCCCAACTGCAGTCCTTCGAGAACCACTTGCACGCTTTCAGTCATAACCACATGTCATACTTATATTTATTTTAAAAGGAAACTTTGTATCACTACTGTAGAGGAGAAATGGAATCGTTTGTCATAAACAGGGAGTAACAATGGAGATATGGAGGAAACGAAGCAAGCTTATTACATGTTTAGCTAGGTCCTGTGGCAGATTGAGGCTCCCTTGCTGTCCTTTCCCTGACACCTTACCCTCCCTCTGTTAAAAAGGGGAGCTGGGCAAGCATGGGAAAAGCATTGAAGACATCCTAAAACCAAGCTGAGGGAATCAGGAAGATGGATGGAGAACCGAAATGGTGAGTCCAGGTTATTTAATAAACTCATCTCACTTTGAGAAGCTGGACCACTGGTATCAGACTTGGAGTTGAGACGTGTTTCAAGTTCCAGCTTCACTACAACATTGCTGTATGACTTTGGACAAGACCCTTGCTGTTTCCGGGTCTCCTCGTCTGTTAAAATAAGACAGGTGGTTCCCATGGCATGGGTTTTTGGGAGGAGTCTCAAAATCACTGCTCAAACCCTGGGGTGAGCGGGGCAAGGATAGGACAGGAAGGGGAAGGACACTGCCAAATTGAGGGTAAGACCCCAGGTGCATCAGTAAACTGGTGGCAGTTGGAAAGTCAATGTCACAAAAGGCAAGAATTGGGTCCCAGAACCTAGTTATGGCAACTCACTACTGTCTCAGGCACAAAGATGTGGTCCCTTGGAGATGAGAGCTGGGCCCTTGACATTGTAGGGATGGGACCTGGTCCAGGCTAGGGCTGGCCTGGAGTGGAGAGTCCATCTATACTAGGAGGTCTAAGGTCAGGGCTTTGATGACCTCTTAACTGCTCTCAGGTGTGAAAAACCACCTTTACCGTGGGCCAGGCTGGGTTGACTCAGGGCCACTGCAGGTCACAGAGGGCCCATATAGGGCATTTTCAGGGGCCTCAGACCTGCCTTGTAGGTAGAGAAAGGAGGCAGGATAACTTCCTTTGTTGCCAATCTGAAGATTCTGAAATTCCATAAAGTTTGCTTAGGGTATCACAGCATCTTTGGCTATCCAGGAGCCTGGCACCTAATAGGCGCTTAACAGCTGGAATTCATGGCAAATTGAATTAAAGATATCAGGGCAGGCTGAATAGCACTGTGCTTAGATTTAAGTCCTGGCTCTGCTTCCAGGCCAAATCACCTATTCTGCCCAGCCTCAGTTTCCTCCCCCTGCAAAATGGGTTAACAGTACCTACCATAGGGTTATTGGTTGGAGTCAATAGGATAATATGTGGAGTGTTTAGCTCCACGTGGTGCTTCTGGTGCCTAGTGCGTAGAAAGCACTCAGCAAATGCTGGACCCTTTCCATATTAGTCACTAGCAGTCATCTGGTTGGCCTATATGAAAAATGGGAAGAGAATTCCTTGCTAGTTTTTGGAAGAACTGGAACTAGAAACCATGGGGCTCCTAGACCAGTGCCCCTTCTCCTGCTTTAGCTGCCCCTGTGACCAACATTGCTCATTCAACATTCATTCTACTAATAAATCCAGATCTCTCCCCAAAATGACTTCATCTGCAGATTAAGTATATTTGTTAACTCTTTTGATAAACTACTATTTACCCAGGCTCCTAAACTCCTGGCCAATTTTCAGTCACAGGAGAGTAAATTGGGAAACTCTTTAAGAGTGATCTGATCACCCTGAGTGATCTCCAGCCCTCAGCCTACCTGGTCCTTCCTGCTGGCCCCAATTTAATTAAAAAGATAAGCATCTCCATGAACTCCCTTCTCCCAGGAAGCACTGGAATTGGGTGCATCAGTCCTCCAGGGTGAAGACTGATGTCTGTGACTCAGCTGGCCCAAGCCGAAACCTGTCATCCTCTTCTTTGTTTGAACTGCAGCTACAATTCAGGAAGCACAGAACTGAGGTTAACAATGGAGCTCGGTGTTAGCTGGGAGCTATAGGGATCTCAGGCTCCTGCAGGGTTCTCATCTGACCTCCTGAGTTTCAGATTCATTTGCAGATGGTTGGTAAGAGCCAACATGGTTAAAGCCCTGCTCTGAGAGCCTTCCAAGTGCCATCCGATTTAAGCCCCTGACAAACTTGTTCCCATTTTACCCTCAAGCAACCCAAGGCACAAAAATGTTAGCAACTTGCTAGTAACTTTCCATATTACTAGTAAGTGGCAGAGTCAGACTGTGAACGTAGCCGGCTTGATTTCAGAGCTACTCATTCATTCATTCATTCATTCAATAAATGTCTCCTGTGTACAGGACACTATTACAAGCACTTCAGATGTGCCAGTGAACAAAAGCAATGATTCCTTATTGGATCACGGTGCTTAAATTTTAAAGGAGACAGCACATAAGCTTTACAAATAAATAAGGTATTTAGTTTGTTAGAAGGTGTTAAATGCTATGAAAAAAAGAAAAGATAGAGCAAAATATGAGGAATCACGAGTCCAGGGGGTTTGAGGTGTGTGTTGCAGTTTTAAACAGGGTAATCATAGTGAGCCTCATGGAGAAGGTGAAATTTGAGCAAAAAACTTAGAAGAAAGGAGGGAGTGAGCCATGTGGCTATCTGGGGAAGGAGCATCACAGGCAGAGGGAGCACAGAATCATTTTACATTGTGAGAATTAACAAGGGGTCAGAGGAAAATAAAGGTAGGAGTGAGGAGGGACCCTCTGGAGCAACACATCTATGTGAAATGCTCTTCAGAGGTCACAAGCTGAGAACTGGAGGATGAGGGGCCAGCCAGGTGAGGAACGGGGGAGAGGGTGTTCCAGAAAGATGTTATGGTTTTCAGACCTCTCAATATCCTGGTCACCCTTGGGTGTGGGGTGCTATATTAGGGGTCTCCAGGGAAACAGAATCAGTAGGAGATATACAGAGAAAAAGAGTATGAGAGATATTGATTGATTTTAGGTATTGGCTCACATGATTATGGACACTGAGAAGTCCCACGATCTGCCATCTGCACACTGGAGACCCAGGAAAGCCAGTAGTGTAATTCAGCCTGAGTCTGGAAGCCTGGGAATGGAGGTGCCAATGGTGTAAGCCCCAGCCCAAGTCCAAAGGTCTGAAAACCAGGAGTCCAAGGGCAGGAGAAGATGGATATCTATTTCCGCTCTGGCAGAGAGCAAATCACCTTTCCTCCACCATTTTGTTCTCCTTGGACCCTCAACAAATTGGATAATGTCCACCCACAATGGTAAGAGTGATCTACTGATTCAAATGCTAATCTCTTCTGGAAACATCCTCACAGACATACTCAGAAATAATGTCATAACAGCTATCTGGGCATCCCTGAGCCGGGTCAGATTGCCACATAAAATTACTCATCACAGTGGGAGATGCGGGGAGATGGTTCTCCCAGCTCTGAAGACTTAATCCCAGGGAAATCTGAGAGGCCTGAGGGGAAACGGCGGGGAGGCAGCTTTGGCTGAGTGTGTTGGCAGCACATTTCGCCTGGCACTGAAAGTCCTAGATATTGAGGCCTTGAATGGGGCCAAGGCTAGGGCCTAGGCCAGATGAGTCTGAGGCCAGAGTGCTCTTAGGCAAAACAAAAACAAACAAGAAATGAAGTGGTGAGCTCTAACATCTGAAATTGGACAAAACCAATTGGGAACCAATTTGGGTTTCACGTTAAATATCTTGGGATGTTAAAAGATAGCATCTCCTCTCTGGACTCTTCCTTATTCCTCTTTTTTTTTTCTTTTTCTTCCTTCAACTTTACCGAAACTTAGGCTTGTGGGCCAACACACAGTAAACTTGCAAAAGCCTGGAGAAACCATCTAGCTCAACCCCTTAGTTGAGGCCATTTGCAGCACCCCCCCAACCTAATATTTTGGGGGTGGGGAGTTTCCAACTGACATTTTAAAGTGCTTGTTCAGCTCAGATTTAGAACAGAGGATCAGCTTTAAATGGGGATGTTCCCGGAGCAAGATCCAGTCTCCTCGCGAGTCTCAGTCTGTCCCACTCAGCAAAATCAAAGTCTGGAGATGCACCAGACCCACAGTCATTGTAGGGGGAAGCCTTGGGACTTCCACAAAAGGAGGGCTGCAAGTCCTAAGGGGACATTGCTACCAACCAGGGTCCTTGGACTCTGTAATCAATAGAAATCGAAATCAATAGGAGGCCAGGCGAGAAATTCAGGCAAGGTTTTACTGGGGCTCGTGCTGCAGCACCAGGAAGCGAAAACAATAAACAGGTGTCCTTGTTCTATCTCTGAGGAGGGCAGGCTTGTTCCTTAAACAGGACGAGGGTAGGGGCCGACTGGTGGATCGGGCCAGAGAGGTGGCTTAAGTAAGCTGCCCAGCCCTTTGGTGGTGCTGTGTGCAGGGATCACACATAGTACCTTGCTTTTGCTCCCGGCAACTCAGAAGTGGCAGTTGGTTTGTGGCCTTTTTGTATACTGTTCATAAATTGCTGTGACTGCACATGCATGTGGTTATTTTTAGACACATAGTTTCTTTGAATTCTGTTGCTCCAGGAGACGTTTGTCCAGCTGCAAATGCAAGCACCCTGGTGGAGTGGCCCAGGTCCCAGCCTATCTCAGCATCTCTTTTAAAAAAGGTAAGTTGGGATGTGAGAGGGGATAAGATCCCTTTGGAAGGGCTTGTGGAGGAACTTCCATTCTTGGGGAGGCAATAGGTGTTCCAACCAAATGCCAGATGCTAACCCCTTCCACCTCCACCTTTCAAATGTTATTGCAGGGATCCTGGGATAAGTTTTTTTTCACTCTGCCTCTAGACGAGGCTTGCCCTTGTGAAGCCCAATACAACCATATGAAAGGTGCTTGCACTACAAGCAAGAAAACTAAGTGAGGCCTCCCCATGGGGGTCATCATGTGACTGCCCTGTCTCAAATGCCATTAGCAATCCTTTCTTCTACTTCTTTACCTTTGATCAGTTGTCTCATGCTGTTCTTTGCTCCTCTGTCTTCTGGGGATTAAGTGTCTCGACTTGCTGAGTGAGGACACTGAGACTGAGAGTAAGGACATGAACTGTTCTGTGTCCAGATTCTGTGGCTGCCTGCCCCTTCATGCCAATCTCTGCCTCCTCTTCTAATCTCTGCGGCTGTTACAGGATGCTCATCACTGGATTCTGGAGGCCCATCTGGATAATCCAGGATGATCTCACCTCAGGATCCTTAATTTAATTATGTCTGCAAAGCCCCCTTCTCCAAATAAGGTAATAGTCACAGATTCCAGGATTTGACATGGATGTCTCTTGCCGGGCCATTTTTCAGCCTACCACAGGCACAAAGGACTCTGAGAAACTCAGCAGAAGGAACAGATAAAAGGAGATCTGCTTCCGTCTGAAGCTAGGATGCAGCTAGCTAGCACCACCATCCCTCCCCGCCCCTCCATACTCCCACTAGTCACCCCAGGCCTGCCCTTGAGGCCTTCCAAAGTAGGTCCCTCCCCAAGCCAGTTTGTGAGACCCTTTCAGTGGTGTTAAGCTTGTCTGCCCAGAAGACAGATGAGGGAACGAAGTCCTAGAGCAGCAGGGTGGCTCAGCACCCCATTTGGGCGAATCTGGCGCACAGGAAAATCCTAGAACAAGGGATAAAGGCGGAGGAAGGATGAGGCAGGGAAGAGCTGGTAAATAAGAACACCCTTTTCTCTCCCTCCACTTTCAAAGGCGAGAAGCACGCACTTTCTGCGGGAGGCCGCTGCACCGGTCCACACTGGCGGGCAAGCGGGCGGGGAGTGTCCCCTGTGCACACGGTGGGAAATGGGTGGCTGCTCGCGCACGGCGGCGAGTTGGGGAGGGCGGCGCGCGCCCGGCTGTGCAAAGGGAATTGGGATGGGGCGGGGGCAGTGCCCCTCACCGGGCACACTGTGTGGGGGTGGGGACCGCTGCCGCAATGCGCGCCTCCGCCCAGGCTCGTGATCCCAGACGGTGAGAGGGGGCGCCGCGCGCCGAGAGAGCCGGCTGTGCATGCGCGCCCCCGCCCGGGGCTATAAAAGCCTCGCCACCTGCTGCCGCTAAGTGCGTCCAGTTGCCAGAAGCCAATTCACCTTCTCCAGCGGCAGCTCTTCTCGACATGGACCCTGAGACCTGCCCCTGCCCTACTGGTGAGCCCCCGCCCCCATCCTGCGGTAGAGCGCTCCCCTTTACTTGCAGAGAACCCCATGTCCTACCCCTTGGCTAAAGGACTTTTGGGGGAAGGGACCCTTATTTCTCATTTGTAATCTCATGAAGGATGGGGCGGCTGCATCCTAAAGGGCACTGAGATTTGGCACGCCACTTCCTCCTTTTAGGCCTGGCTCCACCCCGAGTTTTCCTGCGTTAACCCTTCCTGTGGCACTCCCCTCTCTAGGTGGCTCCTGCACCTGTGCTGGCTCCTGCAAATGTGAGGGATGCAAGTGCACCTCCTGCAAGAAGAGTGAGTGTGGGGACTCCTCTGCCTCTGCCCATGACTTCTGTGCTCCCCTGAGTCAGCATCTGTCCATGCAATATGCAGCGACCTCTAGGCCCCCTATTACATTGCTTCCTACCCTTACTGGAACAGAACCACTCTCGGAAGGCTTAAGACGCACAATCGCAAGGGTCCCATCAATGACTGACACCTAGGCCTGTGGCAGGGTGTTTTTGTAAATTCCTGGAAGATTGCAATGGGCAATTGGGATTGAAAACTGCTCCCCTGGTCCAGCCCCTCCCCTCAAAGTGTCCAGTGCCTGGGGAGCCATTAGTGAGCCTGGGGGTTAGATCTGGGGTTGGGGTCCCTTAGGCCCTTTCGGGCCTTTTTGGATCCCTTCAGTTTTACGTCCCCCGAATCTTCCCAAAGCAGTGTAATATGTAGGGAATGTAGAAGGTGGGGGGATGGGGAACGCCCTTATTCCTTTGTGTGTAAGACTAGGCACCGGCCCCTCATGGGTCTCCTGGACCCCCTACACCTGCACCATCTCTGCTCTTCCAGTTTATCCTTCAGGGCCCTTTTCAAGGCGATTTACCCTGGATATTTTCTCCCTAAGGCTTCACACTCCCCCAGCTCGGGCTAACCCCACCATCCTGGGGACTCCTGCACTCACTGAAGGGGCTGGGTGCTAGTTACTGGGTACCCCTCTTCCACAGTAGCCCAGCATGCAGCTGACACACCAGAGATGCTGAGTCAACCTAGGTGTAATACTAGGAAAGGGGCAGTGAACATCCTCCCTTTTGATGGGGACAGGTGGCAGAAGAGAGGCCATCAGACTGGGTGCCCCTGTTTTATCTGCAGGCTGCTGCTCCTGCTGCCCCGCGGAGTGTGAGAAATGCGCCAAGGATTGTGCGTGTAAAGGTGGAGAGGGCGCTGAGGCTGAGGAGAAGTGTAGCTGCTGCCAGTGAGGATGTGCCCCCTCCGTGCGAAACGTGTGTAAATAGTGCTTCATGGCCCAGTGCCACCTGTCCCCATAGTGAGGCTGGGCAGTGTGTCCCCATCCCCTGCTAGCCACTGGCAAGTGACAATAAATCCTATGAATAGCATAAGCTAAGGACTGGTCTCTTCTTAAAGGGGATTGGGGGTGGGGGTAGAAGGAGCCTAATATGAGGGAACTGCCCATTTGAAAGGTAAAATCCTGAGAGTGGCCACTGATCTATTTGGGGTGGGGACAGAGCTCTGGGGGCAGAATACATCCTCCCCTCACTTCAGATGGCACATGACCCTCCTACCAAGTCAAGCTCAACTCTGGGGAAAGACAGGAGACCAGACCCATATAGGTCTGTCGCTTTCTCCCACCTTTCAGCCTCACTGTCTCTATGTGTACAATGGGGTTGGAGGGAAGTTAAAACCAGACTCTAGCCCCCAAGTCCTGCAGTTTCTGGAATTTTCTAGTTGCTCCTGCAAAACTGCCTATTTTCAGAGTCATCAGAGGAGAGTCCAGGAGGCCCGGGGCCGTCTTGGCAAACTGTCAGCTGCGTTTCCAAGGTTTCACTGCCCTGAAAAGCCTGTCTCCCCTAAACAGATGGTTCAGCTCCTTTTCAAATCTTCTCATTTGGCAGTTTGTCCTCAGCTCTTTCCTTCTTTAAGGGGAAGTAGGGTAATAAGAGCTTTATCCACAGTGGTTGTGGTACAGCCCTTGATGAAAGGGAACACTCAGATCTACCTGGGTTGAATGGAAAAGCAAAATAGAATTCTGGGAGAGAAAAGTTTCCCAGTTAAGAAGACATGATGCTATTAACTCCAGTTTTCCTCCAAGTTAGTTCTTCAGGACAGTCCATTCAAAAGCCCACTGGGATTTTTTTTTTTAAACCTAATGGGCTAAGTTTGGAAAAACAGAGTGCAAAAAGAGCCAAGCCAGTTTTGAAAAGAAACAACCAAAAAGGCTTGCTCTAACCCCCTAGCAGTACCTGTTCTAAAGCTCTAGGAAGCAGTGTTGGCTCAGGAAGAGATCAGTAGGGCAGAGAGGATAGTTCAAAAACAGACCCCAATGCAGCTGCAAGGAAGAGATGATCAAATCAGTAGCAAAAGGATACACTAGTTAGTGGAAAATGTAGAAACTGTTGGCTACCCTTTTGCATATCATATAAAAAATAATTTTCAATTGACTTTCAAATTTCAATTCAAAAGGCCCAGGAACAAAATCAAAGCTGTATAAGAATTTGGAAGAGGAAAATAGGAGAATGCTTATTACTTTGGGGTAGAGATGACTCTTAAATAAGATACCAAAAAGATTGATAAGTATAAGATTATCTTGCCGTTAAGTCCTCTTAAGCAATGTCCTTAATCTTACTTGATCCTAGAACGGTATGATTATTATACTCATTTTACAGATGGGGCAATAGGGCTTAGGATAATTTGCACGAGGTTTGTTAAAAGATAAACTAAGGCATATTAAAAATAAGAGTTTATTTGAGCAAATATCTATTTGAATCGGGCAGCATCCAATATAGCAGATAGGAGCTCCAAGGAGCTGCACAAAATGATGACTTTCACAGCAGAAGGGAGCAGGAACAAAGAAGTTACAATAGGGAAAAAAAGCAAGTTGATTATCGCAGTACCTTTCCTTTAGGGGATGGCTGGGGTCCATCCCTAACTAGTGCTGATCGGGTGACCTGATCGGTTAAAGATTCCATTTCTGGGAGAGCCGAAGTCTCAGTTTGGTGATGAGAGGCTTACATAAGCAACATCATTTTGGGCCTGTTGTCTTGTTTTTAACAAATCACATAGCTAGAAAGTGGTAGAGCCAGGATTTGATTCCAGGCTGTCTGACCAAAGTCTAGGCCCTTACACTTTAAAGGCTTATCTTCTCTGTTAGCTTCTGGCTTGCCTTGTGTTACAAAAGCATCGAAACAAACCTTAATCACCTCATACTCATCAGGATGGTGTCTGTCCATTTGGACTGCTATAACAAAACACCGCAGACTGGGTAGCTTATAAACAACAGAAATTGATTTCTCACAATTTGGGAGGCTAGAAGCCTGAGATTAGGGTGCCAGCATGGTTGGGTGAAGCCCCTCTTCTGGGTCAAAGGCTTCTCATTGTATCCTAACATGGCGGAAAGGACTAAGGGCCCTGTGGGGTTTCTTTTATAAAAGCACTAATTCCCTTCATGAGATCTCCACCCTCATGACCTAAGCACCTCCCAGAGGCCTCAAAGGACACAAACACTCAGACCATAACAGATGACTACTATTTGAAAATGTTGGCAAGCATGTGGAGAAATTGGAACGCTTGTGCACTGTTGGAGGAAGTGTAGAACTGTTGTTCCGCAAAAAATTAAAAATAGAATTACCTTATGACCCAGCAACTCCACTTCTGGGTCTACACCTAAAAGAATTGAAAGCCAGGTCTTGAGGCAATAGTTGGAGGGTATTTTAACAGTAGTTACTTAAAACAGTAGCAAATTTAAAACGTACGTGCCGTCCATCCAAAAAGTTCACTGTACCATGGTTGGTGTCAGCAGAAGCCTCAAAACCAGCTAAATATCCTTCAGGATGGAGGTATTAAAATGGTCATAATGAACAGCTAATAAAAAGAATGCTATTAGGCTCTGGGTACTGCTATGCAAAGACCTCCACAACTTATCATTAAGTGAAAAAAAAAGTTGCATGTATAGTATAATGCTAATCACATTAAAGGAAATTAAAACTCCACATCTGTATATATCATGTATCTATGGGCAAGGATGTCTTTGATGAGCTTGAGCATGATGGTGGTGACAGAGGTGCCCAAGGGTGTTGCTGATTTGGAAGAAGATCTTGTAGAGGTGGGGCTGCATGTCCCCCGGGCTGGTGTCAGACACCTAGTTGAGCTCCGACCACGTGGGCATCTCGGGCAGGCACTCATGCTGCTTCATCCCCTCCGTAATGTTGATGATCTTCTCGTGATAAATATAAATATTCATTCTATCCCACAATCGAGTGCCTGAATCCATCAGCCTCTATTTCTATTGCCATGGTGGCAGGAAACTACCCCCAAGGCAGTCCCTTCTAGTCGTGACCAGCTCTAATTGCAAGAAAGGCCTTTCCCACCCACAGCAGAATCTTTATTCCTGGTTCTGCCTTTGGGACTGCAGAGCACAAGTCTAATTTATTCTTTTTGGCATGGTATAAACATCCAGGTGTAGAGTCAGAAAGTCCTGGGTTCAAATACCCATGCTGCCATTTATAGCTGTGTGACCCCGAGCAGGCCACGGAACTCTTCAGCACCTCATCTGTAAAACGTAGCATTGTGCAGAGGTCTAAGCGAAGTGAACTCAGAATGCCCTGATGCACACATAGTAGGTGCTGGCTGTTAGGCCCCGTGACTACTAAAGCAGATTCAAGGTACCTGCAAATGTGTTGACTACTCCCATCAAGACATGGGGTCTTCATCCTTCTTCCCCTTGAATTTAGCGAGGCTCTGTGACTTCTTGACCAATTGAATGTGGTGAAAGTGACCTGTGCTAGTTTAAAAGACTCACAGCTACCACTCCTGTCTCTTGATACTCTCAACCTTGGAGCCCTGAGCTGAATATAAGGACCCTGACTGCCCTGAGGCCACCATCTGAAGAGGCCACACGAGGGAGCTCTGGTCTTTAGTTCCAGCTAGGCTCAGCCTTCCAGCCACGCCTGCCAGGATGCCAGACTCGTGAGTCAAGCAGTCTTAGATCCTCCAGACCAGCCCATCCACCAACTGAATGCCACCAAATGACTTCAGTCAATGATACATGAAAACAAAAGAATTGCCCATATGAGCCCTTCTCACATTCCTGACCCACAATACCAGGATAGACAATAAAATGGTTGTTGTTTTAAACTGCTAAGTTTTGGGTAATTTTTTGCAAAGTTATAGATAATTGGTGTCACCACAGTCCACATATCTGAAGGCAGGTGTTTTCTGCTAGGTTAAACTTGCCCACCCCCTCAGCTGTTTCTCGCATGATGGGGCTTTGAGTCTTAGGGCCACTGTGATCAACTCTTTCCTAGACTACTGAAGCCCAACAGTGAACACAGCCCTCAGGGTGGTCTGCCCACCTGTGCCAGTTAGGGATCTATCCAGAATGATTTGAACAAAAGCAGAAATTTTTGACTCATGGTGGCTTCAGGCTTGGCTGGATCCATGTATTCCAATGATATTGTCAGATTCCATTTCCTTTACAATGAATTTGTTTTCAGGCTCTTTCTCATGGAGATGAGGGCTGTAAAAACTCAGCTTCACATCCTTTCAGGTTCAAGTGGAAAGAGGATCTGCCATTCTCCCAGCATCTCCAGCAGAAGTTCCACTGATTCTCTCTGGTTCATGGCTGGGTGACCCAATCAGAGCCAACTACCCTGGCCAGGGAGCCCATGGATGGGGCCTATTCCATCCAAGCCATATGGACTAAGAGTAGGGAAGAATGATTCTACAAAGGAAACCTAAGGGTACTGTCACTGGGAAAGGATGAATGAATGACTGGGCAGAAGAACCACAAATATCCACCTTAGCAGTTAGAAAGAGATGAAAAATCACCTCCCTCATTCTAGATGACATACTTCTATTAATGCAGGCTAGGGCCATATCATTGCCTCACACTGATAACTCATACCAGACTTGAAGAGGGGTATCTTTCCTCATCTAATGCCACTTGGCTTCTTTTCCTCACCTCCAACCATATGAGGAATGCAAGCATTAGAAATTCCTCCCTCTCTATCTCTGTCCCCCACAAAGTGAGGCTTTCATGGGTACAGAGATTAGCAAAATTGGGCCTGGGCTCCCCTTCACCTTCGCTGATTGGTCATCTCTCTCCTCAAAGAGTCAAAATGACTCAAGGGAGATGGCTTAGACCTGGAAGCAAATTTTACTGCCAACCCAGATGGCCTAACCTCAGGGTGATTCAGTACTTTTCAGGGTGAAAGCAAGCCTTATTGTCTCCTCATAGAGCTGGATTGTTTCACTTGAGTGGACAAGTGACCATCTGATTTATTAGAAACCAGAATTTTTGCATATATGTGTACATACGTAAATAACGCCACCACCAAAATCTGCCCACCACCCAAAGAGCAGCCCTTCAGTGGTCTCAGTCCACAGGGCTACTGGACGCAGTGAGATTTCTGAGACCTTAGCTCTAAAATCCGAGCATGTTTGCATGTGACCTGCAAATGCTAGTTCTCATCATTTGACAGACTAGTAAACTGAGGCTCAGGGGAGCCCTTGCACATATGGGCCCCAAGGTCACTCAGCAAGTGAGCGGCAGAGTGACCATTAGAATTTAGTCCTTTTGACAGTTCAGCTCTCCCGCCCTGCTTGGTGTTTTTATTTGAGTGAGTACACAGGTTCCAGAGTGGTGAAAAGCATTTTTTTTTAACTTTCCTTTTGTAATTGGCCCAAATGCAAAGAGGCCAGGCCTGGGAAGAAAGGAGACAAGGAAGAGATTACTCCCATTAATTGATTTGACAAATGTTTATTAAGTGCCTATTGCAAACTTGGCCCTAGGCTGGGGGCTGGAGACACATCTCAGGGGCAATGACTGCACCTGTTGTTTCCAGTGGCAGGCTGAGGTGCAGAAGGACACAGACATCACTCCAAGAACCACACACGTTCCTACATATTACAGCCATGGGAAGTGCCAGGAAGGAAAAGGACAGCCTGGTAAACAGTGTGTTCCACTGGCTTCCTGACCTAGCACAGGGGTCAGGACAGGATTCCAAGAGGAAGTGACGTTTGAGCTGAGTTATGATGACATTTGCACAAGACTTTACAGTAAATGCTGCCAGGACTGCCTGTCCTCCGCCCACCTCCTCACTAAACTCCCCACTGCAGCAACCAGCATTCCCTAAGTCCGCCAGGAACCTTCCATTAACCCGCTCCACTGATGACACACTCTGGATATTCCCAGGATGATGATCTAAGACCCGTTACACAGCAGCCAAGACACATGCCGGCAGGAAAGCAGGATGTGCCTCTTCAGAGAGGAATTTGGACACCACCTCTTCCCCTTAGCACCTCTAGGGAAGAAAGTTCTTGAGGGGTTTTCCCTTCCAAATGCCCCAGGGCACTGCCAACTTTCCAGCCGGCTGCTTTCTCCAGGGGCTGGAATACAACTCCTCCTCTTCCTCCCCTGCCTGGCAAAGACATTCTCACCCTCAGAGCGAGAAGGCAGTGGCCCACCTCCTGCCAGACTGGACTGTGTCTCCCTCTCTTTCCCCCCTACCTCCACCCTAGCTATGACCCTGGTATCACTTTTCCTCTTTTACTGTGGTGCTGAGTTTCCTGAGCACAAGGCTTGTGTCTTCTTGATTCTTATTCTGCCCTGTTGGTGATGCCTACCCTTAGAGGGCCTTCAAGCAGCTGCTGGGCCCACCGATTTGAATCACCAGGCTCTGCCAGTTGCTAGCTCTGTGACTTTGGGCAAGTTACTTAATCTCTCTGGACTGCCATTGTCTAAAACGGAAATGAATAGTCCTTACCTCACAGGGTTGTTAGAGCATTAAATGAGAGCTCGCACATAACACGCTTACTACCTTCCCTATCACACGCTGAAGCACTCGATATACAATATGTCACTAATAACCATCCCAAGGGTTTAATATGATGCTACACAATTATTAAGCCTTGACAGGTACAAAGAGTTTTTTTGTAATCTGCCGTGACTTCCATCTGGCTTTCCATCTGAGCAGAATCCCCGAGACTCGCTTAGATCCGCTCTCTAACTATTCGGGTTCAAGTTACAGGGCACGGGGATGGGGGTTGGAGGAGGGGGAAGGCGGTGGCGGGGGCCGTGCACAAAGCGGAGGGCCGAGGGCGAGGGGGGAGCGGGTGGCTCGGCGCACGGCCCGGCAGCCCTGCATGCGGTGTTCTGTGTTCGCGCTCCCACCTGGCCCCTCCCGCGCCAAAGTGGCCCCGGGGCGCACATAGGGCGGCTTCTGGGAACTGGTGCCCGGAGGCTCGTGTGCACATCTTGGCTGGGTGCGCACAGCCCCGTGCGCCGCGCGGGCCGCCAGTGACTCAGCGTGGGGCGTGTGCAGGCGGCGCCCGACCCGCGAGGGCTTTTGCACTCGCCCCGGCTTCTTCCCGTTATAAAGGCAGCCCACCGCGCGCTCCGCTCCAGCACGCCCTTCCATCCAATTACTCGCCACACCTGGTGCATCAGTCTCTGGTCTCCGGACTCCAGCCTCCGCTTCAGCTCGCCATGGATCCTAACTGCTCCTGCTCCGCCGGTAAGAAATCTGGTCCGGGGCTGGGTTAGTTGTAGAGCTTGAGAAGCAATTTCTGACTCATCACTCCGTTTCTGGGTACTAATTGCCCCTTTCTAAAGCGTTCTGGTGTACCCACCTCTACTCTTGAAGTTAAACTAGGAGGGCCCGTTTTACCAGATAAAATCAGAGTTCATGGCTTACCGAAGTTCCCACGAGTTGGTTTTGGAACTGGGACTCGAACTCGGGCTCCTAGCTCCCATGCCCGCGTTCAAGTCTCCAGGGACCCTTTTTTTTTTTTTTTTTTTTTTTTGACCCCTGACTTTCTCTTTGCAGGTGAATCCTGCTCGTGTCCTGGCTCCTGCAAATGCAAAGAGTGCAAATGCACCTCCTGCAAGAAGAGTAAGTAAAATTTTCTCTATGCCTACCCCTAACGCCACCCCCCGCTCCTACCCCCGCCAGGGACACACACACACACACACCGCGTCTACCCGGAGGGAAATTTAAATACCGCTGCTGGGGCCCCTTTCCTGGGGAAGGTGGCGCCTCCACTGGGGAGGACGGGAATCTATTAATTCTTTGTCCCAAGCGCTCATCTCTGCCGTCTCCTTTCCTTCCCCAGGTTGCTGCTCCTGCTGCCCAGTGGGCTGTGCCAAGTGCGCCCAGGGCTGCATCTGCAAAGGGGCGTCGGACAAGTGCAGCTGCTGTGCCTGAAGTCGGGGAGACACTACCCCAGATGTAAATAGAGCAATATGTACAAACTTGCATTTTTTTTTAATTCAACCTGAACCGTTTGCTAGTCCCCCACCCCACCCCCGCTATAAAATACATGAATGATAATAAAAGTTGTTGGCTTTATTCTGGCTGTTTTCCTTGGCTTGCCCTCAAGGGCTGGGGGTGGGGGGGTGGGATTGGACTAGAAGTACAGAGATTTGGTTTCTGGATGGAAATGTTAGTCCGTAACAAACTCAGTGCCTTGTTCAAGCCACATTACCTTACTAAGCTTCATCTTCAGTAAAGCGCAAGAGACTTAGGCCAGATGCCATAAGGGTGTTGGGTAGGTACAGGGTGCCTTCTGTTCTCATGTCAAGGGTTGATGGCCCAGAAACTTCTCATTCCAGAATTCTCATTCTCCATGGTTTCCCTGCCCAACTTCAGTTTCTCATTAAATTTTAGGCTGAAAATGACTAAAGGGGTGGAAAACTCCCCACCTGCTTTAATCCAAATAGGACTTCTAAAAAAACCCCTGTGGTGAAGGAACACATTTTATTTCCCATCCATTGCAGACCTAAACCTTGGTTAAAAAAAAAAAAAAGTTTAATTACTATAAAAATGCCATAAAAGAACAACACACGGAATATCAATAAATATATGAAGAACAAATTAAAAAAAATAAAAATTTTAAAACATCCCATATACGTTCATTGAAGGTGTCCACTGAGCACTGGAAACAGTTCACAGACTAACCTCAGAGTGTGGTCCCCACACACCTTGCATAACACAGCCCCTGGCACCCCAACGGGAACACCAGTCTTTGCTTGCATAGTGCTGCTGACAGGATACCGGCTACCCCTGAGAGCTCCCTGTGGTGATTTGGCTCTGAATCTTTGGAAGCTCTTCCATTGCTCAGACTGAATCCTGTCCCTCCAAAATCCAGCCGTTGGCTACTTGAAGGCAACAAAGTGACTAGGGATTTGGAGGGAATTACCCAGCCATTTACCAGCAAGAGGGAGTGTGCCTGAGAATTGGTTCCAGATGGAGTATTTCATCTGCCCACGCTGGGTGCTGGAAGATTCTCCAGTCTGGAGGGAGTGGTGGTGTTTATTTGGCAGGAGTGAGGTGCTCAGTGACTTGTAATTAATGCCAACGGTTTGTCCCGCTGGTTATTTGTGGAGGGAATTGCTATTTGATGTAAAATAAAAGGGAAGAATGAGTCACATGAACCAGGAGTCAGGACCATGCTTGCCCACAGGTGCCCTGTGTGAAGAGGGATTTCAGAAACCAGCCAGTGCTGAGTGCATGGGCACTGATGTCAGGTATCTCAGATAACAGCCTACTTTGTGACAAGAGGTATGGCCTGGGTAAGTTACCTAACATCGCTGATTCTCAATTTTCCTGTTTGTGAAGAGATTATATCTCATGTGGGGATTAAATGATAGTGTCTTCATTCCCGGCTTAATAAACACTGGGTGTTATGAACATTATGTCCACACTGGCATTTGTGGAGACTCCTTTTAGCTCCCAACAGACTCTTGGGGAAAGGCTCATTGGTTTAGGAACATTACTCTGGGTCGGAGGTTTTAGATGGGATTGGAAATTGGCTGATCCAGTGTCAAAGGGAGTGTGGATGACCTGCCACGAGTCCCCCAGAGACAAGATGCTGCCATAACATTTGGACAGACTCAGAAGCGAAGCCTTTCCCACCCTCATGTCATTTCATCTGCACAGGAACCAGTGAAGAGTGAATGTGTGGGAGGGTTGGAGTGATTGTGCCAATTCCAGAGAAGTTAACCAACCTGACCAAGATCACACAACTTGGAGGTCAGAGGTCTGAACCTCTACTACAACTGACCTCAGCCATCATCATAGCTGGCAGTTCATGCTGTCTCTGGATGCTAAATCCTGCCTCTCACTTCTCAGAGTTAGGAGGACTTTTCAGGATGGACCAGTTGTGCTCCTGGCTTGACACATGGGAAACTGAATCCC
Source organism: Camelus ferus (assembly GCF_009834535.1). Classification (NCBI taxonomy): domain Eukaryota; kingdom Metazoa; phylum Chordata; class Mammalia; order Artiodactyla; family Camelidae; genus Camelus; species Camelus ferus. Next base: position 35,782,926 of record NC_045704.1, read on the forward strand.
TGAGAGGTCACAGAGCTATGCAGACTGTCTGCTCAGTGCTCCTCCCACTGCTGCCTCTGTGCTTGCTTTCAGCATCCTCATCTTTCATATGAAGTCATAGTGTAGGGACGTAGGTGAGGGCAGGATGCTGCAGTCAGCCTGAATGAGTGCCAATCCCACCTATGTCACTTATGTTACATGACATAACCTCTCTGTGGCTTAGTCTCCTACACTGACAAAGGGCAAAATAAAAGCATATGGCTCATAGGTTTAAAGAGTTAGTACATGCAAAGAACTTAGTCTGGTGCCTGGTATGTGGTGAGTGGTCTAAAATGTTAGCTATTACTTTATTATCGTTGTTAGTATATTATTATTGTTGTTGTTGTTATATATAACATAGGGAGTATTTATTTACCTCTAGACAAAGAAGCAGTGCTAGAAGCCCTGCTGTCTGTCCTCATCAACCATTTGAGCACATGACCTGTAGTCCAAAGAGTCAATCAATCACACTTTTCACAAAATTGTAATCAGCACTGGGGGGATTTATACCCCTGAGCACAGTCTATGCCCTTACGGTTCATACACAGAAGGATGCCTGCCCTGTCTGCTACCACTGGCACCAGTATTTTACTTAACATCTTTCCTTTAGATGATTTATATGTTTTAAAATATATTTGTATTAGCATTCTCTAGAGAAACAGAACCAGTAGGTTGTATACAGATAGATAGATAGCGATCTATTTTAAGAAATTAGCTTATGCAATTGTGGAAGCTGGCATGACTGAAATTTGTAAGGCTAGCCAGTGGCCTGGAAATTCTGGTCAGAGGTGATGTTGCAATCTGGAGTCTAAAGGCAGTCTGCTGTGTGTAGTATATTGACTATTCCTCAACTAAAAAATAAAAAATAACCCATAAAAAAATAAATAAAAATAAAGTCAATCTGGTGGCACAATTCCCCCTTCTTCAAGGGACCTTCAAGTTTTTCTCTAAGGTCTTCACTGACTGGATGAGTGTCTTTCACATTATGAAGCGTTAATTTGCTTTTCTCAAAATCTACTGATTTAAATGTTAACCACATCTAAAAAATACCTTCACAGCAACATCAGGTTAGTGTTAGACCATTATAGACCACCATTTGTCAACTTGGCACCCATACAACTTCTTAAACCATACTTAATCTCCAAAAAAGACAATAACAAGGTCATACTTCTACCTAACACGATACAACTATCCTACCTACAACTGAAAAGTACTGACCCTTTCCCCAAAGGAGGATGCAAAGTCCTTGGGTGATGGTCACTTTGGTACTTGATATTCTGTAACTTAAATACATAAATAAATAAATACTATGATGTAAAGTCAATACATTCTATGTCAAATGATAAGGGGATAAAAGAGGGAGGAGAACACAAATATTGCCATATATATATAAAACAAAATAATGAAGAAGTACTCATAAGAGTTATAGTTGTCATTTCTGTTTCTGGACCTGGTCACGTGGTCATAGCTGACATTTATAAATACCTTCGACTACCTATTCCATATTCCTTTTGCTGCCTGCATGCAACTCAGTCATTCATGGTTCTTTACCTGGTGGGGTTACCTAAGTCTTTAAGGGTATGGGCCTTTGGCAGTCCTGCCTTTATTGGGTTGTTAGAGTAATTTTCCATGACTTTAATCACAGGGCAGGGTAGTACTAAGAGATGCCCTAAGGGACCCCTCTATTCCATAGCCTTCCGGACCACCATTGTAGAGTCTCACCAATAAGCCAACAGTAGTGGCTGCTTCTTGCAACTAGCTCCAGTCAGCATAATATCATCAATGTACTGGACCTGTGTGGTGTCTTGTAGAAGCAAAAGGGGGTCTAGGTCCATGAGAACTAAATCATGACATAGGACCGGAGACTTGATAAGCGTGAGGCTTATCTCCGTTTAAAAGATTTCAAGCAGTACATTGATGTTGAAGATATAGCAAAGGAAAACTTTGGGCCAAAGGAAAACTTTATCCTTGGCCTTCTCCTTCCCTTGGGAAGCTGACTGGATTCAGATCCAGTGGCACTATGTCTTATCTCTGGGCTTAGACCCTGGGCAGATTAACATACTTGTGACTTACCTTTCCTATCAGTCAAATGGGCTCATAAATAATAATATTCCTCTTTCAGAGTCCTTGTGAGGTTTGAAAGATCAAAAAAATGATCAACCAGGTGTGACATACAAAAATGCTGTGTAATGCTCAGTAATACTGAAAGGGAAAAAATCACTTTTCTTGATATGTTAAGTAAGGCTAGATCTGCATATCACCTAAAATGACCCCTCCCCTGGGGGCATCCCATTTTCTGAACAGCTCTCCTGGAGTGAGGTGGGCTGGCTAGGCTGTGGAGTCCCTGGAGAGTTTTATGCAAAAGATTCAGACAAATGTGCTCATAAGTCCCTTCAGATTTACAGTGGAAGAAGGACAGAAGCAGAAAACAGTGTCTGCCTGGAAATCAAGAACAGAAAAATAGTGCCAAAAGCCCCTGTGGGCTCAGGGAGAGGAAATGCACTGTGAGGCAAAGGTCACATCCAACGCTGGGCCTCTGCACACAACACCCTCGGGACTTTACACCGCTCCCCGTAAGCCGGGGATGTGAGCACAGGCTAGGGCTGCACACGGGCCCTAGGAAAGGACGTAGCTGAGGACAAAGGCACGGGGAACTGGGGTAGCAAACAGAGCGAGGACAGAGTTCCAGGAAGATCCCAGAACAAAGGTGACTGCCTACCTTGGGAAAATTTGGAAGGGGCGGGCAGGGAGGCTGGGACACGGAATGCCGCCCGGCACACAGTCCTTCCGTGAGTTCTAGGGCCAAAGGGACGTCCCAGGCACTGCGCACAGACCCAGCCTTGCTCACAGACCCAGCCTTGCTCACGGAACCCTGCGCTCCGCCCAGCCAGGTGCGCACAGCCAGGCTGGGCGGGTGCAAGGCAGGGACGGGGCCGCTGCACCCGGGCTGCCTCCTCAGGGTATAAACATAGTACGCGGGCTCCTGGGCTCCAACACACCTCCCACCAGCAAGTGAATCTTCTTCTCCGCTTGCTTTAGACCTCCGGCCTCACCTTGCCTCCAAATGGACCCCAACTGCTCCTGCTCCACTGGTAAGGGACCCTCGGCTCTGGGATTCTGGATGCCACTTCCCCCAAATCAAGAAGAGTCCCTAGGTTAGGAGAAGGGAGTACGCTGAGCTTGAGCTGAAGCGGACTTCTGTAGTTAACCCCAGCATGGACTTTCTCCCTGATCAAGCACCCCCATTAGAGCTTTTCCATCCTCCCAGCGGCTTCCATTTAAGAGGCAAAAAGCCTGAGGTTTAAGGCTGTCCTCTCCCACATCATCCTGGTGGTTGGGGGGCTGCTGGGTCAGCCGCTGTCCAGGCCTCAGATTTGCTTGTGCTGAATGGGAGTGAGGGGATTTTGTCTCTTCTGGGCTCAGACATAAGTTCCCGGCCACCAGACCCAGGCTTCCTGAATGGGCTCTGGAGCCATTCCTGTGGGGTAAATATAAGGCAGTACACAGCCTTTTGTAGCTAAAGGGCAGAGAAGGTGGGGTGAGACTCTGTCTATGCTGGACAGGAGTTCCTAGCGCTGGGCCCTGTACCCAGGAAGAGGATGTGGGGAGGGATTGTTAACTGTCCTGGCAGAGGAGGAGGGTTTAGGGAGGGACTGTTGTCCATCTGCTGGAGCTCCTGCCTCCCACGTCCTGCTCACTGCTGGTCGTTCCCTTCCTGGCAGGCAGCTCCTGCACCTGCGCTGGCTCCTGCACATGCAAAAACTGCAGATGCACCTCCTGCAAGAAAAGTGAGTGCGGGGCCTTCTTGTGGAAACTGGGGGGTGCAGCTAGGATGAGGGAGGGAACCAAGAGCTGGTTCTGAGTGTATGGTTCTGGGGAGCTGGTCTCCCTTTGTCCCCTGGAACCTGTCACTGCTGCTTCTGACTTTCTGCCTTGTCCTGGGCTTAGATGGGGCAGGGCAGTCATTTCCTAGTGGAACCCAAACCCCAAGGGTCCTCCCAGTTGTCTTGGAACAGAGCATGTTTTTCTGCACTAAGGGTCCTCTGGGTCTCAGGGCTTGTGCCTGGTGTTGGGCCAGGGAGGTGCCTGGGAAAGTCATCTCTGGCATCTACTTTCCCCATCTCTCCTCAGGCTGCTGCTCCTGCTGCCCTGTGGGCTGCGCCAAGTGTGCTAAGGGCTGTGTTTGTAAAGGGGCATCAGAAAAGTGCAGCTGCTGTGCCTGATGTAAGGGAGAGCCTGCTCCAGATGTAAATGCCCAGGGACGTGGGCAAACCTGCATTTTTATCCAAACCTGACCTGAATGTTACAATCCCTTTTCCAAGAAATATGTGAATGGTAATAAAAAAAATTGTTGACACTATTCTGACTCTGCTTTCTTTCCTGTGCGTGGGAATAATGGCTTGTGTGCCATCTAGGTAGGGCTGGTATAGGAGACTGGATGAGAAGTGCAGAGACTTGGGTAATGGAACAGAATGCTAATGCATAATAAACTGAGTACCTAAAGCAAGACACACTTCTTCACTAAGTTCATCTTCTGTGAGATGGAAGAGCGTTACTCCAGATGCTATAATGATTTGGAGCAGACACAGGGTCCCCTCTGTTCTCATGTCAAGGGTTGGTGGATGGCAAGGGCTGGTGACTTCTCAATTCTTCATTTTCCATCCTTTGATTTCCCTGGACAACTTCAGTTCTTCATAGATTTCAGGCTTGATAGACTGTAAAGAATTTGGAATCAAACCCCTAGTTACCTAAATCCCTACCTAGGAGACTCAAAATTCCTGCGCCAAAAGATTGATGTGAATTCTCTAGCCATGGTTTTTATTTTCTGTCTTCACAAACCTAAACTCTGGTAATATAAAATAAAGTGAATTACTAAGAAAAATGTAAAAGGACACAATATACAAAACCCAGTTTTTGTTTAACAGACATGTTTGAATAAATATATAAGGAACAGAGTAAGACAGGAAAACTTTTTTAAATTTAAAACTACACATTTATTCATTGAAGGTGTGCACTGAATACTGAAAACACTTTACAAATGCCCCAAGGTGTGGACCACACACACCTGGAGAAGCACGGCCCCCACAGCCCTACAGGGGACATCAATCTTGGCTTGCCCATCACCACTGACAGGACAGCTGCCACCCCTGAGAGTTCCCTGTGCTGACTTGGCTCTGAATTTTTGGAGGTTCTCACATTACTCAGGCTGAAATCTACCTTTTCTTCAAAATCCAGCCCATGACTACTTGAAATCAGCAAAATGACTAGAAATTTGGAGGTAATGCCCAGACATTCCCCAACAAGAGGGAAAGTACCTGGGAACCGATTCCAGATGAAAGATTTCATGTCTGCCTGAGCAGGGTGAAGGCAGATTCTGCAGTTATGAAGTTGTGGTGGTGTTTATCAGGAAGGAGTGAGGCATTGAGTGACTTATAAATAATGGTAATGGCTAGGTCCCCCTGACAAGTTTTGGAGGGATTTGCTATTTGATGTAAAGTCAAAGAGAAAGATGAGTTACGTGGCCCAAACTCAGGACGCTTACCCACAGGTGTCCCGTGTGAAGAGAGGCTTTCAGAAGCCAGCCTGTGTTGGGTGCGTGGGCGTTGGTGTCAGGCAGTCCTGGGTCACAGACCAATAAGGCACTTACCTGCTGTGTAACCTGAGTAAGTTGCTCAACCACTCTAAGTCTCCATTTTCTATAAAAAGATTATATCTCTATGTGGTATTAAGTGAGAGTGGCCTGGCTTCTCACTAGGACTCAATAAACAGTGTCTACTATCATCCTTCTGTTCACAGTGACTTTTCTGGGACAGAATCTTGTTGAAGCCCAACAAGCTCTTGGAAAAGGCTAGTTGATTTGTAAGCATTACTCTGGGTTGGAGGTTAAAGTTTGACTGGAAATTTACTGAATGTGTGCTGGAAGGAATGTGGTTGACTTGCAATAGCTCACCTAGGATAAGATGCTGTGACAGCACTTGGGCAAACACAAAAGACTTGCCCACCCTTCATGTCACTTGATCTACATTGAATGAGTGACAAAGAACTTGCAGGGGCTGGAGTTACTGTGCCAATTACACAAAGTTAAAGCTACCTGGCCAAGGGTACCGAGATCACATTCAGAGGTCTGAACCTATACTTCAGTTGTCTTACCTCTTTGCCAAAGATGGCTGATTATGATCTAACTGGATGCTAAGTCCTGCTTCTCCTTATTCAGAGTTGGAAGGGTTGAGATAGTCCAGTTGTGCTCCCGAATGGAGAGATGGGAGTCTGAAGCCCAGAGAGGCCACAGAGCCATGCAGAGGGATCTGACTGCCAACTCTGCTCTTCCCACCGCTGAGTAAAGGGAAACAACCACTTGTTTTGTTATTTAATCTCAGATCTGCCTATCACCTACAATGATCCCTCTCCTGGGCGGGGGGTATCCCATGCTTTGGGGACTCCATCCTGGAGTGGTGGATCTGAGAGGTTGAGGAAACCCCCTTGAAAGTTTAGGCAAAAGAGCACCCAGATAAATGTGCCCATCCATCCGTTCAGCCATGAAGAATGTAAGGAAGGAAGGGTGACAGAGGCCTGTGTTCGCTGCGTTGCTGTTAAGGGAGAAACCGGAGAAACGGTGACTAAAAACCATCGTAGGGGCCAGGGCAGGCAATCTTGGGGACAGGTTAGGGGCGGGAGACTGATGGTGAAGGTCGCATCCATCACAGATCTCTGCATACACCTCAGGCTCCAGCCATGCCTGGAAAGTGAGCAAGTGTTGAGGTTGCACACGAGCTCCTGGAAAGGGCGACACTGAGGACAGAGGTGCGGTGGGGGGTGGGGGGCGGGGGCGGGCGGAGGTTGGGGAAGACGGCGAGGACACGGGTTCCCGGAACACCTGGGGACACCGGCGGCGGCCATCCTTGGGAAAATTGGGAAGGGGAAGGCAGGGAGGCTAGGACACCGCGTACCTTCTGGCTAACTGTCCCTCCCCGCGAACAGGCGCCAAACACCGCCCTGGGTGTGTACAACAGTTTTAGGTGAGCTGGGAGAACCTAGCGCTCCGCCGGCATATTGCTCACAACCCGGCCCCCGGCGCTGCGGTTGCCACCAACTCCAGCCTTGCTCACGGAATCGTGACCTCATCCCGGCCAGGTGCGCACAGCCCGGCCCCGGGCGCTGCTGGCGGCACGGATCCGCCGGGAGGGTGCAAGGCGGGGGCGGGGCCTTCCAGACTCCAGCACGCCTCCCGCCAGACGAGTGAATCTGTTTTGCTACGTGCTTTAAACCTCCAGCCTCACCTCGGCTCCAAATGGACCCCAACAGCTCCTGCTCTCCTGGTAAGGGACTCCTGGCTCTGGGACTTGGATGGCCCCTTCCCAGCACCAAGACAGTGTCCCTGGAGTTAGACAAGGCAGAATTTTTAATTTGAACTCAAGTGGACTCCTGTAGTTCGCCGGGTGCTTTCTTCCTAGGCAGGGTCAGGAGAGAATTTCCAGTTTCCCTTTGCCTCTGTTTTTGAATAGAAGGTACTGAGACTTCAGGCTGTCATTTTTGAGGTCACTCAGATGGTCAGAAACTGCTAGACTGGGACCCAGTGTCCTATCTAGGCCTCACAGCTGCAAGACTGATGGAAGGAGGAGACATTGACTCTTCCTGGTCAGAACATGAGGCCCTGGCCCCCAGCCCTAGTTTGCCCGATCTGGGTTTGGAGCCTGGGACATTCCCTGTGGAGTAAAATCGGGAAGGCACCTACCTTCCCTGGCAAGAGAGAAGGGGAAGGCTTCTTTATCTGCCTGAGTGAGACAGGAGCTCCCGCTGCTGGGTCCTTACAGAGGAGGCTGAAGGGAGGGATTGTTTTCCATCTGCTGGAGCTCCTGCATCCCCTGCCTGCTCACTGATGGTGTTTTCCTTCCTGGCAGGCGGCTCCTGCATCTGCGCCGCTTCCTGCACATGCAAAGACTGCAGATGCACCTCTTGCAAGAAGAGTGAGAGTGGGGTCTTCTCTGGGAATCTGGGGTCAGGGCTGAGTCAGAGGAGGGAGCCCAGAGCTCAGCAGGCAGGAGCAGGGCAGGGACCCAACTTCCTTACATCCCTCGCTCAGAACCTGAACCAGAATCAGAGGTGAAAGAGTCATAAAGTCCCAACCTCTCATTCTAGAAAGGTAAACTGAGCCCAGAGTTGTCACCTAATAGTGTCAAAGATGGAGCCAGGAATAGAACCTAGGTTTCCTTTCTCTGGATGCTGCCATCTGAACCCTCCAGTGTCCTGATCACTTTAGGTTCTTGAACTCGGTGACCAAGTGCATTTTCTCTGATCTGCTGGTGCAGCCCTCTCCTGTGGACGCAGCCCAGAGCTTCCCTGGCCCTCCTGGGGACAGCTCTGGCAGCAGCTTGCTCCCTGTCTAATCTTAACCACTTTTCTCAAGTGGATTTCCTCAAGGAATTCACTATATGGTTCTGTGAGGTGGGATGCTGGCTTTCCATTGCCCCTGGAGGCCCTGCCACAGTCTTCAGGTATTCTGCCCTGTCCTGGGGTAGACAGAGCAGGGCAGCCTTTTCCCACTGTCAGAGACCAATTTTCTCAGGACAGAGCACACCCGCCTAAGTCCTCTGGGCCTGGGGGCAGATCTTGTGCCAGGCCTGCAGTTAGAAAGGGAAATTCCCAGGAATGTGTGCTCTGGCTCTCACTTTCCTTTTCTTCCCCAGGCTGCTGCTCCTGCTGCCCCACGAGCTGTGCCAAGTGCGCCCAGGGCTGCATCTGCAAAGGGGCGTCTGACAAGTGCAGCTGCTGTGCCTGAAGTTGGGGAGACCCTGCCTCAGATATAGATCAAACAGCATGGACAAACTTGCATTTCAAAATTTATTCCTACTACTCTGACCAGATGCTGCATTCCTTTTTCTATAAAATATGTGAATTGTAATAAAATTCATTGACTTTATTTTAGCTCTGTTTTTGTTGGTGTGTCTTGGAAGTAACATACATTATGGTCACCAGGACTGGGGTGGGGGATTGGGCTGGAAATGCTGAGACATGGGTTCTGGACCTAATTAGTTGTCCCTAACACAGTAAGTGCCTTGAGCAGGTCAGGTTACCTCTCTGAGTTTCAGGTTTTCGGATAGAAATGAAAGCATCATCCACACGAGATAAGGGAATGAGGCACATGGGTTCACCTCTGTCCTCATTGTAAGTGTTGATGGCAGAGAAACTTCTCAGTTTCTCATTTTCACTCTCTCTTATCATCTGCCAAACTTCAGTCCTCAAAGATGTTAGCCTATGAAAGAACTCAGACAGGATGAAATTCAAGCCCCAGCTGTTTTACCTCTACACAGTGCTTACTTCTAAAACACTGTTGAAGGACCAGGTTTTATTTTCTAAGACTGACAGATTTAAACTATGGTAAATAAAATGAATTACTAAGAAAAAGTTTTAGAGGACACAATATATAAAACCCATTTTTGGGTTCAACACACATAATTTCATTTCTATATGAAGAACCAAGAAGAAAAATAAGACTTAAAGGCTACACATATGTTCATCAAGGCCGTTTATGAGCACTGGAAGCACTTCACGAATGCTCCGCTGTGTGGACCACATACACCTTGTGTAGCACGGCCCCCATCCCATGGGGAGCATCAGTCTTGATTTGCCCAGTGACACAAAGAGGACACCCGCTACCCCTGACAGCTCCCTATGTTGACTGGGCTCTGAATCCTGGGAAGTTCCTCCCTCAAAATCCAGCCCTTGGCTGCTTGAAACCAACAAAGTCACTAGGGATTTGGGAGGAATCACCCAGCCATTTCCCTGCGAGATGGGGTGTACCTGAAAATTGGTTCCAAAAGACTTCATGTCTGCCCGTGTAGACTATTCTGCAATTTGGAGGGTGTGGTAGTGCCTATTTGGCCGGAATACGGTACCCAGTGACTTTGTTATTAATGCCAATGGTTACTCTCCCTGGCTGCTTGTGGAAGAAATTGCTATTTGATGTTCAATCGAAGAGAAGGACGGGCCACATGGCCCAGGAGTTGGGACCACACTTTCCCACAGCCACCCTGTGTGAACAAGGTATTTCAGAGGTCAGGCTGTGCCGGGTGCTTGGGTTTGGGTGTCAGGCATCCTGGCTCACAGTCACCTTGCCACCTCCTGGCCATGAGACCCTGGCAAGTCATCCATATTCTCAGCCTCCGTTTCCTCATTTGTGTAAAAGACATGATATCTCAATGTGGACAGTTAAATGAGATGGTGGCCTGGCTCCTAGCTTGGGCTTTCTCAACAGTTTCCTCTATGGTCACTATATGCACATGGACATTAGTGAGGATAAGATTTCTTTCAGATCCCAAGAAGCTCCTGGGGAAAAGCTCATTTGTTTCAAAATATACTCAGCATGAGGCTATAGATGATAGGAACTTTGCTTCTCTGGTGCCAGAGGGAGTGTGGATGTCCTCTAATAAGTCCCATGGGAAAAGACGCTGCCACAGCATTTAGACAGAGTCAGAAACCTTTCCCACCTGTCATGTCATTTGATTTACAAAGGATTCAGGGAGAGAGTGAACATGCAGGGGCTGGAGTGATTGTGCCAATTCAAGAGAGGTTAAGCAATCTGGACAAGGTCACACAGCTCATAGTCAGAGATCTGAACTTATATGATCTCACTTCCTAGCTACAGGATGCTGATTATGATCTAACTGGATGCTAAATTCTGCTTTTTCTTATTCAGAGCTGAAAGGGTCCTCTGAGACAGTCCAGTTGTGCTCTTGGCTGGAGAGATGGGAGTCTGAAGCCCAGAGAGGTCACAGAGATGTGCAGAGGGATCTGACTGCCTGTTCAATGCTTTTCCGTGGCTGCGTCTGTGCCAGGTGTTCAGTGTCCTCATCTTTCATGTGATGCATTGATGCCCGGTGGTGGCTGAGGGCACGATGCTGCAGTCAGCCTGCATAAGTGCAACCCCCACCTGTGTCACTTATAGCCAGGTGATACAATCTCTCTGTGGCTCAGCCTGCTCTGCTTTAAGAGAGCAGAATAGTCATTTTGGGGCTAGGGATAAATAATACATAAAAAGAACTTAGATGATAATATACAGCGAGTAACCTATAATATTTGATATTACTTTATTATTACCATGAATAGCATAGGAGACATTTTTCAACTTCCAGACCAATAAACCAGGACTGGGGTGCATGGCTGTGTGTCCTCTCTTGTCTTCATCAACCACGTAAGCATGTGACCAGTTGTCCTGAAAGGGTTATCCTCTCTTCTCTCGAAGAGGGATTGGCAAAGGGATATCAAGCCATAAACAAGAGAGTCCTGATCTTCCTAACAGATAGAGAAGGATCCTGCCATTTCTGCTGTCACCTGCACCAGGATTTACTGAATGTTTTACTAATGATTCATATTTTCTTAAATATATTTATATAAAAAGCAGATTATTTATAGTGACTGAGAATGAGAGTCCGTCTTCTTTCAGACATTGAAGGGAAGGTAACCACAAAATCATATATATATATATATATATTTATATAAATATACATATATATATTTTATCACTTTTGCCAGGATTGACTGCAAGGCAGTAGAGAGGTGCTGAAGACATACCTATGGGCCAAAGGGAAGCTTTCTCACTGTTTCCCTTGGGAAGTGACAGGAATCAGACCCAGGGCACCACTTCCCAATACTGGGACCCTGAGTCAGTAACTTTTTGTGCTGATGTAGTTCAGCCTTTGGGAAAGGGACTCTTAATTAGTATTTCCCTTTAGAATTGCCCTCAGAATTCAAAAGCAAAAGTGATTAACAAGGCTTGACACAGACTCAATGGTATGTAATTGTCAGGAATACTGAAAGGGAAATAACCTCTTGTTTTGCTTTGTTATTTAATGCCAGGTCTGCCTAGCAACTAAAATGATTTATGCCCTAGGAGCATCTCATGATTAGGGAACCTCCCGCCTGGAGTGGAGTGGACCAGCTAGGCTGAGGAATATTCTGGAAAGTTTAAGCAAAGGAGCATCCAGTCAAATGTGCCCATCTATCCATTCAGCCATGGAGAATGGAAAGAAGGGAGGGAGGAAGAGGTCTGCGCTCGCTGCGTTGCTGTTGCAGGAGAAACGCTAAAGACTATCATGGGAACAGGACAGGCAATGCTGAGGGAAGAGGAGAGAGGGGTATTGGGGTGAAGGTCACATCCACCACAGGTCTCTGCACTCAACTCCCGGGCTCCGCCAAGCCAGCCACTTAAGGGCGAGGCTGGGGTTGAACACGGACTCTAGGAAAGGGTGAAACAGGGCAGAGTTTCGGGGGCGGGGGTGGGGTGGGGGGTGGAGAAGGTGAGGACACGCCGCCGGCTGGTTTCCCGGAAAAGCCAGGAACCCCGGTGTCTGCAGATCGCGGAGAAATTGGGGAGGCGTGGGCAGGGAGGCTGGGCCACTGCTTTCCACCCGGCACACAAAGTCCCTCCGCGCTGGCGGGCGCCAAGGGGGAGGCCCCCGCGGTGCGCACGGAGACCAGCCGAGTTCCTGGAGTCCTGAGCTCGGCCCTGCGTGTTGCTCTCAGCCCGGCCCCGGTGGCTGCGGGAGGCGCGGATCCGCGGAGCGGGTGCTAGGCGGGGGCGGGGCTTCTGCGCCCGGACCGGGGCCTCTGCGCCCAGGCCGTGCTCTCTGGGTATAAACTGAACACACTGGCTCCTAGGCTCCAACACGCCTCCCACCGGACAAATAGATCTTCTTCTGCACTTTCTTTGGACCTCCTGCCTCACCTCGGCTCCAAATGGACCCCAACTGCTCCTGCTCCACTGGTAAGGGACCCCTGGCTTTGAGACTTAAGATGCTCCCTTCCCAGGCACAGGACAGAATGTCCCTGCCTTTTGAGATGGGAGGATTTTGAGTGTGAGCTCAAGTGGACCCTGGTCGTTGGTCCAGTGCTTTCTTCCTAGCCAGGCTCCTGAGTGCAATTCCAGTCTCCCTTTGCCTCTATTTTAAATTTGAGGCTGTCCTTCTTGAGGTCACCCAGCTGGTGAGGAAATTACTGTAGAGGGATCCAGGGCTCCATCCAGTTGCCAAGATTTGAAGGGAAGAGGGGACATCTTGTGATTCAGGTCATAAGGTTTGGCCTCCCCACCCCCATCAGTCCTCGTAGATTGAGTTTGGAGCCTGGAACCATCCCTGTGGAGTAAAATCGGGACAGGACCTACCTTCCCTCGCACCAGAAAGGGGAGGGGGGCGTCTCTATCTGCCTGAGTGGGACAAGAGCCCCCAGTGCTGGGTTCTGACAGAGGAGGAGGGTTTAAGCAGGGATTGTTGACAGTCTGCTGGAGCTCCTGCATCCCATGTCCTGCTCACTGATGGTGTTTCCCTTCCTGGCAGGCGGCTCCTGCACCTGCGCCGCCTCCTGCACATGCAAAGACTGCAGATGCACCTCCTGCAAGAAGAGTGAGTGTGGGGCCTTCTCTGGGAATCCAGGGTCTGGGCTGAGTCAGAGGAGGGAGCCCAGAGCTCAGCAGGCAGGAGCAGGACAGGGACCCAGCTTCCTTACATCCCATCTCTCAGCACTGAATCAGAATCTGACTTGAAAGTGCCATAAGATGACTGAGTCCCAGCTGTCATTCTAGAATGGTAAACTGAGGCCCAGAAATGTCACCATTAAGCTTCGAGGATGGAGTCAAAACTATCACCTAGGTCTCCTATCTCTGATACAGCCATCTAAACCCACCACCAATATGTTGAGCAAATTTATGTACATGAACTTGGTGACCACATGTGGCTTCTGAGAACTGCTGATGTAGGGCTTTCCTGTAGAGGCAGCTCAGAGATTCCCTGGCCCTCCTGGGAGCAGCTGTGTCAGGGGTTTACCTCCTCTCTGATCTTGAGGTCTTTTCTCACTTTATTTGATCGTTCTGGGGGCTGGAATTCCTTGCCCAGAAGCTCCAAGGCTTTCTGCCCTGTCCTGGAGTAGCCTTTTCCTAGTGTCAGGACAGAGCATACCATCCTAAAGTCAGGGTCCTGTGGGTCTGAGGGCAGCTTGCACTGGGCCTGCTGTTGGGAAGGGTGGTTCCTGGTAATACATGCTCTGACCCTCACTCTGCCCTCTCTCCCCAGGCTGCTGCTCCTGCTGCCCGGTGGGCTGTGCCAAGTGCGCCCAGGGCTGCATCTGCAAAGGGGCGTCTGACAAGTGCAGCTGCTGCGCCTGATGGTGGGGAGAGCCTGCCCCAGATGTAAACAAAACAGCATGGACAAACCTGCATTTTAAATTTTTTCATACAACTTGATGCTGCATTCCTTTTTCTATGAAATACATGTATTGTAATAAACGTTGTTGATTTTATTCTGGCTCTGTTTTGCTTTGCATGAAACCAGAAAAGTTCTAGGGATTTAGAGGGAATAGGCCAGTCACTTCCCAGCAAGAGAAAGTATACATGAGAATTGATGCCAGACAGATTACTGTATCTGCCCGTGCAGGGCGATGGCTATTCTGCTATTTGGAGGGTGTGGTGATCTTTATTAGGAAGGAGTGAGGCATTCAGTGACTTGGAATATATTAAAATGGTTTCTCTCCCTGGCTATTTTTGGAGGGAATTGCTATTTGGTATTCAATCAAGAAGAAAGAGTCATCACGTGGCCCAGGAGTTCTGTGCACACTTGCCTGCAAATGCCTTGTGTAAAGAAGGGTTTTTCAGGAGCCAGCCTGTGCTGAGTGCATGGGTTTTGGTGTCAGGCATCCTGGTTCACAGCCACCTTGTCAATTCCTGGCCTTGTGACCTGGGCAGATTCATGATAATTTCTTAGCCTCCATTTCCTCATTTGTATAAAGTAGATTATATTTCAATGTGGCAGATTACATGAGATGCTGTCCGGCTCCTAGCTAGGGTTTATAAACAGTGGTCATTTTGATGATTATATCTACCAACATTCGTGGGGACAGAACATTTTTATCTTCCATAAAGTTCCAGGAAAAAGCTCCATTGCATTGGAAGCATTACTCTGGGCTGAGGCTAGAAATGATCTCACCTTGCTGTGATCAAGTGCCAGGGTGTGTGTGGTTGACCTCCAATAAGCCACTGGGACAAGATGCTGCCACATAATTTGGACAGAAACAAAAGCCTTTCCTACCCTTCGTGTCATTTGAACTGCATAGGAACCAGTAAATGAGTGAATGTGCAGTGGCTTAGGTGCTTTTGCATCGTTTCAGAGACGTTAAGCACCCCACCCAAATCTCATTGTCAGAGATCTGAACCTCTGCTACAGCTGACTCACTTGCCAAAAGTGGCTGATGATGTCCCTGGATGCTGAATCCTGCTTTTTCTTATTCAAATCTGGGAGGGTCCTTTGAGACAGTCTAATTGTGCTCCTGGCTGGAGAGATGGGGATCTGAAGCCCAGAGAGGTCACAGAGCTGTGCAGAGGGATCTCACTGCCTGCTCAGTGCTTTTCCATGGCTACCTCTGTGCCAGGTGTTCAGTGTCCTCATCTTTTGTGTGATGTCATGGTGCCCGGTGGTGGGTGAGGCCATGAAGCTGCAGTCAGCCTGCATGAGTGCAAGTCCCACCTGGGTCACTTATAGTCACATGACATACCCTCTCTGGCTCAGACTGTCCTGCTGTAAAAGGGCAAAATAATATTGTCTGGCTTGTAGGAGTAAGGAATTTAATAAATGTAAAGTACCTAGAATGAAGCCAGGCACAGAGCATGTAATCTATGTCAGTTATTACTTTATTAATATCCTTAATAGCAGAGAAGACATTTTTCAACTTCCAGACAAGTAAGCCAGGGCTGATGTGCATGGCTGAGTGTTCCGTGTTGTCTTCATCAGTCACATGAGCATGTACCATTGCCCAGACAGGGTTATCCTCCTCCTCACAAAAGAGGAATTGGCACTAGGGATATAAAGCCACCATCAAGGCAGTCCACGTCCTCCAAACAGATGCAGGAAGATGCATGGCTTTTCTGCCCTCACCTGCGCCAGAATTTTACTTACTTAATATTGTATGTATGTTGTGTGTGTGTTATCCCCAAATTATTTATATGAAAAGCAACCTCTTTACCACTTTACCACTACTGAATATGAGAATCAGTTTACTTCTAGACATAGATAGTAGCCACAAAAAAATAATTATTTTCCTTTTCTAACACTTCTGTCACTGCCAGGATTGAGTGCAAAGCAGTAGAGAGGTGCTGAGGCCACACCTCTGGGCCAGAGGCTCTTTTTCTCTTGGGAGGTGACAGAAATCAGATCCAGGACATCACTTTTCAGAACTGGGACCCTGGGCTAGTAGCCTCCTGCTCTATTTAGTTTAGCCTCAGGTAAATGGGCTTCTAACTACTATTTCCCTTTAGAGTTGCTGTTAGAATTCAAAGAGCAAAATTGATTGAGCAAGGCTTGGCAGAGACTGCAGGAATACTGTAAGGGAAATATCCGCTTTTTTTTTCTTTGTTACTGAATGCCAGTTCTGCTCATCACCTACAATGATTGCTTCCCTGGGGGGCATCCATACTTTGGGAACCTCCATCCTGTAGTGGGGTGGACCCGTCAGGCTGAGGAAAGCCCCTGGAAAGTTTAGGCAAAGGAGCCTGGTAAAATGTGCTCATCTAACCATTCAGTCCTGGAGAATGGAAGGAAGGATGGGAGGCAGAGGCTTAAGTTCGCTGCGTGGCTGTTACACAAGAAACGATAGAGAAACGCTGACTAAAGACTATGCTGGGGACGGGACATGCAATCCTGGGGTCGGGGAGGGCGGTCTCTGCACACAGCTCCCAGGCTCCCGCCAAGCCTGGGACCTGAGCTAGAGGATGGGGTTGCACACGGGCTCCCGGAAAGGGCGAGAATAGCGGTGTGAAGGAGCGGGGTGGGGAAGACAGCCTGGATACAGGGGCTGGGTTCCGGAAAAACCACCAGGAAAAGTAGAAGGAGGAGGGTAGGGAGGTTGAGCCACTGCTTGCCGCCCGGCACACAAAGTACCGCCCCCCCCCCCCCCCCCCCGGTCCACCGCGCTGGCGGTCGCCAAGGGGGAGGTTCCCGCGGTGCGCACGGAGCCCCGACGCCTTCCTGGAGTCCTGCGCTCGGCCGGCCGGCCCCGCGTGTTTGCTCACAGCCCGGCCCCGGGCGCTGCGGGCCGCGCTGATCCGCGGGGCGCGTGCAAGGCAGGGGCGGGGCCTCTGCACCCGGGCCGCCTCCTCTGGGTATAATCAGAACACGCTGGCTCATGGGCTCCAACACGCCTCCCATCAGACAAGTGCCTCTGCATCGCCCGTTCCTTTGGACCTCCAGTCTCACCTCGCCTCCAAATGGACCCCAACTGCTCCTGCTCCACTGGTAAGGGACTCCTATGAGTCTTGGATGCCCCCTTCCCAGGCAAAGGACAGAGTGTCGCTGGGATTAGAGAAGTGAGGATTTGGAGTGTGAGCTTAGGTAGACTTCTGTCGTTGGTTCAGTGCTTTCTTCCTAGCCAGGCTACCGAGAGCATTTCTAGTCTCCCTTTGCTTCTATTTTTGAATTGCGGTTACTGAGGATCGAGGCTGTCCTTTTCCAGTTCTCCCAGCTGGTCAGGGGACTGTCTAGGTCTTGGAGCTGTAGGACTTGATGGGAGGAGGGGACATTGCTCCTTGTGAGTTCAGGTCATAAGGTCCTGGCCCCAGCCCCAATCAGCCTAGGCGGGATCTGAAGCCTGGGACCTTCCCTGTGGAGTAAATCAGGAGGGGACCTATATTTCCTGACACCAGAAGAGAGAATGTGGGGCTTCTCTATCTACCTAATGGGACAGGAGCTCCCAGCACTGGGTCCTGAGAGGAGGGTTTAGGGAGGACTTGTTGACTCTGCTGGAGCTCCTGCATCCCACGTCCTTCTCACTGCTGGTCTTTCCCTTCCTGACAGGTGGCTCCTGCACCTGCGCTGGCTCCTGCACATGCAAAGACTGCAGATGCACCTCCTGCAAGAAGAGTGAGTGCAGGGCCTTCTCTGGGAATCTGGGGTGTGAGCTGAGTCAGAGGAGGGAGCTCAGAGCTCAGCAGGTAGTGCAGGGCAGGGAACCATCTTCTCTACATCCCCTTCACCAGGAACTGATTCAGAATCACCTTAGAGATGATTGAGACCCAACCTCTCATCCTAGAACAGGGAGATTGAGGCCCAAACGGGTTACCACCAAACATTCTCAGACCTGACACAAGAGCTAGTTCTCCTGTCTTCTGATTAACTTTTCTTAATCCTCTCAGGGACTGAAGGACTTTGTGGACATGAACTAGTAACCATGTGTGATTTCTCTGACCTAGTGCAGCCCTTTCCTGTAGGGGCAGCCCAGAGATTCTCTGGCCCTCTTGGGAGCTGTTCTGTCAGGGGTTTGCCCGGACTCTGATCTCAAAAAGTTTACCACTTCATTTGATGGTTCTGGGGGCTGGCTTTCCCTTGTCCCCAGGGCCATGTCACTGTCTCTGTAAGGCTCTCTGCCTTGTCCTGGGCTCCAGTGGGGCAGGCAGCCTTAATCTAGTGTCTGAGAGTAATTATCTCAGGGCAGAGCTGCCATTGTAAGGTCAGGGTCTTCTGGGTCTGGGCCAGCTTGTGCCTGGCCTGCTGTTGGGAAGGGTGGTTCCCAGTAATGTGTGCTCTGACCCTCACTCTGCCCTTTTTTCCCCAGGCTGCTGCTCCTGCTGCCCCGCGGGCTGTGCCAAGTGCGCCCAGGGCTGCACCTGCAAAGGGGCGTCTGACAAGTGCAGCTGCTGTGCCTGAAGTCGGGGAGACGTTGCCCCACATGTAGACAGAGCAACATGGACAAGTCTGCATTTATTATTTTTCATACAACCTGACCTAATGCTACATTTCTTTCTCTGTGAAATATGTGAATTATAATAAAAGTTGTTAGCTTTATTCTGGCTTTATTTTTCTTTATTTTATTTGGAAATAAGAGACTTTATGACTTCATGCCCACCAGGTCTCGGGTGGGAAATTAAGACTAGAAGTGCAGAGACCTGGGTTCTGAAGCAAATATTAGCCCCCATACACTGAGTGGGTTAAGTAGGTCAGGTTACCTCTCTGAGCTTCAGGTTCTCAGCTCAAAATGAAAGTATTGACCAGAGGACATAGGGCATCGTACATACACAGGTTCCCCTCTATTCTCATTATGAGTATTGATGTCACAGAAACTTCTCAACTTCTCATTTTCATTCTCTAGGGGACCCTGCCATACTCAGTCCACAGTGATATGAGCCTTCAAAAGTACCCAGAGGGGATGGAATCCAACTCCCCACTTGGTTGATTTCTGTACAGAGCTTGCTTCTAAAACATTATAGAGAGTCCTATTTTTCTTTTCTAGGACAGTTTCAAATTTAAATGAATAAAAAGAATTGCTAAGAAAAAAACTGTTAAAGGACACAATATCTAAAATTCATTTTTCATTTCCAAACACATAATCACATAAATATGTGAAGAACAAATTTTTTAAATTAGAGGCTTTTATATGCTGCACATATATTCGTTGAAGGCGTGCAGGAGTCCTGGAAACACCTCACAAATGCCCCACTGTGTGGATCACATACACTCTGTCCCCAGCATCCCCACAGGGAACATCGATCTTGGCTTGCCCAGTGCCACTGACAAGACAGCTACCACTCCTCACAGCTCCCTGTGGTGACTTGGCTCTGAATCTTTGGAAGTTCCTCCCTAGGTTAGGCTGAAATCTGCCCTTCCCTCAAAATCCAGCCTTTGGCTCTTGAAACCAGCCAAGGCATTGGATTTGGAGGGAATTTCCCAGCAAGAGGCAGTGTATCTGAGACTTGGTTCAGGATGAAGGACTTCATGTCTTCCTCTGCGGGGGGATGTTACTCTGCAGTTTGCAGGGCATGGTGGTGTTTATTGGGAAGGAGTGTGTGCTGAGTGAATAGTAATATACACAAAGTGTTAGTCCCCTGACTGTGGAGGGAATTGCTATTTGATGTTCAGTCAAAGAGAAAGAGGAGGCCTGTGGCTCAGAAGTCAGGCCCAAGATTGCCCACAGGTGCCCTGTGTGAAGAGGGGCTTTCAGGAGCCAGCTTGTGCTGGGTGCATTGGTTTTGGTGTCAGGCATCCATGTTCACAGCCTCCTTGCCACTTCCTGACCTGGGCAAGTCACTGATAACCTCTGAGTTTCCACTTCCTCATTACTATAAAAGGGATTATATTTCAATGTGGGGATTAAGTGAGATAATGGTCTGGTCCTATCTAGGCTTCCTGAACAGTGGCCATTATGATCACTATATCCACACTGACATTTGTGCACAGAGAAGCCTTTTAGCCCCAAGAAGCTCCTGGAGAAAGGCTCATTGATTTGTAAGCATTACTGAGTGGAAGTTAGAGATGACATTGGAACCTTGCCTTCTGGTGTCAAGGGAAGTGTGGATGACCTGCATAAGCCCTTTGGGACAGATGCTGCCACATCATTTGGACAGACACAGAAGACTTTCCCCACCTTGGTGTCATTCAATCTGCCAGGAGCCAGTGAGAGAGTGAACATGCAGGGACTGGAGTGATTGTGCCAATTCCAGAGAGGGTAAGCAACCTGCCCATGGTCACACAGCTCATAGTCAGAGATCTGAACCTACACCACAGTTGACTCACCTCCTGGCCATAGGATGCTATTATGATGTCACTGAATGCTGAATCCTGCCTCTCCTTATTCAAAGCTGGAAGGGTCCTTTGAGACAGTCCAGTTGTGCTCCTGGCTGGAGAGACGGGAGTCTGAAGCCCAGAGAGGTCACAGAGCTGTGCAGAGGGATCTTACTGCCTGCTCAGTGCTTTTCCATGGTTGACTCTGCCAGGTGTCGTGTCCTCATCTTTTGTGTGATGTCATGGTGATGTTGGTGGGTGAGGCCATGAAGCTGAAGTCGGCCTGCATGAGTGCAAGTCCCACCTGTGTCACTTATAGCCAGGTGACATAACCTCTCTATGGCTCAGTCACCTCTGCTGTAAGAGTGCAAAATAACAGCATCTGGCTATTTAAGAATTTAATACATGCAGCAACCTTAGAACAAAGCCTGGCACATGGTGATTAACCTGTAACATTAGATCTTATTTTATTATTATCTCTCATTTCATAGGAGATATTTTCCTCCTTCCAGACAAATAAGCCAGAGCTGGTGTGCATGACTTTGTTTCCGGTGATCCCTGAACAACCATGTGAGCTTGCACTGTTGCCCAGAGAGGGTTATCCTCTTTCCCATAAAAGAGGAATTGGCACTAGGGATATAAAACCAAGGTCAAGACAGTGGATGTCCCTGAAACAGATGCAGGAGGATGCCTGCCACTTCTGCTCTCACCTGCACCAGGATTTTATTTAACATTGTGTATGTGTGTGTAAATTTATTTATATGAAAAGCACTCTTTACCACTACTTAATATGAGAATTAGTTTCTAGACATAGATGGTAGCCACAAAAACATATACTTTCCTTTTCTACCACTTTTGTCACTGCCAGGATTAAGCTAATGCAGTAGAGAGGTGCTGAAGACATGCCTCTGGGCCAAAGGGACACGTTGTCACTGACTCTCTCTTTCCCTTGGGGAAGTGACCAGAATCAGGTCCAGAGCATCACCCCCACCACTGGGACCCTGGGTTAGCAGCTGCCTTCTACTCTAAGTAGCATTGCCTTTTGGAAACGGGCTCCTAAGCAGTATTTCCTTTTAGGGTTGCTGTTAGAATTTAAGGAACATAAGTGGTTAAGCAAGGCTTGGCACAGACTCCATGGTATTTAAATTGTCAGGAATACAGAAAGGGAAATAGCCACCTGTCTTGCTTTGTTGTTTAATGCCAGGGCTGCCTTTCTCCTAAAATGATCCCTTCCCTAGGGGCATTGTATGCTTTGGGAACCTCGGTCCTGGAGTAGGGTGACCAGCTAGGCTGAGGAATATTCTGAAAAGTTTCGACAAAGGAGCACCCAGTCAAATGTGCTCATCCATCCATTCAGCCGTGGAGAATGGAAGAAAGGGAGGCAGAGGCTGCGTTCGCCGCGTTGCTGTTACAGGAGGACCGTTAGAGAAGCGCTGACTAAAGACCATCCTGGGGACTAGGACAGGCATCCTGGGGGAAGGGGGGCCAAGACTGGGACGTGAGCGCGAGGCTGGGTTGAACACGGGCTCCGGGAAAGGGCGAAACTTAGGGCAGAGTTTCAGGGGCCGGGGGTGGGGAAGTCGGTGAGGACACGCGTGCTGGTTTCCGGGTGGCTGCGGACGGTGTGGAAAACTGGGAAGAGGCGGGCAGGGAGGCCGGGTCGTTGCGTGCCGCCCGGCACAAAGTCCCCCCGCGCTGGCGGGCGCCAAGGGGGAGGCCCCCCGCGGTGCGCACGGAGACCAGCCGGTTTCCTGGAATCATGCTCTCGGCCCGCTTGTTGCTCACAGCCCGGCCCGGCGCTGCGGGCGGCGCGGATCGGCGGGGCGGGTGCAAGGCGGGGGCGGGGCCTCTGCGCCCGGGCCGCCTTCTCCGGGTATAAACGTAACACGCGCGCTCCCGGGCTCCAACACGCCTCCTGCTAGACAAGTAGATCGTCGCGACTCTCTTTGGACCTCCTGCCTCACCTCGGCTCCAAATGGACCCCAATTGCTCCTGCTCCCCTGGTAAGGGACCCCTGGCTTTGAGCCTTAGGATGCCCCCTTCTCAGGCACGGGACAGAATGTCTCTGGGGTTAGAGAAGGGAGGATTTTGAGCGTGAGCTCAGGTGGACTCCTGTCGTTGGTCCAGAGCTTTCTTCCTAGCCAGGATCCCAAGAGCATTTCCAGTCTCCTTTTGCCTCTACTTTACATTTGAGGGTACTGAGGCTCCAGGCTGTCCTTTTTGATGTCAAGAGACTGTTAGACTGGGACCCAGTGCTCTGTCCTGGCCTCGGAGCTGCCAGGACTTGATGGGAGGAGGGGACATTGCCTCTTTATGGTTCAGGTCTTAAGGTTTTGGTCCCCAGCCCCAGTCTGCCTGGTCAGAATCTGGAGCCTAAGACTTTCCCCGTGGAGTAAAATCAGGAGGAAATCTACTTTCCCTGGACCGGAAGAGAGAAGATAGTGTTTCTCTATCTGCCTGAGTGGACAGGAGCTCCCAGAACTGGGTCCTGACAGAAGAGGAGGCTGAAGGGAGGGATTGTTGACTCTGCTGGAGCTCCTGCATCCCACGTCCTGCTCACTGCTGGTCTTTCCCTTCCTGGCAGGCGGCTCCTGCACCTGTGCCAGCTCCTGCACATGCAAAAACTGCAGATGCACCTCCTGCAAGAAAAGTGAGTGTGGGGCCTTCTCTTGGAACTTGGGGTCAGGGCTAAGTCAGAGGAGGGAGCCCAGAGCTCAGCAGGCAGGAGCAGGGCAGGGACCCAGCTTCCCTACATTCCTCCCTCAGGACTGACTCAGAGGTGAATAAATCTTAGCAATGATTGAGTCCCAACCTCTCAATCTAGAAAGGTAAACTGAGCCCAGAGTGGTCACCAAATATTGTCAAAGATGGATGCAAGACTAGAACCTAGGTCCTCTGTCTCCTTATGCAGCCTTCTGAGCCTTCCAGTATCCTAAGCTCTTTATACGTGAACTTGGTGAGCACGTGTACTTTTTCTAATTGGCTAGTGCGGCCCTTTCCTGTAGGTGCAGCCCAGAGCTTCCCCAGCCCTCCTGGGAGCAGTTCTGTAACAGGTTTGCCTCCTCTGATCCAGAGGACTTTCCTCACTTTATTTGTTGTTCTGGGTCAGCCTTCACTTTCCCAGAGGCCCTGTCACTGTGTCTCCAAGGCTCTCTGCCCTGTGCTGGGTTCCGAGGGGGCAGGCAGCCTTTTCATGTTGTCAGAGATCATTTGCATCAGGACAGAGCACCCCGTCCTAAACTCAGGGTCTGGGCCTGGGGACAGAGCTTGCGCGAGGCCTGCGGTTGGGAAGGGTGGTTCTTGGTAATGTGTGCTCTGACCCTCACTCTGCCCTCTCTTTCCAGGCTGCTGCTCCTGCTGCCCTGTGGGCTGTGCCAAGTGCGCCCAGGGCTGCATCTGCAAAGGGGCGTCTGACAAGTGCAGCTGCTGCGCCTGATGTCGGGGAGACCCTGCCCCAGATGTAAATAGAGCAACGTGGACAAGCCTGCACTTATTATTTTTCATACAACCTGACCTGATGCTACATTCCCTTTTTCTATGAAATCTTTGAATGACAATAAAGTTACCTAGACTCTCTGGCTTCAAACGCCTCACAATGTGTTGGGAACTCGGGACTTGGGTTATAGGGGAGCCTGCACTGGGCAATGTCAGGAAGAATGGGCAGTGGAAGGCGGGTGGGGTCAAGGCATCCTGCCATCTGGCCAAGGCTCAGCTCTGAGTTTTGAACTATGGCAAAGTGTTTCCTCTCCTAACTTCTAGAGGGTTAACTGGTTCTGGCCCTTTCTTGTGTATCTGTGTCACTGCCTATACTCACTCAATGCCACCAATGATGTGCCTACTGTATGCTCAGACATTGGGTTCTCAGTGGTGACATAACAGCAAGTGTACAGACTTCTGTAATTACAGACAGAATTATAGACAGTGACTGAATAGAACAAACAAAAGGGCTGTGACGGAGAATACTGAGGGGTGAGCCTGAGTGAGGAGACCTCTGTGCTGAAATCTGAGAGCTGCAGTCCTGCCGGAGGGGAGGGCTGGAGCACTGGCTCTGGAGCTGAGAAGAGCTTGGTGTGTTCAGGAAAGAGACAAAAGGCCATTGTGTCAGGGACAGCATGGGAGGGGAGTAGTCCAAGGTCACTGTGGGGAGGGGAGAGCAGAGACCCATTCCTCTGAATGACTCCCTCCTCAACTGCTGAGCTGAGTCACTTAGAGTGTCCCTGGGGCAGGGGGATAAACGTGGAGTTTGGGATTAACAGATACACACTATTATATATAAAATAAACACAGGGACCTACTCTATAGCACAGGGGACTATATTCAATATCTTGTAATAACCTATAATGGAAAAGAATCTGAAAATACATATATGTATGTATAACTGAATCACTTTGCTGTACACTTCAAACTAATACATTAAAAATCAACTATACTTCAATTAAAAAAAAATGTCCCAAGCCACTGGCCCACTGCCCCCTTCCCAGCCCCCAATCTGATTTCTTAGGCCCATGATGAGTGGGGGGAACTCATTTTTTCACAAGTACCTGAGGTTACAATCCCCTGACGTGGTCACACGGAATCATTTAGTGAAATGCACTGAGCCTCTGCCAGGAAACATTTCCATCCCAGTTGGTATTTGGAGCCAACTGCCCCAACATGTGGCTGCCTGTGCTGGGGGCCTAGGGAACCTGGAGATACCCGGTTCCTGTCTGTCTGTGGAGGGAGAGGCGGGCAGGCCTCACCCTGCAGGATGTGGCAAGTGTCTTCGGAGAGAAGAAACCAGGCTGAGAGGGTGGTTGCAGCCTCTCTGTGGGCTCCAGCTACGGAAACTACCTGGGTGTCACATGGGCTGATGTCCTGGCCACTGTTTCCTGGTAAGAGAGCCCAGCACGGACCTCGTGGGGCCTGGGCAGAGGTGCAGTGTGGCACTGCCCTGTTCGGTCTGGAAGTCCTGGTGCCAAAGTCACAAATGTGTCCAGTGGTTGTTCTTTCATAATTCTGCTTTGGAGACACGGCTGCCAAACCTCTCTGGGGAAGAGTACACCATGTTTTCACTGGGCCTGATAAACACACCATCCATCTGGCAGCTTTTTTATTTTCCAAGTCATGTCTGAAGTGGCGTCTCCCTGAGGGGCGGGCCAGTCATGACCATTATGGACGTTTGTGGGATAGATGCATGTATAATCATTTTGTAAAAATTTGATATGACAACATAAGAATGCTTTGTTTTATTCCAGAAGTCATGACCTTGTTTACCTGGTAAAGCAGTTAAATGCATCTGCTCTGGAGCCAGACTGCCCGGCTAGAAGCATAGCTCCACTACTTAGGCAAGTTTTGTGGCCCATCTTTGCATCACAGATCTCATTTGTAACGTGGGGACAATGATGTACCCACTCCTCAGGGTTGCTGTGAGGTTTACTGGGTCCAACATGGTCCCTGGCACATAACTAGGGCTCAATAAGTGTTACTTCCTTCTGAGTCAGGCGGGTGTCTGACAATCAGTAGATGATCCATAAATGCTCTCCACTTGATTCAGTGAGCTCTTATTAGGTTCCTGCTGTATGTGAATCAGTGTGCTGGGCACTGAGGGGGAAGGTAATGTATAAATAAGATCCAGTCCTTTCACTGGAGGAGGTCTTATTCGAGTGCCTGTTGAATTCAGGGAGCATTTGTTTATCGCCTCAAGATTGTTTTTTTCCCACAAAGGAGTTGGAAGGATTAAGAGAAATGAGCAAGAAATGGGAAGACTGCCAGGCTTGTAGCAGTGGAGCCATTGTCAGGCTTAGGCCTGGAAGGTGAAGGGAAGGGGCTGTCACTGGACCCAGAGACCAGTTGTGGCTGTAGAAGAGGACACTCCAATGGGAGCTGTAAACTTCAGCTAGGCTGGCATTCAACCTTGCAAGAAGGGAGCCTGGAAAACGCATTCTGTGACCTCCTGTCCTCCTTCTGCCATCTCCCGCCAATGTGCCCATTGGCTGAACCCAGCCAGATACTGTTGGATTCAGATACAGCTCCCAGCCACTCCCTGGCTTATTAGGGGAGGGTGGAGAGCGGATCTGGAAGGCACATAGCTCACCCACAGACAGGGTGTGCCTCTATCAACAAAGGCCACATGCATCTCTTCCTTGCAACCTGGAAGAATGTAACTAATCCAAGGATGAATTCAGTTCAAAGGGTTGGAGGGAGGGAGGGGGTCAGGGATGACGGTGGAGGCTTTGGATTGGGGAGGAGGGACACTGCAGGCATTTCTGCAGGTGTGGCCAGCAAGTCTACTCCGAGCCCCTGAGGGGTGGCGGGTGGGAGGAGAAGCTGAACTGCACACCTGTGTGTCCCCACAGCACACTCACCTGGCCCCACCCATGGCATCACAATACCTGCTGGGTATTCAGAGTGATCTCTGAGGCACTCCTGGGTGGCTGAAGGCCCACATCCACCTCCTGCCCTGGGCCAAGCTAAGACTCCAGCAAAGTTCCCAGTTCCCTGGGCCCCGTATCCTACCACCACACCCAGCCCCTTTCTGGCCCCTTCCCTCCTCCATGGTGGCCTTTCTCCCTCCCTCTGCCGACGCTTCTATTTAGCGGGAAGCAGAGAAGTTGGGGTATGTTGTAAAGGTTGGCCTCAAGGCCAGCAGTAGAGACTTCTCAGGGGTCAGAGATTCCTCCTCTGAGCCTCTGCCTCTGACTGGACAGACTAATTTTTGAGCACTCAAGGGAGGAGGCAGAGGCAGGATGAGGCAGACAGTGTTGTCATTGAGGCTTGGGTGATACGTAAGGGCTCAATGGACTAGCCCGTTGGAAATTCCAGAGGTTGCCTTGGAAAGCTGGGGATATAAGCCCCATCACCAGCCACCCTAGCCTGCCTGATACATCATTGCCATGACTGGGGGTGGGGAGCACAGCCATCACTGGGGGTAGGGGTACAGCCATATGCAGGCTGCCTAGACTCAGCTCTGTCTCCAAGACACCTCCCCAGCACCCCTGCACCCCTATACTCCCAGAGCAAGGCTTAAGCCAGAACCTCAGTTCAGTGACCTTGGGTCACCCCAGCTGGGAAGCTTTGCCAGCATCATGTGATCCTTCAGAAAGGGAAATGCTTTGCTCAGAGAAGTGACTCTGGGGGTGGATTCAAGCTTGTGATGGTCACTGATCAACTTAGCTGTCCAGCATCCATCCCCCAACTTCCTTTTGGGGAACTCCCTCTGCTTCCATTGCATGAAGACTTGGAGGGAGGGAACTCCAGGGGTCCAGTTAAAAACCTAGAGGTCCAGACCCTTGCTCTCCAGGGAGCCTCAGCCAATCAGGCATTTCCTGGAACTCAAACATGGGCTAAAATGAGTTCCAAGGACATTTGTCACAGGCATATGCACTGACTAGACCCTTTGGGCCCCGGAGACCAGGCCTGTGGATCCCGCATCCCAATCCTATGGCATTTCCTCGCTCCAGCCCTTTTTCCCAGCCTGGTCTCGTGGTCCCTCATCTCTTACCATCCAGCAAATGACTCTCAGCTTCATTCTACTGCTTGTAACCAGGGAGTGTGGAGCAGATGTTGATGGGGCAAGGGGGCTTCCTCCATGGCATCCCCGGACCACACACTGTGCCGAAGCCTGGCCTCACCAGATGCCAGGGCCTGCGGCTCTGAGGGCAGAATAAGACCAGGAGCCTGGACATCACTTCCCATCCTGAGCCCCATTCTGTCTTGCCTGGGCCTGTGAGACACACCCATGGGTGAGGTTTTATCTGAGAAGGTAGGTGTTTCCTTCCCTGAGGGCCTGCCACTCTCAGGCTTGGGAAAATTACTTTCCTGGCAGGGATTCAAAATTTGTACAGTCAGATGAGGTTCTTATGGCCCTAAGGGTCACATGGTTCTGGGTCCCTGGTTCTCATGAACAAACAAGGCAGAAGCCTCAAAGGCAATCTTCCCTAGAGGGAAAGTTCCCCAAAAGAGCAAGTGTGCAGGGCCCTTGGCATCCCTGACTCTCCTTACAGCACGCCCACCTCAACAGCATAAGAAAAGGCTTGCAGATGGGGAAAAAAGCCTTATTTGATCATTTCCCAGATAACGGGGAGCCATGAAGGGTTAAGAGGCAAGGAAGCAATGTGGCTGGGGCTGATCATGCATTTCTGGGTATTTCCACTGTGTGGGCCTCTTACAAGCACTGGTTAGTAATGATGACTAAGAAAGTCTTCACCCTCCAGGGGCCCTTTGTCCATAGTATGGGTATGGGGCGAGTCAAGAACACAGATGAATTCAACAGAGGGTGACAAAAGGCAATGTAGCATCAAGCAGATGCCACCACTTCCTGCCACCTCCACTGCTGCCAGGCTGGGCCAAGCCACCATCTGCCCTCTCGTCTTAGTTTCCTTCCTCATCTCCCTACGTCTGCCTTTGCTCCCCTGAGCCTATGCTCAGCCCAGCAGCCAGAACAATCTTCTGCTCAAAACCCTGCCCTGGTCTCCATCTTATTCCCTGTGAAAGCCAAACCCCTCACGAGAGCCCACAGAGCCGTCATAGAACCTGTGGACACACCTCCTCTCTTGGATCGATGGACTTTTAAAGTTCTGCCACTCAAATGGATGCAAAATGGTATCTCATTGTGACCTTAGTTTGCATTTTCTCAAACATCAGTGCTATGGAATATCTCTTCATATGTTTATTGACATATATGTTTTCTTTTTCCCTTGAGAAATGCCTGTCAATATCTTGTGCTCATTTTAAAAAAATTAAATGAAGCCCATACTTTATTCAGATTTCCTTCTTTTTCATCTAGTGTCCTTTTTCTGTTCCAGTATCTCATCCAAAATATCACATTCCACCCAGTTGTCAAGTCTCCTTAGGTGTCTCTTGGCTGGGACAGTTTCCCAGACTTTCCTTGTTTTTGGTGGCCTGGACAATTTTGAGGAGTGTCGTAGGATGCGTCTCCACTGAAATTTGTCTGATGTTTTTCTCCTTATTAGATTGGGGTTATGGATTAGGGGGAGGACGACCACAGAGGTCGTCACCATCCGGTATCAACTTGGCTTAGCACTATTGATGCTGACTTTGACCACCTGGCCGAGGGAGTGTTTGGCAGGCATCTCCCCAGTACAGGAACTCTTTCGGCCCCCTCTCCATGCTTTAATTCTTTGGAAGGAAGTCATTCTGTACTTCCACATTTAAGGAGTGGGAGGTTATGCTCCTTACGGGCAAGCGTCTACATTAATTATTTGGAATTCTTACACAGGAAATTTTTTTCTTTCTTCATTCATTCATTCAATTATTGTTTATTTATGTCAGCATAGATTCATGGAGATTTACTTTACACTTTGGATTATAATCCAATAGTATTTTATTTTATTGCTCAAATTGTTTCAGCTTTGGACATTGGGAGCCCTTTCAATTGGCTCCTGTGTCTCTTTGACATACTCCTATCTTTGTGGGTTTTTGTTCTTTCCTTTTTAAGAGAAAATCACTTCAAATCAGATCGTTTCTGTTTGTGCCTGTAATTATTATTTTTCTAATGGAGGTACTGGGGATTGAACCCAGGACCTTGTGCGTGCTAAGCATGTGCTCTACCACTGAGCAAACCCGGTTTGTGCCCATTTTTTATGGGTTGTTTGTATCCTTCTATTGTGGTATAGGTGTTCATCATACACTCTTGATAATTGGTTTTGAAATTTTTTTTTTAAATTTTTAGGGCATAATTAGGTTTACTTATTTATTTATTTTTAGAGGAGGTGCTGGGGATTGAACCCAGGACCTCGTGTATGCTAAGCATGAGCTCTACCACTGAGCTGTACCCTCCCTCCATCATACACTCTTGAAATTCATTCTTTGTCTAACATCATTTGACGGGAAAATGGTCTTACTTTTAAAGTAGTCAGCTTTACCAAATTTTATTATATAGTCAGTTTTTTTGGTGGCTTGATTAAGAAATCATTTGCTACTCCAAGGTCTAAAACATATTTGAATGCCTAAAAATATCTAAAGTATAGCTTGCAAAGTTTTGTTTTTAAATTGAAGTTATTCATCCATCTGGGAATAGATTTTTGCGACAGGGTTGAGACAAGGATCCAATTTCATCTTTTTCCTGGTGAGCGATCAGGTCCATTTAGTGAATGTTCCTTCCTCTCTTCACTAATCAGACTGGTCACTTCTGTCACATACCAAAGAGCCATAGATGTGTGAGGCCATCTCTTCTGGGCTCTCTTTTCTAAAGCTTCAGAGTTAAGCCCTGATGTCTAGTGGTGATAAGCTCCCCGTCTCTCACCCCTTACTCCCAACGCCCTGCTATTCTTCAGAAATGTCCTGGGTATTTCTGGCTCTTTGCTCTTCCATACACATTTTAGAATCACCTTATAAAAATTCCATGGAAAATTTCCTATGGATTCTGATCAGAATTGCACTGAATCTACAGATCAATTTGGGGAACACAGACTTTTTTTTTCCTTTTGGCTTAAACAACAGAAATGTATTTTCTCACAGTTCTTAGATCAGGATGCCAGCATGGTCGGGTTTCGGTGAGGACTCTTGTCCTGGCTTGCAGACAGCTCCCTTCTCCTTCTGTCCTCACATAGCCGAGGGAGAGAAAGAACAAGAGCAGGCGTCTTTAGAATCCGAAATCTTCCCATCACAAGATGCTAGAACTTCAGGGGAGTGACGGTAGATATTCCGTGACCAGAAGTTCTCCAGGGAAAATGTGCATTCATACACATGAGCATATAAATTTACTATAAATGTTTAATGATATAGAGATTATGTAGCCCACAATTTTGAAAATATCACGAAATATGCAATACTCTATTGTCTGTCTCATCTATTGATTTTCACAGAATGCTTTAATTTTTGCTGAACTGTTGTAACTACAGCCAATCTATGGTTTGCAATTGATGAATAAGTGCAGTTTCTATATGAATGCAGGTTCATATTGTTATTTTCATTAATAACTAAATTTTTTTAGTTTTTTTTTTTTTTGGTGGGGGGAGGGAGGTAATTAGGTTTATTTATTTACTTTTTTCAGAGGAGGTACTGGGGATTGAACCCAGGACCTCGTGCATGCTAAACACATACTCTACCACTTTGAGCTACACCCTCCCCCTTCATTAATAACTAATACGAAAGCCACATATGGTCTCCATTACATATCCTTTTTTTCCCCCCTTTTACGACCTTTTAAAAATATAGAACCATTCTTGGGGCATTCAAAGACAGGCCTGGGGCCCAATTTGGCCCACTAGCCATTATTTATGGCTTACACCTATTGTACCTAATTGATGAACATACTATATAAAAGTGTAGTACTTTGCATCTCTTCCCAAGTCTGCGTTCAGTGACATCACATTGGTAGCTTGAAATTGGGCAGTTTTTACAATGCCTAAGTTGGCAAACACCAAAAACCTGGGCTTAATTTATTGTTTATTGATTGTTGATTGGATAGTGGTGATGGTTGTAAAACTCTAAATATTCTTAAGCCCATGGAATCATATAATTAAAAAGGGTTAAAATGGTAGATTCTATATTATGTATACTTTACTACAATTTTTAAAATTGTGTTAAAAGGAGAGAGAGAGAGGAAGAGAGAGAGAGAGGGAAAGAGAGAAAGATTGTGTAGAGCAAATACAAATTAGAGGGCCAGATTTGATCAATCTGTAACTCCTGGTTGGGGCATCCTTGTCTGGGATGCTAGTTTTGGCTTGTTTCCCTGCCACCTACACAAATTCTGCTCACACTTCAGGGATTGGCCCAAATGTTACCCCTTTTCATTCCCCAAGGCAGAAGGTCCAGCAGTACTGGGTCTACTCTCCCACGTGGTGGCAGCGAGCCGGGATCAGTGATGACTGTCCTTTGAGAGCCTCCAGCTTATCACAGCCCCCACCACTCCCCATTTTCTTCTCTTCTGGTTCACATCATCCCTCTTTTATTAACTCCCCAGCCACGTAGGCATCTGAGACTTCAGCCCCTATAGACTATCATTTCCTCAGGGACAGCCATGGGGTCCGTTTTCCTGTGTTCTCACAAAGTTCAGTGCGGCAGCATTACTTAGTGATTCCTCCGTGGAACAGAGACTGGGATACAGAAAGTAGAGACCCAGGGAGCCCGGGTCTCACCTCACCAGGAGCGGGATTTTGTTCTTTGTTGGTTTAATCCAGGGTGTGTCAACCTCAGCATTGACATTTTCGGTCAGATACTCCCTTGCTGTGGGGGCCTGTCTTGTGCATTATAGGGTGTTTAACAGTAACCCTGGCCTCCACCTACCGGATGCCAGTAGCACTTCCCTAGTTGTGACAACCAAAACTATTTCCAGATATTGCCAAATGTCCCCTGGGGAGGTGGGGCAAAACAATCCCCAGTTGAGAAAACTGGTTTAATTCATTGAGTCATTTACCTGGTCAGTGCTTTCTTAAAATCATAGCCCTAGATAATGGTGGTGGGGGGGGGGGATCATAAGTAGGTTGAAGGCTGAATACAATTTTTAAATCAGCAACATAATTTAGCTACGGTTACCCAGAATTCTACATACTCCCTCTTCCAGCATCATAGATCCCAGCTTTGGTTCCAATCTGCAAGTCTGAGCACTTTATAGTTTGAAAAGGGATTTGACTTTGTTTACTGGGTGTTTTCTGCCACCTGGTGGTCATCTCATTCATTGCAGGCTGGGGAAATACCAATTTAGTCAACCAACCCAGCACATCAAAAGGTTAAGACAATCAGACTTAACTTTCCTTAGCTCTTTGAAAGTAACTGTAAGTTCATAGTTGACAGACAGGAAACAGTGGAGAAACAGTTTGGGAAAACAGGTGGAGTTAGCATGAGCTGATATAAGCACTGGTAAAAGCAGTGACCCTCCTTTTTCCTAGGGCCTTAGGCTGAATTTTTAGGACACTGACTTTGCTCCCAACTTCCCTACAACTAAAGGTCCTATTTGGAATGTGTTTATAATTTTTAATCAACCACATTTGAATTCATATTGTGAAGATGTTTTTGAGAATTTCATAGTACAACTGGAGATAATTAGACATACTTAGGATGCCATACAATGGGGATATCTTGTATTAAAGCAGCGTTTTCCAAATTTGTCTGACATTAGAAACAAAGTGATACAGCAGGCCTAAGGCAGGGCCCTCTGGGGACTGTTAGCAGCAAGGAGGTCTGGGGGACTTCAGTGTCCTGGAGTGTCAGAGCTGTCACTATGGTGACTTGTGGTGCTGGTTGACCTCGAGGGTGGTGAACAGTCCCAAGACTCGGTTTCCAGGCTTGTGCCACCTCCCTGTCTCTCTGGACCCGGGTTAAACAGTTACTCAGAGCACAGGTTTGGACAGAAGCTAAGTTCCGCTACTGCTATTAATATGAATAACACTTAATAGCAATAACAATAAAGTTTCAAGAGGCTTCAAGAGAATTCAAGCAAGTGCGGCTAGAACTTCGGTCAATTTTTGACACAGCAGCTGGGCTCTACCTGGTAGAGCATGTCACTCCTCTGTTTCAAACCCTGGAAGAGAGGTTGAGAGAGCAGGCTCTGGAGCCTGATTATATAGGTTTGAATCCTGTCTCTACCACTTCTTAGCTGTGTAAACTTGGGCAGGGTACTTAACCTCTCTGTGCTTCAACTGTCTCTTTTGTAAAAGGGAGCTTTCAGTAGTTAGTGTCTCCCTTCCTAAAAGAGTTGTCACAACAACAAAACGAGATAACTATTAAAAACAGTCCCTGCCATGTGGAGGGCTGCAAATAAATATTAGGTCTGATACGTTTGTTGATACTTATAGGACCATCTCATTATCAAGCAGTGAAACAGCATAATGGCTTAGAGCGTTTGCTCTACAACCGGGCTGACTGCTGCCTGTGCCCACACGCCCACATCCTGCATGTGAGACCCCGGCTAACGCCTATTGACGAGTGAGGTTTCATAAGAAGCATTTACGAGGCCAAAGCAAATCTAACTCCCAGCACATCAGAATGTGACTGTTTGGAGACATTCTTTAAAGAGATAATTAAGTTAACAGGAAGTCATGAAGGGGGGCCCTCATCCAATATGACTGGTGTCCTGATAAGGCAAGATTAGAGCACAGACATGCCCAGAGGGAAGACCTTATGCAGACACAGGTAGAAGACAAGCATCTACAAACCAAGGAGAGGGGCCTCAGAAAACAGTCAACCCTGCTGACACCTTGATTTTGGACTTGTGGCTTCCAGAATTGTAAGAAAATGAATGTCTGTTGTTTACGCCAAAAAAAGCCACTTCAGAGTTCTGGGCTTAAACTGGAAGATTCGGGGTTGGAGAGGCAGGAGGCAGGAACTGAACCTCTCCTCTCTTCATATCTGGCTGCAAAGCCCACAGATGCCGAAGCTTAGGCTGCAGCTAGATATGGAATGAGATGAAAGATTGCGCCACACGATGGTTCACACGGAATTTAAGAAAGAAAGCCAAAAAGCATCAGCCAATAAATGGAGCAGGAGGCTGCAGGCAATGTCGGGGGACATAGCGGGTGGCAGATAATCCTGAGATTTGGCAGACCCGCGGGCCGTTGGAAAAAGCTGACGGGGGCAAAGGAGCTGGTGAGGAAGGCATGGTTTGATTCTGGGATGGAGCTCCTGATAGGCAGGGTGGAAGGGTGCACGCAGACAGGGCGGCAGTGTGGGGCACTCCTGGCTGCCTCAGAGAGTTCAGGCTCTGTATGCAGGAGAGGGTGGACTCTTAAAGGGTTAAACATCCTCATCCTTAGAAGGGTGAGGCCTGAAGTTGCAAAGGTCACTGGCCTGTGGTTCATCTTGCTGCAGAAGACCCAGCAGGGAGAGGAGGGCAGACATTGCAATCCACAAGCCCAGCCTGCGTCACACCCACACACGTTTCAATTGACTGGAATGTGGACCATAAGGATCAAAATCTTTAAAACTCTGGGTCGCCAGAGCACTGGACCAGTGTTCCTGCATGGCCCCAATGGGACAGACTCAATAATGGCTGCTCCTTTTAAAGTGGTCGTGCCACAGTCCCCGCCACTCCCTAATGTATCACACCTGCCCACTTCACTTATTACAAGACCTGCCTGGCTCTGCAGGGTCGTGTGCCTTCCCACTCACCAAGGCTTTAAGGAGCCCAACCTCAGTTATCTTTTTTTTCCTCAATCATCTTTTGAGGCTCCATATTCTACCTCTGGCTATGGCAATTTGTCCAATGCCCAGGAAAGCTATGATACGGGGGTTGGGGGGAGTGGGAAGGGGAGACCAGCATAGAGGCTCAGGATGCAAGCCCTGGAACCAGGCTGTCTGGGTTCAGATCCTGCCTCCAGTACCAGCTGTGTTAGCTTGGAAAGTTGTTAAGCCTCCTGGTTTTCTCGTCTATAATTTGGGGATAACAAAATGAATAACTACATGTAAAGTCCTTAGCACTTGGGAAGTGCTCAATATATATTAACTATTATTGTGATTCCTCGTGAAACTGGTCCCCCTAAAGCTGAGTTCCTCTGCCAGGTTTGTGATTAACCTTTCTATCCAAAACGTCATTACCTTTCTTGCTTCATACCTGTTCCTCCTCAGGATTAAGGAGTAACAAAGAAAAGGGAGGAATTGTAACCATTCAGGACCTTTGGGGCTTTCCTGGGACAGACCTCCCCCATTCTGCCTGCCTCTTGTTGGTAAAACAAACAAAAAAACAAACAAACAACGACAACAAAAAAACTTTAGCCTCCTAGGCCTTTCTCGAGTTACAAAAATTAAATTTACTCAAAGAAGTGAGAAAATACAGAAACAAAGTAAAACAGTCAAGCAAGACAAAACAATAATAGTTTAACCATTAAACAAAGTCAAGTTCCTCCTCAAGGGTTACAGATAATATTCTGAGCCAAATTCTTTAGGCTGATTTGCAGACACTGAAAGCCCCACCAGGTGGAAGAAGTTAACTGTAGGCTGCCTAAAGCTCGAGCACCCCAGACTAGTTGGAACCAGGTTAATTATGTTAACTCCCAATTACCTCACCACCAACCAATCAGAAGAATGTCCACGGGCTGATCACGCCCCTGCAACCCCCCCCCCACCCTCCCTCTTTAAAAGCCTTTTCCTGAAGAGGAAGACTCCATGGGGGAGTCTCTTGAGCACTGGCTGCCTGGCCTCCTCGCCTGGCTAGCAAACAACGCTGCAAATTCCATTACCACAATCCTGTTTCAGGCTTTACTGCACCCAGGTGAATGGACCAAGTTTGGTTTGGTAACATTAGTCCTGGACACTGATGTCACCATGGCTTATACTGTAAAAGCCCCCTCACAGGGCTGTGCTTCCACTGGCCATCAGCTACAGCCACTCCCCCACCTCCACCCCTACCTGTAGTCCTCCGGAACTCAGGAAGCCACTCCCTTCAGAGCCACATGGCTTCCATGCCCCTCTCTCCAGTCCCAGAAATCACATCTGTCCTGTCCACCTGCATCAGAACACCCTGAGAAGGGGGTGATAAAAATGCCAATTCCTAAGTCAAAAAATACCAGTTTCCTAGAGCCCATGAATCAGAATCTCTGAGATCAGGGCTGGCAGTTCATACACTCACACACACAAAGTTCTTCAGATAAAATTATATTTGCATTGAGTAAAATGTACAAACCCTAACTGCAGGGTTTGATGAGTTTTGACAGACATACACCCCTATGTAACACACACCCCAGTCAAAATGGAACATGTCCATCACCCTAACAGTTCCCCGGTCCCCCTTCCAGTCAATACTCCACCAGTCATCCACCTACAACCACTAACTTCTGTCCCAGGTCAGTTTCATTGATTTGTGAACTTCATATAAATGGAATCCTACAGTAAGTACTTCATTCTGGCTTCTTTTACTCAGCCCAATCTTTTTGGAATTCATCCATATTGTTGCATGTATCAGTAGTTTATTCCTTTATATGTCTGCGTAGTATTCCACTGTATGTGTGCTCCACAGTTTGCTTATCCATTCTTTTTTGGTGGACATTCAAGGTGTTTCCAGTTTGGGGCTATTATGAAGAAAGCTGTTATGAGCATTCTGACACAAGTCTTTTTGCGGACAACATGCTTTCCTATCTCTTGGGTGGATTCCTAGGAGTAAAATTGCTGGGTCTTTATTAGCATCTGCCAAACTTCTAAAGTGGTTGTAGCCTTTTCCATTTCTGCCCAGCAGAATATTCGAGTTCCAGTTGCTTCACATTTCTGTACACTTGATATTTTCAGGCTTTTAAGCTGTAGTCGTTCTAGTGGGTCTGAAGTAGTAGATCACTTGGTTTGAATTTAGATTTCCCTGATGACTAAAGATATTGACTGTTTTTTCATGTTTATTGGTATTTTTATGTCTTCTTTTTAAATATCTTTCATGATGTGTCTATTCAAGACTTTCAGCCACTTAAAAATTAGATTGTTAAAAAATTGGATTGTTTATCTTTTTAATTATCATTAATAATTACTTTCATGCACCCCAGTGTTCATAGCAGCACTATTTTCAATAGCCAGGACATGGAAGCAACCTACATGTTCATCGACAGATGACTGGATAAAGAAGTTTGGTATATTTATACAATGGAAAACTACTCAGCCATAAAAAAAATGACAAAATAATGCCATTTGCAGCAACATGGGTGGACTTGGAGATTGTCCTACTCAGTGAAGTAAGTCAGAGAAAGACAAGTATCATATGTTAACAGTTATATGGAATCTGAAAAAAATAAAAGAGGACACAAACGAGATTATTGACAAAACAGAGACAGACTCACAGACGTAGAGAACAAACTTATGGTTACCAGTGGGGAAATGGGGTGGAAAGGGATAACTTGGGAGTTCGAGATTTGCAGATACTAACTACTAGACATATAATAGATAAAAAACAAGTTTCTACTGTAAAGCACAGGAAATTATATTCAATATCTTTACTAAACTATAATGAAAAAGAGTATGAAAAGGAATATATATATATATGTGTGTGTATAAATGAATCACTATGCTGTACACCAGAAATTAACTCAACATTGTAAACTGACTCTACTTTAATAAAAATTTTAAAAGAAGAAAAAAATAATTATTTTCAGAAGTTCTCCTTCAGTGTAAGCCCTGACAATTCTTTCCTTTTTTGTAATTCAAGTGCCTGACAAATTCTGATCTCTGAGGCAGCTATTTCAAAGAGGCATCCACTTCAAAGATGACCAACGATCTATAATAAACACATTGCCAGCCACATGACAAGATAAAGGGCCAAGTTACCGCCTCAAAGAGGCGCCTTTGTTTCAGAGATCTTGGTTGATTTCAACAACTGACCTTTGGACTATCTGGGTTTTTTTTTTTTTCCCCTCTTCCTATGCTTTAAAATCTCCTTTTTTATGTTTTAAAATCATCAATAAATAGTGAGCTCAAGAAAACGTAGACCCCCCCCAACCCCAATAAAAGCAGAACCCCAGGCCCATACAGACTCACTTTCTCTTCCCCCACTCGACCTTGTGCAGCCCCAGCTATGCTGTGTAATTTCCACATCTTGTAAGTAACAAACCTCCATTTTTTCCCAAAGTTTCCTGATGGTTATTGCTGAAGGGTGTCTTCAGTTGTAATAAGAACCACAAGGGCTGGTCCAACCACAGCATTGATTATTGATCAGCTGAGACCAGCACACAGCAATTCTGGACATATGTCCTTTGTCATGGATACATATTAGGAAAATTTCCTTTTGGTCTATGGCTTGCCTTTTCATTTTCTTAATGGTATCTTTTGATGATCAGAAATTTTAATTTTTGATGAAAACCAGTTTGTTGTTTTGTCCTTTTTGATTAAGTGTTAATTTTCTGCCCAAGAGTCTTTGCCTACTGACTATATTTTTAGTAAGCTTCTCAGGTGATTCTGTTTTGCACTAAAATTTGAGGTCCGCTGGTCTCAGATAATGGTGCCCTGTTGGGGGTGTTTTCCCCTGCTGGCACCCTTCCTCCTAACACATGCATGCATGTACACACACATAAACATGCACTCAGACCCCCCCCATACACACAAACACACACACCTGCCACAGGGAACAAGGAATCCAGAACTTAAGAACCCAAGATACGATGGGTCAGAGACGTGGGTTTGCTCCCAATATCCACCCCCTTCCTCTTAGTAACAGAAGCCCAACAGTTACCTGGGACATGGACATCCAGGTAAGACTGCATTTCCCAGCCTACTTTGCAGCCAGTGATGGCATGGGACCAAGTTTTGTCCAATGACTGGTAAGTGGATGTAAAACTGTAAAAATAAATCCTTAAAGGGAATGAGAAGCTGTTTCAGGGCCCTGCCCTCCTTTCTGCTAGTTGGAACCTGGACATAATAGCTGGATCTTAAGCAACCACCTTGGACAGTGAGGCAGGATGTTAAGGACGATGGAGCAACAGTGTAGAAGGAGCCTGAGTCCTGGGTGACTCAGGAGCCACCATCTTGCCTGGATGGCCTCTCTTCAGACTTCTCTTAACATGACAGAGAAATAACGCCTTACCTCGTTCAGGCCACTAGGTGTTGGTGTTGTCATCATTATTGGTTTCTGTTTGACTAACTTCTACACCTGGCTGTTTTCCTATGAGGAGATAGGAGAAAATCAACTTTTCACTCTTTGTTAGTGGATGCCAACCACACACACACACACACAAAACAGAGAGAAGACAAAACAAAAACAAACACCAATTAATTTCTCGGGAACTCACCTTTGTTCAGAAAGAAGTTGAGGAATCCAGAACATTCCTATAGCCTCTAGCATTTTCAAAGTCCTTCCATGCACATCTTTCCAGGAGTCTTATTGCATCCTGCCAGGTGGGCTGAACTTGGACAAGCATTACTGACTTCCCCCGACACACGGTGGGGCTGAGATTCAGAGGGCAAATGGCGTGCCCACCCCCTCACCCCATGGCCCAAACAGGCCACAGGCAGCATTCAGATCCCTTGACTTTTTGGCCAGGCCATTATGGGAAAGCTTGAGAACCATGATGGTGAGTGGGGCCTGGACATGAAGCATTTCAGAGGGCAAAATCCTGTTTCCCCAGTGACAGTGATGTGCCAGGGCTGGGACTCCGGTGAGGCAAGGAGGCGCCCACTGTCAGGGGCCACTGGTACAACCCACGGTGCCTCTCTTGCTTCATCGGAGTCCCTGTTGTGGGATGTGCAGCTCAACTCTTTCTGAACAGCAGCCCCGCCTTCCTCAACATCAGTACTAAAAAGATAACGGCATGGTGGCAAGACCCTGGGCTGCAGCGTTAGACCAACCTGGGTTCAAATCCTTCTTCGGTTCCTTAGCTGACATGACCTTGGGCAAATTCCTCTGCTTAGCTTCCTTTTTCCTCTGAAACATGGGGATACTTGGAAAGAATTGTTGGAAGGATTAAATTAAACAGCATAAATAAAGTGTCTGCCATGTGAGATTCTTTTCCCTAACTTTCCCTTTATGATAATAAGATTCTCCAGTGAAAGAAGCGAGAAACTGTTAATTCATTATATAGTAATTACAACTCTTCATGATAGATTATTATCCCTAAGAGAATGCCCACAGTGTGAAAGAGGTAATCCCCCCAGAGTAAACCTGCGTGTTCTTGGGTTTAGTTACCACAGAAGGGAGAATACATGGTGGAAAGCCCCAATACCACCCAGTGTCCACTGTTGTCCACCATACTAGGTTTTCAGAGAAGGATTAAGTCCTCTGATTTCTAAGAGCATTAATAACTATAAGCCTGTTTCTGTTTTCTACTTGTACTCTTGGGGACACTTTTCTTTTGTCATTTAAGTTTTTTTCTCCTGAACCTCCAGCTGCAAATACATTTAATTCTCAACCACAACAGAACCCCTGACAGATGGGATTCAAAACAGATGACTCTATTGAGAGGCAGCAATTGAAAATGGAGGGTAATTTGAACCAATCAAGAAGATGGGGTCTCCAGGAGACAAAGTTTCTTCAGAAACTGTAACCATATCCCGCAAGCTCCTCTGGTACATTTTTCATCTGCAGATGAGACTTCCTGGGAGTGGATCCAACTTTTTTTTTTTTTTTTTTAACATCTGGAACGTTGAAAAGGAAGAGAAAAACCCTGGGGCCTTGTCAATCAAATTCACTTTTCTTTTGGCAAATTTAGCGTCAGTGACAAATTGCATAATTTGACATAAACAAAGTTGATAGATGTCAGCAAAGCTGTTTTGAAACAGCAGCAATGAAGAGATGTGTAGGATGGGTTTTTTTTTTTTCACTCAACAGTCAGTATGTTTAATAACAAATAAAACAACCAGATGTTGAAAAAATCCTACCACCTTCACGATGTCATCTGATAGTTAGCTGCTGATTAATGAGAGTGTGGGATTTGTTCCAACCCCAATTCAGAAACTTGGCAGGGAAGTCTATTTAAGGACTTCACTGGGTAGCTCTTATTACAGTTCATGAAGGCTTCTAAGTTCACCTCTGAGGCTTTTTTGGACCAGAAAACATTGGCCTTGATATCAGATGACTTGAAGGAAGGCTCTGATCTGCCATTACTCCCCTCTGTAACCTTGGGTAAATCATTTAATCCTCCTGGAGTTTAGGTTTCCCACAGGATGCATGATGATAATCAGCCCTGCCCTGCCTACCCTTGAGTTGCTGCAAGGTTCAAGTGCAATATTAGGTGTGAATCACTTTTTTCTTTCATTTGAAGTTCATTATCTTTTCACTGAGAGATAATTTCACCTGGTAAAGTACACAAATCTTAAGTGTACAGCTCAATACATTTTTACAGACGTGTACACCTGTATGGTTACTCAGATCAAGAAAGGATATTTCTGGCACCCCAGAAAGTTCCCTGTGCCTTTGCCAGTCAACACTTCCAGGGAACAATCACTCTCACCTCCATCACCATGGATTAGTTGTGTCTGTTCTTGAACTTGATACAAGAAGAATCGTGGAGTATGTATTCCTGTATGTCTGGCTTTCGGTTGGCGTAGTGGCTTTTGAAGTCCATTTATAGCAACACAGAAATTGTAGTTTCTTCCTTTTTGTTGCTGAATAGTATTCCACTCCACAGCTCTACCACACTTTGTTTATTCATTCTCCAGTTGATGGATACCTGGGTAGTTTCCAGTTTTCAGTTATTAGGAATAAAGCTGCTATAAGCATTTCTGTAAAAGTGTTTTTGTGTAAATGTTTCTGTTTCTCTTGGGTAAATAGCTAGGAGTAGTAAGTCTGGGTCATAGGGTATGTGTGTGTTTAAATTTTTTTAAAAATTGCTAGTTTTACCAAGTGGTTGTATAAATTTATATTCTAACAGTGTATGAGAATTCTAGTTGCTTTACATCTTCACCAGGCTGGTCACCTTTCAGCCATGGCGCCCTCTACAGGGTAGGGAGTGTATTATTGTGAGAGAAGATGGGATTTAGTATGGAACATGGGGTCTGGGGTCATGTTTCAATCATTGTTCTGGGCTGGGCTCACCATATGGCCTTGAGTAAGCCACTTAATTCTAGGCTCATTTTCTGCAGCTTAAAATGGGGCTGTCAATAGCACCTCTCTCAAAGGGGCCCCTGTGAGGATTAAATGAGAAGAATCTTGCAGAGATCATTAGCACAGGGTATTGCATACAGCGCTTAATGATTGCCATGGTCTTAATTTACTTTGTTTACTGTTTAATAGATCCCAGCTGGAGAGAATATCTTTAAATATCCCGTGTCTGTCAAGAACTCTGACAGAGCCCAAGGAATATGAACCATTTTATAAGCTAACAGCTATCTATCCTGTTTGATCAGCAAGATCTTTACTACTCCAAGATGGAGTTCACACCAAGGATGACACAGCAGAGAGATGGAAAAGTCCTTGGAGACTGTGAGCTGCTGAATCAACCAACCTGACATCCACTGCCAAACTTCTAATTAGGTTAATAGCACATTTCCTTATTGTTCAGGTCGATTTCAATTGGTTATTTGGAGCTCGAACATCCTGACACACCAAACAATCTCAGTGTTCCTCTGCTGAGCCTGGACCTGCTCTCAGCATCCTTAGCACAGGACTTCTGGTAGATCTGACTGATTGTGACCACACAAGAGCTAGTGTTGTAGTCAAAGCCATCTCTGATAATTTGCCATCTCTGATAATGCTAAGTCACCTTTTGTGCAGCTAAAATTAGATTCATCTGAAGTGCAGAGTAAGATGCTTCTCTTTTAAGCTTTTAATGACTTTTAAAGAATATTGCTGATCACTCAGCCACAGATCACAAAGCATTATGTAATTTGCTGCCACCCACTAAGAACCCATCTCAAGCAGCATTAGCTCGAGATAGGGGGCAATTGTGGAGCTGGATTCCGTCTGTCATTTAAGAAATATTTCTTGCTTTCCTTCCACGTACCGCATGTTTGGGATTATAGGGAAGACCAAAGAAATGAAACAGGATCTAGACTGCAAATAGTTGAGGGAAATGAAGTGATATAAATTCTGGGTGGCAAAAATATTGAATATTCCACAGCGAAGGGCATATTTTACTTTTTAAAAATTTATTGTAGTATAATGAATAATATATGTGTGGTAAAATACACAAATCTTAAATGTGCATCTCAATGAATTTTTAAAAAGTGAATACATCCATGCACTCAGCATCCAGATTAAGAAACATTAACAGACATCAGAAGATTGTCTCATTTCCCTGTCTAGTTGACAACCCTTCCTCCCTTCAAAATAATCACTGCTCTGACAACTGTCACCATAGATTAGTTTTGTCTGATTTGAACTTTATATAAGTGGAGTCATATGTTTGGCTCTGGCTTCTTTTGCTTTCTATTATGTCTGTGAAATTCATTCATGTTGTTACATGTGGATGTAGTTCCTTCTTTTAGTTACTGCAGTATTTTGTTATATGACAGCACCAAATTTATTCATCCATTCTTCTGTTAATGGACATTTGAGTAGTTTCCACTTTTGGGTTAATACAGATAATGGTGCTATGAACACTGTTGTGCATGGCTTTGGTGAAAATATGTATACATTTATGCTGGAGATAGAAAGATAGACAGACAATATATAAAACATACATACATACATACATAGAACTGTTGAATCGCAGAGTATGTGTGTATTTAGCTTTAATATATTTTGCCAGTTTTTCAAAGTGAGTGTTCCTTTTTACAACTACTGTGCAGTATATGATGGTCTCAGTTGCTCCACAACCTTAAAAACATTTTTAAAAATTGTGGTAAAATATACACAGCATAAAATTAACCATCTTAACCATTTTCAAGTGTATAGTTCAGTGGTATTAAATAATTTCATAATGTGCAACCATCCCTACCATCCACCTCCAAAACTCTTTTCACCTTGTAAAACTGAAGTTCTGTACCCATTAAACAAAAACCCCATTCCCACCCCCACTCCCCAGCTCCTGGCAACTACTATTCTGCTTTATATCTCTATTAATTTGGGT
Source organism: Camelus ferus (assembly GCF_009834535.1). Lineage (NCBI taxonomy): Eukaryota > Metazoa > Chordata > Mammalia > Artiodactyla > Camelidae > Camelus > Camelus ferus. Next base: position 35,827,822 of record NC_045704.1, read on the forward strand.
ACCCTAAGAATAAGTGGAATTATACAGTATTTATCTTTTGTTACTGGCTTATTTCATTTAGTATAATGTCCTCAAGGTTCATCCATGTTATAGCATATATCTTAATTTCCTTCCTTTTTAAAGGCTGAATAATATTCCATTGTTAATATATACATTTGCTTACCCATTCATCCATCATTGAACACTTGGGTTGCTTCCACAGTTCAGATATTGTGAATAATGCTATGAACACGGGTGTACAAATGTCACTTTGAGACCTGCTTTCAATTCTCTGGAGTATATACCCAGAAATGGAATTGCTGGATCATGTGAAAATTGTGTTTTTAGTTTTTAAGGAAACTCCATAAAGGATAAGTTTTTCTACTTCAGCAAAAAATGTCATAGGAATTTTTATAGGGATTGCACTGAATCAGTAGATCTCTTTGAGTAATACTGACATCTTAACAATATTAAGTCTTCCAGTCCATGAACATGAGTTTGATTCCTTTTACTTATGTCTTCTTTAATTTGTTTCAGCAATATTTTGTAGTTTTCATTGTGCAAGTTTTTCACCTTCTTGGTTAAGTTAATTTCTAAATGATTTTTGATGCTATTGTAAATGGAATTATTTTTGTAGTTTTCAGATTTTTCATTGTTAGTGTATAGATATGTGACTGGTTTTTATGTTGACTTTTTATCCTGCTACTTTGCTGAATTCATTTGTTTATTCCAACAGTTTGTGTGTGTGTGTGTGTGTGTGTGTGTGTGTGTAATCTTTAGAGTTTTCTACATATAAGATCCTATCATCTGTGAACAGAAATAATTTTACTTCCTTCTTTTTGATTTGGATGTCTTACCTTTATTTTTCTTGCTCTGGCTAGAACTTCCAGTACTATGTGGAATAGAAGTGGCAAAAGCAAGCATCTCTGCCTTCCTTGTTCCTGATCTTAAAGGAGAAGCTTTCAGCTCTTCACCACTGAGTATGCTGTTTACTGTGGGGTTTTCATATATGGCTTTTATTATGTTAAAGTACTTTCCTTCTGTTCCTGGTTTGCCAAATGATTTTTATGATGAAAGGGTGTTGAATTTTGTTGAATATATTTTATGCATCAATTGAGATGATCATGTGATTTTTCTCCTTCATTCTGTTAATGTAGTATATTACATTACCTGATTTTCATATATTGAACCATGCTTCATTCTAGGAATAAATCATACTTGGTCATGGTGTATGATCCTTTTAATATGCTGCTGAAATTGGTTTACTAGTATTTTGTTGAGAATTTTTACTTGCGGTATCTTTGACTGGCTTTGGTATCAGAGTAATACTGGTCTCATAGAATGAGTCAGGAGGTGTTCTCTCTCCTCCAGTTTTTTGGAATAGTTTGAGAAAGACTGGTACTAGTTCTTTAAATGTTTGGTAGAATTCACCAGTGAAGTCATTGGATCCAAGGCATTTATTGAGAGAATTTTGATGACTGATTTAATCTCCTTAGTAATTATAGGTCAACTCAGATTTTTAATTTTTTCTTGATTTAGTCTTGGTATTTCTAGGAATTTGTCCATTTCATCTAGGTTATCCACTTTATTGGGGTACAGTTGTTCATAGTGTTCATATCATCCTCATTTCTGTAGAATAGTAATGTCCTCACTTTCATATTTGATTTTGGTAATTTAAAATTTCTCTCATTTTTTCTTAGTATATATAGCTACATATAGTAGCTATAGTTTTGTCCATTTTGTTGATCTTTTCAAAGAACCAGCTTCTGGTTTCATTAATTTTTTCTATTCTTTGTTTCATTGATCTCAGCTCTAATATTTATCATTTCCTTCCTTCTGCTATTTTTTGGTTCTTGTTCTAGTTCCTTCAAGTGTATAGTTAAGTTGTTGATTTGAAATCTTACTTGTTTTTTAAATATAAGTGTTTATAGCTATAAATTTCCCCCTTACTTCTTTTACTACATCCCGAAGTTTTGCTATGTTGTGTGTTTTCATTCATCTCTAGAAAATTCAAGTATTTTTAAATTTCTCTTGTAATTTCTTCTTTGATCATTAGTTGTTCAAGAGTATATTGTTTAATTTCCACAAATTAAAAAGTTTTCCAGTTTTACTTCTGTTGATTTGTAATTTCATCCTGCTGTGGCTGAAGAAGATAATTTGTATGATATCTGTCTTTTAAAATCTATTGAGACTTAAATCTGTGGTTTAATATATGGTCTATCCTGGGAAATATCTCATGGATACACGAGAAGATTGTGTATTCTGCTGTTGTTCTGTATGTCATATCTAGTTGGTCTACGGATTAAGTCCTCTATTTCCTTACTTAATTTCTGTCTGGTTATTCTATCCTTTATTGAGACTAGGGTATGGAAGTCTTTGACTATTATTGTAGAGCTATTTATTTCTCCCTTCATATGGTCAGTTTTTATTTCATATATTTCTCTGGTCTGTTATTAGGTATGCAAATGTTTATAATTGTTATATATTCTTGTATATTGAAACTTTTATTAATATATAATGCCCTTTTTTGTCTCTTGTCATCTTTGTCTTATGTTTACTACAGTTGTTGTCCTATTTCTTTTCTAGTAAGGTTCTGCCAGGTTTTGGGTTCAAGGTTATAAAGGTCTCATCTAACAATCTGGAAAGTGTTCACATTTTTTCTATTCTCTGAGTTTGTGTCAGATTAGTGTTATTTTGCCCTTAAATATTTGTAGTTTGTTTTCTGAGGGGGCAGTAATTAGATTTTTTTTTTTCTTGGAGGTACTGGGGATTGAACCCAGGACCTTAAGCATGCTAGGCATGCACTCTACCACTGAGCTATACACTTTCTCTTTGTCCTTAAATATTTGAAACAGTTCACCAATCAAGCCATTTGGGCTTGGAGTTTTGTTGTTTTGGGTGAATTTGTTTTATTTTGGTGGAAGTAGAGAGTGTGCTTTGAAATCCCATCTGTCCCAGAAACCATGACACTTGCTGATCCTGTCTCCACATGGCTGCTCCTTCAAAGATTCAGTTCTCTGCTCAAATGCCATCTCCTCAGAGAGGTCCTCCATGACTGCTCCAGCAAAAGTAGCAGTGAGAGTGGAGAGAGCACTATTTCTCACCTCTCTACCTTTGCTTACTCCATTTTCCTAGGCCAGGAAAAAACCTCCCTTCGCTCTTTGCCAGTCTAAGCCCTACTCATCCTAATGGCTCAGTTAATGTGACACTTCCCCTGTGAAGGCCTCCTTGAGTTTCAACTCCCCAGAATGGGTTAAACTCCCTTACCATCCTTACATAGTTCTGTCATGCACTTTGCACATTAAATTGAAATGCACTCTTTATGGACCTGCGTCCTCAGCAGATCATAAGGACTGGGCCTTATTCATTTGGGGCACATAGTGAGCACTAATGTATGTTGCACGAGTGGGCATTGCTACAATCCTAGTCCCACAATCCTTATGTGCTGGACAAAGCAGTAGTCTTCTTGCTCCTTCCTGCTGCCTACTGGCCATTCTCCACCCAGAGGGCAAGAGGGATCATCTACAAAGGTAAGCCAGCTCATGTCACAACCCTGCTTCAAACCCTCCAGCGGCTTCCATTTGTATGAGGAATAACTTCAACTTTCTTGCCATGGCCCAAAGGACCTGCAAAGTCTGGCCCCAGCCAACTGTGAGTCTTACCCCACCTGTCCTCAATCATCTTCTGCCAGTCATACTCCCCTTCTTTCTATTCTTCAAATACCAGGCTTGTTTCCCCTGGAGTCTTCAGTTTTGTTCCCTCTACTTGGAATGTTCTGCAGCCAAGACTATGCAAGGCTGACACTTTCTCATCATTCATGTTTCAGCTCAGCCGTCACCTCCTCAGAGGCCTTCCCTGACCACACAGGCGTTCTTTCCCCCATCACCCTGCTATTTTCATCATTACCTTCCTGACAAACTGACAGTGATTTGTTATTTTTTGTTTCTCCCACCAGTCTGAGAACTCCATTAGGGGAGGGATATTGTCTGTCGTGGTCTCCACTTTGCCCCCAGTACCTAGAATAGTGCCTGGCACTCGGATGGCGCTCAGTAAAGGGTAAGAAGTCCGCGCAGGAATTACGGAATCGCTTTCTCAGGCCAGTGCCGACTCTAACCACGTGGGAGGGGTGAGGGCGGTGGTCGCGGGCGTGCAGGGAGTGACAACTCAGCCCAAAGCCCCGCCCCCACCCCGCCCCGCCCCGCCCCCAATCCCGCCGGTGTCCGTGTCCTCCTCCACGGGTCTCCATAAAGTTCATTTGGCGGCGCGCCGCGCGGGGCCTTCTGGGAAGGCCGGCCTTGACCAATCAGGAGGCGCGGGCGAGCGGCGCGAGAAGCGGCGGCCGCGTTCTTCAGCCGGGACCTGAGCGGCGACACGGCTGCAGCGCCAGGTAAGGGTGTCTGAGGCCGCGTCCTTCCTGCTCAGGTCATGTCCTTGAACCCAGGGCCCCGTGGCTGGGCGGGGTCCGGTCCCCAGCTCGGAGCCGTGCTGCTCACACTTCCCGTTCGCCTCATGGCAGCCGGCATGCCTGACGCCGGCGACAGCGCCCTGCCGAACCGCCCACTATTATAGCGTAGAGCTGCGGTCGGGGAGTACCTGCTCTCTGTCCTCTTTCTGAATACGGAGCCACGGCCTTCCGAATGCCCTCCTCCCCCACTACAGCGCTCTGCCACGGTGCGCCACGCCCACCGCTGCCCCGGGAGCCCACCCTATGCTGGATCGGCCACCCCTCCCCACCACCGCAATCCGCTTGACCACCTCCTTGACCGCGCCCTTCCAACTCGCTCGCCCCTCAGCATACACCCTGTAGGGAGACGTTGCCCTCCGAGGAGAGGGATCTTTGGGGCGAGGGTGACGATCTTGTGAGCCTTGGCCTATCTCCTCTGCATCCAGGGGAATGCTCCTTACCACCCAGGGAAATGCTGGTGATTAGAACCTGGAGATGGCCTGCTCATTCTCTGCACTCACAACACCCCATCCTCTGCAAAGGCAGTGCTTACGTTTACTGGGTCTCTTTTTTAAAAATTACGAGGCCTACCACAGGGGTCTTTTTTTCAAAGGTTGGACGACCCATTGACAGCCGCTGGTCGGGATTTGCTCCTCTTGTCAGGTGTGAGGAGGTTTTTTGCTTTTGTTTTGTTTTTTACCGAAATGTCTTTCAGCATGAGTAAGGGTCACGTTTCTGTTCTTTTTGAGGGACGTGAGAGGGTGTCCTTGGGCATCGTAGTTTTTTTCTTCCTTTCACCTGTTCTTTGTGCATTTGTGTTTGAGACATTTTCAGTTTTTATTTATGGTGATCCCACTCAAGGCCCATAGTTCTAAATACCTATAAATTAGGCTAACAGATCCCACATTTATATCTCCAGCCTGGGCTTCATTCTTGACCTATATCCAGCTGCCTACTTAATATCTCCACTAAGATTGTTGGTTGGGAGCTCAAACTGAACATGTCAAGATAGGGCTAGCAAGCTCCCCTCCACCTCTCTTCCCAGACTTCTCTTCTTGCTGTATTCTTCCCCCTCTTCTCAGTGATGTAAAAGGCTCTGACCAATAACCTTTGAGTCATCCTTGACTGCTTTCTTTCTTACTCCACATTCATTGCTTGACACCCTAGGCCGAATCATCAACACCTGTCACCTGGGTTATTGAAATAGTCTCCCATCTGGTCTCCTGGCTTCTGCCCTGGACCCTGTTTTCAACACAGTAACTAGAAGGATCCTTTTCAAACACAAGTCAGATTATGTCACTCGTTTACTTAAAAAACCTTCTACTGGGTCCCCATTTCTTTTAGAGATGAACTCCTTACAGTGAGCTATAAGGCTTTACATAATCTGACCCCCTCTTACTTTCCCATTTTTATTTTCTGGTACCCTCCCCTTCCACGTGGCAGACATGCTTTAGTCTCAGGACCCTTGTGCTTGCGGTTCAGTATTCATATGATCTGCTCACTTTCAAGTTTTTATTCAAGGGTCGCCTGGTGAGGCTTCCTCCACTTCCTATCTTCCTTTATCACTTTAGTTGTTCTTATATTTTACTTGTTTAGCTTGTGTATTTCTTGTTTTCCTCCTCTAGAAGGTGAAAGGAGGACTTTTATCTGTTTTGTTCCCTAATGTATCCCCAGCACCTAGACCTGGCATACAGTAGGTGCTCAATAAACAGGAAGTAAATCCATGCTCCTGGCACCATTCCAGGCTTGAGGATGCAGTGGTGAATGAGAGGCATGTGATCACTGAGCTGCTGTCTCTGTCGAGCACACCACCAGCAGTAAACACACAGGTGTAACATGTAGTGTCAGGGCTGTTTTTTAAAAAGAGGACAAGGATATCTGAACAAAGACCTGACTGAAATCAGAGAGGGGTATATCTAGAGGAAGAGCACTCCTGGAAGGAGAGCAGCAAGTGCAGATACCACAAGGTGGGAACATTGGCGATGTGGTGAACTCGAGGGTCTGAACCTGCTTCTTGATGGAATTAAGTACAAAATAAGGTAGAGGGAAAGATGGATGTGCCAAGGAGAGGGAGTTATCAGAGTAAAGACCCCGAGGTGAGGATCCGAGGTGTGTTCAGGAACAGGTCACTTTATCCAGTACACATTTATTTGGTACCTTTTATGTGCCAAGCTTAGCAGCTGAGGGTTCTAGCTGAGCAGTCTGTGGACCTTACCCTATAGGAATTCTCCATGTAGAAAGGGAGACAGACTTGGGAGGAAATCATCACAACCCTTCCAACTGTCCAGGAAAGAATAGTAATAAGGTTCAGAATAGTGTGGAAGGGGTTTCGGGTAGGTAGGACTGTCCCAGCTGACTTTGCAAGATACATAGGAGTTCCCGTGAGACAGGGTAGGTTTGTGTTATAGTAAGGTGTGCTCCTGCATGTGCCGGGGTTTGAAGGGAGGAAGCAGCATGAGGCACCCCAAGGAGTAGCAAATTGCTCAGATATCTTTGGGGGAAGGGCAGAAGGAGATGAGGATGGTAAGGGTGACAGTGCCCATTCTTTGGAGGGTACCCTGTTTGGCTGTGTCAAAGCATGAGCCCTTCCTCCTGTAGGGGATGGAAGGTGTCCCATGGGGATAAAGGCAGGGGGAACATTTCAGAAAGACCTCTCTGGCCAAGGGGAGGGTCGATTAGAAGACTGACTGTTGAGGTAATGAGGAGAAAAGCATGAGGTTAGAGTGGGGGCAAAGGAGATGAGCATTCAACTTTGCAAAAGGTTTGAGAGGTAGACCTGGAGATTGGCTGGATGCTCGGGAGAGCCTGAGGTGACTCCCAGGTGGTTTCTGGCTGAATTGATTGGGTGCTGATTGTTTTACCAAGAGAGAATGGAAATGCAGGAGGGGGAAATAGTGAGGCTGGTGATGGAGGTGGTAGCTAAGAGGAGAGAGAAGTGAGGTGTTTGGAGTATGTATAGTTTGAGGCACCCATTGGTCAGCCAGGTGTAGAGATGTCAGGTAGACAGTGGAAATACTGGCCTGGGGATAGAGCTAGGCTGAGCATAGATGTGTGGAAGTCACGTTTGTTTTGATAGATCAGGGTCCTTGCCTGGGCCCAGAGAGACCCCAGGGGTCCTTGGATGGACTTTCTGGGTCAGGGCAGCATTGTGCCTTCTGACTCTCCATGCTCAAGAGTATGTGTGGTTCTGTTGTAGCACATGTGTATGTGAACAGATTCAGAGATGTCTGTAGCCATGTGGAAGATTAATGGCCTCTGGTAGTTGTAGCCATGGAGTTCATTGTAGTTGAAGCCATGGCCCAGGTAGATGTTACCCAGAGAAATATATAGTGGGAGAAGAGGAGGTCCAAGGGTAGAGGCTTGGCATTTGAGGGGTGGGTAGGTACAGAAACCACAGCAGAGGAGACTGGGAGGGAGGAGCTGGAGAAGCAGGAGGAGAACCAGGAGAAGGTGGCATCTCCAAGTCAAGGGAAAGAGAGTTTCAGGAAGAAAGGAATGGTCAGGGTGTCGAAGGCTGTGAGAAAGGAAAGAATGAAAGTCCATTGGATTTGGCAGTTAGGTCATTGGTGAGTGCTGAGGAATTCAGGAGATGGGAGGGAGGCAAGCAGAACTTAGATTGCGGTTGGTGATCAGCGAGTGAGATGTGACAAAGGATGGCTATCTCTTTGTGAAGTGAGTGGGAGACAGAGGAGGACGGTGTTGAGAATTTTTTTTAAATGAACTTTTTATTTTAGAATTGTTTCAGATTTATAGAAAATATGCAAGATAGGACAGGGTTCTCTGTACTCATCCAGTTTTCCCTATTGATGAGAAATTATTTTAGGGAAGAAGAGATCTAAATTCTAGGAGAAGGAACCAGTGACAGTGGATAAAAGGACAGCCATCACTTCCTGAGCTCTGGCTGTGTGCGAGTCTCTGCCATGGGCTTTACTTGTATAATCTAATGCCATCCTCATGGCAGCCCTCTGATGTCCAAGCCTACTCCCTTCCCTGTCTTCCTCATTTCGGTAAATGGTGTCTTCACTGTCTGAGTAACTCAGGCCTAAAACCTTGGCATTATGCTTGACTTCTTTCTCCTCTCACATTAGCCATTCATATCTACACTAAATCTTCTCTTAAAATACACACATGAATCAGACCATTTTTTGTCTCTTCCCCCACTATCACCCTGGTCCATGCCAGTCTCATGTATTACATCTGGGTGATGGAATAGCCTGCTGACTGGCCTCCCTGGTCTTACTTTGTCCTCCTGACCCCAACCCGAAGTCTGTTCTGTGCACAGCAGTGGAAGTGAACCTTAGAGAAGGCTCACGCCTTCACTGGCTACCATCACACCTAGACTGAAATCCAAAGTCCTTACCTGGTGCTGGGAAGCTGACATGATCTGACCCTGCCCCGACCCCTTCTCCCACCACCCTTGCCCAGGATTATGTGCTTCAGCCATGTGGCTTCCTGCTCTTCAGTACACTTCTGCAAAATACACTTCTGCCTTGGGGCTTTTGTATTTACTGTTTCCTTGACATGAACATTCTTCCCCCAAATACCTACATAGCACACCTCCTTTACTTCATTCAGGTCTCTGCTCAAAGGTTTCCCTTTAAAAGAAGCTTTTCAGAACACACCAGCTAAAGCAGTTAAACAGTCCACTCTGCCACATCCTCCTATTTTATCTCCTTTGTAGCACTTGTCAACACCTGGCATCATTTGTCTATTTGTTTATTCTTTTTTACTGTCTGTCTTGTAACAGACATCAGCTCCCTGAAGCTGGGAACCTCGTCTGGTTTTTCCACAGCTCCATCCCCATTGCTTTGCACAAATAGTACCTAGCATGTGGTAGATGCTCAATAAGTATTTCTTAAATGAATGAAGGAAAGAAGGAAGATGGGGCTCTAACTTTGGTGGACTTTACAAGGTCAACATAAGAATTTAGAAAGTGAGTCATTAGACAGTTTGGAGGTTTGTAGAAGGTTATTCTGGCAGTGACTATATTGAGGATCTAGCTGCTGTTTAAGGGCACTGTTGGAGATACTTTTTTTTTTTTAAGTAAAGCTGTAAAATACTTTAAGCTGTTTGGGAGAGAATATTAATAGACAATAATACAAGGGAAATGAGAATGATGTCAGCAGGATGGCAGAGTAAGAGGTCCTGATGCTTGTCCCCCCCACAAAAACAACAAAAACGGCACATAAACAACTGTACATTGACAAAAATAGCTCTGTAAGAGCTCCAGAGTGAAATAAGGAGGCTGCAGAAACCCTGTGGAGCACAAAAACAGAGGATTGGCTGTGTAGAAACGTGTAAGGCAGATAAATAAATGGACTAGAGAGTTTCAGTGAGGGGAGATTCCTGTGGGATGGGGATCGAGGAAACCATTTGGTAGGTAGGACTTGAATTGGTGGTAAAAATGATAGCTAATATTTGAGTGGTTACTGGGTGGCAGGCAAGGGAGGTACAACTGTTTATCCATTTTACAAGCAAGGCCCAGAGGGAGTAATTAACTTGCTCGAAGTCACCCAGCTAGAGAGTAGAGTTCCTGGCTGGATCTCAGGGGTGCAGTGGAAGATGAGTAGATGTTCCTGGTTGCAAAAAATGGCGTGAGCAAGGGCACAGAGCAGAGATGTACGAGGATGGCCAGGGACAGAGTACATCAGGTAACTACGCAGGGTTTCCCTAAGAGCAGTGCTGCATCTAGATCCCGTGAATGGGAGGCATTGAGAGCTTTTGAGCAGGAGCAACATAGGGAAAGTGATGATGACCACAGTGCACAGAGTGGTGTGCGTTGGGAGGGACTAGAAGAAGTGCGCACATCTAGCAAGATGGAAGAGATTGAAGTCTGGTCTTGTGTGGTGATGTGGATGGAAGCAACAGTTAGACTAGCCTTATTGTGCTAATCATTTTGCAGTATATATGTCTATCAGATCATTGTGTATGCCTTAAAATTATACAGTGTTATATGTCAGTTATGTCTCAATAAAGCTGGGAAAAGAAAAGAAGCAACAGAAGACACTGCAAAAATAAAACATCCCTTGCTATCTAAATCTGTTTAGGTTATGAGAGTTTTGGAGAGTGAGGGATATATGTTGTCTGAATCTATGGTCTTTGGTTTCCTGAGATTTTGTTAGGGAGTAGCAGTAGTTTGGATAATGAGGAATAATAGCTACCTGCTTTCTCTCGAAAATGTATCTGCATATGTTTTGGTTCTTGAGTCTGGAGAGCGGAGAATACCTGTAAAGAAACAATCCAAGGTCACATACAGAGGCAAGGGGAAGGGAGAGTTAGAATCTGAGAGAAGCCAGGGCACAGGTCAGGGATGGGGGTGTTGGGAGGGCAGCTGATGATGGTGGTGGTGGTTGTGGGTGGATAACTGCACTTTGAGACATACTGGGTGTGACAGTTATGGGTTTGAGTGGAAATGCGCAGGCAGTGCCTGGGGACTCCAGGGTTGGAGTATGAGTGCAAGAAGCAGAGCTGGGGTGTGGACTTTACATTCATTGCCATCCAGGATTCTGGGCAGTGGTGAGACAAACACTCTGAAACAGGGAGTTTAGAGCAGTTTTTAAATGAATAAGTTATTAAAATTTGAAAAGGTCATGTACACTTACGGGAAAAAATTCAGATTGACAGAGGGTATAAAGTGGAAAGTAGAAATCTCCCACTCATAGCTTTGCTCTCTCTCTGCAGGTAATGCTAAGTTTCTTGCTGTGTTGATGTTATGTTTCTTGCTATTTCTTCTGAATGCTATCTGTGAACAAACCTGTGTGTGTGTGCGCGAGCCTGTGTGTGTAGAAAGAGAAAGCAGCTTAATGAATTTTTAAATATTTATTCACTCATGTGACTACCACCCATGTTGAGATATAGAATATTTCCAATACCCCAGGATCTTAGCTTGGGCTGCCGTATAAACTACCATAGCCTGAGTGGCTTAAACAACAGAAGTTTGTTTTTTCACAGCTCTGAAAGCTGTAAGTCAGACCAGCATGTCATGTGGTTTGGTTCTGGTGAGGACCCTCTACCTGGCTTGTAGATGGCCGCCATCTTGAATGTGCTCACATGTTCTTTCCTGGGTGAATGTGTGTGTAGAGTGGGGGTGGGAGGTAGAAGAAGGAGCTTTCTCGTGTCTCTTCCTAGTAGGGTACTCATCCCACCATGAGGGTCCCCTCTTTGTGACCTTATCTAAATCTGATTACCTCTCAAAGGCCCCTCCTCCAAATGCCATCAGATTAGGGGTTAGGACTTCAACATATGAATTTTGGAGGGACATGTTTCAGTCTATAGTGCCAGGAAAGTTCTGTTGTGCTCCCTCCCAGTCATTCCCCAACCCTCAGGATAACCAGTGTTCTGATTTCTAGCACCACAGATTAGTTTTTTCTTTTCTTAAAATCCATATAAATGGAATTGTGCGGTACATCTTTTTTTGATATCTGCTGCTGAAGTTCACTGTTATGTCTGTGAAATTTATCCCTACTGTTTCATGTAGCTGTAGTCTGATCTTTTTCATTGCTGTTTGGCATGCCAGGGTATGACTATACCACCATAAAAAAAACCAAATGGTACAATTCTGTATATACAATGGTTTTAAGATTATTGGGGGGGGGCGGTTTTGCGGCGAGGGACTCAGACTTTTATTAGAATCTGATAACTGCTATAGTGCTTTTCTTATTTTTTTAAAAAAAGTATGCATGTATTTCCAGGGTTCCTGGTGCCTTTGATGCTGGTGTTATGGCCCTGAGGACTAGAAGCCTTCCTTAGTTAACAGCAGGGTTTCTCAGCTTTGCCACTATTGATATTTTGGGCTGGATAATTCTTTGTTGTGGAGGCTGTGCTGGGCATTGTAGGATGTTTAGCAGCACCCCTGGCCTCTGTCCTCTGGATGTCAGTAGCACGTGGCCTCTCTGTCCGTTTTGTGACAACCAGAAATGTCTCTAGAAATTGCCAGTGCTCCCAGGGGAGCAAAGCTGCCCCTTAGCTGAGAACCATTGGTTTAGAGAGAAGAGCCAGAGCCAAAGCCTTTTGGAGGTAGATGTGTTGATCTGTCCCTGTTGATACCAGCTGTAATATTGGGCAGGTATCATTCCTGAGGTTCTATATACAGATTAATTTTCATCACTGCTAAAATAGAGCTGCTCCTTCCAAGGACACATTGTTATGTGAGTTTAAAGACTGAATTAAAATATCCCTCATTTATAGATTCTTCATGGTAGACAGGACCTTAGAAATCACCTGAGCCAACCCCTACATCTCACTGGTGGTGAAACTAGTCTCCAGAGACGAGGAAGGACCAGTTCAAGGGTCAGAGGGCTGGTGTGGGGCAAAGCCAGGGTGGGGTCCACAGTTCTAATCCCAGGCCTTCTACTCAGAAAGTTGGTCAGAAAGTAGCCCGTCTGGATACTTTACATTTCTTTGTGATGCCAGGTTACTTCTCTTTGCCTTTTGAAGATGAAATAGTACGTGTTAGTTTATGTATCAGGAAAGCTGATACCACATACTCCTTACTGCAGACTCTGAGTCATCCAGGCCGGAACTAGTACTGAATCACCCAGGTCTTCATTTCTCTTCTGTCTAGGGTAATTTATTTCAGTTCTTTGTTTTCTCTGAAAATCTACCTTCTGAATAATGACTATGTCTAACTCTTTTACTTAGTCTCTAAGGACTGTAAAGAATGATCCAACAACACATTTTTTTTTTTTAAATCTTCTTTTCCTTCCTCTTCCAGAGGTGTCTGAAACGATAGTACCTGTTAGGATGTAATTTTCTTTTGGTTGTTGTTGTAATTGACAGCTGACAGATATAGTACAAAGTAGAAAGTAGAATGATATTGTCATTTAACCATAGTTTATATATTCAGAAGAAGAGAGGAGAACAGAACCAGTCTTCAACTTTTGACACCTCCTGTGAGGCTTTCCTCGTTAGTCTTGGTGTTGAACATTCAACACTGTTCTTTGTTTTAATCCTATTACAGTCTAATTAATAAGAAGGTTTGAGGGCAAGATTGCCTTTTGCAATTTAGTGCTGAATTTCTTTTGAATCACACCTTCATTGTGGAAATTTGGATTTATAGTAAAAAACCATATTTGATAGTGGGGAATTTAAAAATTATAACTGTCTTCCAGAAGTTCTTAATGATATGAAGTTGTGATTAAATTAGCTGTAATTTAGTATCATATATATTTACTAGAAGATTTTTTGCAGCAGACATTTATAGTTAAGTGACAAAAAGTTGCCAAATTGGCAGTTTTGGAAAAAGGCTAAAATAGCATTTTACAGTGACATAAATCAGGAGAGTTTATAAAATACTTTCTGTGTATCATCAACCCCCTGAAGTAGGTAGGCATTATCATCTCCTTTTTAGAGATGAGGAAATTAAGAGGGGAGATTTGGATTTTATTCCAGGGGTAAATCAACCCACCATCAACTTAAGTGAACATTCTAGATTCAAGCCAGATGTATGGGTTCAAAGCCCAGTCTTCTGTTTATCCATCCTGTTTAAAACATTTTTTTTGGATTTACTGTCATATTAAAACTAAAAAATAATTGGAAAAAGGAATAACGTTGTACATTTTGAAAAAAAGTATAAATTGCAGTGTCAGTTATTTCCTCTGATATATATGAAATTCACTCTTCTGACAACATCCAAAAACAAATAGCAGTGCTAAATATGCATTTTTTAGATTGCAGGATCTTTGTAGTTGAAAGAGATAAATTTTGGGTATGTGGTAAAATTAGAATTCCATGGTGAGTGGTAATAAGTGTTGTTTGAGTATATTGACATCCTGCCGGAAAGGTAGCTGGTATCATCTCCCCATGCAAGTCGAGAGAGAGATTCCTTTGACACTAAAGAAAAGACAGATGGCCTTGTCTTTATCCTTTCATCTCTTTCTCAGCCCTTGGTATTTCTTGGATAACTGGGCTGTTTGGATTGTGGGTGATGAGGAAAAGGAAAAACAACATGGGTTGTTGAATATGTTGTGGTGTACTCGCAAAGGGCAGTGAGTGAGTTCCCACTAGCATTCTGTGCTTTAGGTGAAAAGAACATTGGACAGATTTCATCATTTACAAAACACGTTTCTTCCTCCAAATATACTGTGCAAATAAACAGCTTCAGTAGGGAAGGGGAATGACAATAGGCCTATTGTGTCATTTGATCTTTATAAGTGTTTTCACTGCTAAGACCCAGTGAGGTTGGGTTTGCCAGGGGCACTGGAGCAGGCTAGTAAGAACTCAACTAGGATTTATTTACCAGGTCTAGCTTGGATACCTTTAGCAAACCAGGGCTTGGCAAACTATGGACTGTGGGCCAGAGAGACTGGGGAGAGTTTTTACATCTTTAAATTGTTGGAAAAAATCTAAAGAAGACTGTTTCGTGACACATGAAAATTTTATGAAATTCAAATTTGAGTGGCTATGATTAATTTGTATTGGAGCACAGCCATGCTTGCTTACCTATTATCTGCTTTCAGGCAGAGTTGAGCAGTTGTGATGGAGACTGTCCCATAAAGCCTAAAATGTTCACTGTCCAGCCCTTTACAGAAAAAAAATTTGTGACCCTTGCCCTGAGATGCCAGTCTCAAAGCCTAGAAACTGGGAGAGTTTGGTAGACAGGTCTGGGATGGATGGCTGTAAGGCTCTTCATACTTTCCTTTGTTTTCTGTCAGCTTGCAGTCTTTCCAGGCACCTGTTATCAGGAGAATATCCTGAAAGGAACATAGGCTAGAGTCAAGAGAACTAGTAACAGCCATTTCTGGAATGATCCAGTGTGCTTTAAGACAGTCATGGTTCTCCAGCTTGGGAATCCACAAAGCAAGTGAAAAGACGTGTTCTACTTGTGACTGATGCTTTAAAAGAAAAGCAACTAATGAACTGGTAATTAATACCAGAAAGTAGATGTGTAGTCATTTTAATACAATAAATGTGAATACTCTGAGAGACTGGAATCAGATCACCTGCAAAATCCTGAAGGCGCTGCTCTGAGAACCCTGATTTTAAGTGGTCTAGAAGTGCTCAGCAGTTGGAATATTTATGTGTCTACTTACAAGGGAAAAATACTCTTCCTGTGTTTTCTTTCCTCTCACACTTCAGCACCTCCACTTCTGACACCAGATATTTGGATTTTTCACACATCAAGCAAGTCTCAGATTCTCTGGACACCCGCTGGGTACCCTACAATTTAACTCAATTCTGACACTGTCTACCTGCAGATAGCGTCAGATCCCATAGGTTAAGGGTTCAGCCTCATTAGACCACACTACCCCCCACCCTCACCTCCCCACTTCAGATGCCAGTTGCCAGGTCCAGGTTGTTAGCTATGCTTCTGACCAACTGGCTGCTGATCAAAGGTTCTCACAGTCACCACCTCCACCACCACCCCAGGTTTGATTAATTTACTAGAGCAGCTCACAAATCTCAGAGAAACACTTAACATTCACTAGTTAGTTATAAAGGATACAGATGAACTGCCAGATAAAGAAGTACCTAGGATGTGGTCCGGAAGAGTCCTTAGCACAGGAGCTTCTGCCCCTATGGAACTGAGCTGTGCCATTCTCCCAGCATGTGGATGCATTCACCAACCCAGAAACTCATCAGACCTCATTATTCAAGAGTTTTTATAGAGCTTAATCTGCAGCCCTCCCTTCTCCTTCCCAGAGGTTAAGGGGGTGGGGCTGAAAGTTCCAACCCTCTAATCACTTGGCCTTTCTGGGGACGAGCCCCATCCTGAGGCTACCTAGCATAGCCCCTCCAAGTTGCCTCTTTTACATAAACTTGGGTGTGCTTAAGAGGGGACTTCTCGTGATTTACAAAAAACTCCTAACTTAATGCCATATGATATTGCTTATATGTCGAATCTAAAAAAAAGGACACAAATGAACTTATCTACAAAACAGAAACAGACTCACAAACACAGAGAACAAACTTATGGTTACCAGTGGGTAAAGGAGGTGGGAAGGGTTAAATCAGGAGTTGGAAATTTACACCTCTTGGGGAGTGATGGAAATGTTAGTTGTCTTAGTTGTGGTGGTAGTTTTATTGTTGTATACATCTGTCAAATTTCATTAAATTGTACATCTGAAATATGTGTAGTTTACTATGCAGGAATTATACCACAGTAAAGGTATTTTAAAAGAACCCCCAAAACTCCTAACTTCAAGGCATTCCAAGGGTTTTAGAAGCTTTGTGCCAGGAACCTGGGGACAAAGAACAAATTTATTTCTTATACTACACTACTCTTTTCTGGCTTGATTATTTAACAGGGTTATATTGGGAATATGGAAATGACCATTTTAAAGTTCATTTTTATCCTATATGCAATTTGGGGCTTTTTTTCTCTTTGTTAAGGATGTTTATGTGCCTGGAAGGAGCATTTTTTTGGACACTGAGTGACAGGTGAATGCTGACTAATTAGAGGAAATGAAAGTCTGCCTAGCCCTTGGTTTTAGCTATAGGTAGGAGCTATCTCTATAAAGCTGTGGGCTTTAATTTTTTCCTTTAGTTAATTTTCTTAGCATCCTCTATGTGTGGTGAAGAAGTCTGGGTCTTGGGAACTTCCCACTAAGAGCATCTACCATTTCTAACATGCCTGCAGCCTCTGAAAAACAGTGGGTCATGGTCCTTTGTTAGTTGGGGGGAACTTTTTTTATTGACGTTTGATGCACAATCAGAAGAGTACATAAGTCATGAGTCTAGCTCCATGAGTGTTCTCAAAGTGAACACATTATTAAGCAGCACCTAGAATTAAAAAAAAAAAAAAAAAAAAAAAAAGGTACCAGCACCCCGGGAGCCTTGTTTCTGTCCCTCTCCCTGCCAGAGGATAACCAGTCTTGCCTTCTAACAGCAGTGGTAAGTTTGCCCTTCATTTTAAGGCTTACAGTTGCCCAGGTGTTTGAGGAGGTCTGTTGAGGCTCAGTAGGACTTCTGCTCAGAGGCACGGAGAGCAGTTTGTTGCTCAGAGTGCTGATGCACTGTGATGCTTTCTGAAGCACCTTTCATTGTTTCCAGAGGCCTCTCAGCAATCAGGCTCAGGGTCACTGTTGGCAGAAAGGAGTCCTGGTGCCGTGGGTCTACCTTGCTGGCCTTTTCCTGTCCAGCCCCAGTTTTGCCGCATTGATTTTTCCACATCCCACTTCCATGGGTTCTCAGTGTGGCCTCTTCTGGCTCCTTCCTCCATATCTCCCCAAACGTGCAGCTGGCATCCCACCTCCACATGTGTCCTGGCCAGATTTTCCCAACGCAAAGCTTGGACTTCACCCTCACGCCTCCCCTCCCCCCAATCATTTTAGTTCTCTCTTTGGACAGAGCTTATTTTCATGATCACTTTTCAGTATCTTGGGTCAAAATTGGTATTTGTTTGGTTTAACTCCTATATTTTGTGACTAAATTGATATTTATCTTTAAATTTATGAAAGTAACCATACATTTAAAAATTTTAATGAAATGGGATGATGACTACATCAAAGTATAGATTTGGAAACTTTAATAACTTTGTAAATTAATTTCCACTGGTTGAGTTAGAGTGCAGGACAGATCCAGTTTTCCCCAAATACGGTATTATACATCTCTCTCTTCTCGCAGACGGACAGACGTGGAACAAGCTTATTTTCTACTCTGAAGTTATGTAGCACAATTCTTCCTATATGTATATTTCTTCTTTTAGTTTGGAATTTGTTCACCTGAAAACTGGCTCTTTCTTCTAAAATACTGTTTTTTGTCTGGCTATTTAGAGGGAAAGCACTAGTCTGGACCACGTGTGATCTGAATTCATGCCATTTATACTGCCACTGCCTTATGCTGTGCAGCCTCAGAAATGTTAAGTATCAGTTGGTAGTCAGAAGGGAATGTTTTTGCTCTGGTCTTTGGTTGCCAGTGGGTGCTATTTGGCAAGGGTGTGTAGGAAGCCTTGGAGAAGAACAGATTCTCCACAAACATAAGAATAAAACTCCTATTCATTCAACAAAAGAATACCTACTATGTGCTAGGCACTGTTCTAGGAACTCAAGGTACATCAGTGAACAAAAATCCCTGCCCTTGTGTAGCTTACATTCTAGCTGGGGTGACAGACATTAAGGGAGATGGGGGAGTGCTGGGAGTGGTTGCAGGTTGCACTCTTAAATATTTTGTTCTAGGTTGTCATCAAAGGCTAGGTGACAGTTTAGCTGAGAGAGATAGGGACTCAGCCACGAGCTTATCTAGGAGAGGAGCGTCCCAGGTAGAGCAAATAGGGAGTACAAAGCTCTAGGGCAGGAGGGTGCTTGAAGTGTTGGGGGACCAACGAGGAGGCCTCAGGGTGGCTGGAGCCCAAGAAAGGAAGAGGGGCAGGGCTGGAGATGAGTCTGGGAGGTAAGGAGAGGCGAGTTGCTTCTGTAGGGCTTCACTCGGTAAGAGAGGTTTAAACAGAGGATGGATGTGATCAGCCTTTAAAAGGATCACTGATTGCTGGTTTGAGAAGAAAATGTAGGAGGCAAGGGCTGAAGCCAGGAAACCAGTTGAGATGTGATAGTGACTTGGATGGGTGGAGGCGGTGGGAAGAGGTAGATTGTGGATGCATTTGAAGATAGATTTGAAAGGCTTTGTTGGCCTATTGGATGTGGAGTGTGAGTCATGGAGGTCTTCAAGGATTTTGGCCCAAGCAGCTGAGTAAGAGTCCCCACACTGAGAAGTCCAAGAGCAGGTTTTGTAGATGAAAGATTAGAGCTCATTTTGGGGCATAATAAGTTTAGGATGTTGTTTAAAGACTCAGCCTTTAGTTTACTGTGATTAGAATAATTCTGTTTAATTAACTTTAAGAAATCTTATTTATTGGACCGTATTAAATTAAATAATGACTTTTATTTTGCATTTATTACTTACCCTCAAATCCATCACTTTAAATCTTTATATAGGCAGGTCATTTTGAGAAGTTGAGTATTTCCTTTGTCTGAATTTGTCTGATATGAAAATGTTAGGTGTTTCTTCTTCCTTTTTTTCCTTCTTTTAAACATAAAAAAATCTTATTTTATTCAGGGAGTTCCAAAATTTTCCTTACGAAGGAAGAAAAGTATTTCCTTCTCCTTGGCTCTGTTAGACAAATTATTTTTATCTTAGAGTAAAAAAAAATATGGGAGGAAAAGTTAGCATATTACTTTTCTTTCCTCTTTCCGGTGAGCGACCATGTTTCCGGTAGTTCGTAGAATGTCATTGGCCCTGTAGGCTTCTGAGGAAAAACATTTCTCCCTCAGGTAGAGCTGTTGTTTAATAATGTTACTCTTCTGTTTCTTTCTGCTTCTGTTCCCGAGGATACCTTTCTCATTCTGCCACCCCATTTTCCTATGGGTAGAAATGGCCAGTTACAGACTGATTCTATTAGGTCAAAAAAAAGACAATGATTATCCAGAAACTTTAGGTTAAAAGTTTTAGTGTATATAACTTTTTGTCTATAGATTAAAAAGTCCACTTGGCACTTCATGAAGAATACCAAATTTTTTCATGTTTACTCCAGCTGAGCTATTTTTGTTTTAAACTTGTGCCCTTGCCTTTAAAGTTAATGTCCTTTAATGGTCATTTTTTTAGTCCTTTTTCTCCTGCTGTGGATTTATGGTGGAAACCATGCCCTTTTAACATTAACCTGAGCTTCATAGCTGAGATACAATTATATATTACATTAACATTGTGACTACAATTCTAGACCAGAGAGATTTCAAAAGTGCAATAGAAGCCATCGATTTAAAACAAGGAGGAAAAGTATAATCAACAAGAGCTTAAAGATTTTAGTTCTTTTTTTAAATAAATAATAATTTTATTAATCTCTTAGCAATGTAGTTTTTTAAAATGATGTTGATATTGTTTATTGCCTGTTGATTTAAATAATGTTAGAAGTTTAAAACATTCTTTTGGTCAAGAACCTTGTGGAAAGGATGGTACAATGTATAGAAGATTCATAAATGTATAATATCCATTAAATATCAACACTGTTCATATGGCTTTTCTTGGTCAATTGTTGGAGAACGAGGTGATCTTGCTAATAATATTCATGGTCTAGAAGCCAGCTACTATTTATATTAGTATAATGTGATTATTAGTAGCAATGGTATTTCTAAAAGTAGTAGGTATAATAACAATTAAGTCTAATATTCTGAATGTCATATATAACAAAGAGACATGGATTTCTGCTCTCAGGGCCCTTGGAAGCTGAAGAATGAGTGAATGGGGACTTGGACATGAATTTTAAAGGACTATCTTTTATGTTAGCCAAGGAACAGTTGTGTGAGAATAATACGGGATTAGTCAGAAGACCTGTGTTCTTCTGGTCTCAGTTCAGCCTTAGTACAGCAGAGAGTATTATGGGCACAGAACTGAGCTCTGTGGACTGGAGTTGCTTCTTCTGTCTGCTTAAGAGCCTCACAGAGTTGTTGGGAATCATAAGATAAGGGCCTTAGAAATTGCTCTGCCCTCCGGGGGGTAGTATTTTTCTGTCTGAGACCAGTGGAGGGATAGGATGTGCGGTGATGGTTCTTTAAGCCCCCCAGAGGTTGCTGCCATGGCTTCTGTTTCCTTGTCAGCTTTAAGTCTTTTGGGGGAGGCAGGAATTCTGGTCTGGGGCTTAGTATCTTTGCATTTGTTCTGGTGGCAGAAATCAATCTTGGGGCTGTCAGTATGCGCAGAAATGATCTATTTCTTCCCAGTCTGACTCATTTTCTCTGTAGGCCTGTTGTTCTTGGGTTATGTTCAGGAACAAATCCTGCTTGTTGATGAGCTGTCTCCTTAACTGTTTACAAAAAGTCCTAGTGTTTCGTTAAGCTTGTGACAGGTTCAGGCAATGTTTGAAGCCTGTATTTCCCTTGATTTGAGTCTCTTCTTCCCCCACCCCCCCACCTAGGATTTGCATCTCCAATGGATACTGAGGGGTTTGATGAGCTCCTTCAGCAAGCTGAACAGCTTGCCGCTGAGACCGAGGGCATCTCAGAGCTTCCCCATGTGGAACGGAACCTCCAGGAGATCCAGCAGGCTGGTGAGCGCCTGTGTTCCCGTACCCTCACTCGCACATCCCAGGAGACAGCAGATGTCAAGGCGTAAGTACTGGTGGGGAGGCAGCACTGGTACTGGGTGGCTCGGGGGCAGGATCTGTTTCTTCTTTCCTGCCTTGAATTGGATGCAGTCTGTAAATGACAGACACAAGCCAGATTCTCAGGAACTGAGAGAGGTTTTGTAAACAGGTCAGCAGCCTTGCTTTGTCTCTCTGCCTCCTGCGTTTTCTAGTCTGTCTGCCTACCAAATTGTGAGCCCTTATCATAGTTAGAGATGATCAGGGTGGGAAAGGGTGAAGAGCTCTGTCATACAGAAACCATCCCAGAAGTTCCTGCTTGAGTTCACTGGCTGTTGGGTCATAAATGGCTCATGTGAGTATATTGGTAAACGTGGGTCACACAGATAAGAGTTACCTTCAAAGTCAGAGAGCCCTCAGCGATGAGCAAAGTTTTTAAGAGCACTTGGAAGAAATTGATGAGCAGTTAGTGACGAGAAGCCATCCAAGTGAGGAGTGATTCCATCTACTTATTGTCAGTGAATCCGGAGGCTACTTCTGAAAGGCCTTGGAAATGCAGTGCCTGCGAATTGATTGTAGAAGGGGAAAGTGAGCCCCAAGAGAGTGCAGCAGGAAAAAGTGCTGACTTGACTGCCTGGCCAGTGGCTGCTGCTGCCACACAACACCAATTGGGTTGTTGATTCCAATTCCATGGACATGTATTTGGGGTCTGCACTGTGCCAGGTATAGGCCATTGCTGGGCATAGTCCTTACCCTCAAGGGGCTTATGATCTGGGGACACAGAAAAAAAATCTTGTCACATTCCATAAAAAATGTGATTTACAGATTACTAACTGTGCATCAGTAAGATTTTGCTTAATCCTCACAACAAATAGTAGGACTGTGGTCCCTGTATTATAGTTGAGTAGTTAAGGTTCATAGAGGGCATGTAACCCTCTCAGATCACGCAGCTAGTGAGTAGTAAGTCAGGATTCAAACCCAGTGAGGCTGACTCCAGACCTTATGCTCTTTTAGCCCTGGTGGAAGGGTCATGGGAAAATAGAGGGATGCTGTTACTTGTTACCTTGCTGGGTATGGAAAGTGGCTGAGACTGTGTGGGAGATACTATGTGGGAAATTGTCAGTCTTCTGCTCTGTTTTCATTCCTTGAACTTGAGAAAGACCTAAGTGCTGGTGTTAACATGTTTTGAGTACATAGTAAATGTCACAAGGGGTGAGTATAAGGGCTACATTCTTTTTCCAGCTAATCTTGAGAGCTAAATGTTTTGGCTGCTCTGCCAAGGCAGTGAAGATGTTGTGGAAATTATTCTGTAGGCCTCCTCAGAATTTTACTTTTTTAAATATTAGTAAATTTTGGTTCTATTGGTATTGATAAAGGTATATCAGAGGAACCCTGGGAGGGATTTTTTTTTTTTTTACTATCCAGCTTTGCAGCTCAGTGCAGCCAACTGCTCCCCTACACTGTTCCCCAACACCCCTACCAGCCTTTAGACATTTTTGCTTAACTTGCCCTCCCCACAGGCTCCTACTGCTACTGCTGCTCCTAGTTGCCTGCAGTTACCCTCAGTCTTGAGCATGCAGGCTTTTGCTTGTGTGCAAGGATGCTGCTGGAGCAAAAGGACTGTGATGCTAGCTGAGTTGCTATAGTTATAATTTAATTGCATCAGCTTTACAGCCTATTAAGAGCAAAAAGGGAAAATGTTTTCTTGGTAACAATTATCAGTCATGCTCTTTTTCTTGTAAATTTCCATTCTTCCTCATCTCTTTCTACCTTAAATTCATTATTTTAGGGAGGAGGAAGTTGGAACATTGAAAGAATGGATAAAGGGTGGGGCAGGTTCTTAAAAAGAAACCAAAAGGCTGATGACTGTATTTTTCCATCTTCTTGATAGGCAGAGACATAAAGTGTGATGTGAATATTTTAGTACAGGATGAGGGCAGAGGAGAGAAGTGAACAGGAAGAATTTTCTTACATGAGATTAATTTTGAAAGAAATTTCTGTCTTCAAGATTTTATTTAAGATTAGATTGTAGATTTAAGATTGAATTGTTCTGTTCTGAAATTCATTTGTGGAAATATACCTTGTTGGATTTTTTATTTTAGGGAACAGATTTGATAGCTTTTTTACATGTATGTGTTTGATATTTTAAATTGTTAAATTTCTTCAGCATAAAGAAGAATATGCTTAACATGTATAAAGGTATAAATCAGTTGGCAGGCTACGACCCAGGAGCTGAATCCAGCCTGCTGCCTGTTGATTTGTTGGGAAAACAGGCACACTTACTTGTGTTTGTGTTATCTGTGCTGCTTTTGTGCTACAGTAGCAGAGTTGAGTAGTTATGACAGGGACTGTATGGCCTGCAAAGCCTGAAGTATTTACTGTCTGCCTTTTACAGAATAAGTTTGCTGACTCCTGGTGTAAATAATAATAGAATGAATGAATATCCCCGTGCATGTTGCTCAGTTAGGACATAGAGCATTATCAGTAGCTGTGAAGCCCTCCCTGGGTACATGTCATCAGTTGCATCCCCCCTCCTTTTCCATTGGAGATGCCTCATTGGGTTTTTGCATTCAGCTCAGAGACCAAGCAACCTAGAGGTGTACAGAGAAAAAGCCAACAATCACTCTCTCCCCCTAACTTTACCATCCAAGATAATCAGTGTTATTAACTCACTTGTTCGTTCACATTTTTCTTAATATTCATGCAGAGCAAATAAAAAACATTTATTTGCCCAATATTATGCAGCAAATTCTAACTTTATTGTGCTAATACTAATAACCTACCTTTTAAAGTATGAACTATTTGTCAGGCATTGTGCCACGTACTTTACATGCATTATATACTTTCTTCTTAAAATGACCCTGTGAAATAAGTGCTACTGTCTCTGTTTTATAACCGAGGAAGCTCAGAAAGCAAGTGGTCACAACCAGAATTCAAATCCAGCCTGAGTGGTAAGGATCCCTCATACTCGTATGGCACTTTCAATTCCCAAAGAATTATCATAGGCGTTCTCCTGACTGTTCTTCAGAGGCAGAGTTTTTCTTCACATTTTAACAAGAGAAAAATGAAGCTTGGAAATGTGATGTCTTCCAGATTTTCAGTCATTGTGACAGGTGGGACTAACCCAGGCCTCCTGACATTTTTCCTGGTCCCCATGTATACTACAGAGAACAGCTTTTGTCCTCCTGTTTTCTTGGGACCTCAGTGTTTGACTCTAGCCTGTGGCTTCTTGCTCAAGAGAAGCTGTCTGGCTTACAAAATTGGGGCAAGTTGAGGGCAGGGAACCTTTGCGTTTTTCCACCCTTAGAAGCTCAGAGTCTCTGGTACAGCCTTTATTTGTAAAACTATCCCTCTTGCAGGTTCCCTGCCTCCTTCATCATTCCTCCCTCCACCTGCCCCCATCAGGGCTTCTTCACAAGCCATGTACTGCACAGTACCTCCAGGCACCAGCCACTTAGATGACCTTTCTCTTCTAATAATTCTAATAGCTGATTTTTAAATTCCAAGGTTCTCAACCTTGGTATGCCTTAAAATTAGTGGGCACTAGATACATTCTCACATGTCACTGGTGGAGATGTAATGCCTGGGGGACAGAATTTGGCAATACCTAGTGAATTTACTCTTGACCTAGCAATCCCACTTCTGGAGATCTATCCCAAAGATACACTGGCAAAAGTACAAAAAGATGTGTACACAAGAATATTTTTTGTAGCATTATTTGTAATAGTGAAAATGGAAAGCAATACCAGCATCCATCAATACGGGACTGGTTGAATAAAAGTGGTTCATGTACATAGTGAAGTGCTTTTCAGTAGTACAAAGGATTGAGAATATACACTGCCATGGAGTGACTCCAGGTCATATTGTTAAGTAAAATAAAAGTGCAAGGTAGAGAAAAGTGCATAGTACTCTCATTTATTTAAGAAAGCAAGTGAAAGGAATCCCATGTTCATGGATTGAAAGGCTGTCTTTTAAGATGTTATTTAGCACTCCCCAAATTGAGCAATAGATTAATGTAGTCCCTGTCAAAAGCTGAGCTGACTTCTTTGCAGAAATTTGCAAATTGATCCCAAAATCCATATGGAAATGCAAGAAACCTAAAATGGCCAAAACAATCTTTTTTTTTAAGTATAATTGACCTATAGCACTATGTTTTTTCCAGGTGCACAGTATAGTGATTCAGTGTTTCTGTACATTACAAAATGATCATCACAGTAAGTCTGGTTACCATCTGTCACCATACAAAGCTATTACGATATTATTGACTATATTCCCCACACTGTACAGTTCGTCCCTGTGACTCATTTATTTTGTAACTGGATGTTTGTACCTCTTAATCTCCTTCACCTATTTGACTCATCCTTCCACCCTTCTCCGCTCTGGCAACCACCCTTTTGTTCTTTGAATGTTCATGAGTCTGTTCCTATTTTGTTATGTTTGTTCATTTATTTTGTTTTTAAGATTCCACATATAAGTGAAATCATATTCTTTAAAGCTTTAAAACTTTAAAATCCTTAGAAAAAAACATAGGTTTAAATGTTCCTGATCTTAGGTAAGACAGAGCTCTCTTACACGTGAAACCAAAAGCACAGTTGACAGAATCAAAGTTAGATAAATTGAACTTCATCAAAATTAAAAAACCTTTATGCTATAATGTCCTGTGCTATACAGTATATCCTTGCTATGTATCTATTTTATACATAGTAGTTTGTATCTCTTAACCCCATATCCCTAGTTTGCTCCTCCCCCTTTCCCTCACCATTTTGGTAACCGCTAGTTTGTTTTCAGTATCTACGAGTCTGTTTCTATTTTGCATACACATTCATTTGTATTGTTTTTTAGATTCTACATATAAGTGATATGCAGTACTTGCATTATTTGTCTTTCTCTGTCTGACTTACTTCACTAGATATAATATTCTCTTGGTCCATCCGTGTTACTGCAAATGGCAGAATTTTATTCTTTTTTATGGCTGAATAATAAACTATTGTGTGTGTGTGCGCATGTGTGTGTATCACAACTTCTTTATTCATTCATCTGTTGATGGACACTTGGGTTGCTTCTGTATCTTGGCTATTGTAAATAGTGCTACTATTAATATTGGGGTGCATGTATCTTTTTGAATTGTTTTCATTTTTTCTGGATATATACCCAGGACTGGAATTGTTGGATCATATGTATGGTAGTTCTATTTTTAGTTTTTTGAGGAACCTCCAGACTGTCTTCCACAGTGGCTGTACCAAAAGACAACCCCGTTTTAAAATGAGGAAAAGATCTGGATAGGCATTTCTCAAGGAAGATGTATTAATATCCGTTAGGCAAATGAAAAGATGCTCAACATCACTAGCCATCAGGGAAATGCAAGTCAAAACCACAATAAGCTACTACTTCACACTCACTAAGATGTCTATAATCAAAAAGATAGATAATAACAAATGTTGGTGACAAGGTGGAAAATATTGCAACTTTCATATACTGTTGGTAGGATTGTGAAGAGATGTAGCCACTTTGGAAGAGTCTAGCAGTTCCTCAGAAAGTTAAATACAGAGTTACCATATGACTCAGCAATCCACATCCAGGTGTATACCCAAGAGAAGTGAAAACAGTTGTCCACACAAAAACCTGTAAGTGAATGTTGATAGCAGCATTACTCATAATCGCCAAAAAGTAGAAGCAATCTAAATGTCTAACAGCTGATTAACTGATCAATAAAAGTGGCATATCCATATAATGAAATACTATTTGACAAGAAAAAAGAATGAACTACTAATACATGCTGAAACATGGATGAACCTTGAACAACATCATGCTAAATGAAGGGAGGCAATCACAGAAGACCACGTATTGTATAGTTCCATTATGTGCAATGTCCACAATATGCAAATCTATAGAAACAGAAAGTAGATTAGAGGTTTCCAAGGGAGTGGATCAATTAGGGGACATAGGGAGTGACTGCTGATGGGTAGGGGGGTTCTTTCCTGAGTGATGAAAATATTCTAAAATCAGTTGTAGTGATAGTTGTATAACTATGTGAATATACCAGAAAACATTGAATTATACATTTTAAATGAGTGATTGTATAGTATCTGAATTATATGTCAATAAAGCTGTTTTAAAAATTCAGGTAACCCAAATGTATATACCTACCTGCTAATAAAAAAAGAAGGAAGGGGTTTAAAAGTACCTGAAATTTGCTGTAATCAAGTACGGTAAGACATGCAAACATGGAAATGACTGTCATGAAGGAAGAAGTTTCTACTCACATTTCTCTAGAAACAGAAGGCAGGGCATGCTATGCAGGGCCAATGAGGGAGCACTGAGGTCAGTCAGGGGGCAGAGGAAGCAAAGGGAAAATGTGGGGAAGAGCCTTTACTGTGGTTTCTGCAGGAAGGCAAGGCAAGGCAGGGTGAGTAGGCTTAGGATTGGCTGGTTTGAAAACCTCCATGGGCTCTGAGGTAAAGGGGCTGTGTCTAGTTGTCTAGTACCTATCCCTGAGATGATTAGTGCAGAGGATAGTGCCCAGTGAAAAGTGGTTGGGGTATGGGCTTTGGATTGATTAGTTTGCATATGAAATATGTGCTTGCAGGCCTCTAGGAATTAGCTAACCCTGAGAGAGGCAGTATCAGCAAGGCCGCAGATGTCAAAGCAACAAATACAGAAAAGAAAAAGGTGTGATTATAACAAAAGGTAAACAAACAAAAGGTTACCTATAGGAAAAGGGCAAGGATTAAGTGAAGACAAAGACTTTCTATAGAGTTGATTTTGGAACTGTATAAGTATTTTGCATAATTATAAAACAAAATTAAATTTCAAAAAGGAATTCCTAAAGGAGGAAAATAAATGCTCATCCAATTGGTGACAAAACCATTCAGAAAGGAGTAGTTCTAAGTAGTATCTTGATCTGTCTTCAATAATTACATTGTTAGCGGAGGGATTAATACTGCTAGTTTTGAGACTGTTGTGTGTTTAGTGTAGGATAAAGCAAATAAGTAGTCATGGTGGTGATGCTGAGAATTAGGACTCTTGGTATGAAAGGAAGGAGATGCATATAGAAAATCTATTTGAAGTTAACCCCAAACCTTATGTTTTTAATTTTGAATTGGAAGTGTCAGTATGAACTTATGATGTAATTTATCTTAAGGAAACTGAAACAAAAGTAAAACCTCTATTTCTAGCTCTGCCTATTGAAAAGGCTTAGAAATAATGTAGCAGGGAGCAATCCTAGTGCCCAGATAGTGGTCTCTAAAATCCATGTCTTAATAAAAAGTAACTGGAGTCTTTGGAGAGTTGGCTGATTTCAGGACTGGGGCAGGTGTGTATACGATGAACATGTCTTGTCGTACCAGATGGCAAGGAAGTCATGAAGGGCCACCTGAGTCATGTCAGAAGAACTCAGAAACCAACTTGAAAAGGCTCCTACTGGCCAAAGATGAGAGGATTTGAGCATCATGAGGATAATAATTGCGACGGATTGAAATACATCCGATATGTCCCTTACTCTAGGCATGATCAGGACTCTCTTACTACCAAATACAATGTTGTGTCTATTATTCCAGGTGGTAAATCTTTTTGGAAAGGTATAAAACAACCATATGAGAGTGTTTGGGCAATATATAGGAAGTTTTGAATAAAAAATACTCTAGTATTTTAGGAAACGTATTAGATGTGCTAATTTTACTTTTTTCTCCCTGTATCCTCAAATAGGTCAGTTCTCCTTGGGTCTCGGGGGCTTGATATATCCCACATCTCCCAGCGATTGGAGAGTCTGAGCGCAGCCACCACCTTTGAACCTCTTGAGCCTGTGAAGGACACAGACATTCAGGTAAGGGCTGTGGCCCAGGCTGAAGGCCCTGACCCTGTGCTGACCAGCTGATTTAGGAATTCCAGATTTCTTTGTTAATTCTCTTCTTCAGATACTAAGAGAATGGGAAGCTTAGCTCTGGAAGTACAGTGGAGAACACTGGATTATTTTCAGAGTGCTCCGCAAGATTGAATTTAGGAAAGCAGTTCCGACCTGCATTTTTTAAATTATTGTGATTACGAGAACAGATTTCTCTTCTTTCCTTGGGCTTAATCCAAGGCACAGAGACATTAGTTGTAAGTTTCTCTTGCTTTCTTTGCTAGGTCTCAAATAATTTTACTGTTTGTCTTCCATATTTCTACATCTTGCTTGTATTGGTTGGCAAAGAGCTGGGGAAAACTTAGAGTACTTTTACTGAAACCTACTCATCGATTTCTAGGAAGTATCTGGCTCCATTAGTGGCACCAGGAAATGGTCTAATAGAGCACTCCAGTCTCATTTAACCTAGCATGCCACTGGCACAATTGATTGCTATTTTAATCTAACCAGGAACTTTATATATATACATATGAAAGAGAGAGAGAGATGTGTGCATATCTATATCTATATCTATATCTATATCTGTATCTGTATCTGTATATGTGTGTGTGTGTCCCTGTCCAAAATTGTTTAGGAAAAAACTTGTGACCCATTTAGTTTTGAGGAATTGGAACACTGATTTGTGTTAGAGTTAAAGGATAGTGGGATGCCATTTCTTCCATTGATTTACTTTGAGATGAAAGGATACAGGTCCTCCAAAGGCAAATCCTAGCACAAATGAACTGTTATTATTTGGACTCAATTTGAATTAATACTTTACTCCACTACTCTTCCCAAGAACTGTTTTAATCGTCTAATGGTTGCAATTCTACTACATTTATTCCAGTTGAGAAACCTAAAACCATAGACTTAGAGTTGAGAGTTGGATAACTATAGATATTCATCATCATACGTTCCCAGAGTATGAAAATCCAATTTTTCCCTAGTTTTATGTAGTAAATTATATTTGCCTGTCACTTTATAGATGCCTTCTTATTTCCATGTAATCTTAAAATGGCATGTATACTTAATGCTTTTCTTTTTAACGTCTTAGCTGTTCCTCTCGCCACTTCTATTTCAAGTGCTTGATGCACTATAAACAAATACTTATAACAGGTTTGAGATGGGCGAATGAGGTACAGCTCAAATAATTTGAATAATCACCATAGATTTGTGGGAGTATCCCTAATAGTCTGGAAAGAAATGGCATTTGCTGAAAAGTTATTGTTTGTTTGAGTTGTTTTTAATGTTTATAATGTCAGGTAAGTTGTTTCTTTTAAAGAATAACTGCTTTTTAAATTTTCTTTGGCATATTTGTAATACATGTTTGGAATACCAAGCAACATTTAGTAGTGCTCTTCGTGAACTCCCACTGATGTTGTACGACATTTTTGGCTTTGAGATATTGATGACAGGTTTATAAATGTATTGAGTCATAAGGATCATTTATTCTGACCTTCTATTAATGCATGAACACTGTCCTTCAACAAGCCCTTTAGATGGTTTCCTAGCAGTGCATACTCGGTCACATCAAAGAGTTTCTTAATTTGGAATGAGCATGGCCAAGAGTTTTGGTCCTGCACCACTGGGAAATCTTTGAACTTTGACAGGAAGGATACCTCCAGTTCAGAATTTTGCCTCTGAGTTTAGCTTTTCTGGAATAGCTTAAAAAATGCCAAATGGTCAATCTAAGGTAACTTGGTTAATTGGAAATTGATCATCTAGACCTGAAGTAAAGATTTAAGACTAACTAGTTTCAAAGTAAAATCTTCTATTGACTGACTTCATCTTCTTGCCAGCAAAGGCTTACAGGAGAAAATTGAACTTTTAAAAGGCTAAGTCTTTGGCTTGATCTGAGATGCTCTAGGGATTGATAGGCGTTGGAAGTTTTAAGTTGTATGGCTCCGCTGACCTAGGCTTAAACTTCCTATACACATGTAGTATCATGTCCTTGCCTGACTTCCTGTTTAGTAGTCAAAATAAGAGCCAAGTCAGCTTTTTGCTCTTAGTATGGAATGGTCCTTGTTTTAATTCTTCTCTTCATGTGTTGGTTATCCAAGAGGAGTTAATTTGGACATTTTCAGTTTTTTGTTTTTAGAAAAGCCAGGTATACTTTTTGATGGACATTTTTTCTCATTTATTGTTACCCACTTTATTGAAATATAATTCACGTATCATAAATCTGATGGATTTTTGTATATGAACTTTTTTGTTTTCCAACCAGTGCAGTTTTTGAGATGAGAATGCACCCTAATCCTACATATCAAGTATCAGTCATAGTGAATTTTTTATGTCAGTTTATAAATCCATAAAAGGAAATGCTGAAGGATTTTGACAGATGTTGTCCAAGACTTTGTACCATCTATTGTTTGCATTACTTATAAGCTTATAAAGGCATTTTCCCATATAGAGTTCCCTTTTCTGTTTGGTAAACATTGATTATATTTCCTTCTCTTTCTAATGGAGCTTGTAATTAATATGGGTTTTTTGTTGTTACTGTTTTGTTGTTTGTCCTAATCAATGATGTTGACATGCACTGAGAATGCATTTTTAAAAGATTGCTCTGGCTAGCAAAGGTAACATTTAAATAAACCCACTTAAGTATATGTATGAGTGATGCTAGTAGAAAAATTTTAAATGTTTGTTGATTTAATTTTTTTGGAAATGGAATTTTTTGGAGAAGACCTACACATTTGTGTAATAGAGGTGAAGAGCAGTAACTGTTAATAGCACTTGGTACTAAAACAAGTGTACTGTTCTCTTCTAAGTGACTTTGCGATGCTTACGAGTACAAGTCCTCTCACAAAGATCCATTTGCTCACTTCTGTCTTTGGAAAAAATACTGAGGGCAGACTGCACATTTTTACTGTGATCTGAACAGACCTAATGTACCATGGATGATGTGTATTATATTGTAATAAAGTGCACAGTTACACAATTCAGCTATATTCTGGGCTTTTTCACTAGATTACATGTATATTTCAAGAAAGCTGTGCAGAAATAGCCTGAATTGGTTATAAAAATGAGAGCTGCAGTTTCTGGACATTAGGCTGTAATATTTCCAAATGGCATTAGACCAAAATATAATAATATTATTGCTAAACTTATTGTATTAGATTCCTAGGGCTGCTACAACAAATTACCACAAACTTAGTGGCCTCAAACATTAGAAATTCATTCTCTCACAGTTCTGGAGCCCAGACCTTTGAAATCCAGGTGCTGGCAGCACACTACAAAGGCATTAGGGGAGACTCATTCTTCCAGCTTCTGGTGGCTCCTGGTATTCCTTGGTCTGTGTCAGCATAAATCAATCTCTGCATCCATCTTCATAGATTTTTTTTCTCATGTGTGTCAAATACACATCTCCGTTCTCTTATAAGGACACCAACCTTTGGATTTAGGGACCCCCCCCCTAAATCCAAGATAATCTCATCTTGAAATCCTTAACCTGATTACATTTGCAAAGACTCTATTTCCAAATAAGATCACATTCACCAGTACTAGGAGTTAGGACTCAGACATGTTTTTTTGGTGGGACACATTTCAATCCACTATACTTACCTTGCCAGAAATTTTTAAACTGAAATTGACTGTAATAAATGAAACATCTTCGAATCTAACTCTGTTTCACAGCTGAATGGAGGAGTGTTGGGATTAAGCATCTATTGCTAGTTGTTCCAATGACTGCACACCTCAACCAAGTATCTGATTTCATCCTCAGTGTTCTCTTCTAGGCCTTTGGAAAGTGAGGCTGACTACCCGTGTCTGATTCCAGAGTTCAGTTGTAGTTACTCTTTTCAAGCAGGTTATCACTCTGGAATGCGCTGAAGAGACATTTTTCGACTTGAAACAATCTGATTTTTATAAAGTATTTTTTAAGTATCCTAGTTTTCAGGGTAAGTATAGGGAAGATTAGAGAGAGAGAGAGAGGGAGAGAGAGAGAGAGAGAGAGAGAATGTGTGTGTGTGTGTGTGTGTGTGTGTGTGTGTAGACATAGGGAGAGAAAGAGAAAGAGAGAAAGGCCTACTTTAGCTAACCAGGTTACCTAACCCTTTCTTTTTCCTTTTATATCAGGCTTTTGCTCCCTGCCTTCCTTTACCATGGAGTAACACCTCTGAAATGTCTGAGCCCTAATTTCAGTCTAACACTCTAAGGCTTTCCTTAGATGCCATTTCTTTCATAGTTTTCTCAGATCTCTCTTATGGCCTCCAAATATAGCATGTTGGCTTTACTGCTTTGGAAAAAACAAAACTTTCAGAATATTTCCCCACAAAACAAACAAATTTAAATTATGTTGTTGAAATTGACTTAGCAGCCAATTTAAATCTTGATAAATGAAAATTTAGCCCCTTCTACAAAAAAACCCACAACCATGTACTGAACTAAAGGCCTTCATAATCTGCTAAATTTCCAGATAGAAATCTGCCCTGTATGAGTGAAGAGTAAAAGAGGTCTTAAAAAGAGGATAAAATAACTATATAAGAAAATTAGAATCAGGGAAACTGATCTATCACATGTAAGACTAATGGTGCAATAATAATTGACTTGTTAAAAACTTGTTCTGCTTACCACACTATTCCTATAATAAAATATTCATTATTTCCTTCCTTTTTCTGCCCTTGGAAATGTAGTATAATCAAACCACTCTTAGCTTATCTTTTAAATAATCAGAAGAAACTAAATGGCTTTGGTAAGTATAAAAATGAATCACTGGTGATACAATCCCATATCACCTAAATTCTTACATTTCATGATTTACCTTTTAATTTTATACCTTCAGAATTAAGGTACTGCTGCTTAAATGCAGCTGTATAACAGCTAAGAGGAAAAATAGTTATATTGTTTGCTAATTGTGTGTTTGTAGTACTGGCAAATTGTTGGTAGGGAATTGGTTCCAGAAATCTTGTGGCAGTTTGTTGGAAAGAGGATCAGACTTGCCTAGAATGATTAGTATGCTAATAGCAGTTCTTCAGAATTATTACTGGCAAAATACTAATATTGAGGAAAAGATGCAATAAGCTTTCCCTGGCTCAAATTAGTTGAGGGAAAGTGCATTCTGAATGGATGAACAACATCTTAATTCTGAGATTATCTTTAAAGAAAAGTAGTTGTCATTTTCATCTGTTTCTAGAAATTGAAACTGCTAAGCGTGTGTACCAAGGAGAGGTCTTAACAAAGCTGCCTTAGTAAATTAAGGAAGAGATGAGGTTCATTCATAAGAATTGCATCTATTTACATACTGATAATTTATAGAATAATTCTGAGAAATGGTTTAAGTAGGCAAAACATACCTATCTTTCTTACTGTTTCTGCTCTTAACGTGCTTGAGCAGGCTTTCCGCACATAATCATCTAGCCCAAGTTGGCTGATTGGAAATTTTCAGTTGATGGACTCTGAAGGAATAAGACTGTGCTCTTTAAATGTTTTCATATAATATAAGAATGCAAGAGACTGTTGCATGGAATCTAACAGTGTGAAGATTTTTTAGTTAAGCATTTGTGTTTATTGACCTCCTTTCTTATATTTTTACTTACTCCTAAGAGAATCAGTGGGAAGTTCATGGTAATCTTTCTTTTGAATTTTTAGAGGACTTTAATGGCTTTTTGAATCTTGCCCTTTCCCAGCTTATAACAGCTGTCTCTCCTGGGCTTGACACAACCTATAGGTAGTGCTCTTGGGTTCACTAGTAAATGAATCCAATTCCCACTTGATCCAAAGCCTGTTAGTTAGAAAGAAACCCTTTCCTGGAAACACCAGGTACATTTTAGGCCAAAATTCTGTTGTAGTGGTGGAGCTGCATGTGGAAAAGACATACATCTTACTGTGCCCTGTGTTCTTCTTCAGGGCAGTAGCTGTGCCAGCTTGTGTGAAAGCTACAGTGCTTACAGCACCCCTGCTTAATAAGCATATTTGCTGTTTCTTGTCATTAAACCCTGACCCCGGGTAAATCTCAGATCTGGTAAAAACCAGTAAACATGGAAAAAGGGAAAAAACGGTGTCTTCGCAGAGACAGTTTAATGTACCATTGTATTTTGTATTTATAACTAGGTGGTCTAATGCTGATTGCTGTGTTAAGTACTGAAATGACTTAATTTGTCTGTCTGTGATAAGAGAAAAGGCAGGCATTGTGGTCTGATGGCAAAATATGCAATTATGGTGAAGTTGTCTGGTGAATGGAATTAAAAATGGTAACTTCTGAATAAAAATGAGTATTAAAGGCATCATCTGTGACAAATGTGAAAAACTGCTTTTATGTGAGCCAGGGATATGAGATTTCAGCCTTTTTACTTATCCATTCACACTTACTCCTGAATGCAGGGCTTTCAGAACATGCAAGTAAGTGGATGCTGAATGCATTCTGAACAGGCAGGAAATGACAGGCTTTTTGTCTTCTCAGAGGTTTCTTATATCCTGTAGTGAGCAGGGGAATATCAGTTACCAACTTAAAGAAGAAAGAAGTTGGAATGGTTCTGTAATAGTATTTTGGAAGAAGCCCATGGCTAAAAATATTTATCTAACAATTTAATAGAGTACTTCAAATATTGGCCAGGCCCTGGTGCCTTTGAACTGGAGTTGAGTCATCCCCTCCCTCCTTCACCAGCATCTCTTAACCTGCCGATATCTATTGATGCCCTAATACTCTGGAGATGGGGAGCATATATTGTCATCCTCAGTCTGGTGTCTTTAAATTGCTTGATTTCAGGAGCAGAAATGGACGGAAGTGTTTGATTTAAATGGAAGCTAAAACCTTGTCGAATATGAAATGCTTTGCTGTAGACCAGTCTGTCATTCTCAGATGGCAGCCCTTGACCCTGTGTGCCACTTTGATGCTGCTTGCCACAGCACCCTGTGACCTCTTATTTCCATTTTGGAATGTTAGATCCAAAGATTTCCAGGCCCACAGCCTGATGAGACTCCTTCCACTGATGGTGGTTTCAAAGTGTGGCTCCCCAGTTATAAAACTTTGGGGTCCAGGTTCTTGCTGGCTCCACTAAAAATCCACATTCTCTGAAGGAACTGAGAGAAGGACTGAGATAGGAGAGACACTTGGTTTTGCTTCTTTCTGTTTGTTGTTTGGTGGGACCAGGAAAAGAAGCTGGGAGTTAGGATGGGCAACATCCTCTTCTGACAAGATCTGTATGTAAAATTTCTTTTGCTGCAGAGCTCTCAGAACCTGTGTGTTTCTTCCTTTTTGAGCATTTTCCTGTTTTGCAAATGGTTAGCTTCCATCTTGCACTTCAGATATGGAGAAGTTAAGTGAGTCCCCCAAGCTCAGGTTGCTGGCGGCTGAGCCGAGACTAAGGCAGCTCCTGGTATGCAACGCACCACTTTAATTATCCTGGAGGACAGAAGGCGAGTCCCCTCTTCTCACCGTGAAGTGGCTGTGAGGCCGAGATGAGATGCCATCAGCAAAATCCTGCCTGTGCTTTTCAGAAAACCGCAGCACTTGAAGCACTGCGGCAGAATCTGCTGAGCAGGGCTGGGCGTGACACAGCTTCCAAGAAATTGTACAGAAAGAACCCTTATCTTATAAAACATATTTATGACTAGGACTGAGCTATTCGTTTACTTTATAACACAAAGGGGAGGATTAGGTCAGCAGAACGTAAGGGGGAGTGTGGATTCCCTGGCTGATTTTTATTGTTGCTACCTGATTTGATTTATTTCTTTGAATGGCATAGGCACAAGGATATGGGGGAGAGTTTTCTCCATTTCTCCTTTTTCTTTAAAACAAAATTTATCTATTTAAAAATTCTGTCACTATCTCAGGGACAGATAGAAACAGCCATGGATAGTTATTATACGCTTGATTTGCTCAAGGTAGCAAAATACAATAGGGAGATATTATCTGGGAGTGCTTTCTCCACTCTTACCAAGTTCTCTGTTATCCACAGTGCACATTTGTCTCTAAATGAGCAGGGCCTGCTGGGTCCTTGAAGGCTTACAGGCATCCGCTATAGTACTTGGTTCTGTGGTGAGATCCTGAACTGCCCCAACCGTCTTCATGTTGAAGGAATGTGATAATGAGTATTGTATTCAAAAGGTGCTTACAAAATCCATCCTTCTCAAGATTTTTTTGTTTCAATTTGATCTCAGACTGAAAGAGACTTCTATAAAAAAAAATAAAAATGATTTACTAGAAAAGAAATCAAAGACTTGTAAAATATAAGCTCTAGTTTTAACAATTAAATTCAATAGATGTAAAATTACTCTGTCAGATTTCTGTAAAACTTTCTGTTTTTGTACTTATCTGCTGCAGACTGAACAAACTGTTTGGGGGATGGTGCTCCTTCAAACATACTTTGAGTAGTGCTAGTTTCAGTAGCTATGTTTTCTTCCTTTCTCCCCTCTTCCCTGCTTCCTCCTTCCTCTCCTCCTCTCCTCCCTTTCTTCTTTCTTCCCTACCGCCCTTCCTTTCTTTTGCTTAGGTTAAGTGTTCCTTGCTGGTGCAGAGAATCATGGCATCAAAGACAAGTTTGAATTCCTGTCTTCTGTTTTATGTCAACTAAAATTGCGAGGCAAAGCTAAGGTTTACTGAACATTTATTGTATCCAGACACTGTAGTAAGCACTGTCTGGGTTTCCTCATTCAGTCCTTCCAGTAACCCTCTGAGGTGGTTACTACTGTTAATGAGGTTTCACCAGGAAGGAGCCTAAGGCCTGCAGAGGCTAGGAATGCCAGACTTGAACTCCCTTCTGTGGGTTTGAGTTCAGTACTGTGCCCTTACCCCCTAGGTTTTGAATTTCATTTGGAGACTAAGGCTATTTTAGTAAAGGAATGAATTTTCAGGGTGTATTTGAAAGAGGAAGGTGATGGAAGTATGAAATATAGAAATATAATTGATTGCTCATTTAGAGCAAAATAAAGAGTAGAAAGCCCATGGTGCATGGATGTGGTGCAATTGCTCTTACTGATATAAGCTTAGTAGTAAAATAATGTTGATTGAGGGAGAAGCGGAAATGTGCTTTCTAAGCCTTAATACAATCCCTGCTGGTTCTGGGGGGAGATGAGTTTTGCATGAAGGCCAAACCTGCTTCCTCCGTTTATCTCCAGGTGCTGGCTTTCTTGCCATAGTTTTCTGCTTGCTGAGCTGTCAGTTTAATTTACTGTCTAAAGCTCAGCCTACTATGTCTCAGGTTTGCTGCCCTACAGGTACACTGTAAAGGATTTCTATAAAATCCTGGAGCAGCTTTTAGTTTTGAAATGCCAAGGCTTTGTGCTTGTGAAAATAGGTTGTGTTCAGTTTCTTGCTTGATCATCTTTGTTTTGCTTCTGAAGCTGAGCTTGAGTTAGAAGGATGATGCTAGAAGCAATTTAAAGGGCACATCAAATTTTTACTGTAATCCTGAACTATTGATTGTTGACTTATTTGTAGGTTTAATGCAGACCCATTTCCTTACTTAGCGTCTGACTGGCCATTAAGTTCTGGCTGTGTGCCGGAATGTTGAAATCTTGCATCTTGTAATATGATTTGGCTGTCTAAGGGTATTATGTGTGTTTGGTTTTTAAAGACACAGACAAAACCCTCGACTTGGTATGTGCTCCAGAATACAGGAAAGAATTTCTGCATAGCAAAATTACTCACTTCGAGGAGACAGCACAAAAGTAAAAAGTTGACATTCAGCAGAACATTAACACCTGAAGTCAAGCAAATTGGTACCCTCTGGCCTAACTGACTCTTAGAAATAAATGCAAACCAGCATAACAGAATCTTGAAGAGAAGGCTTTGCAGGGAACCGAACAGGCGTGGTGGTGTTCCAGGTCATAGTTAAGCACTCTCGAATGAGTGGCCCTCAGCAGGTGCCTGGTGACACTCTCCTAGCATGAAGTTGAAATTAGAATCTAGCTGAGGGGCAGGTACAGCATCCTGCTTGTGAAGGGAGCTGGGTTCAAGTGGTTGGAAAAGAAGCAACCATTGCCTGTATAAGACTTTACCCTCTCTTTCATAACCTGGACGCCTTGACTGGAATAGAGGGCGAGTGAAAGCTGAGGAAGTTGGATGGCAAGAAAATATTAAATTTGGGATTTTAAGAGTATGAATGAGAGCTGAATGGCATTAGGAGGGGGAAATTCACTTTTCCCTCTAATTGCAAAAAGAAGGCCTGCTTAATTCAGAGAACTTGGAAAACAGCCCCATAGTGCACTTGAGTGACTGTCACCATTTGGGGAGTGTTGAATTGTTTGGACCAGGTACTTGAAGCTATAGAACATCTATATAAAATGACAAGGAAGATTGATTTATTTCAACAGGGCAGTGAGGAATTAGTCCATGAAGCATGTGTTAGAGATAGACTATAAGAATGGCCCTCATAGTTCAGAATTGGTCAATTCTTATAAGGTGATACACAGTCGTTTCCTTTACCCTGCAATGGAAAAAGCTTCCTAATGTGTGAAAAGGGATCTGAGACATGCAGATTTCATGAACAACCATTATGTCATTTCATTATGCCCATCAAACCATTGGAAAAATGATACTGAGAAATTTTATGACCTTGTCCTAATGTGGAAGATTTAGGGGGAAATAACAAGCTAGTAATTTTTTGTGAACTTTGAGGGACACACCATAATAATCCTTCCATTTGTATAATACTTTGCATTGGGCTTTGTCTGTCACTGTCTTATGCCTCACTGCATTGGCTGAGGTGAGTTGCATGGGTGTTGACATCTTTATTTAGAAGGGGAAGAAATTGAGACCAAGAGAAGAGAGATTAGTTACTGTCCAAGGTGGAACTTGAACCTGGATACTTCTCAATACCTTGCCCTATATCCTTACTATCATGATTTGCTGAGGAAGGGGTCAAGGGGTGGACTGGTTGGGTAAATTCCACATTGTTAATTTTTGAGGTTTTTTTGAAAAGACACTAAGCTAGTTCTTTTGCCACTGGTCAAATTTCTTAATGTTTTGGTCCTGTCTTTCCTCTTGGACCTTTTCTTGTTTTCTTTGAAGTGACATTTCCATTTTTATTCTTTTCCATGTGGAAGATTTGCTGGTTAACAGAATCAGTTATAGGGCTGAACATGCTCCTTAGAGGAGTAATACTGAGTGCTGACAAACCTTGCCTTTTCCGTTTGAGATGTACTTTGGAACAAAAAATGGTACAGGTGTTTGTTGCTGGTGTTCATATGCTATAAACATAGTTTACAGATGCCCTCTATGTGAAGGGTTTCTTGAGATTTGTCACACTAGAGCCTGTCAGCCTGGCTTGTGCTGAGTAGGTCACTGGTGCCAAGCAAATGCAAAGTGGCAAACCAGAACAAATGTCATATTTGAAACTTTAGGTG
The DNA here is from genome assembly GCF_009834535.1 of Camelus ferus. Taxonomy (NCBI): domain Eukaryota; kingdom Metazoa; phylum Chordata; class Mammalia; order Artiodactyla; family Camelidae; genus Camelus; species Camelus ferus. The sequence goes on from NC_045704.1 coordinate 35,868,415, forward strand.
GACTAGACTGTCAGGGTTCAGAGCATATTGGGGGAGAACTGTTTTGTGTTTCTTTTTGACAGTTTTTTATTTTCTGTTTCACCTTGCCCATTTCCTTCCTTCCTTTGGACTATCCTCCCCTTTCCCATTCTTTTTGTCTGGTGTTTGTTTTGTTTTGTTTTTTGGTCTTTTCTTTTTCTTCCTTTCATTTTTGCTTTCCTTCTGTCATTTGCATCCCTTTTTCTCTGTCCCCCTACCCTGGCCTTTTAGACTAACTGTCATCCAGAGCAGCCATTGTTAATGGGAGTCTACCTTCTTTTTTTCCAAACAAGTGTTAGCTGTGAAATCTTGGCTGTTAGAAAATTTCCTGCATCCTGGCAGCATGCACTCACCAAAGCTGTCTTGCTCTGTAGAATGAGTCTAGGCATGGGGTTGATCTAGGCCTGGTTTTGTGGGAGCCTGGCCTTGCTGGCTGGCAGGGGTGGGCCTCTTCCTCATGTGCTCTCATTACTTGCGTTTTCTGCATTTGCAAACCCCAAAGAGGTAGAATTTAGTTTATCCACCTATCTAACCTGCTCATGTTTTGCTCTTGTAATGGATACCTTGAAGTGTCTCCTTATTTTGGGCCCTGCCTACAGCCTCTGCTAATATTTTACTTTTGGTCTTTTTTTTTTTTTTGGGTGCCTGACTCAGCTTGATATTGAGGGAGTGCAAGGGTTTTCTGTTATAGTACACAGCAAACTGGGGGTTTGGGTGAGGCTGTTACAACTTGTTTTTTGAGGCTCGATCATACATTAAAGCCAAGTCCTAAATAAAGGGGATGATGGGAAAGAAAATGACCAAGGAAAAGGGCATACTTGATTTGTATCTCAAGTTTTAGAATGAAGTTACAAATTAATCTAGTTCTCAGCTTTCTTTGTGTTCCTCACTATTGTTAACTATTCATCCTACCAGCTCATATTTTGGCGGGGAGAGTTGTTTTGGAATGGGGTTTATTTTGGAGCAGCAAATACATTGCAGAGCCCTTCAGGCCTCTAGGTTTTTTGTTGGGGGTTAGGAAAGGAAAGGAGCTGCACATCTCATCTTTGCCTTTAAATTAGCTTTCTACATTATATTGGTTTTAATTTCCTTCTCCTTTCCTCTCATGCCCTGAATGCCTTTGGCAACAGGAAAGAAGCTCTTTGTCAGTGATGCTAAAGTGTGGTACCCAGACCAGCAGCATCAGCTACACCTGGGAACTTGTGAGAAATGCAAATTCTTAGGCCCCCAGACCTACTGAATCCAAATCTCTGGAGGTGGGGCCCAGATTCTGTGTTTTAACAAGCCCCCCAGTGTGAGACCTGCTAGGTTAAGTGATTACAGAAGTCTAGCCTAGGTAAACCGTACTTTTCTAGTTGTCTCTGCCAACTTTTATACTTAATCTACCTGTGGCCCAACCCTGAACTTTCAGCCTGCAAAGCAGTGTATTTATCTTTTAAGTATTTGAGGCCATAAAGAATTTGTAACCACCCTTGTTTTTATTTTTGCTTCATGAAGGACACAGTGGTAAAAAAAATACATGGTAAGAACTTAACATATATTAAAAACATGACTTGTAATTGGTCATTGATTATTTTTTCACCATGGAGGTATTGACTCTGAAACTGAGGCTGTAGCTTAAAATACACTGCCTAAAAAGCAGTCAAAGCCCAGTGGGGACTGAAGAAGGGAGGGAGACAGAGGAAAGGGAAGTGGAGGGATTAATAATCCCATCTTGGTTAATCATCACTTTCCTCTCTGATAGCCGTGAGCGGATGTGCTGTTGCTTCTGCAAACGTTAATAATTCATGGATGGACTATGCCAAAGGGAGGCCTTAAATCTGGTCTCAGCAGATTAAATACAGTCTGCCATCAGTAGGAGCCAGGAGAGATGAAAGATGGACTTGTTGTTTTTATTCATTAATCTGATTTTCTCTGCCTTTCTTGTCAGCTCTCATCCTCATTTTGTTTACCTTTTCATTTGCTTCTCTCTGTAACCCCCTCCTGCATTAAGTGAGTGCTGGGGATCTTGGGTCTACTGTTAACAACATTTGATTTTACATGTCTTTAGCTGCGAGTAACAACAGATGCCATGAGAGAAAGCAGAGAGGCAGAATAAGTATTTCCTTGGAAATGTCTAAATCAGTCTGCATATTTCAAAAATGTATTAAAATGTGCAGCCTGTGTCTTAGAAATGGCTTCCCTTTGCTCTGAAGAGTAATCCTGTTGTATAAGCAGTTGAAGATATCCATAGTGTTCTTCATATAGATGTGGTGGTATTTTCCCATTTTACAGATGAGAAAACTGAGGCATGAAGTGACTAACTTATGTAGGGTTACCGAGAGCCCAGTTCTTCTGACTCCAACTTCAGTATACTTGCCACTATACTTAATTACCTTTTGCTTTTAGAAATCATATGTAGGTAGACTTACAGGGCATTTTACCCATAAGGCTGAAAAGAACTTAATTAGATTAAGTTCAAATAATATATGGGTAGCTTCACAGAAACACTTCAGACTAAATTCTAAACGTGAGTTTGCCCACAAGCACCACAGAGAAGGCTGACGACAGCTGCAGTTGTGTAGACGTTTCTCAAGCATCTGAATAACAACCCTTGACGACTTACAGGTTAATCAATAAATATGTCTGAGCACTTAACCCTGTGCATGATGCTTTGTTGAGCACCATAAGTGGAGATAATAGAGTCCCCATCTTTATCAGATTTTCTGTGTTTTAGGTCTACCCAAGGAGACTTGGCTACTTGAAATGCCCCAGCATCGACTTAAATCGGATGTGAGATGGCCAAGTAGTAGAACTGGAACCTCAGTAGTTTGCTGAAGGACTTAGTGTGTAAGAAGCATGTTAATAAAACTGGACCATTGTTTTTAAAATGAGTTTCACCTGTGTCATTGCTGGAAGGCTGGTAGAGAGAATGGTGTGGGAAGAGCAGATTTTAAAATCAGCCTAGTTTTTCAAAAAACTGTTTCAGAATTACAGATCCCCATCGTGTTCCTGATGTAGAGATATGGAGGGTGCAGTACTGAGTTGGAAACCTGAGCCGATGGTTATACAGGGCAGCTTGAGCTCCTGGGCCTAGACAAGGCCACACAGCTCCCTCACCTTAGTTGTTGGTCCTGCCCTGCAGTGGTGGGGGATGAAAGGCAGGGCTTCCTCCTGCCTCTTCCACCCTTTCACGCAGGAGTAGCATCCCGGGGGGCATCACCATGTTTTCTGTTGCAAATTCATTTTGTTGTTATTTCTTATATAATTTTTAACTAGTTATTTTCTTATAGAATTTTTCTTAGAAAAATTTCAAGAACTTATAGTTTATATGTCAGTGAATTTGAAATTTTGACCAGGTAATGAAATATATGTAGTTTTTCCCTTGTTTAAATGATTGAGGATTGAATAATTTTAGTAATCCTTTTCTTTCTGTTGAGGAGTCTTTTTTTAAAAAGAAATCAATTTCTGGCCTCATCAGTGTTTTCCAGCTAATAACAGAAGCAGTAAATATATGCAGCAAAAAAAAAATTACGTGAAAATTAAGGTTTTAATGTCTTTTATCTAAAATAATAGTAGTAATATGATGGACCCCGCTTTAGTAAGCAAATCCAAATTCTGAGTATCTGCATTTATTAAAGAAATCTCTGGGTGATATTTAGCTTTAGAATCCCTTCAAATAACAGCTTCCCTACTGAATTTAAAATAGAAGTTGTTTAAAAGAAGTCTATTTACAATCAACCTGGTAAGAAACACATCTGTTGTATAAAGTACATTGGTAACAAGAACCAGCAAGCTAGAATTTGTTTTTTTGTATCCACCATCATCCTCCGTGTAATAACTTCAGATTCCATGAAATCAGATTCCATCAAGCACACCCCTGAACGGTTTTTGTTGGTGCAGTGTCTTGTAGTGCTGTGTACAGAATTCTGTCAGCAAGAAACTCAGATCCTGAACCCAGGACCTGGACCTGTGAGAATCAGAGTTTTTCTGTGCCTTATTTTCTTAATCTGTGCTATAAGAGAAATGAATTGCCATGTAATTTTATGGCTATGATGCTGATGAGTCTTTATATACTTTATTATTATTATTGAGGTAGAACTTCTTCATATAGTCTTCAAGCTCTTGCCAAAATTGCTTGTTCCTTCTATCTAAATCGTAAAGTTTGAATAGATGCTGTGAGTATGTGTATGTGTGTGAGAGAGAGAGACGCAGACCCAGACTGACAGAAAGAGAGCTCTACTCGTTCTGAATTTCTGAAACTTGGGACTGCAGTGAATTGCCCTGGAGGAATATTTGAGGAGAGATGCTTCCTTCTCACGTTTTAGCCCATTGCTATTAGTACCTGCGTTTACTGGATGGGGAACAACTTTTCCAAAACGTGTTTAAAGTGGAAGTCTTACTTCTAAAATTACTTTCAGCTTCCTGCCTTAAGGTTCTGGCCCACTTCTAAACTCTCCTCTCACCCTTTTTGATTTATGGGCTTAGCAAGCAGAACCCTGCTCTGGGGCAGCAGGAACTCATCAGCTTCTCAATGCAGAGAGCTTTCTTTTCCCTGCTGTTTCTTGACCCCTGAGCAGACATGTTTGCTTATGAGCAACAGAGAATGAACCTTAATTTGTTTTACTGCTAAATAAGACATGCAGAAATTCTCTGGTGTTTTTATTGACTGCCTGAATCTAGTGGTCCTCACTTAAAACAATACTCAAGGTGAAACATCATTGATAACAGATTGCTTTTTCATTCTCAGCTGATTTGTCATGACATATCAGCTGTGCATGCCACGTCCCTGACTTTGGGCCAGGACCATCTCATTTCCCCTGAACCTCCTTGGCTCTTGATGCAACTGAGAAGGATGCCGACTTTCGGAATTGAATACTTTGGTAATGATGCTTAGTCACAAAGAAGAGTTTGGTGGCTCTGCACATTGGCCAAGAACTACCTCAACATCTGTCTTGGTATCTGAGGCTGCAATTATCTCGGGGAGCTGAAGAGATCTGAAGGAACAATCAATAAGCTAAAATAACATTTAGCTCCCCTTTAAGTAGTTGCCTGCATCTGCCTGGGTGGGGCCTAGCAAACACTAATAAAAATCAATGAAGTGGTTTTGTTGAGTGCCTAATAAGGATAGCACTATGGTAGGCACTGATGACAATTAGAATAAACATAAATTCTGGATACTGCCCTCTGGAAGCTCATTATTTTCTACCTGGAAAGCCAAGATTAACAGTCCTTTATGTAATAGGGTCAAACTGTCCAAGATAGTGTTAAGTGACTGGCAAAACTGAATGGGAATGAAATGAAATTCTAAATGCCACGTGCAGGTCAGAGGAGAGGAAGAGGGTAATGATGAATGAATTTGGGGGTAGTTGGGGAAGACCCCCCTGGAGCAGGCGGGATCCAAATGGTCCCTGAAAGATTAAATGTGTTTAGCTTGCAGGAAGTGACAGAGGATATGGGAGTAATAACCTGAACAAGGTCAGGGAGGTGAGAATAGAAGTCACGTGCTAAGAAATAAAATGTGTCAGTGAGGAGGTATCAGATGTAGGAGTGACTGCCAAGCAGTGGAGTGTAGGCAGTATGTGCTGTTAAAAGTTTTGGAGCAGGTAAATGTCAACAAAAAAGAGGGGTAGGGGGTGGAAACACTTAGGGAAATTGACTTAGTCAATGGAAGGATACCTGCCGATGTGTTTTTCAGAGGCAGTTGCAATAATCCAGGCCCAGTGATGACAGCCAGTACCAGGTTGGTGGCCGAGGAAACGGAGAGGAAAAGGTGTGTGAGAGATGTTTGGAATAGAACATCTGCCACACTTGGTGCCTGATGGGCTTAAGAAATAACTCGAGGTTTGTAGTGAGAACAGAATTGGTGCCATTGGTCGTAGCTGACAAACTAGGAAGGTTAACTAGATTGAGAGTTGAGATTTCATTTCAGATTCCCCCCCCCACCCCAATGGAGACACTGGGGATTGGACCCAGGACCTCATGCAGGCCAAGCACATGCTCTACCACTGATCTATATCCTCTACCCATGTTTCACATTTTGATGTTCTGGCAAGACATCACTGTGGAAATGCCCCTGAAACATTAAAGATAGGATAAGAAACACTTCTCAGAGAAAAGCTCCAGACAGAATTTTCCAGAGCCACTGGTCTAGAGGTGAGAGTTGTGGCAGTACAAATGAATGTACCGAAGGAGAAACGTTCAGCATGGGCCAGGGGAACAAGGTCTTAGCAAGGAGAAAGGAGCTGGGAGGCAGCTCGTGATGGCAGGCTGGGAACGGGACTAGGATTTGGCTATGCCTCAGAAGGCTAGGGAGTAGGGGACAATGATTGTCCAACCTCACATGGTCTCTCATTTTTAACTCTTAAAAGCTCTTATCCACTGGTGGGATTACTTGATCTTCCCAGCAGCCCAATGAACTTGGCAGAAGGCAGAGTAGAGCTTATCAGGATTCTATATAAGTTTTGATTTCTGGGTAAAGCCCTGCGTATTGTTAATGTACTTGAGAGCTTTACAGCATGAGCCTAAGGAAGTTGTAACTATCTTCCCCCTCCTTTTTTTCCTACTGAGATTTTCCAAACCGATTAACTACATGAGGGAGAAGGTCATAGAGTCTTTGGAATCTGGATATCTTAAGTTGGAGGAAGTGTTTCTGCTTTTTTCAGAAATTTTTTTCTTTCTTTCTTGGTCCTATACCTCTACTTTGCTAAGAAGTTCTTTAATGGACCAATTGGGAGAATCTGTAGAGAGATGGAAACAGAAATAACAAACCTGAAACTTTTCTAGTAAAGATTCTCATTACAGAGAATTCTAAGGCGCTACCTAAAAGGCTTGCTTTATTGGAATTTTGAATGGAATACTGTTTGAAATTTCAAGCCCTCACCTGAAATTTGGAGATCTTCAAATACACAAAGACCTTAATACACTTTGGTCACTGTAGTAGCAAGATCCATTGTCTCTATACTTTTGGACATCTAGGTTTTTTATATAGAGTATGTGTGTATCTGATGCACAAGTTAGCTGCTGTTGTAGTTCAGAATGTTGCAGTGAATGGAGGTTTTGAAAAGATCACATTGATCCCCTTTGGTAGAAAGAATCAGACATCATCTCTGCATTTGTATAAGCAAGCCCATTTATATCCCTTATGTTAATAAGTGCCAGGTCTGCTAGTTGTCTACCCTTTTCTCTTTGTTTTAGTTTTTGTTGCTTAGGGTATGTAAAACCAAAACAGAATTAAACAGTGGACTACCAAGTAGACATTTAGTAATGGATCACTTCATCTGGTGATAAAACAATTGGAGAAGTACCTCCTTTGTAAGGTGGCTTCTTTTAGTGTTTTAACGACCTCCACATCCATATTTGGATTTGGGGTCCTTGGTTAGTTAATACTTCTCACTACTCTGCTCTGAGGTTCTTTGCAGTCAGAATATTCTACAACTCATCTGGCTTCATTGGAATACTCATAGATTGGGGAAGATGCAGACAGAGCTGGTTTACGGTTTATTCCAGCATAAAGAAATATCCTCTTTATTTGTTTGGCCTTACTAGTGTGGAAAAACGTGACTCTGTGAGGTGGGGTTTTTTTTGGTAATTGAAGGGGGTTTTCTCACTCCCCTGTAGTGAACTTCACATGTCTCCCTCAGGAATAGGTTTTAACCATCAGTGAAATGGTTTGACTGTAACCACACTGGGGTCTTTGAGTTCTTTTTTTTCTTGCCCCTTCCATCCCCAGGCAGAGACTCCTATTGCTGCATATCCACTATGCTCCAATGCTGTATTTATTTGATCAGAAACAAAAGAGTTTGCTTCTTGCACTGGTTCAGAGAGAGGTCCCCCAGGATTGTCTTTTGTTCAGTAATTGGAGCATAAGCTGAGCCTGGTTAATTTCAAAGCTACCCCCAACACATGTTCCCTTCCTCCCTCCTTGTGCAGTTTCTGAGCTGCTAGTGGTACCTTGTATTGGGTCTGGAACAAAAAAAGCTAGAATTGTTGAATGTTAGCTACAACTACTGTGACATCTGCTGTGGCACTGAATAGCACTGTTGGTGCAGTTAATTTTAAGTTAGGGGAAGAAACAAAACCAGAAAGCTCTTCAGCTTTAAAGCTCTAGTTAACACATGTACCTCCAAATTATGCATTTGGTGCTATCACAATGAATAAATGGAAAGGAACAAAGGAAATCATGGTTTGATTTTTATGTTAGAACATAAGTTCTTTCATTGTTATTCACTGTTCAGACACCAGTGTGTTCTTATGTTCGTTCTTTTTCATTTAGTTTTATTTTTTTCAAGGCAGAAACGTCTGAAACATCTCAACTCTGAGCATTTAATTGGCAAAAGTTCTGATGTAACAAATATAAGTCGATTATATTTGTTTTTCTCTTAAAGCAGCAAAGTCTGTAACTTGGTTCTGCTTCTTTAATAACCAAAATGATTATTGTAAATGATTACGTAGCCAAATTCTAAATGCTAGGTAGCCAAGTTAATATTTGTATAAAAATATATTATGAAATTGGCAAATATTACATGTCCTTCAGGTTCTGCAGTATAGGTGTTGGTTTTGCAACCAACAGATTGCAGTTGTAGGATTTTGTGGGTTTTGTTTTTGAAAATGGAAAGGTCTTTCTTTCAGTTTTTCTTTTGCAGTCTGCACCATAATGACAGTCCACTACCTGGTTGGCCTGACTTTAATCATCTGTTGCCTGGTTCTCAGTGTGGTTTCATCTTTGCTTTTGCACAATGTTTCCTGTAATTGCACAGTTGTTTGCTGCATTAAATTTTCTTTTAGTGACAATAAAAAATGCGTGTTAGTATTTTAATGTAGTCTTTAATTTTCAGGTTATACATGGAGGAAAAGATCCTTTTCTGAGGAACATTTTTAAAAACCATTGCAGTGGAATGGGACTATACATTACTTACACGTCATATATTTTCCCCTAAATGTTGTACAAAGAAGTGACAGTTGAGCTGAGCATATGTTAATAAAGGTCTGCATTTTCCTGTGTCACTGACAGTTTCATTGGCTGTATATTCCTGAAATGCAAATAACCTCAGTTCTATTCAAAGCTATAATTAATCTGAATAGTTATTTAAACAGTATCAAAATCCTTTAACTGCTGAGAGGCCAAACATATAAGATGATGAATTTACTGTTCTGTTTGAGGGACAGGCAATTGATGAGGGCACAGTGATCTGAGACGCTGGTGGATGTTGGAGCGACACATTCTGAGGCTAAAATGGCAGAATCTGCCTGCTGCTGTATAAAATCTTTTAACTACCATTTATTTTAGAATCATGGCATGTGCAAATTCCTGCTGCTCAGTTAAGGGACCAGCTTCACAACTGGTGTTACAATCTGTGGCCACAGCACTGCATCACAATGCAGCAAATGCATTTTCTACTTTAACCAAACATGACAGCTGAAGCGATTATTAACCATGCAAGATGTCGGAAGTCATCAAAAATTCACATCAGAGTAATTGCAGTGGCTTGGGTCAAAAAAAAAAAAAAGTATCATAGCATTCCTTGCTACATGTTGTCTCTCCCCCTCTTAAATCTTAACTTGGTACAGTCCGTTAACAATAAAATACCCTTCTGTAACCTATAAACTGTTACTCCCATCAGTTTGTGCTTTCAAACTGATAGCTGACTTGTCTGGATTTGTGATTTGTGTGGAGCAGCACGAATGATGATGCTGTGCCCCAGGGGCTGTGTGCACCCTTTTTAAGGGGACCCTGCAATCTCATTGTCTAATTGGACTCTTTAGTGCTTCAGTCATATCAACATTAATTTGCAGGTTGTCCTCTTTTCCTTTTTCTTCTTTCTCTTTATCTCTCTTCTCTCTTTCCTCTTTCCTCTCTCCTTCTCCCCTCCTCCTCCCCCCTCTCAAATCTGGCCGTTTGAAGAGGGGAAACTTGAGCACTGGTTCTGATAGAACTCATCCCACATAGAAGGTATGGAAGAGCTGCAGTGACCAACAGCATCAACCGGTCTGTAACTCCTTACATTTGAGAGCTGCAGGTAGGATTGCCTATGTTTCATAAAGAAATTAAGATAAATGTGCCTTAGTAAATAGGTTGACAGCATGTTGTTGCAGTACCTCTGAAAGACAAGGTCTCAATTTGTTTAAAATTTTGAGATGCATTCAGAAGCATTTAACTTATTTGATAGAAAAAGTACTTGATTCTCCTGAGAATTGTTCAGATTTGTGCCTTGTCATTGTAACATTTTTCTTTTAAAAAAAAATCTTTTGGGTGGGGCAGAGAGGTATTTGCTTAAAGATTTAAATAGTTGATTATTTAGGATTTTTGCAGACTTCATCTTTAAGTAGTAAGTAGTGTGGACTTTCTTTAGGATTTTTTTAAAAAGATGCATGTGAAGTGCAGAATTCTTACATGAGGTAAAATACTAAAATAGAATTTCTCTTTGCTAAAACCAGATCCTTCTTTGGGATTATAGGTGAGTGTGTGTGTGTGTGCATGTGTGTGTAGGATGCTTTACCAAGGAATTCAGTCTATTATATTTTGTTATAGGAAGGAAGTACTATTAGAGGTATTTGGAATTATCTCACAGGAAATGCTTTAGCATAAGACTTTAAATGAGGAGAATTAAAGAGTAACGTCAAAGACGTAGATTCATAAGTATTATCAACCATAGGTACTTTAAATTAAGATAGTTACTTTTTCTATCCTAAATTCATCCTCAAACTAATATGATATGAGTCCTTTAAGTATATTTCCAGTTTTTAGTGCAGAAAATGTGATTTATGTAGGTGAAATGAAAGCTTCCTAAGTCATGTAAGCGTTATCTGGAAGGTTATAAAATTATACATGTTGCTTATGCCACTTTTAATACTGTGATTAACATCGGAGATAAAATTTTGCCTCTAATTCAGCGCTAAAAAGCAGCTTGGTTGTTGTCTTCCCTTAAAAACAAATGAAAAGAGACAATGATGTATATAGCTTTATATCCCAAGGAATGTATTTGTATCATGGGACCTGTAGGTCTGGACTTCTTTCTGAAGCATGGACTTGGAAATTGCTCACCTAGTTGAGAGATTTAGCTCCCTTCAGAGGTGTGGGACTTTCTGTACTCCTTAACAATAGGAAGACTTGAGGAGCTGTCAAGTGGGGAATGGAGGAGAGCTGCTCCGGGAAGGGAGAGGAACTGTGAAAATTTCACTTGTCTCGGTATTGGAGATCTGGCTTTACTCGTGACTAAGATTCCTTTAAAACTCTGACCCAGTGCAGCATTGCAAAGAATTGATTTCTGAGATGAGACAATGAGCTGTGGTTTGCATTTTGTAAAGATGGAGGAAACCTCTAACACTGACCCTGTGTGGGAGATGACTCAGTTATCTGTGCCTTGGTACAGTTGCAAATTATTTTCCTTTGTCTGAAGTGGGAGGATGCCAGTGCCTTCATCAGAGCTCCTTAATTTAATGTATGGGAAATGTCTCAGCCACCATTTTTAACAATTAGCTGTATCATGGTTGAGATGAGCTGGGTTCTGAAGGCAGCTGCAGGGCCATTTCATTTATGTTAGTTCTTTGGCACGAGAGCTTTGTTACTGTAAAACTCAGAAAATGAATTTGCACACTGCATAGAAGAGTTCTCTAGGAGGGTGGAGAGCATTCCCAGAAAGAAAATGGAATCCTTTTGTCTACAGTAAGTATTTCTCATACTCATATAGCGGTGAGAGGTTGAACATTTATCTTTGGTTGGATGGACAAAATAGACTTTAAAATAAACGCTGCTGATATTAAAGGTGTAACACAGAGGTTGTTAGATGTGTTTTTTTTGAATGGGTTAGAAACCAAGTGTGATATGTGTATATACTTGAAATATAGGTTTTGTAAATGATTTTAGCACATGCTTTTAATTAAATATTCATTGGTAATTTAAGTTAATGAGAGATATGAATTTACCACTAGTAAAAGATGAAAATGACACTTAAGAGAAAAAAAGAAATGTAAATATGGTGTATCTGAAAGAGTTCAGGCTTCTTTTCACTGTCTTTTACAGTTTGTTTCCATTCCTGAAGAAAATTGCTGCATTTTAGGGCTTTGTTGTTTTTTGTTTTTTAAAGAAAATGCTTCCATACTCATAATCTATAATAGCTGATTAAAATATATAGCAAAAAAAGTATTTCAACAAAACAAGATTTTATCCTAAAAGATCAGTAGGTTATTGAGGCTGTCACTCTCATTAATGGGGATAATTTTTAGTGCCTTCTGTTTAATTAATAGTTGTGACTTCAGAGCTACTTGTGGAAAACTCTTGTTTGTGATTGTAAGCCTAGAAATCTTGATTCTTAAAATTAATTAGATTTGACTCAGCTTATTCCTTTGTTCCTTTATGCTGTTACTAAGAGGAAACAAGTGGATTTTAACTTTGATTAGTGTGTTTATCTTCTTAAAGGCACTTAACCCTGAAGAATTTATAGTAAGTGTATTTTACAGTAAACTGTACCATGCAGAATTTGCTGAAAATGCTTTAGTAGCTGTTTCAGGAGTTGAATCTTTACAGAACTAGATGTCTGAGAATCCTTCTAACCTGGTATCAGATTTATAAAACCAGCTGTTCTTCCAAATCTTATTGCATTAGCTGTTCCTCCTACTCACTGAATGCCGCTTTCTCTAGCTGAGAGATCTTTTTGAAACTAGGGAAGAGGAGGATTTTCACATTTGTGTTTTCATTGAAATAGGAAGTCTCAGTTGTCCTTGAGCCCTATTTAGAATCCCACAAAGATTCCGTAAATCTTGCGTTAATCTTATGCTCGTGGCATAAGACCCTAGATCTCGATATAATTTTGTTAATCTTGAGAGGGACAATTAATATATTGTTTATTATATAGTAGAATGCAAAGGGATTCTTTTCCTTTGGTTTTTTATAAGGTTTACACTTTGAAAGAGTTTTAGGGCAGCAAATTAGAATTCCATTTTAACTGCTTCTTTGCCTGCATAAAATGTTTGGTTAGATGACATAAAAGATGTCACAAACCTTCCTTTGGAATTTTTAAAGTAAAACTTGTTTGGAGGTTGTGGTCTTAAATTTCTCTCTCTGGCTTTATGTTATTGTGTACCAGGTACTCTGGGGATATGGCAGAGACTCAGTTGCTTCCCATTTTCTTTGCCTCCACCATGGTCTACTCAAGTTTGGCTACTGGGAAGAGGCTCTCCTTTCTGGTACTTGTAGGGGATTCCTAAGTCTCTTCAATCTGGACATTTTAGCCTGGCTGGTAGGAAAGAGTCATGGTTCTTTTTGCTACAAAAAATGTATTGATATCAAACCTTTGAATGCTCTGGCAGTGCCATAATGTAGATAAGCAAGCATGTCGGCCAGCCCGCTAGGAATCATTCGTGGCACTAAGATGGCAGTGAGGAAGGAGTAAAATGGCGTCACCAGGAACACTGTGATAAGAGGTGGACCGCATGAGTCATTTCCTTCAATCAAGTTTGAAGACTCCTCTGGTAGCACTGCCTTGCCAATGTACAGTTAACTTTTTATTCTGTTAGAAGATAAAAATTTTGAGCTTTTCCTGAAATACAGACTTAATTAACACTTATATCCAGATAGCTTCCAATTGTTGCTTTTAGTAAAAATTTAAATAGATATTTTATATTAATACTTCTAAATATCCTTGCTTTGTGCTTTCTTCTTTTCTTAATGTGAAAACTTACTCCTTTCAATATAGGATGAATTTTCAGAAAACAGGACAGTATGCTTCTCCTTTATGGCAAGGTGAAACTAGCAGTTCTATGAAAATATGTTATTTATCTTTGATTCTGGTTTTCATTTTAGCTCTTTGTGGGCTTTGGTTATTTTATATACTAAATATATGTTGGCTGCCTTCAAAAACAAAGTTCATTGTATTTCTTCTGTGGTTTTAAGGTATAGGTTATTGTAGAAGTGAACTGTAGTCAGAGTGGTAGTGACAATGCTGATTTCTTACCTGTTCGCACCTTTCGTGGAGTTAGAATTTCTGGAGCTGGCCTTAAAGTTTATGTAGTGCAATCAGCTCATCTTACAGTTAAGTAAAGCAAGATTTATTGTCATTAGACAACTTTCTCAAGGTCAGACATCTGGAAAGCAGTTGATTTTGCCTACATCCAGGCCATCTGACTCCCAATCCGTGCTGTGCCTCTGCCTGCATTTGACTCTCTTTGTGGGCTTACTGGTTGATGATGGATCTAAGGGATTGAGCTTGTAGCAAAGTCTGTCTTTGTGTTAGCAACATACTCATAGAGATGTTCCTTTTCAGTCTTATTGGAAATGACTTATTGAGCTGTGCTTAGAGTCCTCCTGGCTCTTCGTAGATGATACGCATTTATAAACAAACATTTAAAACAGGATATAACCTGCAAGTAGAGCTTTCAGGTCCACTATGTTGGCTCCACATGAAGGGCGAAGTGCTTGTCTTCTGGGATGGGTTCAGGCATTATGTCCTCCCAGCAAATCACTCCTTTATCTCTAGGTGTGAGGGGGTCCCATAGTGCAGGATTGCCCCCTATCCTACTATGGGTGGGCTGGATAAAAGGTTTTAGCTCCCTGTCAGTTTCAGGCAATTTGTATTTGAAAAATGGTCTTGCCCTCTCTCCTCCTGTTGCTTGTATTTGCCATTTTAGCCGATTTCTATTAAATTTACATTTTAGCTAAAATTTACATTTTAAGCAGTGTTTCATGTTTTCTGTACGCATGGTGACAATGGTGAGTGGTGCATCCTGCAGTATTCCCTTAGCTCTGACAAGGTAAAGTCAAAACATTTCCAAACTTAAGGTTTTAGAGAGAGTGTGAAATCCCAAGTACTATTAGCAAAGGGGTACCATGACAAATTCCATTTAAGACAATAGGAAGTTACAAAAAAGAAAGTCTCTTTGTTTGTTTTAGTGGTACCCAGACAGATAAATTTTTGAAAAAGAATTTCTAAAGAAGAAACTGCAGCAAAACTAGAGCTCCCTTTCCTGTGACAGCCATGATGATCAGTGCTCCAATCCCATCAGCATAAGCAGTGCTGCATAGCGGGAGGAGCTGTGATTTTCAACTGCAGTGTAAATGACTGACACCGTGTACCAGCAGGGAATTAATATGACACGTGATTCCCAAACATTATCTTGACTAACTGGTTCCTTATGCTTGATAAGTAGAACTTGGGCTTAATCCTGAACACTATTGAAACCAGCCTAGCACACCTGACTGTCTCGGAGGTACACCCTCTACTGTCTGTCCTTCTCATGGCCCCCAAATCTTGCTTTTGTTTCCTCTTTCCGAAGGAAAAAAGACACTAGTTCGGTATTTTTTATAATACAGGGTTCTTTTAATAAGTTATTTTAGAGTAGGTTTAGGGGGCAGAGGGAGGGGACTTTGGCCATGATAAAGGCCATTATTGATGCATTCTCATTTTATACTGCAGTGCGGTTTTAGTACCCAAAGTTCTTTAAACGTGGACTGATCCATCACCAAGATGGAAATCAGTTCCCCAAAGACATATTAAAACATTTTCATCAGCCGCTAATGTATCCTCCTTATCTTATCTTCCCATCACCTGAAAGTGGCTTTGGGAGGAATATTTTTTAGATCTGTTTATACCTTTAGGTGAGGAGAGGGTTCTTCCGCTGTTTGTTTTTTTGAAGCCAGATGTACTTTGGCACTGTTTATTCCATTTGCAGAGCTAGATTGAAAAGTTTTCTCTTTAGAATCCTCCTTGTTCTTGTGTCCCCAAAGGTTAGCTCTAGCAGGGTGGGGCAAGGGGGGCAGGGTGGGACGTGGGGAGGGAGGTAGGATGCTCAGAGTTGCTGTCCTTGCTTTCTCCCCTGGGGCCACCTCAGCAGTCTGAGAGCAGTTGGCTGGCTGCCCTCCCTCCCTCCCTCTCTTGGCTTCTAGTGTTCCTGCTCCTCTGCCCCCCTCCCAGGAGTAGAGAGGATGCCAGCAGATGTCCACCTACTGCAGCGTGGCACATCCTGCTGCATCACTAGGATGCAGGCTCTGGCTTGTTTTCTGGAAGTGATGAGGTATCAGTACTGAGCTAGTCACATCCTCTCCCCAGACTTCTTGTGACCAGCAGGGAAATGTTGCGTACACAACCCTGAAAGGTTACTGCAGGTCTCTGCAAGATTTGGGAGGAGGGAGAAATCTGCTAAAAAACATTCTTTTTCCCTACTAGTTGACTAAATGGCCATCATTTTTTTATTTAACTCTTACATTGTACCCTTACTACCACTCCCCTTCTGCATGGAGTCTCCCAATAACTGAGCTGAATAGATTGCTTTCCTTTTCTGGATGGCCAGAGATAGATAATAGGGATGCCCTGGGCCCCCTAAAAGGGACAGAACTGAACTGGCTTTGCAGCAGTAGCACCAGAGACCTAAATGGCCCTCACAGGGATGCAGACCTTAACCTTGGCCTTACCTTCCCAGTGTAGCAACCAGATGTGCTTAGGCAGCCCCAGTTTGATTCCATGGTAAAGAACTAGGAAGAAGCATCTAGTAGTTATGTACCTACAGTGTATTGGCCAGGGAGGTGTGCTACACATCCTTGCTCTCCTCACTACTGCCCCACAGGAGTGACATGTCCCCATTCTCAAAGGTGACTTTCCCTTCTGGATCAAGGTGAATGCTTCTTATATTCTTTATTTACCCAGTGCTGAAAATCTTGGAAGTTGGGTGTTCATTATGTGATAGTTATTTCCTCCTCTTCCTCCCTTTCTCCTCCTCCCTCCCCCTTCTCTTCTGAGATGGGAAGGCTAATTCTTGAAGCTGTAGCCCTGAGGTCCTTGTTCCTTTTCCTCCCCCAACTACCCTCCTTCTTCCCTCTCCCTCACCCTCTCCCCTCCCCCCTCTCCCTTCTTCGTCTTGTTCTTTTGTGGGGTGGGGAGGATAATAGGGAGGGGTCCACAAAGGCTGTTAGATGGCTGTTATATGAGTGGCTCTCTCGAAGGCCTGTGGCTTTCCCAGAGTGCGCAAGTGAGGTGGAATTGTATCATGGCTATATTGGCATGCCTCTAAGAGACAGGGCATGCCAGTAAACTTGAGTCAGAATGCTACTGCGAAGGCCCTAGGTGAGTCTGGGAGGAAGTACTGCTCAGAGCTGTGTATTCTGTGTTTAAAACCTCTTTGACACATTGAGTTCTGTTCAACCTGTGAGAATTTGTAGACCATCTTGTAAACCAATTTGAATTATGGGAGCACTGATTCATTTTGCCTTAATGGGCCCAAATCCATCACATAATTAATTATGTGACCTTTTGTTTAGCCCAGTAGCACAGACCATGTACAAAATGGGACCCTGCAGACTAGCAATGACAGATGGCCTGGTCCCCACACATCAGTGGCATGTTATAGCACCAAGGTCTACCACCTGTGGCTCCAGAGCTGCCTGGTGGCGGATGGATAGGCTGAGCTGGCAAATGGTGGAACGAACCCCACAGCTACTCTCGCAGGGTCTCCTGCCACCTGCTGAATGAGGGTGGCTAGGCTTTAATACAGTAGCATTAAATATATATTAAAATTGTCCATGTCAGATCTGCCAGCTTAGCACTGCTTTCTGAAGGAATTTTTTGAAGATACATGTATTTTTTAATTTAATGCAATCTGAAAAAATATATTTAATGCAATCTGTGAACAAACAATTTAAAGTATAAAAATTTTGTAGAAAACTAGCATTGGAACTCACTCTAAATATTTGAGTTGGAAAATAAAGCTTGGATTTGCTATTTAGTCTCTATTTCTTACAAAAGGAGATTGAGTCTCTTGTGGGCCTTTTAAACTGACATTTATGTATTCTTAATTTAATACATTGATAGTGATCTAATAAAATAACCAACCATGATATAAAACCATATGAAAGTTCCCCAAATTTTGAAAATTGTCCAAATTTAAAAATGTCTGTGTTCATCTTTTGGGCTTTATCAGTAATGAACATCTCTTTGCACCTGAAAAATTCCTTGAGGCGTTCTCTGTAGGCACCACAAAGGGAACTAATGAAAAGCATGTCGCAGCATCTGATAAGCCCAGCGGCTCAGCTCGAGTGCCAGCAGGATTTCTGTTGTGCTCATCTGAAAACAATATCTTGCTTTGTCCTTCCTCACTTTCTCCTTAAGTAGCAGTTTCACCTTTGTGAAAATTTCACCCAAGAGAAGGTTTCAGAAGAGATCATTCATTCAGAAATTGGGAAGAAGTTTTGGGAGAGGGAGGTTATGGGTATTTTACCTAGAATGAGTTGAAGCAAAATAATGGGTATAGCTCGCATTCCTGACCTGACAGAAGTGAGACAATTCTCCATTTCACTGTCTAAAGTCCTAAGGAATGCTTGCCGCGCTTATGGAAATTCTTGCTTCATCTTGGAGCAGACGCTCCTGATTCTTCTAATTTTTAAATTTATTTTTGGCTCTGCTCAGTTTTCTTTCCTTCTTCATTGCTTTCCTAGCTGTTGCTTGTGTCTTGGCAGTGTTTTTTTCAACCACAGTGACCATTATCTACAGTCACTGCTTACTTGTTAATATTATTTTTAATTGGAATGTTAGTTACTGACTTCCTATTAATTTGTATATATTGCTCATATTAAACAAAAGCTGGTACAAGATTTTTTATAGCTCTCACCATGTGTTTTTGTCTCATGTCAGATAGCTTCTGGTAGAAAGTTGGGCTTGCTGTGGCTGCCTCACTGTAAATTTTGACAGGGTGGGTTGCTGGTCAGTCTGCTGAAGGGAAGAGACCTAGAATGGTCTTCGTGTTTTGAGGCTTTTGTAAAATATGGCTTTTGTTCTGTGTGGCCAACTTGGACTAATTATTTTATGGTTTTTGTTTTGTTTTTTTAATGGTCAGGAAATCTGTGTGTTCTTCAGTTCAAACCGTTTACGTAACTATTCAACGTATCACTTATTTGTTGTTGGAGAAAAGCAAAGAACTCTGAAAGAATCAATGCAAGCTCTTTTTGTGCCATTGTACTTTGCGAGCTGAAGTGACTACTGAAATTTTTCTCACAGAGACCCTTATTTCTTGAAGTTTTCACTTTTGGAAAACAAATAAGCTAAGAGAATTTAACCATTTGATAAAAACAAACATCCTTTTGCCCACTCGCTTCTTCTGCAGTCTCTTGTATTCTGAAACCCAGAGTCTACTTGGTGATCAAAATAAGGCAGTTTTTCATGCTTATCTTCCTTAACCTGAGCCATTTGAAAGCCAGTTTGGCTGCCAGGTCCCCATGATATGACCACACATTTGATAGGAGAATCATCTTACCTTGCAATTACATTCTGGGTGTTCTCAGCCAGCATATATTGCAGGGCAGCCTGCGTCCTCTGTTAAAGCTGGAACATGTGGCTGGAGATATTGCTTGTGCAGATGTACATTGTTTATTGTTCCATAGCAATAAATAAAATATTTTGGAATGCTATGGAGCTGACAGTCTAGAGCAATTATTTCTCCAGCTTTTTTGTCTGTGATCCATAGTAAGAAATGTATTTTATACCATGACCCACTTCATACATACAAGTAAGTATATATAACTGAAAACAAAGTCTCACAAAACAGTATTTACCCATACCATATATCTTTGTTGTATTTTATTTTGTTTAAAAAAATACTGGTTAACCAACAAGAGCCTACTTTATAGCATAGGGAATTATACCGAATATCTTATAATAACCTATAATGAAAAGAATATGATAAATAATAGATTTATATATGTGTGTAACTGAACCACTTTGTTGTACACCTGAAACATTGTAAATCAACTGTACTTCAATTTTTAAAAATGAAAAAAAAAATGACCGAGAAATGAAAAAAAAAATGCTGGTTGATTTCATGACCCAATTATGAGTTCTGACCCTCATTTTGAAAAACTCCATTCTTAAGGAACACTCAAAACTTGACATTTATTGTTTCATTCCTTGCCTAACTATGTGAGGTGGGGGAGGAAAGGAATAAATATGCAAGCATAAAATAGCTGTTTATCCCATCTTGACTTGCTGTGACTTATGAGGGAGAGCATGGTAGAGTGGAAAAGGTAAAAAGGGGGTTAGAAAATTTGGATTCTAAGTTGAACTTTGTTACCTTATGAACCAAGTGATCTTAATATGGAACCACACATTTTAGAGTTGGTAGAAGCTCTGGAAACCATCTTACACAGCCCTTTCAATGTTTAAACCTATGTTAAGAATATACTTTAAAGGATGATCCAACTAAGTAGTATTGGGAGACAGTTTAGCATTGCATTAAAAGTGAGGGCTAGAACCAGATGTGTGTTAACACACACCTAGCACAAAGTAATCACCGTATCCATGTAAGTGTTAGCTCTTATTAGTACTGGTAGAAGAATTAGTATTCTCTGAGCCTTCAGCTTCATCATCTGCAAAGGGGAACTAATAACTGATGAGGGAAACAAATTTAAGAATATTTTGCTCACCTCCTGGACGCCATCCTTCTAGAGAAAAAAGGAAACTTGTCTTTATTTTCTAAATTTAGAAATTTACTGTTCCTTAAGTATTTCAGAGATGGTTGTTCTCTTAATTAAGAGTTAGAGCTGTGTTTGAATTCTGCCTCTGCCTGTTCCGGGTCGAGAACCCTTGTCAAATTAGTTAAATGCTGAAATTTGTTTCTTACCTATAAGATGGGATTAGGGGGGCGATGGGGAGTTGAGTGACCATGTCTGTTCTTTAATATTGTTAAAAGATTAGCAATAATGTCTTTGAATTGCTCAGAGCAGTGTCTGGTCCTTAATTGAATCCTGAATGGGAGCTGTTATGTTACAGAAAGTTTCAAACCAAAACCAATTCACGGAGCCAGTTAGAAGAGAGTCTGTTTCCAGGACTCTGGCAGTGAGGAGCATTATACACATGGGAAGTCAGGAGTAGTTATCTTACTTAGCAGGCCTGCAGATGTTTATGGAATGTTCTTTATTGAGTGGGCCAGCAATAGAAGGGCTGGGTGGGAGACTGCAAGCAGTTAAAAGGCTCTTGTTGGCAAGAAGAGGAGCTATTAGTTGATGAGGAGCTCTGAGGGTCACAGTTAGACTGGCTGTCATCTCCAAGGAGGAAGTGAGCGGTTGGGCCTTCTCCATGACCAGGGGTCTTCAGTGTGGGAGGGAGCCCCACTCAATGAGGGAAGGCATCACCTAGTACACTGTTCACCCCCCAGCTCACCTCTATAGAAAACCCATTTTCTGATAAGCTATAAAACTTTATCTCTGGGATGAGGGACCTAAGAGGTGCCTCACAAGAGGAGTTGAAAGGAAGGGAAACACACATATGGAAAAGGGAAGTTGAGGAAAAGATCTGTGGGAAACTTGGGCTGAGGCAGGTATTTTCTTGCTCAACTTGTTACTTTACAAGAACTAACTGCCACTAGATGGCACACAGATCCCAGCACTATTTTGACTGTATAAAAAAAATTTTTTTTAAGATTCTTTTCAAAAGATAGGTCACTAATATGTTTTTAAAAATAAAATACGATATGTAGCCTATTTTAGTATTTCATTTTAGGAAGGAATAAAGGGTGAAAAATTAAAGTTCAAAGTCTATTTTGTGGGCTCAGTTTGTGCTACAGAGAAAGCCCAGTTTTTTAGGAAGGAATAAAGGGTGAAAAATTAAAGTTCAAAGTCTATTTTGTGGGCTCAGTTTGTGCTACAGAGAAAGCACAGTGGATTAGTGGTCTTTGTTCACATGTAGATGATGTCTAAAATTTGATTCTCATGTGCAACTGCTTTATTTAATTTCTTAAGTGAGATTGTTGGAATGTGCATTTATAAAGAAGAGAGTTATCTGTCCCCAGAGCAGTATTTTTTTTTCTTCTTGTTCTTTCTTAACCACTACTAGAAATTTCATTTCTTAGAAATTTTGGAATTTTATTTCTTACAGAATATTATGTTGCTTTTAAACAGATATGTCTGATTATTGGTTTGCCTTTGTGTTTTAGTCATATGTATGGGTATGTGGGTTATATGTACACGTGGATGCAGTTAAAAGAATGAGTTAGACTGGTCACTGAGTGGGAAGAGCAGAGGAAGCTCAGAGAGGGGGTGGGCACTTGACACGGCCCCTCCGATACCAACCAAAAAGGAAAAAAATGAGACCAGGCCTTGTCAGGCAGTGATTGTCACCACTGCTCCCACCTCAAAAATGGCTTGTTTAGACCAGCAGCAGCAGCAAAGAAAAGGTGCAACAAAGCACAGTCTATGCCTACCGTTTGTTCAGGACCAGCAATTGAGGATAATAGTTCTATAGCTTTGTTTATAAACTGACACTAAAGCCTTTAGCTTTAGCCATTGAAGACCCACTCAGGAAAGGGAAATCATAATAAAGGTTTGTTGACTTGATGTAATCATTTGCTGTGAAGGATATGAACAGAGTCCATTAAAATCCTTCCTGTCATTCTTGTCTGGCTCCCCTACAATGGCCAGAAACAGGTACATGGTGACAAGCTGCCCCCTTAAGAATGAATTACATGGGGTCCTAGCTTTATGTGCTCTGGTTCATTGAGGCTGATGCCTCCCCCACTGCCCCCGACCCCAGCAGCATTATCAGTATAGGTATTTGGAGCAGTCTCCATGTTGTGTTCTCAAGCTGCCTCACGGACTGCCCTGGAGGAGCCTATGTTTCCTGAGCTGCTGGCTATTGTTCCTGTCCATCCCAGTGCACTGCCTGGGTTGGGGTGTGACAATAGATGTGGAGAATCATGGGCCAGTACCTAAGAGATCTGAGGAATCTGTGAAGATTAGTAATATTTTGTTAAAATTTGTATCTTCAGTCATATTTAGCCCACCACCCTTTTTGTTTTAAGAACCAGTAGCTTTATATCTGGAACTGTTTGAACAAAGTATACTAAAATGTTACAGTTGTTGAAATATAATAAATGATCAGTAAATTAATAAGTTAACCACAACAGTAAGTTTTCATGAAAATTGTAAAATAATGTTTTTAAATTTAGCATGTCACTTTAAAAGCTTTACCTTAATTCTACTTTGTATTATAGTCCCCCGAAGAGTTCCTAAAACAAAAAGAGCAAACACTTGATTCTGAAAAAACAGGTCATTTTGGACATGTGTGAATACAACCATAGTATGCTTGACACACAGGTACCATGCACTCCATAGCCTAGGTGGATCTACATACAGGCTGACTCGAATTCTTTCATGTTATAACTAGGACTTTGATTTCTACATACTAGTTGACGGATCAGCTTTCTTGTTCCTACTTGGCCCCCACACCTCAGGCTGTGGATAAAAAAGCTTCACCCTTGTGTGAAGGGCAAGGCATTGGCATAGAAGTCCACTCTGTCTGCAGCTGTCCCTTCCCCTCCTCCCCAAGATCTCAGCTCCTGCAACAACGACAGTGAATAGTGACATGGACGTCACCGGGGGCATCTTTCTTTAATGTCACCAACAAATCTAAATGTAATCAATCCTAATAATAGAGCTATATGTGTGGAACCTTGGGTTAAGCACTTAATTACATTATCACGTATGAGTGAACTAAGATTTTAGGGAGTTTGGGTGACTTATCTAAAATCAAGTCACTTGTGCAAGTAGTAAGTGTAGGCACCACTATGTAAAACTCGGTCTGTCATTGTGTTATTGTGAAGTTGCATTTTGCAGGCATATAGCCCTCTTGTGTATTAAACCAGACTTATGGGCTGTCTGCTCTTCACCCCACCTATATTATATAAGCAGTGGATGTCATCAGGCCTGAAACAGGGAGTATACATGGCAAAACCCCAGAAGAAATGTGTGAATAAATGATTTTTCCAGGTATTCCAGCCATTGACAAGTGAAAAACACCCAGACAAGGGGATGGCTGCTGACTTCCTCAGTGTTAGGAAGAAATTGAAGATTTAACAAAGCAGCAGAGAAATACAGATTGAGGAACAGTTAGAGGCACTGTGACTGGCTGCAGATCCAAAGCTGTGCCTGTAATATGGGCCGTTCAGAAATTTTAAAGGACAGTCTTGACTGCTCACATTTTACATGTTTACAGGACAGTGGACTCCACAATACTGCTTCATGGGGACTTTGGCTTCTAACAGTCATCATGTGCTGAAAGAAACTATGAAACATCTGTAAAAACCATCTTTTTTGATGTTTTTAAGTTGAGAGAGTTTTGTGAGAGTGAAGGTGGGCAGGTTAGCAGTATCTTTAGGGTTATTTTTTTTTCCCCTACAGTGTACTTTTGATTATTTGAAGGTTAATTTTAACCTAAGCTGTGTCCTTTCTCCCCACTTTCCTAGGGCTTCCTCAAGAATGAAAAGGATAATGCCCTGCTGTCTGCCATTGAAGAGTCCCGGAAGAGGGTAAGAAATGAACCCAAATGTGGATGTGTACTGTTGTGAGGACAGCAGTGTATACCGGGGCGTGCAGCTTCTGGGAGCTGGAGTCCGTGTCCCAGGTCTAACTCTCCTACTTGGTTCACCAGAGGGAGTTCTACAGGACCCATTTTTGAGGAAAATACCATGCTTAGAACTCTTTGTGTACTTAAGAGTGACTGCATCTGAAACATGAGGCTGATCAGTTAATTACTAAATTAATCTTAAAATGGAAGGACGAGATAATTCTTTGGTTTCATTGTTATAATTTAAGGGGTATTTTGGTTTCTACTTAATCAGCAGTTCAGAAAAGCAATTATGATCATTGATAATTTTCCTCAATTTCTTTTATTTACTTTCTGTGCCACGTTTTATATTAACAATTTCTCCAAGCTCTTTAAAGCAAACAAAAAACAGCTTGAGAGGACAGTAAATAAGCCAGAACAGCCATTGTAGGTGCAGCTTTATTTTGCAACAAGCATTCCCTCAGGATGCTCTAAGATTGTTTACCTTCCTAACATGAGTTATCTCCATTTGTTTCTGACAAGGATTAAAAGATCAAAACCTTTTCAAAACATTTCATTATGGAATAAGAGATTTTTCAGGCCCCTGGGTCTTTTGGAGAGGGAGGAAGAAGGTTAGTGATCATGTGGAGTTGGTTCTAAAAATGCAGCTTTTCCCAGGAAGGAGGCTGGAGGGTTCACGCTAGTCTGGAAGCAGTAGCTGTCTCTACAAGGGCGAGTAGGGGTGAAGGGACCTCTGTTTTGCTGTTTACTTATATAACCCTGATATCAAGTGAAATATATGTATGTCTAATTTATGTAGTTCAAAAAATAAGAAAGTTTTAAAATATGCTGTTTCTCAGTGTGCTTTATTAAAATATTCCATACAGGTGAAAATGTGTCAGTAGGGCTGATGTGAGTGAGACAGGACAGCAGGGGGGCTTGCCAGCTCTAATTTGTAAGAAAATGTTTCAGAGACACTATTTAAATAACTAATATGTTTAATTATCAGAGTAAAATTCCCTAGAATTTAATTAATTATATTTTTGGCAATAGTACTTACTTCTAGAAATAGAGAAATTCACTTGATTCAGATTTGAAAATTTTTTTAAAGGTTTTTTTGTTGTTGTTCACGCTTGGAGTGAATTACTCAGCAACATTGATTCTTCTGCTGTAAAGGACCAGTGAAATTAAATTAGGATTGTCGAATGCCACCGAGCCTTATTAATCCATTTACCCTGCGGAATGTGTTTCTGAAATTGGCAGTCTCTGAACGTTGTGCCATACTGAGACTAAATGTGCAGCCAGCCAAAACATTTAAGTGACATACCACAGTGCAAAATGTGTGCATATGTGTTTGTGAGGGAGATGTTCCGTTGTCGGGAGCCGGCCTGGGGGGGGGGGACCTTTCACCTGTCTGGGCACCAGGAGGCTGTCGCTCAGCAAGAATCATTTTCAAACAAAAGGTGAGCAGCTTCCTGGCATTTTGGTGATAATTTCACGTTTGAATAACTTGCCAGTGTCCTGCTGAAATGCCAAGAAAACAAGCTACAAAACCACAAATGTGTCCTATCTTTTCCCATTTGGTGCATCCCAGCAAAAACAGAACAACATTATCAGAACATATGTAGAGTTTCTAAAAGCCAGCAACAGCTCAATAATAAGCGGGTGTGAAGTCAAAGCATATTGCCCTCTTCCCTTTATGAAAATGGGGTTTGAGTCCTCCCCACCTGTTCTTAGTTTAGTTGCCCAGTTCTCTTCCTGCCCTCCTTTCTTAACTGTGAAGAGAGATATTTCCCCACAGAACTTGAAAGATTAGGATTTAGTATAGTTTCTCCACTGCTTTGTCATTTTCTGTGGTTTGTCTTTCCTTTTTTTTTTTTTTTTTTTTAAGACCTCTGCACACCCTTCCAGGTTATCCCTTTTCTCTCCCTTTGGGTTTTTTTCCTTCTTGTCCCTTTTATTCCTCCTGTCTGTCACCTCCCCTCAGACCCCACACTGACCTCCCCTTCTCTTAGTTCTTGGTTAAGTAGCTCTGTTGATTCTCTCTCATTAGCTCCTCTAGATGACATTCTTCTTTACACCTAATGCAGTGGTTCAGATGTGGGTCTAAAGGGAATAGGCTGGAATAGGGCAGTTGGGTGGCTGATCATCCCTGATTAGCCCATAAATTGGCTGTTCCATTATTTCTAATGTAATTAAGATAAGCTAAGGGTGGCATGGTCAAGGGAAGAGAATTTTAATATTGGGCCATTTATTTTTATTTGAAGCTCCTTATCACACTCATGATGAATGGAACAACAGTGCTGTTTATTGAGGTTGTGGGGCTGTTTCTAAATGAGTAGCCTGGCATACTTCTCAGATACATACGAGGATTTGAGCCCAGAAAGCTGCCAGTTTTCAGAATACTTCTTGTGTTCTCAATGCAGGAGTTCTTGGCACACAGGTGAGCAGCCTGATTAACAGGATGGTTAATACCCACTGTTGTCGGGCTGACCCTTATGTGATGCTGTAACTCTGCCCCCACCATCCTCATCAACAATGTCTCTGAGATAGATTGTGTTTTCTTCAGTTACCTTTATTGCTCTGCCATTCTTTTTCAGCGAGAGGACTTGTCCTTAAGAAAAATTCTTGTTGAACTATTGTGTCTTGGTTCAGTGCCACAGCTTAGTCAGTGCCTCACTTCCTGTTGCAAGTGTGGAAAGCAGTATGGTATGCCAGCCCTCCTCTACTCCTTATTTCAATATTCTTTTTCATTAAAGATTATTGCAAGATATTGAATATAGTTCCCTGTGCTATACAGAAGAAATTTGTTTTTTATCTGTTTTTATGTATGGTGGTTAACCTTTGCAAATCTCAGACTCCCAAATTTATCCCTTCCAACTTCATTTCCTCCAGTAACCATAAGATTGTTTACTATGTCTGCGAGTCTGTTTCTGTTTTGTAGATGAGTTCATTAGTGTCCTCTTTTTTTCTTCCTTCCTTTCTTCCTTCCCTCCTTTCTTCCTTCCCTCCTTTCTTTCTTTCTTTCTTTCTTTCTTTCTTTCTTTCTTTCTTTCTTTCTTTCTTTCTTTCTTTCTTTCTTAAGATTCCACATATGAGTGATATCATATGGTATTTTTCTTTTTCTTTCTGGCTTACTTCACTTAGAATGATAATCTCTAGATCCATCCATGTTGCTGCAAATGGCATTATTTTATTCTTTTTTAATCACTGAGTAATATTCCATTGTATAATAGGTACATTTTTTTCAATCTACGCTAACTAGGATGGTCCATTCTGCCTGACTCTCAGTGAAAAGAAAACCAGGTGAAAGACTGGTTTTAAAGGTTTTGATTATCATTTCTTCTTTTGTCTTCAGAGTACATATTAGAAAAGAGATCCACTGAGATAGATGGACCAAATCAAATTTGCAAAATGTGCCAACTTTCTTCCTAATCATTTTTTGTGGAGGTCTGCTTTGGGTTTTTTTTTCACATTTTAATACATATTGGTCCATACTCAAAGATCCCATTTGTAGGAAGAGTATATGATTTTTCTGATAGTTTCCCAGAGCTCATGTATATGGATATTATCAGTATAAATTATCAGCATTGCCAAAAATAAAGCAAGCATTACTAATATTCATTCCCTTGATGATACCTAATTAGATGCCAATCTGATTGTAAATGAAGTGGCTTTTCAAAAAATAGACTTTAGCTGATGGGAAACCTGGTCTGCCTCTTAAAGAATAATACGCTAAGAATGGTCATGATTCAGTATGTCTCTTTAAGTTGCTTTAAACTCCTCCCTAGAGGATTTTGGAGAGGGGTGGTCTTTTTTCCGTCTTTCCTCCCTCCCTCCCTCCCTTCTTTCTTTGTTTCCCTTCTGTTTTCTTTCCTTCTGAGTGCCCTTGTTTTGGCAACAACCCTACAATGTCACCAGTAGACAGGACTGAGGTTTGCCAGGTACTTCAGTAGTGACTTTGAGTCAACTGGTAGGAAACCTCATCACAGAAGAGGCTCTGTGTTTTCTTTTACTGATTTGCTTCCTCCTATGAAAATACTACTGTTTAAAAATATATATATAAATATAAGGACACTGGGAAAATCTTTTGTTTTTTGTCTTGTCTTAGATGCTTATTAAATCTTAAAATACTGTTGTGTTTTACAAACCATTATCATTTTATATACTACAAAGAAAGAGTACTTTAGTTTAAACATTTGACATGCTATCAATTGTAGTATTTAGCCTAATTTCAAAGGTTTTAAGAAGATTTTTGTCTTAATAAGCACATGAAAATGTTCAGCATCACTACTTATTAGAGAAATGCAAATCAAAACCATGAGTTATCACCTCACACCCATTAGCAGGCTACAATAAAAAAAAATAGGAACTAGTAAGTATTGGAGAGGATGTAGAGAAATTGGAACCTTTGTTCACTGTTGGTGGGAATGAAAAATGGTACAGCTTCTTTGGAAACAGTGTGCAGTTGCTCAGTAAATTGAACATAGGATGACCATGTGATCCAGCAATTCCATTTCTGGGTATATACCACTAAAAGTTGAAAGCAGACACTTGAAGAGATATTTGTATACCCATGTTTACAGCAGCATACTCAAGTGTCCATGGATAGATGAATGAATAAACAAAATGTGGTATATACATTCAGTGGTACAGCTTTTAAAAGGAAGGAAATTCTGCATATACTACAACATGAATGAACCTTGAGGACTTTATGCTAAATGAAATAAACCACTCACAAAAAGACAAACACTATATGGTTGCACTTACATGAGGTACCTAGAAGTGGTCAGAATCATAGAGGCAAATGTAGAATAGTGGAGAAGGAGGGAATGGAGAGTTACTGTTTAATAGGTGCAGAATTTCAGTTTTGCGCGATGGAAAGAGGTCTGGAGATGGATGGTGGTGATGGCTGCACAACATGTACTTAGTATCACTGAACTTTATACTTTAAAATCGTAAATTTTATGTTATGTGCATTTTATCATAATTAAAAAAAATTTTAATGTGTTAGACTCAGTGAAGTAGGGTATGTTGCAAACAGTTGTCAGAAAATTCTTTAATGATAATTTTTAAAATAGATTCTTCTGCTCTACTTATTGAAAGATGGTAGATCTGGGGGCTTTGAATTTCTGTTGAAGTTTGAGTCATCTCTCTGCTTCTCTCCAACAGACCTTTGGCATGGCTGAGGAGTACCATCGAGAGTCAATGCTGGTCGAGTGGGAGCAAGTGAAACAGCGGATTCTCCACACACTACTGGCATCCGGAGAAGATGCCCTTGACTTTACTCAAGAAAGCGAGGTAGGTTGAGTCCAAAATATAAACCACAATTAAAAACGTGAAGTCAGAGAATGCTCATCTACTTGATTGCTGGCAGTCTTGGCACAGTGATCACCGTCTCCCCCTTGAAGCCCTTTCTTCATTAGCTTCCTGATGCCCACGTTTGCCTGGATTTCCTCCAACATGTCTGACTGCTTCTGCTCAGCCTGTCTTGCTGAATTTTTTTCAAACTCCTTGACCTCTAGATGTTTGAGTGTTCCAGAGCTCAGACCTTGACCTGTTGTTGTTTCTCTCTCAGTCACTACCCTATTGATCTCATCTGGGCTTGTGGTGTTAAATACCGTCTATCTACTGAAGACTCAAATTTACATCACAGCCCCAAACCTCCCCCAGACTCATTTACCCAGTGGCCTTCTTGTCTCTGCTCAGATGTCTCAGACATTAAGCTAAACATGTCGGAATTGAGTCATGGTAGCAACTGCCCCCAACTCTCCACACATCAGCCTTCTTTTCTCAGAGTTCATCATCTTTCTAAAGGACATTTCCAGTTTTTCACTTGCTCACATCAAACACCTCAGATACATTTTTGTACTCTCCTTCTCCCACCTAGTCTCTCTCACATGCTGCAAATCCACTTAACCCTACTCTTCAAAATATATCCAAAATCCAACCACTTCTTACCACCTCCACTGCTAGCACTCTGGTCCAAACCACCACATCTCTTGTTCAGATTATTGAACTAACCTCCTCACTGCTTGGTTCAGTTATCTATCGCTGTGTAACCAATCACTCCAAACCATAGTGGCTGAAAACAAGCATTTAGCTTAGCTGCATATTCCTGGCTCAGGGTCTCTTGAGGCTCAGTCAAGGTGCTGGCTGAGGGTACACTCATCTTAAGGCTCAGCTTGGTGCAGATCCACTCCCAAGCTCACTCACGTGCCTCTCGGTGAGCCTCGCTTTCTCTCTGGCGTTTGGTTAGGGACGGCAGTTCCTTGTCATGTGGTCTCTCTTGTGCTGCTCGCAGCATGACAACTTGCTTCTCTTGGAAAAAGAGTGAGGAATCCAAGGAAGAGCCTAAAGAACCCCCAAAACAGAAACCACAGTCTTTCCATGACTTAATCTTGAAAGTAATATCCTGTCACCTCTGTTTGATCGAAGTAAAACACCAAATCCAGCCTATATTCAAGAGGAGAGGATCAAACGAGGGCTTAGATTCCAGGAGGTGGGGATTGTTGGGGGCCATCTTAGAGGTTGTTGACCGCACTGGTCTCCCTGCTTTTGTCCTTGCACGGTTTTCTCAGCGGTCTTCACCACGGCCAGAGTGACACTATTAAAATACAGGCTAGATTGTGTCACTCCTCTGCTCCAGTGACACCCATCTCACTTGAAGTGAAAGCCACAGTGTTATTCACCATGACTGCTAAGTCCCTGCCTGACCTGGTCTTGTTGCCTCTCCAAGCTCGCATTATCCTACTCTTCCCATTGCTCTTGCTGCTCCAGCCAACAAGCTCTCTGCAGGCTCCCTGAACAAACCTGGTGGGCTTGCTCCTGCCTCAGGTCCTCAGGGCTTCCTGTTGCTTCTGCCTGGAAGGCTTTTCCCCCAGATAACTGCATGGCTGTCTCCCTCACTTTCTTCACATGTTACCCAGGGCCATCTCAGTGAGGCCTTCCAAGGCCTTGATATCTGAAATCCAAACCAACCTCTCTCCATTCAACACTTCCTGTATACCCTTTTCTTGCTGTGTTTTTCCTTTTTTAGCACTTCTTCACTTTAAACCATCGTATATGTTTTATGTTTTTATGTTGCTTATTGTCTATTTCTCACAGTAGATTGTAAACTCCACAAAGGTAAGGGGTTTTGTTTGTTTTGTTTACTCATATCTCTAGTGCCTAAATGAGTGCCTGGAACATATTAGATGCTCCAGAAATATTTGTTGAATAAATCGTTTGGCTTTAGCTAACTTAGTGCTAACCCAAGTATTAGGGATATGTTAAAACAGTGTTATTCTAGAGTGGGTGTGTTAAATAGGGTTTATTTTAACTGCCAGTGTTCATTGATTGGTGATGGTGCAAAGTTGAGGATTTTCTCTTCTTTAAAGTCTAATCTTTTTTAAGGCAGTGCATTTATGTGACTCAAGAACTAAAGTGCCCTGTCTCACAAAGCCCATTCCCTCCCCTGAGGTAATCATTATTACTACTTTCTTGTATACATTTGCAGTGTTTCTTTATATGAATACAAGGTGATATATTCTTATCTCCTCTCTCTCTTACACAAAAGTTAGATTACTCTATGCTCTGTTCTGTATCATGCTTTTTTTCACTTATGTATTCTGGAGACCTTTTCTGAGAGGGATTTTGAGGCTGCATCTTTGAATCAGCAGGAAAGAGTGTCTCACTTAATTAGTGATGTCTGCCCTTGTGCCAGTGGGAGCTGTGACTTGCCACACATTTACCATGCTGGTGTTGGGGAGAGAATGGCCTTGGGATTCAAATCCTAGCTTCACCACTGACTAGTTCTGATACCTCGTCCAAATTATTTAATCCTGCAGACATTCAGTATCTTCATTGGTGAAATGGGATTATTGGGGAGATTAGTGATATGCACCCAGCCCATAATGACGATCCCTTACTATTGTTTTAAAATAAGTAGTTTCAGATAATTTGGAGGTACAAGTTAAAAATTACAGTGTCACAAAAATTATAGTGTTAGACATTTCAAGTAATATTACCAGTGCTTCCTGATAAATCTTTCTCCCACTAGTATTCTTTTCTTATGAGAGATAGGACAACTGAGGCTCAGAGGTGTGTAATATGCTGGTGAGACCCATACTGTTGGCTTCTGGACCACCGTTCTAGTGAAGTCTGGGTTAAAGGTGGTAGCTTGTCAGTGTGTCATGCCTGCAGGATAACTTCACACATCCTGTATATACAGATTTGCTCCTGATTTAAAACTCAGTTTTTGTATTAAATTAGCCCCCAAATAAATAGATGCTAAAGTCGTTTATCTTGGGAAATTACTCATTAAGGACCCTCTTCCACATTTCTTAGACTCAGAGACATCAAAGACTCAGAGCAGAGTCTTTGGGAAAGAAGAGCTAATGTATAAAACCCTTGGCCAACCTAAGATTTCTTTCTCAACTTCTTGTTAGTCTGGGCAGATAAGTAGAACAGCTCATGGTTCTACTTCATTTTTTAAATTGTGTTAATAGGTTGTGGTCTGTATTGGGATTTGGAAGTAATTATAAGCTGCTAATGAGATAATCTTTTTTGATTGCTCTTCTCTTAAAAATAGACTAGTCTATTTAGTAGACTCTTTTTCCTTGACCTCGAGTCCTCTTGAAAGGGAGTTATCGATACTTTTACTGTTCTTTATTGTGACACCTGGCAGAGTGGATGGCTTTGCAGAAAAAGCTGACAAATGATGCAGATGATTCTCTCTTCAGATTATCCAGGGAATTGCTATTTTCTGGAACCTTGTAAGTTTTGTTGTTTGTTGCTATCTTGAACTTTTTTCCTGAAGTGTAACATATATACAGAAAAGTGCACACATCATAAGTATACAGCTCAATGAATTACCAAAAATGAAACACATCCAGATGAAGAAACAACATTACTGGCACCCCAGCAACCCCCTTTTTGTACCTTTTCATTCACTACCTCTTACCACCACCACTAGGACGAATACTGTCCTGACTTCTAACATCATAGATTAATTTTACCTACTATTAAACTCTATGTAAAAGGATTCATAAAGCATGTATTCTTATTTCTGGCTTCTTTTGCTTAACATTCTGTATGCTGTTACACATAGCTGAAGGCCATTCATTTTCACGGCCGAATAGTGTGACTACAATCTGTTTATCCATTCTGGTGTTGATGGACATTTGGGTAGTTTCCAGTTTTTAGCTTTTATAAATAGTGCTATTCAGGACATTCTTGTACCTGTCGTTTGGTGAACGTATGTTTGCACCTCTGTTGGGTACAGCTGAGAGTGCAGTTGCTGGGGCAGAGGGTACACATGTGTTTAGCTTTAGCAGATGCTGCCAAAAGGTTTTCCAGAATGGTGTGTCACTGTCCCCTGCAACCAGCACTATTAGAATTCTGCTTCTTCCATATCTTTACCACACTTGGTATTTTTTGTCTTTTTCAATTCAACCATTCTGGTGGATGTATGGAAGAACCATGTATTTTAACAGGCTTTTTCCATGTAATTTTCTTCAAAATGATGGAAAGGAGATACTATCTCCACTTGGGCAGGCACTTTCTCTACCCTCTTTGTAGGAAACCACAGAGTGTGAAGCCCGAAACAGTCTTTGGAATTCAGCAGGCCTGAGTTCCCAGGCTTCTTCCCAGGAACCTCATTATAAAAATCCTCTGTTGAAGAAACTTTGGAAGGAATGTAGTGTATAAGGTGCCTGGCACAGTGCCGGCATGAAGTGCATGCTTAGCACATCCTAGCAACGTTTATAGCAGTGGTTTGGACTTGGTAAGCTACACATTATTGAGGGATTTTTTTCCCTTGTCATTTTAATATGGATCTGTCCCTTTTTAAAAGTGTTCCTTGATTTATAAGGTGTCATTAGGAATGAAAAAAATCTAAGGGCATAAATAGAAGAAATAATTTAAAGTATGACTTGCCATCTAAGCTTCTCTTTTCTGAACACTTTATTGTCAAGAATAAGGTTATTGAAATCCTAAGAGGCATAAGTTAGGAAAGAGGCTTCCGATCATTTTGAGCTGACCTTACATTTGAAGAAAAATGTCCAAATTTGGATAATTAAATATAAAGAGAGGCTTGAGGCTTTTTTTTTTTTTTGAGCAAAAATGAACTAGGATATGAAACATTTCCTGAAACATTTTCCCCTAATCCTTCCAATAACAGAAGAGCAACAACATATTAGTAATACCTGTTCCTGGCAAGTTTTAATAAGGGAAATGATGCTTCAGTAGCATAAATTCAGTTTGGGAATTAATTTTCTTAGGATACTGAAGAAAGGTAGGAATTGAAAGATTGTTACCAACTTACCAAGTTGTGATCTGAATAAAAATGGTGTGCTTTGAAGCAAGAAAGAGCCTCCTGGCTAAGAACCC
Source organism: Camelus ferus (assembly GCF_009834535.1). Lineage (NCBI taxonomy): Eukaryota > Metazoa > Chordata > Mammalia > Artiodactyla > Camelidae > Camelus > Camelus ferus. Next base: position 35,903,079 of record NC_045704.1, read on the forward strand.
CCATACCCTCATCCTCGTATCTGATCTGTGGGGAGGAACACCCCCAGTCTTCGTTAATTCTATGACAATGTGTGGGGTTTGAGCAGTGTTAGAAATTCTTGGTGTATCTTGGCCAACTTTTAAAACAGTATTTAAAAGTAAATTTTTATCTAACCTCAGTGTAGCGTAGTTGCTGTACTGGTATTAGACATAGTCAGTGGATGGTGTTTTAATGTATTGTCTGGAGAATGATTGAGTCTAGCAAGCAACAGGCTCAACAAAGAAGCTAAGTTGTAGCTTAATCATTACAGATAATGATGTGGTATGTGAACGGTGTGTGTTGAATGTAGTGTCTCATTTTGATAACTGACTTAATAATACTGTATTTCATCAGTTCCCAGTTACACATCTTTTCTACATTTTAACATCTCTGAAATCAAGATATGTCTCATATTCAGTGGTGTGTCATAGTTTGTCAGCATTTTTCGTTCCTAGTGGTACATAAATAATATGATGTCTAACAATAGATGGTGTATTAGATTTGATGGAATACAGTAAAAATATAGACCGACAAGAGTTTGAATTTGAAAAACCTCAAACTAGATGATTCCAAGCTGTATTTTATGCCTCCGTAGTAGTTTCATAAGGGGGTGGTCTTGTTTCACATATTGGAGTTTGAGTAGAATTTCAAGTATAGAAAGTGTTCTACTGCTCTTTTAAAAAGAAATTTAAAGACCCCAACTCAATAGGCCCTTCATTTTAACACCATGAAATATCAGACATAAATACCTTCTGATTGCACAGCATTCTGATGGAAGAGATATATAGGCCCATTTGTGAAAAATCAGTCAGTCTCCTGCACCCCCAACCCAAACATACCCTCTGACATTCTACCCCCCCAATTCCCTCTCAGGTGTTTATGTGCACATTTATACATATATGCCCATCTGATCAATTTATTATCAATTTATTCCATAAATGGCACCATTTTATTTATTAGATGCTACAACTAAGCATTGTTTTGATTAGTTTTAACTTTTTTGGAGCTTTTTCTAGGTTAGTACATATAGGCATCTGTCATTTTTTAGTGGCTGTGATAGATTTCATTGTATATGGCCAGAGTATACTTCTCATTTTATCCACGAAGAACGATGCTCCAGAGAACTTAGGTGTCATTACCCAAAGTCACACATTTGGACTGCATTTAGAACCTGGGTCTTCTGCCCCTAGTTGGTGTTTTTCTCTTAGTAGTACTGGTCTTCTATATGTAGATTTTATAGCCACCTATTGTACATTAATCACTTTGATTCTGTTTTGCTTACATAAAGCCAAAATACCACTTGGAAATTTAAAACTCTCTTCTTTCTGTAGTATCGTCATATTTTCTTCGTACTTCTTTTGCTAGAAGTGAGTGTTAGTTACATTCCTTTTTCCCTACCTAGAATATGCTTTCCCTGGGAAAAGAGAATTTATTCATCCCTGGATTGGCTATATACAAAAGTAGTTGCTTAATAAAAGCTTGTAGTTCCCTCCTGGCACTCTCCATCCACATCCTGCTTGTCCTGGAATGCTCTCTTGAAATGGCTGTTTCGGGAACACCACCTACACTGAGAAGACATTTCTCATGTCTGTGCTCCCAGAGGCTGCTGTTTCTCCACATCATCTCCAGGCTCCTGGGTGAGCCCCTTGTTGTCCTCTCTGGCCCTGTCCTCCCATCTTCTCTGTCTTTTCTGGTCTCTGATTCCCTGTCCTGTCATCCCCATGATGGTCCAATCAGGCCCCAGTACAGAGAAAATCAGAGGAGTGTAGAATGTTATTCCCACATGGCATACTGGCGTCTACTTTCCCAGCCCTCTAGCAGCCTCTGGGTTTAAAATTCCAGTGAACATTTGCTGGTTCCTCTGCTCAGGAATGTGTATGTACACATCCTGTTGATGGATAATTGACTTTATGTGTGGTGAAGTAGAGGCTTGGCCAAGGGCAAATGAAGGAGAGGTACTTTAGAAAACAAGAGCATTAGGCAAAATTAATTTAAATGGAAATTTGAAGGCTGAAAACCAACTACTTTTTAAATGGATAATTTAAAAAATTAGGTTTTAGTAGTACTGGAAAATGGTTCTCAGAGCTGTTTGTGTATATTTAGCTGAAACAATTGTGTCCTTGCAGAAGGGTTAGTACTGTTCCCCTTTTCATCCCCCTGTTTATTCCCCCCTCCTCCCCCATCAGGTTCCTGGAATTAACAGACTTAGTGCTCTGTTCTTTCAAAAGATCAGCAGCTTTCAGAGAGTTCAGTTCTGTTCCAGAAAGATGGCTGTTATAGAACCTCAAAAGTACCTCAACTCAGTGTCACTAGGAACACTCAGAATTAATTTAGAAGTAGAAGATAAGCTGGTGGGGGTTCTTTTCATACAAGGAATGTGTATTCACTGTACAAAAATGAGGAGAGAATTTCCAGCCAGCAGGAAGTAAAATATTTTAGGTTGTGTTTCTTTAGTGTCCGTATCTATCCATTGTTCAATATTGGATATATTCTTGTGTTCATTATAGTTGTTTAGCTGTTACTACTTTTTAAATTAAAAATAGTGTTATTGGTCAGATATTGGACATGGAGTTCTTTCTACTTATTCGTCACAACAGTGCTGTGAAGTAGTTTTCTTCCCATTTAATCTTTTCACAAATCTGTGAAGTGGTTACCATTGCTGCCCCTGTGTTACAGCTAAAGAAACCCAGGTTCAGGAGAAGCAGTACACTCAATCAAGATCATGTAGCTACAGAGCAGTGGAGCCAGGATTTCTAACCACTGCTCTCTCTTGTTCTTTGATGACTGTCCTTAGGCAGTTGCCTTGGGCTGCCCTGGCAGGCAGTGTGGCGCCAGACTATGGATGCAAACCACGGCTCCACTGCTTTCTATTGGAGTGACCTCGGGCAAGTTGCTTTCTGTGAGCTTTGGCATCTTCATCTATAAAATTGATATAATAAAAATATGTGTCTCATAGGGTTGTGGAGTTAATACACAGAAATTAAGATAGTGCTTAGCATATAGTAGGTGCTTAGTAAGTGTTGCTGTTGTTACTGTAACCTGATGGTTTTCAGTCATTTCAGATAGGAATGCTTTCAGCTGTAAGTAACAGAAAACTTGAGTTTCAGTGGCTTGAATACACCTAACAAGAAGTCTGCAGGTGTGGAGAGTGTGGGCCTTAATTTAGTTGCTCTGCAGTGCCATCAGAGATGCCTCCTTGTCCCTTTATACCACCATTCTTAGCTCAGCCACCTACTTCATGCTCACAAAATGATTGCTGCAGCTCCAGACATCCTGTTTGCATTCAGTGGATAAAGCTGCAAGGCCATGCTAGGATAAAGCTGAAAGTAGAAGCTGCAGGAAGCCACAATGCACTACCAAGCTTGTGCTTTCATCTCATTGGTTAGGCCCAGGGTGCATGGCCTCTCTTAGCTGCAGTAGAGGCTGGAAAACGGTAATGTGTAGGGCTCAGCTTTTTAACCTATTGTTAAATATTCAGAAAATTTGCAATCTATTTGATACTGCTTGGGATAGCTTGAATTCTGCCATGGTAGAAGTATTTATGTCACAGGAACCAGCAAACACTATAAATCAGGTCCCTTTCCCCAAGCCAGTTGTTAAATAAACATTTACCAGCACGCCATTGGATGTATTTAATTCCATTCGCCAGAGCAAAAAGTGGCATTGAATAGAGGTGAGAGGTAGGGATTTGAAATGGTCTTGGGTCAGCTAGGCAGCAGTGTCTACCAAGCTTACCATCTGATAAGGAGAGTTAGATGCCAACATACGGAAAAGTTTATTAGTCTTTTTTTAGAAAGACTAAAGTTAATCTTATAGCTAAGCTTATTTCCTACTGTAGACAAATGTGGATCAAAATTTGGTATGTTGTACTAGATGTATTAGTTATAGTCTTAAATTTCCAATGCATTGGTTTTTACTGTACTGTAACAGAGATCAAATTCAGTATTTTAAACAGTTTAAACCTCTTCTAATACCAGTGATTGCAGAAAATTAGAGCTGAGGAGGCCCTCTTGAGATTGTCTAGGACAGCCCCTTCATCCAACTGGTGGGAACTGGAGGCTCCAAAGGAATGGGCTTTGTCCCAGACCCCAAAACCAGGGAGTGGAGGGGTCCTCCTGGAACCCAGGTGTCCTGACAGTCCAGTGGCTATTCTCTAGAACCTGAAGGTTTACAACCCACCTTTCTGCCTCCTGCCCTCTCTCCTCTCTGTGCTGCCCCAGAGCATGCTCATACTGGTATTCTTTTTTGCAGCTTTGGTGGTGCTAGGAAGTTTTGTTGCTATCTTCTGTCTCCCAGGAAGCCTACTTTAAACTGTTTTATTTTAGATTTTAAAGAATAGAGCATTGTGGATTTGTTTGTTTTTATGAGAGAAGCTTAAAGAATTTGGTAACTACTACAGTATAGTACAAATACTTAGAAATTTAATATGTCTAATATACCTAATTAAAACATACCTAATTTTTATCCATATTTGTTTACAGTAGGAAATAAACTTAGCTGAAGATTAACTTTGGTCTTTCTAAAAAAGTTTTCCATATGTTGGTGTCTAACTCTCCCCATCAGATGGTAAGCTAGCTCTTTGGGGTTAGGCTCTGTGGGCTGGCTTGTCATCCCTGTGGGGATGGGTGTGTACACAGCTGTGCACATGGCAGGCGGACACTCAGGGATTTACTGATAAATGAATGATTGCCCAACTTAGACTGGCTTCATATCTTCAGATGCAGAAAATTAATCAGCAGTTGTCTTAGTGTGGACTCTAGATAGGAAATGTGTCAGTCCCAGTATTGTGACTCTTAAAAACTCCATTTCCTCAGCTGTCTGATATGATTGATGGAAACAGGAGGCCCACACCTAAAATGACAGCCTCACTGGTATAAAGACATGAAGAGGGGAGATGAGGGGGAGTGGAGGGCTTGGGATTGAAACTGAATGTTATAAAGATGTGCCTTTCCAGAAATAGTCACTGAGATTCCTTACAGCTTCTTCAGCCTCCCATTATTTTAGGGTTGAGTCCCATGCCTGCTCCCTTCTCATATGTTCATGGTAAGAGAGTTGCCTACCATTGAAATCCCTGAAATCATCATTTTGAAGAAATCTAACTAGAAAACAGACTCCTCACAGCTTTGTTAAGAAAATACATCGGCTTATGATTTTTCTTTTTTCTTTACATGACTGAATACTGTTCTGAACCAATTCTGAATGTCTATTTATCTACAGCCAAGTTACATCAGTGATGTGGGACCCCCTGGTCGAAGCTCTCTGGACAACATCGAGATGGCTTATGCCAGGCAGGTGAGCGTGTTCTCAAGGAAGATTGAATCCACGAAAATCCTACATGAGCCCTTTGGGGAGTGAAAGAGAACAAAGGCTTCATGAGAAAGTCAAACCCTGAAAGTTGGGTGTTCCTTCCTTCAGAGGACTCGTTAATATTTTACCATCTCAGTTCCTGGAAATGTCTGTCAAATTGGGTAATAGAATGACTCAGGTTTGATTTAGGGAAATTGAAATCTGCCCCATACACTGACCAAGGCATCTCATTTTGCATTTGGAAGCAACTCATGTACAGTAAGTCTTTGAGTAACTGCACTGTTAAATAAATGAAGTTCTGTATTAACTGATTACCTGAACAGTGGATGGTCTTATCAGAAACCCTTCTTTATCCCTTGTTGAGAGAAATTTTCTAAGTGCTTTTCTGCCTTGGTTAACATGGAGGTGTACGCAGCATTGCCTAATATTGTTGTCCTGGAGAAGGTCACAACACTTCGGGGATCATGATTCTGGTTGTATATCATGACCATGCAATCATGTGAGTATGGATTGAGATGTTTTCTGGTAAAGCACAGGGACTCTCTTGACTGAAACTGAAAATGCCCTGAGGACAGTACACACCTGGAACTGACTTTGAATAAAGCAGTGCTGGCCACCTGCGTATTTTTTTCTAATTTGCTGCTTTCCCGCACAAAGTATCAAGAAGGGAAAACAATCTTGTTTCTTGAATTGAGGGTGATGGGCTTCCATCTCCTTTAAGTCGTCCTGCACCAGCAGTGACCAAGGAAATTCTCCTCAGTCATGACCACCTGCCATGATTCTTTGAGGGGAGAGCACATTGATGCCACTGTGACCCTCAGCGTCATCCACCTCCTGTCTTCCCTCCAGCGTGGGGTGGGGTGGGCGCAGGTGAAAACATATGGCAGCTGTGGAGGTGAGCAGGGGTAGGGGGCAACTGTTGGGCCCTGTGCCCTTTAACAGAGGTGTCTGCCTTCAGCTGCCAGTTACTTAGCAGATGGAGTCCTGCCTTAACGGAATTACTTGGTGAGCTGATATTATCAGAAATCCTTCTTGCACCCCTTGTTGAGGAAAATTTTCTAAATGCCCTTTTAAGCCTCTCTCAGTGTACCATCGCCATTTCTGACTCTGGGCATCCAAAGCCAACCACGTCAGCTTCCCGCACGCGAGTTCCCCTCCTTCCAGCTCCCTCATGTTTTACTGCTGGGCCTTTGTTTATTTTCTTCTTCAATTTTGAGATCCCTCTGTTTCTCCCACACTACATCAACATTTTGAAAAATTTTGCTTTCATTATATGGCTGACTTCTTCCGTTACCACAGGCACCTCCAGAGTTCAGGCCTAATGAAATGATAAGCTTCTGAGGAGAGAAGCTGTGTATCTTATGTGTCTGTGAAGACTAAAGCTTCATAAGACTAAGTTTCTAGCACTCAGGACACCATAATGTCATGTATCTGTGTACATGGCTGTCCTCTCCAGTGAAGAGTGAATCTTTATATTCCATATTGAGCACAGTACCCAAGGGAAGGCCCCTCCTAAATGCTTGTTGAGTGAATAAACATCACATTATAGTTTAAAAATCATTTTATTTAATCTTTATAGAACTCCTGGAGGCTACATATACTCTGCCCCATTTAAAGTAGAGGGAAGTAAGGTTTGCTGGGGTCCTGATTTGTCTCACATCACTACCTTGTTCAGATGCAGAGTAGAACTTACTGGTTTTACCATCATGATGTTGGTTCTTTTAAAATAAAATCCAAAGTAGTGGTTTTTCCGTATCTTAAACATCACTTAGTTCTTTTTTCTTTAGAAAATTTTACTAAGGAGCCAGGATTTTTTCCCCGAGAAATGGGTGTGTTTCTGGATGTGCAGCTGCTGTTCTTCTGACACATGTGGAGGGGTATGACCCTGATGCTCCTTACTCAGTCCACAAACCCTAGGCCTGGAGCCAGTCAGCCCTTTTGCCAGATAAGTTACCAGACTTTGTCTCGGGTTCTTAGGAAGCAACAGCAGGAGACCTTCCATTGTCCCGTCTTCCCCTTTGGTCCTTGCTCTCTGGGACTTAGGGTCTACTGGGCAGAACAGCGCAAAACTACCTGTAGTACTCCTCCCCCAGGACCACCCTGCTCTGCTCCCACTCCTCAGGTGTTAGGAAGGCTGGGGTAGCAGTTAGCTTCGGTGTGTGTTGATGATGCTGCCTGACGTTCAGACACACTGGGAGCTGGCCAGAGCTCAGCCACTCTGAGGAAGGAAAGGTTGGCCGAAGCTTCTGCAGACCATTCGGCAGAAGCTGGTTTCAGAACTGCTTCAAGGGGTTCTAAAAAGAAGAGGTGAAAATAGAAATTGTGCCATTTACTTTGCTTTTCATTTCAGATTTATATCTATAACGAGAAGATTGTAAACGGACACCTGCAGCCTAACCTTGTGGACCTCTGTGCTTCCGTCGCAGAGCTGGATGATAAGGTAGCTCCCAGAGCTGACCCAGGTGGAAACTCGGGTCCAGTGTTCTGATGGGATTAGCAGCTTGCTGACTTGGCAGAAATGTGCTGAAGAGAAACTCTGTGCCATGGAATAGGATGTTAACTGTTCTTCAGAGTTTTTTTTTAAATAATTTTGGGGTGGTTTTTTGATGATTATATATCTATCTATCTATATATATAGATATAGATATATATATAGATATAGATATATATACACATATATAAACATATGTATATATATATATGTTTTGTTTTTGTTTCTTAATATGTCTTCAAAAGGCTCAGCCAGAATCAGTTAATGGTCACAGGAGTTCTCCTTGAGCTGCATTTGCTTTGAAGTTCTGTCAGGCTCCAACTCTTCCCTGCCAGTTTCCCTCCTTAGACAGACTAATCGGCTCTTTCACGAGATCTGAATTGTGAAGGTGGTGTGGTTTTCATTCCGGTGAGCCACTTGAGCTTGACTCAGGTGGGGTCTTTACAAGCATTCCTCATATGCCACTGGTTCTAGTCCTCTGAACCCCCATCTTTATTCCTGTCCCACAGTTCTCATCATTGGCCAGTTTTTCCCCCTTAGAGGGGAAAAAAAAAAAAAGTGGATGGATAGATTGGTTGGTAGACAGGAGGAAGGGTTAAAGGAGGGCAGGATATAACAGAAGCAAGCACTCACACCTACATTTTTTTATCTTCAAAAATGCATCCAACTTTATTATTATTTTTAATTGTAAAGTATAAGGCTATACAAATCAACCAAGAAGAAAGTAAGAACTTACCTACCATCTCACCACCTAGAAAGAGTCGAATTTAGGTGAATTCTCTACAGTTTTTAATTTTTTGAGAGAGATACTGAAATTAGGATTTTCTCTTCTTTGGAAAAAGTGTAAACCTGCTTTTCTCCAATTGCTGCTGTCTTCCAAGGATTCTTAACTTTAGGATATTGCAAAAGGTTCAGGGAAGACATGTTTAAGGAGAGGTTTACAGCCAGGAGGATTCTGGGAACAGGGGTCCAGCTGTGTGGTGGTAACACACAGGAGAGAACGCTGGGCTTTTCCTAGGAGGCCAGCACAGGAGGCATCTTTTGAAGGGAGTGAGTAGGCAGGAAAATGGAAGACTGTGACATTCACATAGTGGGGTAAGAGCAGTGGCCCCTGGAGAGCCTCTGAGAGGACAAAACCTGTATTATTTAGGTTAAACTCTTATTTTAAGCCTTAGAAGACTCAAATGACCTTGTAAGGACTGAAATACAGCTACTTGAGTTTAAACTCCTAGAGCTTTGGACAATTATAAATGTATTCACTCTCTTAAGGGATAACCCACTGAGATTCAGTGTTCTTGTTACTTTTATGTAGTCTTAATTATGTAGGTGGTTATGTCAGACCTGAAATAGTAATTGATCTGAAAACCAACTCAGGACCTGGGCTGCTTGTGGGAATGTGGGAGCCTGGCAGCTAGCAGGGCAGAGGTGCATCTTCTGTACTGGGCTTAAGCCTGAGGGCCCAGATGGGAGGCCTCTTCCCCCTCCGCGGCCCACTTGCTTTTGGGTCAGAGTGCCCTGAAGAACCAGCCAGTGTCCCAGCCCTGCAGCATTGTCACATGCAGCCTCTCGGTTACACGCAGAACATCTCTGACATGTGGACCATGGTGAAACAAATGACAGACGTGTTGTTGGCGCCAGCGACTGACGCCCTGAAGAGTCGCAACAGCGTGGAAGTGCGCATGGAGTTTGTCAGGCAGGCCTTGGGATACCTGGAGCAGAGGTAAGGCGGCAGCAGCACGGTGGGGCTGGCTTGAAAGTCCCCTGAAGTCAGCCGTTTGTCGTGTTTCAAGTAATCCTCAAGCTAAGTGCTCTGGAGCTGGTATAATTTAAACAAGGTTGAGCAAGTCTGAGAGGTGTAACCCTATTTTCAGAAATACTTCTCTACCAGAACCATTCCTGCAACGATATAAAATCATGGTGAGTGGGAACACTGAGCGCTGTTAGGCTCTTTTTTTCTCTTTCTCTGCTCTCTGCCCCTCAGTACACAGACATGATTATTAGGCCAGCAGGCCTTAGGTCAGGATCCTGATCCCTAGCATGGTTCAGCTGTTACTCCTTAGGCTCTTTGTTTTCTCTCAGCTTTCTAATTTTCACACCCAGCATTACCACCTTCAAACCTTAGGCCCCTTGATCCTTTATTTTCCTTCTGACTATACTTGGTTAATTCCTGTGAGTCCAGATCCTTCCCAGCTGCTCATGCCTCTGATTTGTGCCTGGGTTTCTTTGCCACCTCCTCACTAATTGGAGTTGGTCACTGAGGGGTTTGTGGCTGTTCCCTTGTGCCCTAACCGTTGTCTCCCTCGTTGGTAGGGCCTCTGCCCTTCATCCCTCCCTGTGGACATTTCTTCTAGCTCTGAATTGGCCAGCGGGGGTTGTCATGAGTGTGCAACAGGCTCTCTTTTATTTCAGAGACAGGGTGCTGGGCCTCTCTCTGCTGCCTTGAAAAGAGAAAGCCGAACTGAATGCATTTGCTCAGTTGCAGCTCTTTGCCACTGAGCCTGTGCAACTGCCATTATCTGTTTAGCGTGGTCACCCTTTGTCAACAAAATAATACTTCATTAGGAAGTCAAGGTAATTCAGACTTGGTGCAGCAGAGAACAGGTTTTTGTACCTAATACTGGATTAATTATATAGTAGCTATATAAGATGAACACCATCAGACATATTAAACTTGCTAGCTCCATTCCCTTGTTAAGAAAAATCTGGAAATCCAAGTGGTTTTTTCTTCCTTCTGGCATAGGCACAAAGAGTTCATAAAGTATTTCATCAGACTTCCACTAAATTTTTGTAATGTAAGTTTGGGTGTATTGATCTTCAGCCATAAAAAACCTAATGTATATAATAGCGTTTATTTGCTGCAAGTCAGCAAAATATGAGTTAAAATTTCTTACAATGTGTAAAAAACCATTAGGTTTTTTAAATGGGTGGAAGTCATGACTGCTTTTTCTTTAATAAACCTCATCCTTTACATTGGTGCTTGACTTCACCAGTAGTTCCAGGCTGCACTTTTTGGTTTTATATCTGTAAGCCTTCCTGCTTCTTTTATTATTTTCGTTTAGTTTTTTAGAATTATCTTGTTCCCTTAATTCCTTTAGCAGCAGTTGGAGCTATTTGGGGGTTTCCTGTGCACAACTGTTATAACCTTATTTTCTTTTTCCACTCTAGTGGCATCACTCTCTGATGGCATCCTTTTTAAGGATTTTTTTGTCACCTTTTGATAAAGGGAATATTTCAGATAATTGTATTCACTTGTAAAATATTTTTGCTGTTGCTAATCCACCAGCAGTATAACATGTAATATTTCAAGTGGTGTAATGCACTAGGTAGCAAAGTAGACCCAGTCCCAAGTGATTTTTTGAGTATAAAGCTGAAAATGTTGAGAAAAGATAGGGTTGGTCTGTCTTTCCTGCTGCATTCCAAATTTGAAGCAGGATATGCATTTCTTAGCCCCCAAGGAATTTAGGTCCCAAGGAACTGAGGCCCTTGCCAGCATGAGTTGTCTTCATTCAGGTTGAAAGAGACCATAGTGGGCTTCTGTTTGTTGTCTCTTCTCTAATCTCTTTTCCAGTCTCTGCTTTTAAATACTTTCAGTGATGGGGAACTCAGTATATTTGCTAAATTGAATTTTGTTTATATATCATTATAAAAATATTACATGCTTATTATAGACATTTTGGAAGATGACAAAAAGAAGACCTGAAAAAGGGAGTGGGTCCCCTTTACTACATACAGAGGCTCCTGGTACCTTGTTATATTTCCTTTTCCCTCCTCCTTTTTTTTGACATATGTATATTTTGTTTGATTTTATTTTTTTGCACAGTTATGATCCAAAGGTGTACAATATATGGTTTTATATAGTTCGCTTAAAAATTTTTTTTGTCAGATCATTTTTTGTAACTTTATCAAATTGCATTGAGTCTGCTTTCTGTAATTGACATTCAGGTGTATTTCTCTCTGTCTCTCACTTTCTCTCTCTGTCACTATACTTAATCTGGTGTTGAACATCTTTGTGCATATGGAGCACCTGACTTTTTGAGGCAGTGTGTTTTGTTTTGGACAAGAAATAGAAAGTTCTTTATTGCATTAACCCCATGTTTGAATATCTATAACTCAGACCTTTTTTTTTTAATTCTTTTAATTGAGTTATATTTATTTTACAATGTTGTGTCAATTTCCAGTGTAGAGCAGTTTTTCAGTTATACATGAACATACATATATATTCATTGTCACATTTTTTTCTCTGTGAACTACCACAAGGTCTTGCACACACTTCCCTGTGCTACACAGTATAATCTTGTTTATCTATTTTACATACGCCTGTCAGTATCTACCAATATCAAACTCCCATTCTATCCCTTCCCACCCCCCACAAACTCAGACCATTTAATCTTAGTATGGAAACAATTTTAAAACACTATAGAGGATTTTAAGAAGCATACTAGCCAATAGATGAAGAGGGAATGATATAAAACCCTCTTCACAACCACCACTGTGATAATAGGTTCAGCAAGAACCATCAGTGGAAACTATTGGGTGAAAGATTATTGGTGAACAGAATATTTACATGATCTCCAAGTACTACCCCATAGAGTACCTATTAATTACACAAAGGAAAGGAGATGCTTTTACAGTGGTTAAATCTGGTGGACAGATTTGGTGGGCATAATGGTATTACCTGCCTCATTGTGGGACTCAGTGACAGTAGCAGCGTCAGCTGTGTGCAATTCTTGGCAAAAAAGTTGAACCTGGATCAGCTCATGAGGAAGCTGTGGTACATTATACAGGTAGCTGGCCTGGATTCTTTTGAAAAGGTCAATGTCATGAATAAAGGTGGTAGAATTACCTAGATTAGGGAAATGAGAGTGGCATGACAGTTAAGTTTCATGCATTCCCTTGATTGGATCCCAGATTTTTTAAAAAATCTATAAAGGACATTAAGAAATTTGAATGTGTGTTATATTTTGGATAGTAACAGTATTTTAATGTTAAATTTCTTGGTGTCATAATGGTATTGAGGTTAGGTAGAATAATGTCCTAATTCTTAGGAGCGATATGGTGAAGTATTTACAGATGAAGTAGTCCCTAGTTTCTATATCTCTATAACATGCAAATTGTTCAGGAAAAAAGTATGTGTACATGCATGTGTGTAAATATATGTGTGTGTGTGTATCTGTATGTGTAGAGAGAGAACAAACATGCATACAGATACTGACAATTTGTGAGTCTAAGTGAAGAGTATATGAGCATTCAGTGGACTATTCTTTTAATTTTTTGTTGGTTTGAAAGTTTTCAAAATAGTAAGTTAAAAAAGATCCCACTAGAGCATTACACTGTGAGCAGAAACAATTATTATTCTGCACATTAGCCCTTAATGCATATGAAGTCCACAATTATGTTGCTCCAGGGATTCTTTTGAGTATCTGCAGTGATGAGAAATCTTCACAATAATCCACTGCCCACTGAATAAATAATCTAGTTTGCTTCATTAAGCATGCACTGTTTCCTCTTCTGTGTTAGATTGAGGTCTGGGCCCTGCCCTGTGGAGTTCATACTCTTAATATTGTGAATTATGGACATAGATACATGGGATATGTGTTTTCAACCTCGCTCTTTTTTGCCTTTAAATTTTTTTCAGTTATAAGAATTATACCCTTGTGACTGTCTTTGGAAACTTGCATCAGGCCCAGTTGGGCGGGGTGCCTGGGACCTACCAGCTGGTACGAAGTTTCCTGAACATTAAACTTCCGGCTCCCTTGCCTGGACTTCAGGTATTGGCATCCTTCTGTGTGATCAGTTACAACCTCAGAGCAGTGTCTCTCAGATAGGCGTTTTCAGTTTAAATGAGGTTATGTGTGGAAACTGCTATATAGAGAACAGAGGGTACAAGAGAGAAGCTGGGAGATCTTGGGAGGTAGTGATGCAGGAGTCTGGGTGCTGATGGTGTTTGCTCAGCTAGGGGTGGAGGAGGTTGCAGGGGGGGTGATGTCATTGGGTTCTGGACATGCTTTGAAAGTAGACCCAGGATCAGAGTGGAGTAACTTAGCTGTGGGTGTGAGCGGAAGAGTTGGGGATGACTTCTGAGATTGTTGGCTTAAACAGCTGAAAGAACAGTTAGATATCGTTCCTAGAAATGTGCCTTTCTTCTTAAGTCATAGTCCAGTTACAGTCAGATACTTGCTGTGTGCAAAGTGCTAAACCAGAGCTTTGTACCAAAGGCGGTGGGATACATAGGAGGCTGGCTTCATACAGGACGGGAGGCTCACACTCGCGCTTGAAGAATAGGGGCTCAGCAGCCAGGGGTCTTGGGGAAAGGGTATTCCAGGAGGAGGGAGCAGCATGAACAAATGCATGGAGGCAAGAAGGAGTATCGGACATGTCGGGTGTGTAGTAGGGCTGTCGGCTTGGGGCCAGCTGGTGAAGGCCTTAGTTCTAGTCTAAGCACTTGGGATGTAAACAGCTCAAAGGGGTTTGAGTGGGGAAGTGACACGATCAGATCTGAGTTTTAGAAAGAGTCCTGCTGAGGAAAGGGTGGAGGGGGCCAAGAAAGGGAGTCTGAGGTCCACATCTCTGGAGGTGTTAGGGTGAAGCAGGAGTGACCACAGGGCTGCTCACAGGTGATGACAGAGCCAGTTTTAGTGGGGAGAAGCTCCAGTGCTGGGAGACTGGGAACAGAGCTACCTTCTTAGATTCCCGGTACCTAGCACGGTGTCTGAAACAAAGATACTCAGTAAGTGAATGAACAACTAACGGGTGAATGAAAGTGCCAACATCCATTTGGCTAATCACTGATGGTTAATACTTTATAAACTCAAGTGTGATGATAGTCTCTTAGTGGTCATTGACCGTCTTTAGCCCTTCCTTTCTGGGGGTTGCAAGAGTACAAGTCTGTAAATTATCACAGAAGAACATGTCACCTGATTACTGCAGGGTACTGGGGTTCCATGAAGAACCCACCGGCTAGCTTTGAATCAGGTGGGGCACAGTACTGCAGAGAAAGGCTCTAAAGCCAGACTGCCACTTACCAGCTTACCTTGAGCAAATTACTTGACATCCCCATGCCTCAGTTTCCTGGTTTGTAAAACAGGAAGGAGGAGGCCATTCATGGTCCCTACCTAATGGAGTTGTTGTGAGATTAAGTAACTTAATACAAAAAGAGGGCTTAGCTAAGGGCCAGCACTGATCCGAAAGCTATCAGTTAGTTTTTGTTTGCCCGTTTATCTGAATACCTTTCCTCTTTTAGGATGGAGAGGTGGAAGGCCATCCTGTATGGGCATTAATTTATTACTGCATGCGCTGTGGAGACCTGCTTGCCGCTTCACAGGTGGTTAACCGAGCCCAGCACCAGCTGGGAGAGTTTAAAACCTGGTTCCAGGAGTACATGAACAGCAAGGACAGAAGGTATAGTGATGAGATGGTGCACCAGGAGAAGCCACGTGGAGTCAGCAGGGTGGCATCTGCTGGCATTCCTCTCTTCCCTGTGCCTGGCTCCAAATAAGTTTCTATTTGGGGAAAAATGAAGTTTAGAAAGTGAATAGAGCTCAGGAGAATAGCGGTTGAAAACACTGAAAGAGCCCCATTCTAACACCAACGTCTAGACATGCAAAGTCCAAGACCCATTAAGGATGCTTTAAAAAATGAAACTCTGCTGTATTGCACATGTTCACCCTTAGTTCCTTTCTGGTTAGCCCAAATGAAAATATATTGTCATGTACTTCATAGCTCAAAGACCAGAATTAGAAGTTAGTAATCTTGAGATTAATTAATTCACTAAATTTTTTAAATTAGTTCTCTTTTTAACTGCTAAGCATTAGTTTTTCTCTGGATTTTGTTAATGTAATTGGACCTAAGTTCATGTTTGAACCCAGTTTAAATATATGTACATGTATGTTGAAGAAATAATGGTGGTTACCCCAGTTATACTTGTGGAAAATGAGGGTTACTTTTTTAGGCAGTGTCAGTAATGCCACGTCCAGAGATTGTCTGAGACCATAAGCCCCTGTCTTGCTCATATTGGAGAATGTAAAGTAGGAATAATGTCTTAGGTTTCCCCCAGAAGGAAATACTGGGGCATGGATTTCAGAGCAGGGAGTTTATTTGGGAGATGATCTCACATGGTTTAGGGAGTTGAGAGGCCATAGAAGGGCCAAGACAGTTAAGGGACTGACTCACTCTTGTCCATTGCTGCTTGAGGGCTGTGGGGGAGTATGGCAGAGGATTAATTCCCCAGTTTCTTACATGCACCTGAAGGCTGCTACTGGAGGAAGCCAGCAAACAGAGACAGAGGTGCTGGTAGCTGCACGTGTGGTACCTGGGGACATGGGTGGGGACAGTGTCTGTTAGCCTCGGTGAAGGAACGCTTCATATCTCTGTTATGTGGTTGGGATCTGGGTACTTTTAGATGCCTCTGAGGATCTTTAGCATGTGTGTCTGTCTGTCTGTTCCCTTATGTCTTTAGATTGTCCCCAGCAACGGAGAACAAGCTCCGACTGCATTATCGCAGGGCCCTCAGGAACAACACAGACCCCTACAAACGGGCTGTGTACTGTATCATTGGCAGATGCGATGTCACCGACAACCAAAGCGAGGTGGCCGACAAAACCGAGGACTACCTGTGGCTAAAGGCAGGCGCTGCTTCCCTTGCCCAGTAGGCGTTCGCCCCTTCCCTTTGCTTGCATTCTGCACATAAATTTTACTGCTTAATGTATGATGCCAGTAAGGTGCTGGACTAGTGGATTTCCTGGCTTGTTTTTTGTTGTGTAATATCCCCAACCAGTAGCACCGCCGTGGGCGTGGCCTTGAGTACAGCTGCTGAATGGCTGTGACTCTGTGTGCACCTTAGGAAGGAGTTTGTACCAATGCCCGTGTTTCTCTTGGGGGTTTAGTTGAACCAGGTGTGTTTCGATGATGACGGCACCAGCTCCCCACAAGACAGACTGACGCTGTCTCAGTTCCAGAAACAGCTGTTGGAAGACTACGGTAAGATACCCCAAACATAACTACCTCCTCTCTCTTGTCCACCTAAGGTCAGTGCTTGGTTTTTTTTTGAGAATATCCTTCATCTTTGAACTCTGTGTCTCCTTCAAAACCTTTGGATCTTCAAAACACAACACAACAACGATTTCAAATATGAATAGAGGCCATGTGGCCATAAGCAGTGTACGTGACTTACATGATCATTTACAGTACACTGTTTACTCTAGTTCTTTGAACTGCTCTGGTAAACATTTGCTCAGGCAGAGACATAAGAGGACTTAGCTATTCCTTCCTTGTAAATCTCACAGTGACTGTATCTGAGCATAGACAAGGAAGAAATAGCTTGTCTTTTTTCTCTTCTCTCATTGTTTAAAAATTCTGGGAAGAAAAGAAGATTCCATCTAGCGGTCAGCAGTTGTTGAATACAGATATCTGGGAATCTGAGTGAACTAAAGCTTTGAAATCTTCATTCCTCTCCTCATTGAGTGACTCTTATCAAGATAAAGAAGATAAACACCCTCTTTCGTATTCTATGTTAAGGTCCTGAACTCTGTCTCTCTCTCACCTAATGCAAGCAGTTTGGGTTTTACAACAGGGCCTCTACTTGCCAGTTGTGTTGTGAGGTATAGAGAAGGTCGTGGGCCCAGGGCACGGTTGGGGTGGGAGTCTGCTGTGTCCGGAGCCCTGCCACCCATTCAGGCTGTGGCTCATGCTTTCTTCCCGCCCCACAAGCCCTTTAAGCACATGAGGCTTCCGCCTGGGATCGGGGCTGCCAGTAGGCTGGCTCCTCCTGAGTCAGCTTTATCTCTTCCCTCCCCAGGCGAGTCCCACTTCACGGTGAACCAGCAGCCCTTCCTCTACTTCCAAGTACTGTTCCTGACGGCGCAGTTCGAAGCTGCCATTGCCTTTCTCTTCCGTATGGAGCGGCTGCGCTGCCATGCCGTCCACGTGGCGCTGGTGCTCTTTGAGCTGAAGCTGCTTTTAAAATCCTCAGGACAGAGCGCTCAGCTCCGTGAGTATTTTTTGGCAGTGGCATATCAATAACACATCCCCCATCAGGTGGCAGTGGACACATAGCTGCTGCCAATAAGAATTTGGGCAAATGGTTCCGATCATTTTAGAGTGTTTAGCCTGTGTTTCTGGAGGCCTGGACGGGAGGAGGAGGTAGTGGTGCTTGACTTGCCCAAATTAGTCTGTACCCAGGTGGAACTGGTACATTGAGTATCTTAATTACACCATTTGGTTACCACAGTGATTAGAGAGACAAGGGTTAAATAGGGCTTGTCTATAAAGAGTCCTGGAAGGAAGTGAGGTGTGAGAGAATTAAAAAAATGCATCTAAAGGACATTTTATTTTATTTTTTTAAGGACATTTTAGGTAGGAAGAAGGTAGAAGGGTGTTCTCCTGTGGGTTAAGAGGTGTGAGGCTGATTAATGAGCATGTGAAAGCTAGCAGGTTGGCGTGCATGTATCTCAGAGCAGAATACCAAACTTCCTGCAGGTCCTGGGTCTGATGTTTAGTTACTGTTAAAAAGAGAGATGGAGGGGAGGGTATAGCTCAATAGTAGAGCTCATGCTTAGCATGCACGAGGTCCTGGTCAATCCCCAGTACCTCCATTAAAAAAAGAAAAGAAACAAAAAAAGAGAGAAAGAGAAACAAAACTGTTGTAGACAGTTGGGCTTCTGGGATGATTAGTGTTTGGGTCCTTGCCTTTTGTCCTCCATTAGTATTAGTCCCTGGGTTTAATATATAAAATGCTGTATAGTTTCTGGCCAGTCAGTCAGGTTGCCTGGAGGGTGGTGCAGGAGAAGCAGTCCCTAAAATCCTGAGTCTGGTTCCCATTTAGGGCTCTAATTAGAGACATTGGAAACCCCAACCAGCCATCTTCTGTGCATACCTGCATGGGGTGGGAGTCAGAGAAGGGGAGGGAGAGAAGAGAAGTGTGCATGAATGGCTGTGACTTCCTTAGTAGCACAGCAAACTCATCCCAGAGCACATGCCATAATGGTCACTTCTCTCCATCTCTTCACTCAAAGACCAGCACACTAGTAATTTACTACAGAATGCCGTTTTCTCCACTTTGTACTTGGGATGGAATTGAGGACAGGATGGTGAAGGGGACTGGCCAGAGCTCACATTGGCAGACGTTGGGCTGCAGGAGTAGGTGCTGCTGGGTCTTTGGATTCAGTTCCCAGAGTTCTTGGTCACGTGGGTCAGGCGGGTGGTGTGGTTGTGACCAGCTCTCTCACCCTCGGTGCAGTCAGCCATGAGCCTGGCGACCCTCCCTGCACGCGGCGGCTGAACTTTGTGCGGCTACTCATGCTCTACACCCGGAAGTTTGAGTCCACGGACCCAAGGGAGGCCCTCCAGTACTTTTACTTCCTCAGGTTAGACTGGCCACTTTTGACCATTGACTTCAGCTGGTTTTGATTTCTGCCATTCTGAGAATGGTGATTAGAAACCTTGAGACCACACAGGAAACCATGTTGTTTTTGTCCCCATCCAGGGACGAAAAAGATAGTCAAGGAGAAAACATGTTTCTGCGTTGTGTGAGCGAGCTGGTGATAGAAAGTCGAGAGGTATGTCTGTTTCCTTTTCTCTGCCACCTGTGATTTCTAGTATACGTGTTCTCATGCTAATGTGATACTGGATGGTCAGCTCAGTATGAGTATGGTGAATGTGGGCGGGGCGAGGGGGGTGGTTAGAGGTTTTTTTGGTTGCTGACAGTGAAAATATTAATTCAGTCTCACTGTTCTCTAGTTTGTGCAAGACTTCTCCCATCTCCCCAAGTCCTTTCTTTTGTCTCCAAAGAATTGTGTATTATTATGTCTATATTCTTGTTCAGTAAATTGCATAAACTTTTTTTGTCTCTGCAGTTCGATATGATTCTTGGGAAACTAGAGAATGATGGAAGTAGAAAGGTGGGTTAAATGCACCCCTAAATATTTGTTAGTTTGGAGTAGGGAATTTATAATTGTTTAAAGAATACAGTTAGATTTTAGGACTCAAGGTACTAAAGATGCAAATCTGAATGAAGTTGCCTAGTTTTAAAAACAAAGAATGAAAATTACAGGCCCCAAATGGTGACCTTGATTTTATGCACATTTATAGTTCTCCTTAAAATATGTAAATTTATGATTAGATAGCTTTTTAAATTATGTTCAGAATACTCATCTGTTCACGCCTGCCATTTTTTGAGCTGAGAAGGCTGCATTTCTGACATTCTTGGTTCAGAAAATATGCATGAAAGGAATTGATTACTGCACCTACTCTCCCCAGATGGGAAAGTTAGAAATGCACTTGACCTCTCTCAAAAGGTAGTTTCTGAGGGCTCAGAACTCTACACTGACCCCAGAGATACAGCTGCTTCTGTGTGTCTGAGCGATTCTGAGACCTGTCATGCCCACTGGGCAATGTAGCAGAAGGCACAGAGGCCCTGGCATCAGACCAGCCCTGACCCCACATGGGCACTCTCCTTGTGGCCTCGGGGAAGTCACCTGCCTCTCTCAGCGGCTCATTTTCTTCACTTGTAAAAATGGGTGGCTTAGAGCCAGGATCTTGAGATGAGCTTATGCTGCTCACTCACCATCCAGCTTAGAAGGAAGACCAGTGGCAGTGCTGGTGACAGTGGCCATTCTTATTGAGCAGTGACGGCTGCCAGGCCTTGTGCTGAACGCTTGGTGTGTATTTTCTCCCGTAATCACCACAATAACCCAACACAATGGGAAACATTACCTGTTTTCCAAGGAAGTGGAGACAAGAGAGGTTAATTATTTTCCTCAAGATCATGCAGCTTGTAAGAAAGGGAGCTGGAATTTGAACCCAGTCCTTCTTGACCCCTGAGTCCATGCCCTTCACTGATCTCCTGTGCTGCCAGAGTGACTGAGCAGGTCACCCCAACTTGGTCCATCGCTGATGGAGAATCACAATGGCTAGTCAGATGTGCAGTCCTCCCTCTCCGTGGTTCCCAAAGCCTCTCTTATACCCTCCTGACCATTTGGTTGCCATTGAGTGACAGAGTTTTTTTTTTATCCTGACACCACTTGACATATATTTTTCAGGACTGGGTTTCTTTTGCCATGTGTTTTAGAGAGCAAATCCAAAATCTTTCAGATATTTTCTCTGAGCCTTCTAATTTTTTTCCTCCCTAGTGCTTACTCCTCAGCAAAGTTAAAATCATTGATGATTTCATCTACTCTCGGTCATTTTGGAAAATTAAAAAGCACAGAGTCTTATTGCTGACTCCTCTGTGCAGCACGTTAAGTCAGCCTCTTCACGTGTGGCTTTTTCGGTCCCTTTCATATGTTTAATAGGCACTTGTATCTTCAAGAAAGCCAGAGTCCAGCTGATGAAATATATGCATTGCCCAGGGCAAGCATTTTCAGTTAAAGTAGTTTTCTGATCCCAGTTGCTTCTCTGTATTTAAAATAACCGCTCTGTGCACCTATTTCTCTCTTCCTTCCCCTCCATAATTTGTCTTGTCAGCCTGGAGTCATAGATAAGTTTACTAGTGACACAAAGCCTATTATCAACAAAGTTGCCTCCGTGGCAGAAAATAAAGGACTGTTTGAAGAAGCAGCCAAGCTTTATGACCTTGCCAAGGTAAAATGTGCCCTTTCTTTCTTCTGCACCTAATAGATCTGTCAGCTTTTTGGCGTTAAATGCACAAACATTTCGAGGATGCCATTGTTGTACCCTTCTTCCTGCTGAGGCATTTTCTCCCAGTGCTTAGATAGTTAATGGTCCGGTCAGGGCGAAATTCCCATTTTACAGAATTATTTCTACCCATAAGGTATTTCTAGCCAAACCAGGGAAACATATTGAAAGGCTGTCCTGTGGGCATTGAGCTGTAGTCTCACTTGGCAGCAGAATCAGTGTCCATCATGTTTGGAAGGTGAAGCTGCTGGTGAAAATGCCTGGTGCACAGCCTCTGGGCAGCCGCAGACAGGCTGCTGTGATGGGTGTGTGTTAAGAGTTAAAACAACAGCCAAGGTGTTTTGAGAAAACTGGAGTAAGTAGTTCTATGTAGGAACGTACACATGATTGTGTAGACTGAAAAAGATTATTCTCTTCTTTCATCAACTGAGAAAAGTGGACAAAAAGAGGATTATAATTCATTTTTTTAATTTAAAATTGTTTGATTGAGGTCTAATTAAAAAGTAGAAAAATGTACAAATATTTGGTGTACAGCTTGGTGGGTTTCCCATAGGTGTATTTCTGTGTCACCACCACTGAGATCAAGATACAGAACATTTCCATCCATCACTTCCCAAAAAGTTTCCTCTTTTGTTTTGGTTATTTGGTCTTTTCCTCCTGTTGATTATTTTTAATTGATTCCTTCCTTAATTAAAAAAATCGAACAGAATGCAGACAAGGTGCTGGAGCTGATGAACAAACTGCTCAGCCCTGTCGTCCCCCAGATCAGCGCACCACAGTCCAACAAGGAGAGGCTGAAGAACATGGCGCTCTCCATTGCGGAACGGTAAGGCCGGAGCCAGCTGCCAGGGGCCCTGGGGGTCCCAGCACCAGCCAGGCTGCCAGTGCCCACCCAGATGCATCTTCAGCTTTACTGTAACATCAGACAGTTCTCCAGAGTGGCTCTACTGACTCTCAGTCCCACCAGCACTTAGAGTTTGAGAGTTCCTGTTCACCCATCATAACCAAAACTTGGTATTGTCAGACTTAAACATGTTTTGCCAAAAAGAATGGTATGAAAGGGTATCTCAACATTTAAATCCTGCACATAAGGTTTCATTCTAGGTATTATATTCATCTATATGCCATTACCAGCCATTACAAAGGCATTTTAGAGCAAAGCTAGTGATGGATGGATGGATGGGGGAATTCTTCTAGTGTTTCGGAATCTACTTCTTCCCTGTGAGTTAGTGGAGTTATCATAACTTAACCAGTGTAACTCCCAGGCTGGGCAACATTCATTACTTTTTGTGCCTCTAGATACTTCTAATAAAGTGACCCCGAGAAAATGGGGTTGGAGATGCTTTCCTAGGGTAGCACAGAACATTCTTCGGCAAAGGAGGTATCTCTACATGACAAACCATCCCTGGTGATGGCTCCTGGGGTTTGGCTCATCAGGAACTTTCACCCTTCTAGAGATTTGGATGCTGAGTTGGAGCTGAGGCTAGAGAACCATGCTTCGTACAAAATATTTATAGGTAGACTCCTATTAAATCCATCATCAAGTGCTTGGCTATTTCAAAAGAAACACTATTTTCTACTCCTTAGTTCACCTCAGCTAGAGAGTTTAAGGGATTTTGACATCTTAAAATGCTATCCTAAAGTTACAGATTACACATAAACTCACAAGGTACCCCTGCCTCCCTTCCCCCTTTTTTGTCTTTCAGGTATAGGGCTCAGGGAATCAGTGCAAATAAATTTGTGGACTCCACGTTCTATCTTCTGTTGGACTTGATCACATTCTTTGACGAGTATCACAGTGGGCATATTGACAGAGCCTTTGATGTAAGTTTCAGGAGGGGTGTTTGAAGTGTGGGTTAATATATGCCCTTGAAAAATCAAAACACCTCATGGGATTCATTTGAAACAAAGTAAATGTCACCAATATGCCTGTTAAGTGAAGCAGGACAAGTATGATCCTGGGAATTTAAAAGGGACTTCTGGGTTGCTTTTTTTTTTTTTCCCTTTTTCTTTTTTCTATTCTTTTCTTCTTTAGTCTGAAAACAGAGAGATCTCTCAAAGTAATTTGAAGTCTCCAAAATTGTAAAATTGCCTCAGAAAATGAGGATAAGGATTAAGTCATCATCAGCAAGTTAGAATCAAACCTCAAAGCCTTTGTGTGAGGGAAGTAGCATTTCCTATGAAGAAACCCTTTGTTAGATGCTGACTGTGTGTTTCAGGAGATGAAATGATTGACAGTTGTATCATATGGGGCTGGTGCATTTTGTTTTAAACAGATAATTGATCGCTTGAAGCTGGTACCCCTGAATCAGGAAAGTGTGGAAGAAAGAGTGGCTGCCTTCAGAAATTTCAGTGACGAGGTGAATCCTTTTCTTCCTGAATTATAAAATTCTTTTTTCCCCACTTCCACTGAAAGCTTTTGTTTTAATATAGCCGAAACTTTAAGAGTCCTAATATAGTCACCATCCAGACTGAGTTTTCTAAGATGAATCCAGTATCAAGTGTCCCGGGCTGGTTTTTCTGTGAGTACACATATGCTTATCAGATTATTATCTGAATTCTTGACTCAGAAAAAACACTTGCTTTAGTGATCAGATATGTTCTGGCTGATCCTGTGCAATCTGATTTAATTCTTTGTTATCCCCTTGTTCTAGAGGGTGTGTCAGTGCTTAACTCTGATCTTCTCTAAGTAGTTCCATTGAGCACATGAAATATGCATCATGATTCACTTCCTTCCCTTCTCTGGACTGTTTTGTCTCAAGAAGCAGGTGCATTGACCATGGACTC
Organism: Camelus ferus; assembly: GCF_009834535.1. Taxonomy (NCBI): domain Eukaryota; kingdom Metazoa; phylum Chordata; class Mammalia; order Artiodactyla; family Camelidae; genus Camelus; species Camelus ferus. The sequence continues at coordinate 35,927,312 of NC_045704.1, forward strand.
TGTTATTAGCTGGAGATCCCCAGAGCCACTATCTCTCTGCAGAGTTTTTAGCATGTTGTCACTGTCTAGGCCAAGGGTGCTCACCTAGGCTGCACACTGAAATTGCTAGGAGACCTTTAAAAAAAAATCTTCATGCCCAGGCCAGAAATTCTAATTTCCCTGATCTGGGCTGCAGCCTAGACCTCCCTGGTTATTCCCATGTGTGACTGGATAAGACTCTTCTCTAGAACCACTGACAGTCAAGACCAGCTGCCTGGTTCCCAGATGTCCCTAACAGTGTCTCAATTTAAAACTGCTACTCAGTAAGCACATTCCTAAAAGGAATTTATGAAAACATGTTTCTGATGTAGAGGAAGAAGGAAGGCCAGCTTCTGCGCACATGATGGGGCAGTTGCCTCCTGTGGTACTGAATGCAGTTCAGAAGGTCTTGCCCCTTGCCAGCCTTCTCTCCACACCTGCTGCCATGCTACCCCTAGCCACTCCTCCTCCTGTTGTTTCTGCCTTCCCCTAGTTATATCATTCACTGTGTCATGGACTGAAGGGGTGTACCAGGGCCTGTCCTTGTAGACACTCCCAAGGACTTTACTGGGGCTGTGCAGGTCCAGTGGAGACAGTCTGCTCGGTCTGAGACAGAGGGGTATAGTGGGGACCAGAGAACTAGAATGTGCATCCCTACCTGCTGACACTCAAATGCAGACTCTCTTGGATGATCACTCTGCTGGCCAGACGTAGTCAGCATGCTTTTGGCTCGCTGCCCCTGCCTAGAAGGACTGGCATAAAGAAGGGAGCAGAATGGTGACCCACCTGACCTTCTAAGCAGCATTGCCTGGGCTTTGCTCTCATGCTTGACATTTCAGTGCTGTCAGTTCCTTTTTGGTGGCTGTGTAGGGCTCCACCTGGCAACTGTGGGCATCTGGCATAACCAGGCCTGCCTGGAGTACTGCTCCCCGCCTCCCCTTGCCTATTGTTTTCCCCAGGGCTTGGCTCTTTCTCCTTACTTCATGTGTTTCTCTCTGTACAGATCAGGCACAACCTCTCAGAAGTGCTTCTCGCCACCATGAACATCTTGTTCACACAGTTTAAGAGGCTCAAGGGGACGAGTCCATCCTCAGCATCCAGGCCCCAGCGAGTCATCGAGGACCGTGACTCTGTAAGATCCCAGCGTTGGCCAGAACCATCGCTGAGAACCACCTTTCTGGTTTGCCATCCACTGCACCTCCTGAGACCCCTACTCATGACCCTATACTGCTCGTTTCTTTCCTACCTGGCATCTGGGTACGGCTTGTGTCGGGGGCTCCCAGAAGAAATTGACCATTAATGGCATTGCTGCTCTTCTCAAACCAAAAAAAAAAGATGTGCCAAGTTAGCGAGTAAGCAAATATCACCATTTAAAAACAGAAAGCGAATTTGTAGTGATTCCATAAGAATTTCCTGCTCATTTTAAAATATAAGGTTATTTTATGAGTCTCAGTTCAGCACTTTGATGAAAATCATACTACTTGTGATCAACAATTTGATGCCACTCCTTGTTTCTACTCTCATCTGAGTGTTGCAGTGACTCCAGAGAGGTACCTAAGGCAGTTGTTGTTATCCCCATTTCACAGCTGCAGGAACTGAGACCTGGGGCAGGAGGCATCTTGCTTTTGTGGGCCCCTTAGGTGGTAGGTGAAGGAACCATGTCTGGAAGCCGGGTCTGTCTGACTCCCAGGCCAGCGCCCTTTCCACCGCCTGTGGGGCCTCTGGCATTGCCTGGGTCACGCACGGTCCAGGTAGGTAGAATCCTGGGGCTCACACAGTGTATGGTGTACAGTTGCCTCGACAAAAGGGGAAAGATATTTGACAGGATTAAACCATTAAAACTGGTGATGTTTAAAATTACCTTTCCCTTAAGGTTTCCACTTAATGCTTGATGAGACTCTCAGTACGGTGTATAACAGCCACACTTGATTTTGGCAATCAAGAAACTAGAGCCTTGAAAATCTGTCTTCTGCCTCCAAGGATGTCCGTGGGCTCTCTCTGCTCTGACCCCAGCAGGCACTGTCGTTGACAGAACTCCTGCCTCGTGAGTGATGGTGGAAGTTTTCACCCTTAGCAGCATATGTAGCAGTCCTCAGGAGTGGGCCACTGATGGGGTAGGCCCACCCATGTGTGCACCAGAGGCGGCTGCTGGTCTGCTGTCTGCCCTTAGACAGGCCAGAGCCTAAACAGGAGACATGCCAGCGGCGGGCTCACTGTGCCTGGGCCTTGGCAGCCTGTTTTTATGATGAAAGAAGCCCAGGGCAATGCTGTTGTGAGTGAGTACTGAAATGGTGGGAGTTTCTGGTACTCTGTATGCTGCTTATAGGTCAGAGCAGGCCTCGATCACAGACAGCGGAGCCCATAAGCCTGGCAGACTGATTTTCCACATCTAAAGGGAACTGTTTGAAGAGCAGCTGACCTCACATTCTGTGTGTTTTACTCTGTCTTTTTTAGGCACTTAGTTTTTACATATGATGGATAAGGCCATTCTCCTGTCTTCCTCTTGCCCATCAACTCTCCTTTGTAATGAGAGGTAGGGGTGAGACTTAGTGGAAAAGAAGTGGCTCCACGCTTTGAGGTGCAGTGCTGCCCAGTGAGGGGATGGCTCCCTTGGCCTGAACACCCCTGGAGCCCATTTAAAGTAGCTTCAAGTTAGGCTTGGGAGCCTGTGCATGTTTATGCACTTCTAAAGAAAATCTAATAGGGACTCTCATCATAAAGTACATTTCTTTTGGTGTGGACATTAATTAGGACCTATATTTGCCAATTTATTTCACCTGTCAGGTAAAAGGCACTTGCCTTTCAGTTTTCTTCTTGAATGGTCCTTAAGAAGCCTAGTAAGTGACCCTTGAATTTTCCTTAAAAGTGTTGTTACCAGTCCAAAAGATGTGTGTAAACCCTCCCTTTCTAATCCAGATATGGTTTCCTTTGTTGCTGGTATAAGCATCCAGCATACCTCAATATGGGGCAACCTGAAGCTGTCCTCCTATGTCTGTTTACTCCTTATTCAATAATTTATCATTTGGAAATTGGAGTGAAGGTTCTTTTTTCTCTTATTGGAAACATCTGAGTTAAAATCTTTTTCCCTCCTGGAACAACCCAGGAATCCCATAAATATTGTTGCCTGAGAAAAGAGGGCCAAGCACTTTTGTCAAGAAGGAATAAATGGAAGGAGGTAAAGGAGGGGAAGGGGAAAACACAGGAGAGGAAAAGAGCTGGAATGGGGCTGCACTCAGGCACAGCCATTGCCTCTGGTCATGCAGGAGCTTCATGGGGGTCCCAGAAACTCATCCCCATGGAAACAGATGGACAGAAACCAGCCAGGAGAGGCTTGGAGAAGTAGAGCAGGCCGCCTGAAGCATAGGGCTGTGTCAGCAACTGGTCAGAGGTGTCAGGAGAGGCAGCTTGCCTGGGAGACCCATCTACCTTTTGCTAAGTAGAAAGACTTTGGAACTGGGGCCCCGGTGGCCGAGCTTTGCTAACTGCACCATACTGGAGGAACGTGACAGTGGAGGGTGCAGCTGTCGTCCACCTACCAGGAATCTGCCGCTGATACCAAGGGGTAGAAATGGAAGGACTTGGTGATGGTTCCCAGGACAGTGCCCTGACTCAAAAGTTAACTGGGTTTCTTCTCTTCTTCCACTTTCTCTCAGCAACTCCGCAGTCAAGCCCGGGCCCTGATTACCTTTGCTGGGATGATACCATACCGGACATCTGGGGACACTAACGCGAGGCTGGTGCAGATGGAGGTCCTCATGAACTAAGTGTGATGCTCTGAGGGGCTGTCAGTACCTCAGGCGTGTGGGTCCGCCAGGGGGGAGGGGGTGTGGTGGGTAGTTTCTGGTTTTGTTTCTGTTGTGTTTGTTTTGTTTTATTTTTTGTATTATGTATTTTTGTCAACACCAATAAATTTCTTTGATTTGTATTTCTTTTCACATTCTTTTATTTTCATTGTTTTTTTTTTCCTTTGAAATTTTGTTCTAATTATTTGTGTGGGAGGAAATGTCTTTCTGCTTGGGCCAGAAAATGATAGGCTTATATAGGCGTCTGTGATTTGGTTAAAGTTGGCCTTAAGAGATTAAAAATTCACCCAAAATGAGCAAGGAAATGAAGCCTTTGGGAGTTGCTTTTATTTAGGTATAATATTCCTTGTAGCAGGGTCACGGTTTGCTTTTCACGTGTTTATTTGAATATGAAAGCCAGCCTTGGCCTTGAGTGAGTTAAGACTTGCCTGTGAAATACCAAGCCCTCCGTGTCCTCCTCCCTCTTCTCTTGGGTGTTCCTTGGGTCCCGGGGGTCCAAGACCATCCTCCAAATGATCTGCTCTGATCCCAGGATTAATTGGTTTGCTGTTCTGTTGAAATCCCACTAGAGATGAAAACATAGGCCTAGAAAATGATAGCCTTAAAAAACGAACATCCAGCTGGAGCTCGAGGAAGGGCAGACCTTCCTGCTTCTCTCTCTGTAGCTGCCCCACTGAGAGGTAACTGCCTGGGCTTGTGCACTCCCCTCTTCAGGAGGACATCTAAGCTCCTCTTTTCCCTTCTCTGGTGGTTGACTCTTCTGCTTGGTCAGCCCTCCCTCCCCTTCCCCACTCATGAAGCCAGTTGACCAGGCCAGCTCATGGGCCTCATTCCAAGTGTCTGACATATGGAGTCCAGACGCCAGTGGGCATCTGCACCATGGGTGTGTAGCCCCTGCAGAGGCTGTCCCCAGTCATTGGCCCTGTTTCTCCCGCCACCAGTCCTGAAGCCTTGGACTAAACTGGAGAGAAAATGAGGACATGCTTGTTCCTGAATGGGCCAAGTGGGGTTCTGAGAAGTTGGGCGTGATAAGCCTCTGCTGGTTTTATGGGCTGCTCCTGAGGCAAGCCCTCCCAGGAGGATGTCAAGATCCCCAGAGACTCCAAAAATGCTTTCTGCTCCTAGGGAGAAAACGCTGTCTCATTGCAGGGCTTGGTTACCCTCACAATCCTCTTGTGGTAAAAATACTAATTGTTGCCTTTCCTCATGGTAGAGAGCTGATCTGTAGATAATGGCACCATCTGTTGGATTCCGTTGTGTCCCTCAAGGATGGAGCCTGCGGGGCTGTGGGGGCTGCTTCCGTCTGCCTCCTCTAGGCCCATCTATTTACTTTCAATTGCACGTTCCTAAAAGTGGAAGACAAGCCCTGCAGGGGACTTGATTTAGCAAGGTTTGCCTGTTTATTTGTACTGATTTATATTTTAAACAATCAAACGATTTGCTTCAACAGTGCTTTAAAAAGAGGACTCTGGACTTTCCACAAAGTGTTCTGTTTTTTTTAATACTAAATCTTGTAGATAGAAGTATAATGGTGCCATAAAGGAGAGAAGGCTCAAGTTGTTTAAATACGTATTCACTCCCTGGCTTACCTTTTGTTCATCATCTCACTGTGGGAATGAATTGTGAATTTGCCTTTCCTTGAGCCCTGCAATTCTGCCTGCTTCAAAGAGGAGAGCTGCACGTGAGCCCTGCATAGCAAGGTGAGGGCCTCCACCCTTTGACAGAGGGAGGGTGAAGCCACCAGACCTTGAGCTGCCCTGATGGGGGCACTGTTTGGAGCTGAGAGGATCACAGTCCCTGTGAGGACTTGCCCAGAGAGAGATATTTATAGGTGAAATAAGATAGCTCAGTTCATACCAGAAGGGCCAGGCTCATGGAGCAAACCCCAGTGCTTGTTCTGTCGGCTGGTTGTGTGGTAGAGCAAGGCCCACTGGGTGCAGAGATGCAGAAGAGATTTGAGGCTGGGTTTGCAGGGCTGCAAATCAGCAGGTTCCTGTGTACCCATGGTTACAGCTTGTGCCCAGAAATCACGGTCCTGTGACTGGTTATTAGGTTAAGAGACTTCCTCAGCTCTACTAGTCAGGGAACTAGATCCTTTCCCTTGACACTGGTCCATGATTTCACCATTTACCCAGAGAAACTGAGAGAAAGTGGCACTGGGAGTCTTTCGTCTTCCCAGGATGAGATTCCAATCTTTGTAACAAAATTAAGGGCACTTAGAGACTGACAGGGTCAGTGCCTGCCTCAGAGTGGCTTGTAATAAACTCACTGAGACACTCAAAGGGAAATACTGACTTGATCTGGGTCTTTTTAGGGGCCTTGAGATTTGATTGCAAGGATTCTTTTCCTTTGATTTTTTTTTCCCCCTTTCTTTTAAACAACTCTGGCCTCCTGGCTTGTCAGGGGAAACTGTATTGGAATGAGTAAGCTCTCAGAGTGAATCCTTTGGTTTTTCTCACTCCTGAGCTGGAAATGCCCGTGCACACTGGGGCCAGAGTGTAGGTCCTGCCCCTGCCCTCCAAGAACTTCCAGTCTAATTAGAGACTTAATGGCAGTAGAGCAGCCCCTGTTACCCTTTTGATGAATCATTTAAATTCTAGGGTTTAGGTTACTTTAAGCACAGTACACAGACTCCCACAGTATCTCGGACTTGCTGATAGAAAAAAAAAAAATTGCAGGCTATTCACTCATTGGATTCTCACCCTTGCCTACTCTACTTAAGTGAACTCTTTTGGCCAAAGCTTTAATATTCAATTTAGCAATGAAGTGCAGATTTGCCAACATTCTACTGCTTTACACCAATCACCACGATCCTTGTTTCTTCATTAGGCATCAGAACCTTTGTCTAGCTCATTGGGTAGTTCATATCATGGCCACGTTCCCATCGTGACACTCAGGAAGCAAGCGTGCTGAATGCTGAATAAAACCACAGGCTGGTGCATTGTCCCAGGCCCACCTAAGTGCTGGCAGGCCCCACCCTAACTGGACTCTCAGTTTGTCTCAGTCAGTCATGGAGATTGATTGAGCCCTGTGTCCAGCAAATTGAGAGAAAATGTTACAAAATTCCTAATGGAAATGTGCATTTTTGGGTATCTTTCAAGATGCTCATTTTATATCAGGGAAAAAAGGCTTTTTTGCACCTGCACTTCAGAAATAACAGAAGTCAGCAACTTGTTAAACAACTTGTGTAGCTCTCTGGAGGAAATGAGGCTGTTCTGAGATCCTGGATATCCCCCATTCTTCCTTCTAAGTTGAATTCAGAAATCACCTCCCTCCTACCCATCTTCTGACAATTTCTTAGTATGCTAGTATCTCTCACAGGGCAGGGACAGGAGGGAAATAAATCTGTCTTCTTGCTACTTGTTTCTAACTGAAAAGGTTGGTAGAAAAAAGCTTAAAACCATTAACTAAAATGCTTTGAAAATTAATTTCAAACGATCTGTGCTTCTCCTTGCCCTGTTACAACTATTGTGACTGGCTGTAGTCCAAGGCCTAGTTCAACAGGCCCCATGTATTCATGTGTCAGCCTAAGTTCGTTCAGCAGTTACAGTCCTCCTGCACCTGCTGGGCTGTGCTAGATGGCTGGGGATAGCCACGGTAATCAAGTCCCCATCCCAGGGTTGTTCTTAAGTCTAAGAAAGTGGGCTCTTTCTTTCCTTTCTCTGCCAGGATCACAACGGTGGAAATACTGGTGGTTCTAAGTTGCTAACCCAGGAAAGGAGAAAAATCTTTTGTCCTAATTGGACTTTTGAAATAGCTTTTGTGTGCTCTCTCCTGGTTATCTAGCCTATGATGGTTCGCTCAGCAAATGTTTGAGCAAATTCTTTGCTTTGGCCTCCTGTGCCAGCCCCTTCCTCACATCCTCAGTACCAGCTCCACATGCTTGGATTCAGACTTGGGGGCCTTTAGCAGACATTCCATCTGAAAGAAGGTGGAGAGGAGTGTCTCCTGGGGTCATAAAACGGGGCTGATCCTTCAAAGAAGGAAACTTGCAGAGCTGCACAGTCTACAGGGAAAAGATGAGAAGAAGGGGGTGGGTATTTGATTTACTGTTAACAATAGTAAGAGCCAGATCTTAAAAAAAAAAAAAAAGTAGGGGTTGGGGGAGGCTGGCAGAAACTCAGCATTGCATTGGCATACTCTAGCCTCCCTGTTGCCTTTGCCCTTGGGGCCCTTGAGAATCTGTTTCTTAGGATGGGGGTTATCAAAGAGTTTGCCTCAGACAGTGGCTTCTGTTTGAGAAGTGAGGGAGCCAGTGATCCTAGAGGGAACGTCTGGCAGAGAAACAGACATACTGTAGCCTCTGGGGTGGCCCCAGCCGAGCTGGCCTAGGCAGGCTCGCAGGTGGTATCCTGGGCTACATGGTCTGCATGTAGCTGAGGCCCCTTCATCCGAACCAGATTTAGCAGATAAAAATACAGAACACCTGGTTAAATTTGAATTTCAGATAAACAACAAACAAATTCCTAGTATTATGTCCCAGTTTTATCTGGCTGCCCTATTCAGGCTTGTCTCTGCTGGCATCTGCTGTGTAGAGGCTTCCAGGCTTGGCACAGGCTGCTAGGAGCTCTCCAGCTAAATTGGATCACCCTGATTTGTTGCACTGTTTGTGCTTCTGTGGGCAGTGGAAATGACAGTGAGATATGAAGTCACTTGAGAGAAGGCAGTAACGGGAATTCAGTTTTGAAGAGCCAGGCAGGCTGACTGAGTTGGATGACTGTGGGCCCCCATTGACCTTAGCTGCTAGTGTCTACTGGGTATTTTTCCATCAGGAATTTCTAATGTGTATTTTATAGAGAGGAAGGAGGCAAAGTGCTTTTCTCATTTGATTAGTAACTTTGATTAGAAATGCAGGGTAGAGAATTCTTTGCTTTATTTGGTTGACAGATTATTTTCCTTTTGTCTTTGCTTTGCTGACATTGTTGCTCTGTGTGGTGTTTGTGGGGTGAAGGGACAGGGTGGGAGTCGGTGTATGTGTTCTGCATGTTCTTTACTGTACAGTAACCTCTGCATTTACTCTGTTTAGGATGGTTACTTCACCACCACCCCTGTCTATGGCCAGTAAATTTCTGGAATGTTCTCCCAAAGTGCCATGTGCCCCCCTTGTTCAGTCCTTCAGCGGAGCAGAAACCTCTCTCAGGTCTCCTTTCCTGGTAATGTCCTTAGCTGAGGCACAGCGTGGGGCTATCAGGAGGCAGTGGAAGTGCCTCTTCCCAGCCTTGGGGGGTGACTGAGCCAGGCCCCTTCTCCACTCCCTGCAAGGAAGGCTAAGGCGTGCCGGGTCCCTGGGTCTGCAAAGTCCCCACAGGTTTCTGTAAGTACAGGACTCCCATCCCAGCTCCTAAGTCTTGCTCTACCCACACCAGCCTCAGAATTCAGTCCCCTGGCCAGGGGTCTGAGGAAGGTCAGTCTGGCTGGAGGTGTGGTGGGACAATCAATCCAGAACATTTTGGTGATAATCCAGCATGTGGCATGAATTCTGGTTGCTGGTTGCTGTTTAAAGTCTGTGACCCTTGATTTGGGACTTTCAGTGGAAAGCATTTTAAATAGGGGTCGAGAGCCAGTAATTGGCCTTGGGGAAGGGGGCACAGGACTGGGGGAGGGGGAGTAATGTTTTGGTCTGGTGGTGGGAGAGATGTGGGTCTGGTCACAGGATGGATGTCTCCTGCTCTCTTAGACAGTATCTGTCTATGTTTCTGACCAGGAGGGGTGTTCTCAGGGTCTGGGGCATGGGATTCTGCCTGGGGATATGCAAATGGCAGAGGAGGGAGGGGTGTTCATTCCTCTCCGCCTGAGGGACCTAGCCCTAATGAGAATCCGTCAAGTGACTGGCTCCAGCTGCCTGGTGGCCTGAGTGTTCTTGAAGGGACTACATGGAAGAGCTTCAGCCCCTTCCCTTTGTGTGGTGGCCCTCAGCTTGTTCTGCCCTTGGCCAATGGGAGGCCACTTCCTGATGAATCACCTGGGAATCTGGGCCTCATACAAATGCCCCATACCCCATGCAGGGCCTCTGGGACTCTGCAGCACCTCCCAGAGCAGGGGCTGGTGAGGGGAAGCCATTGAGGGGCAGGGAGCAGGTGGAGAGATGCCCTCTGCAGTGAAGTGTAGCCTACCTAGTTTATCCAGGTCTCAGAGCTGGAGGGTTTTCAGTGGAATCCTCAGTTAAAACCTTTAAAGTGCCACCCAGGGAAGACAACAAGGTTAGGGCCATTGGTCACCCCAAATAAGGAGTGAGGAGTACTTTAGCTGCTCCCTTAGGAACAGCCAGGTTTCCAATAGAAGCTCTGGGAGGCAAACAGCCACAGAGAAGCATTAGGACTGATGGTGGGCAGGAAGGCCCAGAGCCTGGGAGGGTGGCCTGCTGGTGGTGCTGTTGCTGGGAAAAAAGACACTTTCCTCTGGGAGGTGGGCTGGAAAGTCTTCCTGAGCTGCGGCAAATGCCTCTCTCCCAAGTAGTGCCAGCCCGGAAGCATCACCCTAACTATCCGGCTGACACTCCCGCACTCAGAACGGGTCCTTGGGTGAGCTTTCTAACTGGTCAGTCAGGCACATCAGCTGGCTTATATTTTTAGGAAAATTAAACCAAAAAGGGCACTTCGAGTCCTCAAATACGAATGTTTGGGTTGTGGCCCTCTGCTGGCCGACAGCGATCATTAGCGTTAGAAAGCTCGATTTGACACAACATTGTAAAATGATTATAAATCAATAAAAAATGTTTAAAAAAAAAAAAAAGAAAAGAAAGAAAATGAAAAAAGAAAGCTCGAAAGGCACAAGAAGGATTTCGAGACTTCTTTGAAAACTAAATTTGGAAAGAGCTCAGCAATAGGGGAGGCAGGGGAGGGAAAGGGAATGGATACTGGGGGACCAGCCCAAGACTGAAGGCTCTCCAAGCACAGAGCCCTGAATTGGAACAAGCTCGCCAGGCTTCAGGGCTTGGCATTTCCAAGAGATACCACAAACCTTGGAGCTGGCCTGAAAGTTGGGCTGAAATCCCCCTTTCACCATCTGGTAATCGTGTGACCAAGGGCAAGTCGTTTGATGGATGATGCTCCCTTACTCAGAGTGGGTCTTTGGGTGAGCTTTCGAACTGGTCAGTCAGACACGTCAGCTGGCTTGTATTCATAGGAAAATTAAACCAAACCAAAAAAGGCGCTTTGATTCAATTTGCTCAGGTATAAGGCAGAGATATCAATTCCTATTCCATCAGGCTAATGGGAAGATTAAGTTAATTCATAGAAGTCACCTACCTATTGCCCGTCACACTGTGGGCCGTCAAGAAAGTTTAACTTTGGCCACCCTGCTCTCGGCCTTGTTTAGATGGATTTCTGGGCTCTAGGGATGTCCTCTGTCATTTGGCTTCTGCCCTTCACAACAGGTTTTTCACATGGGTATAGGGTAGAATCAATTACCCCCACCCCAGGGATGGCTTTTGTTTTGTTTTGTTTTTTGGCAAGAGAAAATAGGGATAAAATTAGTAAGCCAAAAATTTGCTGCTAGGGGACAGACCTTGACATGTCAAGTTCAGCTTGTGATTTGTGTTGATTCAGTGACTGCTAAACAGAGAATGCAATTCAACAAATGTTTGAGAACCTACCCTGTGCCAGGCATTGTTCTAGGAGCTGGGAACACAGTGGTGAGATGAATTGACATCCCTGTCCTCAAGGAGCTTACTTTTTACTGGGATGAGACCAATAGCAAAGGGCCTCTTCCTATAAAAATGGATCTCTTCCCCCAAGGCTGACTCAAGAGCTTTACTCAGCCATTCAGCACCTACCAGAAGCATGGGGCTGAGAGCTATGGGGTGATTGAGACTGAGGTGCAGTCCCTGCTTTCTTAAGCTCACAGTGTGGTTGGGGAAAAGAGAGAAGCAGGCGTGTGTTTGTGTGCACACAGACACATCATAATATAATAGGTAGCCCTAGGATATGCCATAAGAAAGGGCCAGATATAGAAAATGAAATGCAGGATTTCCTGTGGCTGGGGGATGCAGGCACCTTCTGCAAGTGACCAAGATCCAGACCTGCAGACGTGGAGGAGCATGGTTCGGGTGTGGCCATCCTGCCAGCCCAGAATGATGCAATGAGCTCCAGCTTGCCGCTTGGCCCCAGCAGTCTCATGCAGCTGTTAATCTCTCCTACGACCTTGAAGCAGGGGAAACAGCAGGACTCAGGTGAGTTGAGGGGCCCTGGAGCCAGGTGGAGACCTGCCAGAGGTCGCAGGCCTCTTGTTCAGCCCTTCTTGGCAGAGCAGAAGCCTGATTGTAGGGCACTCACCTTGTTTAAGAGGTGAGTATGTTGGGGAGGCACCTGGGGTGTGTGGTCCATCAGGAAGAGAGGTGAGAGTTGGTCTGCTTTGGGGGCACCCACTTGTCTGTACAAATCAGTAATTCTAAAGCTGTCTGTTGGCCTTAGGCAATGAATCCACACAAAGGCTGGCGGCCTGCTTATGTATTCATGAGTCTACCCAGGAGGGAAAAGCTCTTTACAACAAGAAAGATTATTTTTAAGAAACTCTAAATCATCATTACCTTTATCAAGAAAAGCCAGATTTTGTGCTGTGCACAGCCTTAGTCAACACATCTTTCTCTAGCTTACAGCCCCAGCTCTGCCGTTCTCAGCCCGGGTTACGTATTAGAATCACCTGGGGAGCTCTTTAAACTACTGATTTCCAAGCCCCTGCCCCCTGAGCTTCTGACTTAATTGGTCTGGGGAGGGGCCTAGGCAATGTTGGTTTTTTAAAAAGCTCCCCAGGTGATTTTCATGCCCTGGGTCAAGAACAGGGTCAAGGAGTGAAGTAGGCCTCTGGGCCTCTTTGAATGTGGACTCCCCCTCCTCCATTGAACACAGGTTTCAATAAATCACAGAGTGTCAGATATGCACTAAATAGAAAAATGAAAATTCTGACTTGTTAGGAAAAATATGCACAGTACCTAGGCCCACTGGGTCAGCTTGCCCATTGTGTACCCACCAAGGCCAAAGCCAGTCATCTAGGATGGTTTTTGATGTTGGTGGTTAAAGAGTAAAAATAGCATTCATTGAAGAGCATTATTGTGGGGATTGGAGTGTGGGGGACAGGACTGTCACATTTCCCTAGGAAGTCACCAGTAAATGGCCATCTGACAACTCTGGTTGAATCCCTGGGCCCTTATCAAGTTCCTTCCTAGCGGCCAACTTCTCTCAGCCTTCCTGTGTCCACCAGTGGTAGGCACAAGCCTTGCTGGGCTTGTCCTGAGCCTCTCCAGGGCACGTGTTCAGCACTGCTGATAACTAAGCTCCCTGGGAATGAGGGTCCAGCTCCCACTCCATGTACAGCCCCTCAAACTTCCTGCTGTGGGACTCCACACCCAGCCAGAGTGACCCTGCCTGGAGGAGAGACTCCCCTTGGATCCAACCCCTCCCCACTTTAGCACAAATGTAGCCCAGATGGCAAGTGTCATCTTGCAACTGAACCCTGGATGACCACCAGAGAAGATCCTTCGGGATATATACTAAGGAGTTCTTCAGTTTATTTCAAATATCTGGTTAAAAGGGCAACCAGATGATGGTAGAAAGCCTTTCCACTCTGGGCTTCTAGGATCCTCTGAATGTTTGTTCTGTCAAAGTCTGTGCTCTGATGACTGCAAATGACCAAGGCCAACTCTCTTTGGGTTTCTGCCTTCTGATCTTGAGCAATTCTTCCTCCCAACTCCTCCTAATTCCCCAACATTTTGTTTGTTTGTTAATAAATTTTAGCACATGCCCTTACTAGAAAGCATTGCCTTAAATAGTCAAGGATGAGTTCATTTTCCCCCATCTTTCTTTTCTGGTAGCTAAAGAACTAGAGGGAAAAAAAATACACACACATATATATATATATGTGTGTGTGTGTATATATATATATATATATATATATATATATATATATATATACATACACATATGGATATGGATATGGATGTGTGTGTATATATATTTGCAGATCATTATTAATGTCCTCTGAAACACTTCTTTCACAAGTTACATCTCATGATCATCAAAAAATGTACTGACTGAGAAGAATTATCCATTTGACAGATGATGAAACTAAGGCACACAGGCCTGAGGTCATAAGGTAGGTTGTGCAGAGCCAGATCTAGGCTCATATCCTTCCCACTCCTTCCATGTGTCCAGGGCTGGACCCAGTTTGGTGGATTGGTCAGGGAGCTGAGCTTTTAAAGCAGCTCCAAGATTCTAGGCCCCCTGGTTCCAGTTCCAGAACCAGGTTAGAGGCTTCTGGGCTCCAAAAGATGCCATTAAAGAGTATTCTGATTAGAAATGCACCCATGGAATTCAAAGTCAAGCAGAATGACCGTGCTTCTCTGTTGCTTTCAAGAAAGGCAAAAGGTTTATAGGAAAGTTAGAAAAACTAAAGGTATATTTAGAAGTGAAAGGCTGAGGAGTAGGAGAGACAATGGGTTTGGCTCCTTGGTCTCTTGGAGAGCACATTGGCAGAGCCCTTAGGGTGGAGAGCATATGGTCATGTCTGTTACTGCAGGACTGAATTTCTGTTAGAGTGACTGCTTCACTTTGTGCTGATGTGTCCAGAATGAGCTCAGACTACCCTATTTTGGAAAACTTTCCAGGCCTGGGTGGAGGGATAAAGGGTTGGTAGAGATTTATTTCATGAGAAGAGGAAGAGAGGGGAAAAGAATGAAATCTCACTCTTTTATCAGATAGTGACTACTGATTATAATTCTAGTTTTTGCTTTGGCTGCCAGGAAGCTCCAAACTAACATATGGCAACCTCTCTCCTTAAATGATTGCTATATCTTTCTGCCTTTATTCTAACTGTGCTACTTCATACATCCCACTCCATCACTACCTCAGCCGGAGGAAGTCATTCCTTCTCTGAACCTATTTAGCATTTTATCCACGGATTTATGCCTTTAGTTGTAGCTGTTGTTGGCTTCACCTCTGATAAACTATACTTGAGTACAGTGATCATGCCCTGTCCTTCTGCGTATTCTTCAAAATAGCCAGGGCTATGTCTAATACATTAATAACTACAGTTACTTGTGGAATGAATGTTGGCTAATTAGATTTAAAAAAAAAAAAAGAAAAGCAAATCTAACTATGAAGAAAAAGGAACCAATAGTTGTTCCTTTAAGAATGAAAATATCTTAATCACCAAGTGTGTTTCCCTTTTTGCTTAGCTGCCAATAGCTTCAAGGTACTTCAGTGTACAACTGTTATTAACATTGTCCGGATAGAAGGACCAGAATTGCAATAGACACACTTTTGTGTTTCGCAAGGCTCAAGAGAAATCCCAATTTCTTGGTCTTGGTCCCTGGAGAGGTTACAGTCGATCTCTGGCTCCCCAGACCTTTCCAGTGCCTGACACCTCCATCATTGCTCTGCCCCCCTGCACTGTATACATGATTTTGTGTATTCTCCCCACTTCCTCGCCACCATCAAGTCTGTGCGCCCACCGTGGGCAAGGACCCAGCCTCCATTGTTCGCAGCCCTAGGCCCCAGCACCGCACTGGCCCAGGGCGGACATCCATCAGGGAGGATGTTTGCACAGGCTGGATGCTGCCTCAAAGCCTCGGAGCCACATCCAGAGGAGGAAGCCGGCTGAGTTCTGGTATCGTTGCTGCAGCTGGTGTTGTGAATCAGGCCGACGAGCAGCGCTTCCTCTTACCCGGCTATTTCACGACACCAGGGTTGCATCATACCCATCCTCTCCAGGCGAGCCTCGTGGGACCAGGTCGGACATGGACATGGGGATGGGGTGGGGGTGGGCAGTCTGTGTATAAAAGATCATTCTCTTTAGCCCACTGGGTATCAGTCTGATCACTCCTCAGGAGCCCCTGGGGAGCTTTCCAAGAATACCAGTGCCAGCCTCTCACCCCTTTTCAGCCTCAAGCCCATAGAATCCCCAGTGCTGGGTCACGGAGTCAGCATTTGTCAGGGGCTCCAGTGTGATGGTCGAGTCCCTGTGCAGTCAGGGGCAAGTCCTAGGGCTCAGAGCTGGGCAGTTGTCTGTTCTTGTTCTTGCCTGACTGTTGCCATGGCCCCTCCCTGGCCCTATTCTTTCTTCCTGGTGCTCCTCACCACACCACTATATCACCAGATCTCTAGAAACAGATGATATCTGATTCTCCAGGACAAAGCCTGGGCTCCTACCCTGGCATTCAAGGCCCTCCTTGCCAGGTTTCCTTACTAGAAATGACACTACATTTCCCCCATAGAGTCCTCCCTATTCCTGTCTTCTCTCCAAACCCTGTCCTGCAGGGATCCATGTGCTGGTTCTGTCCGCTCTGTCTTCAAACTATATCTCGACTCCCAACACCTCTCATGACCCTGCCAACCACAGCTACTCCCTGGCCTGGCCACAACTGTCATGTACCCACCTTGCCCCCCTAGTCTTGCTCTGCCCTTGCCTTTTTCCATCCAGTCTCCACACAACAGCCAAAGAGCTCTTTGAAAAATATAAATCTGACCACCACATAACAGAACATGAAACTTCTAGCCCTGGCCTATAAGGCCTGGTGTCCCCCATTCCATGTCTCAAACCCTATCTCCTTAGTCCCTCTGCTCTGGCCATAACTGCCTCCTTGCTATCTTGAAGCCCCAACCACATTCCTACCCCAGGACCTTTGCACATGCTCTCCCTTCTGCCTGGAACCCTCACATCTGCTCACTTATGGATGGCTCCTTCTTATTGCTGGAGCTCAGCTCAAATTTCTCTCTCCCAGAGAGGCCTAAATGCCCCTCCTTAAAAAAAGAAGGAAAAAAAAGCTTTGTTTTCTTAGCAGCACTTATCACTGAATGTGTTATAATGATTGCTTGTTTACTATTTGTCTGTCTCTCCCACTAGAATGTGAGCTCCAGGAGGGCAGGTCCTCTGTCTTGTTCCCTGTGGTGTCTCCCTTGCCTAGCACAGGGCGTGGTATGCAGTAGGCACTCAATAAATGTGTAGAAACAATCCAATCCCTTTTCCGCTTCATCTCCCACCATGTGTTCCCTCCCTGTCCCCCATGGCACCGTGTGCTCCAGTCCCACTACCTCATCCCCTCCAATGACCCTGCCCTTCTGGCACTCCATGCTCCAAAACCCCCTCCATCCTTGCCTATGTCTCCCCTCCTAGCTCCCCTCTCTTCCAGGCCAGTCTCCATCCTCTTCTAGCCAGTTGATTCAATCTCCTTGCTGATGTGTCTGCCAGGCTAGGCCGTGAGTTCCAGTCCTGGTGCATAAAGGCCTGGATACCTCTGTGGCGGTGAAGACAACAGGCCGTCCTGTCTCCACCATTTCAGCCCCCTATGCTGGGGTTTTTGCTTCCAGGGAGTTTTGTGACCCTGAGTCTATCCATTCCTTTACTGCCCCTATTCTCTCTCCTCTGAGAACCAGGAGATGCCAGGGGCCCTAAATCCTCCAGCCAGGGGCTGACTCTGGACTAGTTAGTGATACCAGCACTGGTATGGATGTCATTTCCATTTGGCTGCTGGGGAGACTGAGGTTCAGTGAGGTCAAGTGCTGTGCAGAATCTGACAACTGAGATGGGAGCCTGACATCCCCTGAGACCAAATCACAGGGCTTTGCTTAGGGTTCATGAGACTCCAGTCCCGGGTCTCAGATCTGATGGCCACCTGGCAGCCGAAGCCCTGGAAGGCAGGAGTCATGTGTGACCCATACTGTGCCCCATCAAGTGTGCCTCTGTGAGCATTACTCAAAGGCAAGAAGCCTCTTTCTTGGGGGTCTGTGCTGTGGGACACAGAATTCCACTAGTCCCTTCAACTGTCCTGTTGTTAAGCCCTTAGAGGGGTCCTGCTTAAATCCCACTCCCTCCAAAGAGACTCGAAAGGGGGACAGTAAAGGCTTCTCAAAGCAGCAAATGCTCCCCCTCTAGGGCTGAGAGGGACCTTGGAGCTGACCCAGGCCTGGGAATTGCAGAGTGGGGAGGAAGTGGCTTGCTCAAGGTCACCCAGCAAACTTGTGGCCCCTCACTCTGCCGGGGGGCCCCAGTGCTGCTGGATACCAGCCCTGGCCCCTCCGGCCTCTTCCTCTCCTGAGATCTTAATCAGGAATTTTCCACAGCTGCTCCAGGGACAGGGTATATAGGGACGGTGTAAGTGGGTGTTGGGCAGCTGTGATTTTTGGCAGTCAAGAGGCAATTAAAGATCGAGAGGGTGATAAGATCTGAAAGAGCTGCCCCGAGGCCCCATGCGAGGGAAGGAGTAATTCTCAGATGGGGTAGGGGCTGCAGAGAAGGTGGAAAACTGGCCAGGACTGGGGTCCAGGCCCTGGAGTCCTCACCTTGGAGCCTTCACCCCTCTGGCAGCTGGCTTGGGGGTTGGGGACACACTCCTGCAGAAATCTCTCTGAGGAGGGGCTGGATGTCTGAGAAAAGGGTAGGCAAGCCTGGGAGTCATTACAAGGAGCCCCAAGAAGAGTCCTTTCAAAAAATGAACACATAGTAAATATATAAACTTTGCCAAAAGATGCACAAAGATCATAACATTCGGGGTTTGTCATCGAAGACCTGTTGTCCTCAGCTCATCTTCGTGCCTGGTTGAGCTGGGAAGACCCCGAGGACCTGCCTCTTGCACTGACCCCACCTTGGGGTAGTTCTGGCGGCCAGGGATTTCTCTGGCAGCCTCTCTTTGCTTCTGGGTTCCCTTTGTTATTCATTCAACAAGCATTTAATGAGGACCTGCTCTGTGCTGTTCTGGTTGTTGGGAATATCAGTGAACAGGATGGGCCAGATCTCTACCCCTGTGGGCTGGTCTTCTGACAAGTTAGATGAAATTGATGTCCCCCTTTCCAGAAAAATGCACTTTGGTGTGAAAAGTTGTCCACAGTTTTATGGGGCTCCAGGACCCCAGTGTAAGCACCCTCATCCTGGAGGGTGAGTCCCTAATTCAGTTGCTACCCTAATGCAGTCTGAGCATTTCCTCTTGTCCTGAGCCCCTGAGCCTGGAAGTGAGGGGGCAGCATAAGCCAGCCAGGCCCCGTTGCGTATTCCCAATCCACTAGTGCTGACTTACTGATTGAGGTCACAGGGCCCCAGGGACACTGAGCAGCTCAGAGCTGGTCTCTGGGGACCTAAGTGAGCTCTGAGAGCCCAGGTCTGAGAGGCAGGGCAGGGAGGGAGAGAGAATGTGTCCCTCCGTGTCCCTCCCAAGCCAAGCTCAGAAGCCTGGGGCTGGTGGTGGCCTTGAGCCTCTGTCTGTCACCTGCCTCCAGAGGACCAACTTGTCTTCCAAGACTCCAGTCAGGGGTCTGTCCTGTTCCTGGTCATCCCTGACCCTCCTCCAGGGCGTCTCTCTCATTGCGCCCTCATCACATAGCGGGGCTGGTCTTTTCCATGTCCATTTCCCCCACTAACTCAGCAACCCCGCGAGCACAGGCACATGACCACAGTCTGTTCCTGCCTCCTATCTCCACCCACGGCATAGTCGATGGTCAGTAAGGTTTATTAGGTGAATGGCTGAAAGATGCAAAATCCAGCAGGGATGACAACGAGATGAACGTTCACCTGTGAGCCTCTGGGCCACCCACCCCCAGGAAGCAGACTCTGAGACACAGGTGAGCCTGCAGGGCACCTCCATTGCGGCTCGTGAGGTCAGTAACTCTAGAGAGAAGAGAATGAAGGAGGACAGAACAGAGGGAGGAGTGGGTGCTGTGTAGACAAAGCCTCAGCTGACCCCTGGGACCTCTGGAGCTGGGGTGGCCCTTCAGAGCTGGGGGCAGGGCATCAGGCATTTGCACGCCACACCCATCATTGGAGAAGGACTCAGTAGGGGAACAGTGGCCATTGGCAAGACCATCACCATAAGGGCTGATGCTGAGACCCCTCGCAGAAGCTTGGGGGTGTCCTTCTTTTCTGACGATACATCAGACATTCACCACGCTGACTCATCTCTCCAAACCCTGACCCATTTCTGTTTCACTCCATACAACTCAAATTTCAATTCCCTCACGCTCCACCTCACCGTGGCTTAGGTGCCTCTGGTGATCAGAGTGCTGCTGCCAAGGCCACTGTGCATTCAAGGGGTAGACTTAGGGCTGTTGACAAAACTGGAGCCAGACCTGGCCCAGCGCTGGGATGGGCCTGGCCTCCTGCCCGCTGTGGGAGCTGGGCTCTCTGTCTGGGCTGGCCGGCAGGGAAGGGCTGGCTCCCTGGGCTCCACACCCTAGTGGCCCTGTAAGCAGAGTCGGGGGAAGGTGGCACCCTCTTGTCCTGCAGGCCACTGGGCAGCCACAAGCCCCAGGGGATCATCAGTCCACTGGTGGCTACAGATCACACCTGGCACCTGCTGAACTCTGATTGAGGCTACTGGTACATAAAGGCTTATACATACTGAGATGTCTTTGGGAGGACACACAAGACTGGGAGTCAGAGGTCTAAGAGAGACTAAACTTTTATATTTATGTATGTATCATTTTAAATGTCATACCATTTATCTATTCAAAACTTCTAAATACATAAAAAGTAAAACTAAGTACCATGTACTGAAATAAGAGGTTTTTGAACGTGCATAGAATGGGTCCTCAGGTCATCAGGGTCCCTCATAGGGTCCCTAAGGGTCCTCTTGCTGCATACTCCTTCCTGGGGTTTGGCTGCAGATGTCTGTTGCCCCCAGACTCAGAAGAGCCTCTCTAGGACACAGGGGCTGTGTGTGCCACCCTTCTCCGCTGAGCCAGCCCAGGCTCCCAGTCCAAGGCCAGGCTGCTATCTCGGTGATCAGTTGGTAAGCAGGACATTAGTGGGCACGTGCTCTGTCTCCCACCCCATTCAGGGACCTTGCTCACCAGCCGTGGCTGGTTTGGGCCGACCTCCTGGCCTCCTCCCTGCTCTGGGCCCAGCCTATAAAACCACCCTGTGTGTCCCCACTGACCCTGGCCCCCTCCCGACACCCAGAGCCACTATGGCAGAGCTGCCAGTGTCGGAGACACCCAGGGACCCTGCTCTGTGCAGTGGGCGCTTCACCATCAGCACGTTGCTGGGGGGTGATGAGCCCCCACCACCGGCTGCCTATGACAACAGCCACCCCAGCCACCTGACCCATGGCAGCACCTTCTACATGCGCACCTTTGGCTACAACACTATCGACGTGGTGCCTGCCTACGAGCACTATGCCAACAGCACCCTGCCCGGTGAGCCTCGTAAGGTCCGGCCCACGCTGGCCGATCTGCATTCCTTCCTCAAGGTAAACACTGTCCCGGAGGATTGGCACTTCCTTGCTGTGTAACCTTGACCGAGTTACCTAACCTCTCTGAGCCTTGGCTGTGTAATGGGGATGAACAGATGTCTTCCTCATGGGTTGAGAAACCCACATGAAATGCAGGCATGGGAGCTGTTAAAGCTCTGGACATGTGTAATGTTTATTACCCAGTCACTGGCAACCCAATCAAGCAATCTAGGGTTGCCCAGAGAGGTAATGAGCTCCTAGTCAGTGGAAGTATACAAATAGAAGCTGCAAACCCCTAAAAGAAATGGGGACAGGAGGATAGGGAAGGTCTGCATCAGAGACAGGGCTTGCTGGGCTTGCTGCCTGGGAGGCTGGAGGTGGAGAGTGGAGGGCTGGGAGCTGGTGTGTCATGACCCTGCCTGCCTGACCCTTTTCTGGGCTCCCAGCAGGAAGGCAGCCACCTGCACGCCCTGGCCTTTGACAGCCGGCCCAACCGTGAGATGACTGATGGGCTGGTGGAGGATGAGACAGGCACCAATGGCGAGAAGAACCCTGAGGAGCCCGTGCGCTTTGGCTGGGTCAAGGGAGTGATGGTGAGTAGGGTGTGAATGGGATGTCCAGGGATTGAGATGCAGAGACAGAGCTCCATTCAGGCTTGGCTCTGATTCTCAGGCCTTAGTGGCCAAGGGAGTCCCCAGACCCAGCCTGGGCCTCAGTTTCCCCATCTGCATAGTGACCTCAAATTTTCTCTGCTTTAGTGCTTCCTGACTCCCATTTACCACCCTCCCCCAGATTGAGACCTGGCCCTGGGGCAGATCTTTGTTTGGCTGCTCACCCTTCATGTGACCTTGGACAAGTTACTTAACCTGTCTGTGCCTCACTTTCCTCCTCTATGAAATGGGGGGCATTGAAAGAGTTGATAGATGTAAAATGCTTGGATAAATGTCGGCCTTGGAGTTTCCCCAAACTGTGTTCCCCCAAAAGCCACCAGAGGGCAGCACTAAACACACAAATCCACAACTGGTGGTTTCTCTCATTCTCCATGATGGGAAGGGGAAGGTTTGCTGTTTCAGTGTAGAGCACTGGGAAGTCCCAGACAACAAACAATCAAATGAATTTGGTTTTCAAGACATTGTGGGACTTAACAGAAGGGATCGCATAGGATCTAGGAGAAAGCTTTAGTCCTGTTCTGGGAGCCAGGAGGCCTGGGTTCTCACCTTAACTCTGCCAACTGCCTGCTGGCTGTTCCTCTCTTTCTCCATCTGAACTGTGAACCCTTTTTTATCCTCAGAGGCCCATATCCAGGGTCTGGATATCCTCCCCCAGACTGGGGTGGCCAGAGCCTGGTGTGGGCCCGTTCAGTACCTCAGAGCATATGGAGGGCCTTAGAAATCTCCCAGGCCTAGAATTTTGAATCACTATGTTGTACACTTGAAACTAATGTAATATTATAAATGAACTATACCTTAATTTTAAAAAATTAAATTACATTAAACTTAAAAAGTTTTAAAAGACTGAAATGAAGAAACAAAACTCCTGGGCTTGTAAATACCACATGTCCCACCCCAAGACTTGACTGGGGCCAACGACACCAGCCCCTCCCACATGGGAATTCCAGCCTCAGCTGTGGCCTCTGGCTTTGCTTTAAATTTGGAAGCTGAAGTCACAGCAACCTGAGCCCTGATTTCTGCTTGTATGTGGGGCATGGGCTCAGCCGGCTTTTGCTGAGTTCCCTATAAATGGCACGCTCTGGGTCAACAGCTGGCCACTGGGCCATGGTTGGAGCTGGCAGCCACAGGACCCTGGGCTTAGAGTGGGCTGAGGAGTGATAATGCTTGCTGCACATCCTCAGGCTTCGATGGGAGGAGGGCAGGAGAGTGGTGGGAGGGACAGGTGGGTCTCTGGGTACCCCCCACCTCCCTGCCCTGCAGAACCAGAGAGGCATTGAAGTGGGAACCCACCGAAGTGGGCGAAGCAAAGAAAGAGCCCAGGTGTCCCCTAGGTACCCGATGCCATGCCATGACTGGAGACAGGGACTTGTGCGTTTGGCCTTGAGGTATCCAGCCCCCCCAGGTGGCCTCTGACCTCCCTCTCCTCCCAGATCCGTTGCATGCTCAATATCTGGGGTGTGATCCTCTACCTGCGGCTCCCCTGGATCACGGCCCAGGCGGGCATTGGTGAGTGCTGCCTCCAGGGGGAGGGGGAAAGTGTGCTCCAGGCCCCACAGGAGCAGCCTTGAACTTCAGCTGCACAGCCCACGGGCCCCTGCAGTGACAGAGGGCAGGGAAGTGTGGCTGAGGCTCACTGGACATGGAGTCAGCAGGTCTGGGGGCTCTCCCTGGCTGGGTCTGCCTTCAGTAAGTCACTTAACCTTTTGGAGCCAAATTTCTCCTGCAGAGCATCTGGGTTAGAAACTTGCACTGTGGACAGACCAGATGCTAGCTCTGTCCCATGCTGTGTGACCTTGGACAAGTTCTTAACCTCTCTGAGCCTTGGTTATCTCATCAGTAAAATGAAGACGATAACTGTCCCCACCTCACAGACCTATTGTGGGGTTCCTCTGTCGCACATAAAACAGCACAGGGTTTGGCACCCAGAGGTGCTCATAAAGTGCTAATGATTATTTTTTATCATTAAAGGAGGATACCTTCCCTTCCATACATAATGATCCTTTACATGTTGGCTCATCAGCTCCCTCAGAATATACCAGGAGGTAGACAGAGACCCATTTTTCAGATGAGAAAAAATGAGGCTCAAAGGAGGGAAGCGACTTAAGTCACCTCCCCACCCACTCCTACAGTCCTGACCTGGATCATCATCCTGCTCTCAGTCATGGTGACCTCCATCACTGGCCTCTCCATCTCGGCCATCTCCACCAATGGCAAAGTCAAGTCAGGTGGGCCCCACCACAGCCCCCTATTGCTGGACCCCACCCCACCCCTAGGGTCCTCCTCTTGTAGGTCCCCCAGTATTTACCCCAGGAACAGATCTCTGAACCCCTCCCAACCCCCAACCCCCACCCAAAAGGGGACACCCCAGGTTGCTCCTTCTGGTTCCAGACGTAGATTCTGGGCAGGCTCTCCACACCCATGGGATGGCCTCAGTTATCTCTGGTGCCGTGGAGCCCCTGGGGCCCATGCTCACCCTGTCCCAGCCTCAGCTGCTGCCTGCCCCAAGTGCACCCGGCCAGCTGACCCCTCTGGCTTCATGGCTCCTGACTCTGCCCCCATAGGTGGTACCTACTTCCTCATCTCCCGGAGTCTTGGCCCAGAGCTTGGGGGCTCCATCGGCCTCATTTTTGCTTTCGCCAACGCTGTGGGTGTGGCCATGCACACTGTGGGCTTCGCAGAGACAGTGCGGGACCTGCTCCAGGTGAGGCATGGGTTGGACCCAGGCAGAAGGAGCCCAGGCAGCTGCTGCATTCTCCTCCACCCCATCTGGGCCAGGCCTTCCTGCCTCTCTGCCCAATTGTGCCCATCATGGACCAAAGTTCTAGTCTGACCGCTGTGGGTGACCATGAAAATCTCATCAAATAAAGACTGTTCCCAGAAGTCCCCTGCAGGGGTGTGTGTTGCCTTTAGGGCCAAATTGCCCAGGCCCATGGAGGGCCTGTTGACAGGGAAGGGGTTTGAGTTTGTGTTTTCCCATGAGTGGGCACCCATAAATGAGATGAATCAGGGTGGAGGGGTCTGCAGGGGTGGGGTGTTCGGGGGCAGCACGCAGCCTGGCCCATCCCCTCCCCCAGGAGTATGGCTCACCCATCGTGGACCCCACCAATGACATCCGCATCATCGGCGTGGTCACCGTCACTGTGCTGCTGGCCATCTCCCTGGCTGGCATGGAGTGGGAGTCCAAGGTGAGGACAGGATGCTGGAGAGGGATGTGGGCATGGTCAAGTGCAGAAGCGGGAGTCATGGAACCTGGTCCCAGTCCTGGTTCTGCCTCTTGTATGTATTAGCTAGGCTTTAAGTTCTGCTGCTGTGACGGAGACCCTAAGGAAGGGAACCTTAAACTAGAGTCATTCGTTTCTCTCCCATGTAACAGTCCAGGGAGCCAGGCACCCAGGCGCCTTTCAGCCTGTGGCCTCTCCTTCCTCGGGGTGTAGCCCTCACCCTCCTGGTCCGTGACGGCCCCCTCTGTGTGTCCCCAGCCCAGTCAGCAGGAAGTGGAAAGAGGGTGGAAAAGGAGAGAAACCCCTTCCCCTTTCCTTTTCCAGCCCAGCCTGGAAATCTACATCCCATTGGCCAGAACGGGGCCCATAGCCACATCTTGCTGCAAGGAGGGCTGGGGAAAAGTGTTCTTCACCTGCACCTGTCCCCTGCCCCAAATCAGAAGTTCAGCACCCTGTAACAAGGCCAGAAGAGATGTGGGGCTGCAGCTGGCAGGCTTGGCCAGCCCTGGCCCCCGCCACCTCTCCTCTCCCTCGCTCTGACCTCCAGTTCTGTCACCTCCTCACAGTTCCTTGAGTGCACCAAGCTTATGCCCTCTTCATTCTGCTGCTCTCTCACCCTACTCCTTGAAGACCCTTGAAGACACCTTCCCAGGCCACACTGCTATAGTAGCCCCAAGCCAGTCCTCATGACACCCCTTTTTCTCGCTCCAGATTCATCTTCCTTGTTTATAAGCAAGACAAGAGACTCACTATAGCACCAGCTCCTAGCACAGAGCCTGTGGCATGATGGGTGTGGAATGAATGAATGGACAGATGGGATAGTGAGGGACCTGTGGCAAGTTCTTCCTGGCTGAGGCTCCCTGAACAGGCGGGCCCAGACCATCTGACCTCTAGGGTCCTTTACCCACAGGCCCAGGTGCTCTTCTTCCTCGTCATCATGGTCTCTTTTGCCAACTACCTGGTGGGGACGCTGATCCCCCCATCCGAGGACAAGGCCTCCAAAGGCTTCTTCAGCTACCGGGGTACGTGCGGGTGGGGCCCCTGCCCATGGCTCCAGGGACAGGGAGAGTCTGCCCACAAACTAGTTCATTCTGTGGGCACTGGGAGGATGGCACCCCAACTCCCATAGCCAGGAGCTGCCAGCGGAGCCTCTTGCCTGCCCGGCTGGCCCAGTGAAGGGGGCCAGGCCATCCAGGCAGCCCTGACTCAGGCCTTGCTTTTCCAGGGGACATTTTTGTCCAGAACCTGGTGCCTGACTGGCGGGGCATGGACGGCAGCTTCTTTGGGATGTTCTCCATCTTCTTCCCTTCAGCCACGGGCATCCTTGCAGGAGCCAACATCTCCGGGGACCTCAAGGTGAGCAGGACGCCCATCCCTCCCACTTCCTGGCCCTCTCCTACGAGGATGTCCCTCTGGGCACTGACCTTGACACTGAGACCCTAGGGCCAGAGCGTCTAAAACCCAGTTCAGCTCAGCTCAATCCAAGCCAACCCAAATCCATCCCACTTGTCCCCCTCAATACTGAGGTTGTTGATTGGCACCACTTCACTCTAGCCCTTGAGAGCCACCCCAGAATGGGCTAGTCTCTACCCTTGTCCTGGGACTCTCAGCCTAAGGGGAAGACTGACCCAGCTTGACCTTCCAAAACTCTGACAGGACCATGCACACATTCCCAGGGCTCTTCACTACCTTGATGAGGGCAGGCTCCTTGGCTCAGTATTTAAGGCCCCAGCCCACTGTCGCCACTTCCATGACCCTGGTCCCTGGCCCGAGGATCTTCTGCTTTGCCCCCATTGCCCTGGCCCGAGGATCTTCTGCTTTGCCCCCATTGCCCTGTCCCTCCTCCACACCTTTGCCTCTGCTGTGCTCTCTACCTGGGGCTTCCTATCCTCATTTCTTTACCTTGAAAAGTTCTGTTCCTCTTGCAGATTAACACCTCCATCCGTCCATCTCTCCCAGCCCTTTTGTCAGAGTCATGGGTCCCCTAGTATAGTGATGTCAAGCCACTTATGTCTCTGTCCTCCCACATCTGGAGAATTGGGGCCTACCTCTGTGTCCCCATTCCCAGCTAGGAGTCTGACACATACCAGGTGCTTGGTGCCTATTTGTTGAGTGTATCGTGGTGAGATGTGGCAAATGGGAAGTGTGAGAGCAGAAGTACAAAGTGCGGTAAAGTTGGGGGAAGCACAGACTGATGTTGGCAGGTGCTCCAGCAAAACTTCTGAGTGGAGGCTGGGCTGGAGCTGAGCTCTGAAAGACGAGAAAGTCAGTGGAGTCTTTGCCAGTGGGAGGTTATGAAAGCAGATGGTACACAAGTGAGGATGAATGGTGAGGAAACTGGCTCTGTACTGGGAACCCTTAACCTCCATCTCCAGTCCTACTTGAAAGGTGCTCCTTGGTGCATTTTCTTAAATGAATTAAGAATTGCGCACTGGCAGCCATCTCGAACCCCAGCCAGGCTCTAACTGGGTAACCCCCTGGGTGGTGCACAGTGGGGCCTAGAAATCAGAGAGGGCCGTGTTTGCCAGCTTTTCTCTCTTCTCTGGGGTGCAGCCACCAGGGGCCTGTTCTACCTGCCCTGAGGTCCCTGTAGAGCTCAGGCTTCTGCTCAGATGGCCGAGTTCCCCTCCCGGCCCAGTTATGGATCATCATAGCCTAGGGATTTATCTAGACACTTTATCACGTTCTTAGGTTACCGATAGGCCCAGTGAGCAGGTGTCAGGGCCGGGCAGCTGTCTCAGAGCTGGGCGATGAGGGGGGGGGGCACCTTCTGTCCTAAATGCCCTCAAGTCCTAAAGGGGCCCTTTCCTCCTGGATCTGGCCCCTTGCCTGTCCCGTGAAACAGTATATCCTCAGCGGAAGAACAGCTCCTGTTCATATGGACTTTATGCAAGTCCCTTTAAAACTCTCTGGGCCTCAGCTTCCCCAACTGTAAAATGGGACACACAGAGCCCCTGCTTCACAGGATAGGGAGTGAGTGAACATTCAGCATGCTAATCTACATAAAGTGCTTAGAACAGTGCCCAGCACAGAGGACATGCTAAGGGCTGGTTGTCAAAGTTGATGTCATTTTTACCACATGGCCGGCACAGTGCCTCCTTCTTTATAAACATTATCTGCGGGGCAGAGAAGTAGGGAGAGAACCCCTGGGTTGGGGGCAGAGAAGCAATCTGAGAATTGGGTGAGTCTGAGGCCGTAGACCGTGTGTAGTTGGGACCGAGCCACCTCAGGCTCGGCGAGCTGGGCCCTCCTTACAGCTCCCTGGCTGGTGGGGGTGCCCCAGCCACTTCTCAGGAAGCTATGTTTGAGGAAGTACGTGGAAGAATGAAACACATGAGTGGGTGTGAAGGTCTGCTATTACTGCTAGGAAAACACCAGCAGAGTTCTTTCTCAGATAGGAAGCAGCGAGTTTGGGGCTTGTCTGTATATTTATTGCTGTAGAATAGGACAAATCAATTCATACAAAATAGTGATTATAGGCAGCGAGCCCAGGCAATGAGCTAGGCCCTGGTCTAGGAGCTTGGCAAGGATTAATTTGTTTCGCCAGCATCCCTGTGAGCCTGGAGGGGCCAAGGTGTGGGAGGACATGCACGCTGCCCAGCGATTACCTGAAATTGCCCCCAGGAAGGCTAAATTGGGAGCCCTCCACCCTCACACCACCCTTCACTGCCGCCCTGGCAAGCATTGGCCAAGGGTCCTCGAGGACCAGGCCGGGGCTGCTCAGAGCTCCTCTCCCTGCCTCAGGTTCCCAGGGCCTTGGATGTGGTCTCAGCTGTCACCTTGGTTGTGTCCCGACTTCCTCTGTGGGTCCTCAATCTCGAGGTTCCTTCCTCTCAGCCCCCCCTGAGAGAGGGGCTCTGAGGAGCCAAGGTCAGGGGTTGCTGCCCCACCCCAAGAGTGATGAGGGCAGGGCCTGAGAGGAGTCCTGCCCTGATGTCCTGTCTCCCTCCCTCCTCCAGGACCCTGCTGTAGCCATCCCCAAGGGAACGCTCATGGCCATTTTCTGGACCACTGTCTCCTACCTGGCCATCTCGGCCACCATTGGTAAGCAGCCGGCCTAAACTGCTGGTGGGGCATGGGGGGCGTAACAGGGTGCAGCTCAGCTATCTAACAGGAAGAGCTGGGCCCTGAGAACATGGCAACTCCAGGAAGTGGAGCTTCAAACTTTATTCTGGGGGGCACCTTGGTAGCAATCAGAACATCTTCATGGGGGTATAGTTTGTGGTGGAGATGGGAGTGGGTCAGCCCAGGTTCCTCTGGTCCCTTCATACCTCAGGTTACAGATTCAAGGGTGTGAAAATCCTATGGAAAAAATCATGCTCCAACTCTACGAATAATAATAAAAACAATGATGAGGAAGAAGAGGAAGATGATTCTAGCAACTGACTTATTACCATGTACCCAGCCCTTTACGTGCCTTATTACATTTAATATGGGCACTGTCATTTCTGCCATTTGACAGAGGAGAAACCAAGGGCCCAGAGAGGTTAAGTGACCTGCCCAAGGTCACACAGCCTGAGTGGCAGAGCTGGGCTTTGGACCCAGGCCTGGGCTGTTGACACTTGCCTCTCACTGAGCTCCTCACACATGCTCTTGCTCCTAGTAATTACCTTGTGAGATGAGCTGCTCACAGATGGCCAAGGGACATGGGTCAGGTCGCAGCCGCTCAGGGTCTGGGACCTGGGATTCCTCTTTAAGGAGGACATTATGACCTTAGACAGGTTACTTTAGCTCCCTGAGCCTCTGCAGAATAGTGATGACAGCAAAAGTAATAGTAATATTTGCTTCCCAGGAGTGTTGAAGTACTTAACACAGGGCGTGGCTCATCCGAAACGCTCCTGCATGGTAGCTACTCTCCCTGTGGTTATTATCGATAGCGTTGCTATTATTACTACAAAGGAAAGAAAGATCTGGCCCATCAGCAGCATCTTGCCCTCTGCAGAGGTGGCCAGCATTTTCCGGGTGGGAGGGGAGCAGAGAAGAGGGGAGGAAGACCTCCCCACACCCTCCTGCCTCCTCAGGTGCCTGTGTGGTTCGCGACGCCTCCGGGGTCCTGAATGACACGGTGACTCCTGGCTCGGGGGCCTGCGAGGGGCTGGCCTGTGGCTACGGCTGGAACTTTACCGAGTGCACCCAGCAGCACAGCTGCCGCTATGGCCTCATCAACTACTACCAGGTACGCGCGGCCCCTTCCAGGAAGTCAGCCCCCGCAGGGAGTGCCAGGTGGAGGCTGGGACAGTCTGGGGTGCACAGGGTCTGGGGGTCTGGCTTGAGGCTTGGGGACAGAGGTTCAGGTAAAGGTCCCTGGGCTCAGTTCCTGCCCCTATGGGCACTGGGTGCCCAGTGAGGGTTGCAGACACAGGTGGAAGCTTCCAGACCCAGCTCTGGCCTGCAGGGGGCACTCCCAGTAGGGGTTCCGGGTCCAGCCCCCCACTATGGGACCCTGAACCCCATGTCCTTGCAGACCATGAGCATGGTGTCAGGCTTTGCACCCCTGATCACCGCTGGCATCTTTGGGGCCACCCTCTCCTCAGCCCTGGCCTGTCTCGTCTCTGCCGCCAAAGTCTTCCAGGTGAGGGGTCGGGAGGGTCTAGGAGGCCCAGGTGACTGCTACGAAGGCCTGGAGATGTCATGTGACCCAGCGTCTAGACTGAAGGAAAAGGAGCTGGTAAAGCCAGCTCTTGCAGGAAGCAGCCCCCTTCCTGCGGTGAGCTGTGAAGAGAACCCACATTTCCTGCCCCACACGTTCCCTGTGCAGCATCCTGTCTGCAACCTACCCTCCCAGTTTCACTCCAATGCGCTTGGTCCCTCTCATTTTTGCCCTTTTGCTGTCTCCATGGTGAGGTGGGGAGGGCAGGCGATTATGCCCATTTCACAGGGACAGAAGCCAGGACCCAGATCAGGATGTGCCCTGCTGAGGTCACAGAGAGAGCAAGGAGGGGCTGGGGTCCAGGTGGCCACAGGGGAGGGGACGGGGCAGGTCCTGGCTAGGGGATGAGCGAGTCGTCCTGTGCCCCCAGTGCCTGTGTTTGGACCAGCTATACCCACTGATCGGCTTCTTCGGCAAAGGCTACGGCAAGAACAAGGAGCCAGTGCGCGGCTACCTGCTGGCCTACGCCATCGCTGTAGCCTTCATCATCATCGGTGAGAGGCTGAGGGGCACCCAGGGCCACACTTTTCCTGGTGAGGGCCACGGGTCAGAACTCTACCCACTATTCCTGGCTCTGCATTCCTATGTCCTAGAGCTCAGACCTCCCTCCCCAGGTCTGAATGAGCCCCCAGGACACATTTGGAGCAAAGGACAAGCTGACTGACTCCTCCTCAGGAACAGATACAAACAACTGGATCACTGTCTCTGTAGGTGTAGAAACTAGCCCAACACATTTCTCAGATCTTGAGCTGCTAGAAGCCTTGGGTTCCAAGGTAGGGGATGCCCTGGGAGAAAGATTCCAGTTAATCAGTTAGTGACTGACTGCCAGTTGTGTGCCTTGGGAAAAATTACTTCACTACCCAGAGCCTCAATTTCCTCATCTGCAAAATGGGAGCAGTAGTGCACAGAGGGTGTGTCACCAATGGGCAGGAAGAGAACACATATATATGCACACATATGCACACATTCACATACACACACTCATGTGTGCACACACCCCAGTTCTTTCTGATTTACTTAGCCAATGAAGCGGAACTTGCTAGGAGAGAGGTGGCCACACCAAGCAAGGGTAGTGGCTGTGCCTTGGCACAATGACCCCTGGCCCCTGCTCTCTATGCAGGAATGGGGCTGGAATCAGCTGCTGGTGAACCTCCCCAGGCTGCGAGACAGCTTCCTCCCCCCATCACCAACCCATGAGGCTTACCCTACTGGTCTAGTCACTTCCACTCAAGTGCGCCTTTCTGGACACTGGGTACCCCTGGATCCTGCACCAGATGAAGAGGCAGCAGGGCCACCCCCAGGGGATGGAAATGCCTAGTGAGACCTGGTGCTCCTGGATGTTCCCTGCTCGCCCTGCAGTCCACCCCTGACTCGGATTTAATGTCCTTTTTACCTGGTTCTGACTGGGCTTCAGACAGAGAATCATGATCTTAGGTGCCCTGGGGCAGGGTTCTTCTGGGGGTTCAACTGACTCACGTACAGAAGGCCCGGCACATAAGAGGTGCTCGTCTTGCTTTGAGATCCCGCAGAAGCGGGCCCAGAGACAAGGATTCATGTGCAAAAGTGTGTCTGGGGGTGCTGGGGTTGCAGCGGGGCAGGGGGCCTGTGAGAAAGTCAGGGGCCTGTGACAGCAGGTTTCAACTGCTGATAAAACCACGATACAGTCTCAAGGTTTCAGATAACAAATGACCTGTGTTTTAGGTCACATTGTAAAACACATTTCTTGTGATTTGTGGCAGCCCACCGTCTTTGGTCATCCCGTAGCCTGGCAGGGTCTACTCTCACACTGCTTTCTGTCCTCTTAAAAGCTGGCAGTTTACAGTTTACAAAACAGAAGCCTTTGAGAGTATAAAATGATGGCCCCACATCACAGATGAGAAAGTTGAGACACACTGAGCCTTGTTGGCTTGTCTGGGGTCCCCTTACCCTGTGAGGGAGGGTACCAGGGGCTCCTTGGTGGAGTTGCCCAACAGAGTGTCTCCTCTCTCCCCTGGGTCCCTGAAGCTGAGCTCAACACCATCGCCCCCATCATCTCCAACTTCTTCCTGTGCTCCTACGCCCTCATCAACTTCAGCTGCTTCCATGCCTCCATCACCAACTCACCTGGTAAGCTAGCCCCTCACCCCTCCACTGGAGGAGGCAGCCAGGGCTGGGATATGGAGGAGGGAGTGGAAGCATGGATGCAGGTGGGCAGCCCAAGGTCACCTCTCAAACTGACATCAGTTAAAGGGACCATTCATATCATAATCATAGTAATAACAGCTATCCTTTATCCAGCACTTACAGTGTATACTGTATGTGGATTCATACAGTTTACGGTGTGCAGAGACTTTTCTAGTGCCTTTTACATGAGTCAGGAGCCTGACTCCCCAGAGAGGGAAGAGAATTGCCAAAGTCACAGATAGGGCCGCTGCAGGTTTCACATTGCACAACTCCAGGGGGCCCCACTCATAGATGTCATAGATTTGTATGTTTATTATGAAAAATTTCTGGCAGATGGCAGTGAAGAGTTTGAGGAAGACTTTTTCTAATTAGCCCAAAATGCCATGGGCTTGTCCCCAGGCCTCCTTTTCCCTAGACCATGGGCCACGGTGCCTTGGAGTTGTGCCGTGGGGTGGCTCTGGCATGACCTGCATGTGTAGAGTCAGGCAGAATCATGTCCTTCCCGTCCATCTCACCCCCTCGGTCCCATGCAAGCCACAGAAGCCAGTGCTGCTGCTGAGGTCAGACGTCCTGCGGCCGTATTTGGCTGGAGCTGGACGCCTCCTCTGTGGTGCAGCCTGTTTACATGGCAGAATGCCAGCCAAGGCAGGTGTGTGGCCCTACTGGAGTCGGGGGCACAGGCTGGGACTCCAGCCCTGGGCACTAAGGGCCTTGTCACCCAGGCCCTGCCTGGCTGCACTGGCCCGGGAGGAAGCTCCAGAATGCTGAGCATATCCACTGACCTGTGCCCCCCCCGCACAGGGTGGAGACCCTCATTCCGATACTACAGCAAGTGGGCAGCACTGTTTGGAGCGGTCATCTCCGTGGTCATCATGTTCCTTCTCACCTGGTGGGCGGCCCTCATTGCCATCGGCGTCGTCCTCTTCCTCCTGCTCTACGTGATTTACAAGAAGCCAGGTGTGCGGTCTCAGGCTGCTGAGGGGGTCAGGTGCCCCTTCTCTCCCTGAGGCTGTCAAACTGTCCTGCCCATCAGCTCAGCTAGAGGGCCTGCACCGGGCTCTGTGCTCTCCAGGGCCCTGCTCTGACCCTCCAGCCTCATCCCTCCCACAGGGTGAGGAGTCTGTGGGAATGTGCTCACTCAGAGCCCACACCTCCGCTTCTAGACCACCTTCCAGACACCCAGGACCCTGGAATTGCCTGCCCAGGTCCCTCCTCCTGAGTGTGGCCAGCCCGCTGGTATGCACACCAGACCAAGGGCTGCCTGACTGAAGAGCAGGCGGACAAAGCTTGGACACATGGGCAGGAGTGTCTCCATGCACGTAGGCAAGGATCCCAGGGGTGACAGCAGTCAGGAGGTGGGATGCAGAACTTCAGGAAAGCCTAGAATTCTAAACTTTGACCTGGCCTTCTAGATCATTGTGGAGGTCTGTTTGTCAAGGGAGGAGAATATTTTGTACAGTTCAATAACTCAATTTGTAACCTTTAAATGTGTCGCCATATTGTATGTGCAAAGGTTAGGAACAGATCTGTAGGCTGTCTATCTGATCCCATGGGTGCCTGGTTCCTAAAGAAGGCCAACATTCCCTCCTTTCTGTGTGTCTGGTTTCTCCCGAGACCTCTAATCTTGCACTCCCCCCACCCTCAGAGGTGAACTGGGGCTCCTCGGTACAGGCCGGCTCCTACAACCTGGCCCTGAGCTACTCAGTGGGTCTCAATGAGGTGGAGGACCACATCAAGAACTACCGGTGAGTTCGAGCAGCCTTGGGGCTGCCTGGGATGCAGGGCTGCCCTGACCCTGCTCTGGGAGCTCCAGTCCAAGACCTGTCACCTGACCAGCAGACCCCCTCTCAGAGAGGAAACAGGGGTGGAGGAGCACTGCCCAGCAGTCAGGAGACCAGGGTTGAGATTGCCTGTGGGGACCAAGCAAGTCTAGGAACCTCTCTGTACCTCGGTTTCCACAGGGGAATATGCTCTTCAAAATGCGAGGGGCAAAACAGTCATCTCTCGGTATCTGCGGGGGATTGGTTCCGGCTTCCCACCTCCCCACCCCTCCACCACCCCGCTTAAATACCAACATCCGCGGACGCCAAATTCTCTTGTATAAAAAGGCCTAGTACCTTGGTCTTTGGTATCCATGGTTCCACATCCGAAGATTCAACCAAGTGGAGGAAAATTGTGTGCCCAGGACCCCCTTCCCACTGGATCATAATGTTAATAATTGGCTGTTTCTATTTATGTTGCATCACTGTGCAAAGTGCCTTACATAGCCTCACCACAACCTTCTGAGGTATATGAAATTACTAACCCCATTTACAGATGAGAACACTGAGACACAGAGAAGTTAAGTAACTGGCCCCAGGTCACACAGCTGGTGAGTGGCCAATTTTGTCTGGCCCTAACTGAGTCTGGTATTGGCCCTTAACCACACCCCTCTCTGCCTCTCCACCCAGAGGCTGACTCACCCACCCAGGTGACACAGTGATCTCGTAAGCAGTCTTTATTCTTTTCACACCATGCTGGGGGCTGGCCAGAGCAGGACTACCAGTTGGAGCAGCAAGAGTGTGATTTGCCCAAGTGGAGCATTTGGTGGCCTGAGCAGGAAGGGTGAGGGACACCCAGTGTGGTGACCACCAAGAGAGTTGGGAGGTCCCCAAAAGTCGCCCTGGAGTCACAGATGGGAAGATAAGGCCACAGGGTGGTTCACTTGTATAGAAAGGGAGTCCTGGGAGGTGGCAGAACTCCCAGGGTGCCTGTATTATGCATCCAGACTCCAGGCTCTGTCCTGATGGCTCATGCCCTTTTCCCTTCCCTTCCTCAGCCCTCAATGCCTGGTGCTCACGGGGCCCCCCAACTTCCGCCCAGCCCTGGTGGACTTTGTGGGTACCTTCACCCGAAACCTCAGCCTGATGATCTGTGGCCATGTGCTTATTGTGAGTGCCCCCTGCAGGTGGGGCGGGGCTGTGCTCCTGGAGGAGCCTCTCGTCCACTGAGGGTGGGAGGAGGAGCAGAGGAGTGGGGATGGGGATGGGGGTTCTCTCTCCTTCCCTGTCCCTATCACTGGCTTCTCC
Organism: Camelus ferus; assembly: GCF_009834535.1. Lineage (NCBI taxonomy): Eukaryota > Metazoa > Chordata > Mammalia > Artiodactyla > Camelidae > Camelus > Camelus ferus. Next base: position 35,963,058 of record NC_045704.1, read on the forward strand.
CCGCTGCCCTGCCTCTCATCTGCTCCATCCATCTTCCTCCCACCCCTTTCCTCCTCCTCTTCTTTCCCTCCCCTAATTCTGTAAAAGAAAACCAGCACCTCTGGGTGCTGCTGAGCCCAGGGGACAGCCTCCAGGGCAGGAGAGGGGCTACATCTCTGATGTCACTGCCCCTGATGTCACCTGCCCCCACGACCTGCAGGGACCCCACAAACAGAGGATGCCTGAGCTCCAGCTCATCGCCAACGGGCATACCAGGTGGCTGAACAAGAGGAAGATCAAGGCCTTCTACTCCGACGTCATTGCCGAGGACCTCCGCAGTGGTGTCCAGATTCTCATGCAGGTTGGCCTGGGGCTTCCCCCCAGGACTTATTACTTGGTGCAATAATCTGGAAGGTAGGATGCCCTGAAGGGCTAGTTGAAGCCCCTTTGGCTACAACTGGAGTCCCATCTTTCGTGCCTCTCCAGAGGTGCTGATTCAGGGCACTTTCTCCAAGTGCCCAGGACCAAGGGAAACTGACTTGGAGGCGTGTGGAAACTGAATGACATATCTCTTTTTTATTGTTGTTTTTTAAAGATATAATTTACAGACAGCAAAGTGAAATAGTGTATAATTTGATAAATGTTTACATAACCGCTACTCAGATCAAGTTCTAGAACATTCCACTGGACAACTCATTTTACTGCTAGATTTCCCCATCTGTAAAATGGGATACATGGGGAAATAACAGTTGTTAATTCTGAGTCAACATAGGGAAATCCTTCTCAACAGTTTTCAGTATTTCTCAAAATTAAAAAGAAAAAGTGTATGAGGTCTTCTTTTTGGAGTATAAAAGTATTTTGGGTGTAGATCGAGGTAATGGTTGTACAACATTGTAAATGTATTAAATGCCACTGAATTATACACTTTAACATGGTTAACTTTGTTATGTAAATTTCACATCAAAAATTTAGAAAAAGATTTTAAACATTAAAGAAAAGTGAAATAGAAAAGATGTATGGATTAGATGACCCAAGAATACTCCAAACTTGACATCCAAATCCAAGTCCCTTGTTACAAGAAATAATGTACCAGAGAAGCAGGAGCTGGGATGATCCCAGGACTGGGATGCGAGAGTCCAGCCATTGGCCCCGGTGTGGAGAGGCCACAGGGGATAACTTGCTGGAGCCTCACCTTTTTTGTGGGTGTATCCAGGTAGACGGGACCCTGAACTGGGGGATGTATTTCCTGAGCCCCCAGCACATGTGGAGAGGCCAGGTGGGGCTGAGTCAGAGCCCTACCTTAGTCACAGAACAGAGCCCCTGTGGGCACACAGCCTGACCCTTCACCTCACCCCCACCCCCTGGCAGGCCGCAGGTATAGGGAGAATGAAGCCCAACATCCTGGTGGTCGGATTCAAGAAGAACTGGCAGTCAGCTCACCCGGCCACAGTGGAAGACTACATCGGCATTCTGCAGTGAGTGAGGGAGTGAGGGAGGCAGGGCCTGGGGTCTCCCTATTTGGGCCTTTGGAGTTTTCCAGTCCTTGGGAAGTAAAGAGGAAGCAATACTATAAGACGCTGAGTCCACTGGCCCAAAGCTGAGGAAGAGACAGACAGACTAAGGGTTCCCCACTCTGACCTATGAGTCATAGACACCAAGATGGGCAGGGAGCAAGCAGGTAACAGTGAAGTGGGCCAAGTGGGACATTAGAGAGCAGTGAGGGATTGTGGTGAACTAAAGAGAACAGCCGTTACTTGGCTCCAGCCAGTTGTGCCCAGGCAGAAATGTGGGCACAGTGTTGCCAGATATTCCAGTTTTTCAGGGAAATTGAAATTGTGAGTTTTTAGGTGAAAACTGAGCCAGAATTGAAACCAGGCCTCCAAGGAAGTGACATGCTTAGGGAATAGGACTGAGAGATAAACTACCTGAGGATTTCAGGGTTAACTCCAAACCCTTTCTCCTTCAGCTCTTGCTGGGCAAGTTCCAGAGAATGCCTGCCTGAGTTGTTTTTCTGAGTTGATGTAGTAGAGAGAGGCAGTGTGCAAGAGCATTTAAAGAACATGAGGCTGTGTTGGCGACCCGGGACTTGCTTCCTGGTCTGCTGTGAATCAGCTGTATGACTCTGAGCAGTGCACCTCAGCTGCCTCCAGCAAAATTACAACAGGAGGTGGTGGATACCTGCCCTCCAGGACCCTCCAGCTTCAACTTTCCAAAACTCCAAATTGCTGGTGCCAGAGATGTGTAATTAATGAGTCCAGAGAGGGCAATGCTTAGCCTATTAGATCAAGCCCTAATGGTGAGCTCTTTTGTCAACCAGGCAGTAAAGAGTCTTCTAGACATTCCACAGAGGTAACCTATCACTGCCTTCATGAGTGAGGACGTTCCTTTGTGCGTTCCTGTCCTCAGGGTTTCCAGTCTCAGCTATTTAATTCTAATCCCAGCCAACCAGTTCCTTAATGTGTGATCACGGGCAAGTTACTCCTTAAAACTCGGGTTTTGCTTCTGTCCAGTGGGGATAATAATTCCCATCCCTACTTCTGTTGGCAGAGCTGTGAGGATTATCCAAATGTGTCAGGGGGACAGGGCCTGACTCCAAGTCTGGCCCGACCCGGTTTCCCCCGAGTACAGGGGAAATCTACACTCCACCTTCTTAACACCCCTGTCAAAATCAGAACAGGATCCCAGGAAGTTCTAGAACCCATTTTTTTAAAGTCGTGGATGGAAGAGAGGGGGAAATTAGTAAGGAATAAAAGGTCACAGACTCTTAGAAAGTCAGCTTTTGATTGATGGTCCTGTAGAATTTATCAGGTTTCTAAATGGAGAAACTGAGGTCCAGAAAGGGGATGGGACCAATTCAGTGTCACGCTTCTAGCTGGGGGCAGAACCGGGACTAGGATCCTTAGTGCCACAGACTGTAGAGCTAGAGAGGTCTTGGGGGACCCTCCAGTTCTGCCTGCACATTAGACAGATGGGGAGACTGAGGTCCAGAGGGGAGGAAGGCTGTGGTGGGAGGCAGGGCCAACTCTAGACATCTGGCCCCCCTAGGGCTGGGGGCTCGGGGCTGGGCCTGGGAGGAGGCTGACCCCACCTCCTCTCTTCCCAGTGATGCTTTTGATTTCAACTATGGTGTGTGTGTCATGAGGATGCGTGAGGGGCTTAACATCTCCAAGGTGATGCAGGCGCACAGTGAGTACACAGCCCACCTTCTTGGCACCCCTGTCAAAATCAGAACAGGATCCCAGCAAGTTCTAGAACCCAGTTCTTTTTTAAGTTGTGGATGAAAGAGAGGGGGAAATTAGTAAGGAATAAAAGGTCACAGACTCCCAGAAAGTCAGCTTTTTATGATCCTGTAGAACTCATCAGATTTCTAAAGGGAGAAACTGAGGTCCAGAAAGGGAACGTGACCTGTTGAAGCCGAGTCCGCTTCTAGCTGAGAGCCAACCGGGACTAGAACTCAGAGTTCCCCAAATCACGAGTACTTTTGTAACCAGGTGGGATAAAGACAGACAGGAAAAAGGAAGAGGGGCAAGACAGGGCCACATTAAGACACCAGAGGAGTAGTTCCTCAGAGCGATCTGAGAGGCTGTCATCCCAGCTCGAGTCCTTCAGCTGAATAAAACGTAACTCTCAAAAAAAAAAAAAAAAAAAAAAAAAAAAAAAAAGACACCGGAGTATGAAAACACACACAGAAGAACCTTGAAAACTGGGCATTTTGGTCTCCAAGACCATGTTTGGGGCACTGAGTAGGGATGTGTTTTACGTGTCTGAATTAGTAATTTTCAGAGGTGCAAAAGAAATAACATATTTGAAGACAAACAGGGGGCTTGTGCAGAGGGAGCGGAGAGCTATGGACCCTGCAGGCAAGCCTCAGTCTTGTTCATCTGGGTCATGGAGGGCCAAGGGCATACCTGGCACCCAGCAGCAGTTCAACAAACATTTATGCAACCAGAGTTCACACAGCAGCAACCACACTCCTGACAGAGGCTGTTCTAGGTGCTGTGGGTGCAGCAGGGAACAAAACAGTCTGTCCATGGAGAGCTGACATTCTGGGGGGAACCGCGTGGACCCAAGAGTCATTTCAGGCAGTGACAGCTGAGGTATCCTGAGGAAGCCAACACGGCATGTGGGCAGGAGGGCTTCTCTGAGGAGGGGGCTGACTGCTAGAAGGGGAGGGCTGGGGAAAGAGTGCTCCCAGCTCAGGGACCACCCACCACCCCACCCACCACCGGGGGAGGAGGGTGGCCTGTCTGAGCAGCAGAGGAAGCTGGTGGGGTGGAGCATGAAGATAGGCAGGGGCCAGACCAGTGGAAGCGGAGGAGTCAGGATTTTTCTCCCTAGGGTAAGGGAGGCCCCCAGGAAGAGCCCCAGGCAGGAGAGCCAGGGAACAAAGCCCGCCCTCTTTTGCAGTTAACCCTGTATTTGACCCAGCGGAGGACGGCAAGGAAGCCAGCACCGGCAGGGCCAGGTCATCTGTCTCTGGCACATGTCAGTCCCACCCCACTTGGAGGCTCAGGGTGCTCTCAACGTGGGGGGCAGCTAGTGGTGGGCTACGGGAAACTCGGTCAAAGGCAGGAGGTTTTTGCTTGTGACAGTGGTGCCTGAGCCCCTTGGGATTAGGTAACAGGGAGCGGGGTGGGGGGAGGGGCAGCATAAAGATTGCCAGCCTTGCTGGAGAATTCAGTGTCCAGGCATCATAGGACCCTACCCAGTGAGTGCTGGGGCCCAAGTCCCACCCTCTCCAAGGTCCTTCTGGCCATACTCAAAAGAGGGGGCGGGGGGGCAGCAATGCTCTGGGAGTGCAGGAGCTGGGTGCATTTGTGAGGAGCACAGAGGAGTTTTTAAAAGAATGGCCCTCACCCCCCAGTGCCAACCAGAATCCCAGGAGAGAGAAGCTGGGAGCAGGGGAGCGGCGCCTGTCATCACTGCATGTCCTGGGAGTCTCAGCATTAGGAGGGCCTGTTGGTGGTGCTCCGGGCCAGTCCCTCAGTGCACACCCACAGCAGGGTGCTTCTAGCCACTGTTTGCACAGCCCAGGTGACAGCCCACCACCTCCCAGGGCAGCTCATTCTGTTTTCAGATAGACTCAGGCTTTTAAATGTGCTCTGCTCCGATGTGACCTGCCCCTCTGCTCCTGCAGTGGATCCCGAGGCCCTGGTGTGGGAGGAGCAGGCCAGCACCATCTTCCAATCAGAGCAGGGCAAGAAGACCATTGACATCTACTGGCTGTTCGATGATGGAGGTCAGCCAGGGCCACTGGCTCCCCCACCCTCCCAACCCCCACCCCACCCCACCCCACCCCAACCTCCCACCCCCACCCCCGGCCAGCTTCCCTCCATGACCCTGCTCTCTGGTTGCCCTTCCTGACCACTCTTAGCAAGGCCTCCAGTGGGACCTCAGAGCCCAGCAAAGGGGAATAGGGGACCCCGGGCCCATCACTGGGCTCAAGGGAGCCTGGCTGTACCCCTGCTTTTCAACTATAAAATGGAGGGCTTTTTAGGAGCATCTGAGGTCAACATGAGATGGAACCTTCACACTGGAAAGGCTTTCAGGGTCACAGGCACAGGACGTAAATGAGAGATGGGCTGGTACACAGGAAAGCTGGAGGACATTCACCTCCTCAAGAAAAACACCTCTCCCAGTTTTTTAAAAAAACTTATGACTCTCAACCTTATCATTCCCACCTGGATAGGGTCCTAGACTGAAAATGTTCTGCTCCAGTGGGATATAGCCTATTAATAGAGATAATATAGATTGAGCACTTCCTATATGCTTGACCTTAAGTGTTTACATGGGTTAACCTAATGCAATCCCGAGGTAGGAACTGTTATTAATCCCCTTTACAAGTAAGGAAACTGAGGCACAGAGTGGTGAAGTCATTTTTGGGTTGCACAGTGAGCAGTGACAGCAATCTAGATTTCCATGTGAAGTCCCCCAGTCATTAAATACCAGATCACTTATTTAAAAGCATCATGCAGGTCAAATAAACCCCAGGCTACAGAGCCCCTATGTCACTCTGGTTTAGTCTGGCACACTCATTATAGAGGTGGGTAAACTGAGGTCCAGAGAGGGGAAGGCATTTGCTAGTGGCAGAGTGGAGCGGGAACCCAGAGAGGGCTGTATCCTGAAAGCATTTTTCTCTTGACTCCTGGGACCCTCCTTGCCAGGCCTCACCCTCCTCATCCCGTATCTCCTCGGTCGCAAGAAGAGATGGAGCAAATGCAAGATCCGCGTGTTCGTGGGAGGCCAGATCAACAGGATGGACCAGGAGAGAAAGGCGTAAGTGGGAGCTCAAAGGCGGGTCACATGGGACTAGCGCCATCCCAGCATTTCCCCAGTGTGCCCACCTGCCCCCACGCTCCCCTCCACTGCCCTAGGGCTCACCTCTCTCAGGTCACAGCAGTGGTGAGGGAGCTCTGGGCCAGAACAGGTTTCTCTCCTTTTCAGAAGTTGTTCTGGTGCCCGGTCCCCCTTGAATAAGATGCACGTGCACTCGTCCCAGTCATGACAGGGAGGGCTGTTAAAGCTCAAAACCACACATCTCAAGGAGAGAAACCTATGTGAAATGAAGGCTAGAGAAGGGCCTTCCTTCTCAGAAATGACGTAGAGCTTAGAAACCTTCAGGGCAATGTCCCCCCAAGTTTGGGGTGCTGTCCCTGGTGAGACCAGAGGTGGCTTTAGTGACCAGGAGTGACTTTTAACTCCAATTCGGTGGCTGATTCTCTGCTTGGGAACTTATGCTCATCTCACTGCCTAAACAAGAGAGGGCAGGCCTGGCATCCGACCAGAATTTAGTGACATTGGTTTACTGACTTTTTTTTTTTAATGGAGTTTTGAACCCAGGGTCTCATGCATGCTAACCATGGGCTCTACCACAGATCTATACCCGCCACCCCCACTACCGATTTGGCTTTATTGGTCACATCTTTCTGGCAAGAGATGCTGGTTTTCTGTTTAAACTGTGATAAGACAGTTCCTTTCAAGATGTATCTAAGTAAGAATGTGCGCTGATTTAAGCTGAGAAGGAAGTAAATAGTAAGGCAGTTACATGGGTGTGGAAGTGGCCAGAGTCGGGCAGGTGGCACATGTGTGCCTAGACTTGGGCCACCTGCTGCTTCAGAGCAAGGTCAAGTGAGGTCGAAGGTCGTAGGATGGAGGACCACTGGAGGGTGCAGATGGGCTGGGAAGGATGGGGTGGGTAGCTTACCATAATTAATTAATCATGCAATTAATTAGCTGGAGAGAAAACCCTGCTCACCCTTTAGTGCCCACCATGACACCACAGTGACAGGACCCTGTGGCCTTTGCCACCCTAGTCCTAGGCCAGAGCCACATTCCAATGGCCCCTTTTGAGTCAACCCCTGCGTGATTTAAGGGTGACCAACAATCCCATCTCATTGTCCTTAGCCCCGCTGAAGGGCCCTTTTCAGCAATGCTGGCAGCGTTGCCTGGGGAACGCAGCATCTGCTTCTCCAGGCTCTCCAAACAGTAAACACATGTGAAGGCTGCTGTGCCCTCTCAGCTTCCTGTTTCAGCTCTGATTGAAAGCTGGGCCCAGCAGATTTAGTTTAGTTCAAGGCCACGGCACTGCAGGGTCACGGGATGCCTTTCAAGCAAAGGTTGTGAAATCTCCTCAGCCTCCCAGCTGACTCTTGGCTGGGCCACATCCTCTGCCTTCCTCGTGACCCTAGGCCAGGCCTGCACTGCCTCCTGCCCAGGCCCTGCTCAGGCTTGCCACCCCCATGCTGCATACCAAGACATCTGCCCACAGCTCTGCTTTCCTAATTCCACTCCCAAGTTCAGGGATCAGCAATGGCTTGATGGCTGGGCCCAAGCCTGGTCCTTCAGGCTTGTCTCCTCCAGCTCACTCCCCACCAACTAGTCCTGGGGCATCATTAAAGCCATGTCCTTCCCAGGGATTCTGATGCAATGGGTGGGCCAGGACTGAGGCAAGTATATTGTTTAGAAGGCTCCTTGGGTTATTCGAATGTGGACACCCATGTCCACCCTCTTTGGCCTGTCATAGTCTTACCCACCATTCACCATCCAGCCAGATTGCCACCTCCACTGTGAAGCCTTCCCTGACTGCCGCAAACCGCAGTTGGCGTCTCCTCCCTGTGGATGCACATTTTGGGCTGTCTGGCTTGCTGCTCCTGATTATGTACTTAGTTCATGTGTGTTATCTGTTTCCTCAGCCACCCTGAGGAATTTCCTGTAGTTCCCCTCCCATCCCTTAGACCCTTACTTCTCAAAGTGTGGCCCGTGAACCTGCAGCCTCACATCACCTGGGAACTTGTTAGAAATGCAGAATCCTGGGACCCAGCCCAGGCCAGCTGAATCAGAATCTGCTTTGTAACAAAGTCTCCAGCAGGTATGCAGATATTAAAATGCGAGTTGCGCTAGTCCAGAGATGGCCACCAGACACTTAGAACAATTCTTTTCCCATGTCACTTGTCATCATCTGACCTACTCTATCAATATTCATTTATTGTCTATTCCCCTCCCAGGTTAGAATTTAAACTCCTCGAGGGCAGGGTTTGTTTTGCTCGCTGCTGTCTCCTCCGCAGATGTTCAATAAAGATTAATTGAATGAATAAATACATTAAAAAAAAAAAACCCTCCATCTTCCAGAATCATTTCTCTGCTGAGCAAGTTCCGGCTGGGATTCCACGAAGTTCACGTCCTTCCTGACATCAACCAGAAGCCGCGGGCTGAGCAGTGAGTTTTCTGTATTGGGGGTTGTGCCCTGCAGACCCCTCTGCTGGTCGGCCCTTCCTCTCTGAAGAGTCAACGGCAAGAGCCCTGTCCTGCCCACTCCCACCTAAGCATGGAAAGAAAGTGGAAGAGTTTGCAGCTGTTAATTTTTGCTTGTGTTTCGTCCCTCGCCCCACCTGCTGGTCCTTTGCATATCAGAGCTCTGGTCTTTGCCGGAAACACACCTGGGCTGGAGGTGATGAATGTTGACATTCATGCTTTGCACAGACCGAGTGTTTCTGAGGCTCTAACTGGTGCAGATCGTGGCTGTTCTGCCTCTTGAGCAGAGGCCGGTGTTTCATCTGCCAGGAACCCCCACCCAGCCCACAGAGCTGGGGGCTGAGGGAGTCTCTGGCTTTATGCTTCACAAGCCCTGACTGCTTGCTCCTCAGGAAAGGCTGATTTTACCTATGTTGATTTTCTAAATTTCCTCCAAACCTGGAGTGCTTTCATAAAGCAGTGGTTCTCAAGCATCAGCATCAACACAGCTTGGGATCCTATTCCCACGATCCTGATTCAGTAGGTCTAGGGTAAGACCTGAGAACCTGCATTGACAACAAGCTCTCCAGTGCTGGTCCGGGCACCCCATTCTGAGAACCACTGTCTTAGAGGCAATCCATGTAACGTCCTTAACACAGCACCCAGCCCAGAGTCAACGGTCAGTAAATGCCGGGTTTGTGGCTTCTGCCTGTTGCTGGCTTCTGAGCTCTCCCTGCATCTTGACCTTTCCTTGAAGTCCTAACTCTGCTGCAAACTGCCTTCTTCCTTCTCGAGGCATTGCCTAATTTAAGTGCCTGAAAAAGGGACTGTGACTGGCCCAGCTCCTCCGGTCATGCCAGACCAAGTTAAAGGTCACTGGAAGGCCTGTTTCTTGGCTACCTTTGATCTAGTTGGCCGTGGCCAGCAGTGGCAGAATCATACACCCTGAAATACATGGCTCAGGGGCAGCTCATTTTTCAGGGGCCAGGACAGAGGCACATCCCCTCCACAGGGCTGAGCGGTGCCAGAGCAAACAGAAAAGACAGTGCAAAGGCCCTGAGGCAGAAGCATGGCAGCTGCAGCCCTTGATGTTATACTAACACACTGGCGCTCGGAGGGAGGAAGATGTTGAATGGTCTGGGCAACCACTCCCCCTGCCTGTCCATGCAATGGCAAGTGAGCAGACTTGAAGCAAACCCCTGTGTGAATTTGTCACAGGGCTCATTTGTGGGGCTAGAAGGTGTGCTTTACTTTCCTAGTGATTCAATTTCGTATTCTTAAAAGAAGACATTTACAATAAGATTGCTATATGTAGATCTGTCTACATGAGGTTTTCCAGGACTCTGTCTTCTCAGTAAAGCAAGGTCCTTCTTGACCTCTTTAGCCCTGACTTCTCCCTCATATCTCCCATTACCTGGAGAGCGAAGGAGATCAAACAGAAAGGAGTTATTTCATAGTGATGGAGATACTGACTCCTACTGTTTACTCGGGGCTGTGCTTGGAGCATCAGGGGCAGACATTGCAGCCCTGCCCTGCAGGGTTTATCCCTGCTTAAATGCAGGTGAGAGCATGTTAGGAGCCATCAAATGCTGTAGAGATGGACCAGAATGCAAAAGAGAACAGGGTCGTCTCTGTTGGTGGAGGAGCAGAACCTTGAGAAAGGCCATGAACAGAGATGGGGGAAGACCTTCCAAGAGAGAGGGCAGCACGAGCCAACATGCGGACCCCATCCCACTCCTCTTACCTTTAAACCCCTCCTTAGCCCCCACATCTGCCTCCACTCCTGGACCACTTCTCTCCTCCCTTGCACAGCCAACCTTCTCTAAGTGATGCTGTACTCTCTGTGGCCTCCCCAGCCCTCGTCCTCCAGCTCAATCCAGTCCAGCTCCCCGCTTACTGCTCCACTGAAATCACTCTTACTGCTCCACTGAAATCACTCTTACCAGCGTCGGCCGTGACCCCCGCACCAGATCTGCAGAGCCCACTTCTGTCCTTATCTTTCTCTGCCTCTCAGCTCCATTGGACACAGTGATCCTTCTTGAAACGGTTCTTCTTTTGGCTTCCAAGACACTGCCCTCTCCTGGTTTCCTCCTACCTCAGTGGTCCTTCTTTGTTTCCTTCACTGGCTCTTCCTCCTTTACCTGACTTATACCTATTCACCTGCTTGGGATTCAGCCCTGGATCCTCTGCTCTTTACTCTGTCCTCAAGTGAGCTCATCTGTCCACATGGCTTCAGCATCTGAATGCTGACCAGTCCAAATTTCTATCTTTACTAATGTAAGTCAGATCACACAGAAACCCCTCCAACAGGTTCCTGTCTTGCTCAGGGCATATCACAAAGGCCTACCTGTCTGTCCTCGCCTCCTCCACTCTCCCCTGCACCCTCCTTTCTCTGCCTGCATAGGCTCCTTTGCTGCTCCTCAACAATCCAAACGTTCTTTTGCCTCAGGGCCTTTGCACCTTCAGTTTTGTTTGCTCTAGCACTCACTGCCTTGTGCATAGCTGGCTTTGGAAGGATGGGCTTCCTTTGGGTCCAAGGAGGCCTTCCCTGCCCGTTATTCACCATTCCAGTACTTAGTTTGTGTCTTCATAATACTTTCTTTTTTATGTATTTATTTACTCATTCATTTATTTTTTTTACAGTCTAGTCTAGATTCTTCCTTTATTTTGGGGGGTGGGAGGTAATTAGGTTTCTTTTGTTTGCTTACTTATTTATTTATTTATTTAATGGCGGCACTGGGGATTGAACCCAGGACCTCGTGCATGCTAAGCATGTCTCTAGGACTGAGCTATACCCTCCCTTTACATAATACTTTTGATCTGTATTTATTTGCTTATTTGTTGTCCAGCAGACTGTGAACTCTGTGAGGATGGGGGACGTCTTCTGGTTTGTACACTGTTGTGTAGCACAGAGCCTGGCACAGGATTGTGCTCAGTAAATACCTGGGGGACGGCCAGGTGGGTGGAGGTAGATCCCAAGTTGGTTGCTGTGGACAACCTGTGAAGTTTTGTTGAAAGTCAGACTCAGCTGTCAGTGCCACATTCAACATGGAAGCTGCGCTGATGTAAACAGCAGCATCAGAAAGGGTTTCAGCCTGAAATATGTCCCTGTGGCTCCCACTTCCATCTTCCCCGAGGACCTGGTTCTCCTGGAAGTGCCATGTGGTCTCACCCACTCTCTCTGTCTCCAGCATCAAGCGGTTTGAGGACATGATTGCGCCCTTCCGCCTGAATGATGGCTTCAAGGATGAGGCCACTGTCACCGAGATGAGGCAGGACTGCCCCTGGAAGATCTCAGATGAGGAGATTAACAAGAATCGAATCAAGGTGCGGGAGAGAAAAGGGCCTTGCTGGGTTGGGGTATGGGTCAAGGTGGTCCCCTGGGTCAAGGCCTGGGCCCCATCTATCCTGAGCTTCCTTAACCCCCTCCCCTTGACCCTAAATTCTACTCGCCCCACCCCCACCCCAAGCCTCTGATGTATCCTCAAGCCATAGATGCTCGGGCTGACGAGTGACCCAGTGGTTGATCTCCGAGCCATCCTTGGTTTGGGAGCCTGGTCCCCCTGCCCACTTTGAGTCACCCCCGGCCATGGCGGTGGACTGCCTGGAGTCCTTCTCCCTCTCCTCCTCTGTTCCTCCATGCCTGCAGGAAGGGATTCATAAGGCAAGTGGTGAAGGTCAAGGTAGAGTTTGTCCCGCGGGCCAACAAAGCTGGCTGACCTTCTTCCTTCTCCCCTTAGCTGTAGACCCTACCCCCTTCCCAGATGGCATCTTTAGGACCCTAAGGAGGGCTAAAGGAGAGTGGGGGCTGCCATGGCCATTTTAAGGTGGGGCCTGGGGACCTGTGTGCTCCAAGTCAGTGGTTCTCCCCTGGGCAGCAGTGTAGCCCCTCAGAGGACATTTGGCAACTTCTGGAGACATTTTTGGTTGTCACCACTGAGGGGTGGGATTGCTGTCACTTAGCGAGTTGAGGCTCGTCTTGCTGCTAAACATCCTACACCTCACAGGCCAGTTCCCACAATGAAGATTTATTCCACCCAAAATGTTGACAGTGTGTGCTCAGGACTCTCTAATCTAGGTGATCTCACTTCCCGTCAGTTTTCCTTTCTCTCAGATGGAGTATTCATCCACCTTCAGACCCTGAATGTCAATCATTTCTGAACAAATTAGCTCATCTCCTTGGAAAATGCTGAGTAAAGTGTCGTGACCACGGCTCTTGCCTACTGTGTTGAGGGAGGTGGAGTGATCCACCTTATCAAGTGCCTTCCCCTCTGCTTGATGCTTTTGCATAGATTATCTCACTCCGGCCACCCCAAGTTCCCCCAGGAGAGGTATCATTGTACCCATTTCACAGATGAGGACAGTGGAGCTCAGGGAGCGAGATGCCTACTCAGGTTCTCTCTGCTGGGAACTCTCAGGGCGGAGATTGGAACCCAGCTCCCCTGACACCCCAGGAGGTGCCCCCTCCCCACACCATCCCGCCGGTCGCAGTGATAAGGTCCAGAGGGAAACACCCAGGGGAGGCTTCTCCAGGGGGTGAGCTTGGCACTTAGTGATCTTATCAGAGGTGGGAGAGTCTGTAGTCATTTAGGGGGATCTATCCACACACCCAACATACCAATTTGAGATGTTCAAAGAGGCCCTTGGGCTTGGTGGGGACTGCTCTGAGGATGTGGGCAGTGACCACGTGGCTTTTCCTCGCCCAGTCCCTTCGGCAGGTGAGGCTGAACGAGATTCTGCTGGATTACTCCCGAGACGCCGGTCTGGTCATCATGTAAGTAGTGCCCTGTGGGAGGAGAAGCCTGTCGATGAGGCCAAGGGTGTCAGCTCTGAGGCCCCGAGCTTTTCTCTGTGAGAATGAAGGGCCCAAAGCTTCCATAAGCGCAGCCCAGGTGGCGTCTCAGCACGTGGTCGGGGCTGTGTCTGCCCCTCTCCTGCATGCCAGCTGGCAGGGATCTAGGGCCCCCTGTGTCCCAGGCCTCACGGACGCCCCTCACCGCTGCTTTTCCCTTATCTGCTGCTTTTTCCTGCCAAACTTGGCTTGGCAAAGGGAACTGAGCTCATTCCAGAAGAAAATCAATTCCTAGTTGTTTGGGAATCACCAGCCCTCTTTGGCCATCAGCCATCCCCATTGATGTTGGTGCCAGGTCTGGGCAGTGGAAGCAGAGGCCCGCCCCGCCCCGGCTGTTCCAGGCTCCGTGCCTGTCAGACCCTCGGGCTTCCGTTGCTGCCGCCTGTGTCTGGTTAGGAGCTGCCACTGGTGGGTATTGGCCGAGGCTGAGTAAGTGGAAGATGAGGCGAAAACTGACAGTGGCACAGAGTCTCACGGTGGCCCTGCTCTCTCTGAGGCCAGGAGACAGAACACGGTCAGCCAGGCCACCTGAGAGGCCTGGTTCAGAGGGAACGTGGGGGCTTTTGCCACGAGGAGTAACTGACATTTCCTGGAGCAAGTCACCTGCGGATTCCGCAGGACAGCCGGTGGCTGAGAAGCCGGTGGAACCTGTTTGTATCCTGAAACCGGGATGGAGCATAGTGAAAATGTGGGGCCCCTTGTTCAAAAATGATTAGGAATGTCAAGATGGGAAAGAAAAGAAAAGGAAAAAAAAAAGAATGTCAAGATAGTGACAGCAGAGCGTTAAACCCAACCAGGGCCCCTTCTCAGTGTGGGGCTGAGCGCGCAGGTGGTATGGCAACAGAACGAAGCTGGCTCTGCCTGAATGCATGCTTCCTGGGAGTTTTACGGAGATGATTTTTTGTGTGCAAAGAAAGTGTGTCATGTTTCCTTTGATGTGGGGACTGTGATATAAGAAAAGCAGGTTTATCTCTAAGACTCTGGCCAGTATCTTGCAGAGAATGTTCCTGGGGCCAGGTTAGCTTGGGTGCGGACTGGGTTGGGGCAAGATGGATGGCTCCCGACTTTCCCTGGGTGTGGCACCTGGTGTGTTCTAGCTGGGGCAGGGGGTGGGAGTGCCACTTCTGTTCAGAGAAACAGGTTTGCATTTTGTCTCTGCCATTAGCCCACTGTGTGACCTTTGCCAGGTAACCCTCCTTCTCTGAGCCTTGGTTTCCCTGATTACAGAGAAGAGTTAAACTAAATTATTTCCAAGATTCTCCATCACTCTAACATGCTATGATTCTAAATTTATTTGCCACTAAAATGAGTCTCTCAAGCCACAAGATGAGGAATTTCATCCTGGGAGGTGACCACCTGCTGGCACCTCTCCCACTCCCCCAACCCCTGGACCTCATAGGGGAAACCAATGCCCCACCCACCAGCCTTTGTGGAGTTCTCTGATACAAATAATCTGGAGTCCGGTCACCTTAGAGGAGACGCCTGTGCACAGCGTCCCACCTGGTGGCGGCAGCTACAGCTGGTGCCCAAAGGGGCCCAGCTGTCCAGCCAGCTCCACTGGGAAGGCAGAGCAGCTGCATCTTTGCATTGCTGATCTTCAGCCCTGAGACGAGCCAAAGTTCAGTCAGAGGGTCACCTTCATCAGAACCCCCAGGGGACTGTGGAAAATGTCAAATTCCTCAGTTCCTTCCAGATCAGGGTCTGGGGTGAGGCTCAAGAACCTGCATTCCCCAGAAATTCGATGGAAGAAAAAATTTTCCCAACCTTGGTTAAATGACAAAAATCACGTTTCAGCATTTGGGGGAGCATACTTGGAGCATTTTCTAAAGCAGGTTTGAGGCCAACTGGCTTGTTTGCCATCTGCTAATCAGCAGTTTATCTGATAAGTGACCCATGTTTGAGCCCAGCTTAAACTACACAGTTGATAAACCAGCCTTGTAACCAGCCCAGCAACCTTTGACCACACTAACAACCAATTTGTGGCCTAACATTTGGGTCTATAAACCTTTTTTCTATAAAGACTCCCTCCTTAAAGCCAAACAGTCATCATCAAAATAATGATAATCAACACTGCATTTTATTGATTGACACTCAAGGCATTGGGCCCTATTAATTTTCAAAACTTTATGAAGTGGTTCTGTTTTACCCCCATCCCCACCCATACACACACACTTTGGAGATGAGGAAACAGGCTCCAGGAAGTTCGGCAACCTGCCAGGATCTCACAGCTGCTAGTGGGGACTGAGTTTTGAAGCCTGAGATGCCAGCTCTGAAGCACAGTTATCTTTCTACATCTAGGTTAGATCCAAGGCTGCCCTTTTTTTGTGTGGCTAAGAGATGCAATTCCAAACAAAAAGCTCCTTTGTTCTGGAGCAGCTTTATTTCTGAAGATTAGTAGCTTGAAGCACACACATCCTGTGAGCAGGAATAGAGAGCGTCATTGACTGGTGTTGGGGGAGTGACAGGGAGTCTGTTTTTGGACAGTTGGACGGGCTCGTTCAGGGAGGGAACTTCACGCTGGGGCTTGAAAGGCCACAGCAGTAGCCATGGGTGTCCCTTGCCTCTGATAACACAGCTGCCAGTCCCCTCGTGGCCTTTGAAGTTTCTGAATTCAGTCCCTGAATATGATGTAGTAATTCCCAGAGGGCGTTGTCAGCCTTTGGTGTAACTGTTACATCAGGTAAGTTTGGTTTCAATATTCCTACTTCCTTTTTCCCTGGAAAGGCACCAGACAAACACAAACACAGCCCAACCAAGGTGACGCTAGCTTAATGGAATGTCCTTGTTCCTACCAGCCTCCCCAAATCTTGTGGACCTTGCTTTTGAAGGGCAGACAGTGGTTGTTTCAAGTGAAGCTTTGAGGATGGAATTTTAAATAAGAGACAGCTGTTTATGGATGACCTTGAGTCACCTTCTCAGCAGAGGTTGGGGGTGCAGTGAGCAGGGGCCACTAGGGTAGAAAGATCCCGGGACCTCAGGTCAAGTCCTAGCTCTGCCACTCACTGACTTGGTCATCCCGTGCTGGTAAATAGTAACAGGTGATGATGGTACTGCCGACGAAATGTAGCGCTTGCTCTGTACTGGGCGTCGTGCGGACCCTTCGTGGGTCTTTAGGGCTCACAGGCATCTATGAGGGAGGTATGTGTGTTCTCACCTTGGGGAAAAGGAAACCGAGATTCAGGGGCAGGGAGCCATTTGTCAAAGCCACACAGCTGAAGGGGTGGCCAAGCCGCGACTCCTACAGCTTCTCTGACACCAGAGCCAGGCTCTGAAGCCCAGCATCACACAGCATCTTCCTTTCTGCCCAATGCCCTCAGCTTTTCCCCAGGGGTGGGGACGTTGATGGCCAGATGAAATAATACCTGTGGATGTACTTGGGAAAACAAAGCGCAGTCCCACATAAGGTGCTGGTGCCCCAGCTTCATGTAATGACAGCTGGTTCTGTGCGATGGGCCTACCTTCTCCAAGAGCCAAGAATTGGGCAGCTGCGGTCATCACTGCACATCTTGGGAGTCTCAAGATGGTGGAAAAGTCACTTCCCGATCACTTCCCAAAATAGCCATGAAAATGTGGCTGAACAGCATTCCCAGGACAGGTTGTTATTTGCACAGCATTGCAGTCTGGACAAGAGGCCCTCCCCAGGCGACAGAGGAGTCCTGCCCCTGGGGCCTTACAAACAGGGCCAGGGGCAGGACCAGGACATAGCTGAAATGCATGAACACACCAGGTTGTGGCTCAGGCAGGTGTGTGGCTGGAGGAGGCAAGGCTGGCATGATCCGAGTGGCCTGATGGGATGATATGACCTCGTTGTGTCAGACTGTGTTCTAGGCACGGGGACAGGGTGGTAAATAAGACAGACCCAGTCTATGCGTGAGTGAATATACATTCCAGTGGGAGAGACAGACCACAAACAAATAAATGAAAAGAGGATTTGAGAGGGTGAAGTGCTACGAAGACAGTGAAACAGGGTGATGTGATAGAAATGGGAAGATGGGATTGAAGAGGGTGATCAGAGAAGGAGGTGCACTGGAGCCAAGACTGGAGGGATTGAAGGAGCCAATCAGGTGAAGAGCTGGGGGCACTGCCTTCTGGGTGGGAAGGACATCACATGCCAAGTCCCTGGGGCAGGAGCAAGCTTGCCCTTTTTTTCAAGAGTGGAAAGGAAGCCCCTGTGGCTGTAGGAGTGTGAGGGTGCCAGGAGGTGAGTTGTGGAGGCTGGTGGGGACCAGATCATGGGGGCCTTACAGGTCATGGCTTTGTTCAGAAATGATTTGTGGCTGAAGGTACATTTTAAGTCATGCTTTTAAGGAGGCAGCTGGTCATTCTTAGGGTGGCTGGGAAGGAGGAGGTCTGAAGGGCTCAGTAAAGGAGATGCTGTTCAGAAAGCACACCATGAGCTGGGCTGTGTGGGGAAGGCCCCTTGGTAATTTCCCATCTGCGGCTTCCTCCTGCCCCACAGCACCTTGCCCGTTGGGAGGAAGGGGGAGTGCCCGAGCTCGCTCTACATGGCCTGGCTGGAGACGCTGTCCCAGGACCTCAGACCCCCAGTCGTCCTGATCCGAGGAAACCAAGAAAACGTGCTCACCTTTTACTGCCAGTAACTCTAGGCTTGGCCACATCTTCCCAAAGCCAGATGCATGGGGCGTCCACCTGTCCACAGGGACGGGGCGTGTGTCCTGTTGCGCTTTAAGCCGTAACATCTGATGAACTGACTGAAGAAGCTGGTTGATTTCCAAACTTCGGCTGGACCCCACTGCCATGGGACACGTCCTCTGGGCTTTGCTTTTATGGGCTGGAGAAGTTGCAGATGGAGTTGTCTAGAAAACCCCCTGGTTTTACATGTTCCTTTTACATTTTCTTTTGCTCTTGATTACAACACATTAAGATTTCAGTCTTTGATTTGTGTACAAATTTGAGTCAGAGTGCTGGTGAATCTTGGCAGTTTCTGCCGACCTTTCCTGAGAGCACCCCCAACCATGTCTCCCCCTCTAAGGTCAGAAGAATGGGTGCCCCACCTGCAGCCCTTACAGGAGGAACACAGGGCTCGTTGAGCATCCATAATAATGCAAATTTCTTTAACCACCTCTCACTTCCTTCAGTTTCAATAACATGTCTTCAGTGTTTTGGTTGGTTCTTTAGTAGACCAGGGACTTTTAAACTTTGGGGGGCTGCAACCCACAGTAAAATCTATTCTACTCTGAGACTTGGAATGAACACAGTGAAACTAAAGTGTCACAGAACAATCGTCATTCCTACTATGAACGACGCACTCTGGTGTTTTCTATTCTGGTTCTTTTTCTCCTTTTAATGTTGGTTGCAATTCACTAAAATGAGTTTGGGACCCACTAATGGGTGGTGAACCACTACATGAAAAACATGGCTTAGACTTTCTTCTGTGCCCTGTGTTTTTCTACACAACAGGGGGCCCATCTAATTTGTGGAAAGGCCATGTTGGGCATCACTGCCATTTCCCCAGCTCATCCCGCAGGGAAGGAAAGGGAACTTACAAAACACCTTAAGGAGGGGTTTAGATGGCAGGTGTGTCAAGAAAGAACTTCAAAGGAGGGGCAAAGTTTAGGGAGTCTTGTGGAAGGGTGTTAAATTCCAGGCTTGGATGGGGATGGAGGATGGAGGTCTGGTTAAGGATGCAGGTTTGGTGGGTCAGGGATGGGAAAGCAGAGAGATGGGTGTACAGACGGCAAGATTGGGCAAAGAATCAGAAAGGTCCAAACTCACCCTAGGGCTGGGTGGAAGGATAGGGGAGGAGGAACTGCCAGTAAGAGATGGAAATGGAGCAAATGGCAGAGGGGGCTGCAGTAGAGGGATGTAAGATGGGGGTCAGAGGTGAGAGAACCTGGGGGAGGTGAACCTTGCTCAAGTAAGGGTATTCAGGTTACTATGGATGGAACCCCCCCCCCCAGAGTGTTTGCACAAACCACCTGGGATGTGGGAGCAGAATGTGCATTAAGAGATGTCCAAAGCCAGTGGGCGTGGCTCTCTGAAAGGGCATTTCAGCCTTAGATGAACCCAAGCAGTAGAAAGGTGAGTTGGGGATTCAACTGGCTGGGCCTTCTTCCATTAGCACTGGGGTGGCCAAGGAATGAGGCATCGCTGGTTCTGGTTGGCCCCCTCCAAGCGCACTGAAGCACCCACTTAGTCATAAAGGCAAAAGTCTCTTTCTTGGGGTTGGGATTCAAAGGACTTCAGCATTCGTTCCAGGCCCTGGGCTCCCAGGCTGTTATAAGCCCCACTATTTTGTTACCATGTCAGATCTTGCTGAGAAAGACCAAGTGCCTGACTGAGCTCCTGAAGGTTGGAGAGGGGGGCTGCCTCTGAGCCGATCACTGGACCTGGATCAACCCCAACTCCAGATAAGGAAAAGCCTCTATCAGGGAATGCTTGCCTTTCTAAAACTATATGGAAAACCATTTCCTGGAGAATGGGTGCTCACTCTTCTGACCTCAGGGAAACACTAAGCCAAGAACAGAGAATGCTTTGGCTTCAGGAATTTAAACAATTTTTTTCACTATGTTGGAAACCAAATTTTGAACAATGATAATAGCTTTGTCTAAAAAAAAAAAAAAAAAAGCCTTGAGTTAACAGAGAGGTCAAAAGCAATGCAGTGAATTAAAAATACATTTACTCAGTCAACAGAATTTATTGTTTTGGAACACACTGTTTCTCAACTCTGCTGAGTGTTTTGAAAAAAATTAACTATTGTTTTTGCAACCCTGGATTGAACTTTTCTCTGAGCTTCCACTGGTTCTGTAGGTCATACTGCCTGATTCCACACAGATGTTTATAGGAGCCACTTAGTTTCCCTTGCATGTGTTTGTAGACTCAAAGGGAACCCATTTTCTTCAGTCGTTTTTGAAAGTCTCCCAGGATTTTCAATCTGGCCTTGAACCAAGAGGTGGAGAGGGTGAGTGGAAAGAGCTGCAGTGTGGCCACCAAGGGACCTGGATTTGAGTTTGTCTCTCCCCCCAAAATTGGCTTGTGAGCCCGGATATGCCCCTTAACTCCTCTGAGCCTCAGTCTGTGACATGAAAGAACTGGACCAGAACGGGTGTCACCAGCCAGCAGGCCTGGTGATGACTGTGGTCCAGCCCACATGTGGTGGGTCAAAGCTGTGGAAGCTGGGGGAGTGGATTGGAGAACACATGTTCCTGTCACCACCCCCCACCCTGGGCCCAGCACTTCCTGCTGCCCTACTGTGTGCACGGGGCCTCTGAAGGCCCTCTAAGTCATCGCTGGGCCTACTGGACACTGGGAAGGTAAGAGATTTCGGTCCTCAGTGTGTGCATCTCTCTCTGCCTTTGGATGATAGAGTGTTCCTTGTTAATGAGGAGTCCACCCTTGCATTGTGCACGGAAAACCACAGAGAGGTGGGTCATCAGGGCTGGGGCCCAACCCCAACCAGCAGCCACACCAGCCACCGCAGAAGGGACGTGTCACTTATCTCCCCCAGGATCCACTGCCCAGATAGCCCTAATTTTCCCCTTGACATTTCAGCCTCCAGATTTCATATCCTCTTTCAGTTCCTGCCCAGACTTGTCATGGCTTTGAAGTAAGTACAGTAGCGCCCATTTTCCACCAAATAGGCCCTCTGGGCCCCACCTGCCAGGCGGAGAGCAGTGGGTCTCATGGGAGCATGGAGAGCCCCGTTTGGACTGAATTTCCTCTTACACACCTGCCTGGCCTCTCTTGTGTGGCTGGGAGGGAGAGGTGGGTTTCACAGGCATGAGACCTACTGGAATGTTCCAGAAGAACCAGCTGGCTGAGAGGCCCCCAAGCACATGCAAAGCAGCCAGGTTTCGCTTGTAGCTGTGTATAGCCCAGGATATCAGAAAAACAGCAACAAAAAAAGGCTGCCCACTTCAAAAGTGTTCACAGAAACAGGGCCCAGGAAAACCCAGTCACCAGCTTCACTGGTAATTCCCCACTTGAAGTGAGGGTTAACCTTATGACCGAAAGCACACGTAGAACATGAACACCCCTTCCTGAACAGAAGCCACAACACATCCAGTCTCTAAAAATACCACATGGCAGAGCGTTAAGTAGAACCACCCAGCCAGGAGGCCAAACTGCAGAATGTCATATGGATGAAAGACAGTGGCGAGAAAGGACAAGTGTTTTTCATTCCAGCGCATAGGAGAGTCACAGCATGAAACACTCCAAGGATGCAAACAGGAGCAAACACTAACGGATTTAAGAAAATGATAGAGAAAATGATATTTGAAATATAGGTTTGGAGGATTGGTAGGATTCTACAGACAGACACGAGGGCTGAGGTTGGGAGAAGGTGTCCCAGGTGGCAGGATGGCTTGAGCAAGGACAAGAGTAAGGACAGCTTACTAGGTGTGTTTGGAGAACAAGAAATAAACCAGTTTTCCTGGTGTCTGAGGATTACGAATGGGGGAAGAATAAGACTGAGGAAGTCATAATGTGCAAGACCCCACCTGTGAGGCTGAGGAGCTCATAACTGACTCAGAAGCACTGGGGAGCCACTGAAGGTGAAGGGGCAATCTGAGCCTTAGGAAGCTTAGCCAGACAGGAGATGGAGGAGGCTGGAGGAGAAAAGGCAGGGCACCCAGAGAGGAGGCAGTGCAAGTTTGCAAAGCCAATCAGCAAGTCTCAAGGCTCTAAGCGTGGCACAGGGCATGGCAAAGAGGAGGAAGAAATAGTATCTTCCAGAAGTGCGAATTGTCTGGATGTATGTGTGTATAGAAACAGCGCCCCAGAAGTTGAGCCTGGGCAGCTGTAAGAATAAGCAAGCCATACAAAATGGAGAGCAAGGTAACGGGCTTTCTGCTGGAGGAAAAGAGCGAGTAGGTGGGTTTGGTTTTGGACACTTTAACTATGACGACATCCCAGTGGTCAGAATCCAGGTCCTGGAGCTCAGGAAGGGCTCAGGCGGCCACCGTTAGCCTGATACTCGGAGAACAGAGACCATAAGTAGATTTGGGAGTCACAGTGCTGGGAGATGGAAATGCTCACCTAGACACATCTATTTTTCTAAGCTGTGGGGGTGTCTCCTAAGGGCTTCCCAGAGAGCAAAAGTACCTGCAGTGGCCCACCCCCCAAGTCTCTGTGGGACCCCTTGGGTGCCTGGAGCACCAAAGAAGCTCATCTTTTCTATTGCACTAGTTGTGTTGCAGAAAAATGTATTACAGCTCAGTGTTACACCTCATTGTTACAGCTTAGTTGTGACAGCAACCTGGATCCAGACGAGAGACCAAGCAGCACTCAGAGAGTTGGAGAACTCAGGTTTATTACACCAGCAGGCCCAGCGGAGTTAACACTCCAAGCTCTGGACCCTGTCTTTAGGTTTACACAGGCCTTTATAGGTTGCCAGTTTACACTTTGCAACATCATATGCAAATAAGGTATAACAAAAGTTGACTAATTAGGAACAAGCTTTGTAGAAATGGACAAATCAGGAGGGGGAGAAATAAACAGTCAGGAGTGAGCTCCGAGCAAATAAAGCACTACAAATGGACCAATCAGGAGTTAGCTCAGGGAACCAATAGAATTTTAGGAGTAAGTTCCACTTTCCTAGAAGCAAGCCATTTCAGAGGCAAAAAGTGAGAAAGAGCCGCTGGGCCAGGGAACCGGATGGTGCTGGCAGGAGCGTGTTGGCCCTGCCTGGGGGTCCTGCCGGTCTTTTTTATGGGGCTTCCCACCTCAGTTGTTGTATTGTTTTTCATTTGGGGCGGAGAGGGAAGAGGGCTGAGCAGACCCTGGAACCCCAAGTTCTGCAGACAGACATCTTGTATTCGGCCTGGACGTGCAGATTCAGCTGAAACGGGATGGTTCTCGGAGGCCCCTTGGTGCAGGGCTGACCTGCCCTCTGCCCTGGGAGCCAGTTTAAGGGACTCAGTTGAACTTCTTTTTTTTTTTTTTTTTTAATTGAAGTATATAGTCAGTTACTATGTATCAACTTCTGGTGCACCTTCTTGTTTTTTTGTTGTTGTTTTTTCTCTTTCTAAGGAATTTTGAAAGTAAGAAAAATTTTGTGTTTTGGAGGGTTGGTGGACAAAAGTTCTATGTGATTAAATATGGTCTAATTTATTGATACTGCAGTTTTTTTTCCCTTTAAATATTATACTGTGGAGAAAAACTTTTTTGAGCCATAGAGTTGTGTTTTCAAGAACTTTTCACTTTTGCCAAACTTACAATTAAGGCATCTGCATCTTCAGTTTCCTAATATTTTTTAAAAGATCTAGTGCCCTTTTTGTACACTAAACAGGTGAATGCTGATTTTTTTCAACCTACAATAAATGTCACTGAGATGAAAAAAAATAGCATTCAACAGAACAGAGGGAATCAAGGGGGCTTTTTAATCTTTTTTTCTTGTTGTATTATTTAAAATGTCAACTATTTTGAAATGTGTAATTCAGTGACATTTAGCACATTCACAGTGTTGTATGATCATCACCATTATCTAGCTCCAAAAAATTTTCATCGTCTGAAAAGGACGTCATGGACCCAATAAGCAGTCACCCTCCACTAACCCCTGGACAGCACTAATCTGCTTCTGTCTCTCTGGATTTGCCTACTCTGGGTTACTTCATATAAATAAAAACCATACAATATATGGCCTTTTGTGTTACTTAGTATAATGTTTTCAAGGATCATCCATGCTGTAGAATGTATCAGAAGGTCACAGCAGAAACATAGCACCACAGAAGGACAGCTACAATCAAGTTTTAAAATTTCCATCGTCTTTCATTTCCACATTTCTGGAAATCTCAGTTAAGGATATGGATTTTCATTACGTGTACTCTCTCTCTTTCCCTGATTTGCTTGATTTTCTAGTTTTGAGAGGCACAAGAGGATATGTATTGTGTGATTTCACCTATCTAAGCTTCTAGAACAGGCACAACTGAACTGGAGTGACAGAGAGCAGGTCAGGAATGTCCCGGACCAGGAGTGGTGGGGGTGAGCAGATTGCCTGGGAAGGGGCACTAGGAAACTCTCTGGAATGATAGGCATGTATCTGGAATGATAAGAAAGAATTCACACAGGCAAATACACCTACCAAAATGCTTTGAAGTGTACACTTAAGATCCATGTATTTTACCATATGTAAATTATCCCTCAGTACCAGTTAATTAAAAACTAAAAATTGCTGAGTTACTAGCTCTGTGCTACTTAAAACTCCCCGTGCCTCAGTTTCCCCAGCTGTAAGATGGCAATAATAAAAGCATTCTATGTCACAAGGTTGCTGTGAGGATTAAATGAATAAAGTCACTCAAGGTTTGTGAAGCTGCCTGACACGTGGTAAGCACTCCCCAGTGTTAGCCATTACCTCTAGTCATGAATCCGTCTTCGTTCCCAAGCCTCTTTCCCTCCTGCTTTATTTCTGTGATGTCTTTTTTTTTTTTTTTTTTTTTGTCATTTTCCCCCCTATATCTCCTTTTTGGATCTATCCTATTGCTGATGATACACATTTCCTCTTGAATGAACCACTCAGGTCTCCTGGCTCCAAGTCTCTCCCCCTCAAACCCAGTCTTTGTAATGGTGCAGGTCCATACTGACTCTGATCCCGTCCCTTCTACTGCTCAGAAACCTTAGCATCCACAAAATAAAGCCAACTCTCAGCAGGGAGCATGTGAAGTCTTCCTTGAGCTGGTCCTGGGAATTCTTTCCCATCTTACCTCTCACTGACATTATCATTATTATTATTTAAAAATTAACTCTATACTTACTGTCATACTTGCCAGTGGTTTCCAAACCTGGCCCTTGAATCAGTAATAATTTAGATGCCTCAGGTCTCATAGGCCTGACATGGGACCAGACACCTATTCTATTTTTTTTTTTAACATATTTACTGGGGTATAAAGTGTGTGCAGTAAAACACACATATCTTAAGTGCACAGCTGCATCTACTTTGAAAAATGCCTGTGCCTGTCTAAGCCATATTCTTACCCAGACAGAACATCACCACCCCAGAAATTTCCTTCATGCTTCCAGTGGTGTGTTGGTAAAAGTTTAACAACTGATTCCCCTGGGAGAGAAAAAGTTCCGCTTTATAGCGTTCACTGATCTCGGTGGTATAAATATCCCCACCATGGCCAGTTTCAAACTGTCAATGTGATGATGCTGAAAGCAGAGTCAGGAAGAGAGGCTCACCTTTGGTTCTTGTGAACCAGAACCAGCCAACCTCAGCACAGCATTGCCTACCCCTTCCAAGTCAGTCTCTGCCACCCCCATCCCCAGGCAACCACGCTTCTGTATTCTGTCTCCATAGATTCATTTTGCTTATTCTAGAGTTTCATACAAATGAAATCATGTAAGATGTACTCCTTCTGTCTGGTTCCTTTGCTCAGCACTGTTTTGAGATTCATCCATGCTGCTACATGTATGGTAGTTCATCTCTTTTTGTTACCCAGCAGTGTTCCACTGTAGAAATATACCACAGTTTATTTATCCAGTCTCCTGGTGATGGATACCTCAACTGTCTTTGATGTGCTCATGAATCAAGCTGCCGTCCACATTCTTACCCAAGTCTTTAATTTCTGTTGGGTAAATCCCTACAAGTGTAATATAACTGGGTTGTAGGGTAGGTGTGTGTTTAATTTTATGAAAACTGCCAGACTGATTTCCACGGGAGTTGTACCATTTTACCATCCTACCAGCCATGTGTGAGTTCTGATTGCTCTATATCTTTGTCAATACTTCTTGTTGTAAGAATCCTCACTTTAAAAAAGAGTTCCTTAGGTGATTTTGTTTCACAGCCAGGCTCGGGACCCTCTGGACCGGACTTCTTGCAGTTCCCTAAATGTTTAAGGCTAATATTGGTTAAGCTCTTACTAAGTGTCTGGATCTTCCCCAAGACCTTTAGTAATGTTCTATCATTTAACTATCACAACAATCCTGTGAAAGAGATACTATTATTCTTCCTATTTTGCAGATGAGGACAAAGGTACAGAGAGGTTGAGTAACTTGCCTAAGGTCACAGAGCTCATAAGGGGCACACATTGAGTTTGAAACAGGCAGTCTGGCTCTGGGCCCATCAGTTTAACCACTGAACTATACTTGCCTGTACAAATGGTGTCTACATGTAACCTATTGGGCTTAATCAATAATTGCTACCATTTTAATTTTTTTCAAATGCTTCAAAGTTGAGCACAAATTCCACCTCTTCCATCTAGTTTTCTCTGTTTCCCCCTCTTCTCCTCCTGCCTCTGTGTAATTCCTCAGTGTAATCATAAGTCCTTCAGAAATGTATGAGACTTTGGGGTTGTCTTTTATTTCTGTATTTTTGCACTGTCTTATCATATCTGTTATATTTGTAAGGTCACTGAGAACAGGGTCACCCCATGTTTATCTTTCTATTCCTGGCATATTGACTTGAATGTTTTTATAAATACAGTTGGACCTCTGTATCCATGGGTTCCACATCCACAGATTCAACCAACAGCAGACTGAAAATATTCTGCAGAAATCAGTTCCAGAAAGTTCCAAAAAGCAAAACTTAAATTTGCCATGTGGTGGCAACTATTTACATAGCATTTACATTGTATCAGGTATTATAAGTAATCTAGAGATGATTTAAAGTATATGGGAGGGTGTGCATTGGTTATATGCAAATACTATGCCATTTAATAGAAGAGATCTGAGCATCCAAGGATTTTGGTATTGGCAGGGGATGGTCCTGGACCCAGGACCCCATACATATGAGGGATGACTCTGTGCTATACACAGAATCACAAAAGTCCTTTAAAAGGAGTTGTCTTCTTGGGAGATAGTGCAAAAAGGAATCATAGTAACTGGACTGTCTTTTCCTTAGGGAAAAACACAACCTTTTACTTTCTTACTATTGAGTGAAAACAGATGTGCTGTTTTAAGGGGACCTGGTGTTTGTCACTGCAGACTGCAGGAAACCATTTTATATGACATACTTAATTTCCCAATGAGGCTGTTATCTCCTGTCTGGCTGCTTTCTCTAAAGCCTTTGCTTGCTTTATCTGGCCTGGCCACACTGGTCAGCCTTTATCTAGTTGCAAGACTACCAGCTCATAATCAGTCATTTCTTCCATCCAGATGTGTGGAAAAACAGGACCAGCTACATAATTTGTGGAACTCAGTGAAAAATGAAACTGCAGGGTTCATGTTCAAAATTTATTAAGAATTTTAGATGGTAACAGCAGAGTATTAAACCAAGAGTGGGGCCCCACAGGTCCCATACCCATGAAGCCAGCCCTGATGAAAAGGAACTGAGCCCTCCCCTGCAGACAAAAACCAATCATAGAAAGCTGAGCATGGGGGAAATGATCCATCTCACTTTTTAGTACAAAGACTGCTGAAAACTCCATGTTCTGTATTACATTAAGGGTGGTTGTTACGGATTGAATTGTGTCCTCCAAAAATATATTGAAGTCCTAACCCCCAGTACCTATGTATGTGACCGTATTTGGAGATTTAAGTTAAGATGAAGTCATTAGGGTAGACTCTAATCCAGTATGACTGGTGCCTTTATAAGAAGGGGGGAAATTGGGACACAGAGACAGACATGCATAAAGAGAAAGCGATGTGAAGGCAGGCACATGGGGGAACACCATGTGACTATGAAGGCAGAGATGGCGTGATGCAGCTACATACCGAGGAATGCCAAAGACTGACAGTAAACCACCAGAAGCTGCAGGAGAGGATGGAACAGATTCTCCCTCATAGCCCTCAGAAGGAACCAACCCTGCCCGACACCTTGATCTCAGACATCTAGCTTCTAGAGCTGTGAGACAACACATTTCTGTCGTTTAAGCCACCCAGTTTGTGGTTTTACATCCACCTACCGGACCAGGTGCCTCCTGTTACCCTCTTTGCCCTTGCCAAGCTCCTGCCACACCTGGCAAAAGCAGATGTCCCAACAGGATTGTACGAAGAATGGGGCCAGCATGATGTGTTTTGTTTTTCAAGACCTTTTTCCTACAAACGGAGGGAATGTCTATATCAGAGAAGACTTTGTGATCACATTTTAGGAACCTGAGGACCCTGCCTTCCTTATCTCAGCCCCAATTTAAAGGAAGCACCTTGTTAGCATCCTAAAAAGTGAGGCCCTTTTCAAGCGTCTCCCAGCTGGACTGCGGCCTGCTTGCCACTCATTAGGGTGACGTCCCACACGTGGAGGTGTAACGTTCAAGCCTGATACCATAGATGAATGGCAACAGCGGCCCTGACGCCTGTATCCTGAGCCCCAAGAACAGCCCTGTGTCTTCCTCACCCATCTTAAGGCACGTTGTGGGCGCCCTTCCGGGTGAGCTAGCAAGCCGAGTCCGCCCAGTTCTCTGAACTGAGGCTGGGGTGCGGGTGGGGAAGTCTCCCCTGGGGGGCCTGACGTCCCGGGCCACCCGGGGTAAAGGGAAGAAGTGGGGCTGGGGTCAAAAGGGCGGGGGATGCTGCTTTGTGAGGAAACAATTTGTAAAGGTTGCCAAATCGGGAGTCAGCCGGGTCGGCCCTCCCGAAAGCGCCTTGAGCAACCCAGGCCACGGAGCAAGCCACCGTCCTCACGGCCTAGGCGACCCGCGCGGGCCACACGCACCCAGCATGGCGGCCGAACCCGGACTGCGAGGCCGAAGCTGCGACTCGGGGTGACGCCACGGCAGCGGGTTGCATCAGCCCGCGTCCACGTGCTCAGCCCGCCCTTCCGCCCACGGAGCCGGGCGCCGATTGGGCCACGTTAGGGCAGGGGCGTCCATCTCAACCAATGGGCGGCAGCCACAGAGAGTTCTGTCTGCAGAGCCCGGGCGCGGGTTGCCTATAAAAAGTGACCCAGGCGGGGGCGCGCGCCCCAGGGACGCGAACGGTTGTTGCGGTGGTTGCGGCGGCTGCCGCCTGCCTGGCATCTGAGAGCGCAGCAGAGCCCACGGCGCCGCCGACATGGAGCCCGAGCCCGAGCCCGTCACGCTCCTGGTGAAGAGCCCCAACCAGCGCCACCGCGACTTGGAGCTGAGCGGCGACCGCAGCTGGAGCGTGGGCTGCCTCAAGGCCCATTTGAGCCGTGTCTACCCCGAGCGCCCGGTGAGAGTGGCCCCCGACTCCCACTGCCAGCCCCAGCCTTAGCCTTGGCTGTCATCCTCGCATCCCTCCTCGCGTTCCCCTAGGAATGCCACTTCCGCCTCCCCTTTCCATATAGCCTCTCTCTTCGCCGGCGGCCGGTGCTCCCTAGGTCCCTTCTCTCAGTCCTGTGGTCTCCCTCGCTTCCTGCCCTACCGCCCTAGGGCCCCCCTGCTCTGGCCCGGTGGCTGTCACTTCCTCCTCCTGGGCCACCATCGCCCCGCCTTTCTGACGGGTTGCTATCTCCTGTCACCTGGCTTCCTAATGTCCCCAAACCCTCACAGCTGTCACACTCCTGCAATACTTCTCCAGACCCCTTCGCCGTCCCCTGGATCTGTCTGCCAGCCTTAGCCAAGCCTTTGAAACAGCAGTTTGACCTTGGATGAGTCATTTCACCTTCCAAACCTTAATTTCCCCCAAACGTCAGGGTGACTTGGTGCTCCTCATCAGGATTGCATCCAGTGGATGGAAATAAGAAAACATAAATGCCGTGAAATGAGTTTTCTGAATGTAGTTTCTCACTGCGGAGAGGGGAGGGCAAGTGCCAATCTCCGGGCCAGTGGCTAGAGAAACATGGAGAGCGCCAAGACAGTGTGTACTTTAAGGTCCCACACCCAGGAGCAAGACGTGGCTCTTACCCTCCCTGTCCACCTTCCGCCCTGAGCCCCTCCCTGGGTGCTGGACTCTACCATATCTGCTTAGTCCCAGGGACCAATGAGCCTAGTACCCTTTCTGGTAAAGAGTGATTTGGAAGGGAAATAGAATCTTCTGGAGTCTGGGTTTTAAGAATTTGGTCTCTCAAATACGGAGACTTCCTGGCTTTGTTTTGGTTGACGCATCTGTCAGCATCACCCCTAGCTCCGCCCTCCCGTTCTACCACGTGATGGAGGCTGTGAGCTGGACCTTCCTGTATTTACTTTCTATTCTAATATTATGTAAGTGTCACCAGTGGGTTTTTTTGTTTGTTTTTTTTTTTTTTTTTTTTTTTAACTGCTCGCAAATGTACTTCTCCGTCAAACAGGAGAGGGCAGCAGGGCAGGACAAGATTGTGAAATTGTTCCTTCTTATTTGAAGAGTCGCCATGGTCGTAGCTCATGGGTCAGGTTGTTTTTATTCCATATTGGCAAGAATATAGACATGAGTTTCCCTTCTGAGTTGCTCTTTTGAAATTTGCCTGTTTATTTAAGAAGCTCCCATTCCTTTCGCATTCACCTGGACACTGTTTGCAATTTCACCATGGCTGCTTCCAAGAAACCAGGTGGCTATGCTGCTGTGAGGACAACTGTTAGGTGCACAAATTGGGGAAACATGTGTGGCCTCTAATTGCACCATTTGGTAAAAGGCAGTGTTTTGGAGGAGAACTTTCCTTTAGGGCTTCCTTGGGTGAGGAACATCACTCCTGTTAAGTCTAAAGATCCAAAGTTGTAAATAAAAGTTCTCACAGGTGTGTAAATTTGTGTTTAAAAATTATGGCTGAAGCACACTCATTTGCTTTTTTTTTTTTATTTTATTTATTTAGGTGGGGGGTTAATGTGGGTTTACTTACTTATTTTTAGAGGAGGTGCTGGGGTTTGAACCCAGGACCTCGTGCATGCTATACCTTTTCCCCTCACTTGCTTTCTAATGTGAGAAGCCTTACTTTATAATAGTTGTTTGCTTAATTTTTTTTTTTTCCAAATCAGCCTTTTTGGTAAAGACAATGTCAGTTCAGGCCTTTAACAGGCCTCAAATCCCAAGCACCTGTGATTTTCAAACCCTTTCTAGTGTGGACCTCTTTAATATAATGCAGGACCCCACCTATATGACAACATTTTACAAATCCACGTGTATAGCATTTACCTATAAAGTCAATCAGAACAATAATGAACACGGCATCCAATAATATATTTTAGTTTGTTATAGCTGCAGTGTCAAAAAATCCTGATTTATGCAGATAAATATATGCTGTTTTGTTAGCTTTTAACAGTTTGCTTTATATGCTCAGGCTACCTTGCAGGAGCAGCTTTATTCCAAATTTTCCATAATTGGTTATTCTGGCAAGAGCAGGTTGACAAGTTGGTGGTGAGCTCCAGTGTACTGATTTTGGTATATATCATTTGAAGCCATTATTTTTCAGTTCAGTTTTTAGATGAATTAAAAATGGATTTTAAAAGTGAGATTTGTGTAAAAGTGTGTAGCACCACTGTGATTTTAAAATCACTGGAATGTAGAAGAGGGTACTCTCTTTAGCAGCAGGCAACCTTGGACAAGTCAATTTTAGGCTTTCCCCCCTTAATTTAGGAGTAGTAAATCTCACCATCTCCTCTATAGCTGTATTTGTAATGTTGGGAAAAGGCTCTTTGAGGGCTTAAGTTTAGAATTGCTTCATGTTATCTTGAGACAATGCTAGGTGGTTTTAATGAAGGCTGACCTTGAAACTTTGAGTTTTCTCTGAAATGGAACAAGATTTTGAAGTTAGTTGCTTTAGGAGCCCCAAATAAAATTTGTGTTTTTAGTGGCAGGAAGCAATTTCCTTGGGAGTTAAGAAGTCAAGTAGGTTGCCATAGGTTTTGTGGACTGGAGATAATTTGAACCTTAAATTTATTTGCATGTTAGAGATCAGAGTTAAATACTTTCTAAATAAAGGTTTTGTATATGGGGCCTTTGAAAGAATGTTTTCCTATGATACTGGGGAAGAAACACATTTAAAGTACTTGTATGGGGGGAGGGTATAGCTCAGTGGTATATTATGTGCTTAGCACACATGAGGTCCTGGATTCAATCCCCAGTATTTCCATTAAAAAACTTCAAATAAATAAACCTAATTACATCCCCCCAGATAAAATTAAATTGAAAAAATAACAACAACAACAAAAAAATAAAGTACTTGTATAAAAGTTTCTTCTATAACTACTATGTATAAAATAGATTTTTAAAAAATTTCTGTATAGTGCAGGAAACTATATTCAATATCTTGTAGTTACCTGTAATGAAAAAGAATATGAAAACCAATGTATGTATGTATGTATATGTGTGACTGAAATTGACACATTATAACTGACTATACTTCAGCAAAACAAAAAACAGTTTCTTCTGTGTTTGGGAATTTGTCAGGGCTAAATGCTGACCTGTGCTCCTCTTTCTTTCCATGATAAGCGTCCAGAGGACCAGAGGTTAATTTACTCTGGGAAGCTGTTGTTGGATCACCAGTGTCTCAGGGACTTGCTTCCAAAGGTACATCACTTAACATATTAACTTTTGAATGTTTTTAATCACTAACCAGGTTGAATTCAGGTCCTAAAGTACCTCCTTATTACTTTTAGCAGGAAAAACGGCATGTTTTGCATCTGGTGTGCAGTGTGAAGAGTCCTTCAAAAATGACAGAAACTGACACAAAGGTATCTCTGCTTTTTCATGATTATAGCAATTTGTGTACTTCACACTCTGAAGGTCAAAATCAAGGATGTTGGATAAAACTCTTAAGAGAGTTTTTTTTATCACATATATTATAAATTTTATATTTTATATTATAAATATTCCCAGTGAGAGTCAAGAATAAAAAACTTACCAATACAAGTGACAGTTTACTATAAGATTAGTAGACTATTTCATCAGTGTTGTAGTGGAAAAGTGGAGTTCTGCATGACACTATTTTCTGGGACTTGATTTGACCTATAGTAGCTGTGTATCCAGATTACTGAACTAGCAAGGCACTTGTGAATTTAGAACATAATAAATTTCATCTAAGGAACCATTAACCTTTTATAAAGAGTGGAAAAGTTAATATCATTTCCTTTGGAAATTTTCGTTGTGATTATTTAGATAGGAAAAGGCCACAGTCTTTATCAAGTGATCGCTGAAGACTTGCTTATGTTAGATGGTCAGAATCCTTCATTTTTCATTTTATAATATTGATTCATATATACAGTATTAATATTCTAATGTGGTGATAGACTCTAAATTTGTATTATAGTTGTACATTTTGAAACATTTGAACATAGCCTAAGAACACAGCCCAAGTCCTTTAGGTTGCTGGCTGGGTTGTATTTATAAATCTTACTGGTCAAATTGAATTTCTTGATTTAGTAAATTAAACATAATAAAATGTAGAGAGCATATACAGGAAGCTTTCTCATCAATGATGACTTCATTGAAAGATTTTTGTGAAACTACAGTAGAGCTACTCTAGGAGAAAATACGAATATTTTTAGTATCCCTATATTGATACTGGGTTGAACAAATTTCAGAAAATTTTTTACACAACATTGCATCTATTTTATTTTATCAAGTTCGAAGGTCGGGCTGGGGGGACATAAGCCATTCACAGCAAAAGAATCCATGTAGCTTGATTTCAGACAGTTGCATCAGGCCCTTTGTTCTCATGTTCATGTTACACTTATTTAGGTTGCTGAATCCACAGAGCAGCCCGCTGGTCTTAATCAGGGACAGTATCCTGGGGATTCCTCAAGTGACAGTTTAAGGCAAAGGGAGGTTCTTCGGAACCCTTCTCCCTCTGGATGGGAGAACGTCTCAAGGTGAGTGTTATAATAAAGAACCAGGTTTAGACAACATGAATTTGCATCATTTGTATCAACTTAAGAATTAGATGTGTTTATACTGCATAGTCATGGAAATTTAAAATGTATAAAATTTTGCTTTATAAGGGTTTCACTTTAAAGATCTCACATATTTAACTTTTCTTAATTCATAGCCTTTTAGGAACATCTAAAAAGGGGCGATGCACGTATTGAAAATGTGGGCATTTCTCCTCCTACGTGGGTATGCTTCACATTGTGCTGACCTCATGATGGGGAATTAGTGCCACTGCAGGAAAACAGCTGTTGTAAATGTTGTGCAGCTGCTTTGCTGAGTGGCTTTGTGCTTTGTTGTAACAGTGGGTGACAAAGGTGAAGGGATTGTTTAAGAAATGCTCTGCCAAGAACTGTGTTGGTGGTGCTAGGAGGAAAGGTCATCGCTTTAGAACAATTAGAGCTTTTCTTTAGAGCAAAAGCCAGAAGTGACTAAATGCTGGGATATTTGGATTTCATAGCTTTTGGAACACCTGACTATGAAAATCCCATGGGAAAAAATAATTCATTAACTACGAGTTGAAACTGTTATTCCCCAATTCCCCTACCCTCCTTTTCCTAGTTGTTCTTAATACTTGACTGTTGATAAGTTAGGTGTTTGAGGAATGAAGAGTTGATTTTTTTCTTAATGGATATTTCAAATATACATGAAATTAGAGGGAACTGTATAATGAATCTCCATATAATGA
Source organism: Camelus ferus (assembly GCF_009834535.1). NCBI lineage: Eukaryota > Metazoa > Chordata > Mammalia > Artiodactyla > Camelidae > Camelus > Camelus ferus. The sequence goes on from NC_045704.1 coordinate 35,997,935, forward strand.
ACAGTGTTTTGCCATACTTGTTTCATTTATTCCTGCTTCCCTTTTTTTCTCTGAAATATTTAAAAGAAATTCCCAGATGTTATGTCAGTTCACGCCTATGTACTTCATTCAGGATATAACTCTAAAAACCTTTATTTATCTTGCATGTCTGCAGTGTCGTCATCATCAGAGCTAACAAAAGCACTTTATATTCTCTCGTTAACATGCACTGTATCTTTTCTAAATGATCAAAACCAGAATCATCCAAGATCTACTTGTATTAGAACACAATTTTAGAAATACTATGGGTATGGAATTTAGTTAAGAGACTATCAGCATATAAATTGGATAATTGAATTCATTATTGGATAGAAACGCTTAAAACTGCTTCCCTTTTTCTGGCTGTACAATTTGAGAATCGAGGCCCATATCTGACTATGTGAATTTCACCATAGTAAAATTTTATTGATTTCCTCCAGCAAATATTTATTGAACAGCCAGTGCATATAACTTGGGTTAAGGACATGAGCTGACCAGCAGAGATGCCCGCATACCCAACTCCTGATCCTTCTGCAGTTCTGTCAGTTTCAATTTTGTGAATTGATGCCAAAGCAATTCACTGTGTTGGGCTCACAAAGCCAAAGATGACTCTGACACACCCTGCCCTAGGCTCTGTTGAATAATAAAAGTATGAGTTTGGTGTCAAACTAACAGGTCTCAAATCCAGCCCTGATACTTACTAGCTTCAGTCACCTTGCCTTCCCTGAGCTGCCCTCGGGCTCTCCTCTGTAAAATGGTGAAGGTGGAGAGCTCCCTCCCTACAAGGTTGTTGGGGATCCAGTGAGGTAACAGCTGGCAGCCTGTCTAGGGCACAGGCGGTCGGTAAGCCTGCGTGGGTGATGCCACACATACCTCTGCCCCTGTATAGTTCAGACCTAGTGGTGAGGGAGAAATGGGTATTGGGAGGAGGCTGAATTTCCTGAAGAAAAGGCTTTGGGAAAGATGTGACTTCTCAGAGCTGCTCCTTAAAGGATGAGCAGTAGGTTTAAACCTCAGTAAGACTCGGTCAGAAATAAAGGTAGGAATCCACTTAGCCTGAAAAGGCTTGTTTGTACATCATGGTGATGACATGATGAGAATCCAGTGCCTGGCAAGGGCCCTTGTTTTCCCATGGGATCCAGACCATGGTAGGAGGGCTCTGTCCGTCAGGACTTTCTGTGCTCGTATTACACAGGTGCATCACACAGTAATCTGCATCTAACTGTCGTAAAGCCCAGGTTTCTGTCTCTTTGTTTCGAATTCTTGATTGTAATTTAAACTTAGTTTTCATTTATTCATACTAAACCAAGTCAAAATGAATATTTAAAAAAATCTTTTCATAGGCCTGAAGCTGGCCAGCCGGCGGCGTTCCAGGGCCTCGGGCCTGGTTTCTCAGGCTACACAACCTATGGGTGGCTGCAGCTCTCCTGGTTCCAGCAGATCTATGCACGGCAGTACTACATGCAGTAGTGAGTCTTTCCCCTCCACGCAGGGTGTGGCCAGGGCTCCTGGGAACTGCGGGAACTCACATCCCTGTTACCTGCAAAGTTAGCAATGGAGGGATGAGTGTATTTTCATCCGTTTCTGCGAGCCCTGTTCTGGCTGGTTCTGTAGGTGGAGCAGGGCGTAAATGATAACTACTAATTTGTACTGATGCGAGGGTGCTTAAGTCCGATACATAGTTTGATGACTTTATTTAGAATATGCTATTTCCTTTTCAATTTGTGATATCTTTAAAGTTTTGTCAAATTTTTTATTTTATTTTTGTGGAGTTACTGGGGATAGAACCCAGGACCTCATGGATGCTAAGCATGCACTCTACTGCTGAGCTATGCCCTCCCCCTTGTGAAAATTTTAATTTGCTACTGCACCATACTTTTATGGGTGGCCTTGATGTTTAATTCCAGATGAAATTTACCAGGTGGCTTCTCTTAGGAGCAGAAAAGGCATTTGCAGATATGACTATTAGTAAGGAAGTTCCTCACTAAGTTAAAGAAGAATCAAGTTTGTATGTACCTACTTACAATTCTTAATAGTAGAAGACCCCTGCATAAATGAGGTTATGAGAACTATAGTCTTCATGGTGCTTTGTTCTCAATAGCATCTGTCTCTGTCGTTTTTATTTTAGCTTAGCGGCCACTGCTGCATCCGGGGCTTTTGTCCCCTCACCAAGTGCACAAGAGATACCTGTGGTCTCTGCGCCTGCTCCAGCCCCTATCCACAACCAGTTTCCAGCTGAAAACCAGCCAGCCAATCAGAATGCTGCTCCTCAAGTCGTGGTTAATCCTGGGGCCAATCAGAATTTGCGGATGAATGCACAAGGTGGCCCTATTGTGGAAGAAGATGATGAGATAAATCGAGATTGGTTGGATTGGACCTATTCGGCAGCTACGTTTTCCGTTTTTCTCAGTATCCTCTACTTCTACTCTTCCCTGAGCAGATTCCTCATGGTCATGGGGGCCACCGTTGTCATGTACCTGTAAGCAGATGATTTTGTCTTCCTTTTTTTCCCCTTTTCTACAAATTACGCTATATGGTGACACAGACCAAGTACAGATTTTTCTTTTTTGAGCCGTCTCAGCCATTATGTAAGGAGATGTGTTTTTTAGTTTATGCTAGCATTTTTAATACAAGGGATTGATGGCTTAGTTATGACTTTGCCAAGAACGTGATTAATCCTGTGTTAATACAGGAGCAACGTTCTCTTCTTTTTCTCTAGATAAGGTATTTGCCAGGCTCGTGAACCACAATAAAACAGCTATACTGAGGCATGGAAAGGGAAATTGTATTTGTATTGAATAAGAACATACTTACCTTTCTCAGGCTACAGCTGCCTTCCAGGATAAAGGTCAGGCGCTCCTGTAGCATAGTCCTAAAGGGACAGGGAACCATCACAGATCTGGCATTTGGCTTTATCCACGGCTTAGAGCAGTGATTCTCAACCCAGAAGACTTTTCATCTCCCTCCACCACTCCCAAGACATTTGGCAGTGTTTGGAGACATTTTTGACTGTCAAAACTAGGGAGGTGGTTTTACTGGCATCTAGTTGGTAGAGGCCAGAGTTGCTGCTAAACCTCCTCCAGTGCGCAGGACAGCCCACCAGTAAATCTCCAGCCGATACGTCAGTGGTGCCGGAGTTGAGGAACCCTGGCCTAGAGTCGTATGTCCTTGTTTGTGCTGAAAACTGACAGAAGAAATTTTTCCTCTATAGGAAAAACGGATTTTTATTTTAGTTTTTAAAAATCTTGGAAAAGAAATATTTAGAATAATACATTAAATACTCATATCCAGTATTAATCATTGTTGATAAAATATTTTGTCATATTTGCTTCAATACTTGGATTCAAATGGATTTTCCAGATAAAACTTCTAGTTCTTTAAATTCCGTAGCCTCTAGAATCATATATTTAGGTGACCACATTTAGGTCTTATTAATATATTATTACATATATTCTCACAGCTGTGTGTGTGTGTTTCCCCTTCCTTTCTCTGCTCAGATTTTTAAGTGTAAGGTTTGGTTTAGATGAGCAAGTATTTACTGAGCACATACTATGTGCCAGGAGCCGTTCATGTTGCTGGGCACATGATACTGAATAAAACGTAGTTTCCACAGTGAACGTCAGGAACGTTACAGGCCAGTGAGAAGGTCTAGGAGCCGGCGGGGTGGAATGTCTCTGCACGTGGGCCTGACTGCCAGCTTCTCATCAGGTGCTGCTCTCATTAGAGGAGGGGAGCAAGCGGGGGGAACCCTTCAGTTCTTGAACAAATCTCACTCTGACGTTCGCTAAGATGGACTTCATGTGCTTCCTTTGAAGGCATCACATTGGGTGGTTTCCCTTTCGACAGAGGCCAGTTCAGAACTTCCCGAATGATGGCCCCCTCCGTGAAGCTGTAAATCAGGACCCCAACAATAACCTACAGGTATGGGGCTTCCGATGGAGCCCAGTGAGCTTGGCGTGAAGTGCCTGGCCCCCAAATCCTTAATCTTTAGATGTCCAGCCTCATGGTTTACCATTAGGCTAAATATTAACCTAAATATCTCAAGATTTTTTTCAAAATATATTCTTAGAGCAAGTAGCTATTTTAAACCATTGTAAGATAAAATCTATCAGGTATTTTTGTCGTGTGGCAATTTGCATTTTGGCATATATAAATAATGGTTTTTTTAAACTCACTATTTTCAGTGTTCATGCTCTGTAACAGTGTGCTATACCATGGAAACTGCGAATGGATAGTTATTCTAATTAAGGATTAGGAACATAAGCCTGTCTCACTTACAGAAATAAATTTCCTGGAAAATAACACAGAAAAAGAATTTTTATGAGGCACTTTAATGCACAATCCTAAAGGATACTCTTTTTAATATAAAGTGTCACCCTGGTGTCTATTTTTAGAACCATGGGCTTCCATTTTTAGTTTTTTAACTGGAACACTGCCAAAATTAGAAAAATATCCACACTTAATGAAGTGGCTCACTCAATTACTAGTTTAATAGTAGTTGAAGATCTGGTTACTTCATTTGTTCTGATCCTTGCTGCCAGGAATAGTGAGAACTGTGAGGCCGTCTCCAGCACGGCTGTGCTCTGGAGGCCTGGGAAGGGCTCCATCCGGTCCAGGACATCATTCCCTGGGGTCCTGCCTGCCTGGCTTGGTGTAGGGGGCATGGGGCCAGGGACTCACTCTGCCCTTTCCTAACGTTGTTTGGTGCTTGTCAAGGTCCTAATTGTTTTCTTGTTGTGTTTCATTACTTATAGGAAGGCCCTGATCCTGAAACTGATGACCCTAACCACCTTCCTCCAGACAGGGACGTCCTGGATGACGAGCAGACCAGCCCTTCATTTATGAGCACAGCCTGGCTCGTCTTTAAGACTTTCTTTGCCTCTCTTCTACCAGAAGGCCCCCCAGCCATAGCAAACTGATGGTGTTTGCTCTCTGGCTTCTGGATGCTTTGACAGGCATGGACTGGATCATCTGACTCCAGCTAGATTTCCTTACCTGGACATGGCAATGACACAGAATTAGCAAAAGAATCAACAAAGAGGATGATAATGCTTTTGTGATGAAGCAAAAGCAGAAAGTAAGACGTGAAGCCATGATACAAATTGATGAACAAAAAATGCCTAAGGCTTCTCATGTCTTTATTCTGAAGAGCTTTAATATATACTGTTGTAGTTTAATAGACATTGTAAGTAGAAGACATTAATGTCGCATGTTTATGCCTGAGGAACTTTTCCAGATTTGTGTGTCTGCATGCGTGTTTGTACATAGATGTCATAGATGCAGAAATGGTTCTGCTGGTACGATTTGATTCCTGTTGGAATGTTTAAATTACACTAAGTGTACTACTTTATATAATCAATGAAATTGCTAGACATGTTTTAGCAGGACTTTTCTAGGAAAGACTTATGTATAATTGCTTTTTAAAATGCAGTGCTTTACTTTAAACCAAGGGGAACTTTGCAGAGGTGAAAGCCTTTGCTGGGTTTTCTGTTCAATAAAGTTTTACTATGAACGACCCAGGCAGAAACTCCTGTCATCTTAGCAGTTGACTCTGTGTCTGTCGTCACTGGTCAACCATCGGTTGAATTGCTAATTTTTGAGTAACCTGAATGTTTTGCTTCATTTTTATAATAGGACTGTTTGTACTGATGCAGAATAATAAGGTAAGGCCATGAAACTTTTTATTTACTAAGTTTATACTTGTGTTTGCCCCCATTTCCTGATTTAAACAGTACTGGCTTGTGTTGTACGCCATCAAATTACCCCCGATTCAAAGTTAGTGGCGTTAAGTACCTTCCAGGTTGGCAATTCTGCAGTAGTCTCACCTGCTCAAATGTCATGCTTTTTGTAAGCTTTTGGACTTTAATCCTTCCTTCAAGTATTATTTTTGAGACTAATCTTAAAAGCAAAGTTCTGTGTATTTTTCACATGCGTGATGCTGTAGGTAGAAAGCTGAAGTCCTGGGAATGTTGTCAGCAAAGTAAATCAGCTTCTTGTGTCATGGTTGTGATCATTTAAGTGAATCATGAAACATCATTGACATCAAATAAACATTCACTGAACAATTCATAGCCAGATGCTGGGTGGATACAAAGTTATTTTATGTGTGGTTGTGCAGTAAAAAGCCAACTAAGATAATTTTGTAAGGAGTTAAATGGTGGAGAATTTCAAATAACATCGTACCTCCAGAACAAAGGAAGGACCAGAAGGGAGTGACTGTTGACTAGTTATGAAGGCAGTATTGGCTTGAGGGAAGAAGTGACGTGAGACTGCAGGTTTTAGAGTTCCACGAGTGGGGAAGTAGGTGATGGAAAGAGTCTGAGGAGCTGGAGAGAAGGGTCACAGCAGATGCAAAAGTGCAGAGATGAGACTTGCTCCTCCTGCCACAAAGCTGGATTCCTGGTGTGCTTGGAGATTTATGACAGTGGTCATTAAGAGTTGTTAAGAGGCCTTCTTAGAGTCTCAGGTAGAGAAGCCTGTTGTTCCCAGAGGTGCCCGTCTGCTGCTTCTGAAGGAGGGGGCCTCTCTCCCTGTGGTGTCAGGTGGCGTCCATCAAACTCCAGACTCCATGGGCCCAAAATAGTTCCCGAAAGGTGCCCCTGAGGACAGCTGACAAGGGTTCAGATTGTCCCAAGCCCCACTGGGACAAGGAGGGAGCCTTCAGACAGCACCTAAGCCTGAAGATGGCTGACCGGCGGGAGCCATGGCAGAAATGTCAGTTCTTCCACAACAGTGATAAATGTAGTATAAGAATGCACTATGTACCACTATTAATACTTAGCGTGAGGGCTGCTGTGGTGGGGAAAGCCAAGTGGAAGTCACTAGCATGCCTCTAACTAGGAAAATGGTCAATCAAAAGCAATACCACATCCCTAGAGGGATTTTTGAGGTCAGTGCAACCTCCAGGGACTTGAAAGATGCAGGGGTGGTGATTCCCACATGGCCATTCAACTCTCCTGTTTGGCCTGCATAGAAGATAGGTGGTGAGAATGACAGTAGATGATCATAAACTTATGATGTGATCGTAAATTTATGATTGGCGGTGGTGACTCCGATTGCAGCTACTTCCCAAGTGTGGTTTCATTACTTGAGCAAATTAACCCATCCCCTGGTTCCTGGTTTGCAGTGCCACAGGGGCATATAAACTATCCAGTCCTATGTCGTCATAATTTGGCCCATGGGGACCTTGATCACGTTTTCCATCCACAGAATATCCCACCAGTTTAACATGGATGATATGTGCTGATTCAACCTAGGGAGCAAGAGGTAGTAACTACTTCAGATCTGTTGGTAAGACATTTACATTGTCAGATATGAAATCAATTCCAAAAAATGTCAGGGGCCTTCCACCTCAGTGAAATTTCTAATGGTGCACTGGTTTGGGGCATATCAAGATACCTGTTGGAGTGAAAGATAAATGACTGCATCTGGTCCCTCCGACAGCCAATAAAACAGACACAACACCTGGTTGACCTCTGGATTTTGGAGGCAATGTATTCCTCGTTTGAGTACATTCCTCTAGCCCACTTACCAAGTGACCTGAAAAGCTGCCGGTTTTGAGCGGGGCCCAGAACAAAAGGAAGATCTGCGGTGGGTCCAGGCTGCTGTGCCACTTGGGCCACAGAATCCAGCAGACCCAGTGGTGCTTCAAGTGGCCGGGGCAGACAGGAATGCTGTATGGGGCCTGCGGCAGGTCCTTACAGGTGAATCAGTGTAGATCCTTAGCATTTTGGAGCAAAGTCCTGCCATTCTCTGCAGATAATCACTTCCCTTTTAAGAAACTACTGACTCTTTGGATTTACATCTGCAAAGATCCCACTTCCAAATAAGGTCACATCCCGAAGTTCCGGATGGACATTAATTTGGGGGGACACAATTCAATCCACAACAGGGAGAGGGACACAATTCAATCCACAACAGGGAGAAGTGCTTCCAACAGGAGACACAACAATGATTCCATCAAGCTACATGCTCAGCCACCTGACCGCTTTGGGCTCCTTGTGCCTCTGAATCAACAGGCAGAGAAGGGAGTTATCCTGTGGAGTGAGGTGACTGATCCTGACTATCAAGAGGAAGTCGGTGAGGTAATAGCTCAGTGGTAGAGCATGTGCATAGCGTGCATGAGGTCCTGAGTTGAATCCCAGTACCTCCATTGGGGGGAAGAATGGGAGAAATGGGGCTACTATAGAATGAAGATAAGGAAAGTGTGTGGAATACAGGAGATTCCTAAGGGTGTCTCCTAGTACTGCCCTGCCCTGCTGTTAAAGTTGTTGGAAAACCCATTTAAGGCAGGACTACTCATGGCCCTGACTCTTCAGTAATGAAGGTTTGGGTCACCCCAGCAACCAGGACCAGCTGGGGTGCTTGCTGAGGGCTTGAAATAGGTAGTAAAAGAAGGTAGTTATAAACACCAACCACATCTGTGAGACCAGTTGCAGAAATGAGGCCTGTAATTATCATGAATATTTCTTCCTCCTCTTGTGCTGTGTTTGTATCCTCATCCACAAACCTGTGTATTATATATAGATATAAAGCAAGTATTTTTGTTTTCTTCCCTTTCTTATCCTTATCATCTAACATAAGATGAATTAATGATAGTTAATCTTACATCACAGGATTTAAGTTATAGGATCTGAGAGGAGTTACCATCATCCAACGACTTGGCATCCTCTCCTGGGGAAAGGATCGGTGTGTTTTGGGTTATACACAGGATTGTTGCATCACATCAGATGGAAGCAAGACTTTGTTATTACCTTTAACTGGGGATGAAGTGTGGTTTTAGGACGTGTGCGTGTGTACCAAGCTGACAAAGGGTGAACTGGGCTAGGCCCACTTATTCAAACCCTAATATAGGTGTTGCTGGGAAGTTATTTTGCAGATAGACTTTGAGTACCATCGGTAGACTTTAAGTACGGGAGATTATCCTCTGGGATCTGAGTTGGCCTCATCCAATTAGCTCAAAGATCTGAAGAGTGAAACAGGTTTCCGGAGGAAGAAGCCATTAAGCCCATGGACTGCAGCATCAGCATCTCAAGTTTCCAGCCTGCCAGCCTGCCCTATGATTAGCCATCCTCTACAACCACCGGTAAGCCCGTTCCTTGAAAGAAAGAAATAAGTATTAATCTCCAATGGGTTGTTTCCCTGGTAGAACTCTGACTGATAAAGGGTCCCAGCTCTGGAGCTTTTAGGGTCTAGCTCCTCGGCCTTGGAATCAGGTGCCTCTTTGGTTCTGCTTGAGACTGAAGGCATCTGGGGGCGGCTCCTGGGAAGCTATAAGGCTTTGCTCTGCCTCACAAAGTTTTCCCATTCTGGGCAGTGGGCTGCGCTGGCTTGCAGGAAGAGGCAAGCCTCCTCTGGAGGGAAGTCATTACGGTGGAAGTGGTCGGGTATAAACAGTGCGGGAGGCTGGGAGTGGGGTGGGCGTAGCTGTCTCTCATTTGGTACATCCAGGAGTGGCTTTGCCCACGGTGGTACCCAGTGGCCCAGCAGCGCATTATCTTCACGCAGGCCTGAGTGAGCAGGAGCTTGTGTTCCCAGCCACATAACCTGGCTAAAAAGCACACAGGCAGGCCCATGTCACATGGTCAGCACAAACAATTCTGCAGTGGTCAGGGAAGGCCTCTGAGGAGATGACACCTAAATGATGAACTGGAGCAAACCAAGCGAAGAGTTGGGGGAGCACCTTCCAAGTAAAAAGGAAGGCAATTACGAAGGCCCTGAGGTAGGAATGAATTTGGCATAGCTGTTGTCTTAGAAGGTGGCAGGTGGCTGAAGTTGAGTGAGGGGGTGGTGGGAGAAAGGATCCAGAAGTAAGGGGACAGATCACATAGGGTCTTCTAGGCCACAGTAAGCAATGTGGGTTTTCATCAAAGTGGGATAAGATCCATTGGAGAAGCCATAAGGGAGGAAAAGAGGGGGGAGAACAGAATGATCTGATGGCTTATAGTTCCAGGAGCTAGAATATTATGAAGGAAGAAGGAAGAGAAATGATTGGCACACAAGGGGTACAGAGGGAGAACAGTTCCCCTGAGAGCCTGCCAGGAAAGCTGCAAATCCAGGGTAGAGCAAGGAAGGGAGGAGGTGGAGGAGATTGCTGCTGATGACAGAAGGCAGGGTGGGAGGATGTGGGGTCAGGGCTGGCTGGGGGATGGGTTCAACGATGGCCGCAGGCAGCTATGGGAGGGCATGTCTTAGTACAGGCTGACTGGGAGACACTGCCTCTAGGTGGTGCTGGAGGCAAACAAGGGGGCCAGAGAGGTCCTCCCCAGGGAAGGGCAGAGGGTGTGGCGACAGGGGAGCAGGTTTGAGCCCTTGCCGTGGGCCCTGGGGAAGTTGCTTCTCAGCACTGAGCCCCTGCTTCCCCATCCATAACATAGACCCCTGGGACATAGCGAACTGCTCTGCCCACCACATGGGGCCATGAGGCTCAAAATAACACAGTGCTCTCCAAAGGTGGTAAATATGACTCGGGATGGGCATGCAGAACCAGTCTAGATGGCTTGTCCTTTATTGTAATAACCATGTTATTTTTTAATGTATTAGATAAGTGTATTTTTCCACTTAAAGTGGGGATGTGAAGTTCTCTTTTAAAATACATTCGAGTAAAAAAGCGAGTCAGTTTAAAAGGTTATGTAAATAATAGTCTAAAGCATGTGCAGAGAAGACAGAAATCATGGCAGTAGTTTTTGAATGATGGAGGTTCAGGAAACACTAAACACAAAGCTTTGTGAACATACAGCCCATGAAAATGTTAAAAGGAAAAAACCTGCCAACACTGAAGCGTGCATTTGTCTGTGTTTTGGGTGGCTCCCCTGGGCGTATGTGTACATGTGTGTGCACGTGCATCTCAGGCAGATGTACCGGGGTGGGTGTGTATTAATCTGTATTTAGGGGGCCCGTGTGTGTATGTGGCATGTGCACATCCCTGTACACGTGCACACAAGACTATCTGCACGTGCACATGTCTTGCTTTATCTGGGCAAGTGTGTGAGTACAAGTGCACCAGGTGTGTGCGCATCTTCAGTTACGGCTGTTAACAGTGACACAGGGCTGTGTGTAGGGTCGCCTCCCCCTCCCCAGCCCTCAGCACTACCCAGTAGCACTGGGCTGGGCTGGAAGCCGGGGGCTGGCAGGTCACCAGCCACTAGGGGGCAGCAGATGGCTTGGCGGGGCCTTCTTCAAGCAGGGTCTCCTCTGAGTCTGGCATGGGAGGTCCTCTGAAGTCTCTCTCTGCCCGGTCCCCACCTCCCCTGACTTCCCCCCAGGCCTCTGCCAGATTAGCCAGTGGCCCCTGGAGGAGGCTTTCTGGAAGGCCTGGGACTCAGAAAGTGGACCAGTTGTTGTAGGTGGTTTGGGACCCAGTTGGCCTGGGTCCCTGAAGTGCTGGCACTTGGACTTCTAGAAGCAGCTGGTCGGCAACCTCTGGCTCTTCTGCAGTCTGGGCTCTGGGTCTCTTTCAGGGGAGCTCGTAGCTGTCTGTCTCCCCTACTCTCAGCCCCAAGCCTGTTCAGAATACAGCTAAACCCCTGGGCTCAGCCCTCGCTTGTGGGGAGTTGGCCTGATCAAACCGTCAAGGTCATCCAAAACAGGGAAGGTCTGTGAAACTGTCACAGCCAACAGGAGCCTAACGAGACATGGCAACTAAATGCAGTGTGGTCTTCCTCATGGGATCCCGGAACAGGAAAAGGACATTAGGTAGAAACTGAGGATATCTGAATAGCTATGGATTTTAGTTAATCTAATGTATCAGTGTTGATTCTTTCATTGTAACAAAGGTACCATATCAAGGTAAGATGTTAATAACAACGGGAAGCAGATATGGGTTGGATACTGGGAGCTCTCTGTACTATTGGCTCAGTTTCTCTGTAAATGTAAAACTGTTCTAACAAGCAAAGTCTATTCAAAAATTCACACGGGGTGTGCATTCTCCTCCACGACATGGCCGCATGGGCTAGAGCAGTAGGGTAGAAAGATGTGCTGGTTCTCCTGTGGCCCCTAACTCCCTGTGCCCCTCCACCCCCAAAGGGGCCCTTCCCCAGGAACCACGTCTCCACTGAAAGGGGAGTCAGAGCCTCTATGCTTCAAAGGGCCTTGCTCTCTGATTCCATCACTCTTAGATGCTAAGTGTCCAGGAACAAAGGGACAGCATATCTCAGTGGCTGGGCTGCTAACACTGGAGCCCAACTCCCTGAGTTCAAATCCCAACTTGACATCCCCATGTGACCTGGACCATTTGTTTAACTTCTTTCTGCTTCCTTTTTTTTTTTTTTTTTTTCTGGCGGGGTGGTGGTGGTAATTAGGTTGGTTGGTTGGTTGGTTTTTACAGAGGTACTGGGGATTGAACCCAGGACCTTGTGCATGCTAAGCATGTTCTCTACCATTGAGCAACACCCTCCCCCCTTCTCTGCTTCACTTTTAAATCTATAAAGCAGGAGCAACTGAGGGACCTCAGAAGTGACTGTGAAGATTAAATGAGATAGGAAACAACCCAAGTGTCCACAGATGGATGAAGGGATAAAATAAATGTGGTCGAGCCATATAGTAGAATACTGTCCAGCCACATCAGGGAATGAAGCACTGACCCCTGCTACAACATGCCCTGAAAATATTATACCATGTGCAAAACACCAGATGCAAAAGGCTGACCTTTGCACTTATACAATCATCACATGCTATATGAGTCAATTTATACAAAAGGCCCAGAGCAGATCTGTGGTTGCTAGGGGCTGGGGCCTGGGGGGCTGTGGGGACGGGAAGTGGCTGCTTATTGGGTACGGAGTTTCTCTTTAGGGTGATGAAAATCGTCTGGACTTTAATGATTGCACACATAACATCAGTAATGTACTAAATGTCATTGAACTATACGTTTTAAAATGGTAAATTTTAAGGTATGTGTATTTTATCATGAAATAAACAAGGGTGAAATAAGGCAAAAAAGCATATAGCTCAAAAATGTAATTGATATTATGGTGATAAGTTTTAAGAGTTTAAGATGCAGGGTTCTAAGTTTGAAGGGATGGATTGCTTTTGTTTTTCTTTGGTTGGTTCTTCCATTTGTTTTATGTTGCTTTTTAATCTATTATCCCCTGGGCCTCTCACACTCCCAGGCCAGTCCCCTCAGCAGCCAGCTGCACTGAAGTGTGGGCCCGCCTCCCTCTTCTCTGTAGGCAGAGCTGCTGACCGCCAGTACCCTGGCTGGGGCCCCCGCGGTCACTGGCCTCCACCGCCCCAGGAGTACAGCATGAACAGCGGCCAGGAAGACAGTAGGCTGCACGTAGTCTTTGCGCTCCTGAGAAATGGAGCCCATTAATGAGGCTCCCTGAGCTCAGCCTATGGATGGAAGTGCTGGGGAGTCTGGGCAAAACCCCAGTGAGGCCAGTGGGCACATGCCTGCTCATCATACCCTCGCGATGACTGTGGATACAAACCCCCGAGGGCTGGGTGCCCTGGGGAAATAGGCCCAGCGGGCTGGGCATTGGGACTCAGTGAGGCTCACCCTGCTCTGTGAGTGGGCGCATCCCATGGGGCTGGGGAGGGACCTGCTCGAGAGCAGGCTGAGTGAGCCCTTCCTTTGGGGACAGCAACCTGTCACATCCCTGCAGCCTTGGTACCCTGCCTGAAGACTCTGAGGAGGGATCAGCTGTTTGGTCTCAGTTGCTAAAGGGAGATTCTTGGCCCCAGCTGTGAGTGAAATACTGTATGTTATAATTTTTTAAAAATAATAGTCACATGACTCAAAATTCAAAAGTCACAGAATTTCCCCACCTCTTTTTCCCAGACACCAAGTCCCTCCCAGAGGCAGCCCATGTTTTCAGTGTCTTGTGTACCCACCCAGAGGTACTTTGTGTGGATCAAGCCAAAGCCTATTTATAGGACTCTTTATAGGGTCTACTGCCTTCATCTCCTCGGATGCAAAGGGCAACAATCGACATTTCTCATGTTACAGATGAGGAAACTGAGGTTTGGAGAAAGCCAGCGACTAATCCACGGTGACACAGTAAATGAATCAGGGGCCAGCTAGACCCCATCCCTGACTCCCAGTGCATGCTTCTACCTCAGCCGCACTGGGACTCAAAGACTTGTGAAAGCCCTGTGCACAGAATACGAGCCTTGTAGGTTAGGTCCTGCCTCCAATGTCTGTCAGCTGCAACGCTGCATTCTCACCTATAAAACAGAGATAATAGTTGACAGCTCCTTATGGGTTTATTATAAGAACCAAGTAAGATAAAGCATGTAAAGAGCTTGGCACAGCACTTGGCATTTCTATTCCCATTCATTAAGCATTTATGGTGGGACTACTATGTGCGAAGCACCTACTACGTGCGGATCATATGCAGCCATGATCCTGGCTCAGGGAGCTCACAGTCTAGCAGTCCCATAAGAAGAGCTCAGTAAACAGTGGGTCTTATTAGTCAGCAATAAGGGAAGTGGAGGCAAGACCACTCTACCAGAGTCTCAACTCGAGTCTGTACCTCCCACTAGAAAGTGGAACCAGGAGAGAAGGGGCAAGTGTCCGGTTCTCCGCCCTCTGTATCCCTGCCACCTCTAAACCAGAGTATGAGAGTGTGAGACACGTACCTCTGGGGGGATACAGGATGATGCTGTGTCGTACACAAACGCAGTATTAAATACCCCACTATTTCAAGTTACAGTGAGGGAAAGGGTTGGTGTTAAGAGTGCCTTGAACACCCACAAAGCTGTCTCCCTTTTTACACTGAGTTTTCATTTACATGCAACAACACGCCTCAAACTCAGGTTCATTGTCAGGCAACAGTATCTGGCACGAATTAAATATCTTTATTTTATTGTCATCATCTGTTAGCCTCTTTCTATTTATGGCAAGTGAGAGATTAAAGTTTATGCTTAGATACATTTATTCAAGTAAAAAGAAAAAAGGAATAACTTTTAGAAAGTATTAAAGAGTGGGGTGGGTAGAGCTCAGTGGTAGAGTGCATGCTTAGCATGCACAGGGTCCTGGGTTCAATTCCCAGTACCTTCATTTTAAAAAAAAATTATTAAGCGATTATCCAAATATGTAGGAAATGTACGAACCTGACAGGAGGCTGGAGGGGCTGACGCAATCAGGTAAGCCCCTGCTGCCCCGGAAGTGCCTTAGGTCCCCTGGCGGATGTGAACTCCAGGAGGGCCAGCGGGATCACGGTCCACCGCTGCCCGAGAACCACGCTGGCTGCCGATCTCCTGACCCCAGCCCTGCTGAGTGGTGCCCACACCTGCCCCAGAGGCACTTCGTACCAGGCAGGCATCGTGTGCTGAGTAACCAAGCCCGCCCTCCGGGCGTGTAAGTACCACCGCCACGGCTCTGTGCCTGCCT
The DNA here is from genome assembly GCF_009834535.1 of Camelus ferus. NCBI lineage: Eukaryota > Metazoa > Chordata > Mammalia > Artiodactyla > Camelidae > Camelus > Camelus ferus. Next base: position 36,013,284 of record NC_045704.1, read on the forward strand.
CTCTCTGTCTGCCCACCTGTCTGTCCGTCCAGGGCTCCTTTCAGGCACACCCACTGAGGAGGAGCCTCCCTGGCCCGAAGCCAGCTCCGATGCAGGGCTGCCACGCTCGAGCCCAAACTGAGGAGGGCCCTGGGCTAAGCAGAGGGATCTTGCCTCCTGACCTCACCTTCAAGTCAGTCTCTTCGGTGAGGTGGTCCCTGAGGCACTGCAAACAGCCCCATATGGGAGTTTGCCTGGGACTCAGGGTCATTCTGGGGTTCAAGTCAAGGGTCAGAGCAGAGCCCGGTTGTGGGTCAGGTTAGACGGTGAAGGTTGGGAGGTCAGTGTGTACTTGGTGTTGAGGACCCTTCTAGGGCTGGAGTCAGGGGTCAACATGAGCCCAGGCTGGGGAGGCTCTGTCACTGATGGCCATGTGACCTTGGTCAGCTCCCCTACCCTCTCTGGGCCTCAACCTCTTGCTCAATAAAATAAGGGAATAGGGAATCTAAATGCAATGATCTGTAAAATAGAAGATCTCAAAGTTTGAGTCCGAGGACTGTAGACTCTGCTTGTATTTGGGGGAGAGGGTGTCCGGGCGCAGTCTGGGTGAGGCTGGGCTTCATGTGTGGCTGGGTTCAGGGACTGCCATTTGACTAGGATCATGGGGTTCCTGTGTGTCAGGATCCAGATCCCTATGACTGGGATCTTTGGCCCAAGTCAGGGGTCAGAGCTCTCTTCAGTCTATTCACCCCTCCCCCAAGTGCCCCTGGGAAGATTGATTGGAGTATATCAATCTTTCCAACAGCCCCAGTAAGATTCAGCCCTTGGAAAGGCCCTTTCCACTGCCCTAGGCAGAGAGGGGTCCTTTGGTGGGTAGAGGAATGCAAGGTAGTGAGATCTCTTGGCAAAATGGGTATCCTGACTGCATTTTGGCAGAGGGAGCACTGTGGGGCAGGCACCTTTACAAGCGTGTTTCTTTATCTTCAGCACATCCCCCTACTGGCCCTGCTTACTGGACAAGGAAACAGGAGCTCAGAGAGGCTAAGCAGCTTGGAGAACACAGGGAGGCTGGCAGTGGCAGGCTCAGGCTTCCAACCCAGGTCTAAGCACTAGGCTTGGCCCCTGGAACACAACGCATCTACCTTATTAATTAATTGATTTAATCAGCCCAACCCTGGGAGGTAGATTCTGTTATCAGCTCCATCCTTATGTATGGGCAAACCGAGGCACAGAGATCTTAGGAAGTAAAGAAAAACTCCTGTCTGCTAGGCATCACACCAGTCCACAGCTAACCTTCCTAGCAGGGCTAAGTAACTTGCTGAGGACACCACTCACTACTAGGGGCTGGGGGCAGGATTTGAACCCAGCAGCCCCCCGACTTTGGAACCTGAGAGCTTGAGTACTCTGCTCAGATCTTTGTCTTGACCAACCCTCTGTCAAATTGCTGTGAGCAGCCCCCTTGCATAGAGGAAAACACTGAGGCTCAGAGAGGCAAGGGGTGTGCCCAAGTCAGACTGGGCACTGGAGGGTCCTGGTGCGTGGGGCCGAGGGAGGAGCCTTTGATTCAGGCCTCTCTGCCTGTGGAGCAGATGGACACATGTGTGAATCTGGATTCAGGCATATCCATGTATGTGAGTATGTGTGACAGGTGTGAGTGTCACGGGCCCCAGGGTCTCCTGAGGGGCTCCGGGATGGCTAATGCTTGTATCTGAGGTTCCCTCGGAGGCTTAGTGTTCTCAGCTGTGAAATAGGGATGATTATTCCTGCCTTCTGGTTATAGGAGGATTCCAAGTCTGGCAGAGCCCTGAGCAGTGCATGGCACACAGTAGGCGCTCAATGGATGCACAGGACTGGCTCACTGCAGTGCTTGCTCCCCTCAGGCCCAGAGGAGCAGACTTCATCTCCTTGACCCAGAAGATGGTCCCGAAGGGACTGGTGAGTGAAGCTCGCTGACCCTGCCCAGCTGCCTGCTGCAGGGAGCAATCCAAGGTCATGCCCCGGAGGCTGGGCCCACCTACCCTCCCTGTTCTTCTGTGAGAAAGTGCCTCCCACTTCCCATTGTGGCCAGTTCCAGGTGCCTGTTCCCAGCGCTGCCACCCCCACATGCCCTCCTCTGGTCTCCTCTCCAGCCTGATAAGCTGCCTGCCCCATCTGCCCCAGAACTGCTAAGAGATCCACGTCATCTCAAAACATCATGGCCAGCTTTGTCCAGATGAGGGAGGGTGAGTGCACTTTGGGCTGCAGGCCTTGTGAGGCAGGGATGGGAGCCAGAAGGCCACCTTCAGTTACTGTGCAAGCTTGGGACAGTCGCTGCTCTTATCTGGGCCCCTATCATGGCCTCTGTCTGGCTCTGACATTTGGTGATTGGTTCTGGTCAGGCTATGGCAAGTTGCTTCCCCTCAGGGCTGTAGCCTCCTAGGCTATGTGATCTTGGGCAAGTCACTTAAACTCTCTGAACCTCAGTTTCCTCATCTGCAAGATGAGGGTGACAATAGCTCCTATCCCATAGGGTGGTTGTGAGAATTGAGTGGGAAAAAATGTAAAATGCATAACCATAGGTGTGTGGGTTTATTTCTGGGCTCTCTATTCTGTTCCATTGATCCGTATGTCTATTTTTGTTCCAGTACCACACTATTTTGATTACTGTAGCTCTGTGGTATTGTCTGAAGTCTGAGAGGGTTATTCCTCCAGCTTCATTCTTTTTCTTCAGTATTGCTTTGGCAATTCTGGGTCTTTGTGATTCCATGTAAATTTTAGGATTATTTGTTCTAGTTCTATGAAAAATATGTCCTGGGTAATTTGATAGGAATTGCATTAAATCTACAGATTGCTTCAGGTAGTATGGCCATTTTAACAATATTAATTCTTCCAATCCAAGAGCATGGGATATCTTTCCATTTCTTTAAATTATCTTTAATTTCCTTAATCAGTACTTCATAGTTCTCTGTGTATTAAGTCTTTCATCTCCTTGGTTAGTCCTTATTGTTACTACTGCTGTTGCCAGCCTGATACTCCCTGCACGAGCATGCTGCAAGGTACTTTTCCAGCAGCAGGGAACATCGGGGGAGAGATAAGAAGGAGGAAAGCAGTATTGGAGATCTAGAACCCCCCCATCCTTCCCGGAGTCTCTCTTCTTCCTTCCCATCCCCTCAACCCTCCTGCCCTCTGGCAACCACCTGTTTGTTCTCTATCTATGAGTCTGTTTCTGTTTTGTTATGTTCATTCATTTGTTTTGTTTTTTAGATTCCACATATTAGTGAAATCATACGGTATTTGTCTTTCTGTCTAACTTATTTCACTTAGCATAAAACCCTCTAGATCCATCCATGTTGTCGCAAATGGCAAGATTTCATTCTTTATTTTATGGCTGAGTAGAATTCCACTGTATATACGTACCACATCTTCTTTATCCATCCATCTGTTCATGAACACTTAGGCTGCTTCCTAATGTCGTGGCTATTGTAAATAATGCTGCAGTGAACATAAGCGTGCAGATGCCTTTTCGAATTAGTGTTTCTGTTTTCTTTGGAAAAAATACCCAGATGTGAAATTGCTGGATCATATGGTAGGTCTATTTTTAATTTTTGAGGAACCTCCATACTGCTTTCTATAGTGGCTGCACCAATTTACATTCCCACCAACGGTGCACAAAGTTTCCCTTTTCTCCACATCCTCTTGAGTTTGTTTTCAAATGTTCATTTTCAAATCTATCAATCTATCTATTCTTTTTTTATCCCCCTTTGGAGTCCTATGATTTCATTATGGCTCTATTTCTTTAATCGTTGAACAATTAGTTCCTTTGTAGTTTCTTGTAGGCTGTTCTGTGTCAGAGCGTTGGGGTGCTTATCTTCTTACTGCTTGTGTTTGCTAGTTCTGTCATGGTAGATGGTTTCCTTGTGTGGTTTATAATGTTTACTGTCTTGGAAGCTTACCTTAATGGAATTTGGTTTTTCTGTGGACAGACTCTGCTCCCTGGATCACCTACATTTCCTTAGAGAATGATTTTCCACTTATCCCTGCCAGGGACCCCAGAGGTTCCATCATCCGTTCCCGTCTGTTTAGGTCAACATCTCAGCTCAGGAAGTCTTGCACCATGCTGGCAGTATAAATATATACACACTTCTGAGCTGCACGTGCTCAGGCTCTCAGTTTAGAGCCTCCCAGACCCACCTCAGCACTTGTGGCTTCCTTTGCTGTTAAAGTCATTTTGTCTCTTTTTCACTGAGAGGAGATATTTCCATTCTCCCTCCTTGTCTCACTTCTCTCCCTCAGACAGTGTGAAAACCCCACGTCAGTGTGGTCCGAACCCACATCCTGATCCTCATCTTTCTGGGCCACCTTACTTACGATTTTAGCTCTCATTTCCCTCTTCATCTTTAGTATCTGGGATTGCCCTTTTCTTTTGTTTGAGCTCAGCTGTGTATTAAGTAAAACCTTTTGTTGCAAGGTACTATTGGTTCCGTTTTTTGATGGGAAGAGGTCTCCCTGAGCCCAGCCCAACAATCTGCAAATCAGAGGTCCTGCCCACCTGCCCAGGCCACCTCGGGCCACACTCCCCAGCTTCCTGGCCACCTGCCCGTTTTGTGCATTGACTGTGTTTCCCTCGCAGGGCTTTTGCACATACTGTTCCCTGTGCTCAGAATGCTTCCCCTCTCACTTGCCCCGTCTGATTACTCCTCATCCTCAGGGAAGGCCTCCCCTCTCCCTGGCCAGGTCAGAGTCACTCCAGGGCTCTTGATGACCCCTGCATCCCTCCTTTAAGATACTCCTCGGGTGCCACTTTACATTTAGTTCTGGGATTGTGTAATAATACAATAATTACAATAATAATTGTGTTGAGCCTCCAGAGGGTAGAGTCCCGGTCTGTCCGGCTCTCCACAGTCCCCCACCTCCTCGACCAGGGTGGAAGCACAGTCGGCATTTTACGAATATTGTTACATGAATGCAATGGCAGCATCTTTTGGAGGGTTACTGCGCACCAGGGTCCTTCTCCAAGTTCTTTACATGGATTGTCTCATTTAATCCTCACAACAGCCCTCGGAAGTAGGTACTATTATTGTTACCTAACCAAACAGGTCCACTTGCCCCCGTGTGGTCAAGCCAATCTACTCACACCATGTGGTGGTGATGCAAAGTGCAGTATTTATCACAGGGCGCCAAACACGGGATGCAGGCTAATGGTCAAATGACCCGAACTCCTGGATGGCTTTCAGGGGAAGGTTTTTAAAGATAAGGTGATGGAGAGGGTTTGCGGGGTGTGTGATCTGCTCATGGACACTCTACTGACTGGTTGGTGGTGGGGTAAGTCACGGGAGTCAACATCATCAGCCTTCTGGTTCCAGCCGGTCTGGGGTCTACGTGCTTGTGGGCAGCATACAGTTCACTTCTTCTATCTGGTGGGGGTCTCAGTATCCACAAAACAGTTCAACGGTGTGACTCAGAATACAACACCTAGCCCTTAGGAGGAATTAAAGGTCCTTGACTTTGTTCAATGTCTAAACTCTTACTATTTTGTGTTGCTTGACTGTTTTCCTTTGTTTCTGCATTTTCTCACTTCTTTGATTAAATTTACCCTCTGGAACTCAGGGAAGGTCTAGGAGGCTTAAATTTTTCTATAAGCAAGAGGCAGGCAGAGGACACGGTGGGAGCAGGTGTCTGTCCCGGGAAGGCCACATAGGGTCCTGCTGGGTAACATTATTATCCTCATTTTACAGATGAAGAGGGTATAAAGGCACACTTTCCCCACCCTGAGAGGTGGGCAGGGCAAGGGATTGTTTCACTATCTCACAGATGAGAACACCAAGGGCTGGAGAGGGCAAGAGTGGTGCCCAGGTCACTGGCAAATTAGAGATGGGGTGGGACCCAAAGAGCAAGCCTCAGAGCCCAGCCTCAGCTGCCTCAGCTGCCTCAGCTGCTTGCTTTTTCCCCAGCCCAGGGAACCTCACCTCGGCCTCATCCCTCCCATCTCCAGGGGCAGTGGCCATAGCTGTGCTGATGGGCCCCTGTGCTTCCCACAGCTTCCCCACCAGCCAGGCCCAGGTAACTGTCCACAGCCTCAAGATGCCCAAGATCTCCTGTCAGAACAAGAGGATCATGGTCATTTCTTCCACAATGGCATTAATTCTTCTTCCCACACCCAGGCAGGCAACGTTTTGTGGTTTACACTTTTGAATAGGTGAGGGGGTGCAGATGGAGGCAGGGAGGCCAGTAGTCGGCAACCCCACCCACAGATGGGCCTCTGAAACCTCCAAATTCTTCTCGCCACCTCTGCTGTGATTGGTTGTTTCTAAAACGTGGCTGTCCTCCTGATAATCAAAATCAGATGATACAAGTTATGGACGGGGTACACATGGGGATTTTGACAGTCTTAGTAGTATTTTATTTTTTAAGCTGGGTGCTAGGACATGGGTGTTTGCAACACAGGTCCCCAAACCACTGTCCATCTCCATCAGGGACATATGACTTTCCAAACCCAGAATTCAGTGGATTTAGAAGGCAGTACAGGGTGCATGCACACTGGATATATTATAGGACACCCACCATGGGACCTGAGGTGACACCCTACCCCATTGCTGTTTCTCCACATACGAATATTCACGTGAAGGAGATAAACACTATAAACAGCCTCCCATCAAATGGCCAGGTTTGCTGACAGACTTAAAAAAAAAAAAAAAACTTGCAGTCTTCAGAGTTTGATTGTCATTGTAGATAAAAAATTGAGGCTCAGTACTATAGCTAGTCCCCCTTTGCCTAGCTTCAGTGTTTCCTAATACATAAAAACTATAGACAGCAGTAACATAGGCACATAGTGGAAATAGAGAAAAGTATAAAGAAAAAGACCCCCATGGTCATTCATAACCACGGTATGTTTGTCATGACTAAGAGATTAATGTTGGTAGATGGCTATTAGCCAAACTGTAGACTTTGACATCCACCAGTTTTTCCACTGATGTCCTTTTTCTGTCCCAGGATTTAATCCAAGGTGGCACATTGCATGTAGTCTTTTAAAAATCTTTAAAATTTTGTATTATTTTATTTACTTCTTTTTTTCTAAATTTAGGAATCTGAAAAGTTCAGAGTACTCTAATGACCACCTATAAACTCCCCTTCCCAGAATGTCCTGTTTCATTCCCGTCTCCTGACTTGTCTAAGAGTCCCCTCTTGTTTCTGGCTCCTGACGAGTTCCCTTCTTGCTTTTAGTCTGTCTGTGAACATCAGTGCTTTTTAGAAATCTGTTAACCAAGACTTCTGTGTGCAGGAGTGCTTCCAGAAGGCAGTTTGAACCGGCAGGGAGAGAGCAAAGGAAAGGTGTTCTCCCAGCGGAAAAGCAGTGATTGGCCCGGAGCTTGGGGTGTGGGAAATCCCAGTGTGGCTGAGGGAGGGGTTGTCTGGGGGTAAAGGAGTTGTAGATCAGGCTAGGAGGTAGGTTGAGATCATGCCATGGAGCCTCAAAGGCCAAAGGAAGCAGACGAAGCCATAGAAGGTGTTGAGGTAGGTCTGGGAGATGATGTGGTTGGCGCTGGTGCAGGATGGCTGGACTTGGGGGGCGTTAAACTGAGCCCCTGCTAAAATGGTAGAAAGCAGGAGTGGCTCTCAAGTGTCCACCCCTTCACTGTCCAAAAGGAGCTCTAGAGGCTGAGAACCAGAAGGACACACGTTCAAGCTCACACGTCATATTCATCCCAGAGTCAATAGTTTCTGTGCCCCAGCACTTTTATGTATCTATTTTCAACAATATCTTTGAGTTCTTACTCTGGGCTAGGCCCATATGGTTCCTGAATTCATGAAGTGGATAGTCTAATGGGCATGGACAGAGATAGACAATAACTAACTAGCCAAACAAGACTATAAAACCACTAATTGTGCCTGGAGCTATGAAACAAAAATGAGTGGTGTTTATACAACTCATAAACCCAAATCAAGAGGCTATTCAAAAGTTATCCAGTATGGTGGGTCTCAAATTTTGGCTTATGCCAGAATCACTAGCAGGGATTGTTAAAACACAGATTCCTGGGCCCATCTTCAGAGTTTCTGATTTGGTGGGCCTGGGGTGGGGCCTGAGAATCTGCATTTCTAACAAATTCCCTCTTGGGTGGTGCTAATGCTGCTGGTTGAGGTTCCGCACTTGGTCCTGGAGTATAAAAACGCACATAAATCCAACTGCCAGCAGATAAAGTCTCACCCTGCTTTGCTAATGGTTTCATTTTGAAGGGGGAGGAAGTGAGCTATTTTGGAAAGTCCTGGTGCATGCTCAAACCAGGAAAAAGCAGTTAGAAATGTGCGTGAATATCCAGGAGAGGAAGTGCTGCAGGTCCTGGGGAACTCCCCTCCATTTTCAGAAGACTTAAGCTAGGCTGACCCTGAGAGTTCCCGCAGTCCACTGCTCCCCATGCCCCTCCCAGCTCTCAGTGTAGATGGTCCTGGGCTGCTCTCTGCTCCGAGGAGGGCTCACAGTGAAGCTGGTTTCTCTCCCTGGGATACCATCTGTTGGGCTGCACCCCAGCTGGCCTGCAAACCTTGTAGTTGTCCAGCTTCGAGACCAAAGAGTGAGCCCCAAGACAGAGACAGAGACAGAGACAGAGACAGAGATAGAAATATCAATGGCTTACTGGACAGGAGATCTTAAGCAAAAGGGCCCGGAGCGATACCCCACTGTTTATGGTTGACAGCAGGCAGGACATGGAAGCAATCTTCACTACTCCGGGGAGTAAGGGGCTACCATTCATAGGAGTCAGGTGGGCTAATCAGTTACCAGGGAAACCAGTAACTGGAGCCTGTCCTTCACAGCCCCTCAGGTTAATGACCATCACGAGGGCGGGTGTTTCCCTTTAATAAACTAGCAGTTGGAGCCGTTCTGGCCTAAGGATTAGAACTATCACTAGCTGGGGCCAGGTGCAAGTAAATTCATGTGAGTCAGGTGTAGATGAAGCAGGGCCTGGTCGAGCAAGGGGTGTACGCAGAGCCAGAGAACAGCCATCTTGAATGGCCTGACCATACACCATCACTACCATCCAGGCCTCCTACTCTAGCAAGGAGCTCTTCTCAAGCCTCTCGGATTCCCAGTACATCTGCAGAGAGAGGAGGGGGTGGTTGATTCAGGAAATCCCTCCCTGGTCCGTCTGGTGTCAGGCACAGCATGTTGTCAGGGAAATACGGCTCCTTCCCTCCAGGACTTACCACCTGGCTGCCAGGGAGAGAAGACTCCTACCTAGAGTCTTAATTCAGAGGAAGAGGCACCGTGAAGAATGGAGGGACCGCACAGCAGGAGGAGGAGCCTGCCTGAGCAGAGGCCAGGAGGCTGGGATGGCAAATCTCAGGAGAGCTAAGGAGGGCCTTAAATACTAGACGAAAGCACTTGGACTAATTCCTAGAGTTTCTTTTCTGGGGGATGGGAGCACAGTAGAAGGCCAAATTCTCATGTCTTTTTTGTTTCAGCATTAAACAGACTTTTTCCACGTTGAAGGTAGGTGGTCTTGGGACACCTGGAGAAATAAGCCCTGTATTATCTCATGTCTTGAAGAAAGCAGACAGAGGGCCCTAAAGGAAATCACACAACCGGATGATCCAGCCTTTATCTCGGGACCCTTCTGCCCATGTATCTATTGGGAAGACACTTAGTTTGAAGAAACGGGATCCCGGTGCTAGGGATTAAGCAAGTGGGGAGGACAGGAGAGCACTGGCCAGCCGGCCGCTCCCTGGCCTTGGTTTCCCCTCTGTGGAATGGGATGACAGTCACAGCCCTCCACAGGGCCTGGGAGGGCCCACTACCATTTGGGGGGTGGGGGACAGGAAGAGAGAGTGGGTTGGGATGTCCTTTCTCACTGGCAGGCATATGGATGAATGCCCGCCCGGGCAGGCTGTGGGGTTATTTGCCTGGGGGTGACGTCTGTGCCCTAGGGAGCTCACAGCGGGCCTGTGATCTGCTGGGCGCTCTGAATCCATCCAGAACTTTCTGCTGTCCACGATCCCCACAGTGGCCACCCCTGAGGTCATGTCTCTGAAGTATGGGCTGGAGGAGGGTTTGGGGACCCGAGACTGATGGGGAGGCTTTCATTCCCCTCCTAGGCCCTTCCCAGGCAGAGCTGCAATGCCTCTGACTGTCCAGTGATCAAAACTTGGTCCCCTTCCCTCAAGGCATACTCCCTGCCAATGGCAGTGCACACCAATGACCCAGCCAGAGTGTGGATCCCTGTTCCTGGTTTACCTGGAGAATATTGTCTCTGCCACCCCACAGATGGCTCAACCCACCTCAAGGGCACGGGTCTCCTTATGGCAGCCTGATGTGGCAGAAAGAGCCCTGGACTGGGAGGCTGAGGCCTGGTTCACAGCCAACCCCGAACCTCAGTTTCCCCTCCTATCAAGTGAAAGTGTTAGACCTGATGCTCTCCAAATTCCTTCTTGATGCTGACTTTGTGGGACACTTGTCCACATGAGGTGACTCTAATGGTGGAATCTCAGACACCATTACTGGGGCATGCAGGGGATATTTTGGAGAAGGCCCTGCCGGGACCCTTCTGCTGCCTTCCCTGCAGGATATGTTGAGCTGGCCCTGCCGTCTTTTTGAACATCTCTGTGTGTGGGTGTGACTTTGGTAGGAGGAAGGGAATGGGAGCTGGAACTACCCTGGTGGGTTTCTCAGCCTCCCCCTTGGTCAGCAGAAAGCAACTGTCAGACCATCTCTCTTCCCTCCCCCACAGCATCAGGCCCTTTCACTCCCTTCCCCACCTACTATCAGAGGTCCCTTCTCTGCTTCTGACCAGCTTCCTGCATGAGCTGTCACTCATTCTCTGCTCCATGTGGTTCCAGTGCTAGACAAGAAATATGGGACCATGGGGGCATTAGATCCAGAGGATGACAGGGAGGGTAAAGGGCCCTCACAGTGGTCTGGTTTCTGGTAGAAGAGGAGGAGGGAGCCTCTGATAAGCCAATCAGACTTTTCCATGGAAGAGAAACCTCGTGAGCACCAGCCAGACCACCTTATGATGCTCAAAGCGTATCTTCTTCCCCCCTCAGGCTAAAATACAAAAGATTTCTTTCTGCCATCGCAGTCTTGGGAGGTACCAGGCCCCAAGGAGGGTATGTGAAGAAAATTCCTCACTGCCACATTGGCCAAATGGGATGGGGAAAAAGCATAGAGGACAATGGCATATGCAAAGTCCCTGGGGTAGGAGGGACCATGAGAGAATCAAGAAACTTAAGGGGGTGCCGAAGTAGCACAGAGAGCAAAGTGGAGAGGGAGAGAGATGAGGTCTGGGTCCACATCACGGGGTGCTGAAGGGGCCCAACCTTTATTTTGACAGCCAGGGGAGATGGCCAGGAAGCAAGGTCTCAGGTGGAGCTTGGCAGAGGGACGCCCCTTGAGATTTGGGAAGATGTGAGAGGAGGGCACCATCCTCTGAGTCAGATTCCTTCCAACCCCTCCTCTGTCCCCTCCAAATGCTTTCTTGGGCCTGTTTCTCTTCCTCCCTCAGGGTCCAAAGCAAGGGTCTGACCTACTAAACTGACCAGGAGTACTTATAGGGGCTGGCAGGCAGGGACTCTGGCAGAAAGAGTCAAAGTCATTTCACTAGTCCTGAGTCCAATGTGGAAATTCCAAGCCTTGGGATGTAAGCCTTTGGGCAGATAGGAGCCTTACACTACCCAAGAGAGCACCCTCGAAGAGCCCCCTCCCAGACCTTGATGCCCCAAGGACAGTATCAGGATAAGCTGGCAGCCCTGGGCAGCTCCTTCCTCACATGGAAACTTTCACCACCACAAGAGGCAGACAGAGCTTGGACTCTTGCCCCTTGTGGACCCCAGCTCAGCCGGGACCCCAGAAGGCCCTGGAGCTTATTTCTTATTTCTCTTTTTTGAATTTTTTATTGATTTATAATCATTTTACAATGTTGTGTCAAATTCCAGTGTAGAGCACAATTTTTCAGTCATACATGAACATGTATATATTCATTGAGACATTTTTTTCTCTGTGAGCTACCATAAGATCTTGTGTATATTTCCCTGTGCTATACAGTATAATCTTGTTTATCTATTCTACAATTTTGAAATCCCGTCTATCCCTTCCCACCCTCCGCCCCCTTGGCAACCACAAGTTTGTATTCTATGTCTATGAGTCTATTTCTGTTTTGTATTTATGCTTTGTTGTTGTTGTTGTTTTTTTTTTAGATTCCACATATGAGTGATCTCATACGGTATTTTTCTTTCTCTTTCTGGCTTACTGGAGCTTATTTCTGCTCCAGAAAAGTGCAGCCCCTCAGCTTCCTTCACCGTCTCAGCCGGGTCTGCACCAGAAGGGCACCTACACGTCAGTGCCCTTAGCAGAAGGAGATGTGGAGTCCCAGAGGTCGCCAGAACAGGACTCACCTGCTGGACCCCTCTCACCCCTCTCCCAAGTCCTGGCGCCTCCACCCGAGCCCAGAAGCTCAAACCCAGGCCTTCATCCAAATACTAGGAATTCCCCTAGCCTGGGTGGGGTCCTGACCCTGACACAGTCAAACCTATTCCCAGAAGGCCACACTTGGCTGCTTCCTCTGGGGAGGAGACAAGGGCTGCCCAAGGCCAGGTCCTGTGGAAGCACATCCTGCCACCTGGGTTGCTGACCCACAACAAGATGGGGCCCTGGTGTTTGGAACCAGCCTCAGGCAATGGAAAATGCAGGGGGAAGGCTGGGCCTTCAAACCTGGATTCAAATCCCAGGACCCTGAAATACTGGTTCTGGGGCCTTCTGTGCCTCAATTTCCTTGTCTATTAAATGGGATGATACTATTTTCCACATAGGGTTCTGGTAAGGACTGGGTTAGCCTAGAGGGGGTATCACATGGTGGCCAAGAACAGGGGCTCTGGAGCTGCCCCACCTGGGCCATATCCCAGCTCCTCTGCTGTTAGCTGTGTAATCACCAGCATGTTACCCTCTCTGTCTCTGTTTCTTCACCTGTAAAAATGGACATAATAGGGCTGCCATGAAGATTAAAAGAGTAAGCACAAATACCCATAACACTGTCTGGTATGTCCTAAGTGCTCACAAATGCCAGCTATGGGTTATACTTCATAGAGATGAAGTACTTGGCACAGAGAGGTGACCAGTAAACATGGGCTCCATCCTCTGGTCCCTCTGACTCACACCTTATGTTTCCTACCCCCGAATCCAGACACTCAGCATTCCCTCTGATCTCCCACCAATAAAATCTTATTAGCTTGTTCACACTCAAGTGTAAATGACTGATGGCCATTCAATTGATACCAGAGGAGCTTGCACACCTTCAGCCAAGGAACGATGTGCTAATGGTGGACTTTCAGGCCACAGGTCAGGCTGAGGGTAGGGAGCCTTTGGGAAGGTAGCGCTTCTCAGATTAATTGAAGATAATATCCCACAGATTATCTTCAGTGATAATCTTCTCAGCAGGCCAGGTATCTCCAGGGTGGAAAGGACACTGGGTTCAAGAGCCAGCTCTGTTCATGACTGCTGTGTGACTTTCAGCAACTCATTTGACATACCTGAATCTCAGCTTCTTCATCTGCCTAATGGAATAACTTTTCTTCTGCCGTAGGACTCGAACCCAAGGGTGTCTGACACGGATGGTTGTGCTTGTGACCACTACTTGCAGTACCCTCACACCCACACACATCTGGCTTGGGAGGCAAGAGGGCAGAAGATCTGGGAGTGAAAGCTGCTTTACTGCAGGGATGCCACAAGGAGGTTGGTGGATGACCTTCTTACTAGGATGGATGTATCCTCTGTAGGAGGAAGAGAGCTTCTGTCCCCAGAGGAATGCAAAAAGTCGGGGAGGTTGTAGTAGAGCTTTGAAAGGGTAGTGGATTCGTGGCAAGTTCCTTTACCTCTCCCCTCTCTGAGTCTGTTTGCTCATCTGTATAATGGGGAGCTTATTTGCATCTGTATGTTGGGTTATTTTGAGGATTAGATGAGATAAATTCTTAGATAGTGCTTAGCACCGTCCAGAAGGCCAAGCGCTCAGCTAATAAGACCAATTATTGTTAGTCTTTTCTCCCCTCCCTTCATCCTGGGGAGCACCGCAGAAAAGGAGGCAGGACCCCTGGGTTGTGAGTCTCCTGCTGCACTGCGAGCACCTCCTTCCCATCCTGTCCCATCTCTCCTTAGTCTCCAGGGAGGCAGGGAGAGTTGAACTCAGCCCTCACTCCTCTGCCTCGGTTTCACATCCACGAAAGGGGCCAGCGGCCCCACCCCCACCCCCGACCCTTGGGGCTGTCTCTGGGTGCCGTTCGCAAAGGTGGCTGAGCGCCAGGAGGCGCGGGGAGCGGGAGCCCTGCAGGAACGGGTGTGCCTCCCCCGCCCAGTCCGCTCGGGCGCCCGGCCCGGGCACCTAGAATCCACGTGATTTCCCGGCAGCAGCTCTCAGGCTCTCAGCACCAGCCGCCTGGGTGCTCTCGGCGCCTACTTTCAGTTTCGTGAGCAGCGCGGCGAAGCTGGGAGCGCAGCCGGTGAGTGCCCAGCACTTCTCAGGGCTGCGGACCGGGCTGGGGCGAGCGGCGCGGGGAAGTTCGGGGTGCGGATGCCGCGCGGAGCGTGGAGGAGTGCGATGCCAGAGGGCTCTGGAGCAGGACCTACCGGTGGCCTGGTGGCTGGCTGGAAGGATGGTTAAGGTAGCTGGCTGACTGGATGGTCGGGAGGACAGAGGCTGGACTGATGAACGGTTGGGCAGATGGGGCGCCGGTGGCCGGGCAGCCCTGCCACCCTGCGGAGTTTGGAGGATGAGTTGCGAGCCTAGCCGCAGAGAAAAGCAAGTCAGGGTTAGCCGGGTTGGGTTTCGGGACGCGGTCACGTCCCCCTTCACTCCTACTCCTTCCCACCCTCGCAACGCCCCGTCCTGAAACTTCAACTTTTAATTGCCTTTTATAGAATTACGGAAGTTTCGCTGTTCATTGCACACAATTCAGACTTTTTAGCTTAAAAAAAGCTTTTTATGATGGACAATTCCAAACAGATGCCAGAATAGAAGAAATAGAATTAGACTGAACTGTATGAATTTGCCGGGTTTGATGCAACCAAGCCCCGTGTAACCGCTACTCACCTTCAACAGTCATCATCCTGGACCAGCCCAGTTTGGTTCCTACCACAACTCATTTTGAAACAAATAGCAGACAGACATCACAGCATCTCAACTGAAATATTTCAGAATGAACTAAAAGATAAGGAGTCTTTTGTGGGTGGGTAAAGCTCAGTGGCAGAGTGTGTGCTTAGCATAACAATGCACACGTCCCTGGGTTCAGTCCCCAGTATCTCCATTAAAAAAAAAAAAAAAAGATAGGGAGTCTTTTAAAAAAAACATAACCGCAATACCATCAGCATAGCTTTAAACATTTAAACAATAGTTACTTAATGTCAAATTTCCATAGACTATTCCTGATGAACGTTTTACCCTTGTAAATAGGTGAATACATGGGTATCATTTTGTTACTTGCCTTTTGCGTTTCCAAGTCATTTTCTGCCATTTTCTCACCCAGGAGATCAGGACCAGGAGTTTTCAGGGATAACCATTTGGGGAGGTGCAGGGAGGCCCCCACCTTCAGCACTGTTTGCATCTGTTTTATAAGTTGAGGTTCTTAGATTTCCTTTTCAAAAGATTGGGGGCAGGGAATAAAAATAAATAAATAAAAGGTTGGGGGTTCTGCAGACTTAAAAAGCAGTTGGAAAACCAGGACTTCCCAGCCTCCCAAACCTGGAGGTAGCAGTAGGTGGGGTTTGCCCTTCTTTCTCTGTAAGAAGCAATAAACCCAGAAAAGCACTAGGCTTGGTCTCTTTCTGCAGAACAGAAGGAGAGACCTTCTGATGATTTCATGGTCCATCCAGCCTCCCCATCCAGCATACTCTCCTTAAAACTAACTGAACGATAGTGCCAACTGCCAGTGATTGTGCCCACCTGCCTTGCCTCCAGAGCACAGCACCCGCTTGACTGGACCTGGTGTGGGAGGCAGACAGACCAGGGCTCTCTGCTCCTTGAATTTGCTTGGTGACCCTGGACTATTTTATCTCTTAGAACCTGTTTCTCATCTGTAAAACGGGGATGATAATATATCCTTTAAAGTGTGTTTCACAGGTTGGATGAAATGAGGATGCCTGTGCACAGTTAACCTCAAGATATCGCACAAGCATGAGAAGTGATGGGTCCTTGAAGAAGGCAGACAAGCAGAAGGGAAAGTTCTTTGGAAGGGTTTCACAACATGCTTAGCCTTATTCCTTGACCAGATGCAGAGGTGACTGGATATTTGTAGGGCCAAGTCAGTCTCCCTACACCCTCCACCACCTATACCCCTCTCCCCTCTGAGCAAAATTCAGCAAAACAACTTAGTATGTCTTTCCCCATCTGTTACAGATTGAATTGTGTCCCTGAAAAAGGTGTGTTGAAGTCCTAACCCCACTGCCTCAGAATGTGACTATTTTGAAATAGGGTCATAGCAGATGTAATTAATTAAGATGGGGGTCATACTAGAGTAAGGCCCTTAATTCAGTATGACTGGTGTCCTTATAAGAGAGGAGATCAGTGTAGGAAGATAGAGACACAGGGAGAAGGCAGCCACTTGACACACAGGCAGAGACTGGAAGGAGACATTTACAAGCAGAGAAAGTCCAAGAACTGCCTGCAACCACCAGAAGCCGGAATAGGCAAGGCAGGATCCATCCCTAGGGCTTCAGAAGGAGCATGGCCAGCTGACATATTGATTTCACACTTGTGGCCTTTAGAACTATGAGAGAATATATTTCTCTCATTTTAATCTACCCGGTTTGTAGTTCTTTGTTGCAGCTGTAGCAAAGCTAGGAAACTCATTTCCCACCCCAGAATCTCTCCTCTGCTTCCCACCCAGAATGGCACTAAGCATTAAGCAGACAAATACAGGTGCATACACTTTGTAAAAAAAAAAAAAACAAAAACTTTTTGTAGGCATCTGAGGCTGTGAACTACTGGTTTTCTTTACCGGATCTATTTTTGAGTGTTAGCTGGGAGCCCGAAGTCTACCTTGGCTGAAACTTAGCTGGCACTAAGCAAACACTCAGATGAGTTGAGAAGAAAAAAGTCTGAAAAATTTATCAGTCTGGTGATTGGTGCAGGCTTTCTGGAGAACTGAAGGCTTTTAGTCCCTCAGACCACTCTGAAGAGCATATCTCTGCCATCCATGGACCTTGAAACCAGGCAGAAGCAGTGAGGCAGGCAAGCACTTGGTTGTATGTGGGACTTGTTACCTATAAAATAAGCATACTTGTGTAACCTACACTCCGTCTGGGGTTTCCGAGGTCCTTGAGAGCTGGGTGAAGTTGGTGGGAACCCCCATTCTGCTCCTTTGGGAAGCTCTAAGTATTCTCAAGTTCTCTGTGGATCTGGAGAGTGGGGACGGGTGTGAGCTTAGTTACTCTGGCCACCTCTGACCCAGACCCTTCTTGCTCTGCAGTCATCCTTTCTCCCTAGTAGAACAGGGAAGGAAACCAGTAGTTTTCCTGGAATGAAAAGGTGGGAGGCCTATGGAAACATGAGTTTACTCATTTATCCTGCTTGTTTCGATCCTGTTTCTCTGGGATAGAACATGTGTGCCATCCTGTGAGTCAGGCCGAAGTCTTCTGATAAACTCCCCAGAGACAAGACTATTTCCCAGAAAGCATTTAGAGCCCTTCTGGCTAGGATGCCTCTGACATTTGGCAAAGGAGAATTCTTTCAGTGAACCAGAGGGAACGTTAAGTTCACACTCAGATGACCTCTGTTCTCAGTTTGGTTTTCTTCCTTTTAGTCTTTTTTCTCTGTGTATATATTTCTATTTTTTAAGCAGACTCATACATAAAAGCCAAAATGGAATTATATTTTTTAAACTAAATAATTACAAAACTGTATGTTAAAGGAAGATTAAATGTTATGTCACTTTAAAATTTTTATTTTTTAGTAGCTAATACATTGGTACAGTAAAATAGTATGAAACATAAAAAAAGGTACATAACAAAAAATTAGTCTCTCCCCCTCCTGTCTCCCAGCCACCTGATAACCCTTCCTGAACACAACAAACGTCAGCAGATTTTTATGTCTCCTTCCAAAGATTGTCCAGGTGGACCTTAACAAACATGAAGAGATATATAAAAACGTATATCTATATATATATGTTTCCTCCTTTCTCACAAATGATAGTATACTGTATATAGTGGGGGTTTTTTCTTTTTTAAAAAATTTACTGTAATTTGGAAATATGTCCACATCAAAACAGAAAAGAAAATCTTCCTTTTTTCATTTTCTTTAAACAGCTACATAGCATCTTACTGCATGGTTGTTCCATAACTGATTTAACTATTGTTGGGCATTTAGGCTATTTCCTTCTCTTGTTATCCCAGTCAGTGCTGTAAGGAATATCCTTGTTCAAGCATCGTTTTTGCCTACATGAGAATGAATCTTTAGGGAAAACATTTAGGAGTGTATTTACAAGGTCAAGGGGAAAATATGCAGTTTGAACTTTGATAAATCTGGCAAATTACCCCCCTAAAGTGTTGTACCATGTGTGAAGAAGCCAGCTTGCCACCCCTCCCCAACACGTGTTATCAGACTTCCATATTTGCGGATCTGGGAGACAAATAATCGTGTCTTTTTTTCTTTCACTTCCCGACCTATGAATGATTTGGGGCATCTTTTCAAATATTTAAAGGTTCCTTGTAGCTTCTTTTCCATAAACCATTCATGTCCTTTGCCTACTTTTCCATTGGGTTGTTGGTCTCTTTCCTGTTGAGCCATAAAAGCACTTTACATATTAAGGAAATTAGCTCTTTGTCTGTAATATGAGTATACTGTCATCGTAAGTGGCTACTTAGTTGTCCAAAGAATGGCTGAACCATAATCTTTGTTAACCATTTAGATTTAGTCATGTTTTCTCCTATTACACACGGACTGTTGCCTCTATTTTATATAAAAAGCAAGATGTGACATTTTAATTCTTTCCATAGCTCTTACCAGAATTCCTCTCAGGGGAGGAAGTATCTCTGGGAAAATACCTGGGTAGGATTGGGGTGGTTGGGGCCCATGTGCAAAAAGGTCAGAAGGGACCAGCTCATGGGGGGCGGGGGCAGATCTTTGCATGGAGCATGTGTGTGGGCTGGGGGTGCAATATTTGCTCCTGGAAGGAAGGATGGAGGAGACAGGAAAGAGTAGAGAAGGGAGGATGGGGAGAAGGTGGAGAGAGGCTAGGCCACACCCAGAAAAGACCCCCAGAAAGTTCTCAGGGGTAAGATGGCTGAAGGGCATTTTCTGTGGGGTGATGCCCCTACTTCATGTGAAGGGGGTACTGACAACACAGACTCTGGCTCGGGCTCTGCTCTGCAATCATTAACCTGCTCTGCCCACACATGCTGAGTTTCTGCAGCATGCCAGTCCCTGCACTAGGTACTGGGCTACAGCTTGGGGCACGACAGAGTCCCCGCTTTGGGGAGCTGACGTGCCAATAGAAACAGACAATATACAAGCACACAAAGATGAGCAGTGGATGGTAGGTAGTGGTGACTACAGAGAAGGTAGACAAGGCAAGTGAAGGGGTAGGCATGCTGGGGGCAGAGGGAGTGTTGTGTTTGGAACAGAGAGGCCAGGCATGGCCTTCCCATAGGGGCCCTTGGGACAGCTAAGAGGAGTGAGGTGGGGAGCCATGCACCATGATGGTGTCTAGAGGAAGAGGGAACCAGGCAGAGGCAATGGGGAAAAGAAGGAGGAGGAGGGGAGGGAGGGAGGAGGTGGGGAAGGTGGAAGAAGAGGGAGGGGAAGGAGTGGAGGAGGGAGGGAGACAGAGGAGGGAGGAGGACTTGTTTAAAGCCAGCTGGGCTCACAATGCTTCCTTGAGTGAAATTTTTGCCCGTAATTTAACGAAGGGCTGCACCTGGGGCGGGAGTCCTCTGTCAGAGGAGGTCTCCCTGTGTGGATGCCGGAACCGTCCCCAGGCCACAGCACTTCATGTGGCTCCGTGTCCGAACCAGTTTATCTGTATCAAGAAAGGCGAGGCGGCCCCAGCTGACATCTAGCGTGGTGGTGAACGTCCTGGTAACTAGAGCTCGGCTCACAGTCTGGATGGTTTCCTTCCGCTGGGTTCCCAGGGTGGACTTCTAGAGGGAAAGATGGACTTCATTTATATTTTTAATTTTTAAAGTTGTGTTAAATAAAATAACATAAAATTTATCATCTTAACCATTTTTAAGTGTACAGTTCAATGCTATTAAGTACATTCACATTATTGTGAAGCCGTCATCACCATCCATCCCCAGAACTATTCATCTTGTGCAACTGAAATCCTATGCCCACGACCCGATAACTCCCCATTCTTCCCTCCCCTACCCCGACACCCATTATTCTACTGTCTATGGATTTGACTACTCAAAGTGCCTCCTAGGGTGGAATCATGCAGTATTTGTCTTTTAGGGACTGGCTTATTTCATTAGCTTAGATATTCTCAACATTCATCTATATTACAGCATATCGCAGAATTTCCTTCTTTTTTTTTTAAGTCTGAATAATATTCCATTGTATGTATATATCACATTTGGGTAATCCATTCATCCATTGATGGACACTTCAATTGCTTCCATATTTTACCGATTATGACTAATGCTGCTATGAATGTGGGTGAACATATATCTCTTCAAGATTCTGCTTTTCGTTCTCTTGAGTATGTATCCAGAATCCAGGATCGTATGGTAATTCTGTTTTTTTTAAGAAACTTGCATACTGTTTTCCACAGTAGCTGTACCATTTTATATTCCCACCACAGTGCACAAGGGTTCCAGTTTCTCCACATCCTCAGCAACACTTGTGATTTGTGTTTTTTTGATAGTTCCCATCCTAATGGCTATGAGGTGGTTTCTCACTGTAGTTTTGATAAGCATTTACCTAGTGATTAGTGATGTTAAGCATCTTTTCATGTGCTTGTTGGCCATTTGAATAACTTCTTTGGAGAAATGTCTGTTCAAGTCCTTTGCCCATTTTTGGATTTCTGTTTTGTTGTTGTTGTTGTTGTTGAGTTTTAGGAGTTCTGTCTATATTCTGGACATTAATATATGTTAAAATATATTTAAATTATTAAATATACATTATATTAAAAATATATATTTTGCAAATATTTTTTCCCATCCTATGGTTGCCTTTTTTCTCTGTGGATATACAGTTTTATTTTGTTTTTTAATTTTCATGAAGTCCAATTTGTCCATTTATTCTTCTGATGTCTGTGCCTTTGGTGTCATCTGCAAGAAATCATCAACCAGTCCAATGTCGTGAGCTTTCATCCTGTGCTTGCTTTTAAGAGTTTTATTGTTTTGGGTCTTACATTTAGGTTCTTGATCCATTTTGAGTTAGTTTTTGTATATGATGTTAGGTAAGGGTCCAACTTCATTTTCTTTTCATGTAGATATCCAGTTATATCATTTGTTGAAAAACTGTCATTTCCCGTTGAATGGTCTTGGCACCCTTGTCTAAAATCATTTGACCATATTCCTGAAGGTTTATTTCTAGGCTCTCTAGTCTATTCCACAGGTCTATATGTCTGTCTTTATGCCCAAACCACACTGTTTTGATTACTATAGCTTTGTAGTAAGTTTTGAAACCAGAAAGGTATGAATCCTCCAGTTTTGTTCTTCTTTTTCAGAATTGTTTTGACTATTTGGAGTCCCCCGAGATTCCATATAAATCTCAGGATGTGTTTTTCTGTTTCAGCAAAGAACATCATTGGCATTATGATAAGGATTGCACTGAATCTGATCTATAGAGGTCACTTTGGATAATGTTGACATTTTAACAATAGTAAAATAATAACACTAGTCTTCTGATCATGAACATGGGGTGTGTTTCCGTGTATTTATGTCTTCTTTAATTTCTTTCAGCAGCATTCTGTAGTTTTCATTATACAAAAATTTAACTGCCTTAGTTAAGTTAACTTCTAAGCACTTTATCCTTTTTGATGCTATTGTAAATGGAATTGTTCTGGTAATTTCCTTTTCAGATTGTTCATTGTTCATGTATACACATATGATTTTTGTGTGTTGAGTTTGTATCATGCTACTTTGCTGAAATTGTTTATTAGTTCTAACACCTATTTTGTGGAGTCTTCAGGGTTTTCTACATATAAGATCCTATCATCTGCAAGCAGATAATTTTACTTCTTCCTTTCCAATTTGGATGTCTTTTATTTCTTTTTCTTGCCTAATTTTTCTGGCTAGAACTGCTAGTACTGTGTTGAACAGAAGTGGTGCCTTGTTCCTGATCTTAGAGGAAAAGCTTTCATCTTTGACCATTGAATATGATGTTTGCTGTGGGTTATTCACATATGGTTTTTATTATGTGGATGTGGTTTCCTTCTATTCTTAGTTTGTTGAATTTTTTAAATCATAAAATGGTGCTTAATTTTTGTCAAATGCTTTTTCTGCATTAACTGAAATGATTATGTGGATTTTTTCCCCTTTATTTTATTGATGTGTTGTATTACACTGATCAGTTTTCATATGTTGAACCACCCTTGCATTCTGGGAATAAATCCCACTTGGTCAGGTGTATAATCTTTTTAATAGGCTGCTGAATTTAGTTTGCTAGTATTTTCTTGGGAATTTTTGCATCATTGTTCATAAGGGATATTTGTCTCTAGTTTTTATTTCTTGTGTGTTTTTGCCCAGTTTTGGTATCAGGGTAATGCTGGCCTCCTAGAATGAGTTAGGAAGTGTTCCTCCTCTTTAATTTTTTGGAAAAGTTTAGGAAGGATTGTATTAGTTATTTTTCAAGTGTTTGGTAGAATTCACCAGTGCAGCCAAGGTCCAGGGGCTTTTCTTTGTGGGGAGATTTTTTTTATTGCTGAAGTATCTCCTACTAGTTATAGGTCTATTCAGATTTTCTACTTCTTTGTGACTTAGTCTTGACAGGTTCCTAGGAATTTGTCCATTTCATCTAGGTTATCCAATTTGTTGGCATACAATAGTTCATAGTACTCTCTTATAATTCTTTTTATTTATGTAGAATTGGTAGTGATGTCTCCACTTTCTGATTTTAGTAATTTGAGTCTTCTCTCTTTTTTCTGAGTCCAAAGGCTTGTCAATTTTGGTGACGTTTTTGAAGAGCCAACTTTTGGTTTTATTGATTTTCTCTATTTTTTTTCTATTCTCCTTTTCATTTATTTCCATTCTGATTGTTAGTATTTACTTTTTTCTGCTAGCTTTGGGTTTAGTTTGCTTTTCTTTTCTAGCTCCTTAAGTTGTAAAGTTAGATTGTTGGTTTGAGATCTTTCTTGTTTTTTACTATAAACATTTATAGCTATAATATTTCTCCTTAGCCTTGCTTTCACTGTGTTCCATGAGTTTTGGCATGTTGTATTTTTGTTTTCATTCATAACTAAGTATTTTCTAATTTCCTTTGTGATTTCTTTTTTGATCCATTGGTTGTTTAAAATTGAGCTGTTTCAGTTCCACAATTCTGTGAATTTTCCAGTTTTCTTTATGTTTTGATTTCTAATGTCATTCTGGTCAAAGAAGATACTTTGTATGATATCTGTCTTTTAAAATCTATTGATACTTATTTTGTGGCCTTACATGTGACCTATCCTGGGAAATATACCATGTGCAACTGAGAATGTGTATGCTGTTGTTGTTGGGTAGAATATTCTGTATTTGTCTGTTAGATCTAATTGGTTTATTATGTTGCTTAAGTACTCTATTCCCTCACTTATCTTCTATTTGATTATTCTATCCATTATTGTGAGTGGGTATTCAAGTCTCCAATTATTGTAAAACTGCCTATTTCTCCCTTCAATTCTATCAGTTTTTGCTTTGTATATTTTGGTGGTGTATCATTAGATATGTAAATATTTATAATTGGCATATCTTCCTGCTGTATTTAACCTATTATTAACATATAATGTCCTTCTTTGTCTCTTGTAATCATTTTTGATTTAAAGTCTACTTTATCTTATATATGTATAACCACTCCTGCTTTCCTTTGGTTACTATTTTCATGGAATATCTTTTCCCATTCCTTTACTTTCCACCTGTTTTTGTCTTTAAATCTCACATGAATCTCTTGTAGGCAGCATATAATTGGGTCATGTATTTTTATCCTATCATCCAATCTCTGTCTTTTGATTAGAGAGTTTAACTCATTTACATTTAAAGTTACTACTGATAAAGAGGGACTCACTTCTATCATTTTGTTATTTGTTTTTTTATATGCCCTGTAGCTTTTTTGCTCCTCATTTTTTGCATTCTTCCTTCTTTTGTGTTTAATTAACTTTTTGTAGTGAAATGTTTAAATTCCTTCTTAATTTTCCTTTGAATGTATTCGATAGCTATTTTCTTTGTGGTTAGCATGGGAATTACATTTAACATCCTAAAGTTATAACACTCTAATTTGAATTTATGTCACCTCAACTTCCATAATATAAAAAACTCTGTTCCTTTACAGCTCCATCCTCACCTCTTTCTGTTGTTGATGTCACAAAATTACATCTTTATATATAATGTGCCCAACATATAAACTAATAATTTTGAAAAATTTTAATGTCTCCTAATTTATATAGAAAACAAGATTTGGAATTACAAACCAAAGTTGCAGTAATACTAGCCTTTACCTTAATAAGTGTTTTTCTTTAGATGTATTAGTCTCTTAAATCCTACAGCAAAAAGTACAGTTACAAACTATTTCTACAATAATACTAGCTTTTATGATTGTCCATATACTTAACTTTATTGAGATCTTTGTTCCTCTATATGGCTTTGAGGTACCATCTAGTATCCTTTATTTCACCTTGCAGGACTCCCTCAAGCATTTCTTGCAGGGCACATCTAGTGGTCACAAACTCCCTCAGATTTTGTTTATCTGGGAATGTCTTGATTTCTCCTTTACTTTTGAAGGACAGTTTTGCCAGATATAGCATTCTTGGTTAACAGGCTTTTTTTCCCTTCTTTTAACACTTTGAATTTATGGGTCTGCTGTCTTCAGGCCTCCAAAGTTTCTGAGGAGAAATTTGCATATAATCTTATTGAGGAGCCCTTGTATGTGATGATTCACTTCTCTCTTACTGCTTTCAAAACTCACCCTTTGTCTTTGGTTTTTGAAAGTTTGCTTATGATGTGTTTTGGTGTAGGTCTCTCTGAGTTAATCTTACTTGGAACTTATTGAGCTTCTTAAATGTTTATATTCATCTCTTTCATCAAATTTGGGGATTTTTTAGCCATTTATTTTTTCAGTTTTTCTCTCTGTCCCTTTCTCCTTCTCCCTTCTCATTACTCCCTTAATGCATATGTTGGTCCATTTAATCATGTCCCACACATCCTTTAAGCTCTGTTCACTTTTCTTCAGTTTTTTTCTTTCTTTCTTTCTTTCTTTTTTATTGATGTATAGTCAGTTTACAATGTCATGTCAATTTCTGGTGTATAGCATAGTTGTTCAGTCATACATTATATATATATACATATATTCATTTTCATATTCTTTTTCACTACAGTTTACTACAAGATATTGAATATAGTTCCCTGTGCTATACAGTATAAACTTGTTGTTTATCTATTTTATATATAGTGTTAGTATCTGCAAATCTTGAACTCCTAATTTATCCCTTCCCACCCTGTTCCCCTCCTCAATGTTTTTCTGTTTCTCAGCGTCAATAATTTCCATTGTCCTATCTTGAAGTTCCCTGATTCCTTCTTCTGCCTGCTCAAATCTGCCTTTGAACCCCTCTATGAATCTTTCATTTCTGGTATTGTAGTTTCCAGCTGCAGTTTCTCTTTTAGGTTTGTTTTTAGGTTTTCTAACTCTTGATTGGTATTTCTGGTTTTTTACACATCATTTTCTTTACTTTCTCCACATCTTCCTTTAGTTCTTTGAGCATCTTTAAGGCAGTTGTTTTAAAGACTCTGTTTAATATATCTGTCATTAAGTTGTTTTTTTTTTCAGAGACAGAGTCTATTGAATTGTTTTTTTTTTTTCTTTTAATGGGCCGTACTTTCCTGTTTCTTTGTGTGCTTTGTGATTTTTTGTTGTTGTTGTTGTTGGACATTTGAATCTAACAATGTGGTAACTCTGGAAACAGATTCTCCCCCTTCCCCAAGGTTACTGTTTTTTGTTATTGTTTTTTGTCCATTGTTTCGGTTTTTTTTTTAAATCATTGTAAACTGTCTCTGTGCCAGAGATCAACCTGAGGCGTAAACTTAATGTCCTGTTATGTCTTTTCATCTTATCATGTCTTTTCTGAGCCTTTCCTTGGGCATGTGTGGTCACTTTCTAATTTTCCCCATATATGCAGTTGTTTATGAATGTCCTAGTCTTTAATGTCTAGCTCCCAAAAGGGGAAAAAGCATAATTGAAGGGAGAAACAAAGGGCATAGCCTTTTTAAATCTCTTGGAGGTCACTGCAGCTGGAAAGGGAAGGGCTTGCAACAATGGGGAGAGGTGTAACAACAGTGGCTGCCTGCTTCCATCTGCACCTATGAGATCAGAAGCAGCAGTCAGGGCACAAATTTACAATATTTGGAGCACAGGGTCCTTTTAACCCACCCTAGCTCCTGCAAGCTCTGTGTAGGCTGCTCCAGGAACACATACACAGCATAGCTGCCTGGCCAAAAGCCGAGGGTTGGGGGTGGGTACCTGCTCCTGTACTAAGAGCTGAAATTGACCAAAAGTAATCAAAATTTAAGGATCCAGACTTCTCCTGAAAGTTGTAAGCTTCAACAGGACTCCTAAGTTCCCAAACATTTACACCAGAAAGATTCTGCTAGTACAGTTGTTGCCTAGGTGAGGAAACCAATTCCTGGTGCTTCCTACCCTGCCATCTTCCCAGAGTCCTCTCTTAAAACCTTATTTTTAAAGTGTTTGAGACCATATTGCCAAATTTCCCTCCTAGAAGACTGTGTGGATGTAGAGGCTGCACACAGCTGGGAAACTGCCTGATCCAACATCTGTCTCCTGGGAGGAAGGATAAAGCCCGTACTATCACCAAACCCCAGCCCCCATCAACCCCTTGCCTTGGTGGTTCCTTCTGCCCCTGATGGCGAAATGGAGGGAGAACTCAAACCTTGGGGAGCTGGTACTCTGAGTCGTTTAGATCTCATCTGGGCATCTTGTTTGAAGTGAGAAATAGCTTGCCGTTTTATGTGTCTCACAATAGTCTTTTCCCTAAGTTCGTGAAGGTTTCCTGCATGTTTCTGGGCCTCAGATTTCTCTTCTTGAAGTGGACCGGTCAGTGTTTGCCTCAGTAAAGACTTAAGCAGGAGTCAACAAGGTGATGTTAGGAAGTACATGAACAAGGCATTCATTGAATCATAAAGTGAGAACAGCTGTCCTCTTTTCACTTCTCTTTAATCCCTCCTGATTAGTCAAGGAGAAAGTCTCAGCTGGTTGCTAATGTCTGTAAGGCCTCTCCCTCCTGATCACCTTTTCAATAGCAGGAGGCCAGGCCTCCAGCGAGAGCCCCGGGTAGCAACACCCAGTTCCAGTTCAACGGCCATCATCTTGGTTTTGTTTTCCTTGGGTTTCTTCCATTCAGGGCACATGATACTTTAGAAAATAAAGTTAAAAGTGAAATGATTTCTAGAAAATGTTTAAAGGAATGATAACTCTGATTTTAAGGTGAGGCAAAAATGTCCTCAAACATGGGTAAAACATCTTGAAAATTATATTCCTATCCTTAAAGCGTGTGATTTTGGCAAAGTTCATGTTATATATTTCTGCAGTGTTTAGAACCTTTCAAATGAGGGCAGATTAGATTCTGTAGCAGAAAAATAACAGAGATCTATGGAAATGATCATTTCACTTGGAAAGAAGACCATCTGTTGAAGGCAGTGTGGTACTTCAGTTAGGAAAAGCCTCTGGGCTCAGCATAGGTTTTAAATCCCCACTTTGCTCCTTGACTTCCCAGAGTCCACTTCTTCATCTGTACAATGAAGGAAATGTCTGTTTTGAAAGGCTGACTGAGGACCCACTGAGGAAATGCAGGCGGCTTGCTGTGGCATGATGCCTGACCTGAGCTAAGAACCCAACCAATATGTGAGAGCTAGCTAGCATCAACTGCAGCCTGGGCATGGCCCCTCACTGTGCTGTCACTGTTATATGAATTATTATCTCCCATCCTCAGAGCAACCCAGTGAGGTAGATGCAAGATCATCACCCCCATTTGCAGATGAGGAAGCTGTGATACAGGAAAGTTAAGAAACTTGCCCTAGGCTCCTCAAATGAAATGTTGAAATCAGGATTTGCAATCAAGCCTCCTGACACCAAAGGCTCTTTTATCAGTTCCATTGATCCCTGTGAGATGGCTTGATATACAAATGAGCCATGGCTCAGAGAGGGCAGCGACTTGCCTGGTGTCACCCAGCAAGTCAGCCTGGGGCAATGGGGCTCATAACCAAGCCTCCAACCCACCAATACCCTGACCCCCACCGCCACCTCTAAGCCTTTCTTCTGCCAGTGTTTTATGTGTCTGGACACTGTTGGCTGGCGTGGGAGGAAGTGGTTCAGATGAACCATCCTGGGAGTAGAATTCTTTTTCTAACTTTCAAGAGTCCAGCTTTCTGGTCACTGACCTTCTGGTTTTTTTCACTTAAAAAAAATTCAGTTTAAACCACACAGGTAATGCATGACTAAAAAATCCTCTTTGCAAAAAGCTAAACACCTTATACATACAGCTGAAATCTCTGTTACTCACTGCTTCCTGCCCCAGGTCTGTCTTCTCTCAGTTTGAGGTAACCAGTCTGGTGTATTGCTTTCTAGAACTTTATCTAAGCCTTCACACAAAACAAACAAACAACAAAAACGACTACCAAAAACCCTGAAAACACACATAGGGCTCACTAACTGCCAGGCCCTGTTTTAAGTGTGTTACACGTATGAATTCATTTAAGCCCCACAACAACCCTGTGAGGTAGGTGCTGTTATTGTTTTTGTTTTGTAAATGAGTCCATTGAGGCCCAGAGAGGCTGTACAACTTGCCTGATGCCACACAGCTTGCATATGGTGAAAAGTTTGGTCCCAAATCTAGACAGCCTGGCTATAAAATTCATGCTCTTTTAAAAAAATTTTAAATCCTAGCAAAAATTCATGCTCTTAATCCCTAAGTTATAAAAACATGTTATTATAGACCTGGAGGAAGAAATAGAGTATTGGGGTTTTGTTTTGTATGTATTCTTCAGACCAATGATAGCATATTATGCATATCATTATACGTATGTCTTGTTTATTCAGTAATAATATTGAGGATCCAGCCCTGTCAACACATAATCAGTGGCCTTCATGCCTATAATCCAGTGGTGTGCTCACACCAAACTTTATTGGGAGGTGAGTTGTTCAAACACCACTGCAGGACTTCCTTATCCAGAGTGCTCCGTGTGTCCTGGGCCATGTGGCTCTCCATGTGGCTGTCTGCCAAGCAGTGTGGTTGCGGGGGTCAAAGGGTGGATGCACTTGAAGTTTTAGAAGTCACTGCCCATTTGCCCTTCAGAGTGGGCAGACCAATTTCCAGGCTGTGAATTTGAACCTCAGGATCTAACTTCTCTCCTTTACATCTCGAGCTGTCTTCATCCCCCTAAAGTCCAAAACCAGCAGCAGATTCTTCCGGGATCCTCCTGGACCATGTGGTTGGCAAAAAAGAGGGGATTTCCAAACCTCAGCTTCGTTTTCAGTTTGGTGTGGGTGGGAAGGGAGTTGGTGGAGCTGCAGGCTGGGGCATGAGGTGCCAGGGAACCAGCCAGACGCAGAAGTGCCCTCCCCACTCGGGCGAGGGAGGCAGGAGGAGAGTTAGTTATCAGCAGACACCCTCAGGGTCTCATCAAAATACAGCCACCTTGATGGCCACCTCGACGGACTTCCCATCCCCAGCCTCTCAGAAGGCAAGAGTCCCTTGGCTCTGATTTGTTGGGGAAGCAGGGTGCCAGTTTCAAGGGAACGTGGAGCCAGTCTCTCCTCTCTGAGAGTGGAGAATTGGTTGTCATCGTGGCTGGCACTGTAGTTCCCAGTCCTGTCAACACATCAGAATCACCCAGAATCTTCCAGAAGTACTGATGCCAGAGATTGTGCTGTGATAGATCTTGGGGTGTAGCCTGTTGAAATTCTTTAAACGCTGCATGATTCTAACATGCAGACAAGTTTGGGACGCAGTGGCCTGACAGACCCAGGGAGAGGCCTCTGGAGGCCCAGGACCATGCTGGGCAGGACCCGTTGTCTCATTGAAGCCTCACCAGCCACTTCCGATGGGTGCTGGGCCCAAACTGCCAGGGCTGAGTGGGAGAGGCAAGGCCCCTACCTGGCTGCCTCCTGTCCAAGCTAGGCCAGGGGGACTGTGGGGCACTCTGGTTTCAGAGGAGGGTGCATCCAGAAACCTTTGGGGGCCCTTGGTGGAAAGTCTAAGCCTCCTGAGGAGGAAGTGGCTGGGGTGAAGGAGGCGGTATAAATTCTAGTGATGGAGGCTGGGACCCAGAGTCCTGGTTTCCAGTGACAAGAAGAGAAAGGCCTTGTTAGATTTGGAGCATGGACTGCCCAGGCCCAGGCCTTAGGCCTTAGGCCCAGAGTGCAGTCTTGGTCCACTTAGCTTTCTCTGTGCCACCCCCGACAAGGCTGTTGAGGCAAGGAGATGTTTGCTCAACTCTCAGCTCTGTAGCTCTCTAGCTGGTGACCTGGGGAGATCCCCTCACTGCTGGGAGCCTCAGTTTTGGAATCAAAAAAATGTGTGACTGTGCATTTAAGTTCTGCAAGACCCTGTCATGGTAAGGGACACTAAAGATGATGGTTTTCAAAGAACAGTCACCTCCACCCCTTCTTCCCCCCACGAAAATGTGCTGTGTCCAGGACCCGCCTTGCCTGCTTCGCCAGCTTTTGAAGGTAAAGGAGGAAACGACTGCTGAGATCTCCCTGAGGGGGCCCCTCTTGGGGCCCAGTGAAAGGAGGGTGATTCCTGGAGTGCAGCTGCTTCAGCCCCCCAGGAAGAGCCCGCTGGGCCAGTCTGGCCACACTTTCACTTCTTATTTGCTGTGAGTGCCAGCAAGGCGCTCCCCTCTCTGGGCCTTGGCTTCCCCATCTATAAAAAGGGCCTGCTGTGGCTCTTCTGGCTCAGAACGCCTCTGCATCTTGGCTCAGGCAAGCTCCGTGGCCTCAGACTGTGATCAGCCACCGCTGGAGGATGCAGAGGCCCTGGGTTCTCTGTTGTCAGCCCTGTGGGGCTTGGCATGGAGGGTTCTGAGAGGGCTTGAGGGCCTCTGTGGACTCTGGTCCACCCTGGGGTCCGCAGGCCTGGCCTGTCCACTTGGTCCTGAGAAACCATCTTCAGCAGCACTTCCCTTACTCTTTTTCAGAGATATTTCAGTCCAAATGTCTGAGTGGCTGTCATGACCGGGGGTGACTTTCTTATCATTGCCACCAACCACGTCCTTTCTAACCTTGAGGTTAACATTCGCAGCCTTCCTATTTCTGTCTCCCTCTTCCCGCTGCCTGTCCTCAGTCACCCTCTTCTGTCCTCTCTTCTCCCACTCAGGTCCAGGAGTGGGGCAGAACCCTGGGCTCTGCCATTGCTGGGGGGATGATGGGGCTTCTGGCCTCCCACAGGCACTGGTCCTCAGCCTGACCTTGCCAGACTGCCTTGGGAATAGGGGGGGCAGGTCGTGTCCCCCCCACAGGCCGGGGGGACCTGCCAGCACCTGTTTCTCCTAAGCATCACCTCAAGGGGTCTCTCTCTTAATCCAAACAAGAAGGAAGAAGCAAAAGCAAGCAGTCAAAAGTCTGTGACTCAAGCCACACCCTCCCTCCCTCCCTTTGTCCCTTCCTTCCTTGTACCCCGTGCTTGGGGCTGGGGCTACAGAGGAAACAACAGCAGTGGTAATAATAGCTAACATATTGAGCCAGATGCCAGATGTCATGTCAGGGCTTTTGCTTGTTTCATCATTTCTCAACAAGCTTGCCAGGTAGATATTATTGCCGCCAAGGCTGTCACTCCTGGTGCTCCCTCTCACACCCGCCGGGTCCCCTCATAGGGCAGTCAGCCATCGCCCACCCCTATCCATTGTGGGTGTGGGCCGCTAACATCTGCACCCTTCCTGAAAGATTGCCCTTGGCTGATAAGAATGCCTTCCTCCCCCACCCCATGGGCATGGCCCACAGCCAATGACAGTCCAGTCCTCTTGCATCTTGGCAGGACAAGCTCTGTGGTGTCGTTCACACTCTAGAGCTCCCCGTGGTCAGGCTGAAGCTAGACTGCTCCTGAAACCGCTTTGCTTAACTTCTCCCCCAACACCAGCCTACTTCCCTTGCCCTCTCAGTTAATAACTTTGACAGACACCCCTGTCTTGGGCCAAGAACATCCCCCTTTTACAAATGAGGACACTGAGGCACCAAGGTATGAAGTAACCTGACCAAAGTCACAGTTTGGCAACTAGTAGCGACTCAAATCCAGAGCCCTGGTGCCAAGACATTTGCTAATATCCAGAACCAGACACTGCCTCTGCCCCTGGGGAGTTCCCAGCCTGCTGAAGGAAGGGCGGGCCAAGAGGAAGTGACGATGCAGAGTGGCTGCCGGACAGTGGAGGAGAAAGGAGAGATCACTAAGGAGGGAAGCCCAGTGGTGGGGCGGGACTCGGCCTGGGAAGACGGCCGGGAGACCTCCCTGGGAAGGGAGCAAGAGTCCATTCAAGCTGGGTCCAGAAGGAGAAGGAGGAGTTTGCAAGGTGGAAAAAAAGGGAAGGGCATGTGTGCAAGCTGGGAGTTGTGAAAAAGGGTGGGCGGGGTGGGGCTGGGAGCGTGGTCACATGGCGGAGCAGCCAGTGGGGTGTGAGAGGCCCGGAAGTTGCCAGGACCATTTGTTTATTTATCCTTGGAGCCTTTCTTGGGCACCGGATGTGTACCTGCTTTGTGGAAGTCATATGAACGTGGTGCCCCTTTGTCTTGGGGGTGGTGGGAAGCTGAAGGAGGCTGAGACAGAAGTGAGGCCAGACCAGAGCTGAGTTTCAGAGACAATGCTGGCCAGAGGAGCCAGCGCATGAATGTGTGTGTGCTGGGGTGCATGCATGTGTGCACAGGGGCATGTGTGCATGTGTGTGGACTGGAGATGGGCGGCTTTTCAGGGGCTGGGAAAAGCAAGGAAGGGCAAAGTCCTTGGGACTGGAGTAAGGGAACTGGGTATGATTTTTCCACTCCTTCCTCTAACTCCTTCCCCAGTAGCACTCCCAGGGTAGCAGGAAAGGTTCCGCAAGAGCACAGCCATGAGGCCAACGGAAGAGGCCGTCTACTGTAAAATTGAAGCCAGGGTGGAGTGAACCTCCCATGCAGATCTCTCAGTGATTCCAGCTCCCTGACAAAGCTCCCTGCTTTTTTTCCTCTCTCTGTCTGGACCTGGAGTGGCAGGAGCAGGAGACCGCAAGTCCAGATGCCTGGACTCCCTTTGGGCACCGACTCTTTCAGAGCTGTGTGATGCCGGGCGTTTCACTGCCCCTCTGTGCTCTGTGTTTGATCGCCCTGTCCCAGGGATGCAGTGGTGGCTCCTAGAGGCGACGCTTTTTTAGCCAGAGATCCCTGTGCTAAAATGCACATAGGAAGGCTTGAGAGTTTGGGGTCTGTTTTCTCTGTTCTGCTTTCTGTAAAACAGTAATAAAACTTTATGTACTTGGGTAACATGAATCTATAAACTTAATGTCATTTAAAATTTGTTATTGAACTTCATATTTAAATTAAAAAAAAAAAACTGCTGGGCACTCATGGAGAAATTGGTAGAAGCACAATGATTAAGAGAAAGTCTTTCTTATCCTTTGATGGGTACCCCAAACCAAATAAACATGAATGTAGGAGATTTGAATGACAACCAGTATGGTTGAGGTAATAGATACATTAAGTTTTTCAGATTAATTTTAATTTTATTTATTTTAAAGTTTTATTCATTTGGGGGGATTTATTTATTGATTGATTGATTGATTGATTGAGGTGGGGCTGGAGATTGTACCCAGGACCTCGTGCATGCCAAGCACTTGCTCTACCACCTACGTTATACCCTCCCTCCTCCTGTTAATTTTCATTAGATAATATGCGCACACAACATAAAATTCTAAAGGTTCTCCTCCCTGGGGACGATAACAATTAATTATGAGTTTCTTTCAAAATCTTTGGCTATTTAGAAACATACACATTTATTATTTTTCACACAAATGCGGCATACTCTGTACCTTATTCTGCCCTTGCTCTATTTTTGAAAATGTGCTATATCTTGGACACTGTTCCATATTATTCCACAGAGTTCCACCTCCTTTTTAATGGCTGCATAGGATTTCACTGCACGGATGTGCCTTAATTTAACGAGTTCCTCGTTCCTCTTTAATGCACATTTAGGTTATTTCCAGTCTTTTTCTGTTATAAGTAAGGCCACACTAAATATCCTTGAACACATGCTGTGTTGCACATCGTGAATGTATCTGTGAGCTAAATGCCTGGGCATGGAGTTGCTAGGTGTGGTTACATAGCACTTACAGTTTTGGTATATAAATGTGTCAGTTTACACTCCCAGGAGCAATGCATCAAAATGCCTGTTAATTTGCAATCTTGCCAGCCTGTAATATCCTTGCCAATCTAAGCTAGAAAATGGTGTATTGTTTTTAGTTTTAACCTACACTTCTTTCACTTCGTGTGAGGTTGAACATCTTTTCATATACTTAAGAGCCATTTGTGTCTCCTTTTCTGTACACTGTTCATGTTCTTTGCCCCCGTTCTATCAGGTCGTTGGTCTTTTTCTTAATTGATTTTTAGTAGCACTTGATATGTTAAAAACATTTCTGTCTTTGTCTGTGATGTAACTGGCAGATATTTTTCCAGCTTGCCGTACGTCTTTTCGCTTTATTTGTGGTGTTCTTTAGCAACACAGAAATTCTGATTTACATCTGGTTGGTTTTATCCAGTTTTTCTTTTGTGATTTCTGAGTTTTGTGTCATGTTTACCCAGGCCCTCTCTAGTCTGAAATTTTTAAAAAAATTTTCCCATGTTCTCTTCTAGCACTTAAAAATTTTTAAACTTTTTTGTTGTGAAGTATAACACAAAGAAAAAATACAAAAATATTAACGAATTGTTGTAAATTCAATGCCTGTAATCTGGTACTTTAATAGTTTACCTTTTCACATTTAAATTTTAAAGTCTAGTCCATCTAGACTTTATTTTGGTATAATTTGTGAGATAGAGCTCCATCTTCGTTGAAAAATAATATCTTGTAAATATTCATGGAATATTTTAAAATTTATCATATACGAAGCGAAAAAGAAAAATCTCAACGTATTCCCTTGAGCAGAAATTATATAGGGTCTATTCTTTGTACACTAAAGCAAAAAATTAATGACAAAGGTTTAAAAAAGAACTTACCCCTCTATTAAATGCCTGAGTTCAAAATTATAATTATAAGCTACTAGTAATCCAATATAAATTTTATATGAACTGGGTAAAAATTTACAGAAGTTGGCCAAAAGTGTTCTCGTTTATTATCTTTTAAAAGAAAAAGACTAGAAATGACTTTGGCCATAAAGTTCATAAATTTAAAGAATAACAAACAGTCCCAGTAAATCAGAGGAAAGTAATAAGAAGATAAAAAACAAAAATTGTGAAACTAGAAAAGGGAAAATTTTACAGAATTGATCAATGAAAACAAAAATTTCAGTTATAAGAGATACCAACTGCTGGCAAGTCTAATAAGAGGCAAAAATCAAAGTAAAAGGAACTAAATTAGATGCAAAGATGTGAGGAGATTAGAAAGAAGAAAAAAATATTGTATACAACTGTGTGCTGTATTTAAATTTGAACATTCCAGACGAAGTAAGCAATGTTTCAAAAAAAAAAAAAAAAACAATTGCCAAAAGTTAATTTAAAAATAAGTGAAAAACAATCAACACAGTGAGGGAAAATGTTAGTTATCACGTTTGATTTTTTTTAAATTTTTCACTATTCAAACCACTTGATAGTGTGGAGAAGAAATTTGCTTTTCCTCGGGGTGAGACAGGAAGGCCACAAGGAGCAAAGTTATGTGATGGGGACCACATTTTAACTTGACGATCTGACCCTCTGTGGAGGGTGTTGGGGGTGAGCCTCCTAGGGCAGGGACCCAGGTGGTGCCAGGTCTAGGAGGTACCAGTGGAGGAAGTGAGAGTCTATGATTCTCTTTGAAAAATTAAGCCCTCTTTGCCCTGAGCGTGAGGAAGCATGAAGCCGCCCTTCGCTCAAATGGGGAAGGAGGTGCTGGTGGGAGTGGACGTTTCGGGAGGGAGGTCAGGAGCTTAGTGTTGGACTTGGGAATTTTTAAATGCATAGGAGGCATCCAAGAGGAATAATGAGAATAAAAATAGATAAAACCTAAAGGGACTTACCTGGTATTTAGCAAATATTCATTACATTATGTGTTCAACTTTTTCAAGCATTTTTCCAGTGAAAATGTAGTTTTGCCCCTAGGGCACAAACAAAAATGTTAAAAAAATAGCATACAATACTTCCTCGATATATATGAATTACTTTTTTATTTGAATTTTCAGTCTGTCATACTTAATGCAGGTATTTCTCCTCATTTATTGCCTTCCTAATTCTGTTTTTGTTGTATTATTTCCCATTATGTAGGGAACTTTCATTTCTGGGAGCTGTCACTGATTGTGTCTTGTCCTTGTTCATCACCATGTGTTCCTCTTCCTTACACATTAGAGAAATGTCTCCTCTGGTTTTTAATGTGAATGTTTTTATAGTGTCGGAAAAAAAATCAAAATGCATAAAAAAGTTTTAATGGTACAAAGTGGTCCAAGAGAGTACAGTCATCCCTCAGTATCTGCATCTTTAGGTGCTCAAGTCCCTACTATAATTTAAGTGGCATTGCCTTAAATATGCCTATTAACTTAGGGTTGGTTTTTTTTTTTTTACTTTCTGTAGTCATGGGCAAGTTTGTCCTGGTTTGTTACAGCGGTTCTGGCTGTAACAGAATGCTGTAGACTGGATGACTTATACAACACACCTTTATTTCTCACAGTTCTGGAGGCTGGGAAATCCAAGATCAAGGTGCCAGCAGAGCCACTGCCCAGTGAGGACCCTCTCTTTGATTTGTGGGCGGCTGCCTCCCACTTGTTTCCTCCTCACAGGGCAGTGAGCAGAGGGAGAGGAATCATACTCTCCTGCCTTTTCTTATAAGCGCAGGAAACCCATCATGAGGGCTCTATCCTTACAACCTAATTACCTCCCAAGGGCTCCAAATGCCATTACACTGGGGATTTAAATTTCATCAGATGAATTTAGGGGGAGCACAGACATTCAGTCCATCGCAAGGCTTTCTCTCAATTTTCTCATACCTCTCTCCATTTTTTCCTTTAGAATTTAACAATTTTCTTTTTTAAAATACCATTAGTACCCGAGTAGCTCTTCAACAGGATGTGTTTTTTTTTTTCCTTTTCTTATTTCTAACTACAGTACTTATTTCTGTTGTATTAAAATATCCCTCTTTATGTGGCTTTATCTAAAGTCCGGAACTCTGTAGTTACATTCATACTTCGTAGATATTCAGTCAGGGCTCACCTGATCTTTTGCCTTTCTTCCATTTTTTCACATACTTTTAGAAAATTGAAGTATAGTTGATTTATTCCACATACTTTTTAGCTATCTTTTCTCTTGTCTGTTCCTTGTTGTTAGACAAGCTCTCTACAGCTGTGTTATGTAGACATTTGTGCCACAGCATCATTTTATTTTACTTTATTTTATTTTAATTGAGATATAGTTGATGTACACTATTATATAAGTTACAGGTGTGCAACCTAGTGATTCACAAGTGTTAAAGGTTATACTCCAAATTTGTAATTATTATAAAGTATCAGAGCATCATTTTGTGCCCTTGGTGAGGCAGTGATCCATATGTCTGGGTTTTCTTATTAAGAAGGATGTTTACTCTCGATTATTTAAAAACTGCTTCATGATGTAATAAGAAAGAAGACTGCAAATCCTAACCTCTTTGGTGTTTTATTGAGAAAGAAAGCTGGCATCAGCAGTGAGGATTTTTCCATTTCCATCCAATAAATTAGCTGTGATAAATCTGCTGGATTTGAGGGGCATGCTGTGACGTCATAAGTCACTGTGAGGGAGTATTCAAGTTGGAGGAGGAAGAGAGGCATCCTCTGGGCCAGGTGTGGCAGGAGGCGACCCCAGGGAGGGTTGGGCTGTGCACAGTCCAGGGACAAAAAGAGCTGTGGCTGAGGAAGAACAGGATCTGTGTGTGAGGACGAGGGGACTGTTTCTGGGTCGATGTCCTCAGAGGTGTCAGGGGTGAGGGGTAGCGCCTTCTTGACAGAATTCCCCTTGGAACTTGGAATAGTGATGGGGAGTGCGCCCTGTCTCTTCTCTCCTTAGAGGCCTGTCCTATGGAAACAACCTGCAAATCTGGCTCGGGGACTCGGCCCAGGCGCCCATGAGACCCTCTCCGCGGATATCCTAGAACATCTATGATGAACCAGGGAGCCAGGTAAGTGATCGTTCCCCTTTGCTTCCTCTTATTCCCCCTCATCCACTCCTTCATTCTGCCAAGACTGCTCCCCACCCAGATTTATCTCCCTGGACTGCCCCCAGTAAAACAAAGTCACTCTTAGTCACCCTTCACATGATAGTGAAAATCATCGGACACAGAATATTAGCAAGGGTTTGAGACAGCATCTACCCATTTTGTGATGGAACCAAGTCCCAGATCGGGAAGAGGCTTGCTCAAACTAAGAGTGCTAGGATATGCTAGTGTATGCTTCAGTAACAAACAACCCCCAAAGTCCCAGTGGCTTATGACAACAAAACTTATTTCCCACTCCTGCTTCTTGTCTAATGTGAATTACCTGGGACCTCTAGTCCACATTATCCTCTTTCCCAGACCCAGACTAAAGGAGCAGCCGAGATCTGGAATACTGCTGGACTCTGAGGTAGAGGAAAAGAGAGAACAAGGTGAATCACACACTGGCTCTTAAATCTTCTGCACAGACCTGATATAGGTCATTCTTTTGCATGTTTCATTGGCCAAAGCATGTTTCCTGGCCATGCCCAATTTCAAGGGGGTAGGGAGATGCAGTCTTACCGAGCGCCCAGAAAGAAGAGAAAGAGAGTAACTGTGAACAGCCCTAATGCCCACCATGGAGAATTAGTTACAGAGCTGGGACGGGAATGCCAGTCCCCTAACTCTGGGGCTGAGGATCCTTCTACTATAATCCTCTGTTTCTAAGGCTGTTCCCCACAGACGTTCACAACAACCAATAATGATATAATGTGCTTTTTCTCCCAGAGATGGTTATCTTTAAGAAGCTTAATGTCTTATCCCAAGGGGATAGAGCACTAATGGTGGAAACAAAGGCATCACATTAGACTGGCTGGAGGATAATTGAGTTTGAAGAACTTGCCCAGGAATTATACCATCTCGGCACCCCTCACTTCCACCTGGCACCCTGCTGCCAATGATTTCTTTATGAGCCGCGTGGACTTTGGAAACTACAGCCCAGAAGAGAAGCCATGCCTTAGGCCATGGCCACATCCTTGTGCCAAGATCACACAAAGTGCAATGACTTAGCTCTTGTCTGGTGCCATCTAGGGCTCCAAAGCCTTGGAAATTAACTGGCCTGAGAGGCAAGAAATCTCAGTTCTGAGTCTGGCTCTGCCGTGGACTTCCAGTATGACCTTGGGCATGTCCTTTACCCTTCCGTGGCCTTCATCTTTCTGTCTGTTCCACGGGGATGGTGATCCCTGCCCACCCCTTGGACTTGAGCATGCTTCATGAATGCTAAAACTCTGTGCCTGAGTGAGGAGTTATTGCTATTAGTCTGGTTGGGGAGGGATGACTAGAGGGGACTGGGGACATGTGCCCAAAGGAACAGCTGGGTCTGAACCCCAGGACACAGAGTCCTTGTCCCAACTTCTGGGAGTTGGTGAGACTGGCTCCTGGATGGCCCTCCTACCCTTTTCAGAGTTATAAGTGGGGCCTCTGGAGTTGTGAGGATTAGATGAGACACACAAAGCACATAAAACAAATGCCTAACACATAGTAAGTGCCTTCTGAATTTTTGCCTTTGTTACTAAGGAACTAATGCCAGAAAGTAGATTTGGAGATGTGATAGCATATTCCACTATGTGATGGACAACCAGTTAGTAATTAATCCCAACTGTTGGACATTTGCTTCCGGTTTTTACCTGTTATAAACAATCTTGCAGTGCATAGTTTTGTAATAAAAATTTTTATGTGCATCCATGATTATTTCCTAAGGCTAGAGGGCTAGAAATGGAATTGCTGAATCAAAGGGCCTACATACTTTTCAGGCTTTTGCTATGTAAGTGTCCCTTATCTTATATTAGTACTCCTAATATAAGTTATAAACTGGAGAGTTCTGGTTTAGAAGGGGAGAATTTACTGAGCCAGAGGGAGATAGAAGAGGGTTTATATTAGCTAGGATTAGATTTCACTGTGGGTAGCAGAAAGCCCTAAGCAACAGTGCTTTAAACAGAATAGAAATGTATTTCCTTGTCATGGAATAGAATTTCAAAGTCAGAGTGTCCAGGACAGGTGGAAAGTTTTTCCCTCCACCTTCCTCAGCACTGGCTTCCACTTCATAATCCAGCATGGCTGCCCAAGGTTCAGCCATCACATCAACATTCCAGCCAATAGTAAAAAGTAAAGAAGAATATACAACGCTTCCACCTATATCCCATTGGCCAAAACTTTATGACATGGCTACATCTAAGCACAAGGGAGGCTGGAAATACAGTTTATTCCAAATGACCAGGGGATATTTAGGGGTTCTAACACTAAGGAAGAAGGGAAGGACAGATCTGCAGGGACAACTAGTTAGCTCAGACAGAGAGCAGCACAGATGTGCCCATGGAAACAAGAATGAGTAAAGCTCGTCAGAACTCCATCCACGGGGGATGAATTAGACCATTCTAGAGCCAGGACACAGGCACAGATTGAGGGGGAGTGAGGGGATGCAGAAAAAGGAGATTAATTTCTGAGACCAAGCTCTGGGCAATGGCATTGAGACTCCACGGAGAGGCCTCTTCTCTGTCTTCTTAGTCTATTCTCTTCCCTCAGATATTGGGGGTGGGGGTTTGCTTCTCCTCCTGGGTTCCCCCCAGCTCACCTGCCTCCCAGCTCACCTGCCTCCCTGGTTCCTGCAGGGCTGGCTCCTCATGGACCCCATTAGCCTCCAGCTGGGCACCAAGAACCTGTGGGGATGGCTCGTGAGGCAGCTCAGCAAAGACCCAGAATGGCTGAGTGCCAAGGTGAAGTTCTTCCTCCCCAACATGGACCTGGGCTCCAGGAACGAGGACCCAGATCCCACAGAGAGGGTCATCCTACAACTCAGCAAACTGCGCATCCAGGGCCAGGCCACCTGGCAGGCATTCATCCACTGCGTGTGCATGGAGCTGGACGTGCCGCTGGATCTGGAGGTGCCATTGTTGAGCACTTGGGGCCACGGAGACGGTAAGAGTGGTGGCCATGAGAGGCACAACGCAGCCAGCTAGCCCCCGGGTCGTGGGGAGCCAGAGGCCCAGGCAAGGCTGGGACCCACCTGAGTCACACAGAGATGGTGTGGCCAAACCAGGAACAAAATTCGATGTTTCTATGCACTTCCCAGAGAAAATGGCCTAATGCCACCAAATCTGCTGGGGACCTGGAGGACTCCTACTTCCACCTTGTACCACCCTAGTTGCCCAGAAAGGCAAGATGTAGGCAGAGAAAGGACCAAGTGACTCCTTCCTGCCCAGAAATTCCAAAGAGCCAATAATGCCCAAGAGGTTTCTTTTTGCAACATGGTCAGCAGCAGTCACAGGGAGAGCTCTCTGACCTCTACTGACAGGCAGGCTGATTAAACTCTGCTCTGTGAGCACTTCTTGGACTCTGTTTACACAGCACAGAACACTGAGAGGCGATGGTGTTCTTGGAGAGAAAGTGAGAACTCACTCAGGAAGTCTACAAGGCAGAGTGCAGGACAGGTGGGGTGCACAGTGTGATACACACATCTGCGCATGTGTGTATGCATGCAGAAACACGTGTGCGTGCACTCATGTATCTGTATGTGCACAGACCTTTAGATATGCACACATTTCTGTCCCCAGGTGCCTTCAAGGCTCACCATCATTTGTGCCATCCACAGGTCGCTGAGTGTAGTTTATTTCTCCCTTGCTGGGACCCCACCCTGAGGGATGAGCCCTGAGCCAGACATTGGGCCAGAGCTGGTCCCAGGGCATCCTCGCTCATCCCCGTAGTATTTTATCTCCTCCTGTCTTCCAGGGTTCCTCCAGCTGGAAGCTGGTGAGGAAAGCCAACCTGATTCTCAGCTCCAACCTGGTAAGGCCTGGGGTTAGGGAGCAGGATGGGTGGTGAGCATGCTAAGTCCCCACCTCAAACCTAGAGCAGGCAGGCTGATGGTGGCTGGTCACAGCTGTTTCCCATAAAGCAGCCTCCTCATCCCCTGACCCATCTGCATCCCTCCCAAGCCCCTCCCCACGGCTCCCAGCATCACCTGCACCCTCTCTGTGCCCCTCAAGGCATTGGCCTGTCCTGATACCTGTTCCTGGAGGCTGAACCAGGAACCTCCTGGGAGAGTCTAAGTTTGGCAGCCCTTGGCCACTGCCCGAATCCTCTGTCTGGTTTCACTAGGGAAGTCTGCTCTTACCTCCCTGTTCCCAAGCCTCAGGGCCTCATGCTCCAGCCCCACAGACTCAGGCCCCTCACCATTTGGACATCTTGGGCCTGGCATTGACCTACGGACTGCTGTCTACACTAAAGGAACCTCTGACTGCTTTTCTGATAGAACGCAGAGGTCGGTGCTCTGGATAAAATAGCCCACCTCACTGGTTCATGAGCCACACTCTGTTCAGAGCATCTCTCTCTCTTTTTTAAATTGTGGTAAATTACATTAGATCAAATCTACCATCTTAACCATTTTTAAGTGTACTGTTCACTCACATTGTTGTGGAACCATCACCACCATCCACCTCCATGACTCTTTTCATCTTGTAAAACTGAAACTTTGTATCTATTAAACAATAACTTCCCATTCATCCCTCCCTCTGGTCCCTGGTAACCACCATTTACTTTCTGTTTTTATCATTTTAACTACTCTCAGTACCTTGTATGCAAGTGCCTTGTATTTGTCTTTGTGTGACTGGCTTATTTCATTTAACATAATGTCTTCAAGGTTCATCCATGTTGTAGCATATTGCATACTTTCCTTCCCTTTTAAGGCTGAATAATA
This sequence comes from Camelus ferus, assembly GCF_009834535.1. Taxonomy (NCBI): domain Eukaryota; kingdom Metazoa; phylum Chordata; class Mammalia; order Artiodactyla; family Camelidae; genus Camelus; species Camelus ferus. The sequence continues at coordinate 36,056,461 of NC_045704.1, forward strand.
TTCCATTGTATGGATAGACCACATTTTGCTTATCTGTTCATTCATCAGTGGACACTTGGGTTGCTTCTACCCAATAAATAGCTTGTTTAGCTATTGTGAATAATGCTGCTGTGAATATAGGTGAACAAGTATATCTTCAAGACTGAGCTTTCTGTTCTTTTTAGTAATTCCAGAATCCAAGGTCATATAGTAATTCTATTTGTTATTTTTTAAGGCATCTCCATACTGTTTTCCACAGCAGCTGTGCATAAGGGTTCTAATTTTTCCACATCCTCACCAGCATTTGTTGTTTTCTGGTTTGTTTGTTTGTTTGTTGATAGTTGCTGTCCAAATGAGTGTGAGGTGATTTCTCATTGTAGTTTTGATTAGCATTTCCCTCATGATTAGTGATGTTGAATATCTTTTCATGCGTTTATTGGCCATTAATATATCTTCTTTAGAGAAATATCTGTTCAGGTCCTTTGCTCATTTTTGAATTAGCTTATTTATTTTTTGTTGTTGTTTAATTTTAGGAGTCCTGTATATATTCTGGATATTTTTGCAAATATTTTCTTTTAGTCTGTGGGTTGCCTTTTTACTCTGTGGATAGGGTCTTATTTTATGAGAATAGAAAAAGAGATTATTAGGGTACACTGCCATAGACAGCAGTGGGCCACACAGATGAGAGGTGCCTTTATGAGCCCCGAGGCCAGTTGTTGGGGTGTTTTATAAGGTAGGGTGACAATGTGCATGATTGGCTTGTGCATAAGTCTCTGATCAGTTGCAAGTGAGGGAGGAGGTCTAGGGTCTGTGAAGGGCGATGGGGTCTATGACTCTGATAAGGTGGACTGAAACAAGCCAGACTGAGCTATTGTGACATTAGGCATTACTTAGAGCTATTAGTTTGTTAGGGCAAACACTCCCAGTGAAGAATGTACTTTATCTGTTGAAGGATCACAGGCAGACATCTGAGACCCCAGAAATTCGGGGAACTTTGAAGTTAGCTCAACATTCCCCCACTGAGAGATTTGCAGTGACAAATCTTTGGAACAATGGCAAAGGTCTCATCTTCCATATCTACTTCCTGCTGAATGAGGGTTGTCACACTGTCCCTACCTATCATGCCAGCCAGTCTGGGGTTATGGGGCCCCAACATCCCGGCAGCCTTAAAGGTGGGAGCAGAAGGAGACCCCAGTGGTGTCCAAGGGCTGCATCACCAGGATGTAGGTTTGGTTCATGGCAGCAATCTTGGTAATAGGGGTATATTTGTTCCTAAATTCACAGATTTTTTTTAACTTTTTTTTATTGAGTTGTAGTCATTTTACAATGTTGTGTCAAATTCCAGTGTAGAGCACAATTTTTCAGTTATACATGAACATACATATATTCATTGTCATATTCTCTTTCACTGTGAACCACCACAAGATCTTGTATATACTTCCCTGTGCTATACAGTATAGCCTTGTTTAACTGTTCTACATATGCCTGTCAGTATCTACAAATTTTGAACTCCCAGTCTATCCCTTCCCACCTCCCTCCCCCTTGGCAACCACAGGTTTGTATTCTATGTCTATGAGTCTGTTTCTGTTTTTTTTGTTTGTTTGTTTGTTTTTTAGATTCCACATATGAGCGATCTCATATGGTATTTTTCTTTCTCTTTCTGGCTTACTTCACTTAGACTGACATTCTCCAGGGACATCCATGTTGCTGCAAATGGCGTTATGTTGTCTTTTTTATGGCTGAATAGTATTCCATTGTATAAATATACCACATCTTCTTTATCCAGTCGTCTGTTGTTGGACATTTAGTCTGTTTCCATGTCTTGGCTATTGTAAATAGTGCTGCTATGAACATTGGGGTGCAGGTGCTAAGTTCATGGATCTTGGACCTCAAAGAGAGACAATTATTTTTGTAAGATAGGAATACAACATAAAAGTAGACAGATACCAAGATAAATAGCTAAACCCAATAAAAACAGAGAACAGAAATTTGAGAATGTCTGAAAAGAAAGAACTTATCCCTTTAGGGATCCAGGAAAAGGCATTGGAGAACCAGTCAGAGACCTGTTTAGTGATGAATTTGCTGTAAGCATTGGCATACCTGACATTTTGGAGGTCTAAATACAGCACTCAGTACATATAACTGTGAATGGGCCCCCTTGGGTGGGACGTGAAGAGCCATGTGGTTTTGTAAGACAGCTTTCCATAATGGCTGAAATAGATTTTACCGTTAATGATCTTAGTGCTTTTCTAGATATGAGGAGAGTGGGATGAGGTCTTTTGATGTACAGATTTTTTAATTTTTATGAATCCCAGTTTGTCTATTTATTCTTTTGATCTCTGTACCTTTGGGGTCATCTCCAAGAAATCAATGCCAAATCCAATGTCCCAAGCTTTCATCCTATTTTTGCTTCTAAGTTTTACTGTTTTGGGTCTTACATTTAGGTCTGTGGTCCACTTTGAGTTAGTTTTGTATATGGTGTTAGGTAAGGGTCCAGTTTCATTTTTTTTTTTTTTTTGCATAGGGATATCCAGTTATCCCAGCACCACTTGTTGAAAAGACTATCCTTTCCCATTGAATGGTCTTGGCACCCTTGTCATAAATCATTTGACTGTATACATGAGGGTTTATTTCTGGGCTCTCTGTCTATTCCATTGGTCTAATGTCTTTGTGCCAGTGCCACACTGTCTTAATTATTATAACTTTGTGGTGAGTTTTGAAATCAGGAAGTACAAGTCCTCTAGTTTTGTTCTTCTTTTTCAAGATTGTTTTGACCATTCAGGGTCCCTTGAGATTCCATATAAATTTTAGGATAGGTTTTTCTATTTCTAAAAAAAAAAAAAAAATCATTGAGATTTTTGTAGGAACTGCACTGAATCTATAGATCACTTTGGGTAGTATTGACATTTTTAACAGGAGTAAGTCTTACAGTCCATAAACATGGGTTGTGTTTCATTTATTTATGTCTTTAATGTCTTTCAGCAGAATTTTGTTGTTTTCATTGTACAAGTCTTTCACCTCTTTGGCTAAGTTTCTAAGTATTTTATTCTTTTTGATACTATTGTAAGTGGAATTGTTTTGGTAATTTCCTTCTCAGATTGTTCATTGTTCATGTATAGAAATGCAACTGACTTTTGTGTGTTGACTTGGTATCCTGCCACTTTGCTGAGATCATTTATTAATTCTAACAGCTTTTTGGCAGAGTCTTTAGGGTTTTCTGCATATACGGTCCTATCACCTGCAAACAGAGAAAATTTTACGTTTTCCCTTCCTATTTGGATACCTTTTATTTCTTTTTCTTGTCTAATTGCTCTGGCTAGAACTGCCAGTACTATCTTGAATAGAAGTGGTGAATGCAGGCATCCTTGCCTTATTCCTGATCTTAGAGGAAAAGCTTTTAGTCTTTTACCATTGAGCACAATGTTTGCTGTAGGTTCAGAACCTATATTTCTATGGAAGTATTGACTTTTTACTTATAGCTGTTCATGGCAATAACATTAATAAGCTTTAACAGAAAACATCCATCCCATAATCCTAGCTCCCCAACAAATCAAAACTGTTCAGCCTGGTACCTGGTCCCTCTGTTCCTTATCACCAAACTGGCATAATTGTCACATGGCTGTGACCAGGTCTGATTGATATTTAGCCAGTAAGTCCCTTGTTAAAATATTGAAATACTCTCACACTGATTCCAGCCCCTCTTTGGGACCCCTGACTCTCCCTGCAAACCAGCAACTAAAAATTTAACACCTGGCAGGGCAAGGAGTCTGCGCCAAGCACTGTTTTGATTGATCCCTAGTGCCTGGCTGTAGGAGTGTCCTTCTTAAAATTCTTCCATAGCCTTCTTCCTTTCTTCCTCTTCTCTTTTCTGTTTCCCCTTCCTTCTTGTTCTCCTTCTTCCTTTTTCCCTTCCCCAACCTCTTCAGAAAGGCACTAAAGCAACTCTTGAAAATCCATGCAAGCAGGCAAGCACCCATGAAACCAGTAAGAGAAGTGAGCAAATGTGGAAGGTGTGAAATAAGGGTGATAAAACACACTGGTACAGGAGGTGGGGCACAGGTCTGGCCAAGCCTGTTGGAAGCTCCACTTTTCCAACCAGCAGTGGCCTTGACAGAGCTGGGTTCTTTCAGAGCCATTTAACACTCGAGGCTGCTGGCTTTGGGCCCTGCTCCTTGCTCCTGAACTGGAAGATCCCCAGGCCCAGAGCTGCCAGCCCTCTCACTCGGGCCTGGGACCCCTCTGCAAACAAGCTGATGTTGATGCAGCCTTTGTCTGCCGCCTACCTTTGCTCAGTCCCCAAGTGTGGATATATTTGTCTGCCTGCTACCTGTTTGTGGAATGGAGCTCCCTGAAGGTGCTGGGTACCCCCTCAGCCTAGGCACCCAAACCTCACCTCTTACTCCTTCCTTCATTCTTTCCAGGCCTCAAGCGGCCTCATCAGAGCTGTGGGTCCTCACCTCGCCCAAAGCAGTGCAAGAAGCAGCAGCAAGGTGGGTACCAAAGTGGAGAGGGACCCGAACATAGGGATTGGATTTCCTTGGGCCAAGGACACAGATCCTGGACTCTGTCCCCTGCTAACAGGCTTCCAGGAGCCCAATGACTCTTGTCTTCCAGGAGGGAAGGAGTGGAGGTCCTGGGTGGGCAGAGGAAAGAGCTGGATCTGGCAAGGAAGTGCCTCTCCCCACAGGCCACGAGGGACTTCTCCAGAGGTGGCTCAGCTGAAGGGGCTCAAAGCATCCCAGCAGGTGGCAGCTTCATCAGCCAGGCTCTTTCAGGGATAGTCCCACATCCTCAGAGTTGAGGGAGCTCCAGGCATGTGACAAGCATGACCTCAGAACTGGGCTCCTTGACTAGTTTAGGGCTGAGCTGGATACCAAAGCAGAAGCCCTGGGGACCCCTAGGGAGACAGGAGCTGCTGAGGACTGGCTAAGTCAGGAAGTGTAGAGGAGACAGAAACTTCTCTCATTCTCCACCAGTTGTCCCACTAGCTGGAAACCCAACCACACTGGGCATAGCCAAAGGATTCACAGCTGGTCAGAGGATTCACATCTATATAAAACAGGACACTGCCTCAGGCTCCCCAGTGGGGATCTCCAGTATTCTGCTGCATTGGCCCTGGGCCTTCCCTGGGGCCACCCAAGGTCTCCCAAATGACCCAGAAATGAATACCAACACCTGGTGCTGTAGGGGCCCAGTTCCCAGAGTTCTAATTAGTCAGTGCCTGAACCCACAGGATGTTAGTGCTTACCTCTGGGCATCACAGAACTGAAATATTGGGGAGGAGTGTGGGTTACTCAGATTTCACAATAAAAGATTGTTCTGATAAGATATTACAAAGGAAGGGCTCCCCCTCCCCTCCCCCATCTTATTGAAAACTTTGCACCACTCACCTTGTTGCAAAACCAATATAGCATGATCCACACTTACTCATTCATGCTTCCATGTGTAAATGGCTTTCAGAGCCTGTGATTCTGTAAAACCAATTCTAGGAATTTGAGTGGCACAAGAGCCCCTATGTGCTTTTGCTACCCTCCCCCATACATACATAGCTGCAGCTACAGGCTCCCAATAACCTGATACTGGGGAGAGAGGAACTGGGGGGCAGGGAGGCCTCCGGCCCTGATGCCATTTTATTGCCCCCTGCAGAGTTGGCCAAGAAGTACTTGCAGCTGCTGAGGACTTCCACCCAGCAGCGCTATGGCAGCAAGACTCCGGGGCCGGGGCAGCCACTGGCCTTCCACCAAGCCTACATCCCTCCAATCTTGCAGTGGAGCCGGACCTCAGCGCCTTTTGACACTCAGGAGGGGGCTGTTATGGGGCACCCCAAGGCAGAAGATGGCACCAACGTGAGCATTCGGGACCTCTTCAATACCAAGGCCGACAAGGGCCCGAGAGTGACGGTGCTTCTGGGGAAGGCGGGTATGGGCAAGACCACACTGGTGCACCAGCTCTGCCAGATGTGGGCTGATGGTCAGCTGGACCGCTACCAGGCCTTGTTCCTTTTCGAATTCCGCCAGCTCAACCTCATCACAGACTTTTTGACACTGCCCCAGCTCCTTTTTGATCTGTACCTGAGACCCGAGGCGGGCCCCGAGGCTGTCTTCCAGTACCTGCAGGAGAATGCTAACGGAGTCCTGCTGATCTTTGATGGGCTGGACGAGATCCTCGACTCCTGCTCCAGCAAGGAGACTGCCGATCCTGAGGCCCCAGTTTCAGCCCTCACCCTCTTCTCCCGCCTCTGCCGTGGGGCCCTCCTGCCTGGCTGCTGGGTAATGGCCACCTCACGTCCAGGGAAGCTGCCTGCCTGCCTGCCCACGGAGGTGGTCACGGTCCACATGTGGGGCTTTGACACACCACGAGTGGAGGAGTATGTGAGGCACTTCTTCAGTGACCAGCTGTCCCAGGAGGCGGCCTTAGCAGAGTTGCAGGCAAACAGACGTCTCTGGAGCATGTGTGCGGTGCCTGCACTGTGCCGAGTCACCTGCCTCTGCCTCTATCGTCTGCTCCCAAGCAGCTCTCTAGGCCAGTCCGCAGCCCTCCTGCCCACCGTGACTCAGAACTACATGCAGATGGTGCTCACCCTTAGCCCTCAAGGGGTCCTGCATGAGGAGTACCTGCTGGGCCTCGGGGAGGTGGCCCTGAGGGGTCTAGAGACCAGGAAGATTATCTTCTCTGCAGGAGACATCCCTCCACCCATGATGGCTTTCGGGGCTGCCCTAGGCCTGCTGAACTCATTCTGTGTGTGCACAGGCCCCGGGCACCAGGAGACGGGCTATGCCTTCAACCACCTCAGCCTGCAGGAATTTTTTGCTGCCCTGTACTTGATGGCCAGCCCCAAGGTGGACAAAGATTCAGTCACCCAGCATGTCACTCTCAGTTCTCGCTGGGTGCTGCGGACCAGCGCTAGACAGGACCTCTTAGATCACCTTCTCACCTTTCTGGCTGGTCTGGCGTCCTGTGCCTGCCGTCCCTTCCTTGGCCTCCTGGCACAGCGGGACGAGGTGTGGGTGGGTACCAAGCAGGCAGCAGTTGTGCAGGCACTGAGGAAGTTGGCCACCCGCAGGCTCACAGGGCCAAAAGTTGTAGAGCTGTGTCACTGTGTGGGTGAGACACAGGAGCCTGAGCTGGCCAGCCTCACAGCCCAAAGCCTCCCCCATCAGCTGCCCTTCCACAACTTCCTGCTGACCTACGCCGACCTGGCTGCCCTGACCAACATTCTAGGGCACAGGCATGCTCCTATCCACCTGGAGTTTGAGGGCTGCCCCCTGGAGCCCCGCTGCCCTGAAGCCCTGGCAGGCTGTGGGCAGATAGAGAATCTCAGGTGAGAGTAAAGTCAGGGGCACGGGGGAGGACCTGAGGAGATCCCTGGGAGAGATCTGGACTTTTGGGAGAGTGGAAACCAGCCAGTCTGGAGACTCCTGCTGAGGGAGACTGAGTAAGAACCTCAAATATCAGAACAAATAGGCCCCCACTGCACCTTAACCTGTGACACAGTGAGGAAGCTCTGTACCTGGCCAGTAACTCTGGAGTCCAGTTAGATCCCATCTTGTCATGGTTCCTAGATTCTTTCTCTCTCTCTTTCTCTCAGTCTTGGGCTGGAGCATCTGGTCCAGGCTGTGCTGCTAGAGCCTGTTTGGGAGGTGAGAATTCTACCAGTGAACCAGCAATTCTGCTAGAGCCTGTTTGGTTTGGACAAGTTATTTAACCTCCTCTCAGCCTGAGTTTCTTCATCCCTAAAATGAATCAGTAATACCTACTTCAAAGGGTTGTTGTGAGAATGAGATGAAATAATGCATGAAAAACACTTCTTAGCACAGTTCTTGGCACACAGTAAAAGCTCAGCATGTGTAGTAGCTAGAGAGAAAGGTTAAGCTGCAGTAACAAAGAATCCCACCCCCCTCTAAATACAGTAGATTGAATAATATAGAATTCTATTTCACTCTTACGGAAGACTCAGAGGTAAGTGGTCCAGGTCAGTGGAATAGCTCAGCTCCACATGATCATTCAGGGACCCAAGTCCCTTCCACCATTGCTACATCATCTCCTTGGGCATCTTGATCTGCATGGTCAAAGCTAGGACATGGAAATATCTGTGCTCTGGCTTGGGGGAAGGGAAAGAGAGCATGGATCAGATGTGCCCAATGTGTTAAAGCCCAGCCCTGGAAATAGAATTCCAGTGGTGAGAATATAGTCATATGGTCACACTGAGCTGTAGGGGAGGCTGGAAAACACCACCTCTGGCTGGGAAACCGTGCTCCCAGTTATAGCTACAGTGGAGAAAGGGTTATGGTGGTCAATTAGTGTCTGCCATAATATGTATTTGTTACTACTATAACAATTACGACTGCTATTGCTGTTACTGTATTAAGTTCCATCTGTCGGAGGAGGGGATGACCACTAAACCCTGCCTACAATTGATCTTCTGCCACTTTACGTCTTCCTGTGGCAGCTTTAAGAGCAGGAAGTGTGGGGACGCCTTTGCTGAAGCCCTCTCCAGGAGCTTGCCAACAATGGAGAACCTGAAGAAGCTGGGGTGAGCCAAGGGTTGAAACCAACACAAATCCTCAGCTGGGGATGCCTGGAACTCTCCTCCCTCCCCTCAACCCTACACAGGGCAGATTTCTGGTCTACCCATCCCCATTCCCCATCCTCACCATCTTTACTTACACTGTAGGTTAGCAGGAAGTAAGATCACTGCCCGAGGCATCAGCCACCTGGTGCAGACTTTGCCCCTCTGTCCACAGCTGGAAGAGGTCAGGTGAGTGATCACCAGGAGGGCTCACTGGCTGAGGGGAGGATTCACTGCCCAGGTCCCAGGGCCCCCCTGGGGTCTGGACTGGGTCCTGTATATTCCATCAAATTCTGGCCAGTACTTTTTCAGTGAGACCCAGAGAGGGGAAGTATCAGTCTGAGAACTGAGTGGGCCTGGATCCAAACACAAGACTCCTAGAGACCTCAGAGAAGTGCTAACATTTTGGGCCATCTTGAAGGAGCTTGAGTTTTGAGGGTCCCCCTCCTTTTTCTGTGACCCTGAGAGAAGGGATGGCAGTGTGTAGACAGGTACCAGGTAGGTACACATAAATGCATGAAACACACACATACCTTCACATTCATGCACACACACTTGCATGTGCCTGCTCACTTAAGTATATGCCCCACGTACATGCCCTTGCATGCACACTTAGATCTATATCCACGTCTAAACACATATGCACAAATATACTCCTGCCCTGTGTCTGTGATCAATGGCCTGAGAAGGATGGGGCCAGGGATCCTTCTTAGCAGCTCCCTGGCAGGACCACTGCTACCTTGTATGGCACCTTTATGAGATTTAGAAAAGACACCCTTCCATCCAGGCAGATGCATCCAAGCAGATTCAGCCTAGCACAGTGTGCACTGCTTGTTGAGTGGTGCATTAGCCGGACCAGAGCTCTGCTCTGTCCCCTCTGCTGTTCATGATCACTCTGGGTGATGGGAGAGAAGATAAAGGTCATTCTCAATAATCAAAGAAAAATAAATGTCAGTCAGTTTTGACATTTCTAAACCTTTGTCCTGAGCAAGTGATCACATGCAAGCACCCTCACACTCTTCAGCTCTTCTCTCCTTCCAGCTAGGAACCCAGGCAGGGCTGGTGTGGACCCCATTTGACAGGTGGGGAATGTGAAGTCAGAAAAGAAAGTGCTTGGCCTAGGGCTCTGGGTGAATCAGAGTCAGAGAGGAGGCTGGAAGCAGCTTCTCCTGCATCCCAGTCTGCTCATCACCTGGGAGCCAAAAGGCCCTAATGAACTCAGGGCACTGGTACATCCCAGACAGAGCCCAGAGAGCAGGGCACTGGGTCCCTTCATCCCACCTCATGAGGCCTTCACAGTTTATCATGTGGATCCCTTGAGTCACCAGGCAGAAACTCCCCCAAAGGGACCAAATAGGGACAGAAGTGAGACCAGCAGAGGGCCTTTCCTCCTAGCTTGGCCTGCTGGATACCATGATGTTGTTGTGAGTCCCTGTCTTGTGTCTCCTGCATGAGGGTGGCCATGCCTGTCACCTGCCAACTGGGGCTCCCAAGTCTCCCAACCCCACTGCTGAGGGACTGGGCCTTGATCTTCCTGTAGCTTTCAAGACAACCAGCTCAAGGACAGGGAGGTGCTGAGCATCATAGAGATACTTCCTTACCTGCCTCGGCTCCGGAAGCTTGAGTAAGCAGTCTTCCCATTGCCTCTGCCTGAGTCACCCTCCTCCCTTGACAAGCAATGAAAGTCTGGGGTGGATGGGATGGGGGATTCACTCCTGACACCTTTGCCACAAATCATGCAGCCTGAGCCGCAACAATATCTCCGTATCAGCCCTACTCTCCTTGACAAAGGTGGCAGTCACATGCCCTACCATCAGGATGCTACAGGTCAGGTGAGCAAAAGGGGTGGGATCCTGGCCTTCAGAGTCTTGGGAAAGGGAATGAGAATATGGAGGATGGGAAAAGGAGGAAGCCACTCGTCTGTAAGACCTACGTGTGCTTGCCTGAGTCTGTTTTATTCACATCGGTATCTCCAGAGCCTCCCTCTGGCCTGGCACCTCGTACTCAATAAATAGTGAATGAATGGAAAAGTAGGTGGATAGTCGGATGAATGGATAAGGGAATGAATGAACCTGTCTAGCAAGAATAGGCAGAGCGAAGGAATCCTGAGTCGCGTGTCGCTCTCCGTGGTGCTGAACTAGCGTTGCCTGTTAAGATCATAGGGTAGGTTAAGTTCCATGCCTCTTAATCCTAAAACACTGTGTCTCCTATAAAAACTCTTAGCATTCCTAATTTTATTATCTTTCTTGTAAAATCTGTCTTCCTGATTTTTTTAAACACTCAGGATTCATCAAGCAACAACATAGTCACAATTTTTCATGTCTCATTTCAAGCATTTTTGTCAGTCCTCTTGTTTCTCTGTCAATTACAGAATCAACTTTTCTGGATATTTGGGGCAGCAAGGGGGTACGCGGGGAGGGGGTGATGTACGGGTTTCATGGCTCGGTGTCTGACCCTACAGGGAGGCGGACCTCATCTTCTTTCTTGTCCCACCTGCAGAGGCGGCTGCGGAGCTACAAAGGTAAGAACTGAGGGATCAGGTAGGTCTGGGCTCATCCTGAGAAGCAATCTGAGCTCAGACAGTTGTGGGGAAAAGTGGCCAAAAGAACTAAGAAGAGCTGGAATGTGGGAACTCTTCTTGCCACTGCTGCCCTGAGAAATGACTTACTTCTTGGAGTTGGCCAAGGACTTAGCTTCCCCTAGTGTCTCTGGACCACATCCAATTCCTGTGGTTAGGGAGCATCCCCAGAGATCTCAGAGTGAATCAGACCCTTAGGGAGGGCATGAAGATATGGTGAGATTGGCATTATTATGTAGAGAAAACTCTTCCAAATTAAAAAAGGGAGGAGGCAGTTATGGTACCAACATCTTAAAGCTGTTCTGAGAATTAAATGAATTAATATATTGAGAGTGCTTAGAACACTGCTGGCATCCAGTTGGCACTCAAATGCTGGATATTCCAGCTGTGCATGGATTCCAGCTTGGCCAGTCCTGTCTGGGCAGAAAAAAAGGGAAGTTGCCTTCCCATTAAAGAACTTCCTAACTGTGTTCCCCTCACACCCCTCCGTGGCTGAGACTCAGAGTCAAATGAAGTTGTATGTCCTTGTGCAAGTCCTTTCCCTGCTCTGAGCCTCAATTTCCTCACCTATACAAGGATTTGGAGGACCAGAGTCTTTACTCTCTGTTTGTCTAGAGCTGTGATGCCCAATACATTTCTACTAGCCACATGCAGCTATTTAATTTTATATTAATTAAAATTAAGTCAAATGAACATTTCAGTCATTTTAGCCATATTTCAAGTGCTCAGTGGCCCTGGGTGGCTAGTGGCTCCCATCGTGGATGAAACAGATAGAAAACATTTCCATAATCGTAGGGGGTTCTTTTGGACAGCACCAATCCAGAAGTCTGTGAAAACCCACAAAATCCCAGCTTCCCTGCAGCCCCCAGTCCTCCCCTGGCTCAGCTGGGGAGAGCCTGGAGATGCTATGGCTTCCCCACAGCCTGCACCCACATACAGCCCATGCACCTGGCCTTCTGAACTCTACAAATGGAGACTAGTGCATCTTAGATAATAGCAGGTTCTTTTTCCTAAGATTCAATTTTGTGCCTACGGCGGGCACTTGACCATGTATCATCTCATTCAGTCCTTCAATCACTCTATGTGTTAGATATCATCCACTTTAGAAAAGAGCAAATGGAAGCTCCAGTGGGTGAAGTGACTTGCCCAAGGCCACACAGCTATATACGGCAGAACCAGAACTTGAATAAAGGTCCCAAGTGACCTCAAACCTTTTGTTCCTGCTGCTTTGCTGAACAGCACCTTCAGTACCTTCAAACAACAGTCTTTGTTACTCACTTACTGTGGGTCGTGCTACAGGGTCTTCAGCCCCTAGAAACCAAGGGAAGAGGTTTGGTCCATCAGGCCCTGGACTCCTGAGCCTGGGCCAGTGTGTGATTTGTTCTTGCCAGAGACCCAGACCTGCAGGAAAATGCCAAACAGAGGAAAGAGGCTCAGAGGAGAAGCCTGGCACTCAGGTACTTCAGTGGGATCTATTGCCTTGAGGGGAGGGATAGGATATCGGGGGAGGGTCCGCTTTCCAAAGGAGGCATAGCAGGGGCAGGGAAAGGACATGAATAACCCATCCTGGCCTGAACAAGGAGCATTTGTCATAACAACAAAAATAGCAGCTGTAATTTAACAGACCCTTGCTATGTACTGGCCACTATGGTATTTTATATCCGTTACTTCATTGTAATCTTTTGAAAACCCTGCAAAGAACACATTATTAGTCCTATTTATTAAAGGAGGAAACTGAGTTTCAGATAGGTTAGATGCCTTGTCCAGGGTCACCCAGCTACTAAGAAACAGGGTCAAGGTTAGACCCAGGTCTGTTGGCTTCCTGTGTCCCCTAGCTCCTGACAGCCGCACTCAGAGCTAGAGGAAGCATAGTGTAGCTTCTTACCTTGGGTCTGTCTGCTCCCACCCCTACTGCAGGCTCCAGAAGTATCAGCTCAGGGTCCATGATGTGGAGATGCTCATAGCCCAGCTCCGGGAAGGTCCATACCTGGATGAAGTGGAGTGAGTATCATGGGACAGGAGTATCCCAGTGTCACTGGGACAGGAGACAGAAGGGAGGGCAGCATAGGAACAGGCCCAGCTTTGAGTGGATGGTGTGGGGAAGGGCACGCTGCTTCATTAAGAATTTGAGGGAAGCAGATCATCATAATAGCTGCCACCATGAGCACCTGTCCTGTACCAGGTGCTTTTACATATATCCTCATTTAATTTTCACATCTGTGCAATATAAGTACTGTTACTATGCACATTTTTTAATGCACGATTTATAGGAGAGGAAATTAAGCCATAGAAAGGTAAACCTGCTCAAGGTCACACAGCTAGGAAGAGTCCAGGCCAGGGTTCAGGCTCAGAAAGTCTGGCTCCTAGCCTGATCCTCATTGTGATCTGCAAAGCAGAAACCTCACCACACCTAGGACTGTCTTCCAAACCACAGCCCTCAGGGTCCCCTCACCCAGCCTTCCTCCCAGACTAGCACGAGGTGACCTCTTTTTAAGCTGGAGAAATTCCCATGATGTCCAGGTCCTGGGCAGAGCCTTTGAGAGCGGGGCTTGGGGATTGGTGGAAGTCCTGTTACATCATTAGGAACGGACCCCTGCCAGGACTATTCCAGGAAATCAGATGGGCGTGAAAATGGGGTGATGGAATATGATCATGTATTTTGAGGTGAGTCACCCCACCCTTGGGCAAGATGGACAGAGTGAGGGCTGTCTTGGTGCCCAAGGCTTGAGCCTTGACCTTGTCCCATTGGGAGAACCAAGGCTGGGTTAGAAGGTGGTTTTTTACCAAACTCACATACTTTCACCCACTTTGCCACTACAAGGCCCGTCCCTCCCCACGGTGTTCTCACCTGCAGTAAGGCCCCATCACCCACCTCATTACACAGACCAGACACCTCTCAGTCCCCTTGCCCTCCCCAATAGCCAGTCCATCCTGAGTCGACCTACCCCATTCTCAAAGCCATTCTCTTTGCTCCATCCTCTTTTCATCCACCTCCTTAGTCCAAACCTCTCGCATCTTTCACTTGGATGACCCTGTCAGCCTCCTCACTGGGTTCCCTGCTTCCACCCCGGCCACTTCCACCTGGCAGAGTGCAAACTGCATGTTACTGCTGCCTGCCCCCTTCGCTCCTTCCCACTGCTCAGGATAAAGCCCAGATCCTAAAGTCCTGTGTGATCCAGAACCCTGCCCTCAAACCCACAAGCCCCTTCTGACCCCACCCTCACAATCACTTTTCAATCCCGACATGCTGGCTTCCTTTCAGGTCCTCAAATGTGCTATGCCCCAGGGCCTTTGTGCTGTTCCTACTACAAGGAACACCCTTCCCCCATCTCTCTCCCATCTCTTACCTATTGAACTCCTAGTATTTTTAGCAAGTAACTCAAATATCATAGAAGCCTTCCCTGGTCTCCAGACTAGATCAGATGCCCCTGTAAGCATGGAGCTCATCACAAGGAGCAGTTATGTAGGTTGTAGCATAAGTAAACTGACTGTACTTCAGTAAAAATATGTTTAAAAAAAAAAAAGAAAAAGAAACAGTTGAGGATGGGGCCTTGAAGTCAGGCTGGCTGAGTTTAAATCCCAGGTCCAACTTTGAGCAAGTGTTTTAACCACTCTGTACCTCGGTTTACTTATCAGTAAAATGAGGATAATAATAGTGCCTACTTCATAGGATTGTTATGAGGATTCAATATCCAATAATTGTAAAAGCACCCAGGACAGTGCCAGGCATGTAATACCTAATCTTTCAACGTTTGTTATAATTAAGGTTCATTTATTGGCATGATGCTTTGACTAAAGTCAATGAGGGACTGTGTGAATGCTGGGAGTTGAGAGGGAACCCCACCCTAGCAACACAGGACATCACACCCCTCTATCTCAGTCTCTCAGGGAACCAGCTGGAAGATGAAGGCTGTCAACTGATGGTGGAGGCTGCATCCCAGCTGCACATCACCAGGAAGCTGGAGTGAGTTGCCCACCCAACTGCTGGGTACCAGGGAGGGCCCAGGAGAACCATAGTTCTGGCTCAAAGTCATCCAGAAATAGTGCTGTTCCACTGACCACCACTAATTTCTCCCAACTCCAGCTGGAGTGGTTATAACCATTACCTTTGGCATGAGCCACTTAGTTCCAGTTATTAAAACCCCTTGCACACGTAGAACATGTTCACCAGACATCAGTAACCTGTGTTCCAGCTTGTCCTGATAACAACCCCAGGGTGGGGTGGGGCGCAGTGTTGCATTAGGGTATTGGGTGGATGGGTGCTGGGGTGTTTGGTTGGGATGTTGGAGTGGGAAGTGGCATGTTAGGGTGGGGACATGGTTTTGGGGTGAAGGAGTGGCTTGTTGGGGTGGTGGGATGGAAAGAAAGTGTGGCTATTAGGTGTGCTGTGGTCTTACATGGTGTGCTGGAGTTTGAGTGGGATGTGTTGGGGTCTTAGCATCAAATGTGAGTTGGGGTGAGGGAGTGTGGAGATTGTGTTAATAGTGGTTTAGAGCCTTGGCTTTGGATTTAAATTCTGGCTCTGTCAACTGAGTAGTTTTGTGACCCTGGGAAAGTAACTCAATGTCTTTTGGCCTCAGCTTACCCATTGGTAAAATGGGATTAAAAATGGTGGTTATTTTATCATCAGTCCAGAAAGCTGAGGATCAGAGAGGCAAAAATGGTGAGTCAGTTCTCACTGCTCCAGCTGGATAGCTTTAGTCACCGTGTGGGACAGGGAGTCATATGCCTCTTGGCTCATCCACGTGGGTCAGAATCCTTTGAAATCCCCTGATTAAGGATCCAGGACATTCCAGGAGTGACAGCCAGCCAGCTGCTGAGGCCAGGAGGAGAGGGCTGGAGCTGTCTGGGGCTGAGGACTTCAGCCACCTGCTGATGGTGGCCTCTCACCTCCTCTCCACAGCCTCAGCGACAATGGGCTTTCTGCAGCCAGGGTGCACTGTGTGCTCAGTGCAGTGAGCACGTGCCAGACCCTGGCAGAACTACACATCAGGTAGGAACTCCCAGTGGACCACCATCACCCACTCCCACTTCCAGCCGGAGCTCCTGGCTCTCCTATCATTCTCTCCGAACCCTTGGAATTCTTTCTGGCCCCAGGTCTTTGGGACCTGTAGCGGATGCCTTTAGTGCCCTCCCAGGCCCCTTTGGCACCAGGTGCACCTGCTCCAGATGCTGCAGGTGTTGGCTGCTCACAGCTTATCCCTCCTCTGAAGAAATGCCCTGGGCTGATAAGTGATGCCTGGGAGGTTACACCTCTCCTGATTGCCCCCCATCCAGGTGGGGCCACTAACATAGGCAGAGGTATAACTCTCTGGCCCTCTTGCCTCAGGTGGGACAAACTTGTGGTGCTAGTCATGCTCCAGGGTGCCCTGTGGGGTCAGGCTGAGGACCTGGTCTGTTCTACTTCCCTCAGTCCCTTACTGGTTACTCCAGAGAGCAGGCCTTCGGTACATCATGTACACAAGTGACCAAGTGACTCTTTCAAAGGGAACCCGACCTAAGAAAGGGTCCAACCTTATTTCTGTAAGTCTGGGGAGCTGAGGAAAGGTGTTAATTAATGTTGACCCAGTCCCCACCCATAGGGGCTCTCAACTGAATAGGGTTTTAAACACCCCTCAAAGGAGGAAAGGGGGACCTTTATAATGATTCACTAAATGTCCCTAGGGCATTCCAAATGACACTCCATTCACTTCTAGGAATTTATGTAAAGGAGTCATCTTTAGTGATTGTGCAGACACATTCAGCTGCGGTATTGGTTATGATAGGAAAAATGAAAATAACGTAAATGTTTAACAATAGGATATTAGACATATTAAACTAATTTAACTACCAGAGAGAAGAACTTGACAGAACTATGATAAGGCTGCAGCTTTAGTGTGAAGGGATGACTGTGGCATATTAAGTAAACATAAAAATTTTAATTCATCATTTTTATAATAAAACTTTTCAATCATACTCAAAGGTAGGGAGAATGGTACAATGAACTCCCCAGTTCCCACCAATAATTAACAACCATTCTGTAACCCTTGTTTCATCTGTCCTTTGCAATATCAATTTTTAAAAGGGAAACTATTATTGTAATCCCATTTTTTAAGAAAGAAAATTAACTGCATTAAGAAAACAAAAGACTTGAAAGACCCACTCCAAATGTTATCAGTGGTAATGGATATGTGGAAGAGATTGTGGGTGATTTTTCTTTATTTTCTTCTTACTTTACTATATTTTCTAAGTTCTCCACAAGGAAGAAGTATGACTTTTGTAATGGGGACTATATAACTTTTGATTTGAAAGGCAATGTTAGGATGCTCCAGCTGCCAGTTACAGCCTCATGTGGACTCTCATTGCCTTCCTGCCCTGGCAGTGACCTCACCAGCCTGGGATGAGCACCCTCAGCTGAGGGTACCCCTGGTACACGACAAACAGGAAGGAGAGAAGAGGGTTTCAGCCTGAGGCAAACCAGGGAGAAGGCAGAACTGATATTTTCTTTCAAAGACTTTCCAGGAAATGAGGGCTGATATGTGTGTGAAATTTCTGCTGTAGAAAGACTTCAGGCCCCCAAGAAGCTCAGAGGAAGTTGGGGCAAAGTCAGAGGAAGTGCTATAGCTAGAGGCAGGGGGATGGCACCTTGGAGGTCCCTGGAGGCCAAGCTAAAAAATGACACACAGCAGCAAGGACCCCCATAAGCCTCCTCCCTCCTCCTTCTCTCTGCAGCCTGCTGCACAAAACTGTGGTCCTCACATTTGCCCCAGAGCCAGAGGAGCAGGAGGCGATCCGGGAGAGGTAGGACCCCATTGCCATCCCAGCCCATCCCTTGGCCAGAACCATCCCCTCTTTGACCTCCACAGCTGGACAGTCCAACACAACTGCTGGGGGACCTTGACAAGTTCACGAAGGCACGGGAAGCCAGCAGCCTTGGCTGGGGATGCAGCCCTAAAAGGGAGGGTCAAAGGACAGATCACCTCCCTGTTTCCCAAGCATTCCCTGAAGAGAACCCTGGGATGCCTGGTGCAGACGGCACACAGGGTCAAGGGTGGGGTAGCAGAGAGCTATATGAGGGAGACTGGGGCCCTTCAGCCTAAACCCAGAGGATCGCCTGGCTTGTAGCTCTGATTTTGGCCAGAACTTCTGGCTCCCTTTGGCACAGGACCCCTTTAGAGAGTACCTCCTCCAGGATTCCATCCTGGATTGCCTCAGTGCAGCACATGGGCAGAGACTCCGCTCTTTGCTCCTCAGTGTTCACCTATAATCTCTTCTGTAGGGTCTGAGCTTTTAAAGGTTTGCTTGGAACTGAGGCTGACATCTGTGAGGGCACTGGTGATGATGATATTAATGATACTAACAGCCAAGGTTAATTGAGCATTTACTGTGCAATGAGCAGCCAACTAAGGCAATTCACGTATGTTCTCCCAGTAAGAGGCTAAGTGATTTGTCCCAGGTCATACAGCCAGGAAGTAGTTCTCTTCCCAGGGCCCAGTTGGAGCCAAGGTCTGACTGTCCCCAGGTCTCATATAGAGATTAAATGGTGGGAAGGATGGCTGAAGATGGAGTTTGAGCCAGTAGAGAGGTGTTTGCTCAGCCTGGCCTTGGTGTGTGTCCCTCCAGGGCTGCATTTCCTGACAGTATTATGCTCCAGATGCCCCCCGAGCCACCCCTGCGCTTCCCAAGGATCAGGTACAATGATGGCCTGCAGTCCCCTGCTGTGGTTCCAGCCTCCTCCCTTCCTGGGCACACAGCCTGTCCCCGGGCCCCCAGCCCCAGATACTCCCCAGAGGATATAAGCTGCTATATCCAGGAGTCATGGCCTGGTTTTCCCACCTCCCATCTTCCCTGCCCAGCCCTCCCCTTAGGGGGCTCACGAGGCAGCCCCCTAGTCACCTTCCCTGCCCAGAGTCCCCACTCCCCTTAGCTGGAATTGTACCTGAGGGATTGTGGGAACTCTGGATGGAGAGAATGGGGAAGAACTCGGCCCCTTCCTTCCTGATCCTGGAGCTTAGGCCTGGGGGCTCAGCTCAGCCCCTGCAGGATTCCCATCACAACTCTTCCAGCCTTCTCTCTGATTCTGTGTCCATCTGAATCCCCCTCCCTGTCTGTCTGCCCTCTTTGGGCACTGTCTCTCAGTCTCTCTCAGTCTCTGTCTCTGTCTCTGTCACCTTCTCTCTCTCTCTCATCTTTGTGTTTCTCCATCTTGGTCTCTCTCTCTCTGCATCTCTGACCCTCTCTGGCTCTTCTCTTCCTGTGTGACATTTTATGCCTGCAGTGTGTATTGGTCCCTCTTTGTCTGTCTGGATGCCAGATGCATCCCAGTCCCCCGTCCCCAAGTCTCTTTGCCTGTGTGTCTAAGGGTGGTGGCCACTCCCCCACCCCCATCAGCGGGGCAGGCACTGCAGGGCTGTGGTTCTGCCTTCTGCAGGCTGACACACTGTGGCTTGCAAACCCAGCACCTAGAGCAGCTCTGCAAGGCCCTGAGAGGAAGCTGCCTCCCCCGTCACATCGAGTGAGTGGGTTGTGGTTGGAAGATGGGTGGGTGGGGCCGATCTGTTGGTAGGTGTTAGTGTGTTACATTTTGTTTTGTTTTTTTAAGATTTAAATCATCAGTTCTTTCCCTGCTGCAATCAGGAGCCCCTTAGAGAACCCGGGGAAAGTTGTGACTCTTCCCCCTAAAACACACATACCCCACATTTGACACCCTCTGAAACCCAACCCTGACCCCTCAGGGGTCACAAACCTTAGGGTAAGAACCCTAGAGGAGACCTCAGCTGACCCAGTGCCATGTGCTGAGATCAGCCTAGCAGCCCAAGGCCAAAGTGTCCGTTTCAGGAGGAATGGGTGGCTGAGTGACAGAGGCAAACTCCTGCCCATCTCCACCCCGACCCTCTGCTAATCTGTTCCCCCCCGTCCTTCCCAGTTTATCAGGCAATGCTCTGGGGGACGAAGGTGTGGCCCTGCTGGCTCAGCTGCTCCCAGGGCTGGGCGCTCTGCAGTCCTTGAAGTGAGTAGCCATCTGGGAAAAGCCTCTGAGCTTTGTCCTCATCAGAATGAGGGGATGCATGTGGAAAGGGGGTGATGAAGAAGGGGTGAGGGGAGTGTTCTGTGTCCTATCTCACTCCCTCCTGGGGTTATCATAAAGATTAAGTCAGAAAAATGCATGTCTGCCACCCAGTCCAGTCCCTGACACATGGCAAGTGCTCAGGACAGGGTCAGTACTACTGTGATTTTCATTAAAATACAGACTGGGCTGTGACTCACTGATCCAGCTTCTGATTTAAGCTTTCGCTTCTCAAACCTGTCTCCCTGTCTCTGCGCAGACTCTCTCGGAGGCCCAGGCCACTTGGGGCAGCGCAGGCACGGGTGGAAGGGATGACCTGTTTAACATAATGGCTGGCAGCCGTTCTGGCCCTGGGGTGTAGGGAGGGGCTGTTTGATGGTGCCCTGGCCAGGTAGGCAGGGAGGGTTTGGACCAGAGAAGACACTTAAGCAGGGTGCCCAGGGACAGCTAAAGAGCCCTGAGCACCGGTGGGGAGTGGGGAGATATTCAGTATTGGGAGGGAAGGCCTGGAAGGAGGCCAGGAACCCCCCAACTTTACCTGCAGCCATCCAGAGTTCCTGGGCCCTTGAAGTACCCTGTGTTTCCTGGCTCACATTCCCCCTTCTCTTCCCTAACTCTTCTGGGCCCAAGTGAGAGGCTCCCTGGTCACAGGAACCTGGTCACAAGTCCTAGGTTCCCAGTGTGACCTTAGGCAAATTGCAACACCTCTCTGAGCTCCTGGTTCCCAACCAGTTAACACACAAACTCTAGAGGGTGTGGCTGTGGTTTTGGCTAAGGGGAACCAGTGAGTTCTAATCTCAGCTCTGTCACCAAGGTGTCTCATAATCTTGGGCAAGAACTTGCTGCTCTCTGGGCATCAGTTTGCCCATCTGTACAATGGGGAGTTGGTAGAGGCACTCTCTGACCATCCGGGGTTCAGCATGTTCCATTGGCTGGAACAGAGAGGGACAGCCCTCTCCCACCCTGTGCTCTGACCACAAAGAGGGTGTTTGTGAGTCCTGAGTGACCTCCGTCAGCGTCATCCCTCTGGTTCTCCAGCCTCAGTGAGAATGGTTTGTCCCTGGATGCTGTATTCAGTTTGACCCAGTGCTTCTCTACTCTGCAGTGGGTTCTGCACATGGACTTCAGGTGAGAATGCCCCTGGGTCCCTGCCCTGCCCTGCATCTGTCCCCTTCACGATGTAGCATCCTCAGGGCCCTGTTGTGACACCGAGTCCAACAAACATGTGATGTGTGTCTGTGGAATGAATGAATAGATGAATGAGTGAAATATAGCTCCAGGGATACTCATATTTCTCCAAATTCATCACAGGACAAGATTCATCGACTCTCCGGTACTTACTCTCTGGATTGTCCTGGTAGACTTTTAAGAAAACTAGGAGCTCCCTGATGGCCATTGAGTGTTCAGGGACCCACCTGAATTGTGGGGTCTTTGGAGCTGACGAAAATGTAGACCGGAAGGCTCCCAAGCCACCCTGGGGCCATGTAATGCAAATCATCCATTGTTTCAGGTGAAGTTAGCCCATTCCTCCCCTCCCACTTCCAAGAGTGGATAATATGGCAACAGACAGCCCCGGTTCAAATTCAGGCTCACCACTTACGTGCTGTGTGGTTCTGAGCAGGTCACTGAGCCTCTCCATACCTCAGTTTCCTCATCCATAAAATGGGGATAAGAACACTTCCTTACCTCACAATTTTATTGTGAGAATCAAAGGAGACCGTATCAGTGGTATGTTTTGTATGTGCCTTAAGAAATGTTTGGTTGCTTAATATATTTATTGTCCTGTCTGCTGAGAAGATGGGCCACCATCCAAGCCTTCCCTGACCCAGCCTGTCTGGTCTCTTGCTGCTGCCTGGGACTTTGGCCCTTTCTCAGACTGCTGCCTCCTCTCTGCCTGCAGCTTTGAGAGCCAACGTGTCATCCTGAGAGGTGACAGAAGAGGCAGGTAAGGAGGGAAAGCCCCTCAGATGGAGGGGGGCTCCCCCTTTCCCTCTCTGGTTCCCCATTTCCTATACGTACCTCAACCCTCAGACCCATGCTGACCACTGTTAGCCCTAGAGTAACCCACCTAGGTCTGGCATGCTGGAATTCCTCTCTTCTATAACCCCCCCCTCCATACAAATTTGCAATAATCAGCTGCCTTAAATTTTAGAAAAAGGCAATGCACACGGGAGGGAGCATGGGCGGGGCCCATGGGTGGTGCTATAGCAGAACAGGTGCTAGCAGATGGAGGGTGGAGAGGAGCAGCTGTGTTTTCGTCTCTGGGGACTTTTGCAGACCTTGGCAGACCCATGATTCCGTATGAGTCACTGCCCTTTCATACTCCAAGTATCACATTTGAGAAGCCAAGAACCGTTGGTGCTCTGAAAAAGTTTCCATATCTTTTGTGGTAAAGTGAACAGTAGTTAGTTCTCCACAGATGCTCCCGGCTGCCCCCTAGTGGAGCCTGGCATCCCGGTCTCACCGGGGAGGTTGGCAAACCCAAGGGCTCTAATGTGGGGCCAGCTGGGCAGAGTGCATTTCCAGCTAACGTCTCAAGGAAAAGCATTGCCATAGCAGGTGGGATTCCTGAAGCCAGGGGTGGCCCAAGGCAGAGTGGTCTTGCTTCCCGAGCTAGGGTCTCCATTTCTGGGGACTCTCTGGGATCTTGAAATCGAAAGAATTGAGGCACAGGGAGATGGGGTCATGTGAATACCCAGCCATGGTTAGAGAGAGGAGGGCTCTGGCCTAGCTCCCCCTGACCTGGTTAGGTGCCGCCCACCTGGACAGGTGTAAGCTGCTGGCATCCTCACTCTGGCTTCCCTTCCCTGGGCCTCAGTTGCTCTGTCTGTACAGGGAGGGGCTTGGTTGGCCGGAGCACCACTTCGGTCCTGACAATGAGTCTAGTATTCCATTGTGGATGCTTTGAACTTTCTTCTCAAAATGATTCCCCTACTCCTAGGGATCTTTTGGCTGGTGGATCTTTGCCAGAGTTCCAGGCTGGAGCCCAGTTCTTGGGGTTTGGTCAGCGCCACATCTCCAGGAGCTTCTGGTATGGTCTTACCCGCTTCTTGTTTGGGAGTAACCACAGTGGGGTGAAGGGTGACGGAGTGAGGAGAGCCTGAGGGTTAGGGCTGGGGACAGGGAGAGCGGAAAGAGTTTGAGAGACGGAGGAAAGAAAGAGGGGCGAGTATGAGGGCAGGAGGTGGGGCTGTTGGCTCTAGCATTCTCCGTAGAGAAAAGATCCTGCATTATTCCCTCTGAAGACTCCCCAGCTCTGCCATGAGGGGCTATGAGACCCTGGCTGGGCTCCTCCCCTCTCCAGGGCTTAATTTCCTCACCTGAGAAGAGAGACACCTTAGCTGGAGCCTGAACAGGGTTATTGGTGGCAGGGCAGGCAGTGTCCCAGGCAGGTAGGACAACTCATGCAAAGGACCGAAGGAGTGAAAATTTGGCCCTTGGGAAGTATTTCCCTGTGACCAGAGCTTATACAGGGAGAATGGAGGTGAGTGAAGCTGAAGAAGAGGCGTTTCACTTTTAGCCTAAGGATAGTGGGGAGCCACAGAGGGTTTTGCGCACAGGAGAGGCTGGTCAGATTAAAGATACAGTTAAAGATAAGACACTGGAGGACTTCAGGGAGGCAAGAGAGGGAAACTGGGGGTGTTAAAGTGGCCCAGGTGAGTGACAGTGGTGGCCTGGATGCGGGCAGGGGTAGTGGGAAAGACTTGGGACTGGATCAGGGCAGTTGGGCACCCAGGGGGCCTTTCCTGACACTGTCAAAGTCGGGGGACCCAAGGCTGTACGGGGTGGAGAGCATGCCCCGTGGGGAAGGGGCCTGCAGTTTGGGGAGGAGGGTCATTGGGCCCTGAGCCCTCTCTGACCCACTTGCCCTGCCTATTGCCCCTTTTCAGCCTTAAGGAATGTCAGCTGGAGCCCCTGAGCCTCTCCTGCCTCTGTGAGACTCTAGAGAAGTGCCCAGGGCCTCTGAAAGTCGAGTAAGTAAGGAGGACACAGTCCCAAAGGCACAATGTGGGCACCTGCTCAGTGACCTGGGCTGGGGGTTAGAGGCCACATGAGTCCTCCCTGGTCGCTTCCTACCTGGTCCCGAAGCCCTCCCCATGGGAGTTGCCTGACCCATTGTGGAAGACTGGTTGTCTTCCAATGGCCTCAGCTTCAGGCATCTCACCCCTCCCCCTGAGGACCCAGGCCTGTGCCAGGCCCGGACTCGTCTTCCCCGTCCTCTCAACTCAGGGCACCTGGGAGCCCCAGTCTGCCTCTTTCAGCCCTGGAGCCGCCCTGGCACTACCTGGGCCTGCCTCTGTGGCTGGAGCCTATCGCTCTGAAGGCCCCTCTCAGGGCATCCCCCAAACCCCGGGTTACCAGCTCACTCCAGAACAGCTGGGCCTCTGACCAGAGACTGGGCTTAGAATCTGGCATCCTGGCTCAGCCACTTACAAGCTGGGTGACTTTGGGCAAATGGCTTTCACTCTTTGGGCCTTGGCTTTATCATCTGCAGAGTGGACGGTCAGCCTTTCCTTCCATCATCATTGTTGTAATTTTATTGTAATAATTATCTTAAAGCAGAGAAATCCAAGACAAACCTGCCTCACCTAAATAACCTCTTCCCTCATCAGCTTAGTGTTGTCATTTGTCCCAATGGCCTTCTTCTTTTGCATATTCAGTTTTTTCCTCTTCGAAGTCACAGGCCAGCTGCATTCTGCAGTTTCACTTTACTTCACACCATTATGTGTTTTTCCGTTTTGCTACAGTCTTTTTGCTTGCTTTCTGGTTCCCATGTCAAATGCCCTTCTGGCCCTTGCAACAAGCTCATTATCCATGTTGACTGTCTGGTGTGTCCTTCCATGCCTCTCTCCACGTTCAAACACATATGGACACAGAGGGAGGGTTTTTTTAAGTAATTTAAAAAATTGAAGTCCAATGTTGTGTTAGTTTCTGATTCAGTTATACATATATGTATGTTGTAATTTTCTTTGGTGTTCATGACCTTGACAGTTTTGAAGACTACTGGTCAGATATTTTCTAAAATGTCCCTCAATTTGGATTTATCTGATATTTTTCTCATGGTTAAACTGGAGTGATGGGTTTTGGGGAAAGAACACCCCAGAGGTGAAGTGCCCTTCTCATCCCATCTCAGGAGTGTGTGTGTGGACGTGACTTATCACTAGTGACGGTGACCTTGATCACTTGGTCAAGATCGTATTTGTCAGATTCCCCATCATAAAGTTGCTTTTTGACTTAAAAAACACTTTTAATATGGAGACATTCAAGCATATATAAAAGCAGAGAAAATGGAATGATAGATCTTTGGTTCCCCTCTACCTACCTCAACAGTTACCACCTCACAGCCCTAGTGTGCGCACACACACACATTGTTTTGAATCAATTCCCAGATACCTTGTAATTTCATCTTTAGATATTTCAGTACGCACAGCTGAAAGAGAAATACTCTTTTTTTTTAAGTTTTTTTTTTTGGTAAGGGGGAGGTAATTAGGTCTATTTATTTAATTATTTTATTTAATGGCAGTATGGGGTATTGAACCCAGGACCTTGAGCATTCTGGGCATGTGCTCTACCACTTGAGCTATACCCTCCCCACCTCTTTATTTTTTAATATAACCGCAAAATCATTATCAAACATAAAATATTAACATTATTCTATGACACACTAAAATCATCAAATAGCCATTGTCCCTAAATGTCTCTTATGTGTTATTTACACAACATTTGTATGTCCGTGCATTTAACATTAGTCCGTCCATAGTTCTGATGTGCCACAAGTTACTTAATCGCCCCGCTCTAGGGTCTAGATGGACATCCAGGCTGCTTCCAAGTTTTTTGGTAGCATAGCAGCCAGTGCTGCAAAAAGTACTCTTCCACTCCTCAACTGTTAAGCACCTATTGTATACGAGGCACTGGGCTCCGTTGGACACAAAGATAACCTGGATACGGGCACTGCTTGCTGAGGCCCACCATCCACTCTGGGGGGTTGTGTGGAAACTGCTCGCAGGTGGTGCTGGGTGTCTGGAGGACAGGTAGGGGTCTAAGGGCCCCCCTCTCTCCACTGAGGTTGGAGCAAGTGGGATGAGTATGAATGCACTTTGCCAGCTGTAGTGCTGGGACCCCATGCCGGAGTACTGTTATCTAGATGCTTAATGCAGGAGTCTGGCAATTGTCCAGCTGTGTCCTGGGATTCTACTGGGGAGGCCAGGGAAGGTGGAGGGTCCCTGTCCCCCTCCCCAAATTCCACCCCTGCCCAGCCACTTTGCCTGTGTACATTTTGGCTTTCCATGTGGGATGTTGTAATGGGTAAAGGTTCTATTGCTTAAAGACAAAACAAAACAAATAACAACAACAACAAAAATAGTGTGTAAACCCCATATTGACCCAACTAGAGACCATAGCACTGTGTTTTTTTGGGGACCGGTAGAAAGCCACTGGTGTTTGTGGTCAGACCACCCCTGAAAAAGGCCCCTGTTCTGCTTGTGCTTGAAGTCCCAGGCCCAGTCCCAGGACAGAGGGGATAGAACTGAGCTGACAGCCTGGGCCTTGACAGAGGCTCCTGGCTTCCAGCTCCAGAACCATGGGATGCCCCTCCTACTGTTCCCCTCACAAAGTGAAGTGAGTCCCCCTCCAACCGGACAATAATGCAGTGGAGGTGGGCCAGGCTCATGGAAGCCCCAGAGGTGAAAGGGCAGCCTGCAGGGGGCAAAGGGACAGGGACAGAGAAAAGAAGGGGCAGCCAAGAGAAAAGAGGGAGAAGGTGGAAGGAAAATACAGTCCAAACCTGGCCTCTGGGGGTCAGAAAGTGGCTCAGACTTCCAGGGGGAGCTGTGTGGAAATCCCAGAGTGCACAGAGACTCCGGTTGCTCTGGTCCTCTGGCCGGAATAGAGACCAAAGCATGGGTAGCAGGAGTTTCTTCTAAGTGGACTGGCTTCTGACGAATTATCTGGACAAGTGATCAGCTGGTTCGTCTGGTTTTGATGGGCAATCAGAGACCCCAGCTATCCTGCATTTTTCCTTTGCTGACCTGTTATGTGCCTGAATTTCCACTATTATGTTCATTCCTTTGGGTTAAGGTGGCATTCTCTTCACAAGCATGTTCTACCCATCACTAGTCTTCATGGCCCTCAAAATAATAGTCCTGCTAGTTCATGTCTTCTGGGGAAGAAAAATGTCTACTGTAGCCTCTTAGAAATTCACAATGTACCAGGGCAGGTTAAAGGCTCTGAGAAGTCCTGCAGCGAAGAAAACGAATGTGGCCTAACCCACCATTTTTCAAACATATATGAGCTTCCTGTTCCTTCTGTCTCAATGATAACTCAAGGACCCAGTGTTCAGAGGGAGTGTTTGGGGAAACCCTGGTTTAGGACCCATCTCCAGAAGGCTCTGGCTGTGAAGCCACACTCCTAGCTTTTTCCAAGGCTTCCCCACCTCATTCAGACATTTTGTTTCACAGATTGTCCTGCAATGTCCTGAGTGACCAGAGCCTGGAGACCCTGCTGCACCACCTACCCCAACTCCCCCAGCTAAGCCTGCTACAGTAAGACTGGTTTCCCCATTTCCCTGTGCAGGGCTGAGGCTCTGGCTTTGCAAAGCTGTCTCCTTCTCTTGGGCTGTTCCATCATTTTATCTGGCGCATCTGGGAACTTGAGTCTACTTCCAGCTCTTCCCTAATATTTTATCAACCTTGGGGGAATTATCTGACCCCTCAAAGCCTCAGTTTCCTCATCTGACAAATGGGACTAATATTCTCCAACCCCTCTCGCAAGGTTGGGGTTCAAACAAGACAGTTGCTTTAAAAGCACCTTGAAGAATGGAATGCCTGTGACAAATGGGCCATCATACTTCTCCCCAGCCACAGAAAGGTCACCTACTCCTCAAAAGAGACTTACAGTTGTAGGTCATGTCTGTATCACACACCCGTTTTTAAAGGTCACCATCTAACTGTAAATGGGGAATTTAAACAGCATCCCCCAAAGTATTTAAAACTCTTTTCTAATTTCAGCTCAGACTGGTTAGAATTTAAAAAGGATTTACTTTAAATATTTTTCTTGCAAGGGGTAAAAGCAGCTGCAGCTGAGATGGAAAAATACAACAGGAAATTAAATCTCACCATTAATAGCAGCAACATAGTACTCATGCTAAGGATCTCTGGGACACCTGAGGAGGCTCATATCGCATCTAGGGTCTTGCTTACTCCTGAGTCCTGTCAGGGAGGGAAGGAGGGGATGTGTGACATTCCAGAGGTGGTCGTGTGGCAGAGCCCATGTCAGACTACAACATCCACTGTGGTCCTACCCTGCCAGGAAAGAATGGATCAGGAAGGGCTCTTCTGGACACAGAAGTTGGCAGGTTAAAATCAGTGGTTGGGAAACCTCAGACCAGAGAGGGATTTCTCTATGCCCAGCATCACACAGCACCAGCTCCCAACTTGTCATCTGTCTTTGGAATGAGGTAGCCAGCCTGACCCTCACCAGTGCTTAAGTTTTGTATTACTCAGTCCCTGGTGTTTGTGCACTGCTGTGGACCAGGCACTGCTTGGGGTGCTGCAAACACAGCAGAGAGGGAAACATAGACCAGGTTCTTGTCTTCTTGGAGCTTACTTTGTAGTAGAGGGAGCTGGACAATAAGCAAAGTGGAAGCAAATGAGATGAATTCAGACAATGGTAAGGTATTTTTCTGGATAAAGCAGTAAAGAGTGACTGGGGAAGTGATTTAGATAATGGTGGGAGTGGTCAGGGAACACCTCTGAGGAGGGACACTGGGGTGCAACCAGAAGAAGGAACAGGAACCAGCCTTATGAAAAGCAGGGAACAGCATCCCAAGAAAAGGGAAGAGCATTCCAGGAGAGGGAACAGCATGCAGGAGGCCCTGAGGCAGGACTTAGCTTGGTAGGCTCAGGAAACAGCCAGAAGGCCAATGTGGTCAGAGCACAGTGGCTGGCAGAGTTGTAGGAGAGGAGGTAGAGAAAAGGACCTTCCAAGTAGCCATGGGAAGGATTTTGAGGTTTGCCCAAGGAAACCTGAAAGGCACAGGAGTGATTTGTATTTTCAAAAGCTTAGTCTGGCTGCTGGGTAGAGAAAAGGGATTGCGGGACAAGCATGAAAATAAGAGCAGGGAGGAGGCTGTACAACCAGGTGAGAGATGATGGGGGCTGGGAATTGGTGTGTGATGGGGAGGTAGGTAGACTCAGGGTGGATCTTGGGGGTGGAACTAACAAGACAAGCTGATGGAGGATTTATGGGCTGAGGATGCCTCCAAGAGCAAAATGGCAGCATCTCACTTTCCCTAAGGCAGTGGTTGGCAATTGGGGGTGACTTTGCCCATGAGGGGACATTTGGCGATGGAGACATTTTTGTTGTCACAATGGCAGAAGAGGTAGGAGTAGTGCTACTCCTGGCATCCAGTGAGTAGAGGTCTGGAATGCTGCTGACCGTCCTACAGGACAACCCCCAACACCAAAGAATTATGCTGAGCTTGAGAAACTCTAAGGGCCTGAAGCTTCCCACTCCCCATCAGCAAGGACTGGCCTATCAAGTTCCTGCTTGAGGGTAGAAACTGTAAAAATAACAAGCATGGGTATCATGCTAGGCAGCACGCAAACATGATATGATTCGATCCTCACAATACCTTAGAAGAAGGTATACCATAAGTGGTCCTGTTTTCCAGATAAGGAAACTGAGGCTCAGAGAGGTTAAGTGATTTGCCTGAGGACACACAGCCAGTAAGCAGAACTAGGGCTCAAACCTAAGTCCATTTGACCCCAAGCTCCTGTTTTTGCCCCTTGAGTCCCTGCCTCCTTCCTTATTACCTTGCTGACCCACCAGCCCTGCATCCTTTTCCTACCCCTCCAGTCTGTCCAGGTTTCTTGCCCCCTGATCTTGTTTGGCTCCCACTTGCTCACATAGGGCCCTGCCCCTTTCCTTTTCAGGCTGAGCCAGACAAGACTGTCCCCAGAGAGCCCCCTCCTGCTGGCCAACCTCTTCAGCCAGTGCCCACAGGTTCAGAAGGTGGATCTCAGGTGGGTGTTGCCCTGGGACAACTGGAACTAGCCTGGGAGGGCGGTACCCGGAATCTGTTGAATGTCAGGGACTACAATGGAGGCAGTAAGACCCAAGTCAGAGGCTCAGGTGCTGGAGGAGGGGTGCCTGCCCCCTGGGGGCCTCCTGAGGCTGTGGCCAAGGGTGGCTGACCCAGATGCTGTCCCCTCTAGGTCCCTGAATCACACGACCCTGCACTTCAGATCTAGAGAGGAGCAGGAAGGCGGGTGCTGTGGGTAAGTACCCTGGAACCATGCCCAGGCAGCCAGTGAGGACTGGGGATGAGGAGACCTGCCTCCTGGGTGGCTAGAACAGGGGACAGACTGAGAGGGCTGGGCTTTGTCACAGGCAAACAAGGAGTACAGAGCAGGCTAGATTAGAAATCAGGGCTCTGGTCTGAGGAAAAGGACCCCATGCCCTGGCTTTTGCCCCTTCCTGCAGCAGGTTCACAGGCTGCAGCCTCAGCCAGGAGCACATGGAGCGGCTGTGTTGCTTGCTGAGCAAGTGTGAAGACCTCCACCAGCTGGAGTAAGTTGGGGAGGAGGAGGGAACAGAGCCCGGCAGCGTGTGCCTCGGTGGCATTGGAGGCGGGGTGTGTGTGTGTGTGCGCGCGCATGCACGCGCTCAACATCTCTCAGGACCAGCTAACAGGGGACAAGATGCCTCTGACTGAGTCACATCCATAAGTCTCCTCTGTCCCGTTTTTATCCTTCCCACTCCCCAACCATGGAGAAGCTAGTTCAGGGTGTGCTCTTCCATTATAGCAGGAACTTTCTCTTATTTTAAAGGTTACTTGATTAAGTGGCTTCCTGAGACAAACTGATTTTTAATTTTGAAAGCTTCTTAGGAAAAGAGGAAATAACAAGCCTCAAAAGTGTCATAAGCAGGGGCAAAATGAGTTCAGCGATGCAGGAAGAAAATCAGACATTTCCAGGCATGCTAATGATACTGTTTCTGAAACTGTAGCTACAACCACAGAATGCCGCAATGAAGGGAAATAAGAAAGTTCAAGTGCAGCTTCTGATATTGTATTCCCAAACTAAAGACAAAATCTCTGGGGTGAATGCATCCTCCAAACTCTTTCTTTTTCCTTATCTCACTCTTGTTCAAAAATTGTGGCTCCCGATGGATGCAGACCAAGGGCATAGTAAAAGCTAGTTGGTTTTTTTCTGACTCCTGAAAGCCTGCTGGGGGAACGCGAGTCCTGGGAGTGGTCACCAGATGTTGAAGGGGAAGATAAGGACTGGCTAACTGTGGTGCTGCTGAGGGGGGTGGTGGTGATAATCCTAGTGGTGATGGAGATGGCAGTGCTGTGGTGATGGGCATGGTGATGCTGAGTGGTAGGGGTGGGATGGCACCAGTGGGGAGGACTGTGATGTTGGGACAGAAGTAGTGCAGAGTGGCGGAGGGGGTGATGACAGTGCTATGTGGGTAGAGTAGCAGTGATGGTAACTGAAGAGAAGGCACATGTGACCATCAACAACCTCCTCCTGCCTCTTACAGCCTCTCAGGAAACCTGCTGGGTGATGACGGGCTCAGGTGCCTCCTGGAATGTCTCCCTCAGGTGCCCATCTCTGGTTTGCTTGAGTAAGTGACTAGCAGCCTCAAAGACAACACGGAAGAAGGCTTCCTGGGGCCAAAAGCATTAACAGGCCTCTTTTGAGGCATCCCTAGAGAACTCCAGAGGACAAGGGCTGGGTAGGGGGAAGGGATGGTTCCTACCTTGACCTCCAAGTCAATTTTTCTCCTTTCCTCATTGCCCACCATGGGCAGAGCTCCCACCAGACACAGCAGGGGAAGCTGTGACTAAAGCTTGGTGACCCATGTTGACGCCGGGCAGGGAGCAACAGTTCATCCCCAGCCAGCAGAAGGATCTCAGTTGTCTTGGCTCTTGGTCCATTCTGTCCCTGAAACTCCTCTGACCAAATCTACGGGACACAGATTTAAAGATGTCCCCACAGCAGGGAGGGTCCGTAGAAAGTCATCCTCACTCTCACTCTGTCTCCCCACTGACATGGGAGACTGGTGACCAGAGACAGGATACAGCCCATTGCTAAGCAACTGAGCTTTGAGCTCTGGGCATCCCTTACCCCCTTGGGGCTGGGGCTGCCAGCCTGGCCCCATCAACTCCCTGTCTCAGACCCCAGGAGCAGCAGCAGGCACAGTGAGGGCAGCTCTCGAGGACTCAAGCTGGTGCCTGACCTGCCTGTGTAGGGATAGCATCC
Source organism: Camelus ferus (assembly GCF_009834535.1). NCBI lineage: Eukaryota > Metazoa > Chordata > Mammalia > Artiodactyla > Camelidae > Camelus > Camelus ferus. The sequence goes on from NC_045704.1 coordinate 36,088,899, forward strand.
CCTTGGCCTTTCTCTGGACCTCAGTGTCTCCACCTGGAGAATGGACACTTGGACATGGAGGACTCTCCTCCGGAGATGACAGCTGGAAGGGAGGAGCAAAGGGTGCTGAGCAGGGCTCCTTTGAGGTGCTGCTGCCCAACCCCTACCCTGAACCTCTTTTCTAGTCTGAGTCACAATAACATCTCTCAGGAAGGTGCCCTGTGCCTGGTGGACGCTCTCCCCTCCTGTCGACGTGTCCGGGAGGCCTCAGTGAAGTAAGGAGATGTTGGTGCCACTTGCTGCTGGCAGGGGAAGGAAGACTCTCACACTTGGTAGTCCTCTACCCGTGTGACTTGGGGCAACCCCCACCCCTCTCTGAGTCTCAGGGTTCACTGAATATGGGATCATAGTTTCCATCTTCTGAGTCCCATGTGCCACAGGGACCAGGGAGATCACAAGGTGGGGAACTCCAGGTTTAGCATCCTCACAGAAGGAGTTGGAGGTCTCCTCTGGTTGGCAAGGGGCTCTCCCGTGGCCTCCACCCTCCCCGACCCCCATGTGTCCAGCCCCCTTCCCTCCTGCATCCTCCACTCCTGGGTCCCAAGGATGCTTGGTAGCCTGGGCTTTCGGCTTCCCCACACCCCTCTCTCTGCAGCCTGGGCTCCAAACAGAGCTTCTGGATTCACTTGTCCCAACAGGAGGAGGCTAGGAAGACACTGAGGTAATTCCCAGTCCAGGGTGATGAGGGAAGGGGAGGGAACAGAGAAGAGGAGGCTGACCCTGTGATGGCCTCCGTGCCTGCTTCTCCTCTGGGACCTCTCCTCCTTCACACACCCTACTTCAAGCTGCTCCCTGGGTTTGCCTCCCCTACATCTGCCCCCAATCTCTTCACCCCTCCAGTCCCTGGGCTGGGCCTTCGCATGGTATTTGTGCCCCTTAGCTGTGTCCTCACTGTAAGTCTGGAGGCTTCTGAGTTAAGAGATCAGACTCTGGAGCCACCTGGGGTAAATCTCAGATCTATCACTTACCAGCTGTGTGACCTTGGACAAGTGGCTTAACCTCTCTGCGTTTCAATTCTTCATTTGTAAAATGCAAATAATAGTAAGACCTATCCCTTAGGGTTATTGTGAGGATTAAATGAGTTAATATGTATAAAGTGCTTAGAAAGGGCCTGGCTTATTCGAGTGCTGTATCAGTTCTTGTTGTTATTACTGTTGTTGTTGTTGTTGTTGTTGTTGTTGTTGTTGTTGTTGTTATTATTATTATTATTATTATTATTATTATTATTATTATTATTATTCCTCTCCCGGTAGCCTTGGGCTCTGTCTCTCTCTCTCAGCCTTGGGTCAGTTTCTCTGCATGTCTTACTTCAGCTGTAATCAGGGCCTCCAAATTGGTCCACTGCCATTGACCAGGCCTCCTCCAATCACCCCACTGCACCCAGAGGGATCTTCCCAAGACACTATCCAACTGGGCCACTCCATTGCTCTAAGCCCTTCAGTGGCTCCCAGCTGCCCTCAGGATAAAGTTCAGATTCTTTAGCCTGGTCTTCTCCCTCACAGTCTGATCTGCCCATCACCTCCCGCCATGTTCTTCCTCACTCCCCACCACCACACTCACAGCAGACACATCATATCTGCACACACATCACACACCACACACACATAAACACACACAACATATACAACCAACACATATATATACATGTACACACCACACACACACTCACCACACATACCACATCCACATGTACACACACCAGACATACCTCCACATACACACCACACACCACAAACCACACACACACGTACATGCACACAAATTCAGCCACAAGAGATCTTTGCTCCGTGTTCACCAGACCCACCAGACCCACCAGACCCAGTGGCCCTGCTTCTGGGACCCAGCCTGACACTTCCCCGCCTTTTCTGAGATCAAATTCTCCCAGACCTTTAAGATCCAGCTCAAATGTCAGCCACTCCTGGACACCTCTGGTAGCCCCTGTCCTGTGAGAGTGGGCGCCCCGTGGTGCTGTGCTGGGCCCTCGTCTCAGCCCAACTGTGAGACAGTGTTTGGGGGCCTATCTGCTGGCCACACAGGGCCGGGCACTGGTTGGGGGGGTGGGCAGGGCCACAGCAAGAATCCCAGTCCCTCCTGCCCCACAGGGAGCCTGGACCATTCAGTGCTGGAGAGTAGGGAAGTGGTCACGGGGTTGGGGTCTGGAGTCAGGCTGAGTTGGGTGGAAACCCAACTCTGTCCCTACTTCTGTGTGTGTCTTTGGGTTGGTCAGTTTCTCCACCTGCAAATGACACTGTTAAAGGAGGTTAAAGGAGATACTGCATGTAAGGCAGGCGCGCCGGCTCGCTCACCCTGTGCACCCAGGGGCTGGCCCAGGCCCAGCCTTAGACTCAGGGCTCAGTCAGTGACTCACTCCTAGCACTTTCTTGGGCGGTCGTGTCTCCATAGAGATGAGAAGCTCCCAGAGCAGGAGTTGCATCTTTGGCCTTTTCTCAGGCCCTAGTCTAGGCCTTCGCATTCAGTGGGGGCTCCCCTCAGGGGTCCTGGGGGAAACTAGGGGGAAGCAGGACAGCAGCCCCAACCAGCCTTGCCCAAGCTCTGCCTCCGGCCTTCTGCCCTCAGGCTCAGCGAGTGCAGCTTTGGGCCAGAGCATGTGCCCAGACTGGCCGCCGGCCTGAGCCAGGCCCTGCAGCTGACAGAGATCACGTGAGTGATCGGGCCCAGTCAATGGGGGAAGCTGAAGGGTGGGGGCTCCCTGCCAGAGCCCTCCTGGTAACTGACCTCTTTCCCCAGGCTAACCCAGTGCTGCCTGGGCCTGGAGCAGCTGACTGTCCTCCTGAGTCTGCTGAAGTGGCCGGCAGGGCTGCTCAATCTCAGGTATCGCCTGCCTGTGAACCTGGGAGGGGGCTGTGGTGTGAATGGGGGGCAGAGGTGGGCACTGAAGTGGTCCCCCCCAAGGTCATGGCCTTAACCATCTCCTGCACCCTGAACCCTGCCACCTGGATGCAGAGCCATGTACCCATTAGTTCCAGAAACCCCCTCAGGCACAGAGAAGCCACCCTCCCCAAAGTGAGGCCTATACTTGGGGACTACAGAGAAGAGGAAACTTCAAAGGACACCCAGATGAGGTCGAAAATAACACGTGACAAATATCATGTTTGAAAATTCTCTATTATTATTTTAAAACATCCAGAAAAACAGAGACGTTTACAAAAAGTAGAGAGAACTGTTTTGAAAATTCATGTCCCCATCACCTCGGTTTGACAGTTATTCATGTTTTTCCGTGTTTGTTTCATATTTTTAGTTTTTGGCTGAAGTGTCTTTAAATAAGTTAATAGATCTCACACAATATCACTCTGAAATATTTCACCACAACTCTTTAAAAAATAAGGACATTTTTTAATGCCATTTGCAGCAACATGGATAGACCTAGAGATTATCATATTAAGTGAAGTAAGTCAGGCAGAGAAAGACAAATATCATATGATGTCACTTATATGTGGAATTTTAAAAGATACAAATTTTACTTACAAACCAGAAATAGACTCACAGACAAAGAAAACAAACTGTGGTTACTAAAGGGGAAAGGGGTTGGGGGGGAGATAAAATAGCAGTTTGAGATTAACAGATGCCTATTACTATATAAAAAATAGATTAACAACAAGGAACTACTGTATAGCACAGGGAACTATATTCAACTTTTTGTAATAAGATATAATGGGAAATAATCAAAAAATACGTGCATGTTTATGTATAAAGGAATCACTTTGCTTACATCTGAAACTAACATTATAAATCAACTACAGTTCAATTGTAAAAAATTTAATAAATAAATAAATAAATAAATAAGGACATTGTCTACAAAATCACAGTTGAATTAGGACACCTACAAAAATCAGTAGCAATTTCTTAGTGTCAGATATTACCCAGTTCAATCTAAAATTTCCCACTGTCCCCAGTGGGACAGTGTGGACAGCTGGCTCTTTGGATCCAGGATCCAGTCCAGGTCCACATTTGCATGTGGTGATGACAGCTCTTAGGACTTAAATCAGTGACCTGTGGACAAAACCAATCCTCTGTGCTGTAGATGGTCCCACTTTCTGGCTCTGTCTGGTGCCTCCCTGTGATGTCATTGAGTTTGTTCCTCTAACCCCTAACTCTCCTGGAACTGGAAAGTCTCCATGAGATTCAGTGACATATTTGTGTCAAAAAAACCTTACTTCATGGCTAGTACCATGCACTTCTCAATGCAGGCCATAATGAGGCACATAAAGTCCAGCTGTTCCCCCAAATAACATTTTTAAAAATTGTGGTATAATATACCTAAGATAAAATTCACCATCTTAACCATTTTTAAGTGTAACCAGAACTCTTCGTGCAAAACTGAAACCCAGTACCCACTGAGCACCTCCGCATTTCCCCCACCCCAGCCCCTAGCAGCCACCTTTCTATTCTCTGTCTCTATGGCTCTGACTCCTCTAGGTTCCTCGTGTAAGTAGAATCAAGCAGTATTTGTCTTTTTGTGATTGGCTTATTTCACTTAGCATAATGTCCTCAGGGTTCATCCCTCTTGTACTGCATTACAAAATGTCCTTCCTATTTAAGCCGAAGAATACTCCACGAAAGGAATATACCACATTTTCTTTAGTCATCCATCCATCAGTTGACACTTGGGTCGCTTCCACCTTTTGACTCTTGTGATTAATGCTGGTATGAACATAGATGTACAAATATCTCTTTGTATCTCTGTTTTCAATTCCCTTGGGTCTATACCCAGAATTGCTGGATCACCCCAAATAACACTTTAAGATAAAATTTGTCTTACTCTAAAATTTATAGAAAACCCAGAAGAGCCTAAAAAGAAAATCATACTTTGGGAGAAAAAATTCAACCTAACTTTAAAAGGAGGAAATTTTAAACAACTCTCTTTATCCCTGCTTCTAAATGAATGCATGCACATCGTTAGAAAGTTTAGAAAGTATTGAGAAGTAAAGAAGAAATAAAATAAAAACCATTCGTGAGAATTCTACCATTGAAACAATCACCATAATATTTAATGTATTTACCTCATAGCTCTGTCTCCTTTCTCCCTGTATATTTTTCTTTATATATATATATTTTTCTTTTTTAATACAAAATTGGGATCATGTTTTATATACAACTTTATTTCCTTACCTTTGCAACGTGACATTATATAGAGCTTTTCTTAAACCTAAAAATATAGTTTAAAAAATAACGTTTTCTGTTTGGATTGTTGCAATAACTGTTGGAACAAGGATGATGTTAATTTTTTTGTTTCATTCTTATGCCTAGGTTTAAATTTTATAGTTTTAAAATAAGCAAAAACCAAAAAAGCTTCTAGGCCCTCCTTGACACTCTTCTCCCAGCCCCTACTAACCCTGGAGGACCTTCTTCTGTGTCCACTTCTGTGATAGGGTGAAGGAGCCGTGGGTGGGCCGAGCTGGGGTCCCCACCCTGCTGGAAGTCTGTGCCCAGGCCGCAGGCAACATCACTGAAATAAGGTGAGTCCAGGGAGGAGGCCCCTCGGAATTCTTCTTCTTTTCATGACCATTGGGACCATCCCTTATCTAGACATTGGTCTCTTGTCCTGTAGGGTAATAGCTGCGTTACTAGTGAGTTCACTGGGTCCCCAGGATGGCAGGAGCCCCTGAGGCATGTGTGAGGGGCAAAACCTACTTGTTAGGACTTGTGCAGTAGGCAGGCTGCAGTGCCAGAGAGAGGACAACAGCCCCAGATTCAAGACAAAGTGCTGTTAGACCCCAGACAGACACTGCTGGGAGTCCATGCTGGTTGTCTGGAAGTGGCTCCTGGATGACAGTAACACACACCAGGGCTCTGTGACCAGAGGTGACAGAATCACATGGACTAGATAAGAACAAAGGCTTTGGTGTCCCTGTTGTCTAGATCCCCACTGGGTCTGGGAGCTCAGTGGGCTGGGCAGCCCCAGTCCCAGCTCAGCCTGCACAGGAAAGCTGCTGTGGACCTCATACTGGCTACCCCTTCCCTCCTCAGCATCTCCGAGACCCAGCAGCAGCTCTGTATCCAGCTGGAATTTCCCCAACAGGAGAACCCAGAAGCTATGGCCCTCAGGTGGGACCCTGTACCTGGGGACTCAAGGAAGCGGGTGGTGATGGGGTAGGGGAGTGTGGGAATGGAGGCATTGGGCCTTCTGACCAGTATTTCTCATGCCCCTGCTGAGAGTCCTTTATGTCCAAAGTCTCTACATGGCCTATGAAATCTGGCCTAATCTGCCTCTTCACAGTGTCCGTTCCCACCCCAAACCCCAGTCTCAGCTCCAGTTATCCCTACCAACTTTCAGCTACTGGAACATCTTGCTCCCTTTGACCTGAGGGCCTTTGCACAGGCTGTTTCCTCCCCAGAATATTCTCTTCTCCCTTTCCTTCTTCATCCTTCTACAGCTAGCTAACTTGACCTTGCCCTTCGGGTCTTAGCTTAAATGCCACCACCTCAGGGAGGCCCTTCTAAACCTCAGAATTTGTCAGGCGCTCTCATTATCCACTCTTATAGATCCCTGGATTCACAGCACCTTTAATCCATACAGCACATTTTTGGAAATTAAAATGTCACCCCTTTGGGGTGAATGCAGCCCTACATGTATACATTGTGAGGAATAGACCATACCTGAATCTCAGCCCCAACTCACCGCTTTGGCTGGGTCCTCTTGTGCAGTGAACAACCTGCACAGCCATACCAGGTGCCCCATCTAGACCTCTCCTTCATGATTGAATAGTAAATTCTGGGACTTTATTTGATCAGCGTGTATTTACCCCTACAAAAAGATAAGCTTTTTGCAGGCAGGGACTGAGTCCCCAATACTGACTCAGTTGTTCAGAAACTGCAGCCTCCCTCTCTACCTCCAGGTTGGCTCAGTGCGACCTTGGGACCCACCACAGCCTTCTGGTCAGACAGCTGATGAAGACATGCGCCAAGCTGCAGCAGCTCAGGTTGGCACCCTGAAACACTGTCTGGGGCCCTGAGTTCTCTGTGTAATCCTAGTGCCTGCTCCAGGCTGTAGGTGAGGGGCTGGCCAGTCCAGGATGGGGAGAATCCCACTTGGCCAGTAGGGGAGAGCCCTAGGGTGACATAGGGGAGCCTTGCCTCCTGGGAGCTCTTGGGTGGGCCTTTCCCCTCTCTTGGCCTCCTATCTCTATGTGATAGATGATCCCTGAGGTGTGTCCAGCCTGAAACCCTCTGTAATATGCTTGGGCCTTTTCAGCTTGTCCCAGGTGAACCTCTGTGACGCCAGCTCTCTGCTGCTGCAAAGCCTCCTGCTGGCCCTCTCCGAGCTGAAGATCTTCCGGTAGGCAGACAGGACTCCCACTCGGGTCCCCCCGCAGCTCTGCCCACACCCACCCCTCCTATTCTCTCCAGCCCTGGCCTCAGGAGAACTCTGTCCCCATCTTGTGGGCTGGGACCACATGTGGCCCTGGAGATGATGTTGGGGTGCATAGTCATCAACATGGCCACGTGAAGAGAAAGGGGTTCCCTTTTCAATGCTCTTTCTTTTACTTTATTATTTGGAAATAATTGCAAACTAATGTAAAAATTGCAGGAAGACTGAGAAGAACTTCCATATACCATTTCCCAAATTCATCCTTTGTCAATATTTTTTCACATTTGCTCTTTTCTTCCCTCCCTCCCTATCCCCTTCCTTTTCACCCCTCCCTTCTCTTCTCCCTGCCCCTTTCTTTTCTGAACCATTTGAAAGTAAGTTGCATAATCATGCCCTTTCACCCCTTAATACTTCAGTGAATTTCTTAAGAACAAGAACATTCTCTTCCCTAATCCAGTAAAAGAGTAAAATTAAGGAAATTTAACATTGATACCCTATTATTATATAAACTATAGTTTATATTCCAATTTTGCCAATTTTCCCAATCATGTTTATTGTGTGTGTGTGTGTTTTTTTTTTTTTTTTTTTTTTTTGAGTCCTGGATTCCATCCAGGATCACTGACTGCATTTAATTGCCATCTCTCTTTAGCCTCCTTCGGTTTGGAATCAGTCCTCAGCCCTCTTTACCTTTCAGGATATTGTCATGACATTTACATGCCAGCTAGTTTACAGAATGTCTTTCAGCTTGAGTTTATCTGCTCTTTCCTCGTGCTTAGATTTAGGTTCTGCATTTTGGGCAGGAATATCACAGAGGTGCTACTGTGTTCTTCTCAGTGCATCACATCGGGAGGCCCATGATGCCTATTTGTCCCCTAACTATTGATGTGAACTGTGATCAGCTGGTTAAGGTGGTGCCCGCCAGTTTTCTTCACTTGCAAAGCTACTATTTTTCCCTTTGGAATTAACCAGTTATTTTGTAGGGAGATACTTAGGAAGATGTAAACATCTTGTTCTTCCTCAACCTTTCACTCATGAATTTTAGCGTCCATTGATAATTCTTGCCTGAATCAGATATCAGTATGATGGTTGCAAAATGGAGATTTTCTAATGTTCAGTCCTCATTTAATCCAACTGATTGCATCAAGGAGGTCTCCATTGGGTACTGATATATCTTTAACACATCCCCATACTTAGATTTTTTGCTGTTGAAGATGCAGAGCTCATGGTAAATGACAATAACTAGCTAGACTTTACAGCGATACCTGATTATGGCAGACACTGTGGAGCTGCTACCTGAATGATTGTGGTTTAGGGAAATATTCAGCTAGTCCATGTTCCTGTCTCCAAGCTATATCTTTTTTTTTAAAAAGATGTTTATTTTATTTACTTATTTTTATTTTATTATTATTTTTTAATGGAGGTACTGGGGATTGAACTGAAGACCCGTACATGCTAAGAATGTGCTCTACCACTGAGCTATACCCAGCCCCACTCCAGGCTATATCTTGACTTACTGATTCCATGATGGGAGAGATTTATGAAGAGAGGGAGGGTCCCCTCCTGCTGTTCCCCAGGAACCACCCCCACGCCACCTCCTTGCCCTCTGTCACCAGCATTCAGAGCTCCTACCTGACCTGCTCCCCTTTGACCCCCACCAGGCTGACCTCTAGCTGTGTGAGCGCCAAGGGGCTGGCCCACCTGACATCTGGTCTGAGCCATTGTCAGCACCTGGAGGAGCTAGAGTGAGTCCCAGGGTAGAAGGATCTGGGAAGGGATGGCCCAGCTGAGGACCAGGGATGAAGAGGACAGTTGGGCCTTTGGTAAAGTGGGTGGTGGGACTTCAGCCTATTGCTTTTCTTCCTGATGAAGCCTGGCAACTCGGCGTGGCTTGGGGCAGGCTGAGCACTGAGTTCTTGGTCCTGAATTTGCCCCTCTCTCAGAGTGACCTTGGGTGAATAACTGTGCCTCTCTATACTTGACCAGCCTCATCTGTAGAATGGGGCTCGTCATCCTTCTTTACCTAGAGTAGCTATGGGTGTTGGGTACAAGAAAGCTATGGGGTAGAGGAGAGCATTGCATTCATGTGTGCGCATGGGTGAGTGTGTGTATGTTTTCCTTGTCCCTGGCTTCCTCTGTTGAAACCCAGGGCACTTTTTCTCAGTTGGATCAGCTGTGACTGCCATGCTCCCTTCTGCAGGGACCCCAGAGCTGACCCTTGGGGCCAGGAATGCCCCCGTGGAGCCTGGTCAGAGGGGTGGTCTAAGATCTGCAGACCCAGAGCCGGCCTCCTTAGGGGACTGAGAAGGGGGCGGAGCTGGTGAGACAGCTCCGCTCCAAGGGCGGGGCAGGCTCGTCTCATCCTCATCTTATGCTTGGTCCCCTCCAGCTTGTCTAACAATCAATTTGACGAGGACGGCACCAAGGTGCTGATGGGGGCCCTTGAGGACAAGTGCTGGCTGAAGAGGCTTGAGTAAGTAGTGGTGGTGAATGGAGGTTGGGGGCAGAGATGGGGAGTTGGGAGCATCCTAGGAATCTTGTTCTTTTTGCATCTCTTGTGAACACAAACTATCAATCCCCTAGATGGACCCAGGTGAGCGGAATGCCCTCCCTTTTCCTTTCTTACCTGGTTCTGAGTGCTATCAAAATGCTTGATCATGGGAAACAGAATACTTGCCCAAACTGACCCAAGCCAGAAATGTATTGGATCATGTCACAGAAAGTGACAAGGCAACCGACTTCAGGCAAGGCTGGATCCAGGTTCTGTACTTGTCCCTCCACTCCTCACTCCCGCCCCATTTCACTCTCCCATTTGACATCATTCTCAGGGAGGCTGTCCTTGCAGCTGCAGGCTCACCATCTACCATCTAACTGGAAAAAGGAGCACCTTTCTCCCTGTGCCTACCACACAAGGCCCAAGATTGAGTCTCACTGGACCAGCTAGGGTCACACGCCCACCCCTAAACCATTCACTGTGGCTCTGAGCACACAGTAATCTGATTGGCCAGATCTGGGTCACGTGCCCACCCAATTATCTGGACTGAGTCAGAGGTGGTATTTCAGGGGGCTATTAACACAAGAAAGGGAAAAAAACCCCACAGATGACCACTGCCATTTGCCTACAATCATTCCCTTAGTAACCGACACTACTCTTCCCTATAATTTGGAGTCATCAAATTCTTGGAAACACCAGAAACAGCCTCAGTCTGAAGGATAGGTCCCTGTCCTGCGCAGACGTGACAGTGTCAGGAAAGAACACTTGGCAGGGCATATTCTGCTTTTTGTTGTTGTCGGGGAGGATAATTAGGTTTATTTATTTACTCATTTATTTTGATGGAGGTACTGGGGATTGAACCCAGGACCTCATGCATGCTAAGCATGCACTCTACCACTGAGCTGTGCCCTCCCCAGCATCTTCTGCTTTCGATCTCAAAGTTTTTCTGATGACCAAAAATACACACTAATTATAAAAAGTTCCATTATCATAGAAATATGTAACAAAGAACACGAAATCCCCTGGCAATGACATCTCCTGGGAAAGCTTCTGTAAATGAGCCATTTGTGAATTTTTCTCCAGATTTTTTTTTTGATGCATGTTTTAAATACATTTTCAAAGCAGCCCTTTCACTTTTTGCCCCATAGCAACAAAATTCTCCCACTTTGTCCCGCTTTGCTTGTCCTGGGGAGGCAAGGGGTGATTAGGGAGACCTTTTCCAACGTGGGCATAATGATACCTTTCTGTCTGAATGAAGGGGTTGGAGCCTCACTCCCCAGAGGCCTCTTCTGGTTCCAGATCTGTCATTTCTGAGTGTCTCCTCCCTGACAAATAGCTCCCCTAGAATCCAGACAACTTATTCCGCCTGTCCCTCTGTGTTGAAATGGTTGGGGCATGGGAGCCGGTTAGGAGCCACACCCTCTGGGTTCAGCCCTTGGTGGGGTGACCAACTGTCCTAGTTTGCCCTGGAGCGGAAAGTCCTGCATCCTGGAAAACCCCTTGGTTCTAGGCAAACCAGGACAGCTGTCACCTCTCGGCTCCACCTCTTAATGTGTGAATTTAGGCAAGTTACCTAACCTTTCTGTGCTTTTTAATTCATCTTAACTTGGGATAATAGCTGGACCTACCTCCTAGGTGGTCGTGAAGATTAAATGAGATAACGCATATGAAGCACTTAGAACAGGACCTGGCACAGAGTTCACACTCTATAAGTATTGACTGTTGTTGTTATTATTATTATCATTACCTTTTCCTGCCCAGGCTGGGGGCCTTAAGGAGCATGGTCCATGGGTAACACATGGTTGGGGCCCAGGAATGGGAATCCTACAGCCTTGGGTTCTGCTCCTGATGCTGCCTGTTTCTGTGTGTGCCCTCTGAGCCTCAGTGTTCCTCATCTCTAAAATGGGGATGATATCATCTCTCAGTGGCCCTTAGTATGTGTTCCATATGTGGTTGCTCTAATTACTGATCAGTTGCCTGGGTCCAATGTGATGTAGAGCATAGAACTGCTACCTGGATGATCTTAGTAATTTGTGCAGAGAAACAGCATTTGGATTTCCCAGGGTAGTTTTGTTTTGTACAATTTTTTTTTTTACAATGTGTGGATGTAAGTGGCTGTCTTGGAGATCGTTGGGCATTGCTGGGCACTGGGGCCTCAAGCCTCCGAACTCTAGATCTGTGTCTGGGACCCAAGCCCAGCGATGCCAAGTCCTCCTGTGGCATCCTTTCCTCTAGCCTCGGCCACCTCCCACTGGGCGACTCCACCCTGGCTGTGCTCACTCAACGACTAAGCCACATGGCCTTCCTGCAGAGCCTCCGGTGAGTGGCCAAGTGACCCCCTGGGCTTGAGTGGGAGGATGTACTTCCCCAAGGGAAGCACTGGAGGGCACCTCCCTGAGAACCCTCGTGGCTCCTGTCCTTGGGACAGTCCTGTACCCTCCCAGGTCTATGCCCCAGGTCTTGCCTTTTACTGCCCCCAGCCTCCTCCTGGCTACTGAAGGGGCTGGGCCCAAGTCCAAGAACAGCCCTTAATGTGCACAAATTCATCGTCTGTTCTTATGCACATTTCTGACTTGCAGATCTGGCTTGCCTGGATTCTGCATTTCAAGCTCCCAGATGGTGCCCATTCTGGGGACCTCAGAACACACTCTGAGTCATGAGGGTCTAGACTCAGAGCTGATGACCTTGGTATTCTGCCTTTGTGCCCTTGGCCACTTTGATAAACAAACAGTGCATGTTCTTTTCATGGGATTTTTCAAAATATGAAATATTGTGACTCAAAACAAACCCAAGCCATGACACAAAGCATTGTTTTGTTTTTATCCAAGTCTCTGCCCCCACTCTGGTGGAGTAGAGTGCATAGGAAGTGAGCGCAGAGAGTTTGGAGGACCAGGTCATTTCACCCCAAATTAATATACCTAAAGGCAGTTTCCTAAAAATTAATTTGAGAAACGAAAACAGAACAAACAACCCTCAGACAAACACTCAATGTGAAGCCAGGACAGCGTACATCAACTGTTCTGTTTCTTTTGGTTTTTCCCCCACTCACAGAGGCAGGGCATGGTCCAGTGCAGAAAAGACAGTAAATAAACTGTGTTTAAGGAAAAGCCCACCATTCGCATATTTTAGAACAAGATATGCCCTGAAGAAACGAATTGCCTGAGTTGTGAGACCCATGAGAAACTGGCATTCAGCCGGGCTGACCTGGAGGTGCCTGACACAGGGGCTGAGGCAAAGCCTGGCCAAACCAAAAATACGTGGCCACTGCTCCAGGCCAGTAGCCATGGGCTTTCACTTCCGTCTTGTCTGTGAGTCCCTGGGAGTCTTTGGCCCGTCACAGCTCCTCCCTGGGGCTTAGTTTTCTCATGTGGACATTAGGTAGTCTCCTCATCTCGCCCGCCCCCCTCCCCTGAAAGTTTTGTGACTGGCATAGGAGTTCTTGGATGTGTAAAGGCTTTGCAAACTGTAGAGTTCTGAGCACAGCACCAGCAAAGGCCTTTACTCCTAACTAAGGCTCCTTGACCCTACTTCTCCAGGCTGAGCCAGAGCAGCATCAGCGACATCGGCTGCTGCCACCTTTTCAAGGCCCTCAGAGCTACCACCAGGTTGGAGGAGCTGGGGTGAGTTGCCTGGCCCTCCCCAAGACCCAAGACAACTTTGGCAGGGGAAGATGACAAAAGCAAGGGGCTCCTTGAGGACACTCTTTACTTCTTAATCTCATCACTTTCCCCCTCTTCTACACTGCACAACCCCAGAACCAGAACCTGGGGACCCAAAGATAGGATGTGAGAGTGTTGATTGCAGCAAGAGGGATTTAGGTCAGACACCAGGGAGAACACCCTGCACAGAAGACAAGAGTTTGGCGTCCTCAGCCAGCAGAGGGTGAGGGGACTTGATCGGTGTGGGGAGGCCTTTCTCTAGACTTCACCCTCCCCTTCTGGGATGAGGACACAGACAAGAGTTGGACGGTAGCTGACGGTTCCACTTCTCCTGCTGTTCTCTCCCCAAGCTTGAGCCACAACCAGATTGGAGACGCCGGTGCCCAGCAGTTAGCTGCCCTCCTGCCGGGGCTGCCTGAGCTCAGGAAGATAGAGTAAGTGGCCAGCCCTCCTGACAGGGGCCCTCAGTGGAGCGGCCATGCCATGGTCTGGGGAGAGGCCAGCTTCTGGCTCAGGCTGGCTTTCCTCCCCTCACCTCAGTGTCCAGGCAGTGGGACTGGTGACCTGGCACTGCTGATTTGGTGACTTGGAGCCAGCTCAGCCCCTGCCCCTCTTGGGGTCTCTCTGCCCCATCAGGCTGGGATGGTATGTGGCAGGGGTGCTGTCTCTTTGGGCCCAGCAGATGTGGTGGGGTGTGGGGAGCAGGGAGTCGAAGGATCTGATGTCTGCCCCTCCTCAGCCTCTCAGCAAATGGCATCGGCCTGGCAGGGGGAGCGCGGTTGGTGGAGTCTCTCGCCCTTTGCAGGCACCTGGAGGATCTGATGTGAGTGTCTGCCTGGGTGGCCGCCCTCTGCCCTCTGTGTTCACCTGACCCAGTGGTCATAGGGCAGGGCAGAGGTCTGGAGTGGGCCAGCCTAGTGCTCAACCTTATCCCCTCTCCTTTTCCAGGCTTGGCTGCAATGACCTGGGAGATCCCACAGCCCTGGGGCTGGCCCAGGGGCTGCCCCGGCACCTGAGGGTCCTGCAGTGAGTGGCCCCTCTGCCTGTGGTGTGTGCAGGGTTAGCGGGAAGGGGTTCCCCCAGCAGCACTAGGGGGTCAAAGCCCCCATCAGCTGGGTTGCCCTGTTCTAGGGGAAATGACATGCAGTGGGGCCGGCTGCCCCCCTCCCGCCTGGTCCTCTCCAGCCTTTGGAGTCTGGGGCAAGGAGCTCACAAGACCCAGCCTAGTCCTGGCTCTGCCATCAGCCCCTGTGTGCCCTTGGCCAAGCCCATGTCCCTTCTGAGTCTGTTTCCTCATCTTTAAAAGCAGTACAACAATCCCAGCTCAGCATGCCCTGTTAGCCAGTCTCAAAGGGTAAATGAGGAAGCATTGGCAAAGGGCTATGCTATGCAGGAGAAAGTGCCATGCAGCATGACCTCAGCACTTCACAGTTTATGTCCATGGTCTCACTGGAGCCTCACAGGATCCCCATGGGGCCGGAATTTCTATTTGCTCCATTTTCTAGGCAAGGGAACTAAAGCCAAAAGAGATGTGGAAATCTTACCCTACCAATACATGAAAGAGCCAGGCCTTGAATTTGGGATCTCAGACCCCAAAGCCAAGGCCCTAGAGACCCACCCAGGTCCTGGGTAGGTGGGAAGAGGGGTTGGGTTGGCAGTTACCCAGAGACTATCTAAAGTCTGGCCGTGCAGCCTGAGACCATGCTGAGGGTGGGAGGATCCAGCCCCTCAATCCCTATACCTGGTCCCCAGGCTCTCCTCTCCCCCTTCCCTTTCCCCAGCCTGCGGTCCAGCCATCTGGGCCCAGAGGGGGTGCTCAGCTTGGGCCAGGCCCTGGATGGATGCTCACACGTGGAGGAGATCAGGTGAGTAGGGGCCATGGAGCCTGGGCAGGGGAACAGGCCGGGGGGCCTGGGGATTCCTCTCACAGGTGTCTCCCCTGCCCTGCAGCTTGGCAGAGAACAACTTGGCCGGAGGGGTCCCACATTTCTGTCAAGGGCTCCCACTGCTCCGGAAGATAGAGTACGTAGCCTTCTCTGTCTACCTGGGGAGCTGGGGGGCGGTAGGGGCAGCCCTTCCTTCTCTAGCTGAGCCTGACACCTGGGAAGGCTTTTGAAGTGACAGAAGCCTCAGGTATAGGGGAAGGTTGGGACCAAAAAAGGGGCACATTCCTAAGACTCCCATCCTGCCCCAGACCCTGGCCACTCTGCTCCTCCTGCTCTGATTGCAGGGTGGGAAGAGGGGGACGGGCAGGAGGTGCCCCTGACTCAGACACTTCCATCCCTTCCCCTTCTCTGTTTCCAGCCTGGTGTCGTGTGAGATTGACAACCAGACTGCCAAGCCTCTCGCCACCAGCTTCATGCTCTGCCCGGCCCTGGAAGAAATCCTGTGAGTGCGTGGGAGAGCCCTGAGCTGGGAAAAGCAGGCCTCAGGGGAGGCCTGGTCCCTTCCTCCCTGAGGGTCTTCCTATCTGTATATGGGGAAGGTCATTCTTGGTCAAACCTCCTCTCAAGGCAGTTTTAACACTTGTTCTGCCAGTATTGTTGGTCCAAGCCGTTCAGACTCTCCTGTCTCCCTGCCATTGGAGTGGCGGGAGGCGGGGTGGACCAGATGGTCTCTAAAGGCTCTTTGCCCCTAACCTTCTCTTTGGGAGGCGTCTGGATAGACCACCTGGTCTGGTTTATGGAGCCTATGATTTACGAACCACCTGCTGGTAGTGAAGAGTGGCTAAAACCAGCAGCCTCCCACCTCCTGCTGGCCTACTGGCCATGCCCACCTCCCTCTTGGGCAGCGCAGACACTGAGACCTTGGGGCTTGGCAGCGCTGCCTCAGGGATAAACTAGACTGCCAGGACCAGCCTGGAGCCCTGACCGAGGCGGAAGAGAAGGCTACTTCATAAGGTACAGGACACTAGTGATTACAAGATTTTAGGTTTGCATCCTAAAGATTTTAATTCTTCTCATTACTTTACACCAAAGAGGGAGTCTCAGATCAGTGCTAACTCACCTGAACACCTAACACTGGTGAGTGTCCCTTTGTAGCCAACAGCGGGATGACCAGCACCTTGGGAAGGACACAGGTTTCAGCTAGAAGATAATATCGTTGTTTGCACTGTATTTATCCTTGTAACTACCTTCTATTTAGGGTCCTCAACACAGGTTTCCCATTGATAGTAGTGATAAATGTTTTCCTAAGATTAGTTTCTCAAAGTGAAAAAAAAAAAAAGGAAGGGAGGGAGGGAGGGCTGATTTAAAGAAACACATGAAACAGATAATAATACAGGCGGTGCATGGATGTGGCAAAGCCACGGTGGAGGCGCGCACCTGGTGGAAGTTCGGATCATGGCCGTGTTTCCGCAGCCCATGTGTTCTAAACTCTCAGGACAGCCAGCTCCTAAGCTGTCTGGGTTCTTGAGGGATGGCCAGAAGGGAATGGGGTTGAGGGGTAGGAAGGAGCCACCTGTGCCTTGAAAAGTCTTCAGGGAGAGCACTTGAGCACCCCATCAGGCACCTCTCTTGTACCTGCATGGCACCCCCACCCCCACAACCCGATGGCCCCCAGTTCTCCTCACCTGCCGCCTTGTACCCCCATCGACCTCATTGCTTTCTGCCACTGACCTTGGGGCCCCTACCCTGCAGGCTGTCCTGGAATCTGCTTGGGGACGAGGCAGCTGCTGAGCTGGCCCGGGTCCTGCCACGGATGGACCGGCTGAAGAGAGTGGAGTAAGAGGGGCACATCCTGGGAAGCTAGAAGGGGTGGAGAGGGCTGAAGGGGGACCTGTGTCCTGGGAAAAGCCAAGAGGCTACTAGGTCAGGCCTCTGCCTCCCAGGAAGCCCTCCTGGACTTGCACACTCCAGTCCACCCCAAGCCCCTGGGTCCCGGCCTTTAACCTTTCTGTTACACTGTTTGTTGAGTTCTCTAAGCAGATGTGTGGGAAGCCTATGTCCCCTGGCCGGGGGAAGGGACATAGGGAAGCCCCCTCCACCATCTCTCCCCATCTCATGCCAGTTTCTTTCTTGTTCCTCTGCTGCCCATCGGGAAGCCTGGAGAAGAATCGGATCACAACTCGTGGAGCCTGGCTCCTGGCTGAAGGGCTGGCACAGGGGTCTGGCATCCAAGTCATTCGGTAACAGGGCCTGCAGGGACTGGGTTGGTGGGGGCAGGGGCCACTTCAACATCTCTAATGTAAGGGGTTTCCTGTAGAAAGAGGCAGGACCTGGGTTGGGGATTATTAAAGGAGTCTTGGACCACTCCACCAGGAATTTGGTAGCAAGCAGACCTGGATCAAATCCCATGTCTGCCAGTTGCCAGTTGTGTAACTTTGCTTCAGTAACTCAACCTCTCTGAACCTCAGTTTCCTGAACTGTAAAATGGAGATAGTGACAGTGTCTACCTCAGAGAGGTGCTCTGCAGAATAAATGATTATATAAAGCACTGATCACAATGCTTAGCACATAGTAAGCACTTAAAATGGTAGCTATAACCAGAGCCACTACATACAATTGCGTGGGTTGCGCACTGCATCAGGGCAGTGCATCTAAAGCACGTCATTCACATAGTAGACATGTTAGATTTCTAGTAGTAGTGAAGTGTCTTGCTCTATAAATCTCAATACGTTAGGACAATTTCAGACATATAAGTCAAGTGTCTTAAGGGGAGTTTTTTTCCTTATTTGCACAGTGTGTCATATGAGCATGGCCCTGGCTGGGATCACTAGCTCCTGGGGAAGAAGATTGAGTGGAAGAAGTTGGGGTGGGTGTGGGGGATACCCTCTCCCTAAGGTAGTCATGCTTGCCAGGTAACTCTGGGAACAGCTCTTTCCCTTTGGGGCCTCAGTTTCCTCATCTGTAGGTAGGACTGACGGCAGAGACGAGAGGGTAAGTGAACAGCTCCCAATGCTAAGGGTCAATCTCTGTGTCCCTGCAGCCTCTGGAATAACCCTATCCCCGCCAACATGGCCGAGCGTCTGCAGAGCCAGGAGCCCAGGCTGGACTTTGCTTTCTTCGACAACCAGCCACAGGTCCCTTGGAATACCTGATGGCCTTCTCATGACCTTTTGAATACAGCCAAGTGATGACAACTTCCACCCACAAGGATAGAGTGCTCAGGAGAAGAGGCACATTTGTCCTGCTATAGTCTTCATGGAGGACTTTTGGGGACAAAGAGCCTTGTATTTCCAGTAGACGACCCTACATCACATGTGACATGCATGGCCAGCTGGGGACATGTAGCACTATGAGGATGTCTTGGTGTGATGCATGACACAGGTCACACGCAGCAGTTCCATGTGACATTGCACAAAACTTGCAGTGTGGCCTGTGGGTTAGGGCACAGGTCCTAGCACTACATGTAATTGTTCCATATATGATACATGACACATGTCCATGACATATGTCCCATGGCTAGCCAGATGCCTTCAGGCTGGTCTAAGATCTAATTTATTACTTTTTTAAGTCATGTATATATTTATAAATTTCATTTCCAGAGCAGCTAAGCAAGAGAATGTCTTCCTCCCAGAACTGGGATGGGGAGATTGTACAAGCACTGACCAGCCCAGTGGCCCAAGGGTCAGGGCCCTGCGCCAAGTTGAGGATTTAGCCACAAGGCTTCCAGCCTCAAGTCTCAGTTTTTCCATCTGTGGACTGGATCACACCCCCTCCCTTCAATGCTAGCTTCCAAGGACTTTGGGCCCAGGTTCAAGTAGAGCCAGCCTGACCTTGAGAAGGGACAGCCCCAGTCTGTCCTGTGTAACAGATGAAGCAGGTCTAAGGGTGCAGGGGTGGGGACTTCCAAGATAGCTAGGCAAGGCCACTGGATCCAGCCACTACCTCAGCAGAACCTGAGTGAGCTCCCAGGAGCTGCTTGTGTTACACAGTGTTCTCTTACTTCCAAGAGGGCCCAAGGATGGCCCTGTACAAATACAACCAATAAATGAAGATGATCTTCCAGTCTCTCACCTGAGTCTGATGTGTCCCACCACCTCACCAAGGTCAGAAGTGATTCACCCCCGCCCCCGGGGACTGGAGAGCAGGGCAGACCACAGAGAGAGATGCGGAGAGGAGCACTGGCCTGGGAGTCAGGAGCCATGAGGTCAAGCCCAGACTCTGTCTCCGTATATATCATGTGATCATAGGCAAGTCACCTCCTCTCCAAAACCCACTTGCGCCGTGAGGGTATTATAGAAGCTGTAGTGTTAGAAACAGTCTTTGTTTGACTCGAATTATATTTACAGTTCTTTCTGATTTAATTGTCAATATTTAAAATTGGGACTTTATACTCCAAAGTTCAGGTTTTCAGCTTCTCTTAGGTGCTGGTCCAGCATTCCTACTCAAGAATAACGTGCTGGGGATGTATGACTATGCCCTTTAGATGTGCAAAGAGGCACACATCCCTCAGTCCCCACTACTTCCCAGTGTGACCCCCCTCCCTTGTGCTGCTTGCCTGGTCCTTGGTTTCCACAAGCAGGTGATGCATTAGGGACACAGCTTTGAAAGTCAGATGGGCATGGAATGGAATGTGACTTGACCCCTTGCTGCCTGTCTTTGAGGCCAGGTACTGTTTCTGTATGTTCCTGTAGTAACACCCCATGGCCCCCAGGACTTTTGGAGGAGTCAGGGAAGCAAGATATGCTAAGTCCCCAGTATGAAGAAATAGGTACTGGCTACAGGCTTGTTGCCGTCCCCATTTAGGGTTGAATGTCATATCAAGTAGACAGGTGCTTGAAATGGCAGGAAAACAGCACCCCCTCTCCGTCACCTGCCTGTGGGTTGAACAAATTGCTATCCAGGGAGCCTTCCTCCAGAGCTGCACCCCACTGTGGAAAATGGAGCAGGGAAGGTGCAGTTACTGCTGAGCACCACTGGGGGGCAGGCTGGCCCACTGGCGAGTCCTGAGACAACTTCCTTCACCACTGTACTCAGAAAGAAGTTAGGAGGGGATGCTAGAGGCTGTTCCCACTTGGCTTGGGAAGCAAAGATGTCCTGGCCTGCTTGTGGCTCACTTGGATGTCTTGGCCCTGACCTTTGCCGACCTCTGTGTTGTCCTCAGCCCCCCACTAAGCATGAGGAGAAAGTCCTCCGGCCCAGTGCCAAGCACTCACAACCCACACAGGGACATTCTTATCAGGCCAGCATCAGGGCACACCTGGCTTCAAGTAGGGCCATCAGCCTAGTCATGGGGGAGGGGATGAGCAGGCAGAGGATCCAAGTTTCCCTGGAAAGCTTGAGCCCCAAATTCTGTCCTCCCTCCCGGGAAATGATGCCAAGGGCAACACGATGCACCTCCATGCCGGGGGTAGGGGAGGGGTGCTGGTTTGTACTGCCTCCTCCCCTTGCCTAAGACTGGAGTAGGAATCCCTCAAGGCCTGAGGAGACCCTGACTGGGGAGGTCACAGCTGAGGAAGGAACAGAGCACCAACTAGAAGCCCCAGGCCAGGTGAGCCGCATGCTAGGCAGAGTCCAGAGCTCGGAGGTACTCTTCACTTGCTGCTATTTGTTTTGCTTTTCCCTTCTTTCCCCTTCAGCTCTGCCCAAGTTCTAAACTCCAAACATTGTGCTGCAGCTGCCCTGAAATAAACCACAGCATGGTCAGCACGGGGCCCACGTCAGGTGTAGTCACTTTGCTCATTTTATTAAGATGAGCCACCCGCTTGTTTGGAGTCCAGGACCATTTTTCCCTCCCACACGGCTGAGGTCCAGTCTCCCTGCCACTTTCCTCCCAAATGTAAGCTCAGTTTAAACAGATCCATGAAAACAAAATTCAAAGCAAAGTGAGGCTCTGGGCCAGTAAGCAGCATGATCAGAATGGAGCTTCCCACTTCTGCACATGAATCTTCTCACTCAGAATGTGATCTGGCTGGTAAGTTCCTATGTCTATTTGCAAGGCTGGGGTCACCTCGTTTTGCTACTTTATCTCTTGGCCTCCATCCTATGGTTTTACAGATTGAATATCTGCCTTTTTTTTTTTTTTCCTTTTTCCTCTCTTTTTTATTAATTGAGGCACAGTCAGTTTACAATGTTGTGTCAATTTCTGGTGTACAGCACAATGCCCCAGCCATACATGAATATACATATATTTATTTTCACATTCTTTTTCACCATATGCTACTACAAGATATTGAATATATTTCCCTGTGCTATACAGTATGAACTTGTTTATCTATTTCATATATACCAGTCAGTATCTACAAATCTTGAACTCTCAGTTTACCCATTCCCATCCTCCTCTCCTCCGGCAACCGCAAGTCTGTAGGATACCTGCCTTTCTGATGAGAGTCACATAACCTTTCCCATCCCCTCAGGTCTCAAATCCTCCCAAATTGCATCCTCCGTCCTTCCCCGAAAACACACAGAGGTCTAAAATCCACTGTCTGGGCCAGTACCTCTCGAACTATAAAAATCATAGTTACAGAAACTGTAATGTGCATTGAATTATCTGAGGATCTTGTTAACACGCAAATTCGGATTCAGCAGATCTGGGGTGGGGCCTGGGGTTCTGCATTTCTAAGAAGACTCCAAGCGATGTCAATGCCGCTGGACCACACTTAGCTTAGTGAAACTGCAGACTGGTGAATGGATCTCAACACTGACTGCACATTAGAATCACCTGGGCAGCTTTTTAAATGCCTGTTTAAAAATAGAGTGGTGTTACTTAGAAAGCTCTCCAGGTGATTCTGCTGTGCAGCCACTGTCGGAGACCTGCTGGTCTGGCACATGCTGCCCCTCAGAGAGGCGAGGCAAGCCTTTACACATACACCCCTGAATACCCCTGACTTAGTCCTGGTAGATCCTGGTGACCCTCCCTTCCCAGACGAGGACACCGAGACCCCGAGATTTTTCCTAACTTACCCAAAGGCACAAAGCTAGTAAGTGGTAGCACCAGGAATCAAACTGGGTCTTTGCTACTTTTTTCCCCACATTTTTTCTTACAAGTGTTCTTGGGATATAATTGACATACAGCACTGTATAAGTGTCAGGTGTACAGCATAAGCATTTGACTTAAGAGTGTAAAATGATTACCACAGTAAGTTTAGTATCTATATCTCCTGTAGATACAAATAAAAGAAAAAAAATTTTTTCATTGAGAACTC
Organism: Camelus ferus; assembly: GCF_009834535.1. NCBI lineage: Eukaryota > Metazoa > Chordata > Mammalia > Artiodactyla > Camelidae > Camelus > Camelus ferus. Next base: position 36,111,506 of record NC_045704.1, read on the forward strand.
TTAGGATCTCTTTCAACTTTCAAGTTTTGCGACTCTTAATCCCACAGGTGCTGCCCCAGTTTCCTCATCTGTATAGTGAGGGCAGGAGCAAAATGAGACAAGACGCCAGGACCTACTTTCTCAGGCTGCACAGATAACCTTATGGTTAATCTCTGTAGGCCCTCAGAGAGGGTTCTGAATCCTCTGTCCCCTGCCCTGCCTGGTTATAGTTCTGTAAGGCTTCACCTTCCATGACCTCCTCCAGACCCAGAGCCACAATCTCAGTAACAATCTCCTCCATTTTATAAATGAGGCCCAGAGAGGAACAAGATTTGCCTAAGGTCACACAGGCCAGTCTTTAGTGGAGCTCAGATTCCAACCCTGGAGCAGGAAGGGAAGGAGGACATTGGACTGGTCCTGGTTAACTGGTCTATGGGTCTCTGTGTTCCTCAGAGAGAAAGGTTCCCAGGAAGGAGGGAGGGCCATAAGACCTTCCATGCCCTGTTTCTGACCCCTAGCCCCACCCTTGCATGGCCAAGGGCGGTGGCCCCAGCCAGAGCAGGATTTGACCTCTGGACACATCAGAAGCTTCCTGGAAGAGATCTTGCAGTGGCTAATTTACTAAAGATCCTCCCAGGACTGGGCTGGGGGACAGCTGGTTTTCCTCCCACCCTACCCAGCCATCCCAGTGAAGGACTTTACCCCCACCTAGAGTGTCTTAAAGACCCCAGAGCTGGAGTCCTTCCTCCACCTGGGCCCTTGGAAGCCACATCTTGTTCCTCATCCCACACAAGCCCCAGCCCCACCCTGGCTGCCCAGAAATCCACCTTTGCTCTGAGGAGGAGGTGACAGAAGAGGAACTTCCACTATAGAACAAAGGCCAACTGAGGTCCCTGGGTTGAGTCCCCTAGACGAGAAGCATCAGTCTCCTGAGCTGGGCCCGTAGTCACCACCCCTGCACACACATGCATACTCCAGCTGGGGCTGATGGAAATGTCTGGGGCTAACGGGAGGGCCTGGGGAGGGCGGCCTGGGCATCCTGATCCTAGAAAGGGATATCCCTGCGTTAGAGCGACCACAACCCTGGATCTTAGCAATAACAAGAGGCTACCCCGGGTGTCTAGGCATGCCTGGTACTGTGCAAGGCACATTGGGGTCTCACTGAACTCCCACAGTCATCCCATGAAACAAATACTAAATCCATCCTTCCATTGTACAAAGGAGGAAACCGAGGCCCAGAGTGATTGATTGAGTGATCTCACCCAGGCAATATCTGTACTGGCTGGAATTCAAACCTGGGGCCATGACTCTATCTCTGACTTTTCCTCTTTTAAAGCTTTTTTGAGATATAATGCACATAGCCAAGCCTAGGCAGCCACTAATCTACTTTCTTTCTCTATGGCTCTGTCTGGTCTGGACATTTCATGTGAATGGAATCACACAACATGTGGTCTTTTGTGACTGGCTTCTTTCACTTAATGTTTTCAAAGTTCATCCACATTGTGTATATGTCATACCTTTCTATGGCTTTCTCTTGTGCAGAGAGACCACATTTTGTTTATCATTACTCAGTTGATGGACCTTTGGGTTGTTTCCACTTTGGCTATTCTGAAACATGCTGCAATGAACATTCCTGTACAAGTCTTTGTACAGATGTATGTTTTCATTTCCCTTGGGCAGATACCTAGGAGCGGAATTGCTGTGACACCTGGCCTTTATACTCTGTCTCCTTGGCTGGGGATCTATTATCTTCTTCCCCCTCCACAGGCCCAACTACCTCATCCTTCAGGTCTCCTAGTGGAAGCCTCGCTAATTCTCATGGCTGAACAGGGTCTTCTGGACCACTGTGCCTCCAACCACGTTTTATACAGTAATATAATTGCCTGGGTCATGGTCTTGACCCTGAGAGGTGAACAACTTGAGAAGAGGGACTCTATACCTGGGTACACCACTGTCTGTCCCAGTGCCTGGCTCGCCTGCTCTGGAGCAAGGAGAAGAGAGGGATTCTGGGGGCCAGATCAATCAGGAAAGGCTTCCTGGAGGAAGAGGGGCTGCAACTGCGTGTTAGAGCGCCTCTAGGTTGGATTGCCCCACAGCTAGGCAGAGGGCTTTGAGGATTTTAGGTGGAAAAAAGATGAGGAGAGCTTAGAGAAAAGAAGGATGGAGGTGGGGGGAGGCAGGCAGGCAGAGAACAAAGCTCAGGGCCCTGGGGCTGTTTAACAGCTGCCCTCTAAGGCTGCAAAGTGCCTGTGACTCAGATGTGGAGGGAGGTTTGCAGACTGCTGCGTGAATCTCCTAGTTAACCCTCACCTGCCTAGAATGGAAAACCCACAACCCAAGCACTTAACTCCCCGTTGCCCGGTCCGTGAGCACCAGGGCCAAGAGCTATAGACGGTGGACGTGGAATTGAGATCCCTGAGGCAGCTCTGTCCCCAGTATTCTGGCTCCACTAAGGCCCTGGATTGAGGTGGGGAGAGAGGCGGGGGAACCGCACATAAATATTGCGGAGTGGTTGGCAGCACGACGCCCAGCGGCAGACGAATTTGTTAGGAATTGGTTGCCTCTTCTAGGGAAAAGAAGGCCATCGCAGAAAGGGGGACTCAGAGCCAAGGTATTCAGGACCGCCTAGCTGCCCTCCCCCTGACTAACCCCAGGCACTGATAGAACTGTCTTCATCTCTGTCAGAGAAATACGTATGTGTCATCTTCCCAGTCTCCAGCGGCAAGAAAACGCAGAGCTCTTTTACTATTGGGGTTAAAAAAGGGGGGGGGGATAAAAAGGAAGGAAACACTGCGGTCCTAGTGCTGCCCAATACGGCACAGAACCAAACCCGGTGGTGTATCCCCCGAGGGCGCAGGGTTGAGCCCTACAGCCCTTGGGGCCAAGGCCGCAGGCGGCGCCCTAGGGCCTCGCAGGCCGGGCTAAGCCCACCCCTCGGATCCCGCGTCGGCGGCCCTGAGCGCACAGCGCTGGGAACTCGGAGGGGCCCGCGGCTCGGGCGAGGCCGGCCCGGGGAGAGTGCGAAACCGCGGCATTCCGATCCGCGGAGCCCGAGCCTGGAACGTTCGCACCCTCGGCTTCCGGCCTCGAACATTCAGGGCCCCGAGGCGCTGAGAGACCGGAGTCCGAGGCGCGCCAGCCGCGGGCTCGCAGTCGCAGGCGGCGGGCGGGACAGTGCCCCTGCTCCGCCCGCGGGGAACGCTCGCCCCTCCAGGAAGCGCCCGCCTCGCCTCCCCACTTCCCTCCCCACGCCCGCCCCCTCCTCGGCCGAGGGAGGAGCCCGAGCGGCTGCCGACGCCCGCCAGCCCGCCTGGCCCGGGAGGAGGACCCGACCGCGAGCAGCTGGGAGCGCACGCGAGCTGGCCATGGCCGCGCGGGCTGCGCCCTGAGCCCGTCCCGCGCCCGCGGGCCCGGCCGAGCAGGATAGCGCCCAGGGATGCCCCGGTGGCCCGGAGCGCGGGGAACGGCAGCCGCGCGGTGAGGGCGGCGGCGCCCGCGGAACCCGCGGTGAGTGGGGCCCCGGCGGGCAAGGGGCGGGCGGGGCGCCCTGGCTCGAGAACTCGAGTTCGGCCCTGAGGCTCGGCTTCTGGCGCCGGTGGCTGATTGGAAGGAAGCTGGGCTCCGCCTTAGGGGCTGCGGAGCCCCAAGCCGTAGCCACCCGCGTGTCCCCGGACTCCGGCGTTTGGGTGACTCAGCTTCGACCCGGCCACGCGGGGGCGCTCCGGCTTCGCCCCGACTGAGGGGGAACAGCGGGCAGGGTCCCCGGAGCATGGTAGCGCTCTCCGGCGTCCGAGCCCAGCTGTTTAGGGACCCAGCTACCTCCCTCATGAGCGTGGGGGTGTCAGGAAGGTGGAATCCCGCCACCATCACAGCGGCGGAAGTCTTGAGGTCGGGCCGGCTCCGGGCTGGCTCGGCCCGGCTCCTTGCCCCCTTGCCCAACACTAAACCCCTCGGCGTCCCCCTAGCCCCAGGAAACTGCTAGAGAGCCAGCTCCCGGCCCGGGAATGGGGAGCGAAGAGAGGGAGTGGAGCTGGGCAGCTTCCCAGAAGTCGGTGTGTGTTTGCAAACTATTTTTTTTTTCCCGCAAAAGCTGTCTGGCACCTGTGTGTTTGCGGAGGAGGGGCGGGGAAGGGGGAGCATGGGGAAAGAGAGAGCCAGGCCCTTTCTTCCCGTTCCGCGATCCCCCGCAGTGCTGCTTCTCTGGAAAGAGGATTCTTACTTTCCTCTCCCCATCCCATCCCCCAGCCTTGGACAAGCCCTTTTGGAGAAGGGACTTCTTCAGAGGAGGCTGCGATTTGCCCAAGGAATTGGAACTCAGGGCTCTGGTAGCCAGTTGGAGGTTCGGGTGTCTGTGATTCCCCCAGCCCCGCCATGTACTGGGGAAAGCGACGAGAGCAAAGGATCTGGGAGAATTATCTGAGCGGTCCTTTGTTTGTCTTCCCTTAGTTTTTGCACCTCTAGGGGTGTGGACTGTCAATGAGGGATGGGGGGCTTTTTCTGTTTCTTGGGGCTCCCATAGCTTCAGTAACTGGGGAGAGGAGCCAGGGTGTAACCTTCCGCCATTGGCAGCTTACAGTGGCCAGCCCTGATGGGGAACTTTGGGAGACCTGGGTCTGAACACTACCCATCAGTGGGCCTGGGCCCCAGACCCTCCTCCCCTCTGAGCCTCCAGGTCCTCATCTGTAAAATGGGCTAATCGTCCAGAGCCTGTGCATCTGGAGGCTGGGTGCAAACATAAAGGAGTGGTTTTAATGCAGTCCCTCTGGCATGGGGCCCAGTGAGTGCTAGGGCTGCCCCAGGCATGTGACATAGCTGGCTGGAGTGGGAGGGGTCACACAGGCAGTTTTCCCCATTCAAAGAACCAGGAGCTAAGAAGGTGGACGCTTGGGTTCTCCGGGCCCTCTGCCACGACCTATTTGCGTGCCTTGTCACTCGTAGGGCTTGGGCGCTTTTCTGTCTGTAAAATAAAGCAAAATATGACACAGTCCAGTTTACAGGTCTGCTGGGAGGCTAGAACTGGGCAGGGCAAAGGGTGTTCTGCAAAGTTGAGTGCACTGGTGGTGTTTCAAGGGAGTTCCCTCCCAGAGGCCACGAGAATTAAAAACTCAGGGACATAAGAAGGTCGGGGAGAGAGTCTCAGTTTCTGTCCCTGTAAAGTCGTGAGAACAATACTCGGTACACATTTATAGTCTTTTATTGTAATTGTGTATTTCTTTAAAGGTAGTTGTGAGGATGAAATTAGATGACAAAGGGCTGGTGGACCAGCGCTGTGACTGACTTTCATGTAATAAGTTCTCAGTTAACCATCCTTATCATTATTCATGGGAATATTAGTAAGGCTGATGTGTGTTACTGGTTTAGGATTCCTTCTGGGATTTTCTCAGGCCAGCTCACTCCTCTGTCTCCCACCTCCTCCCTGGGGACAGAAGCCTCAGAGTTGAAATGTCGGGCTTCTGGGCAGGGTCCTGAGCAGAAAGGTGCCCCTAGGCTGAAGAGAACACCATGAGGGATGGCAGATCCAGTGGGGTGTTCTCGCTTTCCCTGCCTGGAGCTGGCCTCGCATGGCTCTAAGGAGTGATGGAGCACAGAAGAGCTTTCTCTCAGGATTCCCTCAGGGGCATGGTCTCCAGGCAAGGTCCCCGCTGAGAAGCCCTCAATCAGGGCCAAATCCTGTCTACCTGATGGAGGTCTCCCTAACCCTCCCCTCCTCTGACCCTTCCAGGGGCTGCCAAGTCAGGGCCAGTCACTTCAGGAATCCAGCCACTCCCACTGGGAGAGTATGGCCTCAGAAAGGGGGCAGGATCCCTTTCCCCCCTGCCTGGACCCCGTAGGACACAGGGTGGGCTCCTTGGGAGCTCGGAGGCCGGGTCACCCTCGGATCTTGGCAGGCAGCAACTGGAGAAGGTGGTGATTATGTCCCACCCATTGTGGCCAGGAAGCTATGGGGTCCTCCGGATTCATGGCCTCCTGAGGTCCCACAGGGCCTGAGGATTGAGCAGGGGTCCAAGGTGCCTCCTGGCTCCCAACCCAGTGTCCTCTCCGCTGGTTGGGCCGCCTGACCTACACTGCGTTGTGGAGTCAAGAGGACTGTGACGTTCCACGTCCTGGAGTGTTTCTCCGCCAGCCCTGTGCACACGTGCCTCCAGGGCCTGGGATGAAACTGAATGGCAGCTGAGGCCTCGCTATCACGCCACCCTGCTTGATTCTTCTCGGAGCATTAGCCACTCTCTCCAGGCACCTGATCTGTTCATTTGTGTGTCAGCTTGTTATCTGCCCTCCTCCCCAGAGGGTCAGCTCCCCAAATGCACGAGGGCAGCGTCCATCTTGCTCAGGGCTCTGGGTGCTCAGTCAGTGTTGGGAAGATGAATGGCTGAGCCCGCCCCTCCTGTAGCCTCCTGTTAAATGGGTCTGTGACGTTGGGTGATGGAGCCTGGAAGAATCATGAGCTTGCCCTTTAAGGTCTCTGGAGGGATCCCCATCTCACCGTACTGAGTACTAGGGAGCAGCCAGAGGGCAGTGGCCTTGCCAGTAGAGGACGGACAAGTGCTGGCCAGGAGGTGGGAAGGGTGTGAGTTGGGGAGAAGGTGGGATTTGTCTGGCATGGAAGGACTGGGGTCTGGGGGAGGCGGCCATGGTGGCTGCTGACCTGGGTGGGGCGTCACCTGCTGCTGACCCAGGGGACTAGCGTGTGCTGGGGAGAGTCATCCATCCCCCATGTGACCTGGGCCAAGCCTCTTAACCTATGTGACCTCAGTTTCTTCATCTAGAAAATGGGGAACTTTTAACTGGGAGTTGTTCCCAGTGCTTTCTTCATGTGGTTCCTAAAGCAGCTATAAAAGGGCTTGTAAACCCAAGAGGGCTTTGCCCAAATGGTGTGATTCCTCTTCCACCTGTGGCTTTGGGTCCCTGCCTTCCAAGAAGGCTGCCCTCACCATGCAGCCATCTGTTCATCACTCAGCAAATGTTTATTGAATGGCTTCTCTGCACCAGGGACTGTGCCGAAGCTGGGGGTACAACTGCGGAGTTCCGAATAGAGCTGGGGAGACAGAGTGAGGCAAGCAAATGACAAAGAGACAGGAAAACTTCAGATCGTGGAGAATGACATAAAAAGAATGAAGCAGGGTAAAGTGATGAGGTGGGGCCGGAGGGTGTTGAGGGTCAGGGAGACCTCTGGAGGAGGAGGCGGTGACATTCAAGCTGAGGTGTTAATCTATGGCATGACATTCATGGCTGTGCCCAGCCTACCTGGTTCCCAGCAGATGCTTCATGGATATTTTTGAATAAATGAAGAAGGGAGGAGTGCCCAGGCAGAGGAAGCAGCACATGCAAAGGCCCTGAGGTGGGAACATGATCAGCGTATTCCAAGAGCCTGTTCTCCCCACTGTCCGGCTCTCTGTCTCCTTCAGTGGCTGCTGTATATTGTCAGGAGCTAGGGACATCTGGTCTGCCCAGGTCCCCTGGCTGTCCCCTCCCCATGACACAGGAGACAGCGTGCTCAGGTCCCAGCAGAAGATGATATCCAACCTCTCCCTACTTTGGGGCCCCAACAATGTCTTAAAGTGAGTCAGAGTCACATCCCTGTGGTCCCCTGGAGGGCTGCGCTGTGCTGGGTAAGACAGTGGACTCTGCCTCATTTCACACTCAGCTTTGCCACTAAATAGCTGAGTGACCTTGGGCAGTGTGTTAGTTTCCCAGACCTGCTGGAACGAAGCACCACAAACTGGGTGGCTTAAAACAACAGAAACGCAGTCTCTCACAGTTCTGGAGGCTAGAAGTCCAAATTCAAGGTATCGGCAGGGCCACACTCCCATGTAAAGGCTCTAGAGGAGGGTGCTTCCTTGCCTCTTCCAGCTTCTGGTAGCTGCAGTCATCCTTTGCCTTGTGACAGCGTCGCTCCAGTCTGCCTCCTCATGGCTGCCTTCCCACTGTGTCTTAACATTGTCCTTCCATAAAGACATCAGTCGTGTGGGAATAAGGGCCCCCATACTCCAGTATGTTCTCATCTTAACTCATATTACATCTGCAACTACCCTCTTTCCAAATAAGATCGCATTCTGAGGTTCTGGGAGGTAAAGATTTCAACATCTCTTCCAGGGAGGCACAGTTCAACCTCTAACGGGCAGATTGTATCACCTCTTTGCACCTCAGTTCTCTGATCTGTCAAATGGGATGATAATAATAGGGCCCATCTCCTGGGGTGGCAGGGAGGCTACATGGAAACGTGGAAACCTCAGGACAGGGCCAGACACACAGGAAGCACTCGGGTGCTGTTATTTCCATCTCCTCAGTGAAGACTTCCTGGGAGCTGGGACCAGGAGCTGAGGAGCAGATGGTGATGTCCTTGGCCAGAAGGACTTGCTGAGGAGGGCCCACAGCTGGGCTGTGGGCCTCTTGCCTGGATGCAGAGGCTCATAGGAGCCCCTCCCCACTGTCTGGATGAGAAGAGGCGGGTGTGCCTCTTCAGTGTGGTGGGGTGAAAACCACTGACAAAAAGTGGGGCTCCCCATCTGCAGAGGGTGCCCAGCTGCAGTAGGAACCCACAAGGGGATTCAGGTACTGGGTGAGCCCAGATGACTTTTCAGTCCCAGTCAGCCCTGAGATTCTGGGCAGGAGCTTGGGGCTAGAAGCCCAGGGTAGCCCAGCAAAGACTGAGGGGCACTTGTAGACTCCCCAGGGCTGGAAGGAGGCTGAGCCCTGACAGGCAGGGAAACTGAGGCAAAGAGAGGGGAAAGGACTTGTGGGGAGCTCACATAGAGAGCTAGGAGCCCTTGTCTCTTACTCTCCCCATGGTAGGCCCCTGGGTAGGTGTGGGTGCCACAGGATTGGGCCCCAGGGCTGTGCCCCAGGCCTTGAGGCTGCCCCACAGTCCCCTTTGAATGAAGCTGGGTTGGAATGACTTTGGCCGGTGGTCACTGCCACCATGCCCTCCACCCTCCATTAGCTTGGTCCCCTTTCTGAACTTGGCCGGACCCACCCCGAGGTCCCTGAAGTACTTTCTGCATCCCAGAGTCCATCCACACCCATCCCTTACAGCTCTTGCTGGGAGGCAGGAGGGCAGGGCATTGCCAGCCCCACTTTGCTGATGAAGGTGCTAAGACCTAGAGGGAGGAGGTGGCAGAAGCGGGACAGAACCCAGTGCCGGGACTCCTTGAGGGGAAGGGTGGAGGCTGCCTCTCAGCCTGCTGCACCAGCCCCTGGGGTGATAGGCTGAGGAGACCCCAGGGCCCAGCCCTTCAGAACAAGGCTCAGCTGTACAGGGGTCCTGGTGGTCCTGAAGGAGGTCGCCTGCCCCAGAGTCCAGAGCTTAGTGATTAAGGGGGGCTACAGAGAATGACCATTCTCTGGGTGTGGTCTGGCCAAGCTGGGGACCCAGGGGAAGGGTATCAGGACCGACCCCTGCGGCAGCCTCTTCACCATGCTGTCTGCATCTATATTTATCCCCATAATGGCCTATCGGGAGTGCAGCGTCTTCAGAGCGCAGCAGCCTTAGCTGAGGCGGAGAAGTGATTTGTGACAAGATGCCACCCCCTACCTTGACGAGAACACCCGTCTGCTCTCTAGGGGCTGTGCACCGCCTGGCAGGAGCCAGTGCAGCAGTGAATGTGCAGAGAGGGCCCCAGGGAGTATGAGCAGCTTGGGGCTGGACACCCATGTTCCATGAGCCAAGGCTGTGGCACATTGGGGTGGTGGGGCTGTGGCTGGAGTTGTGTGTCTGGAAGGTGGAACCAGATTAACTGTAAAGCCTTTCAGCTCAGCGATTCAGAGAAATCCTGATTCTGAAATCCCAGAATTCCCAAGTCCTGGGATTCTGTGACACTGTAGCCCCAGGCTTCTGTAGTTCCAAGATGCCGCAGATCCTCTTTGCTTCACCTTTTCACTCTTCCTTACTCTCAGCAAACACTTGTCCAGGTCCCATTCAGTGCCCCTCTGCACAGGGAACAACAGAGGTGAAAATAAGATCTGGTCCCATCTTTAAGCTCAAGTGAGGGTGACATTTCCTAAGCCAGTGGTTACAATATGATGACCATGTAAGTGCTTCCGCCTCCAAGACCAGGGGCTTGGGGGTGCTTTGTAGAGCAGTCTCCAAGTTCTATGTTTTTTTTTTTAATGTAGGTACTAGGGATTGAACCCAGGACCTCTTACATGCTAAGCATGTGCTCTACCACTGAGCTATATCTATCCCTCTGTTGTGTGTGTGTGTGTTTTTAAACATTTTGTTGACGTATAAAAGCTGACTTCCCACATATACAACTCAATGACTGTTCACAAACCAAAAATTTCTGTGTTAGCAGCACCCAAACTGAGAAACAGAAGCTTGACCATCCTGAAGCCTCTTGGTGGCACTTTCTGGTCACTAGCAGCCTCTCACACTATCCTGCAACCCCTTCCTCCAACAGCATAGATTTGTTTTGCCTGTGTTTAGTTTCCTATAAGTGAAGTTATACAGATTGCCATGCTCCATTATGTCTGGCTTCCTCCACCCAACATGCTCGTGAGACCCGTTCCTATTGTTGGTGCCCCTGTGTTTCCTTCATGCTCAGGCAGTGCCGTCCATTGTGTGGATGTTGACCATTCTATTTATCCCTTCTGATGATGGGCATTTAGGGGACTCCCAGACTGGGGCTATTACAAATAGTGCTGCTCTGAAAGTTCTTGCATTTGTCTTTTGGTAAACACATTGTGTGTTTCTACCAGGCGTTGCTGGTTTGTCGCAAGGGGTGCATTTATTTAGCTTTGTTGACACTGCCAAACATTTCTCCAAAGTGGTTGTACCAGTCTTCACTCCTGTTGGCAATGTGTGAGAGTTCCAGTTGCTCCACATCCTTGTCAACACTTGATATTATCAGCCTTTTTGATTTTGACCATCTCGGGGGTGGGAGTTGGGGGGAGCATTGTGGTACTGATTACACTTGATTTTGTTGAGCTGAGTTTGGAGAATGACAGAACTAAGTGAAGAAGGGGGAAGGGCATTCTAGGCAGATGGAAAAGGGTATGCAAAATTACAGAGGCATGAAAAAGTACTGCTGGAACTTAGTGTAGTGTACAGCACAGCTAAAGCCAGAAATGTTGCGGTGGGCGGCTCTATCAGGGTGTTTGGATGTTCTCCTGAGAATGGTAGGGAGTCACAGAGAGTTTTTTCTCATTTTAAGCTAGCAACTACAGTATGTAAGGCATTTTGTAATTTCTATTTGACATAAAAGAAAACTAAACCAAGACTCAGAAAGACTAAATGACTTGTCCAGAGCATATTAGCAGAGGGCCTGGAATGCAAATTCTTTCGAGACTCAGTTTGCTCATCTGGAGAATGAGGGTGGTGATAATGCCTCACTCAAGGGTGCTGTGAAGCTATAGAAGTTCAAGTCCATAATGCACTAGGCACAGTGCCTGGGGCAGGCATTATTATTACTCTCATTTTATATTATGTTTCCATCAGCCATACCACCCCCTCTGTTCTCTTCCAGCTAACAGAGTGGGAGTGGCCTCTCCCACAGTTAAGAAGAGCTGGCCTGGAATTGCAGCCTCAGCACCCTCCTAGGACCTAAAGGTTGCTCTGATGGTTAGTTTTATTTATCAACTGGCTAGGCTATGGTGACCAGTTATTTGGTTAAACACCAGTCTGATTTTGCTGTGTAGGTATTTTTTTAGACATGATTAACATTTAAATCTGTAGACTTTTCTTAGAGCAGATTATCCTCCAGTTATGGGTGGGCCACATCCAATCAGTTGAAGGCCTTAAAAGCAAAGACTAAGGTTTCTCCAAGAAGAAGGAATTCAGCCCCAAGATGGCAACATAGAAACTGGGCCTAGCTTCCAGCTTGCTTGGCATGCCCTGTGGAGTTTGGACTCAGGGCTGCAATATCAACTCTTACCCGCACTTCCAGCCTTCCCTCTTGCCCTGCACATTTCTGACTTGCCAGCCCCCACAATGGCATGAGCAAATTCCTTAAAAGAAATCTCCCTCTATATGTAGATACCCTGTTGGTTCTGTTCTCCCTGGAGACCCCTCATACAGTTGCTGCTTGTCTTCCCAGATCTTCTCACCTGGGAAATGGGGTGGAGGAGGCAACTTGATCTGGATGCATTCAAGGCACATTCCAGCCCTGAAAGCTCAGTGAATGCAACCATCAGGGCCAGTGGGGACCAGGCATCTGGTTAGCCAAGGGTTCCAGTTATCAGAGTGTCACCATCTAGACCAGAGGTTGCAAACTCAGAGGTCTGCTGAGACCCGACAGGAACTCAGCATGTGAAGCTGACAGGGCTGTTATGGGGACCAAGTGTGACATCTGGCTAATTATGCCAAGTGTGGGCTAAACCACATCCATCCCTGGGGTGTGGTCAGCCACTAGGGGGCCACATAGCATCCTCCCCCTAGGAACTCAGTGTTCACAGTGTGGTCTCAGATGGGCCCTTCAGCAGCACCTGGGAGCTGGTCAGAAATGCAGACTCTCAGGTCCCTCCCCAGAATGCTGCATTGGAATCTGCATTTCAACAAGATGCTCCACCTACTCACCCATCTGGGATTTGTGTGTCCTTTAGCCACCCCCACCAACAGTGTCACCAGGTGGGCTTGTTAAAATACAAGTGCCACTCTGGGGGCTCTGATTGAGCAGGTCTGTTTGGGGCCCAGGAACCTGCATTTCTAACAAGCTCCCAGGAGATGCTGAGAAGGCCCATCTGGGAGCCACACTTGGAGAGGTGACAGCCTAAGGCTGACCCAGGATCCTCTAATGTCAGTGACTAGACCTCACTGAGCAGGATTTGCTGCATGGATGGAGATCCAGAGGCCCTGGAGGCCACACCCAGGAGTGCAACACCTTGAAGGGCATGTGGATGTGGGGTCTGAATCTGTTCTTCCCTCCCTGGGCCCTCATCCACCACCTTGGTCTACTTTGGCATCTGTGAGCTGTGTCTTCCAGTTGGGAAGGGGAGCCTGGGGCATATTCTTAACAGTTTTAACTCCTGGCCCCCTTTACCGTAAACTTCACACGTCTCCCCAGTTTTTGACCTGCTTCCCCTGTCCCCAGCCATCAAGAATCGCTAATAACACAAGCTGCATAGTGTCATTCCAAGAGCTTTACCTCACTTAATCCTCAACCTGAGGAAAGCATTCTTACTGTTCTTGTTTTATAGAGGGGGAAACCAAGACCAGAGAGGTTAATGACTTGCCTGAGGTCACACAGTAGGTAATTGACAGCCAGGGATTCAAACCCCAGCAGTCCGAGACCAGAGTCTGTACTCTTAACCACTGGGCAGTATTCCCCATCCTTTTAACTGCCACCAAAACTTTGTAGAGCATTACTTCCTATGGTTGGCACTGAAAAGAGGATTTCTTTTCATTTTTCAGACATCAGGTTGAACATGCTTTTTCAGAGGGCACACGATGCCCCCCAGTGCTGACAGCCGTCCCGTGGTTGCACTTACCCCATGGTCTCCACCAGACAAGACTCTGGAGTGGGGGCTGCTGCCTCCCTGGGCGCCTCAGCCCTGCCCTGCACCTCTCATCCCTCTCTCCCTGACCTGGGTCTCCAGATCGCCACCTCAGCCGGTTGCCTCCCCTGGCCCCTGTGCCTGCCTCTCTTGGGGTCTCCCGTCACTGCCTATCACTAATTTGGGGCCCTTCAGGCCACTTCAGCATCTCCTCCCAACAGTGGGTGGCGTTCACAACCCAGCTCCTGGGTCCTGAGCCACTGGGGCCAGTGAGTGGGCGGGAAAGATGGAGTCCAGCAGCCCTCGCTCTTAGCTTAAAGCACTGTTCTTCCCTGGCTTAGAAGCACCCCTGCCCCTTCTTGGGCCTCATTTTCCATCTCTGTGAAGTGGGACACTAACCCCTCTACTGCTGGCCTCTTGTACAAGTTATGAGGGTCCAGGGATTGAGAAGGGGCTTTGTGATCTCTCAAGTGATGTGTGCAGCAGGGAGGTGCTTGTGATTCCTCTGGGGCTGCAGACTGAAGAGAGTGCCTGGTTGCTTCCTTCCCTTGTTCATTTGGCACATATTTATTCAGCACTCACTGTGCACAGGTGCTGCCCTAGGTGCTGGGGAAACAGTGGGGATTCTGCCCTTGTGGAACTTACATTCTAGAGGGACAGACAGACATAAGGCAAATAGACAAATTAGTGAATGGTTGTACATTGCATTGATCTGTGAGGAAAACTGTGGGACTGAGATTACATTAGCTTGGGTGACCAGGGAAGGCCTCTGAGGAGGTAACATTAAACTGACAACTAAGACCTGTCATGTGAAGAAAAGCATTTCTGGCAGGTAGAACAGCAAGTGCAAAGGCCCTGAGGCAAGACAGAGGTTCGCATATTCACAGAGCAAAAGGAGGGCAGTGTAGCTGGGTGCAGGGAGTGAGGGGACATGTGGCATGAGGTGGGGTCAGGTAAGGCCCTGTTGTCCTGGGGAGAATTTGGATTGTGTCACCTGTAAGGGGAAGTCACTGGAAGATTTTCAGGTAGGGCTGTGGTGGCATCTGATCTGCATGTTTAAAGACTCCCTCTGGCTCCAATGTGCAAAAGAGAGAGTCTAGGGGCTGAGGTTGCTCAGGGAGACCTGACACGGGCCATTGCATGGCTGGGCATGAGGTGATGGGGGCCTGGCCAGTGGAGAGATGAGGATGATACTGGATGCAACTTGAAGGTGGAATTAGCAGCAGTGGGATATGGGGGGTGAAGGAAAGAGCGAAGTCAAGGATGATGGGTTCCTAGGTTTCTGGCTAAAACTGTTCTGGACCTGTGGCTCAGCACCAATCTCCAAATCCTTCTGCCTGAAGGATGCTTTAGGATCTGGTGCCAGTGGACCCTGTGGGGGCTGAAGCCTCTGACTTGTTCATTGTGGCCTGAGGGTGCTCAAGGAATATTTGTTGAATGGGTGGATGGACAAATGAATGTGAGTTCCCAAGCCTTGCACTCTCTTTGCCTCAGTTAACCCATCTGTGAAAGGAACTACTAGTTTTGTATCCCTGCCTTCCAGTTCTTTCCCTGGGGCATTGGTCACCCCAGAAGGCCTGTGTCCATCTGGGCCAGGCGTCAGGACCATCCTTGAGTAGGCCCAGTGCTGCAGGCCCCTTCTCCAGCCTGAAACCTCAAATTACCTGGGGGGGGGGGCGGGTGCTGCACGAGGGAACAAGAGAGCATTTCCATCTTGCCCAGATGCGCATGGCAGGCCCAACCCTCCCTTAATGACACCTTGCCAGCCTGCCCTCTTGCTGGAGTAGGAGGGGAGGGGGCCCAGCCCAGCCTAAGCTGTGGTTTCTTTTTCCATTGCGTCAGGCCTCAGGGTCCGGCCCGCCTGCCCGCTGCCGGCTGGCACAGAGGGGCCCACTCTGACCCCCGCCTGTCCTAACTCCAGACATCATGTGCTCCCCGTTTCGGGGATCCAGAAGCTTCCAACCAGAGGGTGAGTTGGGGATGGGGGACCTGCCCCTAGCTGGGGAAGGAGTGCCCCTTCCCCGCCCACTTACCCATTGCTGAAGCTAGCTGGGGCCAGTGAGCTGATCCAGGTGGAGCCCTGATCCAGGTTGAGCTGTGGTGGACTCTGAAGAACCCCGCCCAGCCTGACCCTCCCCTGGGACCTGGGCATCCTGGCCAGGAGCCAGTGAGGGGCAGGAGGACAGTGCAGTAACCAAGGCAAGTGATGATGGTGGCTCAGCTCGGGGGGAGGGTGGGGAAGAAGTGGCCCCAGAGTGTTCATATGAACGCTTGCCTTACGTCTGTTGGTCTGGGGGCTCGTGTGTCCATGTGTATCTGTGTGTCCACACACAAGGAAGTGTGTGAACCTGGGCGTGTGTACCTGACACCCCTCAGGATGAAACCAGAGGTCTCTGACTTGGCAGCAGGGGGGATGGTGGCCCAGGTGGCATCTAGCATGTCATGAAGGGGGCCAGTGAGGTGGAGAGGAGGTGGATGAGCTGGATTCCACCCCATTAGTGATGACTGGAGAGACAGGGATGTGGACAGGGTGACGCTGGGTGCTCTGGGGCCCTCTGAGACTCAGGCTCCCTTTGGCCTGGCTGACCCCCAAGGTGCCCCCACTAGGTTCTAGGGCCCCACCATGCCCAGCAGTCCCCAAACCCTAGCCACACATTGGCCTGGGAGTCTGGAGACTTGGCTCACACCCTGCCTCTGTTGTTTCCTGGCTATGTGACCTTGGACAGGTAACTTCTGTTCTGAGCCTCAGTTTCCTTATCTGTAAAATGGGGGCGACTGTTGTGGCCTACCCTACCTCTGGGTAGTTGTAAGCATAAACAGGTGTTCTCTCAGCCATCTGGCAAGATGTCCATTTTGGACATCCCTGTCCCGCCTTGTCCTCTCCGGGTCGAGGACTTGCTCGCCCCTCCCCCACCTGGCACGGCCACCCAGCTGCACACTGAGAGGCAGTACAGCTCTCCAGCCCCTCCAATGGAAACTAATTTTTACACGACAGGAATAAATCCTGCAGGCAGATTGCAGTGCCGTCCTGATGCTCTGGGCTCTTGTGATTATAATGAGGTTCTAGGGACAGACAGTGGGAGGGAGGGGGCTGAGCACTGGCTCTGTCACTGTCCAGATCCTCTCCCTTCCAGGCATGCCCGGGACCCTGGGTCGGGAGCCAGAGAGGGGCCTCTGGCCACAGGCCCCACGCTCACCCAGGCCTCCTGCAGATGGGGGCTTCATCTGCCCAGCGAGAGGCTGGCACTCAGGGAGTGGGCTGTGGCTGGGTCAGAGGGAGGGGAAGTGGGTCCAGCACTGCCACTGTGGCTCGGTCCTTCCCGCTTGGATGACAGCCGCCTCCTCGCCAGCCTCCCTGCTGCCTCTCTTTAGTCTAACAACCCCGTCTCCCCACAGGGGCTGGAGTGAGTTTTTAAAAACAGAAATCAGATCATGTCACCTCGCTGCTTAAAACTCTCCGAGACTTCCATCACTCTTAGAATAAAGCCCCAACTCCCTCTCAGAGCCTTCAGCCCTCGGGACCTGGCTGCCCTCCCATACTCTCAGCCAGGTGGAACTGAGCTCTAAGAGGGCTGGGGCTGGGCAGTCTCCTCACTGCAGGGTCCCTGCCCTGGCACAGTTCTTGGGACTTAGTAGATGCTCGGTAAATACTCTAGAGTGAATGAATGAGCCTCAGTGTCCTTGTCTGGAAAATGGGGTGATATTAGGACCTACCTCCTCAGACTGGATAAGGATTAGCAACGTCATGCAGGTGACGTGCTTAGCTCACAGTCAGGGCTTGTCAATGTGGTCAGGTGGGTTTGTGGTCCCAGAAGGAATACCCTCTTCTCCCCTCCCTCCTTTGGGGCAGTGCAGAGCCAGTTACCCACTCAATAGTGAGGGGACGAGATATTAGTCAAGGAGTTGGAACCTGGCCTTTGTACATAAGTGTTTGGGACTGGACTCGTCCACACAGATGTGGGCCTATGTTAACTTCAGATGTGCAGTGGAGAGAAGATCTGGCCACAGGAGCCTTGGAGGACTGTGTCATGATGTCCGGGGGCAGATGAGGGAGATTAAGCACAGAGAGCCAGCTGGCTTGTGTACAGGGCCTGTTATGGGTGGGACCCAGACTGAGCTCCTCTCCGCCCCTTGAGATGGGTTCCTCCATACTTGCTCCAAATGAACACTTGCACTTGGAGGAAAACACATCTGCTTAAAGTAAGCAAATGTCAGTAATTAGCCTTGACATTGGAGGAGGTACATAAGGCCCAATGCATGGAATTTTGTTAAGTCGTGTACAAGTGACAGGGTAAATTCAACATTGAGCATAAGGACCAACTCAGGCAGGATCTGAGCGATATGGAGGATTTGTCCACTCATTGATTTATACACTTATCTTTTTTATTCAACGAATGTATACTGAGTGCCTCCTGTGCACCAGTCACTGTGCTTAAGCTGGTGATACAGGATGACCAAGCAGACAATGAACAAAGCCAAGTTTTGGATAAGTGACCAGAAGTGAGATTCCTAGTGGCCAAAGCAGTGAGGGAAAGCTGAGCATTTACAGGCTCCATTGTAGCCACAAGATGTGAGTATCAGTTGCTCAGGAGAAGCTCATGTTTTTCTGGCAAAAATGAATGGGATGCCTGTGTCCACTGTGATTTGTTGCTGATCTGACAGAGGCAACTTGAATCTGTGTGTATCACACAAAGATTGACCAAAGCAGAGAATAACTTCAAAGACAAACTGAACACATGACAAGAGACTCCTTTTCCGTGCCTTTCCTGCATTCTCCTTTCTCCAATCTTTTGAGCCTGTTATTCCATCCCATTCCTCCCCACCCCCCCACACACCTTTCCTTCCATCTCTCTACCAACATCTTGAGGGTCAGGAGGTGACATCTCCCCAGGCGTCTGTCTGGCAGATGTCTGTCCCCTCTCTGACCTTCAGTGCTGTCCTCCTAGACTGCGAGGAACTGCTGCCGCCATTGCCAACCCCCATGGCCTACATTCCGGGTGGGGGTGCCCCAGCATCGGGGGTAGCCCCCCTGGGCTCCCAGTACTGCGTGTGCAAGGTGGAGCTATCGGTGAGTGGCCAGAACTTGCTGGACCGGGACGTCACCTCCAAGTCTGACCCCTTCTGTGTCCTCTTCACAGAGAATGAAGGCAGGTGGATCGAGGTGAGAGCCCCCTCCTGTGTGCGGCTGCGATGGGTGGAAGGTGGCTAGGGGCTGGGGAGGGACTCCCACTGGATCCCAGGGACCTGGGGTCAGGCCCTTGGAAGTATTTGGAGTATGGACTGGGGATTATGTAGAAAATTGTTACTCTTAAAATCAAATTTTATTTAAAATGTTTATAATGTTACTTAAAATAATTATATTTGTGTTTAAATTATTTCATATATTTATATAATTTTATATTAATGTTTTATATCATTATATTTTAAGTTACTATAATATATAGTTTAAACCTTAGAGTTTAGCAAAATGCTTGCTTCCATTTTTAAAATAACTTTCCCCACTTATTCCTAAATGAGCACAGTCAGTGAGGAGCCAACAGAGAAATAGGGAACTCAGACTTTAGTCCCAGAGCTAGGCCCAGACCCAGCTCTGTCACTCCCTGCCATGTGCCCCTGGGCAAGTGGCTATCCTTCTCTGAGCCTGTCTCCTCATCTTTGAAATGAGGATTTTTTTCCCTGCCTACCTTGGAGAGCCTGAGAGCTGGGGATGTTGATAGAGCCACAGCCAAGGACTTCTGAGCTGAAAGACTTTGGCTCGAGGGTTGGGGAAAGATGCAGCTTAAGGAAGGATATTGAGAAATCCAAACTGTTAAGACTTTCAGGGTTTAAAAATGACTTTGTTTCCTATTCCAAAGGGGGTCTATATTCATTGTAGTAAATTCAGAAAACCCAGGTAGATCTACAGAAGAAAAATCAAAATGATTGGGAACTGGCCTCTCAGGGAGAACCACTGTTAACAGTTTGGTATCCGGCCTTTCAGGTAGTTTTATATGCATGAAAATTTTCCAAAGTATGTTTCTATTTTACATAGTTATTTAACTGGGCCTCGGTGGGCATCCTGAAGTTTACAAAGACTTTCCACAGACATTGGCTCCTTCTTCTGATGCCAAGGAAATGGGCTGGGATTGCTTACCCACTTCAGAGGGGAACTGGGGCCCAGAGCGGGGAAGAACTTGCCTGTCTCACCCAGTATATTGGTGATACAGCCAGAAGTGGGAGGTGGGCTGTGGGATCCGCTGAGGACTCCACAGGGGAGCCCCAGGCCTGAGCCAGCATGTCCTGAACCCCACCTATCCCTCAGGAAATGGTGTCCTCCCCCACTGCACCCACCCCCACCCATGGCACTCCCCCACCCTCCCTGACAATCTCTCTCCCACCCAGGCCGGCCACCCAGGCTAAAAATAGCCTGGGGCCAAGACCTCTTCCTTCCCTGCTGCCCCGGCCCTTGGATATGGGATGGGTGGGAAGAAAAATCAACACAACCCCAAAATAGACTGTCACCCAGACTCCGCGGTTTGGGGCCTCCATGCAGAGAGGCCAAGAGGCGGGGTTCCCATCGCAGCCCCACCAGTGACCCACAGTACAAGGCCCTGTCTTTCCCCAGGTTTCCACAGTCGGTGGGACAGCGGGGGCCACTCATTCCCAATTCTGACATTCCAGGGTTCTATGAAGGTAGCAATATCTGCCCCCAGGGAGATGGGGACCCCTGACCCCACCTTCCCCTAAATACTCCTCTTTCTCTCTGTTTCTTCTCTCAGCTTCCATGTAAAGTGTAGTTTGAAAAAAGGGTTCTCCCTAAATAAAAAGGATGAAAACCACAGACAGTCACATCCCTTCATTTCACAGAAGTGGAAACTGAGGCCCAGCTGGGAAATAGGACTTTCCCTCTGTCACCTACCTAGACAAGGACCACTCCCTTACCCTGGCACTTAAGTATGGAGTTAAGGCCCGAGACTGAAGAATGTGAGTGCTAGAGTCAGACGTGGGTTAAAATCTTGAAGCTGCCCTCTAGCTGTTCAGCCTTGGCTAAGTCACTAAACCTCTCTGTGCTTCCTTGGCCTCATCTGTGAGCTGGGAGTAATGATTACCTCAGTCACCCAGGTAACTGGCCCCGAAGGCCTAGCACAGAGATGCGTGCTCAGCGAATTAACACCATGATTTCCAGCAGCTGAGAAGGGTTGAACCAACTGCTTAATTCTGACTCTTGTTTCCCTGCCCCTCTGCCAGTACGACAGGACAGAAACTGCAATCAACAACCTCAACCCCGCATTCTCCAAGAAGTTTGTCCTTGATTACCACTTTGAAGAGGTACAAAAGCTCAAGTTTGCCCTGTTTGACCAGGACAAGTCCAGCACGCAGCTTGAGGAGCATGATTTCCTGGGCCAGTTCTCCTGCAGCCTGGGCACGGTGAGCCAGGCCCCCTCTGGGTGGGCGGGGGCAGCACAGGCACCCACACCGACTCCCCACATCACCCAGCTCCCAAGGATGGGGAGGGTCCCTGCTGCCTGCTGTCCCTGGCTCAGTTTCCCTGGCTGGCTTCCAAGGTGGCATCACAAATGCAGACAGACTTAGAAGCCAGCAGGCACAAAAGGGAAGAAGTATCCTGGTGGGGCTGGGGCCAGGCTGAAATGCTCCCACTGGAAGATACTAAGCGCCGCACCAGCCAGCTGTTGCCACCCAGGAGTGGGGGCCCCATGTGGCCAGAGCTTCTGATTGTTAGAAGTAAGCAGGTGCAGTCTGACTTCCTGGGGTAGAAGCGTACAATCAGCAACCACGACACCCGTGGTAGTCCCACTTCGCGGCCGGCTCACTGCATGACCTTGGGCAACTTCCTTTCCCTCTCTGAGCCACACTTCCCTATCCAGCTCAGCTCTTGGTGAGCTAATAGAGGAGCCCCTGACACAGTCATTATTGATGACTGTGTGTCCTAGGGCAAGCCCCTACACCCTTCTGGGCCTCACTTTCCCCATCTTTTACTCAAGGACTGTCCAGCCTAGAAAAAGGCAGTGGATAAATAAAATGGAAAAGGCTTTGAGAAGTTCCAATGGAGAACAAAGTGCCTTGGGCCTTCCAGGAGATGATGTTCAATGAAAAAAGCCAGGGCCCAACAGTTGTGTAAGAAGTGGGGTGCGTCCGTCAGGGTTCCTGCCATGTGTCTATACCCTCCAAGAGTAACTGAGGAGAGAGCTTAAGGACCAGGAGGGGCCAGGGGCCAGGAACAAACAAGGGGCAGGAAAACCTACGCAGGGCCTGACACCAGCGGGAAGCCGGGCTACCCCTAGCCTGGAGACAGGGGCAGGGCAAGAAGTGGTCTTGCCAGGGGCCTGGGGAGAGCTGTGGCCACCCCAGGGAGGCCTCTAGACTGGTGCCAAGGCTGATGATGAACAACAAATCCCACCAAGCCACAGCCCTGCCTCTGTCTCCTCCTGCTCTCCCAGCTCCTGCTGGCGCCCCCATCAGTTGAACCCCCACAATCCAGAGGATGGGGGAGCCAGGTGATGCAGTCCACAGTGACACAGAGCAGGCAAAGAAGGGCAGAGAGTGGGCCTGGGGAGAAAAGCCACCATAGAGGGACTAGGAACATGCTCACATCAGCACAAAGAAACCCTGGCATTTTCCCCAAGAAACTAAGAACGGTGGTGGGTGGGGAATGGGGTGTACAGAGACTGTGGGAGGGTGACTTTACAGTGTGTCCCACTCTACCTTCCTACCATGTATTGATCCTTGAACCCTGTGTGAACGTATTCACTGTTCAAAACAACAGGAGTCAGGGTGTGATCCCTGATGGAAGAATGGGGTCTGGATAGCTCTGGGGGAGGCGGTCAGGGGGCTAAACTCCCTGCAGTGGCCTTCAGAATGTGAACGTTGCAAGAGCCTTTTCCAGGGGGCAGCCAGGTCAGTGGGCATCGGACTGCTGGGCTTCCATCCCAGCTGTGAGACCTCGAGCAAGTGTCTTAACCTCTCTGGAGACCGTAGTCTCCTCAGCTGCCCAGTGGGGTTAACAGTGGTTGCTGTCTGCTCCCATGGTGAGGATCACGCAGGGGGAGGTTAGGCAGCGCCTGGCATAGAGTATTTTCTGTGAGCAGTGCCTGTTGAGGATTTTTCTTGCTTAGGTCTCCGCACCAACCCTCACAGAGCAAGTGCCTCTCTCTCCTCTCTCCCTCCAGATCGTCTCCAGCAAGAAGATCACTCGGCCTCTGGTGCTGATGAATGACAAGCCTGCGGGGAAGGGCTTGATTACGGTACCAGCCCCACCCCCACCCCCACGCTCCCTCTCTGCGCTGCCCACTGCCCTCCCCCATCAATGGGCCGCTTCACTGGCAGATAATCACCAGCTTTGTTTGGAGTAAAAAGCCCAACTTACAACTTAGCAACAGGTCTCTTAGCAACGGGCTCCTGGCTCCACATATGATGCGTTGGGCCCGCCAAGCTGGGGTTGGGGGAACTGCCAGGGCCCCCATGGCGGCCTCCCCGCCCCCACCCCGTAGAGGCACCCCTGCTCATCCCAGGAAGCCTCCCAGCACCCACTCCCGACACTGGCCCCAGCCTATCCTCCCTTGGGGGGTCTTTCAGGCGTTTCAGGAGTGCCTTGCCCATCGGAGCTCTGCGGCTGCAATGCGCAGTGATTCCTGTGATGCGCAATGATTCTTGCGATGCACAGCAATGCCTGCGATGCGCAGTGATACTTGTGGTGCACAGGCCCTTTGAGCTGATGAGTTCTTGGGTCCTCAGACTCCCGGAAGGCGGGGAAACCTGGTTTCACAGATGAGGGAACTGAAGCCCAAAGAGGAAGTGCCCTGGGGCGGTTCAGCTAGTGAGATTCCCTTCTGGACTGTCCCCCTCAGAGTATGTGTGACACCAGGCGAGCGGGCTGTGCTGGATGGAGGGGGGCCGTCCCTGTGTGTGTTCAGCAGCTGTTACTCTCCTACTCTGGAAACTTCCTGGCTCCCTGCTGCCTGTGGAGCCGTGCATTCTAGGCTGTGAGGCACCCAGCAGTCTCAGCTGGGTTTTACCCGCTTCATGTACGTGGCCTGCATTCAAGGCAAACTGAGTTCGTAGCATACCCTGCACTTTACCCCAGGCCCTTATCCACTGTTTCTGCCACCTGGAATGTCCCCTCCCAACCTCTCCCCACCTCTTGGGGTTCAAAACCTCCCCATCTAAATGCCTCTATAAGCCAGCTGCCCTCCACGTGGCGGCCAACCCAGACGAACCCCACCAGGCAGGTATGCCGTCCCCAGCATTCCCAGCAGGTCCCTCTAGACCTAGGTTCCCTTGACCTGTGAGATGGGGACAGTAACAGGGCTTGCCCTGCAGGGCTGTTGAGCAGGGCTCAGCTGCAGTGGAAGAAGGGGAGAAGAGGCCTCCAGCCTGGCCTCTGTCTGAGGTTCTCAGGGTCAAATAGCTTGTTAGATTGAGGCCATCCTAGAGGTGTGGGAGGGGAGGAAGCCCACTTGTGATTCTGTTGGCCAGAGGGCTTTTCCTGCCACTGTGCGGGCAAGGGGGAGGGAGAGGCCGAGAGAAGGCAGATGGCAGCCTCGAGGTCCCGCAGAGCCGTGGCTGATGGAGAAGGCCCAGAGGATGGATGACCAGTGCGAGCTGACAAGACAGCAGAGGGAGCTCAGGTGGTCCCATCCCTGCCCTGGGCCTCGGTTTCCCTGGCTGCACAGTGAAGTTGCTGGAATTTCCGATGCCTTGGTGTTTGAAGGTGGTAGTGTGTGTTCTCTGGGTCTGCAGTGGGGGCATGAGGGGGCCTGTCAGGCTGCTCTCTGACCCAGAACCTCTCCCAGAGGCTCAAGACCACCCCCCGTGTTTGGTTCCTGCTTCATCTCCCTCCACCGTCTCATGGCCCCTCTCGAGCCACATTGGGGTCACTTTCTGATTCCTCATATCCTGATGAGTTATTACCCCATTTTCCAGAAGATGAAAAGTGAGGTTTTAGGAAGATAAGAGACTTGTCCCATGTCATCTAGCACTACCCTTCCCCTCCCCTCCCCTCCCCTCCCCTCCCAGCCCTGGAGATTTGACTCCTGGGGCAACCTACGTCCACCCTGCCTAAACAGGGGCTGGAAGGAGTCTCGGGAACAGGCCTTGACCCCTGGCATTCCTCTGGCCTTACAGATCGCTGCCCAGGAGCTATCAGACAACCGAGTCATCACGCTGAGTCTGGCGGGCAGGAAGCTGGACAAGAAGGTGAGGCAGATGGGGGAGGGGTTCTCCATCAAGAAGCAGCATCCTCCCCCAGCCCTGGGGCTTCTGGTCACGACCTTCATCACCCCTCTCGGGACAAGTCCGTAGCACACAGTCCTACTGGCCACCCCAAATTAACACCTCTTCACCACTAAGGTGGTGAGTTTCCTGTCACTTAGAGATATTCAAGACATGGCTGGAAACCCACTCACTGGGGCTCCCCATCTCACTTAGTGAAACTCTAGACCTTATAATAACCTTTGGGACCCCACCTGAGGTGACCACAGCCCCCTGACTTCCTGACCTCACCACTTCCACACTCCCAACCTTCATTCTGTTTCAGCCAAATCAGCCTCTTCATGTCCTAGGATTACACCAAGCACCCTCCTGCCTCAGGACCTTTGCACTTGTGGCTCCTTCTGCCTGGGCTATTCTTTGCCTTGAGTATTCTCATGACAGGCCCTTCCTTCACCTCCATCAAGCCTTTGCTCTTACATCACCCCCCAGGGAGGTCTTCCCTGAAATTGCAGTGATCCCTGATTTCCTCCCTTCTCTTGCTTTAATGTGTCTCTTTAACACTAATTGCTGCCTAATGTATATTATTTACTCATTTTATGTATCCCCTCTCTTGAATATAGTCTCTTTAGAGTGACACATTTTCTTTAACTTTAATAAATGGAGCTTTAAAGGACCCTTCTGCTAGGATAGTTTCAGTTTTTCAGATTCCCAGTAAATTAAAATCCCATCCGGTTGGATGCATGCCTCCCCTGCCCTGGGAACAATCTCCCTGTTGATGTCCTGCTCTGTCTAAGATGCTGGAGTTGTAACTTCCATTAGGCTTAGCGTCTCTGAGCGCAAGCTCTGGTTACCCCAAGATGGCGTGGTTTCTCTTGGGGATGCTGCTTGGTCCTGGGGGCTGCAGCTGCCCTGGGCCTCTTGCTGAGCCCTGCAGAGGCTGAGGGGAGAGGGACCAGGCTGGCTCTGCCCACAGCTTCCACTCCTGATGCTGGGTTGGGGGAGGCAGCTGGGCCACACCTCCATCCCATCTGAATCTGGTAGAGTTGTGCCTCCCTCACCCACAATCTCCTGCTTCCTCCAGGATCTCTTCGGGAAGTCAGACCCATTTCTCGAGTTTTATAAACCAGGAGTTGATGGCAAGTGGATGCTGGTCCACAGGACTGAGGTGGGTGCGTGGGGCTCTGGGAGTCTCTGAGCCAGGGGGTCTGCAGTCCAGCCACCCCCAACAGCTCAGGACGGGGCTGGGCAGTCACAGCTCTGCAGTGCACAGGAAAACCCACAGTGGCACCTGTAGGACCCGTTCCCTCTCTGCCACAGGGATACTCACTTCCAACCCCAGAAGCCTGGCTGTGGGTCTCTCCACCTTGTTACCCACTGTCCCATTGGGCTGACCTGGGCCTGAGCTCACCCTTGCTCCTCACTGTCCTGCAGGTGATCAAGTACACGCTGGACCCTGTGTGGAAGCCGTTCACTGTGCCATTGGTGTCCTTGTGTGATGGGGACATGGAGAAGCCCGTCCAGGTGAGGGGGGCTGCGAGAACCCTGCTGTGCACTCTGACAGCTCCAGCCTCCCAGTCTACCCGAGGCTTCCTGGGGTGCCTTGGCAAAGCTCTTAAGATGGAAAAAAAACATGTTGGGGGAGGGGCGGAAGACCTGGGTCCTTCTCCCGGGTCTGCCTGACTCTCAGTGATCTGGGCAGGGCCCTCATCTCTGTGGATCTCTTGTCTAGAACAGGAACAGTGACTGCCCTGTTCTTCCTGGAGGGCTGTGTGCTGTTAGCTGGGATAATGAATGCAGGATTGCCTTGGAAACAGCCGAGTGTGGTTGCTGTGATGAAGCCCATGATCACTAGTCTTTAAAAGCTCTCAGTCCTCAGGGTTGTGTCTGAGAGCAGATGGGATGCAGGGAGGCAGCAAGACCATGTAGGGATCCCCAGACAGGGTATCAGGAAACTTGAGTTCTAGTTCTGGGTCTACTACTGCCACTATGAGACTTTGGGCAAATGCTTCCCATTCAGGGTCTCGGGTTACCCATCAGTGGAACGGGTATGATAATTCCTGCCTTCCTCCTAGGAGTGTCATGGCAGCTAAGTTAGAGAGCAAATCAAGATGGTATTTTTTTGTGCCCATCTTGGGGAAAAAATACCAATCTAGGGAGGGCTCCAGGCCATGGCCCATGAGACCAAGACAGATTAGCAGCCAAGTGTGAGGTGTGCAGCTTCCTGCCCCAGAGAGAACAGCTTCCATTTACTTGAGTGGGCACCCTTTCTCCTTTCCCCAGCAATCATGGAAGTCTTCCTGCAGGAGGCAGTTTGGGAGCTACCAGCATCATCCCAAGTCAGCTAGTCAGATCTGTGGGGAGAGGGAGGCACACCCAAAAAGAAGATGTTGGGTTGCTCAGGGAGGTGAGGGGAGCTGGTAAGTGCCTTCCTAGGCAGGGCAGCTCTAGGGTGATCTCACTGAACCCACTCTAGGTTATGTGCTATGACTATGACAACGATGGGGGCCATGACTTCATTGGGGAGTTCCAGACCTCAGTGTCACAGATGTGTGAGGCTCATGATGGCATCCCGGTAAGATGTGCTCATGCACGTGGTGGGGAAGGGGCACGGGTTTTTTAATCAGGCAGACTGGAGCTCAGATCCTACCTCTCTGCCTTTTGACCTTGAGTAAGACATTCGGTCTCTCTGAGCCTCAATTTCCCCATCTGTCAAATAGAGGCAGAAGAATAGAATGAGAATGAAATGAGATTATACAGGTAAAGCGTCTAGTGCTTAGCGAGGACTCAGGAGCTGTCCATTTAACTCTGAGAAGCCAGGCCCTCCCTGGGTGATGGTTCTGGGTGCACAAGTGGACATGACATGGAAGAGTTGTCCAGGGATGGAGGGCAGCTGCAGATCTTACCTTGGGCGGGTATAGCTTGGCCTGATCCCAGGGTGGCAGGAACCATTTATGGGAAGGCTTCCTGGAGGAGGCATGCTGCCCCCTAGTCAACTCTGTGGAGTAGATTCTGGTGCCCAGGGGAGGAGCAATCCCTGTGAAAGCCCCAAGCTGAGCTTCTCTTTCTCCTCCTGTGTTGCCCAGCGGGAATTTGAGTGTATCAACCCCAAGAAGCAGAGGAAGAAGAAGAATTATAAAAACTCGGGCATCATTATCCTGCGTTCCTGCAAGGTGAGCCAGCCTGAGTGGGCACAGGGCCGGGGCCAGGTCTGGGGGTCACTCAGAGAAGTATCATTGCAGAAGGGATAGACAGAGCATTGGGTATGTAGCCAGCAAGGCCTGGGTTCAAATCCTGGTTCTGTCACATCCTGACTCTGTGACCTTCTGAGCTTAGCCTCTCTGGTCTTCAGTCTCCTGGTATGTAGAACTGGGATGTTAACAGGATAAAGTGTGTAAAGGGTTAGTCTCCTATTACATTGCTGTGTGGAAGTCAAGGCATGAGATGACCTTCCAAGGTTTCCTAGTAGGAGGGGAACTGTTGGCAGTTGCTACTTCCCAGGCTTGCCCACTGCATGTTCAGCATCAGAGAGGCAGAGGACCTCGGGCTAGGGTACCCATCCTCTGTCAGTGACATCAGCAAGGGCTTAGGTAACTGCAACTCCTGTAGTGTAACTGAGGCCCAGAAGGACAATGAAGTTAATACCAGCAGTAGGCAGGCTGAGGTCAGGGGCCAGGCCCACCTGGGTATCTGGTGGCCGTGTATTTGCTGGAATCGGGCAGGATGTTAAGGAAGGCAGCCGAGGCCAGGGCGATGAGAGCTCTGGATGCTACACCTGAAGGTTCTGAGATCTGGCACTCTCTCTATTGGCTGGCCCACCCCAGGCCTCAGTTTCCTCATCTGGAGACTAGGATTTACATGAACTTGCAGTAAAGTTCCCATGCAGACGTGCTCTGTGAAAATTAAGCTGACAGGTTGCAGCATCATGATTTCAGGTCCTTGTTTCTGAAACTTGTGTCACTTACATCCCTTGTTCGTGATTTTTGGCACCTGCCTTTTTATTTTTTGGAACCACCTCCCTCTCCTGATTATTGTGTCTTCTTTACTTAAATACATTTATTTTGAAAGGAACCCTTCTAATGTCACCAAAACCAGAAGGCCAGTATTCTTTGCCAAAAGGAGGCAAAGACCATCCAAACAATGTTTTAGTCGCTTTGTTAATTTACAGCAGGAGGCCTTGGGCCAGAGGTCTGGCCTCTCTCCATTCAAAGTTGAGGTTGGTAAGGGCTAGAGAGGCTGAAAGACCGAAAGGTCTGTTATGAAAGTGCTGGGTATGATTGACACTGGGGCCTGGGACACTGCCTGGAATCATCTTGTGTGTGTGTGCGCGTGCCTGCGCATCACCCCCCCCCCCAACCGGGAACCTTTGTTCTGAGTGCTTTGTTATGATAGAGATTCGGGTTTTGTTGTAATCAGATGTGGTCTGTCTGCGTTTTTTGGTCTCCTTGTCCCCTGTCAGGGCACAGAGTAACAACCCCCCAAAGAGCCTTTGTGCAGTGTGGCCCAGTGAGGGTGGTGACCCACTGAACCCTCTGATTCCTTCCAGATAAAGCGGGACTACTCCTTCCTGGACTACATCCTGGGAGGCTGCCAGCTCATGTTCACTGTAAGGCTCTTCCCCGCCCCACCTTACTCAACCCCAGTGAGGATTCTCCCTAAGGGCTTGGGCCACTGCAGCAGGAGGGACTTGGGATAAACTTCAGGAAGGACTGGCCCATAGGAGAGGCTATAGGTGGATGGGCCTGAGTCAGGGCTTAGCTGCAGGTCAGGGCCTGGCCACCCAGCCCTCAGAGTGTCCCTGGCTACACTTCTTCAGAAGGAACAAAGCCAAATTCATCCGCACTCCCCTTCCTGCCTCCTGTGCTGCCCCCCTCCTCCTTGCTCACTTGGCTCTATCCACACTGATCCTCACTGTTCCCACAACACGCCAAGTTCTGCTCTGTCTTAGGGCTTTGCATTTGCTGTTCCTTCTGCCTGGAAGGCTCTTCCCCAGAACCTTCTCGCAGCGGCTGCCCGGCCATCCTGCAGGCCGTAACACTGAGGTCACCTCCCCAGATCACCTCCCTGGGTGCCTCCTGTTCCTCTTCATCACTTCTCTTGTTTTATTATCCTCAGGGCACTTGCCACTCTGAAATTTTCTTAAGTATTTTTTGATATCCCCATCCCACTAGCGACTCGCAACTGAGAGTGTCCTAAGTACGGGGTCTTTGTTTTGTTTCCACTCCAACCTCAGTGTATCACTCAATGCCTGGCACATACCAGGCACTCAGTAAATACTTGTTGGAAGAGTAAATTGTCACTCTGCCTGTAGCCTGGAGTGTGTACCCCACAGACTTGTCCTGTTCTTCACCTGAAGGGAAGCCTCAGGCCCTGGGGGAACCTGTTGGGGTCCCATACTCTGTCCACCTCCCACCTGGCTTCCCCATTGTCCATCACCACCTCTAGATCCCATGGGGGCTGGAAGTTGCCTGTGGGACTATAAGGGGGCAGGGGATTGGCCTTGTTGACCCCTAACTTCCCTGATCACCATTGCCCCCCTTCCCTGCAGGGAGGCTGGGCCCCCCTATTCCTCCTGCGTGCATGTGTTTACTCAGCAGATGATACTGAGCACCTCCTGTGTGCCAGACACCAGGCTGTGCTCCTGCACAGGTCCCTCAGTTGATCCTGATGGAGTTCTCAAATGGCCATCTCATCCCCTGGGTCCCTCACCTACTCCTCCCCCTGCTGGGCAGTCTTGCCCACCCTTCTGTGCTACCCTCCAGAGGCTAGGCTGAAATTCCCTTGGGGCCGAGAGACCAGGTGGAGCCTACTCTCTACCCACCAGCCTTGGTCCCTGTGGGGCACCTGCCCAGTGCTCTGTGCACAGTCCAGGATCTGGCTCCAGGGCCATGAGTCTTACCTGCGGTGATCACCCAGTCTGACTGGGAAGGTGGGCACTGCCCTACCAGGCAGTCCAGGTCCTGGTGCCCTTTGGTAGACTGAGGGACAATGGGGAAATGGCTTAGTTTAAGGGTGAGGTGTCTGAGAACGCTTCAGTGGGGCAGTGACATCTGAATTGGGCCTGAAAGTTGGAAGAGAATTAGACAGGGAGAAGAGATGGATTGGCTCTTCAGGTAGAGAGAACCTCATGAATAAAGGCCTCCAAATGCGAGCAGGTGAACGTGTGGGTAGGGACAGTGAGGGGCGAAAAGGAATTTAGGGCTGTAGTTTGGCTTTGTATCATGTCTGGGCCATAGACTTTATGCTTGGGCAATAGGGAGCCACAGACAGAATTAGAACCACAGGAATAATACAGTCAGACAGTTTCCAGGTTTTGGACCATCTTATGGAAGTATGGGTCGGGGCTGGGAGATGATTGGGCTTCCCATATCGCATCAGCCTCTCTGTTCCCTGGAGTGAGACAGGGAGCTGGGGTCTCTGGTCACACTGGGTGGCCTTTTCCCCACTCTGCAGGTTGGAATAGACTTCACAGCCTCCAATGGAAATCCCCTTGACCCTTCCTCTTTGCACTATATCAACCCCATGGGGACCAATGAATATTTGTCGGCCATCTGGGCAGTCGGGCAGATCATTCAGGACTATGACAGGTAAGCTTGGGGAGGGACTCTAAAGGTCAGCTCAGACTCTATCCATCTGGGAAGCTCAGCTTGTCAAAGCTAGAATGGACCCAGAAATCATAAAACCTTGGAATGGCTAGCACAGGGCATATGTGCAATTATTGTCCCTTCCTGTACCTGTGGCAGACATTGCTAATCAGCTGCTGATTAGCCCTACAAAGCCCAGATCCATACTGAGATCCTTCTCCACACAGTATGCCAAGTAGTAAGAAATTAAGTCAATTTAAAAAAAAAGAAAGAAAAGAAAATGAGTCAAGACAGAAAATGAAACTCATTTGCTATTGCCGCAACCTTTACTGTTAGAGCTGCGGAAGTACAGGTCTAGGATGTGGATAGAGAATTTATCCAAAGTCACACAGATCAGAGGGACTGGAACCCAGACATTCCAATTCCTGCACCCGCCACCTGATGGCCCAACTGTCTCACTCCTGTTGGGAATTTCAGAGGAGCACCCAGCATGTGGATCCTCTTCCCATGGCCATGCTTCCTGGAGACCTTTGGGTGGGGGGACAGTGCCGAGGCAGTGAAGGTGAGTTGTGTGGAGGGTGTGGTCACCAACAGGATGTGTCAAATCCAGAGTCCCAGAGGGCTTGGAGGATCCAGAAGTCACTTGAGGGTTGTGGTGTCATCATCACAGATGGTGCCTGTTGGGACCTCCAGGTCGGAAGGTGGAATGACCAGGGGGCCAACACATGGGGAACAGGGGAGAAAGGAACAGGTCCCAGATTTGGTGGGAACAAGAGCAGACTCAGGAATCCTGTGTGCACTTGGCCTCCTCAAAAGCAGCAGCCTGCGGATCAGCTTCTGACTCCCAGGGGGCTCAGGGCCTTAGGGGTGGCTTTGATCCCAGGCCACATTAAGAGAGGTAACAGCACGCAGAGCAGGGGAGGTGGAAGTCCCCACCTGCGTGGTTGGGTGGGGGAGCCTGCCATTGCCACTCCAGAGACCCTTTATCCAGCTGCCCACTCAGCTCATTCTCTGAGCCTTCTCATGGGCATGCAGGCTTAACTGGACTCCTGCCCCACATCTGCCCCCTCACCCTCTTTCCCATCTCAGTGAGAGGCACCACCACTTACCGAAAACTCTTCGTATTTTTTTCTTTCCCTCATCTCCCCCATCATTCTTTAAAGAAGTCCTTTCAAAACATGCTTGAATCCAGCCTCTTCTACCCTCACTGCTCCCAGCCTGTTTGAGCCACCATCACCTCTTGCCCAGATCATTTCAGTAGCCTCCTCACTGGCCTCCCTGCTTCTGCCCTGGCCCCTGGACGTCTATCCTCTCACAGTAGCCAGAGGATTCCTCAGTAAATATATGTTGAATTAATGAACAAATGAGACATGGTCCCTGCCCTCAGGGAGTTCCCACTCAAGGAGGAACACAGGGAAGAAATCACTGGAGTTCCAAGAGACTAGTTTATGTGTGAGGCAGGAGCTATGGGACCACCAAAGAGAGAGGCATTCTGGGGTTTAGGGAAATCCAGAGAGAGAGGGGCCATTTGAATTGGGCCTTAGAGGATGGATAGGAGTTTGCCACAGGGAACAGATTGGGGAGAGGTATTTCAAGAGGGAGTGCAACAAGATTGGAGCATGAAGATGTCCTATGTGTTTGAGGAACAGCAAGAAGCTAGTGGCCAGGGCTGGGGAATGAAGGAGGGCAGGTGGATGCTGACACTAGGCTCTAGGTCTAGATCATGAAGGGCCTTGAATGCCAAGCCAGTGTTCTACTTGTTTTTTTGTTTTTTTTTTTTTAAATAATCATCAACCGTCTGGTTCCAGCCACTGTTTCACATTTTAGCATTTTTTCCCAGCCATAAGTGGCAATGGCTTGACAGCCACTACATTTCACTTCCATCATGACTGTGGTTTAGTTATTGCCAAGGTCCCAGTTTGAGAAGGGTCTAGAAGCTGCACTCAGGCCCAATGGTTAAAAGTGCTATGGTTGATTAGTAATGTCTGCCATGGGTGTAGATGGGCTCAAGCCTCTTGTTCACCAGATACCCAGAGATGGGTTTGGGCTCAATAGATGATTCAGAGCTTTTTCTAGAGGTGGTGAGCCTTTCTTTCTGTCCTTGGAGGTGTGCAAGGCAGAGTGGGTCCAGCCCTTGGTAGGGGGTTGGGAGGGTGAGCTTGGGCAGAGAAGGCCCCTGTCTTATTGTCTCACAGTGTTTTTCTCTCCTCTCTCTGATTAGTGATAAGATGTTTCCAGCTCTGGGCTTTGGGGCACAGTTACCCCCAGACTGGAAGGTAAGTGAAGCCAGACTCTTTCCTTTTGGCTGAGATGGGATTTGTGTTTATGGCCTCTGTGGGGTCTGCTTTGGAAAGGTCTGTCTGGGCCCCAGCTGCCCTGACTTCTCTGCCTTTACCCCAAACCCACAATGAGTCATGCAGGGTTTCCAGTGCATATTAAAGTGGGTCTACATGGGGTGTTACTGGCATATTTGAAGGCCTACTCTGGCTGCTGAGTGAGGACTGGCTGGGGTAATGGGGGGCAGGATGGAGGGATGGAGAAAAGGAGTGATGTCTATTACAGGTGGGAAAACTGAGGCTCAGTGACTTGCCCAAGGTCATGTTCATAACAGGAAGCCTGGATTCCAGCTGGGCAGGTGGATGCTCAAGTCTATTCTCAGAGTTTGCTGCCTCTCTGATGAGAAGCTTGGGGGTGTGGGTACAGAGGGCTCCTAAATCTGCACTTATGTCTCAGCCAGTGCTCCCTCTTGTCTGCCCTGCTGTACCACATGCTGTTTCCAGAGTGGGTGTTCCCTTCGCATCCTCTCCAGGGAGGACAGTTTTCACCTAGAATTTTAGGAAGCTGCTCTGTGGCATGCTGGCCATTGTATGATAGGGGGCAGGATCCTGTGGGGCCAAAACTGGGCCTCTGGGCAGACATGGTGATGTCACTGGGGGAAGGGTGGGCTGGTGCGGCCTGGCCCAGCCTGGCCCAGCCTGGCCCGGCCTGGCCAGCATGAGCTCGTTGCTAAGACACCAGTCAGCTTTCAGAGAACTCTAGCTGAATGAGATGTTTTCTTGCGCAAAAGCCTCCTTGGAAATGTCACAGGGCAACTCTAGGGAGACTGGAGCTTGGCCAGGCTGGAGTGCCTGATGGTGCCAGGAGGGCTGCTGGAACCAGGCTTGGAAAAGGCAGATGCTCTGTCCCACCTCCCTCTGCCACTAGAGCCTGCCAGGCCCGGCCCCTCCCAGCCCCTTACACCCTCCCTCTCATTCTGACTCACCTTGCTCCTGCCACATGAGCCTTCTTCTGTTCATTCCCATCTCAGGGCCTTTGCATGTGGTCTTCCCCTGGCCTTTTGCCCCCTTTCACTGACTTCCCATGCGGCTCTCAGCTGAGAGATCATTCCCTCTGGGAGGACTTCCTTGAGCACACTTACATGGGGCCCCTCCTCCTTGCCTGACACTGTCCTCACGAACCCTGTGGTCACTCTATGTGTGGGTTTGCTTATTGTCTCCCTCCAGAGCATAACACTCAGGGAGGGCACTGGTTTCCTTCTGTGTCCCAGCTTCTGGTACACACTTGGTGTGAAGTACATGATTGTTGACAGTAAATTTGGGGCCCAGTGGCCTGAGCAGACAGAGCTGTTGGTCCTCTGAGTGTGAGAAATTGGAAGGAGCTAGAAGGAGCGTGCAAGTTGGCAGCCTGCCCTCAGGACCTCAGTTTCTCCCTGGGCCTGGGCCAGGTGAGCCCGAAGGGGACCCTTGTCCTGGGTAGTGGCTGAGGGACTCAGAAAGCATTGGCATTTCAAAGTGAGCCAGAGTTAGTCAGATGAAGAGGGGGATCAGGCAGAAGGACAGGCTTGTGCAAAGGTCTGGGGTGGGGAAAAGCACAATTTATGACTCTCTCCACTTTACAGATGAGGAAACTGAGGCTCAGAGAGGATGATCATTCCGAGATCCTTTCAACTTCCACTGCCCTGCCACTGCCAGGACTAGAGGGAACAGTATCTTAAGTATCTCACTGACCACGGGTTGGGCCCAGCCAAGTGGGGTGAACAAGGCCATTGATTGTCAGAAGGCAGCAGGGAGTCCCAGGACAAAGACCTGTGGCCAGCCAGTCTCCAGGGGCCCCTAATCGGCTTGGGGTGGCCTCCAGGAAGCTCATTGCTGGCATTTCTCAGGCAAACCAGGGCAGCAAGTATGGGAGGGGGCTGGGCTGCCACAGGCAGCATGAACTCTTATCCCCCAGATCTGATCCTGACTTTGCTGTGGCTCACTCATGTGACCTGGTCATTCCTTGGCGCTCTCTGAACCTCAGTTTTTCCACCTGTGAAATGGAGCTGCTGGATGGAGGAGGTGACTGGAGAGGCCCCAGGGTAGATGGGTGGCCTCCCACAGCCCCATCCATTTGATCATCAGGCCCCACTCCCCCCCAAATAGAGAAAAAGTGTGGGGAATGAAAAATTTGGGTGGCTGAGAAAGTGGACTATTATTCCACCCCTATCAGGAGGGGGCTTTTCCCCCTTGGTCTCTAAAATCTCCTAAAATCTGATTTTGCAGGAAGTCGTTGGCTCAAGGGAGGCCAGTTTCCCTGGCAACCATTTTCCTCTCTCAGCCCCCTCTGTACAAGCCCCCCTTTTAACCGCTATAGAGGCTCATGAGGTTTCCATGGCAACAAGGATCTCCAGCCCCTACACCTGGAGCCCAGACTGGGGACAGAGTGAAGAGGGACATCAGGGGAATGGCTCCATGCCAGGCACTTATGGCTGAGGGAGCAAAGAACAGAAAAGCCCATTCCCCCTCAACAGGGAGGGGTCTTCTCAGGTACAGGGCAGGGCTGGGGTCAACGCCGCAAAGTCCCTTCTGTCTTGGCCCAGCAGGGTTCCCCAAGGCCAGGGGCCCAACCCACTCACCAGGCTTGAGGGGCCTGGGTCCCAGGCCTGTTCTGCTCTGTAGCCTTGGCACCTGGTTTCCTCTCTCTGGGTCTCTTTGTTTACTTGTAAAATGGGGATGTTGGATTTGGTGGAGCCTTGCAGTACCCTCATTGTAGTGTCTGGAGCTAAAGAGTCTGTCTGGGATTGTTTGTGTCTGGACTGAAGCTCTTCTCCAGCAGCTGAGGGCGGGGGATCCCTTCCCCGTGGATATCTCTTCGCCCTCCTATTTCAGATCCTCAGGAGAGGAACACCTCAGGTCAGTGGGTTCATGGGTTGTGAGCTCAGGAGGCAGCCTGACTTTAGTTCTAGTCCCAACTCTCCCCTTCAGTAAATGTGATACCATAGGGACATTCTAGTCCATTCTGTCTCAGTTTTACATCTGAAAAATGGGATAATACCAGGCCTTTCTCCATTGGATTGTTGTGAAGGAGTGGGGGATGCCTGTGAAGTGCCAAACGTGGGCTGTGGCACACGGTTCATAGGGAAGGGGGTGGAGGGGGCTTTGGCTATGAGGCAGCAGGGGAGGGAGGGAGATCCCCCCATCTGAGCTCTGGCCCCTCCTGAGGCCCTAGGTTCTGCAGCCACTACAGTTTTACCTGCAGCCTTGAATGGGGTCTAGTGATCGGTCCCTCTGTGGACCAGCGAATCTGGGAGCGTGAAGGGTCAGCCTTTGATCTCCCTGGGCTAGGGGCTGGGTCTGCAGCAACTGGGACAGGCCCCTCTGTTCCCCGCCCCTCTGGGTCCACTGTGTTTCCTGAGCCCCCAGTCCAGCTCTGAGCAGGTTGTTACCTAGGCTCCAGTTTGGCTCACTGGCATAAGGTGGGCTCCCTTCCAAGCCCACTTGTGCTTAATAAGATAGGGGAAAGCCCTCAAGGCCCGAAGGCTCTAGCTATAGCCCCACCAGAGTGATAGAGGGTGACAAAGGGGCACTCCAACTGCTCCTTGAACCCACCACCCTCAGACACATCTCTGCCCTCCTTGGGGACTCACTCAGTGGGGCGAGGAGGCAGAGACAGCCCTGACCCACCCCCTCCCGGAAGAGACTGGGGTGATGTAGAAGGGTCTCAGTTTCCTCCATTATGAAGTAGGCATGGTCAGGCCTCTCTGTAAGTCAGACCCAGCAGTGGAGGTGAAAGTAGATATAGAGGGAATCAACAGCCTTGACCTGGGGTAGGACAGCAAAAAAACAGGTTCCTGCAGAGGAGCCTTGGCCTGGCAGGGGCGTGGGGGCGGGGCAGGCCTCTACCCACATTTAGGGCCAGGAAGCTGCCAGCTCATCATTTTCTCTGCATTTCAGGTCTCCCATGAGTTTGCCATCAACTTCAACCCCACCAACCCCTTCTGCTCAGGTGAGTGTCAAGCCCACCTGCCTCTGCCCTGAGTTTACGCCGGGCCTGACCATCTCCCTGGGCAGAGGGAGGGAATACCGGTTTCTGTCCTTTTCATCTCTGCCCTTCCCCTCACGCTTGTTCAGAATGACAGATGGGGAGAGGCTGGAGTTTGGAGTCAGGTGGCCCTGGATTCAAGGCCAGCTGCTACCCTTTCCTGGCTGTGTGCCCTTGGAGAGATCACTGCACCCCACTGGGTCTTTGCCTCCTCACCCGCCCCAGGAAGGTGTGATACCTGTGTAGCTCACCTCACTGGGTGATCAGGTGAGAATTAAGGGAAGCAGTGACGGAGAGCCCTGTGTAGACCAGGAGGAAGTGAGGGCAGCAAATTACACACCTGCCTCTCACCTCCCTCCCACCCTAGCTAGGAGGGCCCAGCCCTGTCACGCCCCACTCTGTTCTCCCCTCCTTCCACAAGGAGCCTTGGCTCCCAAAGATTGAGCATGGCCTGGGTAGGGGTGCTGGGCAGGAGGAAGGGGCAGGCAGCGAGTGTGGTATCTGTGCTCACCCTGCTCCAGGCCTAAGAGGATTTCTGAGCCTCCCAGAGTCTGTTAAGAAACTAGTGAAGGAGAAGGGGCTCCAGGTGGGTGTGGAAGAGGGTGATCCCTGCCACCATGAGACCTAGGACTTGCCTTGGATGGGGCATCTACCTTCCCTGGGGACCCCTGAAGCTGGGTCAGGTTTATACTTGGAGGGGAAATGCATGAAGTCACCAACTTGGAGACTATGCTATGACTCAGAAGCCATGGGCCTTTGTTGGCTGTGGCCGTCTTGCTGGGGTCTGTCTGGTTCAAAACAGGTCTAGAGAGACATTTTATCCAAGTTCGGATTGGCCAACCTTATCCATGGTCAGAGGGCTTCTGAACAAGACTGCAGGCAGTGGGCTGTTCTTAGACTTATAATGGTGGCCATATACAGAGCACCCCCTGGGTGCAGGGGCACACAAGCATCTCAGTACCCCCAGCAACCCTGAGAAGCAGTCACAGCGTGTCCGGAATGGACCTCCGGATGGCTCCCAGATGTATCATTGCAGGCTCTGCCCACCCCTTCCCTGGAAGAGCCTGCCTGATCCCCTCCTACCAGCTGCCCAAGAGTATAGATTATTAGTCCTATTGACAAACAAAGAGGCTCAGAAAGATTAAACAACTTCCCCCAGGTCCTACCGCCAAGAAGTAGCAAAGGCAGGATTCGAACTCAGGTTAGACTCCACATTCTGAGCTCTTTACTTTATACCGCCCTGGCCTTGCCCTCTGGGAGCTTCCAGTCTCACAGGGCCCAGATTGGCCACAACAGGGGCATTTGGAGTAGTGAGCAGTGGGGATGAGAGTGGGTGTGGGGTCAGGGAGGACCGGGCTAATCCAGAGTTTTCTCCCTGAGGCAGGTGTGGACGGCATTGCCCAGGCATACTCGGCTTGCCTGCCCCACATCCGCTTCTATGGTCCCACCAATTTCTCTCCTATCATCAACCACGTGGCCCGGTTTGCGGCCCAGGCCACGCAGCAGCAGACAGCCACGGTGAGTAGGTGACCACCAGTGTGGATGTGCAGTGTAGGGCTGGCATAAGCTGGGCCCTCCCTGCTGGACAGAGATCAGTCCCTCCTACCTTCCCTGCCCATGGGGCTGAGGAGCTGGATATTATGCCTCCCCTTGTTCTAAAATTCTAGGTGAGCCCCTAGGTGAGTGTCTCTGCACCTTAGTTTACCTGCAGGTGTGGTAAGGGGGTTGGAGCAAACTCATCTTGATTGTTCTGGCTTCCTGGAGCACAGACTAGGGGAAGATGCGGCAATTCTGTTCTCTTGGACTTAGTAGGATATAGGGCTGCGATTAATGGGAAGTGCCTCCCAGGGAAGACAGAAACCAGGAGACTGTGGTATCTGCAGCCTTAAGGCTGACCGTCTGGGCTACCTAGTTCCAATCAGAGCAGCTCCCACCTCAGACTGAGGGCTTTGGAACTGTCTGGCCCAGGTCCAGTGTTCAGGGATGAGGCAAGCCTGGCCTGGCCTGACGCTGCCAGCACTGCCATCTGGAATACATGGCCATCCTGGGCATCTGCATCCCTGGTCCTTTCCGTGCCCCCCCAGCTCCAGGCCCAATGCCATTGTCAGGGTCACCAAGGGTCACCTTTGCCCATCTCCCCTGCCATCCACCAGGACCTGTAACATGAGCTGGGGGTCTTTCCCCCCTGCTACAAGTAGGCTGAGGTGAGGCTAAGAATCTGGCACCTGGCCCTGGGGTGGTGGAACCTGGACTGCGCCGTGGGTCCAATTCCCACCTGACCATGGCCCCCAGAACACCACCACAGCCCCCGTTTCCTCTGAAAGGAAAGGGTTGCTGCTGAAGTCCCTTTGTACTGTCCTTTCCGCTCTTCCTCCAGAATGCTATCCTGAATTCGCCTACCTCCCCATTGCCATGGCCACCTTCATCTCTCAGTGGACACCACAGCTGCCCCTCACCGCTCTTGCCCCTACTGTCCATTCTCTTGCTGGAGGGTCCTCTTAACTGCAGACATCAGATCTTGCCTCTCCTGCCCCAATTCCTTCACTCATCACCATTCCACCACTGACCTTGTCCCATCCCTCAAAGACACCAAGTGTCACCAAGCTTGTCCCCCACCCCACCCCAGAACAGCCCAGCTGTTCTGTCCCATCCCTCAGTGTCCCCTCAAATACCACCCCTCAGCGGCCTTCCTTGCCCACCCACCTGAAACCTATCCCCTGTCTTCTCTGTTTATTCCTATCTTGACTCTGATGATGGCGACAGTATCTCCTTCACATACTCGTTTCCTTGTCCACTGTGTGTCTCCCTGTTGGATTCTCAGCTCCATGGGTTGGGCTGTGTCTGTGTGTTCTTTCATCTACTTGCTGGTCTGCGCTGCAGCAGGTGCTCGTGCTCCAGGAATGGACGGATGTAAGTCGGCCCCTGTTGTGTGGCCCCCGCTGAGCACTCTGCAAGGAGCTGGGAGGAGGCACCTTGGCCAGGGTCAGGTCAGACTCCACCTTGGCCAGGGCCTCTCCCAAAGGGAAAGGGACCTGGTCCCAGTGAGACTCCCCAGAGGAAGGTCACTGAGGAGGTGGAGGTTGGCTTCCTGGAGATGGCAGCAGAGATAAAAGGGGGTCGGTTATGAGGAGAGAGAGGACACCAGGGCCTGCCTGCAGAGGGCAGGACAGCAGCACATGGTCTGATTGTTTGGGATGCAACAGAGGGTCTGTGGGGAAGGGGGCTCTGGGATCAGCCTGCCAGGGTTTGAATCCTGCCCCTGCCCATTCCTCACTGTGTGACCTGGGTAAATCACTTAACCTCTCTGAGCCTCAGTTTCCTCATTTGTACAATGGGAATACTGATAAGGCCCTACCTTGAGGTGGTGGTGTTAGAATTAAATGAGATAACACAGCAGCTGGCTCCCAAAAGGACCTGAGGACGAGAAAGGGCAGGCAGCAGAGAGTTCTGGGAAGAGCCCCCCAGGCAGAAGAAAGGGCAGGCGCCATGGCCTGGCAGGAGAGAGGTCAGCACGATTCTGGATTGAAGGAAGGTGGTCCTGGTCATTTCTGCTTCGGAAGCGTGATCCACTGTAGGCCAGCCCTGGTGGTGGCAGCTGAGGGCCTGAGGCAAGTCCCTTCCTGCTCTGAGCCTATTTCCTTTATGAAATGGGAGAAGTAAAGCCCACCTAAGTGGAACAATAACTGGGGAGGAATCAGGAGTGGTTTTTAAAAAATTCCTGGGGTCCTGGGCTCGAATTGGATGGAGAGGGCAGAGTATGAGGCAGGCCCTCACAACTCAGCTCACAGACCTTTTGGATTCCTGCTGTCAGCCAGGCCTTTGTCCCGCCCAGTCTTTTATCCGCCTGAACTGGCTTTCAAAGGGATGGAAGAAAGGCCTGCATTTTTGTTTAAGAAAAAAACATGGGGCGGGGCAGAGCAGGAGCGAAGCCCAGCGTTCCTTGCGGGCTCTTCCACCTGCTGAGCCGGGGCAGGAGATGAGATCCTGGGGAGAATGGACCTGTGCCTGCTGGATCCTAGACCTGGAAGGGCTTGGGCCCTGGGCTTGGAACAACTGCTGAGGGCCCCTCTGAGGGAAGAACTTGGTCCTTTCTCTGAGCAAGTCCTTGTGACACCCCAGCCACTTCCGTTGTGACCTGATCCTCCCAACCTGAGAAGGCCGCCTCCCCCTGGCTCCCTCACCCTGGGGAAGTGCTGTGCCCACCCCAGTTGTGAGACCTTGGGCCAGCATCTCTGGGCTGCAGGCTCCTTCCTGGGCCCTTGGCCCCTTCCACTCTGATGTCCAGGAAGATACAGATATTTCTCTCCCTCCCACATCTCACCGTGTACTAAAGGTGGGGCTGCCTGATGGTTCAGCCTCAAGCTCTGGAGGCCAGTTGACCTGGTTCAAACCCCAGGTTTCCCATTTTCTGGCTTTGTGACCCAGGGCAGGTTGCTTAAGCTCTCCAAGCCTGAGTTTTCTCACCTATACAATGGGAATGATGGAACAGTACCTGCCTAATACAAGCACTGGGAAATTCAACCAGATCAGCATACAAATTGCTCAGCACAGTGGCTGGCACATGATAAGTACTCAGTAAACATGGGTGGGTGAATATTCTGAGGGTACCTCTTGGGCCAGCATTTGGTGATGGTGAGCACATTTAGGTCTAAGGCAAAAGGAAATAATCTATGGATTACCTGATGCATTTATACAGCTGCTTTTTGGGAAACACTTGGTGTGGTTTCAGCCTCCCCATCCCCGACACGAACATGCATACACACCCACACACAGGAAATCAAGAGCAGGTGGTGGAAGCATCTCTCTAGGCAGGCCTGCGCTCTCCCATTCATTCACACAGATAGTCTCTGCAGAGTATGCTTCCGTGCAGCACCAGGGAGACCATGATGTATAAGCTATGGCCTCTGCTCTTCCAAGGCCTATGGTTTAGTGGGGAGCCAGGCCAGGAAGCAGTAGCTGTGATGCCAGCACATTCAACCTGTGATGATGGAAGTACAGGATTATAAAGGTGGCACCTAACCCAGACAGAAGGCTCAGGGCAGGCTTCCTGGAAAAGTGATGTCCAAGCTGATACTTGGAGGATGCGTAAAAGTTAGTTTTATATAGGGTGTGTGTGTGTGTGTGTGTGTGTGTGTGTGTGTGTGTGTGTGTGTGTGTGTGTGTGTGTGTGTGTGTGTGTGTGTGTGGAGTGTCCCAGGCAGAGGGAACAGTGGAGGCAAAGGCAGGGAGGCATGGTGTGTGGCGTAACCCATGGAAAGATGTAAGAGTGGGTTGAGTCGGGGGCGGATGAGGTTGAAAAGGTAGGCCACCTCCCACAGATGCCTTTGAAGCTTGAGGGCAGTGGAGAGTCACTGAAGGGTATTGAGAGGTTTGGGCTGAGCCAGGGGACTTATCCTGGGGCCACATCCTTGCCCCTGCTCTGGCCCATAAGACCTGGGCCTTGCCATCCATGGCCCATTCCTGGTTGGCCGCCTAGGCATTTGGTGTCCCAGTGGCAGGAAAGCTAGGAATCTCCCTCCACCCGCCCAGGGCCCTTGGCAGCCAACTTCTCAGAAATAAGCCAGGGAATCAGTGCACCTTCCCTGGACTCTGCCTGGAACTGCTATGGTCAAGTCAATTTCTTACAAATCAAATCACATGTCAAATGGGTTAGGGGAAGTGGCTATTTACAGCCCTAGAAGCCTAAAGAGCCTCTGGGTAAGGACAAGAGATACTCAGCTCTTGAACTGTGCCAGGAGTTTGAGTTTTGGGTCTGACCTGAAAGTGACTGGCTGTGTTTCTGGAGCATGGACAGGGTACCAGGCCCACGAGATGCAGAAGGTGTAAGGAGCTGCCCTGTGGACCACTCAGGGTATGGAGGGAGAGGAGTGTCCAGAGGAGCCCTCCTCAAAGGTGTAATCGTGGCAGCGGGAGCAGAGCTCAGGGCTGGAGCAAGCTTCCCATCTGCTTGAGACAGAGGAATAGATGCTCAGAGCTGTGGCTGGGGAGGGTATACCAGGCAGAAGGAAATAAACCAGGAAAGGCATGGAGGTGGGAAAACTTGGGGAAGGGTAGACCAGGAC
This sequence comes from Camelus ferus, assembly GCF_009834535.1. Lineage (NCBI taxonomy): Eukaryota > Metazoa > Chordata > Mammalia > Artiodactyla > Camelidae > Camelus > Camelus ferus. Next base: position 36,155,064 of record NC_045704.1, read on the forward strand.
TGTCCATGGGGACAGCAGAGCCCCTTCCCACCTCCTCTTGCCTGATTCTTCCCTTCTTTCTCCCCTTCCACAGCCCCCTCTCACCTTCCCTGTCATGTGTCTTGGGGATGGGACTGCGAACGCCTGGGGTTGCAGTGCATCTTAGTCTCCTAGACAGTCTCATTTCTGCCTGGGATGGGTATAAAGCCCAGGATTTGTCAGCTGTACTTCCATTGCCAAGCTTGGCCCAGGATATTGACCCTCAGATCCAGCTGGGCAGCAGCTGAGGCCAGGCATGTGGATGTGGACACTGTGGCTGGAGTGAGGGCTAAAGTCCAGTGCCATGCCTCTGGGCCCTGCCCTGGGCCAACACTGGAGTGCTTGAGGGGAGGGGGCAGAAAGCTCCCTGCCAGTTCCCACTATTGGAGAGACAATTACTGGCCCCTGATGGCAGTGGCCAGTAGAGGAGGACATTGTGGAAAGAGCCCAGGCTTGGGTCTGAATCTAGGCTATGCCATTCCTGAGTTGAGCAAGTCACTGAACCTCTCCCAGCCTGTCACCCCATCTCCTAAAGGAGAATCCCAGCGTGAGTGTGACAAGGAGTGTGTGGTCATGGTCACTGTCACTGTGTTAGCACAGACTTGCTCACCTCATCAGTTGGTGCCTGTGGTTCTGCAGGAATCCAGCCCCTGTCTGCACCCACCTCCCTGGAGAAGAAGGCCCCAAGGCTGTGAGGGAGGCGCAGGCCTGGTGCTCCAAGTCTCAGGGTAGATGCATGGCTGGCTGAAAGGGGAGAACCAAGGGACCATGTGGGGAGGAGGGAGGGAGACCACTATATGAGCTGGAAGGGGCTTGGAGACCAGTCCCACCTGCTGAATGGTCAGGTCTGTTGCCCAAGGCCAAGCATTCTTTTCTGTCGTCACTGCCAGGTCTCTCAGTGCCCTCCCTCCTGCCGGCTTATGTGCCTTGGAAATATTGCCCTGGACTATTTCTGGTAGGATAGAAGTGAGGTTAGATGGTCACTTGGGGAAAGGGTGCTGGACGATAGGGGGCTGTGTGGGGCCAAGGTTCTGGATGGGCTTATAAGTCCTGTTGCCAACCCCAAGAATAGGGGTCTGGCAGCAGCAGCCCTCCGCTGCAGGGATTCAGGCTGCCATCTCCATAGCAACAGGTATCCATCCCCAGCTAAGCAATTGGTCTCTTAAAGGCACAGTGCAGGAGGAGTTGTACTACTGCTATCGGGAGCTGGTGGTTGGGATGGTGGGCTCCGTACCTCCATGCAACTCATCCTTCCTTCTACGGTTGTGTGTGTGGTCAGGCAGAACAAGACATCCTCGGTGGCTGAATTTGTAGTCTCTGTACATTCCCTAGGGAGCAAATGGCTTTGCTGGATAAGAAGGTGGTCAAGAGCTGGCTTTGTTCTGCTCTTTTTAGCTCTATGACCTTGACTAATCTGTGCCCCCATTTCCTCACCTGAGAATCAGAAGGGTCAGGCTAGAAGGCAAAAGGCCCCAACAGAGAATATTAGGGCCACAAGGGCTTTTCTGTTCATTGTGTGGATGGAGAAAACTGAATTTCCCAGAAAGGGACCAGAGGGTGCAAAGGACAGAGCCAAGTTGAAAGTTAAGTTCTCAGGCAGCTTACAATCCTGGGGCTTCTGCCCACAGATTCCACTGAGCTTTCCTTAACTTCATTCAGTAAAGCACTTGATAACCCACTGTAAGGGAAAAGTTAGTTATCACTTGCCATAGAGGGTAACAATAAAAAAAATTACAACAGGCTGCACAGTGGTATCTAAGTCTACCTAGAGACTACTGTCCCTGGAGCTCTGAGCTTCCTGTCTTCTCTTAGCAAGTGGGACACACAAGCACCAAACTGAGACTTCCTCCTGGGTGCAGTCTGTAGAATTCAAAGACCACTGTAAAACTAATATGCTTCCCGCTGTGCGTGATGCTGTGTCTGGGGTGTGCCCCCAGGTCCGCTTGTTACCAGCAGGGTCCCACAATCCCAGAAGCACTGACCTAGATGACCTGCTTAGCTCCTGCAAAAGGTCTCTGAGGCCAGCTGTGCTGGTGGGGAACGAGCAGGGTCATAGGTGTCCACGTGTAGGTGGAGCAGAGAAAGGGAGGCTACTCTCGGAGTCCACCAGCTAGAACACTTCTTCCTCAGCAGCCGTGGGTTTTACTCTGTGCAGCTGACCAATACCGAGCTGCTGCCACGTGACCAGCGTGGCCTCTCTTTGAGAGGCACAGGGACTCCCACTTTGCAGATGAAGAAACTGAGGCTCAGCAAGTTGAGTCAGTTGCTCAGAGTCCCACGGTATAGTGATGGTCAGAGCCAGGCGTGGAGTCCAGGGCTCACTCCCAAGCTACAGATTCTAACAACACTCAGGGCAGGAGGAAGAGAGCAGTTTGTGCTTCTGGCTGCGACCGGGTCAGAGTTTAGGTGGATGAGAGGCCTGCAGGGGCAGGGTGCCAAGGGAAGTGTGCTAGGGAATTGGCTAGGCTGTCAACAGCTAGGGGAGAAGAGCCACCTTCCTCCCAGGGCTCAGTGTCTGTTAACCCTGCCCCCACAGCAGTACTTCATCCTCCTTATCATCACGGACGGTGTCATCAGTGACATGGAGGAGACGCGGCATGCCGTGGTGCAGGCTTCCAAGCTGCCCATGTCCATCATCATCGTGGGCGTGGGTAACGCCGACTTCGCTGCCATGGAGTTCCTGGACGGGGACAGCCGCACAGTACGCTCCCACACAGGGGAGGAGGCAGCCCGTGATATTGTGCAGTTTGTGCCCTTTCGAGAATTCCGCAACGTGAGTGTGGGCCTGGACTGGGCAGGGGGCACTTATAGGACCCCAACAACCATACTTAATAATAAAGGAGGAAGGCACTGGGATTGTCTGCCCAATCCTAGGCTCCTCCACCCTCAGCTCCACTGACAACGTACTGTGGACCTGGCGCCATGCCAGGCCCTGCCCCCTGGCGAGGCTGTCTGACAGCTGTGTCAGCACTTGCTTTAGCACGCTGATGGAACTCAGGGCTGTGCCCAGTCCAGACTGGGGCTCCAGGACAGGGGTTCCTGGAGGACCTGCCATCGAACCCTGAACCAGAAGTTGGAGTTATCCACGTGGGGCAAAGCATTGCAGGAGAAAGAACAGGGGCCCAGAGGTGCAAGTGGCTTTCCTGGGACTCGCACCTCACCAGCCTCCTCACTTCAGATGGAAAACAAGGCCCATCTTAGGATGGCCTCCTCCCACTAAGGGTCTCTCCAGGGGGGACTGGTGGCCCGCCTTGCTCCTGGAGCTGGCTCTGGTCCTCTCTGCTGGTGACCCAGGTCTGCTCACAAGGAGCCCCAGAGGGAGCAGTCTCTCAGATGCCACCCCATACTGCCAGCCTGGGGCCTGACTCTCATTTGACCAGAGGCACACTGTGTGGCCTTGGGCAAGTCCCTGACTTGTCCTGGCCTCAGTTCCCTCAGCCGTAAGGGCCTCGGGGTGCTGTGGATCAGGTTCTGGGAGCCAGTCCTAGCAAGAACTGGCCACTCTGGTTTGTACCCACTGGTGCTCACATCCCTGCACAATACCCTCTGGGCTTACCTGAGCTGGTTCAGCTCCTTCCTCTGGAGCATGAGCTTCCTGAGGACAAGTGCTGAGCACTGGCCACCCGGACACTGCATGGACACTGACCGAGCTCCTCATGTGCCCAGCCGGTGGCTGGGTGTTGAGCAGTGAATCAGTCACAGCCCCTTAATACCGGCCAAGAAGGTGCTCAGGAAATGTTTGCCAGATGAGTAGGCTGAGCAGCTCGCCTCCACCATCTCTTTCCCCAAAAAGCCTCCCATAGACAGTCATCCAAAAATTCTACTCCCGGGCATTTCGAGTGCTCAAGGTTAGAGTTACACTTAATGTGAAGGAAAACACTGCTAATGGTGGGATTTCAGGCCTGGGCTAGGCGGAGGGACACCAGTTTCAGACAACTCTGGCCCTCAGCTCTGAGTCTGTCCTCCAGGGACACTGTCTGCAGCAGCTCTCTGGGCACGGTGCCCGCCACCACTTCATTCAGTAATTCTTGCTCTCTCCCCTCTCCACCCTACCCTGCAGGCGGCAAAAGAGACGTTGGCCAAAGCTGTGCTGGCGGAGCTGCCCCAACAAGTCGTTCAGTATTTCAAGCATAAAAACCTGCCCCCCACCAACTCGGAGCCCGCCTGAGTGCAGCCCTCGCCCAGCAGCAGCATGCCGGCTGGGCCTCCCGCCCTCCCCAGGAACATGCATGTTCACCCTGCTTCCTTGTGGGTGGCCTTTTTTTTTTTTCCCCTTCAACCGATCCACATTTTTGTTTTTTTACAACCGGACCTCCACCCCCAACTTCCTCCAGCCCAGCTGGGCTTCCTTTGTTGGAGTCGACTGATGGTGTTTCCAGGCCAAACTGGCTTCCTCTCCCTACCCTTGCCACTCTTAAGTATTGAATGTACTTTGTATAATTTTAGTGGAATTATTATTGTTATTAAAGAGAATAAAATTTTTACAATCGTAACTAACTCGCTTTTTCCAAGTAACTAGCTACAGACTCAAAGGAACATGTCCCCAGTGCATACTTTGTGTGGTAGCCTGCACCTAATTCCTGCTCTGTTTTTTTATACTGTGACAGTGTTCTATTTGTTATACTCAGGGTAATAAAGGAGTTTCAGACATCCCTGTGTCAGCTCCTTCCTCAGCTGGGACCTGATGGGCTCACTGATCTAGGAAAGGAAACATGAAAACCCCTTTCCCCCAGCAAGCCTGTGAAGTCAATGTGATCACTTCTACATTGGGACATGCATTCCACAGGAACAGTAATACCTTTGTTAAACTGGCACAGAACTTGGCACATGGTACATGCTCAAAATATTTGTGGATGAATGGAATGTATGATCCTTCACCAGCAATTGTGGGGCTTCTGGGTCCCTGAGGAGCCCATATTAGCCCAGCCAACACCACATAGTGCCCCACCCTTCTTCCTATTGGTCCACACTCTGTCCTATGCCCTGCCCCAACTCTCACCCCTCCGCCCCCCACCACAGGACGGCAGTTACCCATTTGCTCCTCCTGAAGGTCTCCCACGCATTAGGGTACCCCCTGTGGTCTGCAGCGTGTAAAAGCCTCTTTGGCCTCAGGATGCTAAACAGGGCTGCTTCTGTCCATGCTGCAGCGGCCGTTGGTTCCTACCACATGCCCCACCCTGGGCTCAGGCCCAACTTCACGAAACCAGCCAGGGGACGGACGCATCTCTGAAACCCCAGCTGTCTGCGCCACTTCCTCCTCTCCTCCACATAACACATCTTTCTCTTCTGTCCACCTCCACCTTGGAATTCCAGTCAGCCCCTCTGCCACAAGATTATGTGCAACCACAACTAACGTTTATAATAAGCATTGTTTCCAGCTCCCTGCTAAGTGCATTACAGGCACAATCTTGATGAACTCTTTCAATAGCCCGTGCCTATGACCATTTCAGAGATAAGGAAGCAAGCAGAGAGGCTAATCTAATCTGTTAGAGGCAGAGCCAGAACTTAGCTCTGGGTCTGGCCGACTCCACAGATCCCACACTTGTTCCAATGCATGGACCGTCTTCCCTCAACTCTACAAGGGAGTCTTCTGCTCAAGCTGCTAATGAATTTGTCCTTCCTCACCAATAAAACTGGGCAGTCAGTCATTTCGGCCTATTCTCCCAGGTCAGCAATTCTTGCTGGTGACCTGCTAGACCTGGGTGGTGCACCAGGCAGGTTCCCACCTCTAGGTGCCTGGTAAGCTCAGGAGCCAGTGTTTATCTGGTGGGAGCAAGGAGCATCTGCATCCTAGGCTTCCATCTCCGCTGATGCCGTGGCCACCAAATCAGCTGAAATGTCCTCGAGGGACACCTTCACTTCCCCTAGGAGGGCTGCAGGACTGCATGGAGCCCTTATTTCCTCAAGGACCTTTGGTAAATCACAGCATACCAGCCCAGAGGCCAGCTCGGCACCGTGGGTGGAATCCCAGGCCAAATGCATCTAGCTACTTTGGTTCATCCCTAGCCCTCACTCAGGCCAACTGCCAGACTGGGTGTTGGTCGAAGTAACAGCACATGACTGCTTACTTTACCCTCCCATTTGGTAGCTAAAGTCAGTCTAGCTGGACTTCACATCCAGGAAAGTTTGTACCCAACCCAGCCTGGGAGAATCCATCAATTTATGTGACCAGGGGCTTCTATAGTGGAACAGCCTTCTCATCCAGCCCTACATCCCCTCCTTAGCCCCCAGGGGATGGTATATTGGGGTGACCACTTCTCATGTAGACCCCCTTACCCCTCCCCATGGGGGTAATTTACCAGATGGGTGAAACTGCAGAGACTGACATCTAGTGGGCCATGCACCAGGGCCCGTCCCAAACGCTTCAGCTCCTATGGACCACCTACCTCAGTGTAGGGCCTGCAGCCCTCACTGTGCAGCTTCACATGGGAGCAGACCCAGCCATCTCTGCTCTTGCTTCCCCTTTCTCTGCCAGAAGTTGCGTGGATCAGTCAAGCAAGCCCTCTACTCCCAGCTGGCTTGAGTTCACCAGGGAAAGGAATGTGCCTGAATTCCTGACCAGGCAAATCACCACTTAAAAAAAAAAAAACCAAGATAAGTATGTCCTGGGGATGTAATGTACAGCATGGCGACTACAGTAATAAAACCATATTGTATATCTGAAAGTTGCTAAAAGAGTAGATCTCAAAAGCTTTCATCAGAAGCAAAAAATATTTTGGTAAATATGTATAGTGATGGATCAACTGAAATATTGCATAATTATGTTGAACACCTGAAACTAATGTTACATGTCAATTATATTTCAATAAAAACAAACAAACCAAGCCTTGGTGCTGCTAGTTGGTTCTTGCACATGGATAGCAGGATGAAAAGTGAACTTGGGAGTCTGACTATAAGACTCCTTCACCCTTGAATCACCTCCCCTGAGGCCTGGGCATTGGCATTTATTTTAAAGTTTCATTGAAAGCACAGAAACTAGACTCAGAGTTAAAGGCTCAAATTAAAATTCTGGTTCTGACACCTACCTGTGTGACTTTGGGCAAGGCATTGAACCACTGGGAATTTCGGTTTCCGCTATAAAATGTAGAGAAGGGCTGCTTCACAGAAATTTGTTCCAGGATGAAAGACACTACAGTCTACAAATATCCCAAACAGTGCCTGGCCCATCCATTGCAGGCCCTCAATAAATGCTGACCAAGAGAACACATCTATGGAAGGGATAATGAAGCACATAAATCAGTGAGGTAAACGGCCAGCTGGCGGCTTGAAGCTCAGAGCAGAGGTCGTCTCTGGGTTGCGCTGCCCATCACTCTGCGAAGCTCCGACGCTGGGCCACCTCCTGCCTGTTAATGCTGTGATGCTCCCGCTCTCCCTAAACCGTTGCTCCAGCAGGTAAGGGAGCAAAATACCAGCCCTTGCCAGCATCACTAAGGCATGAATGTGTGGCTGGCTTCTTGTGTTCAACCTGTGACTATGAAAGTGTTGCCAAGATCTAGCCTCCCACCAAGCAGAACTTGCATTCCATACTGCTACGTCTCAGTGGGCACGCCAGGAAATCAAGAAATATTCAAGTCCAAATGATGGTGCACTGCCACCAAGCTCTCTCGCCTTTTTGTTTTTCTGGAGGGGCTTAAGACGACAGCTGAGCCATATTCCCATGGCTAGGACACCCGAGCCAAGGAACGGGGTGTGCCTGAGCAATTAACATTTAGCTAAGAGGGAAGCACATAGCAGAAGCTGGTGGAGCGTTGACGACCAGATCTGACCCATCATGATGTCAGTGTTCTAGCTGCAACTGCAGAATGACAGTAGGATGAATAAACCTGCCATAAATCACTACTAACAGAAGCTCTAGACACTCTACCCAGAAACGGGGAAGGCTGAGGATAATAGTACTGAGGATGGCTCCCATTTATGGAGAACCGTGTGCCAGATACCACACCAAGGATCTAATCTAGATCATCTTTCACCCCAAGAAGTTGGTGTCCTTATTCCTATTTACCGAGGAAGAAACTGAGGCCCAGGGAGTTAAGAATCTTGCTCAAGTGACCCGGCTAGTAAATGTCTGGCTCCAAGCTCGTAACCACTGTGGTGAATCAGTGGAAGACAGAACTGGGTTGAGTTCTCTAGGAGGTAACCAGAAGGAAGAACCCTTTGGAGGTGGAGGGTGAAAGAAATGAGGATGTAAAGGACTAGCTTACGCCACTCCTAGGTAGGGGCTCAACTCTCAGTCCAGAATGCTCCTGAAAAAGTCTAGAATGCCCCCAACTCTGGGTTTGAGAAGCCAGCTTCCTCTCCTTCTGGGTCTGGAACCAAGGAAGGCAGACACAGGTTGCCAACGAGCTCTTGGGTCCAGTCACATTGGCTTCCCTGCTTTTTAAAGATTAAAAAATGGATGCTTTGAATTTCACGCTCCCTTTCTCCTCACTCAGGTGGGTGACAGGGCTAGAGGTAGATGCTGGCAGGAGGTGGCTGAGAGACAGGGCCTGGTGTGACAGCTGGATAACACAGATAGAACTGGCAACAGAAGTCCTCGGAGACAAGCTTTGTCCCTCACACGGATCAAGAGCTGTTAAGAACACTACCACTCAGGCCAATGCAAGCAGATGTTAAGAAACCACCTCAAGCCTTGTTTTTATTCCTTATTACCTAGTTATAAAATCCAAGTTATCTATTAAAGCAGGAGTGCAGAATTTTATGATTTAATTCCTGATTTTACCCCCTTCCATCGCTATTTTTTCTATTCTTCTTTGGGTCTGAACTTCAGTCTACACTAGGCTGCTTCCTCCGCTGGGCAGACAAGACCCTGCTTTGCTAATACGTGTGTCTCAGGCCCAGGGCTCTACACCAACAAGTATGATGGAAGATGAAACAATCACCGGCGATCCTCAATTTCTCCTGAAACACCAAGAGCAGAATTCTCAGTCTGAAGAGCCTCAACCTCCTCGACACAGTCCAGTTGTAACGGTAGATGGGGAGGGAGCTGGAAGCACAAGACTCAGCACAGGAAAAGCGAGATCTTGTTCTCTGACAGGCTTATCAGCTCTCAAATTAAGGGAGGTTTTTAGTCCCTGCAATCCTTTGTCAACTTCTTCCAACATCAACAGAAGCCACGAGGTATAGTAATGGCTTCTTAAAAGTCAAACCACATAAAGAGGGTGACTGTGGTTCCTCGGTCTGCCTCGTGAAATGATCTGAGGTTGCTCTGGGTACATGCTGTAATAACAACAGCACGATTGCAGGAACAACGAAGCCGAGAAGCAGAAGGTGCCTACACAGTTTTACCTAAACATCGTTTGTTAGGATGGAGCTGATGCGCCTGTGCTGACAGTCAGGAACAATTAGCACAGAGTAGTTCTGAAAAGGAAAAAGAATTCACAAGGCATCGGTTACGGGTGAAGGGAAGTCACCATCTGCCAGCGGGCACCAGAGTGTCACTGCATTGGGAGGGGAAAGGAGTGGGTTGGAGGAGATCCAGGGGCCTCTCTGCCCACGTTAAAACTGAGTAGCTTCTCTGCCTGCCAGCATCACGGTGTCAACACATTCTGTGTGTGTCTCTCTGTGTCTCACACCCAAGGAAGTAGGAACAATTGATGTAGGAACCCAGGGGAAGAAAGCAGCATGCAGGCTCATTCTTCTGAAACAGGGAAGCCTACAGAATTTATTTTTAAGCCCATAGCTTATCTCTGTCCACGAGGCCTCCATACCTTGTCTCCCCGCCCCTCTGTCTTTCCCTCCTGCTCAAAGGAAGAGCCCCCCTCCCTTTATGAGACAGAGGTGGAGCAGCACCTCTAGCTCTTGGCTGCTCACAGCCTCTGGGCTGCTCTGTGTGGGAAGGGAAGAGCAGGAGGGGAAACAGATCAAAGAAGAGGAAAGGATGATGGCAGCACCTTTAGGCTAGAAATAACTTCCATAGTTAAAGCCACAACTATAAATGTATCCAACAGAGTGGGGCCTCAACAGATTACAGATGGAATACGCAGGTGGGTCCCGTGGACTTTTAGAATCCAGTAGTTGCTAGAAATAAGTTATCTCATCCACATACCTACCGGCACTTCTGATTTTCGGCTATGATGAAACAATAAGGCCTATGTTTGTTTCTCTAAGGTTAGTCTTAAAAGGGATTGGATGGAGGAAGGAGAAGGAACAGCCAAGGGTAAGGAAAAACTTCACAATGAATGATGAGTGTTAAGTGACACTCCCTGAGGATGTAGTTTAGAATCTTTACTTAGCACAACATCAAGAATCAGTTAGTTCCAGGGCAACGCGCCATTCCATCCCCTGGGTCCATCTCTCCCACCACATGCTCTATAACGCAGTATAACCAAACGGCGCGTTCATCTAGAATAGAAAGTTTAAATAATATCTGTCCAATAACTGCCCTTGCTTCTTTGTGATGTTGGGAAAGAAAAAACAAAAAAGCAAGCAACCGAAACCAAACCCTTTCCAAGCCAGCTGGTGCCTATCTTCCCACAGCATTTTCAGGGGAATTTCTGCTCACCCTACTTCATCAGTGAGGACAGAGGCCATGGGACAGGTCTGGGCCTCTGTAAAGGCTGGAAAGAGAAACCAAACAATTTGGGCCACAAGTAGATTCTGGCACATTTTTAGATGAGGTTAAAAACATCATGGTGTGCACAGGGAGCAGGAAAAGGAGTTTTCTGAGGGCAGTAGTGCCTGGAGGCAGAATAAACTGTCCGGTCTACTCTTGGGGTGGAGCTCCTGGCAGTAAGGACAGAGGAGCTAGGGGGCCTCGAGGAAGGTGTTGGTTCGGAAGATGGAGGAGACAATCTTGCCAGTGGCATTGATGGTACCCTCGCTGTCTGAGCTGGACTCAGAGTCGCTGCTCCCAGAGTAGGCGCCCAAGCCTGGGAGGATGCCGATGCAGACGGCAGCAGAGGGGCAGTGGATGGCGGGACCGCTCAGGGATGTGCTTCCAAGAGACACGCAGGATGGGGCTCCTGCAAAAAAGGAGGAAGGCCTGTTACTTCATCACCCTCTTCCAAAGTTGATGGCGTGCTTTCCATGCATTGAGGGCTTTATGTTGGAAGTCTCAAAACAAGCCGATACGGTCAACACTACTATCATCCTCATCTTAAGAGTTGTTCCTTGTTTATAACTGAGAAAACCAAAGCCACAGCAGAGAACATTTTCATACCATGCAGAATGTCACCAAGTAGTTGGGGCTCTTTTCATCCCAGGAAACCCATATTTATGGTAGCCCTCTGGGACAGAAAGCCTCAATCAAGAAAACACAGGACTTGAACTGAAGGTTAGAGGAAAAGTTAAGGACTCTCCTCCACCCCTTCTTCCTTCCTGTTTCCAGCCTCCCTGAATCACTACAGCAGCCTGGTGTGTAGGAATGCCCCATCTTACTGATGAGGGAGGTCCAAAGCCCTAGCTAAGGTTAAGGCCACTTAGAATAGTAGAAAACGGTAAACTAAATCTGAGTTAAAAGCTAATGTACTAAAATGATCCCAGAGCTCACTGTAGAGTAAGGGCTGGAGTTCAAAAGCATTGTCTCAGGCTGACAAATATATTACCTTAGCAGGTTTTGCCTTAACAGACCCCTAACACCTCATGTAACTGTGAAAAGAATATGTGGTTCCAAGTAGATGAAATCAGGAGTACATAAAAAATACCACTGAGAAGCAGAAAGAGATCTCAAACAGCCAGTACACGTAGTTCATTTGCTTATCTTACAGGAACTACTATTAAAGCGGAAAGGAAGCTGCTAAAGATAATACTAAAACATGGAGATGTAGAAAATGACATGAGAGCTGATACTGAATGTAGAGGAGGTGGTAACAAGGCCACAAGAAAGCAGATGCAAATATTAAGAGTATCACAAAAGCTGACTTCTTTACCATATAAAAAGTTCTTCCAAAACTTACAACCAACCAACAACTGAATAGAAAAGTAGACAAAAGACACAAACACTTCACAGAAAAAGAAACAAATGACTTAAATGTAGGTGGCTGAGGACCAGGGGAGATTTAACTTTTTACTCCACACTCTTTTGTCCCTTTTGAAATTTTTTATTATGTGCATTTAACTACCTATTCAGACAAGATTTAAGAAAGCCAAATGCAAAAATTCAAAGAGCATCCTAAGCCACTTAAAGTAGGAAGGAATAGCCCCCTCTATCTCTGCAACCCCAAGGGCATCCCTGTCTTACATTCAGGAAGGCTGTAGAAGAATGACAGTCCTATTGTGTATCTTCTCCTCAGACTCTAAGTCTTGAGGGCAAGGACTCCTTCCTCACCATCCCATCCCCTGGGCACAGAGCAGGCCAGCATTCACAACACATAATAATGCAGGGAAGTGCTGTTATAGAGTTTCACTGCAAATGGCTGAATTGGGGGGGGAGGTGAGGGGGATGAGAATCTGAAAATTTAGGACGTAACATCACATTGTATGCCATTCATTACCTGAACATTTGTTGTATTATTACATTGACATATACAGTGATACTTTCAGTATTCTGTTAGAAAAATTTGATTGTTTAAAAAAAAAACACCTTGATATCATAAGGGTATGAATCAGTTACTCAGAAAAGTAGTTTTTGAGAAGCTGTTCAGTGAGATGTGTCACCTTATTAATTATTTCAAGGGTGAACTGAATTTCAGGGTCTATCTTAGACAGAAAAGAAGGATCAAGGTCAGAGCACCTATGGAGGACTAGGGCAGGCCTAAGGGAAGCATGGCAGCCAGCCACAGAAATGTAGCCACAGGAATCTGGACCATGGTGGAATCAGCAGAGTTTAAGCAAAAAGACCAAATCTCCCAATTATCTAGGATGTTTCAAGAAAGAAAAGAGACTACAACTCCGACAAATTTCATTCCAAAAGCAGTTAACTGTCCAAAGAGAACAAAATGGTGTCCTCTGATCTTGCCCATTTGGTGAAGTTTCCTACCAACTTCTGCATTTGCAGGACCACACTGTCACACCAAATTAACACCGAAAATTACTAATGGAGAATGTTCTCAAGATTCAGACAGATGAGTGACTTGAGACTAGATAGGACCAACTTGTGCATTCAGTGGCTCTGCTCAGAGCTGAAGCCAGAGCCTCCAGTGGGGGAAGCCTGAATCTCCATGAGGACCACAGAGCTATCTTCTGGGGGACTAAAGGGACAAAGGCTTCTACTGCCGAGGACAAGACTCTAAAAGAAGCTTCCAGGATAGTCTTCTCGTGGGCCCTTAGCTCCTGGCAAAAGAGGGTTATTTCTTGCCCAGTTTCTCCCATATGAATGAAAGGGTAGACAGAAGAGATTTAGAATGACAGAAAAGATGGCTCTTAAACACAAGCATCTGACAGAAAGTTTAAAGAAACCACACAAGTCTTCCTTTCCACTGACTGAGGCAGACAGTTCCTAGCAGGGAATAAGCACCAGATACAGGGTTACTAGTTAACTAGCTGAAATATATTTTAGATTTCCATGAAGTTTTATGTGTGTGTATGCACACAGGATATACTTATTCTATTTAAGCAGCTACAGTTCAGCAAGTTCCTTATATATTAAAAAGATACCAGTGAAATGGAACTCATACATTGCTGATGGGAATGTAAACTGGGATAACTCCTTAGCAGGGCAATTTGGCAATATTTAAATTACACATGCATATCTGACTCAATAATTCTACTTCGAAGTATTTAACGTAATATGTTTTGAATGTGAAAAATGATGCATGTAAGGGTTATTTAATGAAACATCATAATAGCGAAAGAATGGAAACAATCTAAATGTTCATAAATAAAAATGAAATAAATATACTATAGTACAACCATACAATGGATTACTACACAGCCTTAAAAAGGAATGAAATTCTTTATGTGCAGATATACTATGATTCCCAAAGTAACTAAGCAATGAACAGAAGAGCATGTTAATTAAAATCATGATAATGATGATACAAAGTGCAAAACAACATAGGAAGTAATCTTACCAAAAAATCAACATGAATGGACCAAGCTCAAGATCTAACTACCATTTTATAGGAAACATAGGGTAGAAAGGAACACCATGAGGATGCATTCAGCAAAATCCAGAGTGTGGGAAACTCCACAGGACAAAGACCCAGTTTCTTCACAAAAACAAACAAACAAACAAAAACCATCAAAGGAAACAAAAACTAAATTTAAAAAGGAGGAAGAACTCATAGGTTAAATGAGACTTAAAAGACTTACTAGCTTACTGTTAAGATGCCGTAAGATGGCAATATTCCCAAAATGATCTATAGATTCAGACAATTCCTACCAAAATCCCAGCTGCCTTTTTTGTAGAAAGTGACAAGTTGATCCCCAAATTCATACTGAAATGCAAAGGACCTCAAATAGTCAAAAAGATCTTGAAAAAGAACAAACTTGGAAGACTGACCCTTTCCAGTTTCAAAACTTACTATAAAGCTATAGTGATCAAAACTGTGTGGTAATGGCATAAGGATAGACATATAGATCAATGGAAGAGAAAAGAGAATCCAGAAATAAACCCACACATGCTGTTCAACTGATTTTCAACAAAAGTGTCATAACAATTCAGTGGGGAAAAGAACAGTCTTTTCAACAAATTTGAGTCAAAAAAATTAGTTCAAAATGGGTCAAAGACCAAAAAGTAAGAGCTAAAACTATAAAACTCTTAGAAAAAAATGTAAGTGTAAATCTTCTTGACCATTAATTAGGCAGTATGACACCTAAAGCTCAAGCAATCAAACAAACAAAAAAAATGGGTGTTATCAAAACTGAAAACTTTTGTGCTCCAGTGAACATCATCAAGAAAGTGAAAATACAACCCAGAGATACAATACTTGTAAATCACCTGACAAGTGTCCAGTATCCAGAACATACAAAGAACTCTTATAATGCAATAATAAACAGTCAAATAATCCAATTTTTAAAAAGGCTCAGGATTTGAATAATATTTCTCCAAAAAAGATAAACAAATGGCCAATAAGTACGTGATGCCAACATCATTAGTCATTAGAGAAACCCCAACCAGAACCATAATGAAGCATCACTTCACACCCAGAATGATGTACATTATGGGAAAGACAACAAGTATTGATAAGGATGTGAACCTTCATTTACTGCTGGTAAAATGTAATAACGGTGCAGCTGCTGTACAAAACAAGTTCCTTAAAAAGTTAAACACAGATTTATTATATGACTCAGCAATTCCATTCCTAGGTATATATCTAAACCCAAAGGAACTGAAAACAGTTGCTCACACAAAAACTTGAACGTGAATGTTCATAGCAGCATGGTTCATAATAGCTCAAAAGTGGAAACAACCTAAATGTTCGTGAGCTGATGAGTAAACAAAAATGTGGCAAATCATATGACAGAATATTACTCAGCGGTAAAAAGTACTGATGCATGCCACAACATGAATGAACTTTGAAAATACTGTGTTAAGTGAAACAAAGCCAGACACAAAAGGCCATATATTACATGATTTCCTTTATATAAAATGTTCAGAAAAGGCAAATCCATAGAGTCAGAAAGCAGACTGTGGTTGCCAGTGGCTGCAGAAAGGGGAAGAACGAAGAATAACTGCTAATGGGCATGGGGCTTCTTTTTGGGGTGATGAAAAATTCTGGAATTAGATAGTGGTGATAAATACACATTCTTCTGAACATATTAAAAATCACTGAGCTGAATCCCTTAAAAGGGTGAATTTTATGATATGTAAATTATCACCAATTTTTTTAAGCCATATAAGCCAAATAAAATGTCTAATCTTTGCTTGGATCCTGATTTTTAATTGTCAGGAAAAAAATTTATGAGAAAACTGAGGAAAAATGAATACTAATTTTGTATTTGATAGTATTTAGGAATTATTCTAATTATTCTAGGTGTGATAATGGTATTACAATTATGTTAAAAAAACATTTTTTAGGGATAAATACAGAGTAACTATGGAAGAAACAATCCGATGTCTAGAATTTGCTTCAAAATACAGGCAACATAAATGAAACAAGATTGGATGTATTAAAAGTTGTTGAAGCTACATTATGGGGTTCATTATACTATTATCTCAACACTTGAATATGTCTTAAGCTTTCTATAATAAAACACTTTCCAAAAAATAATATATTTGTAACTGCTTGTACATACACTGACTAGCTCTAGACATATATGTAAGAAATATATAAAACTGTTTCTCTCTGGGAAGGAGAATGGGATAGAAGAGGACATAGAGGTAGAAAGAAAGCTCTTCACTGTCTTTTTTTAAAGTAAATTCTAGAGCAAAAAGGTATCAGCAACTGCCCACCATTCCTGGAGTTCAGTAGATATGTTTTAAAATATCCTTTTTTTGAAAGAGAAATAAATGTAAGCCCTGTTTTACAGATGACCCTCTAAGTTTAACTTAACAGCCTCAATCCCAATGGGAGTTAGGAATGGAAGAACTGAAAACACTCGAATTTCTCATCCCTGATTCAATCCCCAGTAACACTCACCCTCACTTATAACTTTGTGCCACTTAATACAGTACCAGATTTGATCGTATAAAAGTAACTACCAAAGAAAGTGTACTCCTGGAAACTGCATTGAGCTTCTAAGCTCAATCCAATCCAGCTAACAGCAGGAGCCAGGCATTCTATCTCACTGGTAGCCAGCCAGGTGAAATCAAGAAACTTGACATTTAAGGGAGACAGAGAAACCCCTTTGTGAGCAGAGGTGATATGACCAGAACTTTGGCTTTGTAAGCACTCCTGGGAAAGCACAATTGTCATTTATCAGTTCCATTGGTTTCTAACATACTATTTTGCAGGGCAGCTGACACCCTGCTAGGTATAAGTCCTGCATGGTCTAAAATGGTTTGGTAGGTTAAGTTTAGGTAGGTTTGCGTAGAGATATGCACATGCCTCCACAGATAAAATGCATTTCAGCCTTTTACTACATTTCATGTGTATTGTAAGTAAAGAATGAAATGAAAGCTGCCACCCACCTTGATTCTTGTCATCTGGGTCAGGGTCCGATTTCAGTCTTTTCACACTGTTGCCACTCTCTGAGCTGTAAACAAAAAAACATGGTGATCTGAGCTATGTCCAATCTTGGGGATCAAAGCTTTGGGAATCAGAAGTTCCAATAACCACTTAATATGGGGCTTAGGCAGCCTCAAGGAGTTGGGATGATCTGAAATGAAAAGTTTTCATTTCAGGTTCTTAATCTCCTTCCAGTTACACTGTTGTTATAAAGATAATTTAAACCGTTGACCATTTCAAGGAGGTGAAGCATTATCTCTTCAAGCATCACCTAAACATCAGATTCTTTCTTGTCATCATTCATCTTGGTTAGAACCACAGATGGATTTCAAGAATATCTGGACATGTTTATAAATGACAAACATTTAGTAGTTATTAGAGATTGAAGAAAATACCTTCAGTGACATGCTAAAGATTCTGAAAGTCACCCAGAAGACCGTCACTAAAAACACATACTTCTGGGAGAGGGTATAGCTCAAGTGATAGAGGGCATGCTTAGCATACACACGGTCCTCGGTTCAATCCCCAGTACCTCTTCTAAAAATAAATAAATAAATAAGTAAGCCTAATTACTTCCCCGACCAAAAACAAACAAACAAACAAACAACAACAGCAAAAAAGAACCATGCGGCTTGGAGAAGGTATAATGCTCCCCAGCTCAACCATCACTACTAATGTAAGTAAGGTTTGTAAAATTCTTAGCCAATAAACAAGTTAGGGTAGTCAAAAAAAAAAAAAAGCATGTACTTCAAAGAGGAAGGAAATGACCCCAGATGGAAGGGACGGTGAGCAAAGAATCTGGCAAATACAAATCTAAACAAATATTGTCTATACAAAAAAACATCTACTTCGCAGCGTCAAATATGACCATACTGAAGTACTGAACATTAGTAGCATGTGAAGTAGGAAGAAGGTGACTGTAGCTAAAAGTTCTAGAGTCCATGGATAATTTTGTAGGGAGGTAAGATAGTAATTTACTCTAGGCTTTGCTAAGTATTCCTGATAAAGTGCAAGGTTAGCCACCAAAAGAACAGAAGAAGAATACATAAATCCAAACTAGTAGAATGGAAAAAAAAAAAGAACAAAAGATTTTAAAACCATAATCAATTTTTATAAAAAAGATACAAGGAAAAATACTTTTAAATACAAAGCCAAATAACATTATGATAGTAGAAACTACATTAAAAAATTCTAATAAATTCAATCTATAAAGAGATTAACAGACTAAATTTTAAATCAGCTATTTATGAGACACACCTGAAAACTTAACAAAAGCAAAATAAACAACTTAAGACCCAGAAAGATTGGAAGCAAAGGAATGGAGAAAGAATTACCGCAGCAAATACTAACCCAAAGAAGGCTAGGGTACCTATATTAATATTAAGAAGATAGACTTTAAGATCAAAAGTGTTACACGGGATAAAGGAGGTTAGTTTACAATGAAACAAAGTTTAATTCACTATGAAGAAATAACAGTTTTGAACACGTATGCTTCTAATTAAAGAGCTTAAAAGTATACTATGTTCAACAGAACTCTGAAGAAAATCAAGAAATCATTACTACAGTGGGAGATTTCAAAATTCTCCCCTCAAGTACTAACAGAACAAGTAGACAAATCTGTAAAGACCCAAGATTTGAACCATATAATTAACAAGTTCGTTCTGTTGTACCTACACAGAACCCAAAACAAACAATTACAAAACAGAGTCTCCTGAAGCTCACTTGGAGCATTCTCAAAAATTAACCTCAGGAATAGGTCATAAAGCAAGTCTAAAGCAATTTCAAAAGAACCAGTATATACAAACCACAACGCAATTAGGGTAGAAATCAATAACAAAAACTAATATATTATATTTCACAGACTCTAAGACACCACTGACTGTAAGGTATTAACATGTGGCAGAAAAAAGTTCATCTTAGAACAAATGAAAATGTTTAAGTTAACTAAATATGTTTGGAAGTTTGTAAAAATGCTTATAATTCATGAATCAAGGAAGAAATCAGAATAGATATTTAAAAATTTAGTTGGGAATATATGTATGTATATGCATGACTGGGACATTGTGCTGTATACCAGAGATTGACACATTGTAATTGACTGTATTTCAATTAGAAAAAAAAATAACTTAGTTGGAAATATAAAATTGTATACAATGAAAGCTGAAGAAAAACTATAGCTTTAGATGCCTACAACTAAAAAGAAGGGCTGAAAATTAATTAGCTTGGTATCTGACAGTTACTTATAACAAAAATAATAAAAGTATAATATTGAAGAAAGTAAAGAATATTCTAAGGAAAGGAGGTAGGAGATATTAAAGAGCAAAAATTAATGAAATAGAAAAAAACAGGGAAAAGTAAATCCAAAAGATCTTTGAAAAGACTAATAAAACAGACACTACCCTCTCATGAAAACAGTCAAGATAAGAACAAAAGCACAATTCATCAGTATTTGGGACATAAAGGGGACAATTACAGATATAACAGCAATCAGAAAAATAAGGAATACTAACAATTTAGCTCATGTATTTGAGAAAAAACCAAAATGGACAAATTCCCAGAAAATATGATAAAACTGACTCAGCCCTGTCTTCTCTGCAGCTCTGGGAGCAGATCTCCTGCCACAGCCCCTCATTCCCTGAAAATGTACCCTTTTGCCAAGTTTGTCTCCACCCACTCCTTGATCAGGAGAACCTCTCCACTACTGAGCTGACTGATCACTGTCTAAAGTGATGCTGAAACGACCAGACGGAGACACTGACAGATGAGAGCCACAGCAGCTTGGCAGCCCCATGTCCCAATCACCTCACTTATTCCTAGCTGCAGCTTCTAAGCGAGTGCCTTCTCACAGGACACTGACAGAGCAGCCAAGTTCATTGGAGCTGGGGCTGCCATAGCAGGGGTGGCTGCCTCTGGGACTGGACCTGGAGGTGTGTTTGGGATTCTCATCATTGGTTATGCCAGGAACCCTTCTCTGAAGCAACAGCTCTTTTCCTGTGCTGTTCTGGGCTTTGACCTCTTGGAGACCATGAGGCTCTTTTGATGGATGGTGGCCTTTCTCATCCTCTTCGCCTCGTGAAGGAGCGATCTCCACCTCCTATAGTTCTTTCTCCTATGTCTTGTCTGAACTGTATGTTCCTTTTCGTGTACTTCACCAGGCAGCCTGGGGAAAGTGGTTGGCTCAGGGTTTTACAGACGGACACAAAAAAATACTGTATTAGTAAGAAAAAAAATGACTCAAAAAAGACATGGAAAAATATAAAAAGTCCTATAATCACAAATTTAAAAAAAAGAGGGCCCAAAGTGATTTCATAGAGTTCTACCAAACTTTCACAAAAGAACACTACCAGCTTATAGAAACTCCTCCAGAGAACAGAAAAAGAAGGAATACTCCCTAAATGAATCTAGGTTTAATCCTCATATCAAAATCAGATAAAATGAGGGAAAAAATATATGCCAGTCTCACTCATGATTGTAGATGCAACAATCTATACAAAATACTAGCAAAACAAATCCAGCAATTAAAAAAAAAGAAAATACATCACTACAAGCTGGGTTTATCACAGGAATGCAACATTAGAAAAAAAAAAAACTTTCTTTTTTTTTTTTTTACTGTAACAGAGTTAAAAATAAAAGTTTATTTTATCAATTTAAAAGCACAAAAAAACTGACAAAATTTAACAACTCAAGGCTACAAAAGAATCTCTTACCAAACTAGGAACAGAACTTCCTTAACCTGCTAAAGGATATCTGAAAAGAAAAAAACAACAAACACTATTCTTAGTGGTGAAAAGTTATAAAAATTCTATTTAACACTAGAGATAAAACAAAGATATGCACAGTAATTGTTTCTTTCTAACATTTTACTGGCGGTCCCAGCCAGCGCAATAAGAAAAAGGAATTAAAAGGTGTAAGGAAGAGAATAAAACTGTCATTATTCACAGATGGTGACTCTCTACATAGAAATTACAAAAGAACCCACTGATAAATTATTAAAGTTAATAAGAAGAGTTATTATTAAAGTTAATAAGAGTTGGGTGACTGGATATAAATATTCCAAAATCAACTGCACTTTTATATATCAGCAACAACAACAAAAATAATACCCAGGACTAAATCTAACAAAAGACATGTACAACCTTTTTGAAAAAAAAAAAAAACTATTAAGAATTTACTAAATGTCATTAAAGGAAACAAATAAATGTAGATATATGCCATGGATAGAGAAAGAGTCAAATCCATAAAGATCTGTTCTTTCCATAAATTTATCAAGCAATTTAGTAACATTCCAATAAAAATCCCAATAGGGATTGTTAAAGAACTTAAACTAAATCTAAAATTTATATGGAAGAATGAAGTGGCCAAGAATAGATAGGACATCCCTGAGAAGAAGGTAAGGGTACTTGTCGTACCAGATATCAAGATCTGTTATAAAGCTACAATAATTACAGTGTGATACTGGTCCAACAGATCCTAGGAACAGAAAAACAGAATCCCCAGACAAACTCATGTATGTATGGAAACTTGTTTTAAGACAGAGGTGACACTGAAGGTCTTTGAGGTAAGGCAGAAGTAGTCAGTAAATGTTGCTAGAAAATTGGCTTTTCATTTGAAGAAAAGAATTGAATTGTGATCCCTACCTTCACAAAAATCAATTCCAGATAGATTAAAGACTAACATGTGAAAGACAAAATTCTAAAACCTTTACAAGAAAAACTGTATTACAACCTTGGGGTAGAAGGAATTTCTTGAATATAAAAGGATCTAATATAACAAGCAAATATTGATATATCTGACCACATTAAAATTGACCACCTTCAAAAGGTACAAACTTCCAATTATAAAATAAATGTTGTGGGAATGTAACATACAACATGGTGACTATAGTTAATAATACCATATTGTATATTTGAAAGTTGCCAAAAGAGTAGATCTTAGAAGTTCTCATCACAAGGAAAAAAATATGTCATCATGTGTGGTGATGAATGTTAACTAGACTTACTGTGGTGATCAATCATTTCATTTTATATATATATATATCAAGTCATTTTGCACACTTGAAACTAATATATGTTACATGTCAATTATATCTCAATTTTAAAAATTGACCACCTTAAAATTAAATATTAAAATTAATAAAAGTAAAAAGATAAGCTATAAATTGGGGGAAAATAATATGAGGACTATGTTTAAAAAAAAAAACAAAACCTATAGATCAGTAAGAAAAATACAAATAACCTTGTAGAAAAATGGCAATATGAATGAACAAACCTTTTTCACACAATAGGACACATGAACGGCAAATCAACATATGAAATATGTCAACTACATTTGTTAACAGGGAAATGCAAGTTAAGATTATAAGGAGATGCTGTTTTATAAATCACTGTATCACTGTATCTGTGCTATCCAGTAGGGCAGCAACTAGCATTCAACACTTAAAATTTGACTAGTGTGGCTAGGGAATTGGATTTTAAATTTCACTTAGTTTTAATTCATTTAAATTTAGATAGCCACAGGTGGCCAGGGGCTATCATACTGGACGCACAGCTCTAGAGAAACATATGCACATACGTAACATAGCATGTCCTTGACGTATCAGCACCACTTGCCATAATCCAAACATTCATTCACAGGAGATGAACAATTTTGGTATCTCAAATAATGCACTGTTATACAGCAGAACTCACTTTCAGAATGAATTACAGCTGTATATGCACATACACACACAATATTGTTTCAATCATAGAAATAATTTGAGGGAAAAATCAGTCACAGAAGATCATATATATAATGAAATTGTTTTTATAAAGTTTAAAAACAAGCAAGCTATAATATAATACTTATATAGGCAACCAAAAAACCCCAAAACTATTAAAGTAAAGAAAGGCAAAAGAATTTGATTTGGAAAAGTAGTGTGAGGATGGCAAGGCAGGGGGACGATGGGGAGGAGCAAGAGGCAGACTCAATATTGTTGACAACGCTCTAAGTCTTAAGTTGGGTGATGGGTTCACAGGTGCTTGTTTTATTATTATGCTTCACAACACACACACACACCAGGCATCAGACGTTCACCAAGCATCAGAATCATCCATGGAACTCTAAAAAATAGACTCCCGGATCTCCTTCTAAACTTACTGAGCCAGAATTCATGTGAGGCAAGCCATAGAATTAACAAACCCCCAAGTGATTCTAATAAACTCAAGGCTGAGTGGATTAGGAAGTCCTGCCTCAGAAGACGAATTTATTACCTTGCTGCACAACACAACAATAAAGGATGTCTAATAAAGGTGATCTAAGGATTAAGAGAGATACTTATAACACCCATTTTGCTAGCAGCAAGACACTGCTGAGCAGTAGCTAATTGCCCATCTAGAGAGACCTTTCTTGGTATAGTCCAGTAAAACTAACCCAGTCCAAATCCTGAAAGACACTGAGCCAGGCAAGAACACTTTTATAAAAACTTGAAAGGAATAATTCATGGCTTGGATAACTGGCCCTTTTCAGGCCACTGATACTCCTCCCCTTTGCTGCTATACCATGATGACATGTTTACATGTCAACAATGTTCCTAGGAAGATCAGCAGAAGGATGGTATGCCAAGCCACAAAACTGCATCAATGCACTCCCTTCAAAACATGTGGCTGGTTGCCCTATACCATATTGATTTTCCTAATAGACTGCACTTAAGCTTAACATCATTTTGCCCCTGGGTTGGTCAAATTGAAATGACCAGATTTAATCATTTTGGTGCCATTTCAAGATTTAGAAACGGAGGAGCAAGCATAACAATTTATCAAGATCTCTAGGCAGGGCTGCCACCCCACATCTATCAAGCAGAACACCAAGCCAGGTGTGGAACCCAGTCACAGTTGCCATATTCTTACAGGCCACAGAGTCTTTGCAGCAGCTCTTCCCCCTGCCTGGGATGCCTGTCAAAGCCCTAGCCAACCTGTCCTAACTAATCAACCTCTCCCTTCTAATGCCTTCCCTGACTTCCCCAAAATGAGAGCACATATCTGCTCCAGGAAGTTATGTGTCTCCTCCTCCCTACTCTCATTACACCCTATACAAATCCTTTCATAGAACGTACCACCTTGTTTGCCTGGAAACACAGATGCTCAAATACTGAACTTCATCTCCCCTATTACCTTGTGACCTTGGACAAAGGTTTTCAACCTCTGAGATTCTCAGCCTCTTCCTCTGATTATAATAATTTGTACTTCATAGACTTGTTGAGAAGAGTAAGAGATGCATGAAAAGCACTTAACAACGCCTGGAACATGGCAGGCATCCAATGAAGAGTAGCTATTATACGAATGAACAATCAGAGAGACAAAGGTCAGAGGCTATAGAAGACACCAAATCTGGTAGAGGAGAGAGAGAGCTTAGGCTATCAATGGAACTTCACCAGGACTTACGCTTGGGTAACCTTTTGCTCTGATACCATTACTCTGGCATTTCAGAGCACACAGAGGGAGATTTAAGTGGTGTGAATGTGGGCTGACCTCTTATGCTTCACAGCTCCTGCCAACAGCTTTGCCTGGGAGAACTTGTTCTTGGTTTCTATGGGCTTCACAGTCACTTTCTTCTCCAATTCTTTCTTGTTTTCTGGAGAAATTCCAACCTTGTTGAGATTACTGTGAGTTACAGGTTAAGGGTCAAACTAAGCAAAAAGAAGCAAGCAGGACAATGGTAAATGCAGAGACGGAAGGCAGATAGAACCCACTAGCACTTCAGCTCTGCCATGTAATGTTCAGCCTACTCATTAAAAAAATGCCCCCCCTTCTTTACTCTTCCAGTCAAATACAGCTGATTTCAAAAGAAATGAAGTTGAACAGGAGGAAGATGGCAAATCAAGCTCAAAAATAATACAGAGAAGCAAACCGTTCTCTCTGATTTTCAATGAAAATCTGAGCATGACCAGAAAACCTATTACCAAAGACATGGCCAATATCATCCTTGCTGCGGAAGACAAAGGTCTTGAAGAATGCAACAGAAAAAAATGTGGCTTCCCTGAAAACATAAAAAATTTTTGCTTTTTTCCTTCTCTAGGGGTAAAATCAAATTCTGCAGAATGTCCTATGACTATCAATGGCATTCAGTGTTAGCACGACTAACTCCTACTCTGCTGGTGCAGGACATCAGAATCATTTTAAGGCTCATTAAAAAAGTAGTCCCTCCCCTGTTCCAAACCTACTGAATGAGGACCTCCAGAAGCCCAGAAACCTGTTTTAAACACTATCTCAAGGTGATTTTAATGAGAAACTCCTGTGAATATATTGTACAATACAAGGACCAAAAAGTTGTTTTAAAAGCATAATATAACCAGTTCACTTGTAACACACTTTTTCCATGCTTGATGTCAATCTCTGGCTCTCAAGTTTTGTCACTTTCTTTTGTTCTCTCCATCAACCCCCACCCCTCCTTCCCTTTTATCATTTCTCACAACCTATTAGTCAATAGGAACTGGAACATGGTGCAATTCCTTACTTAAGATGCAGTCAATCTCTGGCTCTCAAGTTTTGTCACTTTCTTTTGTTCTCTCCATCAACCCCCACCCCTCCTTCCCTTTTATCATTTCTCACAACCTATTAGTCAATAGGAACTGGAACATGGTGCAATTCCTTACTTAAGATGCAGTAGTGCCTTACTGGAACAACAGTGACATCTAGTGCCCAAGACAGCTAAGAAGTACCTATGAGCCCAAAGGGGTCGGGGTGGGGGTGTGTGGTCTAGGCCGTTTATTTATGTATCTTTGAACAATGGAGAAACTGGGTTTACCAGAAATTAGGAAATTCTAATTCTGATCACTCTTCAGGTACTAACTTGATTCTTATGGGCATCAGTTATTTTGAACATTTTCAATAGTCAATGGGGATTATGCATAATGCTCAGTATTATTCCAAGTTTCATCAACTGAATGTTTTTAAGGTCATCATGGAAACTGATAATATGTTAATCCTAAACATTCATTTTTTTTTTTAGAATAAAAATTAAAGAAACAAATTTCATCTTTCTAGTACGGAATACCAAAAACCAAGAGCATGCTGAGATTTTTACTTGCAACTCCATCATTAAAGGATAAACTCTCAAAGAAAATTCTCATTATTAAACACTGAAAAGAAACAAAAATGGAAAAAACTGATATAAGAAACCACAAAACCACACATTTATAATGTCAAGACAAAGACAAAAACCAGCACTTAACTTTTTATTCTTCTGAAGTGAAGAAAAGCCCTCAACCTTTTCTTTTTGTGGGGGCAGGAGAGGTGATAATACTATTATTTTTGATCCACATCCAAAGCATAAGCAATTTTTCCCCTTAAGTCCCTCTCACCCTAAAAAGCTTTAAATACAGAAACACATCTCAAAAATCTCAAGGAGTGCATGAGATGAGGCATTTTAAAAAATCACATAGTTTTTAAAAACACTTAATACTACTAAATACTGCTTCAGCCTAACGCAAACAAGAGTTCTGTTGTTTACACTGGCACAAATCACAGCTTATTTGTATTCACAAGTATCACATTATAAAATGCATCATATTATAACAAGAACCAGATCCTGATTTAGAGCTTCAATAAACAAATGTCTAATCCTTCAATTCCTATCTCAGCATGTCTCTGGCTGTATGCATGCTCGGGATTAGTGCATTATGCATCAGTATACATTGCTTCAGATCTTCTAGACAGTCAGAACTTTCCAAGTTTCCAATAAAAGCCAATACCCCTGGCTTCAATGTTGTGCTGTAATGTTATCAAGACAGAAACGTTTCTTTTGCCTCACTACTGCCCCATTCATTCTTCCCTTTGAACTGAAAACCGACAGGCCTCTCACACTCGTACCACAGCAACAATACTCTCTAGAATGCCGCTTTGGGAGATTGCTCTCTGTCTTATTTGCTTGTCTGCCAAATTAAGCACATAAAGTCAAGACATAATTCAAGTGAGTGTAATTAATGTATTTTTCCTTAGAGGAAAAAGTCTGTTTTTTTTTTTTCCTAATGTGAGTCCAGTTTCTGCCCATTTAGGGTTGTGTCTGCACCAGTGTCACTATCACTGTCCTGCTACCTGAAACAATGCAATACATATATATGCCCATCTCTGCAAATAACAATGAACAGTATTACCCTGGGGTCACCATGGAAGAGAGTAGGGGAGAGAAGCTTCAAAGAATCAACCTCAATTCTACAGCTGGGACTGAGGTGTGACTTTCTATCACTATCTTAATGTTAGAACTGGGACTGGAAGCCAGGTCTTTTGCTACCAGAGCAGGTTTTGTGGCACTACACTGCCACCTTACTTCAATCACCATCAGTCACCTTAATTTAAATCAAATCTCTGAGAATCTGTCCACATTTTCTCCCATATAATCCTTTCATGGAACCTACTGAGCACTCTCTACAAAAAATACCAACAAGCACACGCATGCAGTCGTATTATCAATCTTAGAGGTAAAGCCTGCTCAGTCACACTAGTGAGGTTATTCAACACATAAGCCTGAAATACTCAAATAAGCTTTCTCATAGGAGGAAAAAGCTAAGGTGGCCTTTTTAACCTCTACCATGAGTCATTCATTAATTTATTCACATATATACTGAGAACCTATTATATACCAAGCATTGAGGAAATCAATGGTGACCAATTCCTTGTTCTCATGGAGCTTACTTCATATTCCAGCAGTAAAGAGGCAAACAAACCACTAAGCAAATAAATTAAGATTTTCAGGTAGTGTTACAGACTATTTAAAAAATGACATTACACTCAGTGATGGAGGTGAGTGAAATTTTAGATGGGGTGCTTAGGGAAGGTCTCTATGAGGAAGGGGGCTGAGACCCAAATATCATGAAAAGCCAGCCTTGTAAAATCTGAGGGCAGAGCATTCCAGACTGAGGAAACAGCAAATACAAAGGCCATGAGATGGAATCACAAAGCTTAGTATGAGAGGAACTTAAAGAAGGCCAGAAGGCTGGAGTACATTAAACACAAGGAAGAGTAGTTCAAGATGTAACAGGGAGGTAGGTCGGCCTAAATCATGCAGTCTTGTAGGGCCTGGTCAAGAATGTAGACTTAAGTTAAATGCAACAGGAAGCTACAAGTATTTCAAACAGGAAAATGATATGATCCCATGCATGTTTTCAAAAGTTCCCCTTGACTAATGTCTAGAGTATGGATCGTGGGGGAGGAGAGCAGAGCAGAGACAATTAGATGGTCATAGTAGTCCAGAGAAGCATCTATGACTACTGCAGTGGCATTAGAGATAGCAAGAATTTTAAGATTTGGATTACATTTTGGAGGTAGTTTTTGGCCCAGGCACCGGGAGATATAGGAGTACCATTACTGAGATTGGGAAGACCAGAAAAAAAGAGATTGGCAGGGCAGGGCAATGTGATGAGAGTGGGAATTGTGAAGCATGGAACTGAGAATTTTTATTCATCCAAGTTATACCTGGGATGCCTAGTAAGACATTCAAGTGGAGGGGAGAGGTTATAGCTCAGTGGTAAAGTGCATGCTTAGCATGCACGAGGCACTGGGTTCTATCCCCAGTACCTCCTTTAAAAAAAAAAAAAAGACACTCAAGTGGATGCCAAAAAGGCAATAATGAATCAAAGCAAAGTCATCCTGGATGCTTTCTCTACCCCTCTAAGGGGACAGACCAGGTTGTATCTGTAAAAGATGGTTTTACTAAGGATACAGGAGAGTTGCCAAACATTTCCCTTTAAAACTTAAAAGCCAATTTCTCCCTGATTGAGGTTTATTGAATCGCCCACCTGTTTCAGAGTCTAATCCCACAAGGCAAGAATACCCTGGTACAATTAGGATTTAGGCCTTTAGTTAATCCTAAAGGATCTGGACTTTTGATTGAACAGACTCTAGCATGCAACATAACTCTATATATCATTGCCAGTTATTCAGAGTCACAGGAATATTAGTGTTGAAAGGGAACTTAGAGATCACCGAGTCGAAGACTTTCATTCTACTTATGAAAAAACCAAAACTCCGAGATGTTGAGAAAACTGACACTTTTTTGATTCCTCTCAAAGTACAAAGGATATTCTGTATTCCTTCAGTTCTTTCAGTTCTTCTTCTCTTCGCTGCTTTTCTATTAGTTCCTGCTGCCGAGAAACCTCATCAAGGAAGTTGGTCTCATCTTCATCTAAGCCTCTTACCATGTTTTCTGAGGAAATAATTAACAAGAAACACTTAGCAGGCTAAAGAGAAAATATAGTCAAATAAGATTTTGCCTTTTCTTTCTTTTTTTTTTTTTTTTAATAAACAGCAGATCCTTCAGGGGATTAGAAGAAAGAATTTGTAAACACCATGGCTTCTGGATAGATAACGTGGCATAAAATCAAGGCATCTCCCTTATTACTAGACATCAGCATAGAATTAAAATGGGTATCTTGAGTTTTAAACAAAAACGTCCAACATGGTCTAGATGGTAGAAAGTTGTCTCTTTTCCCAAAATGAGCATCTAGAGACTAGATAATCAAGACAACTTCATGGCTGGTTATAAAAAGTGTTGTACAAGCCAAAAGTGCACCAGAAAGGCCCTGAAGAGTCCCTTGGACGCTGTTTTCTGACGCTTACTGAATTTGAACTGTTCCTCATACTCCTGCTGCTTCCTGTCTTTCTGTTCCTGTAGCCTTTCATACAGAGACCGAGGGTCATAAACCTCCTCTGGGCATTCTGAAAGAAAAAGAGAGAGAGAAAAGTGGGGAGAGAGAAAGGGAGTGGGGGAAAAATACATACTTTAGAATCCTTTCATATTATTTTGGAATCACAAAGGATTTTAAAGATAAAGTCAAGTCTCTGCATGATCTGAGGGCAAAGATAACACGAAAATAGTACAAAGTCCACAGCTCCCTTTTAGACCTCAGAGAGAGGCCAGCAGTTCTCAACACCAACCATCAATGTCAATAGGGCCCATGGCCTGAGACAGTTAACTGGATGAGGGATCTGCCCAAACCCAGCATGGTAGCAGCAGCATTCTCAGCTATTCAGATCCTGGATCCACCTGTAGAGATGGAACAGACTAGCAGAATCTCCTGCAACATAGTGTGGTAGAGTGGAAGGGCAAGGAGGGAGGATCCTGGTTCTGTTCCCAGCTATGGAAGCCTCACATAGGTCCCTTCACCCCCACAAGCCTCAGTTCTTCTACTATGAAGTGAAGACATTAATACCCACTTTGCAGGGTAGTGAGTATTACAGATCACTATGTTGAAGGCCAAACTATAAGCCTATATACCTTCGGGATCTTCAGGTTTCCTAACTTTCTCCCATTCTTCTTGCCTCCTTTTGCGCCGTTCATCTAGCTCTGCCTCAGACACAAACCTCTTTTTGATGACAAGGTTACCATCATCCCCTCCATCCATAATGGATCAATCTACAAAAAACAGACAAAACTTTTCAAGCGAGAATTGTAATTAAAATTCTAAAAAGAAAGAAGAAGATTCAGCTCTGTCTCCCCCAGCAACAGACTACTCAAAACTCCCTTCAACCTTGAATTGAAGAAATCCTCTAGTAGTTTTAATTCATGGGTCATTGAGGAAAGCACAGGATTTCGTTTTCCTAATGTATCAGGTAGTTTTATTAACATCGATTTTATCTACAAAGTCAGTGAGAGGACCTGGAATAATTCTCATGACATGCCATTCCACAGAAAAATCTTACATTCCAGATTTTTCTCTGTCCCTCTCATTTAGAAAAATTGGCCTCCTGGGCACCCTACCTTTCCCCCAGTTCTCATCCTCCTTTATATCTGGAACATTTGACACTGTTCCTTCTTGAAATTGCTGTTTCAGGGACATTACACTACCCCAATTCACCAGTTCCTATTTCCAAGTAGATTCAGAAAAGAGAAACTCTGGTATTCAAGGAGCCTCAGAGATGAGTCTGCTCTGTTCAGCAGTGAAGTGATATGCCTAGAGGCACACAAACCACAAAATGGAGAAAGTGGGACTAGAAGAAGCCAGATCTCCCCACTTCAGGTCCCATGTATGTACTCTGCACTCTACTAAACCGACTCCTTCATCTATTCCTGGTCTTCCTCCCTGTAAACTCCACAAGTGTGCCACTTATGATTCCATTCTCAATTCTCTTTTCTCATTCCCACACTGACCTCAGCCACTTTACATACACCTTGATGCAGAAGATTCCCAAATCCCAAATCTGTACACTTCTACCTGAACCTCCCTTCAGAAGGGAGGGGAGAAGGAAATAAAGACAGAGGAGTGATTATTATTCCTTTTAAACTAAATCTTTCTGCTTTTCTTTGCTTTGAAGAACTGTGGAATTAACTCTACTCAGACATGCTATGTATTATTCACAGAGTTACACCCTAACAAGAAAGCACATATTCTGCACTACCAGCACATCAGCTCAATGTCCAATCCAGGATGACCCCTAGTAACAAAAAATAGGAGTCTCTGCTGCTAACACAAAAACAAAGCAGCCACCATTTACTGAGCTCCTACCATGTACTAAATACTTTTAATGAACAGTATCTCATTTACACTCATTGTTGACACTAAATTCTATCTCTTTATAGATGAAGAAGTAGAAGCCCAGAGAAGTTGTCACTTGTCTAAGGTATTAAAGGTGGTGAATAGTGGAACCGAGAATTAAATCCAGGCTTGACAGCAAAAATTCATACTCTTACCCACTTTACCAAAACCCACCCCAGAAACCAGGGCTCCTGTTTAAAAAGGACTTGTCAATTTCAGCTTTCTTTCTATATCTGTTTCCAGTGCTAACAAGGGTATTCATGAAACATTTTTCTCTAGTAAAGATGAAAATTGATGCTGAGAAAATAAATCCAAACATGCAGAACAAGAGAACAGTCTCAGCCTAAATCCTAGTGTTGCTGAAGTTTAGTTCAATGTAACAACAGTTAAGAGAGGATTTTTAAATTTACCAGAAAGAAAACCAAATCAACTGAAGAAGCTGTTGCTCCCACCCAAAGCCCACAACCAGGACACTTCTGATTTAGCATTACTCGATGTCTCCAGCCAGAGGCCTATTACACAAACAGAACTGTTCTGTTTCTCTGTAACCATGCCAAAAATTCCTCAAGTTCTGCAGAAGGAACCATAATGGAACAAGAGCCAACATTTTCTTAAATATCTCTGGCAGAGAAAATGTCAACTACATAGAACTCTAATAGAATGGAGAGACATACTGGACTCCCAACGTCCCCTTTCTTGGCTGTAGTTCTCCT
Organism: Camelus ferus; assembly: GCF_009834535.1. Lineage (NCBI taxonomy): Eukaryota > Metazoa > Chordata > Mammalia > Artiodactyla > Camelidae > Camelus > Camelus ferus. The sequence goes on from NC_045704.1 coordinate 36,187,289, forward strand.
TTCTCACCCTGTTTTGGCTCTCTAGCTTCTTGCCCTCATCCTTATTTCCTGGTAAATAATTCAGAATGCGACAAGTCCTTATAACCCACCTAATACAATTCTCCATCTGGTAACGGAACCCACCATCCATATCCAGGAGATTTTCATCCAATCCATACTTTAAAACTTCAAGATGGACCACTGCACTCCCTCCCAGGCAGCTGACTCTCTAAACAGATCTGACTGGTAGAACAGTTATTCCTTAAACTGAACTGAAATTTATCTCCCTATAAATTCCACACACAGGTTCAATCCACTGGGACTACACAAAAGAGCCAAATCCCTTTTTCAACGTGACAATGCTTTAGTTGTCTGAAGGCAACTCCCACGTTCCTCCTAATTTGTGTTTTTCTGGGTCAAACATTTCTAGCTCCCTTAATCTTATAAAATGGAGGAAAAAATCTTCCAAAGCAGTGAACTTATCAAACTGCGTATTATTTAAACCTGGGAAATAAATATTAGGATATGGCAGTGCCACCAGTATGCCATTAAATGCATCTCTTCACTCTCGTTACACATTTTTAAAAATGAAAATATAATATTAATACTGAAAGAACTCTCCTAATAGGCCAAAATTAAAACCTAGAGTCTTACATGCTTCCATCTAAATAAAAATTCAGAGATGCTTAAGATTTATTCTTACAACTCAAAATTAAGAGTGTAAAATCATTTATTTACTTTTCAAAGCCTGTTGAGTTTTTGGGAAAAGAACTTACTTTCATTTAACTTTAATAAAGATCCCTGAAACGCAAGGGACAAAGCCTTTAGGATACATGTAAACAAGGGTTTGAATCTGAAACAGGAACTCTAGAGAAATAAGAATCTTCCCAACATTTATCAACCACTTTTGGGAAGAGACAAATTTATGGGATTCTAAGACACTCTTACTCTCTTTTTCACCGGTCTTTTTCTCATAAGTGTTAGAATTCAGCTTCTCCCCAAAGAGTTTAGTTGTGCTATTCTCCATCTTTCATGCATAAGGACAAAATCAAGAATCACAGTTGGTTAGTAAAAATGAAAACAAGGGAGAAGCACATTTAAAAAAAAGAAATTTAAAGACAATGGCTTTGGAGTTTGACAGAGAAACTCTATTTCCTTCAATGGGTTGGTTCCCTGAAAACACAGTTACACACTCAAAACTAGTGAACACTTATAAAAGTGTACTCTTCAAAAATAATATAATCTTGATATTCCCTCATTCCCAAAACAAAACAAAGTAGATGGCCACACCTAATTATAAAAAATTTCTGTGAACTTAAAAAAGGACAAGATAAACCAGAGACTGCTTTACCCATCTCTTTCTTCAATGTGCACATCTTCTGCAGGGTCCTCATTCTCTGGCACTTCAACACTTGTTGCCTTCAATGCCACCAGTGGCCCTCTGGCTAATTAATTTGGCCATCTTTCTACGTTATGAGAGGCCAAAGATAAGGACAGAAAATGTTCATGAACAAGTGATCATACTCCTGAGTATTCTGGGTAATATTCAGAATATTCCTTCTCCAGGAATATTCAGGTCTTTCAGGAGCCAAAACTTCACTATCCATAAATACTGCCAACAATTCCTGGAACTCCATAAAATAATACTTCTGGGAAAATACCAGAGAAAAAAATCTTACAAGTGTTAAATGCTAATAAAGCTAATGACTTTTATCAATATTTTTATTTTTAATAAATCCCATCAGTTAACTGGCCTGCTATTAAAACACAACTCAAAGTCTATTAAAATTCGATGAAGTTTAGTCTATACAATAGTTTTCTCAGCCAGAATAAATGTGGCAATTCTCATTACTAAAAATTGAACTTAGCATGTATCTTTGAAGTAGTAATTTTTACATTTCATTTCTTTAGGGAAACGAACTACAGACATTGGGTGTAAACCTTTTAATCTAGAAATCTTGTTTTTCTGAAAAACCGTATGTACAATTATATGAGTAATTAAAAAACTGTCGTGGTCAAATTTTTTTTTTAAATAATAAATAAATAAATACTACCAAGAAGTCAGCTTAACTTCAAACCCCTTTCACTACAATCTAATCTAATTCAACCGATATATAACGAATTCTTCTGTAGCAGTCTCCCTACGAGAGAGCACAGGTAACGAGACTCTGAAATTAAGAGACCTTGGTTCGGCTACTGATATGTTATATGATTCTGGGCAAGTCAGTTAACTCCTCTGAGCCTTAGTTTTTCCTAAACCAGAGGCTGCACTTGCTAATGAGGATTAAAATAGTACTGTACAACATTAAGCTTTTGTGAGAAACAAGATAATTCAGGTAAAGCACTCAGCACTATGTTTGGCACCTGCTTAAAAATGCTCTGAAAGGTCTGCCATTACTACAAAGCACTACACTAAGGTCTAGTTATAGAAGTGAGAGAAATGCTGTCTTCACTCAAGGAATGGAGAAATAATGATGTGACATAAGTTACAACCATGACATTTGAAGTGGGAAGGAGACCACATCAAACTGAGAAAAACTTACACACACATATATATATGGTAATTCTGTATTTCCCCTTTTACTGCTTTACGTATTAGTAATTCGATCTTAAAAAACTCAGCATGATGCTGAATGCTGAACTGTGTCTAGCACTGGGCCAAATTCTATGGGAAGCATAAAGAAAATAAACTTTAAGAGTTAGTATCCTCATACTAGTTAATACCAGACAATACTGTACATACTGAATTACCAAAGTGAACAGTACAGGTAAACCTGAGGCAGTCATGAAGGGCACAAATATGGATCAATCCAGCTTCCCAGGCTAAAAAACCTGGACATGGATTCCTCTTTCCTTATTCCCTTACATCCCACCAGTCACCAAGTTCTGTTGTTTCTACCTCATAAAGACCTCTTTTTAATCCATCTTCTAAAAGTCCTTTGCTTTCTAATCTCTCTTCAGGGCCTCATCTTGCATGAACTACTGCAAGAGCATTCCATTAGCCTCGCTGCTTCTCCTCTAGTCCCCAGTCCAGCTCTTTATAACTCCTCCAGCACTTATCCAGTGTATCATTTATGACTATTCCAACAGCTCTTTGTATCCACAGTGCTTATTAGCAGTGTCTGGCATATACTGGGTATATAAATATTTATTGAATAAACCAACCATGAAGAGGATTTGAAGAATTTAAGCAGGGAGGAATTTAACACTCTCACATGAATATTCTGAGATATTGTCCAATGTAAATTATACAGAATGGCAGACATTAAGCAAGAATGTGCTGAAGTGTCTATGTCTCATAGGGAATTCTATTCAAACACTATACAATTTGTGCAATAGGAAACACAGGACCAAAAATTAAATCACTTTACTGTACTAGGTAATTGATGTCTTCTTCAAGAATAACTCTTGCTACTATAATTTCAACTGACTAAAAGAAAAAAAAATGGCTCTCGTATACTATGCAATAATTATTTCCCACACAAAGAATTTTTCTTTGAAGAGTCCAATATTCACTTACTGTTTATTCTGTTAATAGGAAGGTGATGAGTACCTGCAATTTATTTCTAATTCCTACAGCCTACCTAAATTTTCATGTCTCTTATTTTCTTCCTTTGTTTGCCAGAATAACTAAAAATAAAACAAAACACGAACAAACAAAAGCCCAGGGGCCTGGGGATCTAATTATAAAAATTCACGTAGGAATGAAGAGAATTTATATTGGAAATGCTTATTTTGTCCTTAATATGTTTATTTATTTATTTATTTTTAGCTTTTTAAATAATATTTTATTTACTCATTATTGTACTATTTAATTATTTTATTTTGGCAGGGTAGAGGGAGGTAATTAGGTTTATTTATTTTTAAAGTACTGGGGATTGAACCCAGGACCTCTTGCATGCTAAGTATGTGCTCTACCACTTGAGCTATATGCTCCCCCCTTTACTGTGTTTAATTTTAGAATAAATGCTGTCAACTTTCCTTTACTCATATAGCTTTTTTCATGACTCAATTTTAATTATCAATAATAAATAATTATGATAATAATCGTTACATTACTTTAAAAAGGATTATTTAAGTTCTTCAAATAAGGAATGCATGGAAAACTAAAACCATACCAAAATCACTTTGTCCAAACTTAAAAGTTTCAAACTGACAGAAATAAAGTTTTCAAATTTTCTTGACAGCCAAAGAAACAGTTCTTATATTTCAAGCTGAAGAAAATGTTAAACACTACACTGCTGTGTTTTTACTAGAGACTGGCATTTAACTTCCAGGCTGGTGGGACAGAACAGGGTCAGTGTTTTACAGAGCATGCTATACAAGTTTTTAGAAACAAAACTTACATCGCTGCCCCTAAAATAACTGCCACTGCTGACCTGAAAAATCATTTCATTTAGCTCATGACATGATACAAGTTAGTGAGATCTGGTTTCCTATGGGATTCAATTTTGTGATGACAGACTACTTAAGTGTTTACATCACTGGCCACCATACCCTCCTAATTCTAACATCAGATAGACTGTATGTGTAAAAACACACCAGGAGGGATCAGAGTTCCATGTGACACTATTCTAAGGCTTCCCTTTAGGCAGCAAGAACCACAGGCCAATCCACTTTCTTTTTGTCAGTAAACACACTTAAGTACTGCTCTTCCAATATCTGTACCCTGATGTTCAAGTCACAGGGGATTTCAAAATTCAAGACAGCAAGTAAGAGGAATTTGCCACCTGGCAAACTCAAATATATTCCAAATAAAGGCTGCTTTCTGGCCAGAAGGCACTTTCACCAAGCTACAGTAATTTAGATCAAGCCAACTTTCCCTATATTATAAAGCTTCAGAGAATGATAACCACTGAGTGTTGTCAGCATTTATTACTAGACAAAGTCATCCTCAGTCTCTTCTAACACTAAGGCATATTTCACCTATTCTACTAACAAAAGAGACTAGAACAATCTAACAATGAGGGCACAGCATAAGTAATGCAACTCATATTTAGAATACTTACTGTAAAGAGCAGTCTGAAGTAACCTGGCTCTCCAGGCATCTAAAAAACATATGCAATTGAAAGTTAAAAAAAAAAAAACCTAAATATACTTTTGTCTTTCCATAGCACAAGAACAGAGTCTCATCATATGTGCATTTACCATGAATTCACCTATATCCACTGGAAGAAAAGAGAACAAATATTGGTCCCCTTAACTGATCCTCAGCTACCCAGTTCACATGTGACTCTCAGAGTATAAACACTTCCCTCACTATGTATAACTTCTAATATTGGTTGTATTTTTCTATACATTGTGACTCCTAAATGCAAACCAAACTCAAACTTCATCTGGCTCAAAGGAAAAACAAAAAGCATCTGTTTCAAAGCTGGAGGAAAACCTGGCCATGTTGGGACTGTGCTGTGCTGGTATACCTACATTCAACATGGTGCCTCTCTAAAAGACTTTTGAAGGCAGCTTTGCTTATTATACACTAGTTTGCCATCTGGGCTGACTTTGGAACCTAACCCACACTAACTCATACTCTCTTCCACCCCTACCTTCCAGGCTTTATGTAACTCCTTTCTAAGACTAAATTAAAAAAAAAAAAAAAAGGCTTTGCATTACACTAAACATAAGGCCAACTAACTCATTCAGTTGTATTTTTGAAGTTAATCTTTACAGGAGACCTATTATGTGCAAGGCACAGTGGTGCTAGGTACTAAGTTGGCACTCTACTTTTTAGCAAGTGAAGAACTTGCATTCAGTAAAGAAGATAAGGTTAGTTAAATAAGCCATTTAAGGAAATGCAGAATGAGGTTTAAATGCTCTAAGAGAATAGAAATTAAGCACTAAGTAGTTCAGAAAAGGAAGATTACAAAAAAGTCACAGGTAAGCTTAATTTGGATAGCAGCTATGACACTGCACAGGGAGAAGTGATGGAAGTTTTAGGTATATAAAGAAAAATAATATTTAATTCAAGGCTGCCTGAAATCACAAATTTCACATTCTAAAATCAAAATCAAAGGGGGCTTTCATTTCCAGAAATAGTGAGCTAGGTAATTGAGACCAATCCTCTACCTCTGTGATAAGTAAAACTGTAAGAAATTTTTTAAATACTTCTTAAACAAATAGAAAAGCTAACAAGATAGTAAAGAATTTGGCCAAAATCCAAGACAAGGTGAAAACCAAAAATTAAGCCAATGTTCAAACTGGTTTTCCTCTTGAGGATTTCTCTGATCTTGAAAGCTGCTGTTTTGGTGAAGCAACAGAAACAAAAGTCAAAGCAGGGAGAGCCCACACAGGGAGTGTGGAGTCTGATAACAACCTCCTTTTCCATCTTAATCGGGTACACCAAAGAACTACACTGTCAAGGTAAAGGTGAACTGGCAAGAAAAAATAGCAGAAATAATGGGCAACAGAAACAGACCCAAAGGAAATCCAGATAGTGGAATTAACACATATAGATTATAAAACAACTATGCTTACCATGTTTAAAGAAATAAAAACCAAGCCTCAAAATTAATACCAGAGAATAAGAAACTGTAAGACAGTGGGATGGCACATTTGAAAAGAAAAAATTGAACTTCAGTAACTAAAACATGCAATAACAGAATTTAAGATTACAATGGATGAGTTTATTAACAGATTAGAAATAACTTATGAGAATAAAGAAGAAATTATCCAGAATGTAGTATAGAAAAATAAAGAGTAAAGAATAGAGTAAAAAGGTCTGTTAAATCAGTAAAGAAGATAAATGGGGCAGAAGAAATACATAAATATAAAATGGCTGAGAAATTTACAGAATTAATGAGACACTAATTCACAAATTCACGAATTGTAATAAACACCAAATTGAACAGAAATAAATCCAGTTGGATACATTATAATGAAAATGCAGAAACCCAAAGACAAAGACAGAACAATCTTTAAATCACATGCTAAAGAGTGAAATAGACCATATTTGAGAATGAAGACAAAGCATGTTCAAAAGGTAAGCAATAGTGAGCACACTGTAACTGCTTCATTTAGCTGCCACAAAGACATAAATACACTATGACTGAGTCTATGGCTGACCTATGCACTTAAATTACTTCATTTACCAGATAAGTAGTTTTCAATTTCTGAAGCAGTAGCCTGATTCTAACCGAAACATCAAGATTTTTAGAAGGTACAAGACAAGACTGCTAACCAGGTAAATGGGATTGACATAATATTGACATAATTCTTCCTTTCTTCCAAAAGCGAAGAATTCCCCCACGGGGCAAAGACACCAAGACCTCAGGTGAAAAAGATAATTGGGCAGCCTCTGCTTTCAGACCCTTACAATCTGTTATTCTCAAACTCTAAAGCCTATAAAACCTGTCTTAGCTCAATTCTTTTTTTTTTAAACACCTTTACCTGTGGTATGGTTCCTGCACAGTAAACTACACATATTTCAGATGTACAATTTGATGAATTTTGATAGCTGTATATACCAATGAAACCACTACCATAATCAAGATAGCTAACGTTTCCATCACTCCCCAAGAGGCACAATTTTCGAATTCCCAATTTATCCCTTCCAACTCCCTTAACCCCCTGGTAACAGTTAAGTTTGTTCTCTATGTCTGAGTCTCTTTCTGTTTGGTAGATAAGTTCATTTATGTCTTTTTTTTAGATTCCACATATAACCCATATCATATGGCATTTTTCTTTCTCTTTCTGGCTCAGTTCAATTCTTTATATCAAAAAGGAGACTACACACCAATTCCTCTCAAGGATTTTAGAAGCAATGCCCTCCAAACCATTTTATGGTGTCCCTACTAACATATTAATGAGCCAAACAGCTGAAGGAACATATATTATCTAACAGCTGGTACACATTTGAGGTCATTGGGAATTCTGACCACCAGGCTCTCCCTTTGGCCTCCTGAGTCCCACTCCAGACCTACTGAGTCTGACTATCTGGGGTGGGGTCCGAGATCTGCACTTTCAAAGGGCCGCAGAAGATCGTGTTTTCTACTAGTTTAAGAACTAGTGCTACGAACGAATAGGTCTCCCCCTTTTCCCGCCGTGCACATGGGCCAGCAACTCTCAAACAAGATGCTTCAACCCTTGGTCTTAGTTTCCTAAGTTTTCTGCAAAACGAGCACGCCGGTTTGTTTTCTATTAGGGAAAAAAATGCACTGTGCACACCAACCGGTACATGGTACATAATAAATGCTTCCCATCCTACACTAAATCTGCGATTCAGTCATTTCCAACCAGACACCCTCACATCTCCTGAGTAGCCTGCAGCCATTCCAAGCACCTCTGGGATAGAGCCCACTCCTCACTTGGAGCCTCACTGGCCCCACCTGGCAGGAAAGTAGAGGACAGCCGGCAAGAGGCCTGAAGTCCCAGGACCCTTTGAAAGGGTCGGGATTCTCCCCGACAGGACCTGGAGGCATTCCCGTGGGCTCCCTCGGCTTCCTTCAGGCTGGACCCCGCAAGACCCTGTCCCCGGTGACTCAGAACACTGGACGAGGGCGCAGGCTGAGAACAGGCCTGGCTCTAAACCTCACATCGTAACGCAGCACCCCCCATCTCCTCAGCGAGGAAGCTGGAGCCGAGGTCTCGCTGCCTGGCTAGGGCCCAGGCCGCACTCACCTACCGGCGTGCGGGAGGCGAGACCCCCTCACCTCGGCGGCGCCCACCCCAAACCGCCACCGCAAAGGCCGCTCGCTCTTTGGGAAAAAGAGAAAGAAAGAAGGAAGAAGAAAAAGATGAGAGAGAGAAAAAAAAAAAATAGCCTTTGCTTTTATATTTCTTTTGACCCTTCAGGGCTTCCTGTTCCTCACCGCCACAACAAAGTTCCGCCCCGCTTCCGGCAGCCTCACCCAATCCGCATCTCTTTTTCTCCCCAGGAGACAGATGGAGATCCGGTGCCTGGAAATTTAGCCGGAGAGACTTGATTGGGCCATTCACACGTCGGCAAGGGGATTGGCCAGATCCTGCTGGGGGGGCGGGCCGTGCCGTGCCGTCCCGTGACCCCTTTCCTGAAAGATGATTGGCTATAAAGAAGAGGGATTGCCACCGAGGAAGGGGCGTTTCCTAGGGGACTGAGGGAGGGCCGGGGCGGTACGAAGCGGGGGTGGGCCCCTCACGTAATGGCAGCGCTGTGGCCTCGCGTCCATCTTTACCGCTCTCTCGGACCTGTCACAAAGGAGTCGCGCCGCTGCCGCCGCCCCCTCCGTCGGATGGGCCCGGGAGCTGGAGAAAGTCAGTGCCGCAGCCCAGCCGCGCTACTCTGGGAAGCCCCTGGGGACGCAGAACGGGGAGAGTCCCAGGGCTGGGGACGTCGGTGAGGGAGGGGAACAGCCGCCCGAGTCTGCGGCAGGGAGACCGGTCTGGGGCTGGGGGAGGCTCCGAGAAGGAGCCTAGGAAGGGTGGGCGTTGGGCAGAGCCCAGGAAACAGCTCGGAGGTTCTCCAACGAGGCCCGTGCTGAAGGCACCCGAAGAGGTTCCTGGAAGAGGGAAGAGGGTGTTCCCCTTTAGGGGGTTCTTAACGGGAGGAGGTTGTGGAGTGTCGCCCTTCTGAAGAGGCCGCAGCTAAAGGGAACCAGGTGAGAGGCAGGTGGCTCCTGGGAGGCTCCTGATATTTAGGAATGTTCTTCAGGGGTGCCCAGGGCGGAAGGTGTAGAAGGTAGGACGTTCTGGGATGGTTTCCTTTTGTGGAGTTTGAGGTTTAGATGGCGCGAGTGGGAGACAGACCATCCCTGGGGAGGCTTAGACGTGCCTTGAAGTCAAGAGACGCTTCAGAGAGAGGGAGGCTAGGAATTGGGAGGCAGAGCCACTGGGTTCTCCTATCTCGGAGGCCCGATGTGAAAAACGGGTAAGGGCCTGGGGTGAGGGGATTGCTGCGCGGTTCCGGGAAGAAGAGACCACCATCCATAGGAAGACCCCGGGTGGGGAATAGTGAGAGGGGAGCGGGAAAGGCGAGGGTTTTCTTCTCAAACACAGGATTCAGCCGCTCTGGGCATAGTGCAGGTGGAGTAGGGGAAGTCTGTCCCACCAGCACTCCCTGCGTGATTCCACATCAGGCTTTTGTTACTACCTGCTACCTCAGTTTCTCTGTCTTTGGCACAGAGACTGAGGCAGAAACGGTCCACTAAGACTCCGCAGTTCTATCCTGTCTCTCTGCCTGAATGAGGTTGCTCCCCCTGGAGTGTTATACTTTGTACTTTTAAAGGTTGGAAGTGTCTAATTGACTGAATAGAGTCCGCGGTTGTCCAGGCCCCTTACCTACCACCTCCTCCTCCTTAACCTCCTTGAGTGTCTTCTGTAAAATAGCGCAGTGTGTGAAAATACAGAGTACAAAATGTGTGAAAGAAAAGAACAGTGATTCTACCATCAAAGGTGTTGCTGTTAAAGAGTGAAAGTGAAGGCACTTTTTATATTGTGGAGCAGCATGTAGATATAAGGGATTAGCATTAATACAGTGTTTATCACCTATGGAGTGATGGGAGCCATATTGTAATGAAATCTTCAAGGTTTACAGCCTTTTAGGTCATATTATAACTGAAACCCATGGTTTCAACCTCTGTTTAGATGGGGGTGGAGGAATTTCTAGTTTTGCTCCCAGAGTTTTAATTTACTTTGAACTGCTGATGGTACTGGCGGAAGATAATCTATGATACAATCTTCTCCTTCAGGAATTTTTTTTTTTCTGACGGCTGAGATTTTCCTCCAGGTAATTTGATCTCAATATTGCAAACCACCTCCCCTTTTTCCATATATATATTCATGGCCTTTGGATGTTTACAGGTGATGGATATGTTTCCTCCCTCAGTTGTGATTTTGTAAATGAGAATTCCTTTTTTTCTCCATGAATATTATGCCTTCCTGTAGTAGCCCCAAACCATAGGTTATGAGGCATATTAGCAATTTCTTTTAAATTCCCCATCCCAGTTTGTGTTTCCTGGGATGACATCTTGCTTTGTAGGTCCCTCTATGAGGTTATAAGGTAATTGTGCCCATGTATGACATTTTCCTAATGTTTGGTAAGTGGCATTTGTTAGAGCTGGTTTAACAAATATTGAGTAATTTGTGATTTTTGAAGTTTTTTTTTTTTTAACAAAAAGCGAACTTGTGTTTCCTGTTTTTCTAATCTTATATTCTGTGAGTCTTTTTTTTTTTTTAAGTCATTGTGGTGATTTTGTGAGCGTTCTGGTTCCCAGGATACATGTTGTCCTGACCTACTGCTTAATGTCTGTGTCCTGCTTTTTGCTGTTTTCACAAACCCTTCATTATTTCTGTACTCCATGATTCTTTTTACATTATTGATTATAGGACGTGTTCCAGCATGGCCTATGTGGACTTTTTCTGCTTTGTCAGCAAAATAACTTCTCAGTTAGTAAATTGGCCAAGAATCAAGGGGAAATAAAAACATAGCATTTTGTGTAGTAGTGTGTTATTCTGTAGTGACTAGGGAAAAACAGCTCTGAAGTATGTTTTGGCAAGAGAATAACCAAAAAAAAAAATCATTGTGTGTTCCTTAAAGTGCATTTACTACAGTCTGTTTCAACTCTTGAGCTTAATTCAGTCTGTTGGGAATTGCCTATACTTTTCCTGGTAATGAAGTAATTTGTTACAATGAAATGAGAAGCCACTTGGCATTCTTTAAAATTCCAACTTTCTTGGATAATCTAGTATCTATATAGTTTGAGAAATTATTAGGAATTCTTGAGGATAGTAATCACTATTACACTACTTTAAATTTGAAATTTTCTATTTTGTGGTGGGATTCTTGAAAAGTAGGATGTGATAGTCACAAGATTACAGAAGTAAGTGGAAAGTCATTAGGCATCACAGTCAGGAATCTATTTCAAAGAGTTATGGAGGGAGCATAATAAACTATTTAGCTTCTCTTCAAATATTTGGGCATTTTCAAGGCATTTCTAATTGAATTTGGATAGTTTTTTTCCTGGTAGTCAAATTAGAAAATTGAAAAAAAATGAAGTCATGAAATAGTGAATACCATAACTTGGGCCACAACCTTTAGGAGGAGACTTTCACAACAGTTAGGAATGCAGAAGAGTGAATATGTTCCCTTTGGTTTATCTGTTCAGTAAGTCAACTTTTGAAATAGTTTTCTTGCAAAGCTTTACGATTAGAAAAAAAAAGTACACATTTGTTATATATTGCTCTCAGTGTCCATTCCAAAAGGGAATGCTTGCTGGTTAAATATGTAAAAGCATGTTTAACTGTAGATAACTATGATATATACAAGGCTAAATGAGGTAAAGTTGTAAGTAATAGTGAGCTCTTAGAGAATATTCTCCTCTCTCCCTCTCTAAGCTTTTGAAAACTAAGAATGCATTTGAGATAGCAAAGGATTGATGCACTCCTTAAGCTTGATTAAAAAATGAACCCTGCATAGAACTTTCTTATTGCTTGAAATTATAGCTTCCAGGCATAATTTCATGGGTCCTATACATATCAAGTAGAAGGTTTTGAAATGCCTTACTCGGCAAGTTTATTATTACCTCAGTTTAATGTTTCAGCATTAGTTTTTTCTTACTCCTTCTGCCTCCTGAAGAATCAAGTTTTCTCTCCTGTGCAATGATTTAATGTAGTAATTCTCAAAGTATGGTTCCTACCCTACTCCTTCTTGTTAGTACAGTTCCTTTTTTTAGTTCTTATTGCTTCATACTTACCTATGCCTAAAGGCTACTTATTAATAACCTACCAAGTGAATTGCTAAGGATTACTAAAGCACAGTATTCATGAACCAAAACTAGCACAACAATGTAGTTTACTGTTGTCTCTGATACCTTTTTCTCCCAGAAAGTTCTGTCCTGGGAAAGTTGGCACCAATGCAAAGCTTCTTATAGGTCATATGCAGAATGGGGATTCCTACAATATTCAGGAAGGGTGCTTGTTTGGGATGCATCATCAATATTGTCTCAAATTGGTTTTTCATTGTGCTTCCTCTTTTATTTATTTATTTACCCATCCATTAGAATTACTAGTAGCTTCATCTTTGTCAATTTAATTTATGGGCTTTCGGTTAACCTTTCAGTTGTGTGGTCAGGGATATTTGTACCAAGAATATTTTGGCTTGTCATTTAAGACACAAAAGTGTTACAACGCAAGTGTAAATCCTTCATTCCCCTTTTGCTAATGCTCATGTATTTAGTCACCTGAAAACTTTCTTGTACAGCGATACTTGAATGTTATTACTAAGTTCCTTTTCTACTGGAAACATGTTGGAGTGAGAGGCCTGCTAGTGGACCTGACGCTTTAGGCATGGGCTTCATGGCATGTACTTTATTATGAGTTGGGTACTCTGTGTTGTCTGTCACTGTCCTTCAGCCCTTTACCAAGAGCTCGAGGGACCTTTTTTCATCTTTGCTCTGTGCCTGGTGTATAAGCATTGGATTCATATATTTATTGAGTGATGTCTCAGCTTTTCAAAGTGATCATCAATGTTTTCTATTTTTAAAGATTTTGGAATAAATTCACTTACAGTACTTACTGAATACCTGTTAGGTTCTAGTAGGTATCCAGTTGAGTGTGCAATTGAGTGTTTTCAGACACCATTTTAAGTAGATCTCCTTAAGGAAAGTTGCTGTTCATGCTGTTTACACATTTTGCTTGCTTTTCTTAATAGCAAAGTTTTCTGTAACAGAAAAAAAACTTTTCCTTCAGATTTGTGAATCATGTGTGTATTTGAATGACACATCTATATGATTTCCTGTTATTTGTTCTCCTGGAGGAGAAAATCCCAAGTAACATGAGGTACTGCATGTGTTTTTCTCCTCTGTACTGCAGCCATCATTAGCACTTACTTCAGTTCTTCCTTAGCATTTCCTTTTTGGGTCCTAGGCAAATTTTTCAACCTTTGAGAATGGCAGGGATTATTCACTTTTTTTTTTTTTAACTGTTATTTGCTTCTGGAAATTCATCACTGTATCCTAGCCCTAAATTTTTTTTAATATATATTTTTTGAATGCTAAAAGGATTTGTCTTTTCTACTTTGTATTGTTTCAAGTCAGGATTGTATTCTATAATTTGTTCTGCTGTAAGTCTCACCTGCCCACAGACACCACTGCTCCTGGGTTAAAAATCTTTCAACATTTAAGGGGAGACTTTTCTAGATATTTCTTCTCTAACAGTTCAACCAGAAAAATTACCTGCTGTCCACTCAAAGATGTACTGTCTTAAACCAATGTCAGTGCATAAGAGAAGTATCAGAATCATCCAGTGCTTTTCCCAGACCACCTTAAGGTTACAGTCTAGGGGATAAGAGTACCCATTGTGACAGAAACCTCAGGTGGCCAGTGTGACTGCAGATAGTTTAGGACACCTGGGTGGCATGTAAAAATGCCTTATCAGAGCTGCCTTTCCTTTTGGGGGAAAAGTGAAGTTCCAAACAAATATTTCACAATCTTCCCCTTCCCTTCTCCCTGAATACCAGATACGTTAGTGTCTAGAGACAAAAATGTTCTTGTTAAAACATCTTTAGGTGGTTTCTGTTTCAGCTGACAAGTGTACCCTTGATATACAATACGCCTTCTTATTTACTTACTGTACTAGCAAATAATCTTTTTGACCTCCAAGCTTTCCCCACTCAAACACAAGAAAATTGTGGTCTTTAGGGTGTCCTGCAGGATATTTTAAAAGCAAGTATAGTTCTGGGTAAAGTTCCCTGTCTTAATAGAGTTTGAGTTATACAGGTGCATGTATTAGACAAAGTTCAACACATACATGCTTAAGATTTGTACATTTTATTATATATAAATTTAACCTCAAAATGTATTGAAGTCCAGTTAATGATATGCATGCTGAATTGTTTAGGGGAAAGTATACTGTTGCTTTGAAATGCATAAAAAAATTGATGGATTGATGATAGGTAGAGATGTATAGAATGTGATAAAGCAAATACAGTAAAATGCAAATGGGTATATAAGTGTTCCTGTAAAATTCAACTTTGCTGTATGTTTGAAATTTTTCGTAATAAAATGTTAGAGGGTAAACATGACACTAGAAGCTATTGCTTGTAATGCAGTCACTGCCTTAGGAAAAAATCTAAAACATTTTCTAAGGAGAGAAAATGATTAAAATTCCAGAGTATAATATTGTGTTATTGTTCATGCTCTGTGATTTAGCCTATGGGGGTTGGGGAGTGGATTGGAAAGAAGTGCTGCATCCTGTAACACTATTTTAGATCAATGAAGTAAAGATGACAGCAATAGTAATTTCATGCCCAAAGTTAATTTTTTTCTTCTATGGTCATTCATTTAACCAATCTCTCCTTTCTTGACAGCATAATCCTGAAGTCTTATTTTCAAAGAAAAGAAAGTGTTCTTAATGTCACTGAACTGTATTATGATTGAATGCAAGCAAATATTTGAAGAGATGAATCATTGATTCCTGGACTATTTGTTAGAGAGGGTTAGACCAGTTGGCAGATGTCTCTGTGATGAGCTGTTTATGATGGTAGAGGTCTGTGTTTTGAGTACCAGACCTCACTGCTTTAACACTAAACTTACTGAAAGCCCAAGTGTGATTCTACCCCCCTCTCAGAGCAGCTTTAAAACATATAAAATGTATTAATAAATCATAAATGATATAGAAATGGAAAGAATAGTCTTTACTTTCTTTTTTCAAAGGGAAGGGATCAAAATAAATAATACCACACTTCAGAGAAATAAATTTGCAAAGGAAATGTTTGATTATAATTATGCTCTTGCAGCAGAATAGCTGTGAACAGTGTAATGATTTTAAAAAGCATTACCATTTAGATGGCAATAAAAGTATTTCTACTAAGCAGTGGCATCCAGTGGTATCATTATCATCCAATCAGTTGATGATTGCCACAGCCGTAGATCTGTATATATTTAAATTATGTGAATTCTGTGACTAGCTCTTTTTTTTTTTTTTCTTCTAGTTTCAAAACTGACTTGACAATCTAATGCTAAGTAGTCTTCAAAGTTAAGGTAAAGTATATAGGTATTATAGTTGTGTTGCCTTTACATCATCTTTAGTCTTATTTATTCATTTTCCATTCCATTCAGTCTGTCAGCCCTTGCATAACATTGCCCATAAGCAGGGTACCATCTAGGTTCAGGATGATGCTTCATACGGTGGATCTGCTGGGAAATATAGGGAGCTGTTTTTATTCATTGTGTTGATAGTATACTGTACATAAATTGGATGTAACTCTTTTCTAATGGTTATTTTGGCTGACCTTTGCAAAAGACCAGGTTCAAAGATAGTCTCAGTTCATTTTTCTGGAAAAGAAGATAAACTTTTTAGACCCCAGAAGAGTCACCCTTTAGTGTTTCAGTTTGTCCCTTTATTCAGTCAATAGGTCCTGACTACTGTGCCAGGTTCTATAACACAGTGATTCCAGACCTGGCCACCATCACCTGGGGAGCTTTTAAGAAAGCACTTGCTTGGGCCACATCCTAGAAATTCTGATGCTGTCTATTGGAGTAGAATCAGGAATTTGTGTTTTAAGAAGTACCTAGGTGATTCTAATGCCCATCATTTTGGGGATGATTAAGCTACAATCTTTTCCAAGGCTCTTTGTCTGAAAGTATAGATAAGTAAAAGTTATTTGAGTACAGAGCAGATGAGTTCTATAAAAGATAAATTTGTTAGTTATCTTAGTGCTCTTAATTAAGACAAGTCTTATTCCAGAGCCCCCACCTCCTAGATTATTTAATTACTTCTGATTAACTATGTGCTCATTTTATAATAACATCTTGCATTTTTGGATCTAGTTTAAGTGTTGGGCATTGTGCCATGTGTTTTACACTTACTATTCCATTTCATCCTCACAGTACTACTGTGAGGTGTAAGAACTATTACTATCTTTATGTTTTAAAGTGTGTCAATAGTCAGGGTAATTAGAATGTGTGTCTGTAACTATTGCAGGGCTGGGATCTGTGCCCAAACTGTCTGACTGCAAAGCGGGTGCCCTGTACTGTAGGTGGCCTCTGACATCCTGTACAAAATCTGTAGGCTGAGTGTTACTGTCTCAAAACAATGGTCCTTGGAAAGTGGGCCACATAATGCTTTTTGGAATGAGATAAAACAAAACTGTCTAAAGTGTAATTGTTTAGCTTCATCACCCAGTCTTTTGCTTCAAGTGTTCACGATTTATTCTCTAAGAAGTGTCATGAGTGACAGCCATTTCAAGATGAAAAGGTACATATTTTTTAGTGCTGAATTAATCTGAAAGATCATACACTTTGTTCATTTATTTGTCCTGCTTTTGACTTTAACCCTCAAGAGCACTCTGTATGCTCACTTCAGAAAAAAAAAAATTTTAAGTATAACAGCTCTTATTTTTTTTTTCCTTTTTTGTTTCATAGTCTTTCCTTTGAAATACCTCATGATTTCTCCCTCCTGGCTAACTTCTTTACACCCGGTCTTATTCAGCTAGTTCTTAAAAAAGAAAGTCTTTGGTTTTAAAATACTGAAAAACTTTTTATTTTTTTACTCCCCATTTCCTTCTCAAATTTTGAGGTTGACATCATTTTCTGGGTCATTTAAGGAAAAAGACTCTTTTGGAAGAAATTGACCTGAACTATACTTGAGTTCAATTTAGAAATAGGAAAAAAAAAGTTTTAATTCTTCTCAGCTCCAAATTTACTCAGGTTTTTAAAAATACCTGTATTATTGAATATCTTCCATTTGCTTTGAAATGTGCTAAATGGAAATCTGCATAGATTTAATTATTCTACATTCAATTTAAGCCTTGACAAAAATTGTTTGGATAGAACAAAGTTTAAGAGTTTGGAGTCCAACAGATTTCTTTTTTCTTTCTTTCCTTATGTATTTCTGTATTTCTGTATTTATTTATTTTTAAATTAAAAAATTTTATCCATTAGAAATTTTAAATATGGCTTGTGATGGGACTCTCATTTCCCCTCCATGGATAGTCAGTTGTATCATCACAGGTTATCAAATAACACACTTTTCCACTGGTTTTCACTGTCTGCAAACTTCTTTTTAACCCAACTGCTTTTCTCACAGTCACTCTCATTAATTGTTTCCTGTTAATTATTCTAAATAGCTCTATAAGTGTTAGCATTAAACTAACTTTATAGGGTCCCCTGTCCTCTCCCCTTCAAGACTTTATTTTCTGGGACTCAAATTCACCTTGATATCCTCAAATCATTGCCAGCAGTTTTAGTGTACCTAATTGGTCTCCCTTCCTCAGGTATGCCTTCCCCAATTTAAAGTGTTGGATTGGATTAAATCTACTACTTCCATATCATGTCCATCCCAACTTCTATACTGATTGTGTGGAAAGGATTTAGAGAAGTCAGTGGAATTCCCTCCTGTTCTGATAACGTTGACACTGGGAGTGAGAGAGCACTTCCCCAGTAGAGAACATTCATTCCCAAATAGAGTTCCTTTGTAGCAAATCCTGGACCACTCCCTCTGCCATCTGCAGAGTATTAGCTGGTTTAATCACAGATTTTTATAGCATTAGTGGTTAAGAAACTATGATAATCCAGAATATGAATTTATATGCAGCCTTAATGGAATGGGGTAGTTTTATATATGTACTGGTATATAGAAAGATCTGTTGTTAAGAGGGGAAAAGCAAATCATAGAACATGGCAATGTCCAATTTTTTTTTTTAATGCCAATTTGTAAGTACATAATAATAGTTGTGGAAATAGATTTCTTGAAGCTTTTAGCAGGGGTTATCTCTAGGAAGGGAACGGGCCATAAAGAAAGCCTTTCAGAAAACAGCAAAAGACTTTTATAGCATTTAGGTCTTAAAACAAATGTGTATTCACTTTATTTTAAAAAATCACTGAATGAAAATTTTTAAATAATAATTTTAAGATTTCAAGGAAGTGCTCCAGTTGCATATCAGCTAGGCTACTGCCTAGTGGCAGACCTGCTACAAAAACTTGGATTCTTTACCTCCTTTCATCCAGATTGTTCCAATAGTGCCTTCTCTGTGAACTTTCTGTAAGAAGGGCCAAAGCATCACTTCTTAAATGTTGCTTTTTGGTCTTTCTCAGAAACCAGTATAATTTATAAGATCAGTAAAAATTTATACCAGGCACCTTCTAAAAGAGTTTTTTTTTTCTAGGGGGAGGGTATAGCTCAGTGGTAGAGAGTGTGCTTAGCATGCACGAGGTCCTAGGTTTAATCCCCAGTGACTCCATTAAAAAATAAATCAAAATAAATAAACCTAATTACCTCCCCCTGCAAAATAAATAAATGTTTTTAAAAAAACAAAACAAAACAAAACCGTTTTTTTTTTCTGGGTTCTGTCTCCTGTCCTTTTAATCATTGGAATCACTTGGTTATCTGCCCTCTGGAGGGGATTATATACCCTGGTCCCTGCAGTGATGGGAATGGTATTACTTCCACTCTTGGCTCGTTTAGAATGTGTTCTCTTTTAAAAGACTTATTTCCAGCTGAGTCCTTGCATCATGTTCCTAGCTGTACTTCAGTCACATCTTTTAAAGTACAACTGCCAAATTTTGAAGATGGCCTGACTTTTGAGGAAACCACCAAAGTCTGTGGTATTACTTGGCTCAATCATTGCTGTCTCAGTAGTCTGGAAAGAGATAATGCCTGTCTGTTGTACCTCCTTTCTCCTCTCCTCCCATCCTTGCTCCTCCCATTTCCCTCCCCTTCTCTACATGTTAGATTAGATTACATACTATATATATACATATATATATATATGTATATATATGTATACACACACATATACACATGTATATAAGACTTCCTATCTCCATCTATTTTTTTTTCTTCAGTTTTTCCCCTATGAGCACTAAACTGGAAGTATTTAGAAGAATTTGCTGTAAGCCCGCCCAAAATAATGGAAATAAAATTTTTTCTCTTCTAATCCTACTAAATTATTTTTAGAACTATGTAGAGCTAGTTATTCCTGATCCATTAATCAGTATATGAGGATTTAATTGTAAATAGCCAAGGGTTGAGTAGGGACTACACACAAATCTCTAGTCCTTATGGGTCCTAGTCTCCAGATCTCAATATGTTTTTTTACTTTTTGCTACGCAGCCGCATGTTGGTCTTCTGCTTCCAAGTCTTGACTTCTTTCCAGACCTAATCAGATTTTCTCAGTTTAATAAAGAGCTGGTTCTGTCATTAGGTTTTTTGATGATACACATGCTGTGTGGGATAAGAATGGCCAGCGACAAGTTCCTGGAGGACAGGGACTGTGTCTTGTTCATCTTTATTCTCCCGGTGCCAACCTCGTGCCTGGTATGAGTTGCTTAGTCAGTATTTTCAAACGAAGATCATTGGTGCATCCCTATTCTTAACTTTGTAGCAGACATGTACAACAAACTTATCATTGTAAAAATGTAACCTTGAGATATATATTTACCTTTCCCAAAACAGAGTCTTGCTTACATAGCAGAAAAGCTTTGTAACTACTGGTATGATTTCTGTAAACTCTCAAGAGAGCTTCCAAATGGGAAATCTGTGCAGTTTGTGTTATTTAGATGGAACATTCTATCCTTTTATTATTCTTGTTATCGAATGGGTGCTAACAACAAACATCTGAAATTAGATATTTTATTTGCAACATATTACATTTTCTCATACCTTTAAATTAAGAAAGACAATTTACTTTTTTGTATTCCACAAAAGGACCCCTTAAAACAATTGCATTCTTCTAAGGTGATTCTGTATAGATAAAAGCATCGTTTTTTTTTTAAAGGGTAGCTCCTGTGGTTTGCAAAGATAAAGTGTAGCAGTCAACTTTATACTATAATAAAAAGGAATTACTGGTTGTTAATTCTCTTATGCAAAGACCACTCTTTGTGTTGGAAACCTATAAAAATAAACAAAGATGATTCTTCATTGTAATCCTAATGTCTATAAAATCAAACTAGGGAAGTTTGAGTAATTGAGTAGCTAAGACCTTTGATTCATTTCCTTTTTTTAATTTTTTTTCTCTTTTAGAACTGCCACTGGATGACCAGGATTCTCTGTAATTGATAATGTTGGAGATCAGCTCTGCAACTTCCTTCAGCATTCAGTTGTTAAAAACAAATAGGATGCAAGTTCCTCCACTCCTGATTATGAAAACAGTACTTGGAAAACTGATAACTATCTAAATGATTGTCTTTGGTTGGGCCGTGTTCTTAGCGAGCAGAAGCCTTGGCCAGGGTCTGCTGTTGACTCTTGAGCACATAGCCCACTTTCTGGGGACTAGAGGTGCCACTGCTACCATGGGTAATTCCTGTATCTGCCGAGACGACAGTGGAGCAGAAGACAGCGTTGACACCCAGCGGCAACAGGCCGAGAACAGTGCATTGCCCGCTGCTGACATGAGGAGCCATCCCCGGGACCCCGTTCGGCCACCAAGGAGGGGCCGAGGACCTCATGAGCCAAGGAGAAAGAAACAAAATGTAGACGGGCTAGTGCTGGACACACTGGCAGTCATACGGACTCTTGTAGATAAGTAAGTATCTGACTCACAGCCACCTCCTATCTAATGAAAAGTCTTCTGCCAGGAACCATAACTTTTGGACTCCTTCAGTTCATTAGGATATATTTGCCAAGCCTTGCTTCTCACAGGCCAAGGGAGAATATTTTATTTCTCCTCTGATGGCAGAGTAGATTATAAGATTTGTTGTTTTCACTTGCCAGCATCTACTCCTGCCTGGAAATATCTAAACATTTCTGTAGCAGAAAACATTAATTAGAGCTATGATCTTACTAAGAGAATGTAGTCAATATGGAGTGAGTTTGTGTTGAAACTGCAGTAGGAAATGGTTTTACAGACTCACTCTTATCTTGCTTGACTATCTACTCCACTGACCAGAGATGCAAGATCAGTTGTTTAACCAAGAGCGTGGCTGCACATAACTTCTGTTGGCAATGGGAGGACATAGGTCAAGGCGAGTTTCATCCTCCTCCCTCTTTTATACCCCTTAGATGGCTCCCTTAGATCTATTTGGGAAGCTTGTAAATTGAAAGAAAATGCAGGGCACACCTGTACCTGTTTTGTTGTTTCTCCCTGCTTTGTCTAAGTATGAAATCCCAGATTGAATAACAATGAAATTAAAGGTCATTATTCCAGCTGAAAAAAAATATTTTAACTTAATCTTATTATACAGTAGTTAGGAGTAAAAGTTTTAGAATTATGGTGGACCAGGGTTCAAATTCTGCCCCAGCCCCTTAACTAGCTACATGACACTGGGTAAATCACTTCTTTAAGCCTCAGATTCCTCATCTATAAGAAGGGAATAATGCCTTTCTTACGAGGATTATTATGAAATAATGTATATAAAGCATATAGTACGGGGCCTTGCATGTAACAATTGCTCAGTAGATGAAAGTATTTTTTTAAAGTTATATCTGAGTTTTTGTTTTTTGGTTTTTTGCTTCAGGCTTTGCTAGTAAATTTAAGTATCTAAATTTGATCATCACATTTATAAAAACCCAGTTTTGTTTAGTTCCTCAAAAGTTATAGCATAAAGCAGGGTATACCTGTGCATATTATTATGAGGTATTCTTTTTTTTCCTCACAGAAGTAAATTTATTTTGCACATTTTTTTCTGTCCACTATGAACATGCTGGGAAAAGGTAATTCTTACAGATACTCTCCATAACCAGCTCAGAAGGGCCTTCCTAAGTTTATTAAAACCAGCTTTTGAGTAGTTCTGGTATCTGAATTAATTTAATCTTGATATGTTTATAGGAAATATCTATTGAATACAAATCTATGCCATTTACATCCCCCAAACTCAAGCAAGTTTGGGGTATGTAATATTATATATAAGTTGTTATATAAAGTTTCTTCATGGTGACATTTAAAACGTACTGTGAAATTGTAATGAAAAGTTGTCCTTCTCAAATAAGAAAGTAAGCCACAGCAGTGTTATTTAAGGAAAAACAGGTATACAATAGACTTTGTATTTTTAAAAAGGGTGATTAACAGGTGTGAGGGCAAGAAAGAGCTTTATTTCCAAGCTTCAGAAAAACATTACAAATTATAAGTGAATTTGTTGATAAAGTACATAATCCACTTACAGGAGGCAAGTAGCGTACATTGGAATAATATGGCAACTTTTACCGTAAATCTATTTGTACTGAATTATAGTTAAAACTCTTCTGAGAATGGAAAAATAAGGCAGATGCAGAGCAAATGTGAAGGGGCATGTTGGAGAATATAATGGTAAAACGGGGTTCAGACAGTTTGTAAACATATTTATATAGCTTGTTTTTTTAGAAACTGTTAAAGGGAAGAATTTCTTAGTCTATAAAGTTTATAAGACTGTTAAAATGAAACATGAAAGGCAATTAGGACAGATGAGCTTAGTAAGAATATATGTAAAAGGATGTATGTAGATATTGCAGTTATAAAATGATCTATGTTTAATGTTCTCTCTCTACTTGTTACTGTGGAGAGGATGACCTTGATTTGAGAAGACAGCACATTCCTAATGCCATTGTGAGAGAGTTGCTATAGGAAAGAACACTTGAAATACACTTATTTTAAAATCATTTTGAAGGTTGATTATTTGCATTTTTTTTTTGGTAGTGACTTTATCCTCAGATCAATAATGGTATTAGTTATTGTCATGTGCTTTGGGATTTTAGTTTGCAGATTCCTCCTGATAGAAGGTTTTTTCCCCTTCACTGTGTGTATGTTCTCCCTGTCCCTCCCTCCCTTCCTATCTTTCACTTTTGTTGTCTCCATCTGGGTCCCAGGGACCCTCAGTCTATGACTGAACCTAAAAGTGCTGGTTCTGAGTTCCCATCCCGCTATAGGAAGTCCAGGTCCTGCTGCGTGGCTTTCTCTGCCTTTTTCTGTCACTGAAGACTTCTAGCTCTATACCAGTTTCAGCTCAGATTATCATTCAGAACTTTTTCAACTCCTTTCACTGAGAGGGAAACCCTGTCCCAGCTTTACTTGGTGAGTCTGCCCGCATCCCTTGCACAGGTGGGGTTTTGGTCCCATTACCTACCGTGCAGGCATAAAGCTCCTGGTCACCTCTGTCTAGTTCCTGACCCAGAGTCCAGGAATCTTAATGTCTTTAACTTCTACCTCCCACTGAAAGTTTCTGCTCCATTTCTGTTCCACAAAGAATTTTATCTTGTTTTTTGAATGTAGGGGTATGTGTGTCCTTTAAGTGTGTCTGCATAGAATTCAGGTGCTCATATTCCCTATAGGTCACTGACCTTGTCATATTTTAATTATTTTTCCCTTTTTCCCTAATCTCATTGTCCTCTTTACCACCATCTCCAAGTATCAGTGGGTTACCATTCTAGTGAATTTAAGGGGTGTTCTTCCAGTTTACCTGCTGTATGTTTGTTTATGTCTGTATAAGGAAGTTTATCTACAGTGTTTTGTGTGTGATTTTTTTTTTTAATTTATGTAACAGATAAGTCTCTTTGGTTTTACCTTCTGTCAGCATTATGTTTGAGACCTGAATGTAATGTTGCTGAATGTAAAGCTACAACTGCTTCTGACTGCTATGGAGTATTCCTTTGTAAGTGTGAAAGTACTGTTATTTTGTTATCCTATGATCCAGTGATGGTCACTTAGGTCATTTAGTTTACCACTTAAAAATTTTTGTTCCTACAAATAGCACTGCAGCAAATAGTGTCATATGTATCTATCACCTGTGTGATAATCTCAATACTCAAAGCGTTGTTGAGTATATGCATACTTAATTTCATTATTGCCAGATTGTCCCAAAGCAATGTTTGTATCAGTTAATTATATCATTTAAAATAATTCTTTTAAATAAGAATTTTCTCTTGATAGGATGTGTCAAATACTGGCACCTAATGAGTACCTGAAGTTAATTTAGTAATTTCTATATTGCAAAGTTATTCTGAGGATTAAATGATTGAAGGCAATAGTTTTTATTTTATTTTTCATAGTGAAACAGAGAGCCACAATATGTAAACAAATAAATGGTGAATATAGTCCTTAAATAATTAGATTATCATTGTTAGATGGAAAATATTTTATTCATTGTTAAAGTTCCCCTAAAGCACCTCCTTAGGATTCCTGGGATCACAGTTTGAAAATCCACCGAAATAAGGGGGAAATGCCATTGTAGAGCAGTGACTAGACTATTAAAAAGCTGCTTGATTAAGTTTGGGTTTTTTTTTTCTAACATCATCTTACGAAGTTTAAGCATATAGTGATATTTCCCAGAAGAACACTTAAAAATGAAGATGTTTATGTAGGCCTTGCTTCCATGAGTCCTCAGTTGGGATTGTCATCTCCATCCCTGGCATTTCTTTAAGGTAAGTATGAGGAAGATGATATGGACCTCCCTGGCTTGTCTCAACTAGCACTGGGCCTCTAGAGGAAAGCTGAAAGTGGACTCTCATCTCCAGTTTTACTCCTGTGCTTTGACTTCAGGCCACATGGTGGTCCTTCCATGTGCCCTTCTACCCATTTTATTTGTGGGCCATCATGGACAGTGACCTTGGAAATGAGCACATGTGGTGTGGATTTGTCCTTCTAGGTTATAGCTCTGATTGTCTCTTTCATCTCTTTCTTTAGATTCACTCATGTTCATTTCTTCTTTCTCCTACACCTACACTTCCAGTTTGAATTTTTATTTGAAATTGTCGTTTCTTCTTCAAGTTTGATGTCTTGAATGTTTGTTTTTCAGTGATCAGGAACCTCCCTATTCAATGATTACACTGCACGAAATGGCAGAAACAGGTATTTTTTAAGTTTTTTTTAAAAAAAATTCCTAATTAATTAATGATTGTGAAGAAATGTAGCCACTTTTTCTTTTTAAATAAAAGATTTCAAAAATGCTTAACACATGACAAAGAGAAAAGCCCTCAGTTTATGGAAATTTTCCTGTACAAGTGCAGTAATTAATAAGTACTGTATAGTTAGTTCCAAATATATGCTGTATCTTTCAGTAATGGTTTTATCTCATGGAAATTATTAAAATAAAATTA
Organism: Camelus ferus; assembly: GCF_009834535.1. Taxonomy (NCBI): domain Eukaryota; kingdom Metazoa; phylum Chordata; class Mammalia; order Artiodactyla; family Camelidae; genus Camelus; species Camelus ferus. Next base: position 36,213,182 of record NC_045704.1, read on the forward strand.
TTTTTGGCATTGACAGGTCTTTGACTTCTAGGATGGGGAGGGTAATTTTTTGTCCCTCAATTTCCTAAGTGTCATTCTGAAGATAGAGACAGTTGTTTCAGATACTTCATTTTCTCAGTTAACTCCTAGGCCATAAATAAGATGCTAAAAACTGTTTTAATCATAATTGGGAAACCTAGGACCATAGCTTGAATTTTCTCCAAATAAAAGATAGCCCCAAATCACCAGACTCCTGTAAGTTAGGATTCTTTGTCTCTACTGTGATGACTAGCAATCGATGACTATGTCCATGCCAAATATCAGCTGCTTAAAAGCTATAGGATGAAGGCCAAGCTGTTTCTATTTTAATGTGAAGTCATCTTGTGCTACAAGTTAAATATTTTCACATTTTAAAAATAGTGGCTCCATCATATAATCTTCTTGATTTGCTCTTAGATGAAGGATGGTTGGACGTTGTCCAGTCTTTAATTAGAGTTATTCCATTGGAAGATCCACTGGGACCAGCTGTCATAACATTGTTACTAGATGAATGTCCATTGCCCACTAAAGTAAGTTAATGCTTATCTTTTGTGAAACTGACATCTATGCTTAAACACAGGATGAATAATCACAAAGAGCATTTGATATAATGCATTTCCTCTTTATATATTGTGGGTCACTCTTATTTAATATTAATTTCATTATGTAAACTTGTTCTTTATTACTAATGAATTGCTACATCCCTCTTTCTAATAATAGCTTACTATTAAACTTCAGTTTAAATTTTTTAAAATGTTAAAAATGGAAGCATTTATATCTGAAATGGCAATCTTTGAAATGGAAGTGAATGTTCAATTGCTGAGCCAATTTTCTTATCTCTCTCTGAACAATTTCCTCATAACAAAAGTTTTTAAAATGCTTCTATTAAGAGAAAAAAACAATTATGCAGAAAGCACTTTTGAGTCTTAAACATGTTAAAGATTGGTATAACCTTGATTATCCCTTATGTAGAACAGAAGTATCAAACTTTCATGGTCTTACTCCATATGTTCAATGGAATCCTCTTTAAAAAATTTTTGGATTCTGGCATCTTTCATTTGTTTAAGCCTCAGACATTTGGGCCCAACATGGAAAATATGGACAGAAGGGAAAGGTCTTTGGCTTAGTCACTGATGAATTAATTAACCTTTGCCTGGGCTTATATGAGGTTTCTGTTATAATTTGCCTCAAAAACTCTGGTGATATTTGTTCTTGATTGGTAAAAAAAAAATTTTTTTTAAGTTACTTTTTGCTTCAACATCACTAGGCCCTATGGTTATCAATCATATTGGCATTCGGGTGGATTTAGTCTGTTTAATAGTTCAATAGTATATAGTATATATTTGCTACAACTGGTGCATTTTAAATTAAATGGTATTTAGCCATTCATGGGAGAAAATTTTCAGGTTGATTAAATATTTCCCATCACTAATGTTATCATTTGGATATGTTATCATTTGGATACATTATATTATTTTTGTATGGTCATTCTGAGTTAATTTAACACCGGGTTATAGCTTCTGTGTCAAAGAAGTACCTTGGGGAAGAAACCTAAGTAATATATTTGTCAAGTCCACTTGTATATTCTTGTTTTTAGGATGCACTCCAGAAATTGACTGAAATTCTCAATTTAAATGGAGAAGTAGCTTGCCAGGACTCAGGTCATCCTGCCAAACACAGGAACACATCTGCAGTCCTAGGCTGCTTGGCTGAGAAACTAGCAGGTAACTCTGGGAAGCTCCGCCAAGGAAGATCTTAAGTTGTTTGACGTTAAAGGGAAGATTGCACTGCAGGTCTTTGATCAAACCTGCTTTACCAGAAAGAAGTGTCTCAAAAGAAAAAAAAAAAATTGAGGGACAGGGTCTAACTGGAAAAAAATTACATGAGGCCACAGAGGTAAATGCAAGCTAATTTAGCTTTGAGGACTTTCAGGGGGAAATTTAAAATAAAAAGTTTTTCTTATTTTCTTTAAAAATAAGAGAAAAGGCTAAACTCAGTATGATAAAGATTATATAGGTATATGTATGTAATATACATATACACACACACTTTATTAAGTTTAGCTAGATAATGAAGAAATACTAGGTAGAGGAAGAGGAATTGGAGCAATTCCTGAGAATACAGGCAGATTTTTAACTTGTTTATGAGTGCTATTATCCATTTTAGGACAGTTAACAGCAAAGCTCAACTAGTTGTATCATTTATGGTGGAAGAAACAATGGGTTAGAAATCAGAGCACATGGGTCTGGTTCAGCCTCTGCTGTGTGCTCCCTCAGTGCCCTGGAGTAAGTCACTTCAGGACTGACTCTGTGGGCTCAGTTGCTCAGCTGTGAAATGGGGATAGTACTGTTCCCTACTTGAGAGCAGGAGACTTGAATAAGATAACACATTTGTTGAGTACCTTGTAAAAGAGTTCTACATGAACAATTTTATTAATATTAGTTACTAATTCAAAATCATATTGCACACTTAATTATATCCAGTGTTTGTTGTATTCATCTAGGTCCTGCAAGTATAGGTTTACTTAGCCCAGGAATACTGGAATATTTGCTACAGTGTCTGGTAAGTGAGACATCAAAGCTAGTTATTCTTAGTCATCTAGAATTGTGCATTTTTCGAAAATTACCAGTTTAGCCACTGGCACAGAGAATGGAATCAGCTATAAATTTTATTTGCAGGTGTTTCCTGAGTGTTTATTCCCGCCTATGTTAAAAAAATAAAAAAAGGACAGGATAGGAATTTATTGCAAGCAAAAACAGCTGAGTTGGTCTGGTTTTAAATTTAGTCATAAGGTATCTGCTACGATTGGCTTTTTTGTGTGTGTCCTTAGAGTCTGCCAAATGGTAGTAGGAACCTTCCCAGTGGAAACAAAATTACATGGCATTCTAAGCCAGGAAACCGTCAGGTTAGATTCCCAGTGTATATAAATCTCTGTTCCTCCATCCCTCCCCACTCTCTACTGCTCTTAAAATTATTGTCATGGAGCATTTGATATATTGTCTGTGAAGCTTGTGGTTGGCTGAGGCTGTACTGTGGGATCTCTCACATTGCTGGACGGCAGTCTTGACTGGTCTGTACTTTTAAAAGTTATTTTTGCAGGCCTAGTGTGCATTGGCCTTTTTCAAAATCTGAAAGACCTTATTTTTTGGTACCTATATGAGATGTACTTAAAGCATTTAACACTATGCTAGGCAAGCACTGCAGGGATACAGAAGTGGCATAACAGCCCTTTGCCCTCAAGAAGTTTCCTGGCTAGTTGAGGGAACAAAACTACTCAGACAAGATAATTAGCCTCCATTTTATGACAGGATATGATCAAGGACGAAATTGCTTCCTTCAAACTAAGTGCCAAGAGTTCTGAGAAGGTGATTGGGAGGTGGGAGGGATTAGTGGTAGGGGCTGGGAGTCATGGGAGGCAGACTTCCTGATGAAGGTGGGACCTCAGTTGGGTCACGCCATAAGGTTAGGATTTGATTGTGTACACAGGAGGGGAAAATTGGGTTTCTCGGCTAAGGGCACATCACCAGCAGAAGCCCAGATATAGAAATGGCCATGTTCCCAGCACATTACAGAGAACTGACTGGTGGGAAAACAGTGTTGAGAGGCAGGAGGACATAGATTGCATAGCCAGGTCAGGAGGACTCAGGGCCTGCAAAGCCAGACAGAGGGACTGAGGATGGATATGGTGAGAAGCAGGGTGCTAAACAGGCTTTGCCGCAGGGGAGGATAGTGGTTATATGGGCTTTGCAGAACCTAGCTGGTCACCAGAGGAGAGAGCAGAAATCATCTGATGCTCTAGAGCTCCTTTGCAGGCCCCTAACGTAGCTATGGGAAAGGATGGATCTGAGGAGATGTGATGTTAAACAGATAGACCTTCTTTAAATCTGAACACATGTGAGTGACATGAGCTTAAATGTAACTGAAAGAGCTCACTTGTTGCCCTCTTCCACCTACCAGCAGCATTTATGGAATTCCTTTCAGAGAACAGATTGAAAATGAAACCATTTGTTGTTAATATCATTATTTATAATTTGGGGACTAGTGATGAAAAGTTCTTTCTAGGATTCTGAATAGAAAGCCATTTTTAGCTATACTTCTAGGCTTCTGTTTGGCTTGCTTAAATGAATATAAGAATCAGCATGATTTTATTTAACAAAGCTTTAATATAAATGTTACTAAGTAAAATAACATAGTGCATTTAACAAGATACTTTTGAAAGTTCCATATCTATAAATGAACCCTGTAACTTCAATAAAAGAATGTAAAGTTTTAAGAGACTCACTTGTTTCTTACTAACAATATTAGCAAATGCATAATCAAGGACTTGAATAAGTAAAACTTCTGACTGCTCCGGAAACAATCTAGCACATATTGGATAAGAAAAGGAAATTGATAACTTGCTGCCTCTGCAGGGGAATAATTTTTTGTTTTCTTATCTTTTGTTGTCTTTCAGAAATTACAGTCCCACCCCACAGTCATGCTTTTTGCACTTATCGCTCTGGAAAAGTTTGCACAGACAAGTAGGTATAGTGACTTCTTGCACTGATGATCTTCTGTATCACTTGTTAAACATCTTATTTTTCTTAGTTACTGGATGAGCTGACGCTTTTGAACCCCATCAAACATGCATACATTCTTATGTGTCTGGGTAAACACCTCAAGGCCAGTAAGATGTAACAGTAGCAAAGGCAAGAGTTTTCTCACCTAAGAGTCAGAACTCGGTGACTGTGATTACCTACTTTTTTAGAGCTAAAAATTGTGATGATATTGCTGCTTTCTAGAAAATAGAGCTCTTGGGCTTTGTCATTATAGTTTCCATATTCTCTAATTATCTCTTCTCACTCCTTCCCTCCACTAATCTGCCCGGCAAATCATCCTACTCTTTCATGGTTAATGTAAGGTTTATGTCTTCCCAAACAGGTGAAAATAAATTGACTATATCTGAATCCAGTATTAGTAACCGGCTTGTCACATTGGAGTCCTGGGCTGATGATCCTGATTACCTGAAACGTCAAGTTGGTTTCTGCGCCCAGTGGAGCTTAGACAATCTCTGTAAGTGGGAGTTGTCCTTTACTAAAATGCTTGTTTACATTTCTAAATCCATTTCCTGTATAGGATCACTGGTCTTTCCTTTGTAATAATGAGTGAGTCTTTCTATATAAGGTCCTCTACTGCTAGGTTGGCTGTATAGTAGCAGAAAAGGATTCCAGGGGCTCTTCGGACAATTAGATGGAATGCTTCTAACTGCAGCACTCTTCTGTTCAAAAACTCTTACTAGTACCCTATTTCCTGCTTCATCAAGGCTGTTAATCAGATGGCACTGTCTAATCGACTCTTCCCAACACAGACTCTTTTCTCACTGTCCTACGAGCAGGTACCAGTCATTGCTACCCCTGGGCCTGTTCCCCTCACTTGGAATTCCCTCTCTTTACTCTTTTCTCTATCCCAACTTTGCTCCTCAAAACTCAAGTCGTGTCTTACTGATACCATAAAGGTTGCTCCCTCCCAACTTTTCTTTTTCTCCTCCAAGGGCTACTAGAACTAAAACCATTCTACTGCTGTATCCTCACCCTAGCTCCATGGGTAGCACTGTGCTAAAACACAGTTGGACATATAAGCCTCTGCTCCTACTGCAACACTCTGGGGAGTTGCTCAGTGTACGGCCTGTGTAGTGCCAGTTAAAGGATATTTCTGAAAAAGTAGCATTTGGAGTTTGTTGCATGCAAAATAATGACAGTAGGGAACAAAAATACAAACCTAGCAGTGCCGCATTTACGAGCATTTGCTTAATTAATCTTCATACGGCAGGGTAGCAGCAAAGCCAGGGTTGTAAGTCTACCAGCTGTGCCGTTCATGACCGCCTCCACTTCTTACCTGGAATGGCAGCTAGCAATGACAGTAGCTTTTCTCCCACAACAACCTGCCTCAGAAACATGCCCGCTTTTTCTTTGCAGTTTTAAAAGAAGGTAGGCAGCTGACCTATGAGAAGGTGGACTTGAACAGCATTAGGGCCATGCTGAATAGCAACGATGTCAGCGAGTACCTGAAGATCTCGCCCCATGGCTTGGAGGTAAAGTTTCTGTAGACGGACCATTCTGAGGAGAAAATCTTGTTCTCATTTTCATGCCCTGGTTCTGAACAAAAGCAATTTCTTGCAAAATAGATGGAAGTTTATTACATACTCAAAGAGTGGTTAGAGGTAGAAGTGGCGGGAGAGAGGGTGTTTAGGATATTACTTACTCTTTCATATCTCATGTGGTCCCATAAGCACTGTAATGTTTATTGACTGGTTTAAATGTCTGATTTTAATCTCAGCCATTTTACTCAGCTAAAAGTACAAAGACTAGTGTTTTTAGAAGAGGCCCACCCTTTTAAAAATCCCTGCATAACCAGTGATATTCAGTCTAGAGCTTCACCTTCTCCCTGTATGTTGGAAATGTTGCTGATTTGGGGATAAAGCTTGATGAAAGAGCTGCTTATATACAGGAAGGTACCATAAGGCACTAGACATGTCAAGATTAAAGAGCTATTTGAAGAATGGCTGCAAACAGCTCTTTGATCTTACGTCTTGCCAAATGCCTTATGTAGTTTTCAGCTGTAGATTATTTTTAGGTACCCCATCTTATACCCTTCAATATCCTCTCCCTCAGTCTCCCTCCGTAACAAGTACAGGTCAAAGCAATGTTTATGCGTTTGTAAAAGATTCTACTATAAGAGCAAATCTCTGTAAGTACTTAAAAATGAAGCCAGTAGCCTTCACTAATTCTTAATTTTGAGGTCTTCCAGTCCTTCCAATCCAGAACTCCCTGGAAATAAAACTATAAAATAGAGTGTGCTTCATTTGCTTTTCTACTTTTTGTCACTGCAAATGCACAGAGAAGGAGACAGTAGTCCACCAGGAGCTTTAATGAGGAAGAATACATTCAATCTCTGAGTAGTCAGTCATCTCTGGTGGTCTTCAGACATTAATGGTGGGCTGTCATGCTCTTTGATTTTTCCAGGCTCGCTGTGATGCCTCCTCTTTTGAAAGTGTGCGTTGCACCTTTTGTGTGGATGCTGGGGTGTGGTACTATGAAGTAACAGTGGTCACTTCTGGCGTCATGCAGATCGGCTGGGCTACACGAGACAGCAAATTTCTCAATCATGTAAGTACCTTGGACAGCTGTGCAGATGGGGGCTGCAGCATTTTTTTTGGTGAATGGGTGGAGGATTCTCATTTTTCAGACAGGTTTGCACAATAATTGTTCCTTGGGCTGAAGCATCTGGGGCCAGATCCCTACAGCGGTTTTCTAAACTGCTTCAGAAATAGGAAAACACAAGTGAAATTGTCCCTCAGCCTTTTTTCCCCCCTTGAGTTTTAAGTTCACATTAATTTTCCACCCAGAGTTTGGATATGTCCTTTTTCTTTGCAGGCTCTCCTCTGGATCCAGCCACATCTTTGGCTCAGTTTTTATACTGGGATTAGTGATGGTTTCTACCTTGCATTTAAGCTTTAGGAACTTCATAGAATTCTGTTACTTTCATAGATACTAAATGCTGGCTTGACTCCTCTTACTTTACTTTTACCTTGTAATTAGTAGGCACATTTCTTTTCAATATTTAGTATTTATCTTTTGTTATTGAAAGCTGAAACATAAAAGGGAAGATTAAATCCAGTAGAGGGAGCAGGATTGGGCTACTTTTACTTCAGTGTGAGAGGTTGGGGTTCCTCCCTTCCCTACAGATGTTGATTTCTTGACACTTTATACCCTTCTAATGCCCAGCCCAATGAGCTTTCTTCTATTAGTCACATTATAAGCCGTTTGGATTTAATCCAGTTTTGATCAGGAATATTTTGTGGACATAAGGTTTTTACCCTTTGAGAAAAGCCCCTCAGATTTTGTTTTGTTAATCTGAATAATAGCTTCCCATCCCATGTATAAGGGCCTGGGATGGGTTTTTAAAGTGATTCAACAAAGTCAAACTAAACTTGCCTGCCAGAAGGATAGTTTCTAAAGGGCCCTTTCAGCAAGGCCATACAGCATCCTGGAATTGTTCATGGCACTTTAGTAAACTCCTTGCTGGAAAGTGACAAATTGAAGAAAGAGGGCCAGTGGAGAGATCAGGTCTGGATTCTTGTCCAGCGTGGAAAACTAGACCCCAGTCTGCCACTGCTTTTGTTGGGAATCTTTCCTGATGCAAGGCCTCCTGGTCAATTAGGTCTTAATTGAAACATGGAAGCATGAGGCTTTTTTGTGGCACCATGTAGTCAGAAGTAATTGGGTCTGAAGAACAATGCCAGTTAGTCTTTTAGTGCCGAACTTGAGCGTTGATTTAAAGAACATACTGTAAGTTACACTGACAGCCCGCCCCAAATGATGTCCTCAGGATGAGTTTTTCAGGACTTAAAAAATCTTACTTTCCAGAGCACCTTCATTTTAGAGCCTATCATCCGATCCCCACAATTTTTACTGTCACATTTTCCATTTCATAGATTAGAAAACTAAGTCTGAGAGGGGAGCATAAAGGAACTAGGACTAGAATTCAGTCCCCTTTCTATTCTACAGTAGTTGTGTTCTTTGCATTTGAAAATGGGGCAAATCCCAGAGAATTAGCTAGCCTCCTCATTTGGAAGTAAAAAATTGTTCCAGAACTAAAAGAAATGTGGATTTCTCTAGAGAGGACGATTCAGTGTAAAATTTGTCTCTCCTGATTTGGCAGCAAACACACTGCAGGTCTAGGTGTAGTCACATTGTGACTGAATGTTGTAATTTGGGGGGGGGGGCAGTGAAGCTGAATAATTTTATCTGGTGGATGAAACTAATTTCTGCCATATATTTGCATAAACTTTGACTTCTCAAATTAAGAGGTTTAAAATAGTTTTCCTATACTCCAGATTGCTTGATAGACTGTTAATTTCTTTAAAAAATAAAAACAAAACATTTTTCCTTGATCCAAGTACTGGTTGGTTAGAAATGGATGAAGTCTGATGTATCTTTTCCCAAATGTAGGATTTTAATGATGTTGCCATACTTACAACTTTGCTTCAAATGGACACTGTTCTGGTGATTCTGAATGTTTTTGCCTGTACAGACAGGGTGTGGTTTTATGAAATAAGTCATTCCTAGGATACACCCAGTTTCCAAAGATTTGAAGTCCATTCATAATGCTTCTTATTTTAACTCTTACTGCTTTGGTTTCAGTTTTGAAAGAATGACCAGAGTGTTGAGCTGTGTATCTTTATAGGGGTTGGCAGGAACAAGTCTCCAAGGGTGCATTTTGACTTATATATCTTTTATCGTTTTGCGAGCTTCTACCATGTGATAGGTCTTTCACATACCCATCTCTAATCATTTTGAAGTCCGGGAAGGTATTATTCTCCCATTTAAAGATGAAAAGAATGAAGTTCAGAGAAATTAATTTAGAAACTTTGCCAAAGTCACCTAGCCTCCAACTAACTACTGGAGAAGAATTCAAACCCTGATCAAGGTAGCCCTGCTCCTTTCCCTGTTGAAGCCTCTTGCCTTGGAGAAAATAAATCTGTTATCTTAAAGAGAAAAAGAATGACTATAAACCTATCAGGAGATCCCACACCATTGAGGGCTTTGGGAACTAGACAGACTCAGGCAACACCAGAAGGCCAAGAGACAGGAAATAGAACAGCCAGTGTTTTAGAGGTCATGATGTCAGCACTGCCACCACAAATCAGTCCCATCCATTCCTCCATGGGGGGCTACTCACACCACACTGGGGGTCTGATGGGCGGGTCCAGTTGGCTAAGCCTAGGTAACATCTTACCCCTCTACCTCCAGAGCAGAAGGCAGGACACTGTATCTTCATTACACTCCCCATAACAGGAAAGGGTCAGGATGCTAGAGAGCAGAAAAAAGGATGGTGTCTACCGCCACAGGAAAGGAATCAAAATATTCCTTAAATGACACGCTATGGATAAACCCTTTTGTTTGTTTTTAGTAATGTTTCCATTGCTAAATTATATATAACCAGAAACGGGCAGATCAAAATTAGCACCCCAAGTGCCAGGATAACTACCCTGTTCTCTCATTTCTCTGTCTCAGCTGATGGAAGCCATAGTTAGTCCTGCTGGGAGTGTTTTCATGTTGGAAGAGGGTGTAATACATCTAGATTGCTCTTTGATATGTAAGCTCAAAGGGATTTTTAAAGGGATCTCTACTTAGCAGAGGTCCCTAGTTCTTAGCCTGTAGAAGTTGACCTGTGGTTAAAGTTATTAGAGTTCTTCCTTTGCCCCACAGTGCCACTCCATTGTGAAATTCATTCAGGCACAGAAGACATTGCATGGTAAAGTTTGCTGTTAATCAGTTCTTGGTGACTAGGAATCTTCTATGAATTTCAAGTGTTCTGTGGAGGACTTCCTAGGACATTAGAAAGGGAAGCTAGAAAAGAATTGCTTGCCTTTTGCCTGTGCCCCCACACCCACAAAATAAAAAATAAGTTTATTACTTATTTGTTCAGGCTTTGAAAGGGATTAGCCAGGTGTTCTTTCTAACAGACAGGTGAATTTCTTCATATCCTTTTGTGAGTTCATTTAACTCTTGAGTAGTCTGAGTAGGACTGTTAGAACAGCTGATTAAGAAGTCTCACTTCAGAGAACACTCATCTGAATTCAGTATGTTGTAGTCCAAGTAGTCAAGGAATATGTTGGAGTCTTTTTTCCAGTCTATCTCCTTATTTCATTGTTTATCACATAGAGTGAGAAGACTGTCGTCAGGATCTGAAATCTTACTTGGATTTGGCCCATATTTTCGTTGCCTTTCTTCACTAGAATCTTTCACCGTTGACTCTTAGATAGCAGTTGTCTGATCTGCATGCTTCATCTATTTCAATTTTTTTATATGTACTCAAAATAATTTCTTAAGATCCCATCCACCCTTTTATGTTAACAATAAAATAATTGTGAAATGATTAAAAGGCAGTAAGTAATAAAAGAAGCTACCAAGGACCTGTATGATGTTCAAATTGAGCGGATCTCAGAATACGTATTAGCTGATTATCCACTGTAACTTTTCTCTTGTTTCAAGTTTTGAAATCTCTGAGCATGTGGAAGTTTTACATGCAGGAAAGATGTTTGCCAAGCCACTGTGAAGTAGAAAGCACACCAGCCTTGGAATCAGATAATTCCAAGGTCCAAACTTGACTTTTTAGTAATATGTCTTTGTGCAAGCTGGTTGACTTCTGTGAGCCTTTATTTCCTCTTAACACAGAACATAAACTTGGAAAGTATTTGTTGGTGAAGTCATTGTCTGTTTTGACTCTACATCAGAATTGTAGTATTTTCCAAGAACCGTAGACTCTCCCTTCAACCAAAAAGCTTAGAAATTCCAGCCACTAGGTTAATGATTATAAAAGACACACTCTTTTTTCCCAGAACACAGCAGGCAGAACCTTGCTAATCTTCTCGGCCCTGTCTCCCCCCAGGAAGGCTACGGCATTGGGGATGACGAATACTCCTGTGCGTATGATGGCTGCCGGCAGCTGATATGGTATAATGCCAGAAGTAAGCCTCACCTACACCCCTGTTGGAAAGAAGGTATTCATTCCTCTCCATCATGAATTTATCAACTAGGTTAAGACATCTGGTTATGATGAGACATCTATTCTGTTAGGCCTTAAAATGTTTTACTGGAAAAAGATTAAATATGAAAAGGGATATTGGCATCTGTATCCCCTGCCATGGACGTGAACAGTACCCTCCTGATAGTCACCTCTGGTCAAGCCCTTCCTTTAGCAAAATATTTCAGACTATAAACTATTTTTAATTTAGTGGAAAATTATCATTCTATTTTCTTCTCTGGATATGTGTCTTGAATCAAAGCAGCCATGGAGATATTGAGGACATTGAAATTGTAATGCCAATAAATGAGGTTGTTTTCAGAGAATCAGCACTATTCAGTGGACACATTCTGGATGCCTCTAGAGCAGCTTTTAAGAAGGACTCAAGCATTTTTGGCCTCAGACACTTCTGCCCAGCCTCAGTTCTCCAGGCGTCAGGGTTGGGATGCTGTAGAGGGCATAGGCTACCAGGACTCTCAATCATGACTCTAGGATTTTAGCAAGAATATATCTTATCCAAAAAAAAAAAAAAGAATATATCTTATCAACAGCATCTTTTTTGCCGCATTCAATTTTTGTTCCAATCAGTTTGCAATATCCAAGGCCTTAGTCCAATTAAGGTTATTGAGTCTTTTTACCCTCAAATAAACATACAGTGAAAACAGGGCTTCCCTGCTGGCAGGTGGTATAGCACCGGGCCTCCTGGGACCCCGCCTTGTTCTGAAGACGAAGAGTCATATCGTAGGGGATGGAACCTCTGGAAAAATTTCATTCCCAGCGTTGGAGCTAGATAGGGGATATAGCCAGGCTCCTTCTCCAAGCTGCCCTCTCTCTGTTTCCCGCCCCAGTCAGCAATATAAATGTAAACTGAATTTTCAGGCTTGCTAAGAGAGCAAGAATTTGACCACTGCCCTGAGGGGCCAGCTCCTCTTAATTAACTAATTGATAGTGTGGGAAAGTAAAAAACCTGAAAAGCCTACATAAGCCATAATTTTAATGACTCGCAGGTTCTTTAAGGAACATAGAACTTCTTCATTTAACAGAGTGTGAGATAGAGGCACTGTCTGCAAAGACTGCCTTGTATGTTTTTTTTAAATAATTTTTAAAAGGATTATTGAAGTTTATTATAAAAATTTGGAAAATAGGGTTGAAAACCAAAGTGAAACTAAAATCCCTTGTAATTCCTCCATCCAGAGCTTTTTTTAAAAAACACAATTCGGTGTATATATTTTTTGTCATTACACTTACTATGCCTTGAACAGCTTTCCAGATTATTTAAATAACATTATTTTTAACAGCTTTTCAATATTCCCTTATATAATAGTATTATATTAATCGATGCCTCACAGTTGGACAGTTACATTTTTGCCTTTTAAAATTATTATTATTAAAAAAGTATAAACCATTCTGGATTTTCTCAGAATAAATCCTTAGAAGTGAAGTGAATCTTCGCTGGCGAGAGGGATACAGAATTTTAACGCTTTTACTATATACTGCCAGATTTTCTTCCACTAGCATTGAGTGTTCTTTTTTTTTTTCTGTCATCACTGTGTAATTTCATGTGTTTATCTTTGACAATTTAAAAAACAAGAACTTTGAGTGAAGATGAATGCCTTAGGAAAAAAAAAATGTGTGGAGGCAGTTTTTACCTCAGGGAGTTCTAACTTTCACCAGAGAGGCAAAGAAGCCCGTGATTTTGATCTTACCATGTTTTCTGGTCCCAAAATGCACATTTCCTCCCCATTTTAACATCTTTGAAATTGGGATGCATCTTACAATTGACGGCTTTTCATACATTAACTGGCAGCATTTTCCTCTGAATGGTACATTAAAGTATTGGTATGAAGGGGTCATATCAGTTGCAGAAGAAACAAGAAAGATGAACATGTTGAATGCATGGCTACAAAAGCGGGCTTAATGCAGTGACATTAAAACCCTTGAGACAGCAGAATCCTTTAGGATATCTAACAGTGTTGCACTTTATCTTCTAGGAGACACAGTAGGATTTCTGTTAGACTTGAATGAAAAACAGATGATCTTCTTTTTAAATGGTAACCAGCTGCCTCCTGAGAAGCAAGTCTTCTCATCTACTGTGTAAGTTCCTTTTCTCAGTCAAAAATGTGAGTAGATGCATGGAATGTACTTTTCTCAAGGGGAAAAAAAAAAATAACAACTTTGTCCATTTATGTAGTCAGTTGTGATGAGAAATCATTTTATCTCAAGTTAACTGGGGACCCATTTGGTCATACCTAAAACTATCCTAGAGTTTGATATAGGAAGATAAGAGCAGACTGTTCTCTGGTTCACAGTCCTGTCCAGGTTAGTAAACAGAATCTGTCACCCTTCCTTTCTGCGAGGGTATGACTCATTCTGACTTTCATTCTGACTTTCTGAAAACCACTTTATGTATGAGCTTTACTTTGTTTTTATGAATTCTCTTGACCGCTGTCCTCATTTTTATTTGTAGATCTGGATTTTTTGCTGCAGCTAGTTTCATGTCATATCAACAATGTGAGTTCAATTTTGGAGCAAAACCATTCAAATATCCACCGTCTATGAAATTTAGCACTTTTAATGACTATGCCTTCCTAACAGCTGAAGAGAAAATCATTTTGCCAAGGTAAGGAATCTGCTTAGGCTATCTGCAGACCTTCACATGCATCTCATAAGAAATTAAAACAATTTCTAAGAGACTTTCTTAACTTCTTACAAAAAATTTGGAGACCTAAGTAAAATGGATGACTTCTTAGGAAATATAAATTACTAAAACAGATCACAGAAGAGAGATAAACAAACCAATTATTACTGTAAAATTAAATTGAAAAAAATTAAGAGCTATACCCCCAAAAGCACCAGACCCAGGTGGTTTCACCAAATCTTTAAATAACAGATAATTTTATTGCTATTTAAAATGTTACAGAACCCAGGAAGAAAGAGCACTTCCAAGTAAGTTTTATGAGCTAAAAAACATTGGTATAAAAATCAGACAGTATGACCCATGCACATACACAAAAAGCTACAAACTAGCTTCACTTGAATATAAAGTGTAAAAATCTTGACTATTAGGAAATCAAGTACATCTTTTAACAGACCTGGATTTATTAAAACAGACTTATTGTTGGGTTTTATTGTGTGACAAAGATGCCAACACTGTTCTACAACCATTAGGACAGTGAATGCCATCTTGGATAAAATTTCACAGCCCTTGTTTGCCAAAGACTGATTGGCATTAATTGTTGCCTTGGATGAATGCCTGTTCTTCTTCCTTATGAGATGAACATAGTCTTTTCCTTAAGCTGGGAAAGATTCCATCTGCTTCCTGGTAATTACTTCAAGTTGAAGCTTGTCTCACAGTATGAGCCAAAGTTTATCACTTTTTAATAGAGCAGCTTGTTGGGCCTTTGTGAGGAAGGGCATTCCTGTTACTAATGCCACATGTGTTGTGTCAGTGACAGAGTCTCTCTCAGCAGCCAAGGAGACCACACTGGCCCTGGCATAGCCAGTGTTGGGCCCTTATGCCCTCGGAGGTGTCTATAACATAGTGTGTGATCCTAGGTCCTGTTCTGGCTCAGAAAGCAGGTCTGTAAAGAGCCCTTCTGGACTGTGTTTTACCTTGGACTCAGTGTCCCAAGGCTTGAGAGTGGCTCTGCAGTTTCCAGATGAACTAGAAAATGTCACATAGTGATGGCAGCCCTGCCTGCAGCAGCAGAGCCTCCTTATATCCCAGGAACAGAAGGGCCACTTACATCCCAGTTCAGGGATTAGAGGTTTAGTCTTTGAACTTCCCTTCGACTTTTCTTGTCTTGGTGCATGACAGGGATTCTGGACTTAAAATTCCTCTTGATGAAAGTGTGAAGTAACACCTCTGTTTGTCATACCCTGTTACGTTTTCACGTAGCCTGTCTCCTTGGATGTGACCCATAGACAAGTCTGCCTTCTCACACCCTGAAAGGTACAACCAGTCCATCTAAGAGTTCCCCTGGAGGCTGGCCCTAGTTAAGACTGCTTTAGCATTTAGTTAACTGCCCCTACAGAAGTAAACTGTCCAAAAGTCAGATGGCAATAGGTACCAACTGTCAGAAAGTCTTCTTTTATGAACAGCCTCTACATGCTCTTATGGTACCACATCAATTTGGCACCCACAGTGCAGTCTGCTTGGATAAGAACCAGCAGAGTTACAAGCTAGGGCACGTCTATGCTGCATTAGACTTCGTTGTGTCTGACAGTGACACCAAGAGAGGAGTTGTCGGAGACTAATTGTGTGGCCACCTTAATGCCAAGCTCCTGCTGGTACCTTGCTCCCCTTAACATTCCAGTTGCACTTAATTACAAATTAAGGCAGTAAGTGTGAACGTGCCTAAAATTGCTTTCTATGCCATTAATATTTTCAGCCCATGTTCCAAAAGCTTATATTCAAGGGTATTTTTTTACTCATTAGAATAATATACTTTTCTGGCTTTGAGGTAGATCAGTGGCCCTGTGTCTGCTGGGGATTTTGTTAATTGTTGTATGTTGTATATACTCTCTGTCTGTAATTCTTCCATTTATTCCTTTTTTTTTTCCTTAAACTTTTTATTATGGAAAACTTTAAATACCCACAAAGGAAAAAAAAAAGAATAGCACAGTGAAGCACCATATACTCACCTAGTCATCCACTTACAGCCACCTGCTTCTCCTGCAGTCTTCCCTCATCTCTATTAATAGCTCCATGTCATTCCAGTTTCCCTGGCCATAATTCTGGAGTAGCCTTGACATGGCAGTGTATGACTTACTTCCATTTCCACATCAGATCCCTCAGCAAATCCTGTAGGCTGTGCCTTCAGAACATATCCCCGATCCAGCTACTTCTTGTCCCTCTCACTGCCACCACCACAGTAGAAGCCTCCATCATTTCCCATCTGGATTATTTTTGTCCTGCCCTTGAACTAGTCTCCCTGTTCCTGCCTTAACCCCCTTCAGTCTCTTCAACACAGCCTCCGGAATGACTTTGCTACAACATAAGTTAGATCATGCACGTCTCTGCTCACAAGACTCTTACCTAGTGGCTTCCTATTTCACGTAAGGTAAAAGCTTGAATCCTACCAGGCTCTGTAAGCACCTGCTATATCAGCCATCCTGGCCTCCTTGTTGCTCCTGGAATATACCAAGTCTACTGTTGTAGCCTCAGGGCCTTTGCACTAGAATGTTCTGCAGCTAGAATTATCCCTGCCTCTAGAAAGGCTCAATGTGTTTTCCAACACCACCAGACAGTTAATTAAATTCTGACACTCTTTACCTGGAGATAGCTCAGATCCCTCTGGTGAAGGCTCAGTCCTGCATCCCCTCTCCCACTTTAGATGCCAATTGCAAGTCCAGGTTGTAACCAACTGGCCATAAATTGGAGGTTGCCATGACCTCCTCAGGTTCAATTAATTGGCTAGAGCTACTGCCACAGAACTCAGGAAAACAGTTTACTTCTTAATAGTTTACTGATTTATTATAAAAGAATACAACTCAGGAGCAGGCTATCTGTGTGCCACTCTCCCTGCCTCTCCCATGTTCACCAACCTGAAGTTCTTCAAGCCTTGTCCTTTGGGGTTTTTGTGTAGGCTTCATTATGTAGGCCTAGTTCATTAAATCACTGGTCATTAATGTTTGAACTCAATCTCCAGCCCCCCTCCCTCCCTTCTTGGGAGGTGGGGCCGGAGAGGGAGGAGGGAACTGAAAGTTCCAACCCTCTAATCACCTGGTTGGTTCCCAGCCCCATCCTTAGGTGCCTAGGGGGCTTTCTGAAAGTTGCCTTATTAACATACTAGAAGACCTTTAAGGCTCACTCCCTTCTTGTCTTTACTTAAATGTCATCCTAGTGAGACCTTCCCTGGCTGCCATATTTAAAGTTATAACTCCCTGCCTCACACATACACACTCCTTATTTTCCTCCCTGCTTTATTTTTCTTCATACTGTTCATTAGCACTTGAAATTCTGAATATCTTTTTTATCTGATTAACAAATCTGTTTCCCCCCATTGGAGTGTAAGCTCTTTTCAGAGGCAAGGGTACTTTTTCAGTCCTCTCCACGCTAAATATGCAAGGCTTGGACCAGTGCCTGGCAGGTAGTAAGGTCTTCTGTGAATTGAATGAAAGTTTCGTGTATCTCTTGCGCATCCATCAGGGCTATACCTTCAGCACAGCATTTCTGCCTGTCTGCTTTTCCATTCCAAGCTGAGTGAAGGTATAATGCAAGGGTTCTAACCTGAGGCGTCTGGACTTCGAGGGTGACTATGACGGGCCATCATAAACACCTTGAAATTGTACGAAAACTTGTGTGTGTGCACTTTTGGGGGGAAACGCCCTATGCTTTTCATCACACTCTTAGAGATGTGTGACTTAAGAGGTTAAAATTTGCTGATAAATTAAAAAGAGCACTGGACTTAGAACCAAAAGATTTGAATTTAATTCCTGAATCTGTTTATTGTGTGTGACCTACGCAAATCATTTCTTTGTCTGTGACTTTATGCAAATCATTGTCCTTTTCCTTTGTAAAATGGGAATGACTATACCTCCTTCATTCTCTATTTTAGAAAATCATCGTAAGGTTGAAATGAGATGTCTTGTGTGAAAACTTTCCTGAATAAAGCTTAAGGAATAATAGACACACATGTACAGGAGTATTTTCCAGGTCTTTCGTATGCATCACTGCTAACAGGCCCCATTTATTTGTTGACAAAATAGTTTCAAACTGTGTTTTCTATGCAGGCACAGGCGTCTTGCTCTGTTGAAGCAAGTCAGTATCCGGGAAAACTGCTGCTCCCTGTGTTGCGATGAGGTAGCAGACACACAATTGAAGCCATGTGGACACAGGTAAGAGGGTTTGTGTGGTTATTTCCTCTCTTGTACATTCCATTAGACAAAGTTTCACCCTGTTCTTGAATTGCCTTTACAGTGTTACCAGTTACAAGGCTGTTCATTGAGGTTGGTAATATCCAAAGTGGGCCCAGTGAGACATTAGAGTTGGCCAAGTAGTACACGGCTGTCTTCCAGAAAGTACAGGAAATAGAAACAGCTGCTTGATATGGAAGGCCCATGGTTTTGTTTTATTTTGTTTCCTCAGGACTTTATTTTTTTTTTAACATTTTTTATTGATTTATAATCATTTTACAATGTTGTGTCAAATTCCAGTGTTCAGCACAATTTTTCAGTTATTCATGGACATATACACACTCATTGTCACATTTTTTTCTCTGTGAGTTATCATAACATTTTGTGTATATTTCCCTGTGCTATACAGTGTAGTCTATTCTACAATTTTGAAATCCCAGTCTATCCCTTCCCACCCTCCACCCCTCTGGTAACCACAAGTCTGTATTCTCTGTCTATGAGTCTATTTCTGTCCTTTATTTACGCTTTGTTTTTGTTTGTTTGTTTTTGTTTTTGTTTTTTAGATTCCACATATGAGTGATCTCATATGGTATTTTTCTTTCTCTTTCTGGCTTACTTCACTTAGAATGACATTCTCCAGGAACATCCATGTTGCTGCAAATGGCATTATGTTGTCGGTTTTTATGGCTGAGTAGTATTCCATTGTATAAATATACCACATCTTCTTTATCCAGTCACCCGTTGATGGACATTTAGGCTGTTTCCATGTTTTGGCTATTGTAAATAGTGCTGCTATGAACATTGGGGTGCAGGTGTCATCCTGAAGTAGGGTTCCTTCTGGATACAAGCCCAGGAGTGGGATTCCTGGGTCATATGGTAAGTCTATTCCTAGTCTTTTGAGGAATCTCCACACTGTTTTCCATAGTGGCTGCACCATACTGCATTCCCACCAGCAGTGTAGGAGGGTTCCCCTTTCTCCACAGCCTCTCCAGCATTTGTCATTTGTGGATTTTTGAATGACGGCCATTCTGACTGGTGTGAGGTGATACCTCATTGTAGTTTTGATTTGCATTTCTCTGATAATTAGTGATATTGAGCATTTTTTCATGTGCCTTTTGATCATTTGTATGTCTTCCTTGGAGAATTGCTTGTTTAGGTCTTCTGCCCATTTTTGGATTGGGTTGTTTATTTTTTTCTTATTGAGTCATATGAGCTGCTTATATATTCTGGAGATCAAGCCTTTGTCGGTTTCACTTGCAAAAATTTTCTCCCATTCCGTAGGTTTTCTTCTTGTTTTACTTCTGGTTTCCTTTGCTGTGCAGAAGCTTGTAAGTTTCATTAGGTCCCATTTGTTTATTCTTGCTTTTATTTCTTCTAGGAGAAAATTTTTGAGATGTATGTCAGATAATGTTTTGCCTATGTTTTCCTCTAGGAGGTTTATTGTATCTTGTCTTATGTTTAAGTCTTTAATCCATTTTGAGTTGATTTTTGTATATGGTGTAAGGGAGTGTTCTAGCTTCATTGTTTTACATGCTGCTGTCCAGTTTTCCCAACACCATTTGCTGAAGACACTGTCTTTATTCCAATGTATATTCTTGCCTCCTTTGTCAAAGATGAGTTGACCAAAAGTTTGTGGGTTCATTTCTGGGCTCTCTATTCTGTTCCATTGGTCTATATGTCTGTTTTTGGTACCAATACCATGCTGTCTTGATGACTGTAGCTCTATAGTATTGTCTGAAGTCTGGGAGAGTTATTCCTCCAGCTTCTTTCTTTCTCTTCAGTAATGCTTTGGCAATTCTAGGTCTTCGATGGTTCCATATGAATTTTATTATGATTTGTTCTAGTTCTGTGAAATATGTCCTGGGTAATTGGATAGGGATTGCATTAAATCTGTAGATTGCCTTGGGCAGTGTGACCATTTTAACAATATTGATTCTTCCAATCCAAGAGCATGGAATATCTTTCCATTTTTTAAAGTCTTCTTTAATTTCCTTCATCAATGGTTTATAGTTTTCTGTGTATAATTCTTTCACCTCCTTGGTTAGATTTATTCCCAGATATTTTATTACTTTGGGTGCTATTTTAAAGGGGATTGTTTCTTTACTTTCTTCTTCTGTTGATTTATCGTTAGTGTAAAGAAATGCAACTGATTTTTGAATGTTAATTTTGTAACCTGCTACCTTGCTGAATTCTTCAATCAGCTCTAGTAGCTTTTGTGTGGACCTTTTAGGGTTTTCTATATATAGTAACATGTCATCAGCATATAATGACACTTTTACCTCTTCTT
This sequence comes from Camelus ferus, assembly GCF_009834535.1. NCBI lineage: Eukaryota > Metazoa > Chordata > Mammalia > Artiodactyla > Camelidae > Camelus > Camelus ferus. The sequence goes on from NC_045704.1 coordinate 36,233,913, forward strand.
TTCCAATTTGGATCCCTTTTATTTCTTTCTCTTGCCTGACTGCTGTGGCTAGGACTTCCAGGACTATGTTGAATAGGAGTGGTGATAGTGGGCATCCTTGTCTTGTCCCAGATTTTAGTGGGAAGCTTTTGAGTTTTTCACCGTTGAGTACTATGCTGGCTGTAGGTTTGTCATATATAGCTTTTATTATGTTGAGATATGTTCCCTCTATACCCACTTTGGCGAGAGTTTTTATCATAAATGGGTGTTGAATTTGATCAAATGCTTTTTCTGCATCGATTGAGATGATCATGTGGTTTTTGTCCTTTCTCTTGTTGATATGATAGGACTATATTTTTAATACAGTTTTCATTCACAAAATGTAAAAGGTTTAATGCTCTTTATGAGCCTCTTGGGCAATCCCCTCTAGTTTTAGAGCTTTCTCATTAACTTACTAGTTACCATCCTAACCATTGAGAAGGCAGTGCCTTCCTGCCATCTCACCAAATTTCAGTTTGTGAGATGAACTCAGAGGGAAGCCTGGATCCTGTGTAACAGAGTGTCCAAACACCAGCAAGAGCAGCAGGGAAGACAGTCCCTGAAAAAGGCCATCTCAGCTAAGGTTAGTGAGGGGACTAGGAGTCGGGCAGTGTGCTGGCCCAGCCCTGGCCCAGGTACGCGTGCTGGCTGTATGTGAGCAGTCCCCGTGTTGATGTTGTAGGCCAGCTCCTGTAATTCATCACATCCCATTGCCTCCCTTGCTCTTATTCTTGACGTAACTTTAGCTACCAGGTCTCCTAGGGGATCAGAGCCTGGACTGATGGGCCTCAGTTTGTCTCCCCCAGGTCTGACTCAGCCTGGGCCCCTGACTCTGCCTCTATACGTTTGCCATCTCATGAAATGGGTTGCTGTCTAATCAGCTGGTAAGGGAAATACAAGCAGTGAGTTTGTCTGTTTAACCCTTAGCTATACCAGTCTCTCTTCTGAAAGAAAAGCACAGTGACTGAGCTGTGATTATTCCTCTGTATCAACTCTGCATCCCAGGACTCCTCAAAGTCTGGATCTCTGAATCAGAATCTTTGAGCTCTCTGGCCCTTGTTGGTGGTTTTACACACAATAAGGGCTCATGAATGAGGGCTGAAATCTAAAAACTTAAGAGCCAGGTATCTTAAGTATAACCAGTTTCCATCCTAGAGATATCCAAAACAGAGTGGCAAGAGGAAATTAAAAAAATGAGAAGAAAATTTAGCTCCACTTTCAGCAACAGCAATTCTAGAAGGGTAGAGGTGAGAAAGGAAATCTAGCTAAACTGAATGATGTAAGTCAATCCCTAGAAGAGACTGAAAGTCTAAGCATTTCTGTTACCATAGAAGAAATTGAGGTGATTATCACAGCTTACCTTTGCCTTCCCCCGTAAAAGCACTAAGCCCAGATGGTTTCACAGGTGAATTCTTCCAAACTTTCAGAGAATAGATAGATTCTATCTAAACTTCTCCAGACCATAGAGAAAATAGGAAAACCACAATATTCTTTTTACATAGCCTGTATGATAATCATGTGAAAGCTGATAATGCACATAAAAAAGAAAATTTATGACTATAAATCTAAAAATCCTAAATAAATTATTAGCAAATAGGACCCAGCAACACAACCTCAGGGGGAGAGGGTGTACTTGTTTCAGGAATGCAAGGATAGTATAGTATAGGAAATTAAGAGAATTTACTCAAAAAAAAAAAAAATAATTTACTCAAATAGGCCGAGGGACAGGAGAGTAAGGAATTAACACTTTCTCCAAAAATGCTGAAAAGACATTTGTTAAAAATCAGTATCCATCTCAATGGATGGAATGCTACAAAACAAATGGATGTAGGGAATAAAATAGTGTAAAATAAGAATGGATGGATACTTCCTTAACAATATAAAAGACATTAAAAAAATATATAAAAGACATATATATATCTCAGCCAAACACTGGCATCTTTTTAGTGGTGACACACTGGAAGCATTTCAAGAGATGCTGGGGACAAGACAACAATGCTTGCTGTCAGCACTATGACTTGCATTGTATGATCTAAGGTAGTTAGACAAGAAAGAGAAAAGGGATTAAAACTGGAAAAAGAAGCAAAATCATCATTTGGAGATGACAGATTACATACCTGAATACCAGGAGAATTGACTGAAAAAAAGCTTATTAGAATCAGTGTGACAATTGAATAAGCTAGTTGGTTATAAAAAAAAAAACTTAAAACAATAGATTTTCTATGTATAAATAGCAACTAATTAGAACATGTATTTGAAGATCCCTTTTACAGTAGTCAAAAAAAAAAAAAAAAAGCCTCAGAGTACACACCAAGAAATATGTGGTGCCTATCTGAAGAAAACTTTTAAACTACCAAGGAATGTAAAGATTTGAATCAATGGATCTGTTCTTGAATAGGAAGACCTCTCAGTATTGTAAAGGTGACAATTTCCCCTAAACTCTAAGTTTAACTTGGTCCAGGTAAAAATGACATCCCCCTACCCCTAGAAATCAAAATGCTAATTTAAAAGTTAATGATATGAAAGCAAAAAAAATTCTGAAAAAAGAAGAGTTATGGAGAAGACTAACCCTACCTACTGCATCTTAAAATACATGAAAATAACTTAAATTTGCAACAACATAGATGAACCTGGGGGGTATTATGCTTAGTAAAACAAGTCAGACAAAGAAAGACAAATACTACATGTTATCACTTATATGTGGAACCTAAAAAATAAAACACGAATAAATATAACAAAACAAAAACCGACAGAGAACAAACTAGTAGTTACCAGTGGGAAGGGGGTGGGGACAAGATGGAGCAGGGGATTAAGCGGGGACACAAACTACTATGTATAAAATAAATACGCTGTAAGGATGTATTATACCACACAGGGAATATAGCCAGTATCTTATAAATAACTTTAATTGGAGTATAAACTATAAAAATTTTGAATCACTACGTTGTACACCTGAAACTAATATAATGTTATAAATCAGCTATACTTCAATTTTTAAAAATGTTAATAGTTTGGTCCTAGTATATGAAAAGAATGATACAAGAATGTAACAGGATAGAAGCCCAGAAACAGAACTAATTACAAATAAAAATTTAATAGATGATAAAGGCATTATGTTATATCTGTGGTGAAAGATGGACTATTTGGCAAATGATAATTGGGATAAATGGAAAAAACAGCGTGGTATCACTCCTACATACATACACTTCTGTGTGTTATAGGCTGTGTACATACAGGCTTTCTGGAAGAATGCACGTGAACTTTTAACTTATTCTTCAGAAGAGGAAGATAGAGGACCAGAAATTGGAGAGAGACTTATTGTTTATCTATTTACTTTATGTTTTAGTCACGTGTGATTATTACCCTTTCAGTTAACATGCTTATTAACATTTTAGGTTGAGTCACCAGTTCGTCAGTTTGACCTTTTGAAGCATTGAACTAACTGGCATTTATTATGTCTTTCTCCTCAGTGACCTGTGCATGGATTGTGCCTTGCAACTGGAGACCTGCCCATTGTGTCGTAAAGAAATAGTGTCTAGAGTCAGACAGATTTCTCATATTTCATGACACATGTGAAGAGGCATCATGGACTTATTTCTACTCAATTCCAGCCGATGTTGAAAAGAAAAACAAAGAAAAAAAAATCTCTAATCAGTTGTACGCACATTGAAACTTATAGCCATGGCCAGATTTTATGCTAAAAAATGGTAGTTTGTCAAAGACAAAATTCTCCTAGAATCTAACCCAACTTGCCAGCCCTGAGAAATTCCTCTTAAGGTCAAGGAAAGCTGAATGCTAACAGCTAGGCTTGTGGTACTTCCATGAAAAACAATAGGAGACCATGCCCTCCTGCGTGCTGAAACCACACCAGAATTCTCCAGGTTGGGTTCATTTGATTGTTTAACACAGGATGTTTTGTCTCATATTCTAAAGTTCTTATTTTGGGCAAAAGTCATTACAGAGAAGTAAATGACAGCATTTCTGGGGTAAGCATAACTTCCCGATGGTCAGAGAGCCACTGGTTGTGTTAAGCATGGATATTGCACTGCAAGACTTGAAGCTGTAAAACTAGAATCACACAGGTCAATACTACAAGCAACATGGAGGGCCTGAAAGAAGGTGCACAGACTGTAGGGAAAAAAAACCCCAAATTTTTGTATTTCAGTGATTCCAAAGAACATTCTAGTTTTTTTTAACTACAGAAAATTGGTGGTATTTTCACATTCATGGTGTTTCTATCCAATTTCAGCACCCACATTTTGTGAGGAAAAAAATGTTTTAACAATGCAGGAGGAATTCCTAAATTAACTGCAATGTTAGACTGGAGAAAATTTGGTATTTAGGGTCTTTTTAAGGTACCATCAAATCAGGTTTTTTGGTTTTTGTTTAAAAAAATTTTTTTAATCAGTATTGTTTTTGGAAGTAATATACTTTGCAACTCTTGAACTAGTCTCAAAAACTCTTAGAGGACAGTCTGAGAGCACGTATTCCTATTGTTTAAAATAAATACATGTTTTTGAATAGTAAATTCAATCATGGATTGTTGACTATATCTTCATCAAAAGTGTTATTCCCTCTCAGGGTCTCTGAGGAAGACCTTCAAGAGTTTGGTTTTTTCTCCCAGAAAATTGGAAGGTAGAATTGTAAATTCATAGAACTTATTTTATAATGGTGTACCTCAGCAGCTGCCTTTCAATTTATGCCAAGTCCTTACTGAGTTTATACTTGAATAGTAAATATGTCTTCTGAGTTTTACAGTGTCTTAAATTCAATGCACATTATTTTCTTCCTTTCCCACCCTTTCTCGTTTGTAGTTCATTAAACTGTCCTATTACAGAGCTGATTTCCTTCCTGGCCGTACTTGTTGGGGTGCTGGATTTTTTTCCATGTCTTTAGTCTTCCATAAATTCAAAAATATATATAAATATATATATATATATATATATGTTCTCTTCTTTAGCTTGTGGTGAATACAGTAATTTGCATTGAAGAAATAAAACATTTGTTGCCTTTTTTGATTAAGATTTCATAACTTTTGGGTATTTGTTTTTTTCTCATAGGGTTTCAAGTATTTTGAAAGGAGACAATGTCTTTGTTTGTTTATTTATTTATTTTTGAGACAATGTGTTTTTAAATGTTTAGTGCAGTATCTGGCACCTGCCTGAGTAAGTAGGTACCTATTATCTTTATTCCCATTTGTTCTTAGTACCAGAGATGGTGAAGTGGATTAAAGAGGGCCACAAATTCTTTGACATTCCTCCCATCTATAAATGAAGTTTATGCCCCTTCCCCTTAAATCTGAGTTGGCTTTGTGTTTGCTTGACCAGTTGCTATGCCAGTTTCCCAGAGCTAGGCCTTTGAGAGATTGGCAGCTTCTATTTCTTGTCTCTTCAAATATTGGACATAGCAGCCATGGTGTGAGAAAACCCAAGCATCCCTGGGAAGACCTATATGGGGAGGAACTCCCACTTCCCCCAACAGTCCTCTGTCCAACAACCACAACTTAGCTGCCACAGCCAATACTAATTTGCCAGCCACAAGAGTAAGCTTCTCAGAAGAGACTTCTCTAGCCCCATTCCAGCTGCCCCAACTGATGCCAAGTGGAACAGAGACTAGGTGTCCCTACAAAGTCCTGACCAAATTGCCGATTAGTGAGCAAAATAATTTTTTTTCAGCCAGTAAGTTTTTGGATAACTTCTAACAGTGTTAGATAACCAGAATAGATGAAATCAAGTTTCCTCCACCACTCTGATCCCATATATGTATTAGCAGTAGAATGTGTGGGCAAGTTTATTTAGTCTAGCAGAAGTGTGGCTTATAGAGAAAGTAGGTCACGAGAAAATTTGCAGTTTGCCTTGAGCTGTGTGACCAGTGTTTGACTTAAACAGAACTCGGCCCAGTTATTTAGCAAACCTTTCTAGATGCCTGCCTTCTACTTGGTGCTAAGCAGAGGTAGTACCTCTGAGAATTGACTTCACCCTGCATACAACTGTGTCATGGTAACCATTTTTAATTCCACATCCCACTGACATAGTTTATGTCCATTAAGATGTCTGTCAGTTCATTAAGACTGGCCATTTGACCCCAGATCAAACCTAAGCCATACCTAATATCCCTTTAGACATGTACCATACATTCGGCTTAAGGATGTAATGCAGTGACACACTGTCTAATGATCCAATCAGGATAAACCAGGTCTAGGGTATCCCTTTGTAGAATTTGGCAGTTTTGGAGGGGACTTTTCGTGGAGCAAAAGTCACCTGATTGTGTTGCTCAAAGTGGTTCTGTCAACTTTTATCTTGCCTAACTACCCAGGAAGCCAGTTAGTGCCAAATAATCTTCATGGTGTGAATATTATATTTATGATGTAAATTACAAGGCATCCCCTTCCTGCAGTGGGGCTTTCCTTCCAGGAGAGGGAGTAACTGTCTCGCAAATCTCTGCATTATCTGGTTCAAAAGCTAAGGGACTGGCTCTTATTTTCAATTTACAGTGTTCTTAAAACCCGCTTTAAAATTACTTAATCTTCTTAAATCTTGTAATTCATTCCCAAATTGCAAGTGAGGAAATCGAGGCTCTCGGGTTCGATTCCTTCCGCTTCAGAATAGGGGCGACGTGACATTTACTCGCCCCAAACGTGCCCACTACCATCCAGCGTCCCTTCGAGACCTTCCATCCGTTTCCCTGACTTCCCCTCCCTGTTTTTGCCCCGCCCCTGGCGTCGGGAAACGTACGCCTGTGATTGGCTGCCGGGAGCCGCGAAGCGGTGGAAAGGTCGCGGTGTCCATGGTGACGGGAGGCGGGACGCGATAACGGACGCCTGGACCCTGCGGCTGCAGCGGCGCACGTAGAGAGGCCCGGTCGGGCTTGCAGGCCCGGCCGGCGCGTGGCGGTAGCCAGGGAGCTCAAGACTGGGACCTTACGCGTAGGCGCTCCCGCCCTGGGCCGTGAGCCGGCCGTGGCCTCGGCGGCGAGGCCTCCTGGATGCGGGTTGGGTAGGTGGCTGCGCCCTGCCCGCGGGCAGGGTAGGAGGCCGTCATCGGACCCGCTTGCCCGCGCCCGGTGTATGTGGCGGCGGCGGCAGCGGCGGCGGCGATGGACGCCCTAGAGGAAGAGAGCTTCGCGATGTCCTTGTAAGTGACGCCGCCCGGGCCTGGGAGGCTAGAGGCCCCGGCTGCCGGCGCTCGGCCTCGGCCTCCGCGTTGTAAAATGGGTGTCTAAGGTGGGTGTGGGGACCAACAAGGCTCCATCCTGGTTTCCATGGTCGATTCCGCTGCTGCGACCGTCAAGTTCAGGCCTGGAGGCCGGGAGTACAGCGTGGTGTCGTGCGATGATACACGCCTCTATCACAATACCCCTGCTCCAGTCCTTAGTCGTCAGCAAAACCTGGCGGGTTTGAGCTGCCGAAGCCCTACCAAGGTTCAGACCACCCCCCCACCCCCCTACTCCCCCACTCCCCCACTCCCCCAGGGAAGCCCGATCTTACTGCCTCCCTTGGCCAGCCTCGACCGCACCAGGTTTACGCCCGCCCACAAGCAGATAGGTGTGCGGTGATAACGAAGATGCGGTGAGTAGACCCCGAAGGAAATAAATGGGAGGAGCCTTAAGATGTCCTATGCGAGCCTTTGCCCCTGTTATCTGTCCGTTTTGTAATTCCTTGTGTCATGTCAGGTTTTCTGAAAGTTGATCCATGACATGATTCAACTTTGATGTTACAGATGGGTCAAGTGTGTTTTCTTCTGTTTGAAGTTGCTAGATTAGACGATAATCATTCTTAATTGTTGAAGCTGGGTGATGAAAGTTTTTTGCTATTCTTTTTTCCTCTGTGCATGTTTGAAAATGTCCATAATACATTTTTTTAAACGAATTATTTGCAACAGAACCTAATTCAGGCCTGTTTTTCAGCTCTTCCGCCTCTGATGCAGAATTTGATGCCGTGGTTGGATATTTAGAGGACATTATCATGGGTAAGCTTCCTTACCTGTGCTCTTTAGTTTTTAGACCCTTGCTTTTAAGGACATTGAAATCAATTTGGAAAGTTAATTTTAAAAAGAGAGAAAGCATCAAACTGCATATAATTTGTAAGGTAGCATACTATAATACGAAGTAAGCCTTACTGTGATTTGTCTTAGAGGCATATAGCCCCATACTCCTTAAAACAACTAATAACCATAGATTCAGTGCCCAGAAGGGAGTTATACAGGTAACGGGGCACCTAGAAGTTACAAAGCTTTTGGCAAAACTTTAGAAAATATTAACCCTACTTTATTTCAGAGAGTAAGAGCAATTTTGTTTTTTAGTCTTGAGTTTTAATATGTTTGGTACATAAACTACAGTGTAATATTATAACCAAGCACACATGTCCATGAGGAACAAGGATCATACTTCAGCTAGTTCCATAGGTTCCGAGTTCCTGTTTGTGGATTCATTTTGGCATCCATAAGCCCTGCTAAGTAATAAGCAGTAACAGGCACCAACTATTTAAGACAAGTATGTGGGAGAGAAAAACTTGAGAAGTTTTGTCTGCTGACTTGAAGTTTTCTGAAAATTAGGAAAGGAACACTATATTTGATGTCACTAGCTGTTATTTCTTGGTCTTGGTTAGTAAAAAAATCACTGACCAAGTTTTTGTACTTGTACCTTTGGGTCTTGTAAAGATCCATGCCCTTAACCCCCAAAGACAGTTGTTTCACCACTAAGCATTAAGATCCCATGTGGATCTGAGGATTTGTGGGGACTGCTGAGGGTACTTTGAGTTCTTTTGGCCTCTGTGCTGTGGGGGGAAGTGAGCCTTCTGTAAGCCCAGCGTACTTATCCCAAAGTCTAGGTCATTTGGGAAGCTTTCCTTTTATTTTTAGAAATAATATTCTCTTTGGTTGTTAAAATTCCCTAATCCCTAGTAAGTGTTTGCTAGGAACTAATCTCTCTACATGAAAATTCTCATCTAAATTCCACCTGGCAATCTTATATGATAGGGACCCTGATCATCTTCATTTTCCAGTTGAAGAAACTGGGGCTTAAAGAAATTTATTAGCGTGCCCAAGATCACATAGTTACAAGTGGCTGAGGCAGTCTAGCCTCTGTCAGAGCCCATCCCTTCAGTCACTACACTGTTTCCACCACTGCTGCTGAAATTACCTTATGAGAACCTTTTCATTCCTTTGTGGAGAAGTAATGGGAGGGAGTTCCCAAGCCACCCTGGGATGTCTGTGTGTTTAAAATGGACTAGAGGATGGCAGTGGTGGTTGTGCAACCATGTGAATGCTCTTCATGCGCCCAGGCTGCACATTAACACCTTTGGCTTTCCCTATGCTAGAGACTGGCCATTGAGAAAGTAATTTGGCTGACATATAATTCCTACCTATTTGTAAATCGGAATGGTTTTCTAATCTCCATTAAAAAGACTAATTTTTCCTATTGTGGTTCAGATGATGAGTTCCAGTTACTACAGAGGAATTTCATGGACAAGTACTACCAGGAGTTTGAAGATACAGAAGAGAATAAGCTTACCTACACACCTATTTTTAACGAATATGTAAGTGGATTCCTAGTTCTCCTACTGGAGATTAGGGTTTCTTTAAAATATGAATTTAGGGTCAAAGGATGTTGAAATTTACTCAACTTTTAAAATCTGCCACCAGCACTCTGCCAGGAATTCTAGTTAGAATCTGGTTTAGTTTACATCTCCTGTTGTTTTCCGCTGCACAGTTCATGGGGCTGTTTTCAAAATATTTAATGATTTCGTCTTCTATTTTAAAAGATATTTGGCTTTATCATAATCCTGCTTTCAATTACAGTACACCTTGCATTTATATAATTTTGACCTTTGGCTTTCACACACCATTTTTTCCTGCTACACAATCCAGTCAGGTATGCATGACTGTTAGTTAAAAGTGAAAACCAAGACCAGGATCATTAACTAATTGGTGGCAAAACCAAGACTAGGACCCAAGAACCTCGACTCTTGACCCTTGGGTCTTTGCACTATGCCAAGGCTTTGTGCAGCCTCCTGGAATGATCTCATCTGTTTGAGAAGAGGTTTGAGCCTCCAAGACTTTCTTTCCTTAATACAGAAGCATGGCAGAGTCAATGAAGGTTTCTTCAGCCAAGCCTTAGCTCAGAAGGAACCTGTGATTGCCTCCAGCACTATGCCTTTTTGTCTGTTCTTTTTGCACAGATTCCATCTACCCAGGAAGAAGAGCCCCACTTGTTTCATTCCTCACTCCCTGCCATGAGGGGTGGGAGCCCTGCTGCTCCCTGTCCCGACCTACTTTGGAGCATTCCTCTTGTTACAGTGTAGCTGCCTGTGGCCGCCTCTCTCCTGTGGTGGGCCGGGCACAGGGCGTGTGCTCAGTGAAGGCAGGAGCTGGGTTTGGGTTCTCTTTGGTGTCACCAAGCTAGGCACATAGAAGAGGCTCTTAGGAAGTGTTTGCAAAGGGCTGAAGGGCAGGCTTTCTGAAAAGAAGTTTTGTTTTCCTAAAGCACGATCTGACCAAGATTCTTTCCACTGTTAGATTTCTTTGGTAGAAAAGTATATTGAAGAACAGCTCTTGGAACGGATTCCTGGATTTAACATGGCGGCTTTCACTACGACTTTACAGTGAGTTGAGCTTGACTCTGATTTACCTTTTCTCACCCTTCTCCTTCTTCACTCTGAAAAAAAGACCTTCCTCCCCCACACCCCACCAGTGCTTGAACATCAAGGTTTAGAGCACTAGGTGGTTAGGTCATGGGTGGGAGGCCCTCCAGACCTTTGAAGGGAATCTCAGAGATGGTCTGTGTCATCATTCATTTGTGAAGTAGCCACCCTTTTCTTTTGCAGGCACCATAAAGATGAAGTGGCTGGTGACATTTTCGACATGCTGCTCACGTTTACGGATTTTCTGGCTTTTAAAGAAATGTTTCTGGACTATCGAGCAGTAAGTCCCTCTTGCCTGTTCAGCCACGGTGAGCCACTTAGAAAGTCCAGGTGGACCTGTCGAGCACAAACCACACCCCTGTGCTTTTCCCTGTAAGACAGGCCAGTATCAGCCTGGCAGCAAGAAACGTGTCAGCAGAGTGAACTGCAGTCCTCCTCTGGCCGGGGCCCGGATCCCTTAATGAGGAATTACATGCTCATGGTTTTGGTAAAACAGGGTCCCTAAATAATCAAAATGACAAAACCAAAAAGCAGGTCTAATTGCTTTGGCTTTCCTATAATGCAGGAAAAACAAATGGTTTTCAGTGAAGACAGGTGCTTTTTTTCCGTTTTGGTTTTCAGGTTCATGTAATTAGGGATTGAACCCAGGACCTCATGCATGCTAAGCACACATTCTACCACAGAGCTATACTTTCCCCTCCTTGAGAGAGTTTTCTAAGAGTGACCAGGGCCAGTGCTGAACAAAAATACAAAATCACCTCCTTGCCCTTCCTGTGTGCTCCCTGGTGGCTACCCTCCCATCTCCTCCTCCATGCCAGAAGTGGGTTCTGAGCTAGAAAGGACTTTTTTCCCCATCTCTTGCCTCTTAAAGTTGTTTCCCTTCTTGTGTAGGAAAAAGAAGGCCGGGGAGTGGACTTAAGCAGCGGTTTAGTGGTTACTTCGTTGTGCAAATCATCTTCTATGCCAGCTTCCCAGAACAATCTGTGGTCCTAGGTCCCACCTCCAGGTAATGGGCTCTTTCTGGACGTCACCAGCCCAATGGACTGGGAGAGACTGTGGCTAATGATGACAGAATACACCTTGGACTGACTTTTCTGCAATTCTTCATTAATGTTAAGTATTGATGGGTCTAGAAAATTACCTGACCCTCCTGGGATACTTTCTTGTCTCCTGAAACACCTTCTTTTTTTCAGTAACGCTAGTACTCCTCCCCGAGTAGATATCTTTCCCAGGGGCTTCTAAGTCCAGCGTTCCACCTGGGGGCCCTTCCTCAGCATACATGTTGGTATGTCCACATTTGGAAGAACCCACTGTCACCAACCCTCTTTTGGCCCAGGAGGCCTTGCATGTCCCACCAGGCTTTTTGTGTACTCACACCTTTTTATATAGGTCAGAGTTTCAGTCCTGAGCCTCATTGGGGCTTTGAACTGGGAGTGTTTCAACTAAGGTGTTATTCAAGCAAGCTGCCTATGTGAAGATTTCTGAAGCTCCTACTATCATAGCCAGTCTTGGCTGTAGGAATCAACTTAGAGATGTCCTTTCCCTAAAAGCTACATGTGATCATCAATCCCTAGTCTTACATTTGCAGTCCTTCTGTCACTGTCTTCTGCTGGCCCTGATGTAGTCACATTGTATAATTCTCGTTTACCCATTTTTGAAAAAATATTTTTATAGATGAATACTCAGGCTAACCTAGTGGATATAATCTTGGAACTTCCATGATTACCCACTTCAAGATCAAAGTATTATATGCTGTGTGCTTGTTAGTTGTTAGCGCTGTGAGAGCAAAAATGCTTTCTAGTTGGTGTTCCTGTTTTACTGGGCACCAGTGAACATGTGCAGTAGTCTAACAGGGATCCTTTTCCTGTCGCATGTTAGTGTTTCTGCAGGTTTCCTTAAAACACTTTCTGTATAAATCAGTTCCCTAGGCTTTCTGTTGGGGTAGGGGCTCTGAACTTCCTTCTTGCTGTCAGAATAATCCTCCCAAGAGGCTGTTCCCCGGGTCTAGCTCAGCACAAGTAGGAGGTAGCAGACAGCTTGACTGGTCATCTGTCTGCTTGGATTGAGTATATTTGTTTAATACAATGTCTAATAGAATATTGCTGGCCAGAAAACGTGGATGTCACCTCTCTAGAAAGAAAAACCATAGTAATTCAATTCCTGAAGTGTACCTTATTTTTTTTGCTTTTATTTTTTTTCAAGTAAACATAAGAATCTGTACTGACTTTTCACTTGGCTGTTGTGGTTTTAAAGGATGAGCTACAGGCTATGTGTTTTTCTATCCTGACATGGCACTTGCTAAATGCTTTTGTACCGTGAGTAAATTTTCAGGTGTTTTACAGAAACCATCACTATAAATGCTTCATCCCCTTTCTTTACGATAGCTGAGCCACCGCCATTGGGTTATCCATGTTTGGGTCTTTCAAGCTGAAGGCACACTCAGAGGCGGCTTTCAAGCACTGCCTCTGCTGGCCTCGCTTCCCCTTCTTGCTCTTTCTGTAAAGGGGACTGCCCATTGCAGGCCCGGTACGTTGGAAGCACTTGCTGAAGACCCGCTGGTCAGTCTGGTTGTGAAAAGGCAAGTGGACAAATCCAAAGATGAAAGTATAAAAAACAAACAAGGTAAATGGTTCTTTTTCCATTTTTTTCCACTCAGAGGAAAAGGCAAGCAAGCCTGTTGTAGCTTCATATTAGAAAACAGTCTTCCTGATTTCTTTTAAACTAGAATTCTCTCTCCATCCACACAAGGACTTATGTCATCATGTGCCACCCTCAGTGGGGCTCAGGCGTGGCCCAGACAAGGAAGCCCGATGTTTGGCCCCAACCTCAGGACACACTTGCCTCCTTCTCCTGCTTAGGCCCTCCTCACCCATGGGAAGCAGTGTTCATCCAAACTGCAGGGGCTAAGGACCGGGAGAGGCACTGGCCTGCACCAAAAGGTAGTTATTTGACAAAGTGTGTTAACGTCTCCACCAAAATAGGCTATTTCATGGTGTCAGAAACCTGGTCAGACTTGTGTAGGATTTTTTTTCTCTTAAGCCTCAAAAGAAAATGGGTTGATCTTACTTAAAACTAAACTCTTTATGGCTTGATCCTGGAATAACTATAATTTATTATTCAAACTCTGAGACACTGGAGAGTAAAAAGGGCTGCTGTTAATAGTTATACCAGGACAATAGGCATAAACTAGGCCTGTCCCAGGCCAAATGGGACATGGGTCTCCGACTTAATCCCCCACCCCCTCATAACGGAGTAGGTCATCTGCAACTGGTTGAATCTAGTTATATTTAATTGTTCCCAGTTTTTCAAAACAGGGCCAATGATACCCAGAAATGCCTGTGGCTTGTTATTCAGAGCACGTTGCTCTATGGTAGTAGGAAAATAAGCTCAGGAGGACCCCCCTCTCTGCTGCCACCCCGTCTCTCTACTGTCTGTAGATGCTCCACACATCAAGCACCTAGATTATCTGATCTGTGAACTTTACAGACTTTCAAGATAGGTGACATTACAGCAATCTCAAGTTCAGCAAGGTGACTAAATAATTTAGTGTTAAACTGAGACCCTTGAGAATGGGGGGGGGGGGTGCTGTTAAATTTGTGCCATGATGACCAGCATAAATAAGACAGTCCCAGCAAAGCAGGTAGGAAGTTGGCCTTCCCACCTCAGGTCCAAGAAGTGGTTGGTGCTGCTGAGTGACTCCAGGACTAGAACTGCCTTCTAATAGGCATTTGGAGCCTGTGTATCCGCAGGGGGCTGGTTCTAGGACTGCTACCAAAATCCACAGATGCTCAAGTCTCTTATATAGAAGGTTGAGTACAGTCAGTACACCCAACCCGCTATATCAGACAACTGGTGAATCCTTGGATATGAAACCCACGCATACGGAGGGCAGACTGTAGTGACTTACACCACAGCTTCCTGAAGTTTATAAGCTTCTATAACCATAATTCCCGAACAGCCTTTCCAAATAAGTTCTTCCATTTTTATTTTTGTAAAAAAACCAAAAACAACAAAGTCACCACCAAGCACAGGACAACTCACCAGCAAGGTCTTGGTCTCCCTCCCTCCCTCCTTCACGTCCCAGGTGCTATCAGCAGTGTCAGGGAGGTACTGATGTTAGCTTTTCCCAAAGGGAATATTACAAACAAGGGCTTAGAAGAGGGAAGGAAACCTGAAGTTTTTCATCACTGAGACGTTGCTTAAAACTGATTTGCTTTAAATAACTGGTATGTTTGAAATGCAGGAAAGGAAGACCGTGCTATCAGAATCATAACCCTCTTTCTACATATATCCCTGCAAGTGACATGTTGGCTTGGTGGAGGGCAGGGTCAGAATTGTTTTAAGGAATCAGAACAGTTTCATGAGCTTGCTCAGCAATCCCAGAACAAAAACTAAGATAAAGATAAATACATGCTGTTTGTTAGGCTTATTCTATGGTGGGTCAGGGGCTGCAGGTCATGGTTAGTGTATTTAGTGCCAGTGAGAAGGCTAGGTCCCAGCCTTGGACACCGGAGTCCTAAAGACAAAGCAGAGAGAGTCCCATGACCCTCATCACCTTCTGCTGAATACGAGGGATGGACAGGAGATCTTGGCTGCTGGCCTCTCCCCAGCCCACGCGCCTGCAGAGGAAGGATCCTGATTCCTTAGGAGTGTCGGGTGAGCCCCAGGAGTCTGATCAGCAGAAGAGCAAGTGTAGTCCCTTCTGGGCTGACTCCACACCAGGCTCAGGCTTCGGCTTGAGGGGCCACCTGCATGGGGACCCGGCTGCAGCCTTCATCCCCAAGGCGGCCCATGGCACAGGGGGTTTAGGCGTAGCCACCAGCCATCTGACTGGTGGCTGCATTGCTGCCTCCTCCTCGCCAGGCCTGGAAGCTGAAGAAAGAGCTCACTCCGTAGGCAATCATCACTAAACACGAAAAGAACTGAAAGAGAAGACAGCAAAGCTGAGTGTGCAGTGTGGCACACGGGGTGGGGGCTGTGATAGTGACCCGGGCACCAGGCAGCCAGGCACAGACAGCAACACCTGGGGCCCCTCAATCAACCAGAATGGGTTGCTCTGGCAGCCACACCAGCTCCTACTTAACTGTACACTCATTTAACAACTATTGGGGGCTGATGGGTACCAGGTTCTGGGATGCCAACATACTCTAGTGGGGGAAGCCGTTACCTACACAGGCAAGGTGTGTCAGACTGTGAAGGGCAACTGGACAAGGTGCTATGAGTGACCAAGGGGAAAGAGCTACTTCAGACACATCAGAGATTAAGTTTTAAAAGGCAACATTCAAAAGCTACCCTAGGAATTTTCTGGAATCAGTTACTAAGTACCCTACACTACTACCTATGGCCATATTCAGAAGCACCATGTCTTTATCCTGGTAACAGATCACAGATTTCAAAACCATTCTCACCAGGCAGAGTGAGGAAACCTAAGTCCTGGTCTACCCCAGACTCAGTCTAGGCATGTTACTTCACCTCTCTGAGCCTCAGTCTCCTTGTCTGTTGAAAGGACTGCCAGTCCCTGTGAAGAAGTGTCTGCAGGGCCTTGTAGGGTGAGGCGTGGAAAGCATGGAGGGGGTTCTGGTACTTCCCTAGCTGCCTGATGTGGAGCCCAAGTTTTGGCTGCATGGGAGAGCCTAAGAATCTCCCACGTGGCCTAAACCAAAAGGCTCTTGCATGTGCTTTTTTCAAGTGGGGTGGATAGAGTTTTTAACAGATTCTCCAAGGGGACATATGACCGTAAATGGGTGTGGCACAACTCATACTCATCAAAGTTCAGCAGTTAACCCAAAACTTCATTCACCACCCCGAAGTATTTCCCAGGCATTCTGGTTCCTCAGGGTTTTACTTGTAATTATGGAAGACTGTGAGTCTACTGAGAGTGAGGAGGGTAACTCAGCAGGTGGCAGGCGCCTGGTCTCGGGCCAGGGGAGCAGTGGAGTCCAGGGGCACAGACCTTGCTTTGGCCCATCTTCCCTGTAACTGCCCAGGGCATCCCAGGGAACCATACTCACAGAGGCAGCTGCCCGCTGGTTATACGGCCGGGTGCCCTTCAGGGATGTCAGTTCAACCGCAGCAGAGCAGGCGATGAAGGCCGTGATATAAAGAACGGTGGCGCCCACGTTAAAGATCATTAACTGTGGGGGAGGGGAGAGCAGGCTTAAGACATGAGACTTCTGGTAACTGTGGAACCTCCTGGTTCCTACTGGCACATCCCTTTAGTGGTCAGAACAAGGGTTGGGGCTCGAGGATGGGGATGGAGACACGTGAGTCTTTCTCACTAAAAGAGCTTCAAGAGGCAGCGGTCCACACGAGGTCAGCCTGGAGGCCATGTGAGCAGGGGGAGCTTATACACATGGAAGGCTAAGAGATGGGAAGGCTCCAAGTTGGGGCAGCAACAGTCCTACGAGGCAAAACCCATTCCTGATGGCAAGGAGCAGAACCCAGCCCCTCTGAGTGCTCCAGCTGAAGAACTCCGCCCTCCCCGTCACCCCTGCAGGCCTTGGCTCTGAGGCTGGCCCTGGGAGAGGTGCCTCACATCCCTCTCTGCCCCTAGTAGGAGGAACCTGTGTCTGCCTTTTAGCCACATCCTAGGCTCAGGGTCCCATGTCAAATGCCAGAGTGAGAACCCCCAAGCCAGGCTGGCAAGGAAGTGCCCTTGGCTGACAACGAGGCCCAAGTCCCATTTCCCCAGCGCCCGGCCCCTGGAGCCAGTTGACATTCTGCTAAGACTGCAAACTGGTAGCCCTCAGGAATGTTTGATTCATTCCATTGATTTTTTTAAAGAATTACCAACATTCAAAAGATAGATTCCATACGAAAACTCAGTCTGAAAATACCAAGGTTTGACACACCTGTGTTCCTACTAACAACAGTTAGAGCTAAGTAGAGGCAGCTTCCTACAGACAGATGGGGTAGCTTCTCCGGAACCCCTCCTGACCTGCCTCTGTCTTGCCTCTTGCCTGGGCCCTGAAAGGGGCTTGGAGCCCCCTCCCCGGAAAAGCCCAATTTGGCAATCCTAATTCAGCCTTCGCTAGGAGTGTAGGAGATACTGCCCTGCCATCATGGCCTGGGAAAGGAGCCTCTTGCCATCAACAGTTGTGGCCAGAGCCCCAAATCTGTGCTAACAGACACCAAGACCCCTCCATCTCTGGAGATATTTTTCTTCAAGGCTATTAGGACACAGGGCAGGGGCTGGACCCTAGCCAGGAAGTTGGGCTGCCCCCTCCTCATCCCAGGACCTTCCCTCCAAGCCCAGCACCCACTGCAAACACCACCTGGCTCCTGCCAGTGATGTCAAGATCTAACAAACCCGTTCTGTCTTGAGGATGACTCACGTTTCCTCAGCTTCAAAAGTCATTGAATTCTAAACAATGCTGCCTAGTCCCAGCCTTGCTTGTCTTACAATCATGTGCCTCTCTCGCCTCTCTGCTCACTGAAAGCCTCAGACCCCAGCTGCAGGGGTTTTCCGGGTCGGAGAAAAAAAGCCCCAGCAGCTTTCTCTATGTCTGGCCAGGGTACTTCCTATGGATGCTCAGCTCTGTGTCCTGAGACTGACCTGGGCAAGCCCGGGACACCACCCTCTTGCAGGCTGCAGGGGCCTCACCCTGGAGGTAGCGGGTGGATGCCACACTGCCCCCAACACATCCTGCACACACTGGGCCCAGCCTGTGGGGGGTTCAGCTTCTAGGCCCAGAGCCGCCAGCCTGGGCCCAGCCAGGGTCTGACAGACTCATTGCCACACGGTTCAAATCTCAACTGTCCCTCCAAAGGAAAAATACTTTCAAGATCCCAAATTACGTCTGGTTTCTACAGTCAACACTCACTTCTACTCCCACCAGAGAAGAAAGACCACAGAAAGTCAAGCCTGCATCTTCCTTGAGTCATGGCTCTCAGTGCTCAGAAAAACTGGACACTGGATCCATCAGTCCTCCTTCCCCCACCCAGATCTACAGACCAGAGAGGACTTCAGCCAACTCCCACCCACCACTTCTCATTTAGGGAAGGTCACATTGTCACAGCTACACCCAGAGGCAGAAGGGTCAGCCTGGAACCACCCCCAGGGTTCCTACCCAGACTCACCACCAGCGGCCAGGGCACCATGTACAGTTTCATGTGCAGCTGAAACAGGTAGAGGATGAAGAAGACGATTGTCACCAGCCAAAGGAAGACAGCGACGAACATCACCCAGCCGTAGGCCGGGTACAGGTGGTATGGGGTATCAGCAATCAGGGCCCACACCAGCAGCCCCAGCACCTGGAGGGGGTGAGACAGGCCAGAGTCTCTCAGAGCCCCCAGCACTCAGGCTGGAGGCCACAGACCAGACGCTTCCAAGCCTTTGCCTTGCAGTGCCCTCTGCAGGACACATTTCTCATTTACCCAAGAAATATTTGACTCCTACTGCATGCCAAGCCCTTGCCTTGTAACTCTTCCTCCTCTTTCAGATATCAGCTGAAATGTCACGTGCTCCAGGGCACCTTCCCTGCCCTTCTAGTCCAGATTCCAGAACCCTCTTCTGTGCTCACATGGCCCCCCCAGGTACCCATCACCCAGGACTATAATCCTGTTTCCTTCCCCAGACTGGAAGCTACAGCAGCAGTGACACCCACCCAGCTGCCTCCAGGGTGAGACCCCTGCAGCCCAGGAGAGGGTAGTGTCCCAGGTTCGCCCAGTTCCCAAGGGCAAGACGATGGTCTCCCTCATAGGTGCATCCCAGCACCCAGTACAGGACCTGGGCTCAGCAAGGGGCTCAGTAAAAGCTGCTGAAAGAAAGATGAAGTCACTGGCACATCCCTGAGGGAGGGACACTGAGTCCCAGGGACAGGAAAATGAACAGCCCATGGGCCTCTGGAGACCTCTACCTGGCACCCCACCAAGCCCTCTCCACCCCACCTTCTCTGAGTCTCCTAATTGCCCCTCGAAGTGTTCTCATCCTTGCCTTACAGGTGAAAAACTGGGCCCCAGAGAGGCTAAAGGATCTATCACACCATTCTCACATGGTAGGGTGGGCCCCAGTATCCCTGCAGTGTGTGCAGCAGCTAAACAGACAGACTCTGGAGCTGATTGCCTGATTTAAAATCCTCTCCCCTTACAGCTGTGTAACATTGGGCAAGCTCACGACCTCTCTGTGCTCTGATCATGTCATCTGTCAAATGAGTATAATGAGCACACCTACCTCATAGGGCTAGATTAGGACCCATGGTTCATATACATAAATGAACTATTTGCAGTGGGGTATGCTGTGCTGCAGGGAATTCTACAGGGGCAGGTTGGCTGACCTGCCTTGGGGAGTAAAATCGGGGGAACTTGGCAGGTTGGGACCCAGCAAAGGGTCTGCTCTGAGAGGGAGCCCTACAGGTGGCACTTCACATGTGGCCATCCTGGCCCCTCCCTGCTGGCTGAGACCCTGTAGGCCGGGACATCTCCCTTCTCCACAGGGCATTCGTTCTCTGGAATCCCTGGCCAGTAGCAGGACTCAAGTTTGGCTGCTGAGGGAGGGAAGGGCCACCGGGCTTTGGAGAAAGGCCCTTTGGTGATGAAGACTCACAGAGAGCTGTTGCTCTTCCCTTGGACAGCATCCAGGCATGTGGCACCAAGGCTCCCAGTGACCTTGCCACCAACCCGAGGATGAGCCAACCATCAGCTGGATCCCAGAGAAGCAGCTCAGGAGCAAAACCTACCTCTGGCTGCTGGTTTGGGGGACAAAAAGCCCCCCTGGCTGCAAGCTCCCAGATCAGATACAGGAGAGCTGGTGCTCACCCCAAAGCAGCCAGAGCTGGGAGCGCCCCTGCCAAAGACCAAAAGGGAAATGCCGGTATCGATCCCTCCTATGTGCATGGGGACAGGCAGGAATGACCCTAGCTGAGGCCAGGAGTCCAGCAGTCCCTATGACAACTGTCCGTTCTTCCTTTGGGCTCCTCCCCGACAAGAGCCTGGGAAAGGGCGTGGGTGCTGCTCTTCCCGCAGCACCAACAGGAAGTGAGGGGTGGAGCCCTGGGTTCAGGAGTCAGGAGCTGGGCTTTCATCCTGCCTGTGCCGTGGGGCGCCCGGCAGTGCCTTCCCGCCCTGCGTGGCTCACCTCAGCACAGCAACGCGAGGCCACCCACTAGAACGCAGGGCCCCGAGGAATCCCGTTTTGGTCATTGCAGCATCTCCAGTGCCTTGCAGGGCCCAGCACACAGCACCTGCTGGATAAGTACGTGCTCAGGGCCTAATTGGTCTCAGTTTCCTTACCCAGGAAATAGAGGTCAGAAACCCGCCCTGCACAGGTGCTGTGTGTCACGAGAGGACGCAGGTGTGAATCTGTGAATGTGCTCCTGGCCCTGCCTCCCCCAACCCAGGACAGGAATGGGAGACCCAAGGAAGGCACCCACTCACCCTTCTCTCCAGAGCTTTGCACTTGCTTCTCCCCTCTGGGGGGTGAGTCCCCAGGGCTGCCCACCCCACACTGCCCAACCTGTGCTCTCTAACCACGAACAGGCTGGCGGTGGCCAGTGGGGCCCACCCTGCAGGCGAGGAAGGTGGGACAGGTAGCAGGGCCTCGCAGGCAGTCACAGGACTGGAGGCAGAGCCCTTACTCATGACAACCCAGGCTCAGGGTGTCTCAGCACAGACCACATCCCCCCAGTCCTTTACCACCCATCCTTAGGACACCCTGCCTGAAACAGACACATCAGCAGAGCCAAGAGCCCCCAGAGCTGAGGGACTGTTCTTAAGAACAGTCCTGAAGCAGCACCTCGCATGACCCTCCCTGGTGAGGACTGCGCATGTCAGGGACAGACAATTCTCTCTTCACTTAAAGCAGGGTCCTTACGGGCTCCCATGCCATTGTGTCGCCTGGTTCCAACTATCTGACAGGAAGTTAGAAAATGCAATGGACTGAAAATCAAGAAAGGACAAATTTGTTTTTATGTTACATTTATCAACCGTTGGCATCATTACTCATAGGCTTGGTCACAATAACCACATAATGCCCTCCGGCTCTACGCCAGGCCTCGGGTAAGCACCTTCCCTTTTATTGCATTGATTTCCCCATAACCCCCTCATGAGTCAGTATTATTTATTATCCCCATTTTCCAAACAGAAGCTCAGAGGGAAATGTGCCCATGGTCATCTATGGTCACCTGTGGATGAACAGCAGGGCAGGATTTGAACCCAGATCTGTGCTTCTCTGGAACCTGGGCTACACAGAGTTACCTAGTGATGTATAAAAAATGAGGTCACTTCAGCTGGCTCCGAGGGCCCCAGCCCAGCAGGCACCCAGACTGCCTGGTCTCTGCCTAGCCCAGGTTTCCAGATGAGCAAGCACACCCTCTGGGAGGTGAAGCTGCGGATAAGCAGTGGGAATTTCTGGTGTTCCTTCTGGCCTTGCTGCCCTGGCCCTGTGCCCAGGGAGCTGCCTCGGTTTCTGCCCTAGAACAAGGCCCATTCTTCCATCTGAACCAGACAGACTGGTTTTTCCCATCCCTTCACCCCCAGCCCAGGACAGGGCACCCCCACATGTGCTGACCCTCTGCTGGCCTGGGTGACCCTGCACAGGAGGCTGGGCCCAGGCCTCATCTCCAGAAGCTGCACGAGCCACTGGACCCCTCCCTCCTGCTGTGGACCCATGGTCGAATTTCAAGAAGGGGCCAGAGGACTTGTCTTATTGTCCAGTATAGAACAGTAAACCCCACTGTTCAAAGGGAGACAGTGACAGGTGGTAGAGAGCAAGGCTGAAGGCCCTGACTGCCACCTGTCCACAAGGTTTCACGCAGGCCCCTCTGTCTGGGACAGTCACCTGGCTACTCCAACACTTTCTGAGCACAGGCCTTGCCATGTGCATCCCTCTGGGTTCATTCATTCAACAAATATTCCTTGAGTACTGACCACTGTGTGACCTGAAACACTAAAAGCCCTGCCAGCATGGAGCTCCCACTCTACCAGGGGAGCTAGATAAAAACCCAATAGTGAGTGAAATGCAAGTGCAGGGTAAGTGCTATGGGGGAAAAATCCAGCTGAGAAGGGACAAGAAGGCCAAGAAAGATCTCACAAAGGCGGAGGAGGGTGCGAGAGGGGGAGGGGGAGGGAGGGAGCCACATGTGGAGAGCAGAACTGTGTGCCGTTACTTCTGAGGGCCCATGTCTCTTGCCTATATGTTCATCTGTTCCTATGTTTCTTTGTAGGTGTCTATACATATGCCTGTGCATCTTACTTTTAAAAATAGACACACACACACACACACACACACACACACACACACAATCAAACCCCCTCCCCTTGGGCCTTCCAAACTCTCCGAGGGCCCTGCAATGCCTCCTCAGGCACACACTGCAGATAAACAAAGAGAACTGTCCGGAAATCTTGAAGGAAAAAAAAATCCCTCTTCTTCCTGAAAACCTAAAGATTTCAGACTAGGGATTTTCTCTTCAAACAAGAGCTGTCAAAAAGGTCACACTCACATATGCCCCAGGACCTTTGCACCTGCAAAAAAATTCTCAACAATTAGATAAGAGAGATTTTTGTTAAAACACCTGCAGGGCTAGAGAGGAGAGGGGTTAGTTACAAATGCCGGACCAAGAGGCATTCCTCTGTCAGAGTGGGCCCTAATCCAGTGACTGGGGTTCTTTTAAGAGGGAAACTGGACACAGAGACACACAGGGAGAACACAACATGAAGATGGAAGCAGAGATTACAGTGATGTGTCTCCAAACCAAGGAACACAAAGGATTGCTGGCAACCACCGGAAGCTAGGAGACAGGCATGGAACAGATTCTCCTTCAGAGACTCCAGAAGGAACCAACCTTGTCAACACCTTGATTTGGGACTTCTAATATTGTGAGACAATACATTTCTGTTGTTTTAAGCTACCCAGTTTGTGGTATTTTGCTATGGCAGTCCTAGGGAGCGAATACATCTTTCTTAGCTACTGTTAGAGTTTCTGCGAATGGCTTTTATGGTCTGATTTAACTGTGGGATGTTGGCATCAGTTCTGATGGGAAGTTGGCCTATTAACACCCTGGGTTCAAGCTCTGACCCTGCCAACTTACTAGCTGTATGATCTCGGGCAAGTTGCTGAATCTCTCTATGCCTCATCCTCAAAATGTGCCTACCTCACAAGGTAGATGTAAATGAAGTAATATATGTAAGGGACTTAGACCAACCCCCAACATAGTCTTAACACTCAGTACATGGTCTAACGTAATTATCACTAAGGTTAGAACATGGGTTTTCCAATCCATTCTCTGTGCCTGGTAGTAATAGCATGTGTAGTTCCTAGGGGTGTGAGGCCTGGGGGACTATTTCTAATCTGAAGCACCAGGCACAGTGCCTGGCAGATAAGGGCCCCATGCCAGTGGGGCTCTGCCCATCTTTCAGATAAGGCAGCTGTGCTTATCCAAATGGGGGGGGGGCGCAGAATCCAGCCCCACCCTGCCCTAGGACACCTCCTGCACTACACTACCTCACTCCTCATCAGGGTCCCTGGGCAGAACCCTTCACTCCTTCAGACCTCAGTCTTTCCCTCTGTACAATGGGAGTAGGGACGTCTGCTCGGTGTTCTTCAAGGCTCCCCTCAGTCGGAGGCCTGATACTCCTCAACACAGGCCTCCTTCAGGAAGATCCAAAGCCTTCCCTTCCTTGTACTTGCTGGAGGGATGTCACCAATCCCATAAGCCCTCAGCTGAATTCCTCTATTGCCCAAAGATGGTCACCCCAACTCTCCTTTTAATCCTCTCTACTTCCTGGGCTGGGTCAGACCCTTGTAGATTTGCTGTGTGGCCTTAGAAGAGTCACCTCACCTTTCCAGTCTGTTTCTTCATCTGACATGAGAGAAGTTGGGCAAGGACACCTACCCTGGTCACCTCCTGGGTATGTCATGCAGGCAGAATAACATAAAGGAAAAAGTTAGCAGTTGTAAACGTCATGAGTGGCTAGGAGGGCCATTAGACAGCCAAGGGGTTCTGGGGAGTAAACCGCATAGTGAGGGCGCCTGGATGGGGGACAACACCTCAGATCCTGGAGGCTGACAAATTCAGCAGCTGCCAAGGCAGGAAGGCAGGTCACAGAAATGACTCAGGTGGGCCAGGTGGGGTCTGGGGGTGCTGAGAGCAGCTGCTGGTGTCTAGGGGAACGCAGGCAGAACTTCGGATTTTTCAAGGGACATTATAAATCTGAATTTCTATGTGAAATCTTCAGCTTTTTAAATGTTGGCAACAAAACCAAATGTTTTGGAAACAATCTGAAGGCAGGACTCGCCCAACAGCCCCCAGGTCTCCCTTCTCCCTACTGCACCCTCCAGAACACTGAGGCCCGGGGGCCACATGACGCTTTTCCGGGGTTCCCCCTCACAGGGACACATCTGGGCAGCTGAGGACACTCAGAACTTGGCCTGGCCGGACCCAGCCTCCACCCCCACCCTGGCCCTTCTCCCTACAGTGAAAGGGACTTTATGGGGACAAAAAGCCACCCATTGTGTCACAGGAGACAAAGGCGCAGGGGACAGAGGCTCCGGGTGCCTGGGTGGCCACAACAACACCACACACCACCTCCTCCTGTGCAGGGGTCTGGCTGGAGGGGAAGGCTCCTTGGAATTCCCACGCTATACACTCTGAGCCCTTGAGAATCCTGGGGCCATCATACACCAGCTCTACAGGAGGCACGAAGGCAGATTCAGAACCCAGCCTGAGCCAACTGACTGGGTCTGGGGAGGTATTTAACTCAGGCAAGCCTCTCTTTTGCTACCTGAAGAGCAGGCACGTGAGCTACCAAATTAAATTTCAGTCATTAAACAAACTCTCCAGAGGGCCCGCTCTGTGCCAGGCGCCGTTCTAGGCCCTGGGAGGGCTGGGCAGCCAGGGTCCCCACCCACGTGCATGCAGCTCCCAGCCTGGGCTGTGGCAGGGAGAGGCTGAGGATGGAACAGTGGCTCTGGGCCTGGTTCACCTCCAGGGCTTTCCAAATGCAGACTTCATCACATTACTTCCTGTTCCTGAGTCCCCAGTCTAAGAACTAGAGATGGAAGAGATTGCTGCACAGCTATCCCGTGGCCCAAGGCCCGCTAATGAGGAAACTCCTGTGCCTGCATGCAGCCTGCATGTCAAGAAGCCCATTGCCACCCCTGTTCCTTTGGGGTCTCTCTCAGGGTTCTAGAAAAATCTTCCCAACATGAAGCTCAAGCTGCTTTCTGCTTACCCGCTTGCTAGTTCCCATCCTGTACTCTGGGACCAGGGCAGGATCCCCTGCAGCTCCCTCAGACCATCTATGAGCAGGAACTCGGGGCCTGGTCCTCGCTGAATTCCACCACACACAACTCACCAGCTGACAAGGAGCGACCAACACCTGGCCCTGCCACCCAAACAGAAACAGCAACCATCCACCACACGTGGAAGGCTCGGCAGCCTTCACCTCTTTCCACTTACAGATGGTTAAGAAAAGGTCACCCAGACAGTAACACTGAATTCAAGACCATTGCTTGCTGCTGTGTGATCCTGAGAAAGTGCCTTCTCCTATCTGGGCCTGAGGGGCCTTCAAGTGTCATTTTCATAGCTTTTTGCCGCACCCATAAATGATCTGTTGTATTTTTTTTAATTCACTATTTTCACTTATCTGAAAGATTTTTTGATAAGTTATTTTATTTTTTGAAATATGCAATATACTAACATGATAGGTAATGAAATGGTGTCTTTAGCATGTCTCCCTCCTCCCCTGATACTCAATTTCTTCCCCAGGGGCAACAAAGAGTGGTTTCTTGAGTGTCTCACCAAAGACTACCTGCACAGGCGCGCACGCACGCACGCGCACACACACACACACACTTCAGATAGGCGTGTCTGTATATTTACACAGCCTATGTGTATTTCTCTTATATAAATGACAGTATTCTACACAGTTTTTCACCTCACTTTTTCCACTTAACCACTTAGCCTGTAAATTGTCCACTTAGCCTGTAGGTTGTCCATCATTACATATGGAGCTGCCTTATTGTTTTCTTTGAGAGGTAAGACATTATCTTTTTGTTTTTTTAATGGAGGTACTGGGAATTGAACCCAGGACCTCATGCATGCTAAGCATGAACTCTACCACTAAGCCATACCCCAACTCCCAAGACATTATCTTTTTACTAACTGCATCTTATGCCACTGCACAAATGTATCATAATCTATTTAACCAATCCTCATTGATGAATAGTATTCATCACACAAGAATTTGAGAAAGAAACTTCTAAATCACTAAAAGATGGAAAACTTGCATTATCTACCACAATAGAAGCTAACTATAAAATTAAGTACAACAAAAGTGTAACAACGTTAATACATCCTTGACAGAAGTAGTTGTCTTCCCCGTATCAAGAGATCTCTCTTTTAAAAAGAAAGTGTTGGGAAAGCATTACAGACACTTTGGCACTCAAATGAGGCTGTCACATTAGTGGTCTTTCAGCAGTATGACTGACTATGGGTGACGTGACACTTCCCAAGTTCTACAAAGGAGGATTTCTTTATTACCTCTAAGAGTGAAAGTCCTAACTCTGACTCAATTTCCAGAAGCCAGAAAGAAAAAAAAGGAAAAGGAAAGAAAATTAGAAATTTAGCAACTTAAAAATCTGTATGGCAAAATCCCCACCAAAAACAAAACAAAACAAAACAAAAAAAACCCAACCATAAGCAAAGTCAGAAAAACAAACTGGGAAAAAAATATTTGCAAATCATCTAGCATCCTGAGGAACTGATACCACAAAGATCAGTAAGTGAGTAGAATGGGAAAGAATACAAACACACAGGGAAATGCAAATGACTCAAACATATTTTTTAAAAGGTCAACCTCACTCATAAGAGAAATGCAAAATAAAGCTACCCTGACCTGCCGGTCAGACCAGGGCACATGCTCCTGTGTTAATTCACCATGCTGGTGAGGCTGGCTGGTGGGGCGTGAGGGTGACCCCTATGGAGGGCAAATGACAATCTCTACCAAAATCACTAACACACGTACCCTGAGCCAGTGGTTCCCACTTCCAGAAATGGACCGTACAGATGTGCTCTGGGGCTTAGGCGAGATCATTCACTATAACAGAGTGGAACCCAAGTGTCTGCAACAAAGGGACCAGCCACACAACTCACACCACAGCTGCAGGACAGGATGCTACAGAAGCCCCAAGAGAAGCGATCATGCTTCACACACTGAGATGAAAAGACCTCCGAGACACATTTTTAAGTGAAAAAAGAAAAGTGCAGAAGGATGTGGACAGACTACAGCCCTGGAGTAGTGAGGCTCCATAGCCACATTTGCGGGTATGTCCTTAAAGCCTAAAACATACCAGGGAAACTGAGAAGAGAGGGCCTGGGGGGCGGTCAACTCTAACCAAAAGAGACAGAGATTTTTCACTATACTCTTTTCCATTCTACTTTATTGTGGACCGGTAAATATATTATCTATTAAAGAAATTAAGGAAATAAAGGATTAAAAAAAAAAAAGAAAGATACATGTAGCTTTACTTGCAACATTACAGAACGTCCCTAGGTGTATAGCCAAGGGGGGAAAGCACGGTAAGGCACACCTAGCTGTGCTTTGATAGGGATTACGTGTAGGAATATGCATTGACTCCCTCAGGAATGCCACACCGGCAATGGTGGTTGCCTGAGGCAACAGTGGTTGCCTCAAGCGAGGACTGCAGATGGGATGGGGGGGCGAGGGGGGACACAGTGTCAGGGATGAGAGGTTGCATTTTCATTAATAGCCCTCTGTACTGCTGGAACGTTTTGCTGTGTGTCTGTATAGTTTTTTTTCAAAGAATAAAAACATTTTTAAAAAATGGGCCCATCAGTAGAGAAATGGCTAAATGAGCTGGGGCCCTAGCAGTGATGCCCTGGGATAGCCTGAAACAGTTAAGGAGGGAGGCAGCTCTGTATAACATGAAGAGATGCAGGTGCACTGAGCGAGAAAAAAAGCAACTGAACAAAGGATACAGTATAAAACCATCAATGTTATTTAAAATGCACACGAAAAAGAACTGAAAACACCCCAAACAGTGGTCCTCTTGGGGAGAGGCAGGTGACCCAAGAATAACTTTAGCCTTACCTGTAATAGGTGTTTGCTTTTTTAAGGAGAATGTGTCTGTATGTTTGTTATATATACATATAAATTAATTCCAAACATTCAGCACCCTTTCAGTCACAAAGTGGGGCGTGTGGGCAGAGCTAACAATACAAGGCACTGGTTTGCTCCGCACAGTGTAGTTGGGTGGGAGGTGGTGAGTACGCAGGGCCAGCCTAAGGAGACTGAACCCACAAAACTCAGTGTAAGGAAAGCCCTGGAAGTCCCCAGCACTGCGATTCCAGTATGGCCAACCTCTGCTCACACCTCTCAGACCCCAATGACTTCACCTAGCCAGCCTCTTTCTGGAGGAAAGAGTTAACTCTCAGGCCCTGCCCTGCCCACAGCCTGGAGAGGAGCTGACCTGCCTTGTGGGGCTGGAGATAGAGTCAGGATTACCAAAAGGAAAAACTTTCTAACATCCCCAGGTGCACAAGGATGGAGCAGGTAGCCTTTAGAGGGACTGAGCTCCCTGTCCCTGGAAACATGCAGGCTTCTGTTGAGGACACACCGAGCAAGCATAAGAGCCCTAGGATTCTATGACCCTGTGGCTCCTAACTGCCCTTCATTCTAACATACACCACATTAAGGCATCATCTTCCATATTCCTCCCAAGCCCACCATCACCATTTCACAGGCAAGGAAACTGAGGCTTAGGGATATTAGGGAACTTACCCAAGATCACATGGAGAAGAAAGGGTGTAACCGAATAGGAACCTATGGGGCAGGACCCTATGGGGCATTCCCGGAACAGACCCCTCTCCCATCTCCTCTGCTGTAGCTCCTGAGGGACCTAGATAATGGTACTGATGCTCACTTCCAGAGTTGTTTTACAGATGCAAAAACCCGCACCAAATAGAAGAAATTAACTACTTGATCATGAGCCCCGGGACCTACTGGGGCCTAAGGACTGATCATGTTAACCACCCTGTTACCTCACCATCAACCAATCAGAATTGTGGAGGAGCTGATCACAGAGCTTCCCTCACCTGGCCTTCAAAAAAGCTTTGCTGAAACCCAAGCCAGGGAGTTCAGGCTTTTAGAGCTCAAGCCACTTACCCTTCTTGTATTGGCACCTTTACAACAGATGTTGCATTTTCCTTCACTAAACCAAGTGTCAGCAGATTTACTGCGTGCCTGTGAGCAGACCCAAGTTTGGTTCAGTAACAAGGGCAGGGGCAGGATTTGAAGCCAAGGCTCTCTGCTTCTAGGCTTCTGCTCCAACCAATACTCACCACCACCCTCGGATCACTGTGATCGAGTGAGTGGCAGGTGGGGCTTCTGCTCAGTTTATTCACTTGCCAACTGGGAACTGTGTGACCACCCCCAATCCCAGGAGGTAGGGCAAGAAGGAAGGACAGAAGTTGCCAAACACAAATGGCCCTCCTGCCACAGGCCATTCATATGCTTTCTATGTCCTGAGCCTCAAGGATGCCTTCTGAATGCTGGGCCTTTAGACAAAACATTCCAAGGTTCATCTGCTCCGAACCTCCTTCTTACTACCCGCTTCCACATAACTAAACCCTTCAGGGCCCATTTCTGGCAAGAAGCCTTCTCAAGTGGCCCTGAGCCCTCATGAGTCTCCCCTTCCAGAAATGTCTCTCCTTCCTCTCCAAAGCACCCCCACCCCCCACCAAATAACCAAAAGCGAAACAACAGAAAGCAGAGCTAGAGTCAGAGTTCAGATTCTCAGATCTGTGAGCAAATACCAGCTCGGTGCTCTACACTGTGTGCCTTTGTTCAAGTTCCTCAACCTCTCTGAGTCTGTTTCCTCATCAGTAAACCCAGGTAGATCACCTTTTTCCCCAGGGCTTGGGGAAGATTTTTAAAAAGATAAGAAAGATATGTGCACTTAACAGCGTTCACTTTATCCTTACTCTAGAAAGACTTTGGGGATCAGCCATAAACACACAGTTAACCACATCTTCCACATTCCTCCAGCCCCTAGCCACACAAGGATTTGCAGCATCAAAGCCTCCAGGTTTTCATGATCAAGAGTTGTCTCTAGATCAAACTTGCCTACTTCCTTTTTTAGATGCTTTTTATCTGCATGAATTTATTTGCAAAAATTCAAGTTTCCCTTTTTGCCTAGGCTGCTAGGAAACTTGATAAGGAATCAACAGCCTTAAACTTGCTACAGATTCCAGATCTCTTTTCAGCTCTTTTAAAATCAATCCCCATCCACACACACACTACCAACTCTTAAAAATATTATTAATTTAATTCTTCTGTCATACGTGACAATATCATATTCCATCTGGTGTTCTTTCTGGAGCTAGATGGGGTGGGGGGAGTGATAAATCAGTGAACACTGAGGTTGATTCTTCAGGACACATTTAATACTAAACAAAGAGCAGATCATCTTCTCAAGAAGCCAGGGCCTTTCTGTCCAGCCCCCACCCCACCATACCCCTCCCATATTTGGAACTCTTCACCAAATCCCAGGAAACAAAGGGGTCTGATGAAGAATTAGCTTTCATCTTCGCATCTACTGCCTCCTCCAGGCAGCCTTCCCTGATCCTTCTACAGGAAGCTCATCTTTTGGACACCTCTCTCACAGACCAAGAGCTTCTGGAGAGCAGGTGCTGGGCCTAGGGTCTCCATTACACCCTCAACAGCACCACACCCAGTGCCCAGCAGGAGTACAGCTGAGAGTGGTAATTAAGAGCACGGACCAGAAAAGTCCGACCACTCAGCTTAGATCCCAGCTCTATCACTGTGAGCTCCTGGGCAACGAACTGACCTCTGAGCCTGTTTCCTCACCTATAAAGTGGGGAAGAATAAGAGAATATGAAGCTCTTGGCAAAGGGCTTGGAGCCTAGTTTGCACCTGAGTGGTGGGAGCTAGGATGGCTTCCCAGCAGATGTGATGCCTGGTGAGTAAACCCCCCCAATCTCAGACCCAATGGAACTGTCCGTTGCCAGAGAAACAGTTCAGGAAGCAGCTTCTTGCACAAGCCAAATGAGGAAGCCAATTGATGCAGGTCTTCAGAACTCTGATGGGAGACCCTCAACCACCCACCTTTGGTGCCCCAAAATCACTGCAGAGAGGGCAGAGGAAGGCCACCCCACTCACACCCTCGGAGTCTAAGTGCCAGGCTCTGCCACGGGTCTCCGGGCCAGTCCTACAGTCTATGGACACCTCAGCATCTACATCTGTCCGAGGGGAATGACCCAGATGCTCAGCACTGGGCTGCTAAGCCAACAGGGACTCCCAAATCAAAGACACAAGCCTCCTCCAGCGCAAGCTACCCTAGTCCTTGGAGGCACAGCAGGGCCCTCCTCTAGTTCCCTTTATTCCAAGTCTCATTGTTCAAATGCAAAAGGAGCTGATGATCACGTCCTGTCCACCAGGAGCTAACCCTGGGACACACTATGCTGCCTCATCGTCCTCAGCCCAGCAGAGACACCTCTGCTGTTCCAAAACCCCCTAAGGCTGAAAACAGAACACTCGCAGAAGTATTCAAAGCCCTTGGCTTCTGGCCACCCAGAGGAGCAAAATCTATCACCCCAAAATGCATCTCTTTGGCATATTATTTAAGCTGGTCATTTTCTAAGAAACAGCAGACATGGGAAAAACTACTCTGGAAACCAAGGAGCAGTTACCCTTTTTTAAGATTCATTTACATTTGTAAGGTTGCCTCCCTCACTTTATCAAGAAGAGGAGGACAACCAAATCTCTAGAAACACATCAAAGGAAAAAGCAAGGACTGAAATCTGCATCACAACCTTACCCTGGTTTACTGTGCTTTTCCTGGTCCCCTCCCATAACTGACTCCCCACCCTCAACATCCTCTTTGGTCTTTAGCTGAGAATGGATTTAAGCTGAGGGCTTTGGTCATTTTGGTGAGTTACTCAGTTTTAAGGGGGTCTCTCCCACAAGTACATGTTTAAACTTTGTTGGATTTTCTTCTGTTAATCTTTTCCATGTCAATTTAATTCATAGAACAGCCAGAAGGACTAGGTGGGTAGAGGGAAATTGCTTCCTCCCCTACAAGGCTACACCAACCTGTTGGCTACTCCGCCCACTTCCATTTCCCCAGCCCCAAGCCTCAGCTCACACAGTGCCCTGTCCTCTGAACACCTTTCCCTACCTCTGTCTCAGATTTCAGTGAAGTCCCTGCTCAAAAGCCACCTGTCCTCCATCAGCCTTCCTGGACTCAGAATTCATCTCCCTCTCCTCTGCCCTTTCACACCCCTGGGACTGGGTTCCCTTCCTGCTCGCTACTGTGCCCTTCACAACCTGACCAGAGCCCAGCACCCAGTGTCGCTCCAGACAGGCTCTTTCTTTCTGCAGATTTAAATTAGTCCCAGGATGGGATTTACCGTCCTCCTCCCCTCCCCTCTCCAGAGAATCTCCCAGACTGCTCAGGGAGAAGAGTTCAAAATGTAGATTTCTGGGCTGCAGTTCCAGAGATTCCCATGCCACATTTTTTGCGGGGGTGGGGACCAAGATGTACATTCCAAACAAACCCCTCCATGAGAGTCTGAGGCTGAGATGGGGGAGGGGGCCCACAGGAAGTGATTTGTGGAATTCTGAAAGGGAGATAGCACTGGCCCAAGAGGGGGCAGGTGCTCACCTAGGGTAAGGAAGACAGAGGTTGGGTCTCTGACCACCCTGCCTTCGGCCCTAAGCAGGGTGGCCCTGCTAGCACCCAGCAGTGGGAGAGCGGGACGTACCCTAAAGGAAAATGGATCCTAGCCCACCTTCAATTCCCCCTTAGTTCTCTGAAAATGGGTCAGGCCCCTCCCACTGGGGCAGCCACACAGACTCGCACCCAGAGGGTGCTATGTAGGGGAAGCTAACACCCTCAGGCCTGAGACTGGTGTGTGGAGAGAGGGGGTGTTCCCAGGGGTCAGCCTCAGCTGAGGTTTACAGAGGTATGGGAGACAGAGGAGTCTTGCCTCTGGCGTCCCACAAATCATTCCCCCAGCGCTGGGCGCGGTATCTCGGCCCCACCCCACCAGCCTAACCGGCCGGAACCCAACATGTAACCCGGTGGAAGCCAGAAGGGCCAGGCCTCACAGGGCCCTGCCTAAGTGTCTGTGCTGGACCAGATGTACCCTTTGGATTAGACGAGTGTTCTGGGTTGTAGTCACCGCTGGGAATTCGGCATTGGGTCAGCTGAGAGTGGACTTTGTATATCAGCCTAGATGCTGGAGGGCTAAGGGAATAGTCCCGGCCAAAGGAGAGACAGCGAGAAAGTCGTGCGCAGTGACTGTGGCTTATGCGAGCGCTTCTGTGGGTGGCCTCTTGGCTACCACCGTGGTGAGTGGGGGGATGTTGGGGCGCTGGAGGGTGCATTCTGAACATGGGTGCACCGTGCGCGCGCTCGCAGAGACAACTAGGATGTCTCGGGGTGAGAGGGTTCCAGGGTGATCTCGGGGGCGTCCGTCCTAGAGGCGTCCCTGGGGTAGTCTAAGTGCGTCTGGGCGCATGTGAGCTTGGGTTGGGAATGTAAGGGGAGCGAAGAAAAAGAGCATCTCCGGAGTCCCCGACCCCTCCAGGCCCGGTTCGGATTCCCCCCAACACAACCGGCCCCGGGCCCCACAAGCGCGCTCACCAACTGCAGCAGCATGAGCGCACCGAGGCTGGAGCGCACGAAGCCCAGATCGGGGCGCAGCGCCGAGACCGAGGCGCCGGCTCCCTGCGCGGGGCTGCTGGTCCGTGTGCTCACTTTAGACGGGAACTCGGCCATGGCGGCTCCGTTTGCCTCCCGAGGTTGCTCCGGCCGCCGTCGCCGCCTCTCCCACGGCGGGTGCCGGCTCCTGCGCGGCTCCACCCGCAGGGATCCGGCTCCCGCTGCGGATCACGGCGCTACCCGCGGCTTCTGGAAGCGAAGCAGAGAGTCGCCAGGTGCGGCTGGAATCCCGGCCCCGCCGTCGCTGCGGGCCCCGCCCCTTTAACCCTTCGCTCCCCACTTGCTGGTCCAGCCTCGAGCCACATGAAGTTGCCATCCCTTTACAGACGGAGAAACAGAGGCCGCGGTCAATGATATGGGTCCGCCAGAACCAGCCTAGATAGCAGCACGTTTCTCTCCCCGGGAAAGCCACCTGCTGGCAATTCCCCCCACACCTGCGGCAACTTTGACCGCCCCTCCGCGGCCTCCTAGCTCGTAGCTTCCGAGCCTCGAGATAAACTGGTGGCAGGTCGCAGAGCAGACCACTACTGGCTCCCTCCCTGATGCCTCTCGGACGCTGTGTGAGCTCAGGCGAGCGCCTGTACCTCTCAGAAGTCTCCGCTTAAAGCGGGATCGGTATCCCTGGGGGACCGAGTACCCAAGAGGGGAGGGTCTGGGTAAATTGGGAGTGCACGTAGAAGGGGGCGGTGCTTTTACAACTCAATTGATGTGGTGTTCTCTTTTGAACAGACTGAGCAGTAACTTAGAAGATCGCTGAGCCTCAGTTTCCTGGACTGCAATACAGGAATATATAAATGGACCTCACAACACAGGGTAAGTGCAATACTGCACGGAAAGCTCCCGGCAGGCCATGGGTGGGAGTGAGGGTTTAACTCAGAAGACAGGAGATAATGCTGGAGTTAAGGTTTTATTGCTCCCCCTGCACCCTGAAACACACTCTCTCCCTCTCCCTCCCTCCCTCCCTCCCTCCCTCCCTCCCTATCTCTCTCTCTCTCTCTCTCTCTCTCTCTCCCTCTCCCCCTCTCTCCCTCTCCCCCTCTCTCCCTCTCTCCCTCTCTCTCTCACACACACACACACACACACACCCTCCTCAGGCCAGAGAGACTCCACAGATCACTTATTCGTTTATCCATCAACCAATGTTTGCTGAGCCCCTATCATATGTCAGACCCTATCTCAGGCCCAGGGGATACAACAGACAACAAACCACACGAGGCCTTCTTGGATCCCACTTTCTACTGGGGTGACAAGTAATAAACTGGAGAGAAAAAAAAAACTTCACATAGTGACAAATGCTGTAACTGAAAGCAAAAAAACAAACAAACAAACAACAAAAAAACCGGGAATGTGACAGAGATGACCAGGAGGTAACTTTTAGACAGAGTGGTCATCTCAGAGAAGGTGACATTTGATACTTATTCAACTGGATATTCAACCTCCCCGCCACCCCGCCCCCTACCCCTGCAATGCACTGGAGACCCTCCTTTCCACCCGACATCTAAGGTAGCTACCCAGGGTATGAGGAGTGCTTCTTGGTAGCTGCAAAATCATTACCCAGAGCCCAGCCTCTTTGCAGACTGTGTGAGCCCAAAAGCTGTGTGAGAACAAAGCTTTGGGTAAACCCTTAATTTTACTATGACACAGAAGACAGTAAGATGATTGTTTTCTGAGGCAGATTCTGAAACAGTAGAGTGTTTTTGTTTTGGTTTTGGTTTTGGTTGGGATTTTGTGTTTTTGGTTAATCCCACTTTCATTCCTTTCAAATGGCAGCAAGCAAGGCTCAATCACCGTATTGTTTTTGACTTCGACCTTTTCTTCCAAACCAACTTCACTGGCCCCCAATCAGAAAGAGTGGGAAGGAACCTGTCCCCAAGCTGGAACTTGACGCCCACCCAGAGCTTCCACTGGCACTAAGGAAGCCCTGGGTTCTTGGGATGGAGGTTGGAGGGGTGGGACAGAGAGCCAGCGGGGGATGAGGAGGAGAGGGTCCATCAATTCCTAGGACTAGTTCCCCCTCCCTGGCGTCTGAGCAGGCTGTCTCCACACAGATCACCTGCAGCACCAGTCTGGTCTCAGTTCTCCTTAATTCTGCAAAGCCTCCCTACTCTGGCCACACCCCTACTGTGTGCTGGGCCTGCCCTCCCTTGGGGTATGCTGGAGAGGCCTTGGGGATTCTGGCACCCAGCAGGTGTTTAGTGTGCTCTGGGGATAGCGCTGTGAGCCATCCAAGCAGAGACCCACCCTCAGGAAGTCCGATGTTGGAGACAGACAGTCCAGATATAGAAACCCACAGATGAATAGATAATCACCATTCGTGATGATGTTACTACAAGAAAAACAAGATGCCATGGGAAAGAATAATTGAGATTTGGGGGTGCCATAGATAGTTAGGTCGCTGAAAGTCTAAACATTTCATCAGAGACTTGAAGGATGAATAAGAACCAGACAGGAAAAGAGTATTCCAGGGGGGAGGCTACAGCATGTGCTTAGCATGCATGAGGTCCTGGGTTCAGTCCCCAGTACCTCTATTAACAAAATTAATAAACCTAATTACCCCCCTAGAGCAAAAAAAGATGAAAGAAAAAGAAGAAAGAGAGAGAGAAAAGAGCATTCCAGGCTGAGAAAACCACCATACATGCAAAGGCCCTGAGGCAGGAAAGACTCTGAAGTCTGAGGGGAGACAGAAAGTTTTGAGCTGAAGGGGTTGGGGAGACATAAGTTTGAGAGGCAGCCAGGGATTGGATCACCTGGATCTTAAACCCTTGGTAATAGAGTGGATTTTATTATAAAAAACAGATCATTGGAGGGCAGTTACACCATTTGATTTACAATTTTTAAAAATTCACAGAAAGATTCCCCTTGGATTCATCCAACAACTTCCAGAAACCAACTTCAGGAAGCTGCTGATTATAATCAGCAAATATTGATTGAACACTTTTCCAACTGGCCCCATGTTTGGTGCTGTGGTGTTGGTTAGTTTTGGTTTCTTTATTTTTAAGTGCACAATTAATTCATGAATGTATTTCATTGCACATCACACACACATCTCCAAACCTGCACCCTCCCTTCTAGTTCATCACTGAGAAGAGTTTGGAGTATCCCATCAGATCTTTTCTTTCTTCTTTATTTTTTTCTGTACCATATAATACGTAAAATTATAGAGACTTGCTTTATGTGTAATTTTTTAAAACTTTTACCAAAAAATGGGATAATACTATATACATAGAAATGACTTTTTCACTTAACATGCCTTAGAAATTTCTCCGTGACAGCACATGAAGACTGAACTGATTCTTTTTATATGTCACATAATGTTTGATAGAATGGCTGTAACATTATCCCTCCCTTGTTGGTAGACAGTTAAGAGATTTCTAGTTGTTCTTTACTACAAGGAATATTATAGAAGCCTTCTTATTTACACATCTTTGCACACGCGTGGATCCAGCTTCAAAGAAGAACCACTGGATTGAGGGTATTTGCGTGGTTTTTTAAAAATAGATACTGCCAAATTGCTCCAAAAGACCATATTAGTTGACACCCCCACTAAGAGTAGGGCTTAACTATTTGCCTCCCCCCTTAGATAAGTGTGGGGAGATTAAAAAAAAAAACTCATTGTTTCCATTTGTATTTCCTAATACTTAGCTAGTGGAGCTGGGTTTCTCCTTAAGCAAATTCGCCATTCATATTTCCTTTTTTAAATTATCATACCCTTTTTAACATTTTAAAAAATTAACATAATATGTCACATCACTAAAAATGTTACACACACATACTAAGAAAATAGGATTCACCCCATGGCTGCCTGTTTCTAGTCCTGTTCCCAAGAATAATTTACTTACAAGCAGCATTATTCATAGTGTGGTTAATGGTTATAGTCTCTAAATATGCCTTTTGATTTATCAGCATTAGATATTTTCTCTTAATAGTTTACCATGATAAATGAAAACTTACTTTACTCACTGTATCCTACCTCACCTGCTCTTGACATAAAAATATCATTATTCTATCAGCCATATTTCCTTTTATTTCCTTTCTGGTGAATTTAAGGTTGGAATCATTTGCTTTTGTGTCGTGAAAAATCGAAATTTGCCCGAAGAGTGATCTGGCCATTTTCCCTCAACTTCTGGGAGATAATGCCTAAACCCTTGGAATGTCAGGCCTGATAGAAATGTCTTTGTTCAGGGTGGGGTCTGGCCACACCAAATTGTCCAACAGTGTGGTTTAGGGCGGAGACACTCGCCATCAGCTCAAGTGGCTACACCTGGGGGAGTTGGAAACAGATGCACTGTGTGGGCAGTCAGCCACTGCTCCACGATGAAATCCCAGCAAAGGCTCTGGACGCCAAGGTGCAAAGTCGATCTGGTTGGCGGCACTCCATGTGTATTGTCACACATCAGTGCTGGGGAAGTAATGTGTGGAGTCCATGACTCCCTGGGGAGAGGACAATGGAGGTTCCACATTTGGAACTTAAACATCACCCTTTTAAAAAGTACACGATTCAGTGGGCTTAGTATATTCACGATAATGAACTATCACCACCATCTAATTCCACAACATTTCCATCACCCGATGTGCACTTCCCTTGCCTGATTTTAATCTGTATTCCTTAGCTTAACCAACTGTAACCATGAGTATAACAGCTTGCAATACTTTCTGTGAGACCTTCTAGCTGATGAATTATTGACCCTGAGGGTGGTTTGGGGAACCCCATGAACCCTGCAGTTGTGTCAGAAGCAACAGCAGTCTTGTGGAGTCCTGTGCTCTCTCCCAGTTTGCGGTTTTTTAATGTTATGAGCTCCTTTTATATTTTGGATTCCGCACAACCTCATCCCTTTTGTATGTTGCTATTGTTTCCTCCTACTATGTTTCTCCCACTCTGTGGCATTTTGATAAATGTGTACAGTCATGTAACCACCACCAAAATTAAAATGTAGAACATTTTGACCACCCCAAAATGTTCCTTTCTGACCTCCACCCTGGCCCCAGGCAACCACTGATCTGTTTTCTGTCATTGTTGTTTTGTATTTTCCAAAATGTCATATGAATGGAGTCTTACATGATATAGTAGTGGCAGGCCGAACAATGCCTCCTACCAAGATGTTCCACCTTAAACCGTGGAACCTGGGATTGTTACCTTTTATGGCAATAGGGATTTTTGCAGATGTGATTAAGGATTTTGAGATGAGGAGATTATCCTGGATTATCTGAGTGGGCCCTAAATGTAATCACAGGTGTCCTTAGGGAGGAAGAGAGAGATTTGATGACAGTAAAAGAGGAAGTAATTTGAGCAGGGAACTAGAGCTTGATAGGATGCAGACAGGAGCCAAGGAATGCCAGCAGCCTTTGGAAGTGGAAAAGGCAAGGAACACATTCTCCCTGGAACCTCTGAAAGCAGCCAGCCCTGCTGACACTTTGATTTAGTTCCTTAAGACTCCTTTTGGACTCCAGATCTACATGGGGATTGAACCCAGGACCTTGTACGTGCTAAGCTTGCACTCTACCAGGGAGCTATACCCATCCCCTCCAACTTGTGTGGTTTTAGACCAGTGAATTTGTGATCATTTGTTATGGTAGCAAGAGGAAACTAATATAGTGGACTTTTGTGAAAAGCTTTTCTATGTAACATAAAGCTTTTGAACTTCATCCGAGGAAATAAAATTCATATTTTATGGCAAGACAAGAAAAATACGTAAACATTTTCTTTCTCACTTTGTTTCTCCTCCCTCCCTTTTAATGTGTATTGTGCTGCATCAGCCAGACCTCCTTAGGAGACAACATTCCTTCTTCATCTTGGAAAGGATCACAATGACCCACTGCTTACTTTGTATGTGCAGATCTGGATTGTGGAAACTGTCAATATGTCATTTGATATTTAACTCTTTGTTGCAAAAATGTGTGTAACTGTGGTTTGACCTCTAACAGGCAGAACGGTCCTCAGAACTTTCTCAAAGGCTGTCTTCCAGCTTATAATCCTCAAATTGGCTGGAATAAAATTTTCTATTTCTTTCTTAGGTTGACAATTAATTTTTTTGTTGACACATCTATGTTGTTGAGCATATAGGTAGATTGTTTCTTTTTATTGTGGATGTATTCCATTGTATTGATATACCACAATTTCTTTGTCCTTTGACTAGTTGGTGAACATTTGGGTTTTTTCCAGTTTGGACAGCTATGAATAAAACTGCTATGAACATTTACATGCAGTTTTCTTGTGTGTGAACATATGTTTTCATTTCTCTTGGGTAAGTACCTGGGAATAGAATTGCTGAATCATATGGTATGTGTATCATTAACTTTATGAGACTTTGCAAAACTGTTTTCCAAAGTGGCTGTACAATTTTTCCAAAGAGGCTGTTCACCACTGGTTTTACAAATCAGTAAACCAAGGCTGGAAAAAGGGCAATGACTACCCGAGGGTCATCCCCACTCAATTAGAGGCATTGGCAGAACTGGAATCTACATCTGCTCATCCCCAGTAGTGATCCTGAGAAATGCGGTCCTGCCTGAATATCTCCTTACCATTTCCAGTCTCCCTGTCTGCTTCTGTCCCTTCTTACTTTCTCTTCCCTGGTCCAGCCCCAGCAGGATGTTGAGGACAGAGCAGCTTTCAGATCCTCATCCTCCCCATTCCAGCCCAGAATGTACCGACCAGAGGTGGGAGAAGCTTGGGGAATGGGAATTATTGACAAGAACCCCCTTTAGGATTTGAGGGCAGTGCATCTCCTTGGAAAAAACCTTTGTGTGGGACGTGAGATGATTTTTAATGGTCCGGGGCAGTCATCAAAAACTTCAAATACTTCCTTAGGAGTACTTTGTTTTTAACCTCACTTTCAATCTGTTTATGCCAAGGAGAAAGCCTTCTTTGGGGCCAAGGTATCTTTAACATCTAATTCTGTTAACCTTGTCTCAATGAGCAAAGATTCTGGCTAGAAATTAAGGACAGTGGTTTGTTCCCATTGTATTCATTTTGACAATGATGTTCTATTTATGGGTTGATGCAGTCATAGTGTAAGTTTCTTTTTAAACCACATTTAATACAGTTAAAATGAGTCCTTTTAAAGAAAATATTTAATTTTCAAAAAATGCATAAAGCTCCTCACATATCAATCAAATGATTTTTGACAAACGTGTCAAGACCATTCATTGGGAAAAAGACAGCCTCTACCAAATGGTGTTGGAAAAACTGAATATCCACACACAGAAAATGAAGTCAGACCCTTACTTTACACTATTATGAAAGTTAACTGAAAATGGATCAAAGACCTAAATGTAAGACCTAAAACTATAAAACTCACAGAGGAAAAAGCCTCACGACATTGGATTTGGCAATGATTTCTAGAATTTGACACCAAGAGCACAGGCAACAAAAGTGAAGGTGGATGAATTGGATGACATAAAAATGATAACTACTGTGTAGCAGAGGACGCAGCTAAATAGAGTAAAAAGGTGGAACCAGAGAAAGTATTTGCCAATCATATATCTGAAAAGAGGCTAACTTCCAGGACACATGAAGAACCCCGACAACTCAATTATAATAACAACAACAACAATAAACAAACTGACTTAAAAAATGGGCAAAGGTGGGGAGGGTATAGCTCAAGTGGTAGAGCGCGTGCTCAGCATGCACGAGGTCCCCGGTACCTCCATTTAAAAATAAATGAATGAATAAACCTAATTACCCACCCCCCAAAAAATGGGCACAGAACTTGAATAGACACTTCTCCAAAGAAGTTAGACAAATGGCCAACAAACATATGAAAAAATGCTCAACATCAGTAATCATTAAGGAAATGCAAATCAAAACCTCAGTGAGATACCACCCTATGTTTAGTAGGATGACTGCTATCAAAAAAATAAAATAAAATAAAATAAAACAAAATCCAGCAAACAGCAAGGGTTTGTGCAGACGTGGAGAAATCAGAACCATTGTGCACTGACAGTGGGAATCTAAAATGAAGCAGATCTTGTGGAAAACAGTGTGGAGGTTTTTCAAAAAATTAAAAACAGAATTGCTGTATGATCCAGCAATTCCACTTCTGGGTATGTATCCAAAAGAATTGAAAACAGGGTCTTTAAGAGATCTTTGTACACCCATGCTCATAGCAGCATTATTTAGCATTATTCACAATAGCCAAAAAATGGAAGCAACCCAAGAGTCCACTGATGGACGGATATATAAACAAAATATGGTCTTTAAGTACAATAGAATATTATTCAGCCTGAAAAGAGAATGAAATTCTGACACATGCTATAGCATGACCTTTGAAATAAGCCAGTCACAAAGAGACAAGTGCTGTTTGATTCCACTCCTATGGGGTATCAAGAGCAGTCAAACCCATAGAAACAGAAAGAGGAATGTTGATTGCCAGGGGCTGCAGGAAGGGAGGAATGGGGAGTTTATGTTTAATGGGGACAGAGTTTCAGTTGGAGAAGATGAAAAAATCCTGGAGCTGGAATGTGGTGATGGTTGC
The DNA here is from genome assembly GCF_009834535.1 of Camelus ferus. NCBI lineage: Eukaryota > Metazoa > Chordata > Mammalia > Artiodactyla > Camelidae > Camelus > Camelus ferus. The sequence goes on from NC_045704.1 coordinate 36,276,745, forward strand.
ATAACAACAAATGCCAAAGAACCATAGACTTACAAATGGTTAATTTTATTATATGCATTTTTATCACAATTAAAAAAAATTTTAAGCACACAGTGATATGTAGATAGGGGGAAATAGAGTCATATATGCTTGAAGTTTGGGAAACAGTGATCTTGTCCAGTGCCCTCCTGTCACCACTGGAACATCTCAGAGAGAGATGGGAGTTAGTTCAAGCTGCACATGAGCCGATATGACCAGGGGCCAGGTGGCTCCTCTTGCCACTATACATGACTCTGCGGGGTGCATCCAAGGAGCAGGATGGAACTGGGCTGTGCATGAAGATCACAGAACCAACAGCTTTGGGGTGCTCAACTAACTCTAGGCAAATGCTGCCAGGCCTGAACCTCATAAGGTAGGAGAAGATATGAGGTCTTCAGGGTCGAGATGCCATTGGAACAGAGCCTTGAAAAGAGCCATTTGAGTAGGGGGTGTTCTAGGGGGATGATACAAGAGTAAAGGTTGAGCGTCAGGATGCAGAGGAGCGTGGGTTGATGGCCGCTGTGAGCAAGTCTCTGTGTTGAGAGATGCAGCCGAGGTATGGACGGAGCGGGCAGGGTGGTGGCATGAATCTGCTAGCCTCTGGGTCAGTTACTGATTTGCCCAGAATGAGGCAAAGGTCAGACACAGCGTTTGGTCATTTTCCCTGCCTGGCCCCTTCTGCCTGTTGGGATTGGGACAGAGGTTGTTTGGGATGGGACATCCAGAGCTCAAGAGAGAGGACATTAAGATTAACTATTTACTCAGGGATTCACAGCATGTGTTCCTGAGAGAGGTGGCCAGGCCAGGGCTCGAGTGGACTGACTCCATTCTGTCCAGGGTACCAGCTGCATGAGGTGATCTGGAGTGGCATTTCCTGGATTTCTTGTCCCCTGGCCCTCCCAATCCTATTGTCTCATTCATTCATTATTCAGTCTGTACTCACTTAGCTTCTTCTCCACATTTTTGTATCCTGGACTCTGGGAATTCAGTGGCAAATAAGATTTTCACAAACTCTGCCCTTTTGAAGAGCTCAGTTTGGGGGACAGGGAAGGGACACACATCTAGATAGGCACTTCGATTCCAGTGCTTTGAGGGGTCAGCCTAGGAGCTTGTGGGAATGCAGAGGAAGCCAAAACCCTAGTCAAGGGAAAGAAGAATCAGGGAAGGCTTCCTGGAGGAGGTGACATTGAAGAAGCAACCAAGAGAAGGAACTCTACCAGCCTCCTCAGCCTGTCTTCCAGTGGTGCAAGATCCAGCTCTAGCCATGGGGGCAACAACACAGTCCCTTTCCCCACTGTGGCCCAGGGCTCTGCTTCTGGGAGCTGCCTCCTGCTCCATCCTCCCTTTGCCCTTCCTAACCATGCCCACAGTTCTAGGACCCTTCCTGAGACCTCATCTCCAGGATATTAAGCTTCACCATCTCCATCACCCCCAGGATTTTCCTTTTTCTCCCTCTTCTGCCCAGCAGGAAATTGGCACATGCTAATTATATAGTGTCCTATGGATGCTGTAGTTGAGTTCCTATCTGTAGATAAGCCATCCTTTTATTCTCCCCCTGGTTGTTGAGTAGGTTTTGATAAAGGATATGTTTTTAAAGTAAAATTTAAAAAAAATTGTACCATGGAAGCAGTATGGCAGCTCCTCAAAAAAATAAAAATAGAATTACCATGTGATCCACCAATTCCATTTTTGGGTATATTATATGCAAGAGATTTGAAAGCAAGATCTTGAAGAGATATTTGTACACCCATGTTCATAGCAGCATTATTCACAACAGCTGAAACATGGAAGCAACTCATGTGTTTATCGACAGATGACTGGGTAAGCAAAATGTAGTATATGTGTTCAATGGAACATTCTTCAGCCTTAAAAAGGAAGGAAATTCTGACACATACTATAACATGGATGAATCTCGACGACATTACCCTAAATGAAACAGGCCAGTCACAACAGGACAAATATTATATGATTCCACATCTATGAGGTGCCTAGAGTAGTCACATTAATAAAGGCAGAAAGTAGAATGGTGGTTGCCAGGGGCTGGGAGGAGGGAATAGAGAATTTTCAGTTAATGAGTATAGAGTCTCTGCAAGATGAAAAGAGTACTGGAGATCCATGGTGGTGATGTTTGTACAATATAAAGGAACTGTATAGTACTTAAAGATGCTGAAGATGCTACACTTTGTGTTATGCATATTTTAATAACAAAAATATTTATTTAAAAAATGTAAAAGCCTGGCTCAAAGGAGAATATATAATACATATGTATACATGTATATATCTCTCACAATCAGGAATGCTGAAGTGAATTTGCTAATAGTTGCAAAACTGGCTTCGACCAAGGGTGGAATCAATTTCATCTTACGAGACAAGATTTGTTTGCATACTTATGAACTGAATTTTAAACGATTTAACGTAATATATCTTATTTAACCCACTATATTAAAAATATTATCATTTAAACATGTAATCGATACAATCATTATTTTTTTAACTTTTTTTATTGAGTTATAGTCATTTTACAATGTTGTGTCAAATTCCAGTGTAGAGCACAATTTTTCAGTTATACATGAACATACATACATACATACATACATTGTCACATTCTCTTTCTCTGTGAGCCACCACAAGAGCCTGTATATATTTCCCTGTGCTACACAGTACAACCTTGTTTATCTATTCAACACTTTGAAATCCCAATCTGTCCCTTCCCACCCCCCCGTCCCCCCAGTAACCACAAGTTTGTGTTCTATGTCCATGAGTCTGTTTCTGTTTTGTGTTTATGTTTTGTTTTTGTTTTGTTTTGTTTTTTTAGATTCCACATATGAGCGATCTCATATGGTATTTTTCTTTCTTTTTCTGGCTTACTTCACTTAGAATGACATTCTCCAGTAACATCCATGTTGCTGCGAATAGCGTTATGTTGTCAGTTTTTATGGCTGAGTAGTACTCCATTGTATAAATATAGCACATCTTCTTTATCCAGTCATCTGTTAATGGACATTTAGGCTGTTTCCATGTCTTGGCTATTATATTTTCTTCTAGGAGGTTTATTGTATCTTGTCTTATGTTTAAGTCTTTGATCTATTTTGAGTTTATTTTTGTGTATGGTGTAAGGGAGTGTTCTAGCTTCATTGATTTACTGCTGTCCAGTTTTCCCAACACCATTTGCTGAGATACGAACATTATTATTGAGGTATTTTGCATTCTTTTTTTCGTACTAAGGTCACAGCACATTTCAATTCTGACCAGTCACATCTCAACGGCTTGATAGCTACATGTGATTACAGGCTACTGTGTTAAATGGCATAGCTGTAGACAACACCTAATATTCCACTAAAAGAACATCCTGGAATCTTTTTGCCTTTTTCAAGGTCTTTTCCAGTTTTTCCTGACAGTTTTTTAACTAAAAAAGTACTACCTAAGTTCATTATACCAATATCAAATGCAGGTAACCAATGAGAAAAAAATCATGATAAATTTCACCACCCAGAGATAATCACAGATCCTGATGTTTCTATGGCCTCTGATACTTTAATAGATATATTTTGTTATATATATTTTTAAATAAATAATTTTACATACAATATAAATGTATAAACAATGTGGTTATATACTCGAAAGTTCATGTATTTCATTAATACATAAGCCATGAAGTTATATCACTATTACTTACTTTATGTTTTCTAGGGGGAAGGTAACTAAGTTTATTTATTTATTTATTTAAATTAATTTTTTTTTTGAGGGGGAGATAATTAGGCTTATTTATTTATTTATTTTTAATGGAGGGACTGACTGGGGGTTGAACCCAGGAACTTAATGCGTGCTAAGTACTCACTCTCCCACTGAGCTACACTCTCCCTCCCTCCCTAAATTGTATTATTTTTGAGTTTTAAAATATTTAGAACTGTTTCAGATTTACAGAATTACTGAAGAGTACAGGGGATTCACTTATACCCCATACCCATTTCCTCTATTATTAACATCTTATATTAGTATGGTATATTTATCAGAAATAATGAACCAATATTGATATATTATTATTAAAGTCCATACTTTATTCAGATTTCTTCAGTTTTTCTCTAATGTCCGTTTTCTGTTCCAGGATCCTATCCAGGGTACCACATTATGTTTACTAGTTTACTCTTAGGCTTAGCTGTGACAATTTCTCAGACCTTCCTTGTTTTTGATGACCTTGCTAGTTTTGAGGAGCACTGGTCAGGTATTTTGCAGAATGCTCTTAAATTAGGATTTGTCTGATGTTTCTCTCATGATTAGAATGGGAGTAATGTGTTTTTCGGGGGAAGGCTACAGTGGTCTAGTGCAATTCAAGGGAACACCGAGTCAATCTGACAGCACTATCAACCTGACTTATCACTGTTGACATTGACCCTGATCACCTGGTGAAATTGTATTTATTTTGAACTAGGTAATACATGCACGTGATACAAAAATGTAAACATGCAAGTTAAAAATTCTCCCTCTCACCCTGCCTCTTCCTCCCTCAAACACACACAGGCTTCCTCACCAAAGATAATTACCTCTCATCCCTGGGGCCTGTGACTGTATTACTTTAAATGGTTAAAGGGGATTTTTGCAGATAGGGCTATATTAAGGATTTTGAGACAGCGGAGATTACTTTGGATTATCAGGATGGGTTCAGTGTAATCACAAGGATTTTCATAATGAAATCGAACCCCCTAAGGCCGAGTTTATGTTTTGTTTTGTTTTTAAATTGAAGTATAGTCAGTTACTGCCGAGTTTATGGTTGACCTGTCTATCCAATACCTGTTCCCCTTAAGATTGAAGAGTATCAAAGAAAAGGGGGGATTGAAACCATGCAGGACCCTGTAGGGCCCTCCCATTTACAAAGGCCTTTCTGTGTCCCCCCATTTGTTGTTTGTAGAAAAAAGGTTTCAGCCTCCAAGACCTTCTCCGAGTTCCAAAGGGTAGATTCAAACAGTAATTAGAGGAGTGAGGGGGATGCAGAAAGAAACAACAGTGCAGTGTAGGGCGTGGGTCTGGTTCCTCCTGGGGGCATGTGTGTAACAACCTGATACACACCTCTGAGTTCTTCCACAGGAACTAAGGCCCCACCCAGGTGGAGGATGGTAACTTCAGGATGAGCACGATCACATGAACCCCAGATTAGTTGGAACCAGGAGGCTGATAACTGAGATGCCTAGAATACCACACTGTTACCTTACCACCAACCAATCAGAGGAGGGTTACACACTCTGCAGCCCTCCCCCCAGTTTTTGCCTATAAAACCTTCTTCCCTGAAACCCACCCTGGAGTCTGGATCTTTTGAGCACCAGCCACTCATTCTCTTTGCATGGTCCTTGCAATAAATCGTTCTCTGCTCCACTCTGATGATACAGTTTGTATGGCCTCACTGTATGTGGAGCACAGAACTTGTGTTAGGTGAAAATAAAAGGTTAGACAGGAGAGTCAGAGTCATAGAAGGCATGGTGAAGACAGAAGCAGAAGGTGGAGTGTTGTGTGTGGTCTCCAGAAGCTGGAAAAGGAAAGGAAATGGCTATCCCCTAGAGCCTCCAAAAGAAACGCAGTTCTGACCTCCAGATCTATAAGATAATAAATGGTGTGGTTAATTAGCAGTAATTTGTTACAGCAGCAGTAAGAAACTAATATAGGGCTTCTCAAATCCCCTTCACCATTTTTTCCGTCAGTGACTGTCCAGCCTTGTCTTAGATGCCTCCAGTGACGGGGATATCACTATCTACACAGGCACCCTGTTTTCTCTCCAGGAAGCTCTTTCTTCTGTGGAAAACTTCCTCTGTGATAACTACCCACCCATTGCACACCCACCTCAAGTCCCAGATCTTGGAGCAAGGATAGACAAACACAATCCCAATCCCTTATACACATCAGGCTTTTGCAGACAGATAAATTGTCTCTTCTCCAAGTTTAACATCTTCCTACTTTCCCCTTGTTCAGTTTACTAAAAAGATATAAAAGCCAAATTTCTCTTGATGAGGCTTCAGCTAAACACTTGAGGAATGGGATCCCATTGCCCATGGCTTCCCATCCCGAGTAGTCCATGGCAAAGTCCGTCACCGAGCATGCTTCCTTCCAAAAAGAATCATCCAGACCCCCTCCCTCCTTCCCCCAGGGGCCCAATAATAGTCTAGACCCTTTCGGCAGTATTAGGCGTTAAAAATAATTTCAGAACTTCAGGTTCCAAGAGTTGGCAAGTGGTTAGAATTTAACAATATAGTGTTGTTTCCATTGTGTTTATTTTTATGGTTATTTTCTATTGCTGGCAAGGGAAACTAATTTTCCGTTACTGTTCAGGCTACAGAATTTCCATTTAAAACGTTTAAGTCGTAAAAGACTGAACCAGTTTAAGGATAACGGTAAATCTTGACAACACGAGTGGGTTTTGGTTGTGGATGACGAGGGGCAGTGTGGCTGCACATGAACTGCAAGGGACCTCAAATTTGCTTGTATGGTTGCTGAGCCTTGTCGCACCGTATAACAAACTACATTAGACCCTAGAGTTATAATTCCGGGCAGTCAGGATGGCCGAGCGGTCTAAGGCGCTGCGTTCAGGTCGCAGTCTCCCCTGGAGGCGTGGGTTCGAATCCCACTTCTGACAGCTTCTGGTTTTTTCTTTTTTTGTCTTTCCCCCCTTTCCCCTTCAAAGCGCTAAAAAGATTGTTTAGTTTACATTAAGAAAGTCTTCGCGGTACAGAGGAGAACTTTCTTTTCACACTCCAAAGTCAAATAAATATTTTTAGGAGGAAAACACCTTTTAAGAAGAAAATACCTTTTGTAAAAAGATGAAAAAAACTTTCAGAGATACACAGTATCACCTATTTGTTGGTGAAAAGGGAAAAAAAAAAAAAACCAGTGCTCTGTCAGAAGTGGGATTCGAACCCACGCCTCCAGGGGAGACTGCGACCTGAACGCAGCGCCTTAGACCGCTCGGCCATCCTGACTGCTGCTGTGCGAGTTTCAAAGCAAACCTCTTTGAAGTATCTCTACTGCGCGCATGCGTGGCTAACAGCCGGAACTCTGGCTTGTTCTCCGTGCGGCGTTGGGAGGAACTAGATATAGGCGTCGGCTGGAAGGGACAGAACGAGATGGGACAGGCGGGGGCAGAGCAAGTCGCCTGGGCTACTGCAGAGGGCGCGCGCGGTGTATTGGAGACTCCTCAAAGGCGGAGAGATCGAGGGCTGTTATATTGATGTGCGTGCATTCGAGCCGCCGACATGCATTCATTCTGTTCGGATTAATTTACTATTGACATCAGCTTTGATTCTTGCATATCTGCAAGTGCCCTAGCATTTCTGCATACATGCCCTAGTGCGTTTTCCGCACTAACAGTCAAGTCCGCACACCCACACTGGCTTATAGATCTCTGCTGGCCCTCGAACCAGGTGAAGCCCGGGTATCTTAAGTCTCTTGGCTCACGTACCGTATCTCCTTCCGAACATTCATCAAGACCGCAATTTCACATTTGTATGTGTGTTTAACTCATTTACCCATGTACACGTTACACGGAGTCCTGCAGCAACACAGCCAGATCCACCCTCGTCTCCTTCTTCCCTCATTCAGTCATTTCGTGACTTAAGTCTCCTCCCCCGCCCCACCCCCTCTGTCCCCCGCAGAGTCTGATGCCGCAGCACCTTCTGCCCGTCTCCTTCCCTAACCCCAGACTTACCCACCCACCCGCTCAGTCCAGGGACCCAAAGACCTCAAGTCACGAGGGATGCCTTCCTCCAAGGGATTTCCGGGAGCCAAAGTACCCCTAACCTCTCGCGATCTCAGGTGCCTCCATCCCCAGGCTTCCTGGAGGTCCCGATATTAGTTTCATCAAAATACGTCCTATACTCGGGGCCCGTTCACTCCTTAGGCCTAGAAACAGACGCCACTGAAGGTGAAACTCCTAAAGAAAGGCAGACAGGATGGGGAGACAGCAGATGAAGGCCCTGGAGCAGGCAGAGATCCTGGTTATTCGACAAGTGATGAACCCTCCCCCGTTTCCTTGCCCAAATGCCCCCTCCTCACTGGCTGTCAGAATCGATATCTTTTAGGTTCATCAATGACCTCTTTTGTGTCCTCTCCTAAAATACAAATTGCCCTGGACACAGGAAAGGGCACCCTCAGGCATTTACTGAACACCTGCTGTGTTGTTATATGTCAGACACCCTTCTAGATGCCGTGTACAAAACGGAATTTCTGTCCTTAAGATACATTCAAGCCTGGGGCAAAAGGAGAAAGATAAGAAATAGGTGAAAGACAAAATGGAAAAAAAAAAAAAAAAGTTCAGTTGTTTCTAAGTGCAAGAAAGAGGATGTCAGGAAACTTGTAAGAGACTTTGAAATAGGCCAAAAATGATAACTAGGTGTCTTGTCTGGGGTACCAGTTCTGGCTATCTGATTCTCCAGGGCCTGCACCTTTCATTACTTCTACATAAAAATGATTCCTGTCCATGGAAATGCAAGTGGATTTTGTTGGAGTGGAATGCAATTAATTATTGTCCTGTGGATAATGACCATTTTTACATCTATATGATAAATCCATTTTATCATTTCTTATCGCCAATATATGTGTGTCTCTGAATTCTCCTTTGAGTCATCTGTAACATCTTACTGGTTTCTCCATAAATTACTGAGTTAAATGAAATCTTCAACTTGTGTTCATTTTATACTTATGTGAGAATCATGATTTTACCTTAAAAAAAAAGTCTCCAGTAGTCAAGAGTAACTAGAAGCTCTCATTGGGAGGGTGATCAGGGGGCATTTCCTCTCAGGGGAGATGACACTGAATTCAAAAGGGAGAGACAAGCACAGTCAAAGCCGGGAGTGGCAGTGTTCTAGGTGGGATGCATAGCCAGTGCAAAGGTCCTGAGGCGGGGGGGGGGGGTGTCTGTTGGAGGGGCAGCAAGGCCAGTGGGGCAAGGGTAAGGGTGGGAGGAGGCTGAACCCCACAGGTCTGGGATGCCAGGGATAGGATTTGGATTTTCTTCTGTGTGTGTTGGAGTCACTGGAGTGTTTTAAGCAGGGGAGTGACATGATTCAGTTCGCCTTTCAAACTGATCCCTTTTGTTGCTGTATGGAGAATGGATGTGAGAGGCCAAGAGAAAAATCAGAGTCCAGGGAGAAGCCCATGGAAAGGAGGGTGAGAGATGATGATGACTGGATCAGGGAAGTGGTCGAGTTCAAGATTCAAGATGTGTCTTGGAGGTAAAATGGACAAGCCTGCTGGCTGGCTAGTGTGTGTGTGAGGCGGGTGCGAATGTAGAGAGAGGGGATGCAGAGCTGCAACGGAAAGTCACCAAGACCACAGAGGTTACCAGATGTTCACAATTTCCCTTTGAGGCCAGTGCTTTGACAGGAGCTGCTAGTTCCCTAGTCCTGCCCCATTTTGCAGACCAGGGAGCTCAGGCTCACACAGGCTGAGTGATTTGCCAAGGTCCTCTTTGGGGGAGAAGCCCTGGGCTCTCCACTTCTGGAACCCTCCCTTCATGCCTTATACCACCAATCTTTCTGAGTGGGCATCATTTTAAAGATGAGAAAACAGTGGCAAGAACGTAGCTGGAGCCCAAGCCAGCCCTGCTCTGCCTGCTGCCCTCCTGGTCTGGCTGGGAGAAAATGCTCATTTGATGGGGGTCAATGCTGGCCCCCCCCCCCAACTCTACCTCCTGGGTTTGGGTGGATGGTCAGCCTTCCTCCCCCAACACGTTTTAGGTGCCTGATTCCTGGCCTGGGAAAGCCATTTCAGGACCCCATTCCAGCCTCATACCCTCAAGACCAAAAATGGGAAAGGGCCACTATTTCTGTCTATCTCATTCTCTTCTTATTAGCACCTGGACACCAACGATGGATCCTCAACAGACAGGCCTCACTCTTATCCACTTTGGGCATTTGTCTAGGTTGGGAGAGGAAAGTCCACTGAGCTCAGCCTGGAAAGTCTGGTAGCAACTGGGGAATTCCCAGCATGGCTCTGCTCAGCCCTAAAACACAGATGGAGTCAGACGGCCAAGTAGGGACCTAGTGCTCAGCCAAACAAGGGCCCTGAAAGGGGAAATCCTAATCCTAGCATCCCTGTAATCTTGGCACCCATCACCGCCTCTGCATGGGAAAAGGGTGGCAGGAAGCTGAGTCTTAGTGAACATTTCCTTTGCATCCATTATTTCACTTAGGGTTCATAATATCATGCACAGATTATCATTACCACCCACACCCCCATTTTACAGATGAGGAAAATGAGACTCAGAGAAGCCAAGTAACTTACCCAGAGTCACACAACTGGTAAGTGGAGCCTGATTTTTCTGGCTTAATATTCCTTCTTGAGAACTATTCTGAGCCTAGAGCTGTGATAGGTGCTTCCTTCACATTATGTCTCAAAAGCAAACAAACAAAAAAGCCACAAGGTCTTTCCAACTAAGGTGGCAGGCTGGACTTGGAGACGTTATTTTTAGTCCTGTTTTCATTACTTACTGAGGGAGATAAAAGAAATGGTAGGCTTTTCCCAGAAAGCCAGTCCAAGTAGCATTGCCAAGTTTTTGTGCTTCAGGCTCTAGTTTCCTTGGCCAAGGAGCAGGAACAGAAGTCATCAGTAGCCAGTAGTAAATCCCTGCCAAGGCCCAGTCTGGGCATCTTGGCTCACCAAGCGGGGAGCTCAAGGGTGAAGTGGATGAAGCAGGTATGGATCTCTGATGGGATAGGAAGTGCTTGGTCCCTCTGGACCCAGAGCCAAAGACCCCAGGTCCACCCTTGGCGTGGAGAGATGGGCAACCCAGTTTCCCGATTTTGAATGGATCATATGGACAATGATGACCAGAATGGACCAACCACCAGGAGTTCACTTCCAAGTTCTGTGGACTGCCTATCATGCCTCCAAAGCCTTTGGTCACCCTGGAAAGAGAACCCCAGGAATGGGGTGGGGCACTCCGTAGCTAACCATTCCAATAAGCAAGGGGTACAAAGTCAATTTGAACTTGAGGCAACATGGCTGAGCATGTCTGCATGTAAATTCTGGAACAACCTGAGTTCAGATCCTGCTTCTGCTAGTTCTGGGGACATAGGGAGTTCTTTAGCCTCTCTCTTCTGTTCTTCAGTTTCCCAGCCTGTAAAATGGATTTAAGGATAGTATCTGCCTCAAGGAGTTAGAAAGATTGAAGAGTTAATGCATGCTGAACATTTAGAGTATGTGCAATAGAATCAATGCTTTAAGTGTTAGCCCAGAAAAATAAAACAATGTTCCATTTCTTGCACCTGGTGAATATCGTGGAGCATATTCCCACCTGCCACACTGACTTTGCAGCAGTGTCCCTAGGGACATCTCTGTAACCACAATGTCCTGAGCCAGCCTTGCTCACCTCCCCAACCTCATCTCTCACCCCCAGCCTCCTGCCCCCACCTTTCTGTTCCTCCAGTACACAAAGCATGTTCCCTCCTGGGGGCTTTTAACTTGCTGTTTTCTCAGTGTGGTGCCATCTCCACCCAACTCACGCAGGGCTGGCTCCTTTTGTCATTCCTGTGTCAGCATCCTGGTTAAAATGGCCCTCACTCCACCTCCCACTCGCTTCCAACCTGGCCTCCTTCCAACAGATGCAAAATCAGTGTGCTTATTTGCTAGCTTATTTCATGATCACGTTTCTCTCCCACAAGGCTCTGTGCTCTGTGAAGGCAGGAACCCTGGCCATCTTGTTCACCAGGTGTTCAACGCCCATCACATAGCAGGAACTTGATACATAAGTACTGCATGAGCGGATGACCAGACAAATGGATGGATGGATGGATGGATGGGTAAATTCCCTGGGCTCGTCAAGTCAGTCTTCTGTCCCTCTCAAGTGGAGCTCAGGAAGTCTCCCCCGATGAGGCCATTCATGACCCCTTGCCTTCTTCTAAGCCTTTAGCTCTGACTCACGTGCCAGCCCTCTGTATTGACACATCAGCTCCTTTTGCCCTTCTGAGCCTCAAGGACCTCCAGACCCTCTCACAGGTCCCATCTACTCTGCTTCTTTTGGCTAAAAGGTTTTTGTGTCCTGCCTAGGGTGCCACCAGCCCAAAGCTCTCTCCCAGGGTGGGCTGAGTGCTTACCACAGGGGTGAAGGGGGACGCGGTGTCTGAGGTCTAGGCACTGGATGTTCTCCTGGTTCTCTCCCTATGGCCGTAGTCCTGTCGACAGCATAAACTACTAAAGTACTAATTGGTAAACAGAGCTGCCCTGAGTCACCCCTCATCTGCACCCCCTGCCCCTTCCCACTCCTGATTCCCCAAAGTCCATCAACCTCCCTGCTGGCTGGCTCTAGCACAAAGGATGTTATCCGTCCTCATTGGCAGGTGCCATACAAGTCATTAAAGATTTTGAATACTTCCTCAGGACTATTTTATGGCCTTCCTGTTTGACCTGATACTCAAGCACTCTTTGGGAACCCCCTTTGATTCAATCCTACCCCTACTTTGGCCACCTCTCACTCTCACCACTAATCCCTCCCCCTCCTTCTCCCCATCCCCTCCCCTATTATCCTTTGGGAAACAACCCCTTCCCTACTCTCTGTCCAGGCAGGCCATATGACTCTGATGTTATACTCCTACCATGTGGGGGAAATGGGCATGTGACTTAGGTCTGACAAATCAGTCAGTTTCATTCACCTAGCTACACAGTGACTGGTTCAGAAATGAACACATGATTCCAGTTGGTCCAATGGGAGTTTGGCAGAGTGGAAACTCTTGAAGAAGAGAAGCTGGATGTGGGGGTCAGGTGGCTGAGCTGATAGGAGCAGATCTGAGGCTGGTGGTAGCTGTCTTTGCTATGCCATTCAGAGCCTGCTTGAGAAGAAGAGCTGAAAAATACAGGAAGTCAGATTTCTGATGACATTGATATTATTGGAACACCTGGACCAAACTGTGCCTGAAATTATCCATCCCTGGTCTTTTCAGTTTCATCAGCCAATGCCTTTTTCCACTTAAGGCAGTTTAGCATGGACTTCTGTCACAGGTAACCCAAAGACTAATATGGCCTAGACCTATACTGGCTAACAGGTAGCCACAAGCTGGCTATTGAGCATTTGCAATGTGGCTACACTGAATTGAGATGGATCCAAAATGTAATATATGAAGTATATTTCAGGCAAAACATTATCTGACATACATCTCAAAAATGTTCTCTTAGGGCAGTCTACCCAAGCAATAGAAATAAAAGCAAGAATAAACAAATGGGACCTTATTAAACTTACAAGCTTCTGCACAGCAAAGGAAACCATAAGGAAAACAAAATGTCAACCTATGGAATGGGAGAAAACTTTTGCAAATGAAACCGACAAAGGCTTGATCTCCAGAATATATAAGCAGCTCATACGACTTAATAAGAAAAAAACAAACAACCCAATCCAAAAATGGGCAGAAGACCTAAACAAGCAATTCTCCAAGGAAGAAATACAAATGATCAATAGGCACATGAAAAAATGCTCAATATCACTAATTATCAGAGAAATGCTAATCAAAACTACAATGAGGTATCATCTCACACCAGTCAGAATGGCCATCATTCAAAAGTCCACAAATGACAAATGCTGGAGAGGCTGTGGAGAAAAGGGAACCCTCCTACACTGCTGGTGGGAATGCAGTTTGGTGCAGTCACTGTGGAAAACAGTATGGAGATTCCTCAAAAGACTAGGAATAGACTTACCATATGACCCAGTAATCCTGCTCCTGGGCATATATCCAGAAGAAACCCTACTTCAAAAAGACACCTGTACCCCAATGTTCATAGCAACACTATTTACAATAGCCAAGACATGGAAACAGACTAAATCAACAGGTGACTCGATAAAGAAGATGTAGTATATTTATACAATGGAATACTATTCAGCCATAAAAACCAACAACATAACACCATTTGCAGCAACATGGATGTCCCTGGAGAATGTCATTCTAAGTGAAGTAAGCCAGAAAGAGAAAGAAAAATATCATATGAGATCACTCATATGTGGAATCTAAAAAAACCAAAAAACATAAATACAAAACAGAAACAGACTCATAGACATAGAATACAAACTTGTGGTTGCCAAGGGGGAGGGGGGTGGGAAGGGACAGACTGGGAGTTCAGAATTTGTAGATACTGACATGCACATGCAGGATAGATAAACAAGATTATACTGTATAGCACAGGGAAATATGTACAAGATCTTGTGGTAGCTCACAGCAAAAAAAAATGTGACAATGAATATATGTATGTTCATGCATAACTGAAAAAATGTGCTCTACACTGGAATTTGACATAACATTGTAAAATGACTATAACTCAATTAAAAAAGTTTTTAAAAGTATATTTCAAAGAAAGTATGAAAATAAAGATGTAAACTACAATTGATCCTTGAATGACTTGGGTTGGAGCTGTGTGGGTCCGCTTATGCGGGGATTTCTTCAAGAGTTAGTACTACAGTACTATGCGATCTGCAGCAGGTAGGGAGGGGTCATGGATACAGGGCAGACTAGATGTTATACACAGATTTTTGACTGTGTGGAGGGTCAGCACCCCTAACTTCAGTGTCATTCAAGGGTCAACTCTATTTGATTATTGATTTTTAGTACAGATATGCTGAAGTGATAATACTTTGGCTATGTTGTATTAAATAAAACATATTATTAGAATGAATGTCATCTGTTTCTGTTTACTTTTTCAGAGATGCTATTAGAAGATTTTAATTAGGTATGTGGCTTGTGTTATGTTTTTATTGGAAAGTACTGGCCTCGATGACTCACCTGTAAAGTATCAGGAGCAGGGATCGGAGCCTACCCAATTAAGTGATGCAGCCCCACTGGAAAAGAACTCCAAGGATGCCACAGAGGAGGAGGCTTGCTGGAGCAGGCGGGCACAGAAGGATGGGTCCTCTCCGCAGGGGTTGAGCGGAAGGGGAAGGCATCCAGGTAGGGGGCACAGCATGAGCAAAGGCCTGAGAGTGGGACTGATGAGAACAGAGGGTAGAATAAAGGAGCCTCAGGGGTTAAGATGGGCCACTGATTTCTCCAGGGAAGCCAGGGATCTTGGGGGGGAGTGCAATACAAAGAGATAACTATTCCATTTTCCCTTCAGCCATCACATATTTTCTGTATGTGTCGTGAGGGCCTTAGGCCAGTGCAGCCATTTCCCCAGCTGTCCAGAATCAGATCTGGGC
Organism: Camelus ferus; assembly: GCF_009834535.1. NCBI lineage: Eukaryota > Metazoa > Chordata > Mammalia > Artiodactyla > Camelidae > Camelus > Camelus ferus. Next base: position 36,291,917 of record NC_045704.1, read on the forward strand.
CCCTGAAATGCTGAAACCCAGCATTGCAGGCTATGTTCGATGCCCAAGCCCATCAAAATGGGGATTCCAAGAGACAGAGAAGGTCCCCCAATTCTGGGGAGGGAAAGGAACCAGCATCTGTGGGACTTTCCCACCAGCACAGAGCCACTCAGAGTTTCAGCATTTCCTTTAGAAATTCTCTCATCCTCAAATAGCTCCCAGTTCCCCTCTGATCTTTTGATAGACTTCAAGCTTTCTGTTTTCTCTAGGCCCGCTTCCTGCAGTCCCTTTCTGTGGCTGCTGGCATCCAGATCCTAGAAAACATACCTACATCCTTGGACGTCAACAGAGGACTTGCCAGCAAGGGTTGGGACAAGCGCCAGGTGGACTCACTGAGTCCCAGTAAGGTGTCACTGAGTAGTACAAAATCAGAGTGCCCTGCTCCCAGCTAGAGACATCCTGGGGGAGCCATGTCCCCTAAATTCACTGCTTTGCAAAGCAAAAGAAAAAAAAGGCCATGAAAATTACTTTTCATTCAAAAAACAAAAAAAGCATTACTGATGTCTCCTTTGTTCTCCAAAGGTTTCCTCAGGTATATAGAGTGAGAATCTTGGTTTATCAAGCTCCCCCCAAAATGAGACAGAGACAGATGCAATATTTTTCTAGGTCAGGTACTCTGAAAGAGACTCAGCAGTGCTGAAGGGCCTCAGTGCTCTTAACAGATATGGGCTGTCCATTGGACACCCCCTTGCTGGGGAAGCTGGCCTCCAGCCTGGGTCAGCTCCCTGTCTGCACCAGAACCCTTGGCATGGTGTGTGAGTGTAAGTGTGTGTGAGTGTAAGTGTGTGTGAGTGTGTGTGTGTGTGTGTGATTCCTAAGCAACATGTACCCCCACTGGACCCCACAGTCCGTGTGGGCAGGGCCTGCCTAGGCCCTCCACTCACCACTGATCCCCAGCACCTGGCATCTCGTAGGTAGGTGCTCTGGAAACATTTGTTAATTGAGAGAATAAATGAATGAGTCCTAAATTCAGAGTCTTTCCTACAGTTATTTACAGCACCCCAACTAAGGACCTCAGCCCTTGCGCACTAATCCCTGAGATTGCATTTTGGGGGGAGTAGGTCTCTCCTGGTTAACATCAGGCTACGGAACAGAGGAACGCTCCTCTTTCCACCCGACTCAGCCGCCCGGTGAGTGTCCACTCTGCGCCAGCCTGGGGACCCCAAGTAGGTGTGGGGGCAGGAGTGTGTTTTCAAGAGGGTCATCTCATGTCTCTGGTGTGTTCAGGAGCCACACTTATAGAAGATCCTGGGGTCAGACTGAACATGCATGCTTCCATCCTCTGAGGACTTTTGGGGGGAAAGGAGGCAAGGGATTCGGGAACATTCCACAAGTAGGAGCCACTGGAGAAGATTAGGGTCGCCGGGGCTGGAGTGAGAGTTAGGGCTGGGCTTTCATCTCAGGGTTGGGATTTTTATCTTCCAGACAAGGTCACCTTCAAGATATCTGTGCACGTTGACCTCAGGAAGAGGGAGTGGTGAACTGTTTGGTTCTTCACCAAAACTCATGAGATATCAGGGCTGCAGGGGTGAGGACAGGAGCCTCAGAATTCTGCTGCCTTAGAATCTTGGCCTAGAGGGGAAGGGCCTAGAGGTAGGGAGCCCAGCTGTGGCTGGGGACAGGTGGCATCTGCTGGCCCAGAAGAGAGCAGTTGGAATTCCACTGGGCGGAGAGGCAGAGCCTCTGTGGACAGCTCAGCTGAGAGGAAAATGTGGCCTGTCCGAGGATCTGTGGGGAGTTGGGTGGGGATGGGCCGTGTGTCCGTGTCTGTGTCCATGGGTGTGTTGAAGTGTGTCTGTCAGAAGTATGCAGATTGATCATGTGTGGTTGTGTGCAAGTGTGTGTGTTGGTTTAGAGATGGATGTGTGTCTACGGAGGTGAGGGCACCTGGCTGGGCCAGTGTGGGAATGTGGCGGGGGCATTTTTGCGTGGCTGGGTTAGTCACACGTGTGTTTTGTGTGCAAGTGTGAGTGTTTTGTGTGGATGTGTGGGATAAGGGATGGGGCAGAGAAGCACTATAAACCTGGGATGGAATCATTCAGAGCTGACACCATGGTGGACGTGGAAATTTGTAGACTTGAAGGCAAGAGAGTCAAGTTCAAATCTCTACTTTGCCACATTTCAGCCAGGTGGCCTCAACAGTCTTTTCCTCTATCCAAGGCTCAGTTTCTTCATCTATAGAATGGGCATCATTGCCCTTCCCGCCCCAGGGCTGACCTACAGATGACTTTGAGAGGATGCCAAGAAACCTCGTTGGTAAATCAGTTCCTTTTACGGAGAGGAAATGAGAAAAGAGTTTCCGTTCTCTGTGCTGTTGGAATTTTGTTTTTCCATGAACATGTAGTATTTTTATCATGGAGATGTTAGGAAGAGGTATCTGTGTTCTGGAAATGTTTACCAGCTTTCTCAGTCCAGGTGGGGAGGTGCTTGCGTTCTGGTGACGGATAACCAAGTGGGCACAGCCAGGCATGAAGTTATTTGCCAGGGTCAGACCCTTGGGCAGGCAGGCTCTGGGTGGCCTCCCCCTCCCCAGGAGCCAGCTGGGGATGTCACTGCCTCACTTTGAGAAGACAGGAATGATGCTTCTAGGAAGCCTCTTGGCTTGCATTCTGGTCCAAGAATTAAGCCCAGCCGGGTGCACAGAGAAACAGGACAAAATCACCCATAGACATAGCTCCTACCAGACAGAAGTGTTAAGTTAAATGGAAACTTGCCTTTCATAATGTCTGTTTTACTTACCTTTGGTTTGTATTTATTTAGGTCCCCACCCCTCTGACCCACAATGAATCACAAAAAGCTATTTTCAGAGGTTATCTCTGGGGAGGGAAAGAGAATGATTTCACTTTTCTTTCTGTACTTTTCAAAGTAAGTTTTGAATTTGTTGAACCATATTTGTCCTTTCTTCCTCCTGCCTTCTTCCACTGACATCAGGAAGTCTCTGGCCAGAGAGCCTGCCTGTTGGGATTTTCCTCTTTGAGCCTTAATGTGTGAAAAGGAAATCAAAACTGCAGTCACTGTTATATAATTTAAAAAAAAATGCTGGCTTCCAAACCTTTAAAATTAGTTTACATCATATATTTACATAACTTGACTTTCAAAAGGTGCAAAAGAATAAAAGTGAAACACTTTCCTTCCAATCTTGACCCCAGTTTCCTTCCCCCAGGGCAGCCTTTCCTACCAGTTCCTCATGCAGCCCTCTGGGACATCTTTGTATGTTCAAGCAAATACTTACAGGTATTCCCCTGCCTCCTGTCCTAAGGCTGTAGTCTTTTATACACACAGCACTGTTCCTCCCCACTTCCCACCCTACACCATTTAATAATATATCTTGGTGGTGGTTTGCAAGAGGACACGAATACCTGTAGAAGGGGAAACTGAGGCCCAGAGCAGTCTTGAACCCAGTCCTGCCTCAGAGTCTAGGGCACATCCCGCAGATTGGAGGGTGAAATTGGCAGAGGTAAACTGTCTGCTCTGAGATATAATTTTAAACAATTCATTCACTGAGTGAAATGGAGCTTAGACCAAGATTCGTTTGTTTTAGGAGCCCTTTGTTCTCAGAAAGAGGAGAAGAAATTGGAGCTTCCTGAGTGCACAATGAAGAACAGCACATGACTTTCCCAGAGGTCATCTGTAAGCTCCTGCTTGACCCTGTAACAGATCGCTGCCTCCCAGCCCAAACTGGGGCCAGAGCTGTTGAGTCCCTTCCGCTCTGCCACAATGGCTGTGTGGCATTGGGTAGGTCGCCTTCCCTCTTTGTGCCTCCAGGCCCTTCTTCTCCAAGGAGAAGTCACCTTCCCTCTCCACGCCTCACCAGCTAGAATTGTTTGCTGCCTCTTCTGGGTTCACATGTGATTTACAACCATCCTTTCCATATCCCCACCACTTTCTCCTTTCACCCTTAGATAATCTTTAATTAATTCAGCACTTAACAATGTTCTGAGTTTGTGCCAAGCAGTCTTCATGTTTTCAAGTTTCAAAATAATACTGAGAAATAAGGACAAACTGGACACATTTTACAGATCAGGAAACTGAGGCTTAGAGGAGTCAAAGTACTTTGTGTTAATTAGTTATTGCAGGAGATGGAAATCAAACCAGCCAGTTCTGCTGACCGCAGAGTCCCTAATGTTACTTGCCACTCCCTTGGGCATTGATATTAAGTGTGAGCTTAGGCAACTTCACATCAACCCCCAAAGAGGCTGGGCCCAGAGAGGGAAAGCAGATTGCCCAAAGACACACAGCCACTGGGGCAGAGCTGACAGTGAAATATTTCCTTAGGTCTTTTGGATATTTATCATGTGTGAGGTTGCTGGGGGCAGGGAGGTGAACAGAACACCTGCTGTTTGCTCCCAAGTTGCTCACGGATCTTTTTATTTATACAACGGTCTAAGCCAGGCATTGAGCATTGCCCGGACTGTGTGGCTTACGTGTATTTTCTTCACAACAATGACCCACGAGGAAAGGTACTTGTCCCATTTTACAGATGGAGGAACTGAGGCTCAAAGAGGGGCAGGCACAGCAGCCCTGGAGCTGGAGCTCTGGCTCGACCCCGGCCTGTTGTCTTAACCATCCACTCTCTGCCTCCCTGGTTTGCAAATATGCAGCACTCTGGATGAATGGGTAGGGGTATAGTATATGATATTTAATAACAGATAATATCAACCCGGTATTGTAGCTGAATGACCCTCCTCCTCAGGGACTGAGCAGGAGAGTGGAGCTTTGGATAGAGGGGTCAGGACCTTTTCTGACACTTAATCACCAAAGAGAGAGCAGTTAAACTCTATCCCCAGACAGGAAGGTGACTCAGACTTTCCTCCAAGACAGTCCAAGGCCAATCTCAGAACCTCAGGCTGGCCCAACTAGCAGCTCCCAGTCTCTCTCCTTTAGAGCATGGAGAAAAGGTCCTCAGGTGATTTCCCTGGCAAGGAGAGATGAGGCTTTCAGCAGCCAAGGAACAGAGAAAAATCTTACTCCCAGGAAACTTGGAGGCCAGAGAAGGGCAGGGATTTATCCTAAGTTCTGCAGAAAGTCAGAGGCTGAGGCCAGCCCCATCTGGAACTTTGAACAACTCTTGGAGAGGCCTGCTGTGTGCCTGAGGCTGGCGACACCATGATGGACAAGGCCCAGGGCCTGCCTAGAAACGCTTATGGCTCAGTGGGGAGTGATGTCACGACTGGGCAAAGACTACATGGCGTGTCTACCACATGGTGGAAGGAAGTGGCAGACTGGTGGCCAGAGAAGGATGCCATGCAGTGCTCTCTGGAAGAGGAAGGGGAAGTACTTGGGTAGGCATGGAAGGGTGCATCTTGCCAGTGGAGAAGGGAGTAGGAGCACTCCAGGAGGAAGAAACAGCATGACCAAAAACTCCGAGCTGGGATCTCGCCCAGGGACTGTGAGAGGCAGTAGAATGCCTGAGTCGAAAGCCTAAATTTTGGAATCGAACTACCTAGGTTTGCACCCTGGCTTTATCACTTACAGCTGTAGACCTCGGCAAGCCTCCTAACGTCCCAGTGCCTGTTTCCTTCTCTTTAACACGGGGAAAACCACAGTACCCACTTGAGAGGATTTTTGTGAGGATTAAATAAATTAATCCACATAAAAGAGTGAGGCACATATGATCATCTGTTATTATAAACATCATAACTGGGTTCAGGGAGAATTTCAGGGTGGTCCAGTGTTCTTTCCTCTGCACTTGGCTCCCTCTCACTCTTCGGGGCTCTGAGAAACCTTCTCCCTACCTCACGCAGTGCTCCAGCTCCTTGATGGGTGGCGTGGAGAGGAGGAGATTCTGGGAATAGGTCTAGTGAGGCTTTTGGAAAGTCCCAACTGCAGGATTAAGATCCAACTGCAGGAGTTAGGACAAGAGAGTGGAGGGGAGTCTCCTGGAAGGTGGGAGTCTAGCAAGGGGGGCTGCTCCAAATGGAGCGGAAAGACATTCCTCCAACCCAGGCAGGGGCCCTCTTGCCTAATGGCTCCAGAAAACTCTTACAAGACCGGTCAGCTGGAGAGGGAGGTCACATATTTATGGCCATTTGTAAACACAGCAAGAATTTGCCTTGGCCTCCCAGGCAGGGACAAGGAATGCCCAGAAACAACTGGGCTGGGGAAGAGCTGGGGAGGGCAGGGTGGCACTGGGGCTTCCTTGAGCCGCTCAGCCCCCTACTCTGGTCCACGGCAGGCAGGAGGCCTCCAGAGTCACCAGCCCACCTTGACCAGCCTGGGGGGTTCTGGAGCCAGAAGAGGCAGCCGCCTTCACAAGATGGTTTGAGGGTCAGTGGAAGAGTCTCACCTGAGCCAGTGTCTTTGAGGAACAGGACATGCTCATGACTTCTGGGGTGGAGATATGTCATAGGGACTTGTGGAGATGGGACTGTCTCCAAGGATCCCCTGGGGGTCCTCCACTTCCTGTTCCGGCACCCTGCTGTCTTTGTGATCAAGTTTCTCTCTGGGTCTGTGTCTTACTCTGTGGCTGCTGCTTCTGCAGTCTCCATAGGTCAGCCATGGCTCCCCCTCCTCACATCCCTCATTGAGCACAGCTCCTGCTCACTCCTTTCCCAGAGAAGGTCTTGGCTTCTGTGCCACTCTCTTCTCCACATCAGAAGCACATTGGGTTTTGGGAAGATGGACTGACACTCACACACACTCTCGGAGAGGGGTGCTTTCCCCATAACTGTCTTTTCAACTGAGTGGTAATTTAACATCTAATTGAGTTATTTATTATTATAAAATAAATAGATACTAGATTTGGTTTTGAATCAGTATTACATGTTAGCTCAGCTGCTATGACAAAATAATGTGAATTGAGTGGCTTATCAACAACAGAAAAATTTATTTCTTACTGTTTTAGAGGCTGAAAATTCGCATTCATGATGCCAGCAGGGTCAGGTCCTGGTGGGGAGCTTCTTTCAGGGTATAGACCGCCAACTTCTCATTGTATCCTCACGTGGAGGAAAGACAGAGTGAACTAGATTTCAAGCTTCTTATAAGGACATTCATCCCATTCATGAGTGTTCCACCCTCAGGACCTAAGTACCTCTCAAAGGCCCCACTTCCAACATCACATTGGGGATTAGATTTCAGCATAGGAATTTTGGAATCATACAGATATTCAGCCCATAACATGTATGCATGATATAACAGTAAAAACCAAACCTCTCTCCCTGTCTCCTGACCCCCAGTTACATTTCCCAGAGGTAACTACTCTTGCCATTTTCTTCAACAATATATTTTTATTAAAGTGTAGTCAGTTTACAATATGTCAATTTCCAGTGTACAGCACAATACTTCAGTCATACAGGAACATACATATATTAGTTTTCATATTCTTTTTCACCGTAGGTTACTACAAGATACTGAATATAGTTCCCTGTGCTATACAGTATAAACTTGTTGCTATCTTCAATAATAATTTTTATAGTGATTTGTGATTTGAGAGTTTCTGAGATGTGGATGAAAAGTCCCAAGAGAAAGCAATAGGAAAGCAGAGCCATGAAATGCCCAGAAAACCTAATTAGAGGGAAGAATCTTTTCTCTGGGCCATGTTCCCTTCTAAATAATGGTACAAGCCCCCATTCCTGCATCCCATTTGGGACTCTCTTTCCTGGTGTGAGAATTTGGCTGTGATTCTGCTCTCTGGGTTTTAAAGTCTGATGAGACAGGTTTTCCTTCCATTTCAGAGCATGCCTATTGGTTTGAGTTCTCCAACCAACCCATTACATTGGCCACTAGGGTGGTTGCCGTTGGCTCTAGATTTAAACCCTAGTCCCATCAGTTGCTGCCTTAGTGACAGGTTACCAGGCATAAGCATATCTTTCCAGAAAGATTCAAAGATTCTAAACATATATGCTCATATAGCCCCAGTACCCCTTTTTCCTACAAATAGGATAGTATACTGGATAAGTGATTTAGGTCACTCTCACCACTTCTCTTTAACATTGTACTAGAATGATACCCAGTGCAATAAGTCAAGAAAAAGAAATAAAAGGCATAAGAATTAGAAAGGAAGAAATAAAGCTATCATTATTCATATGACATGATTGGGTACAGAGAAGTTTCCAAAAGAATTTACAGAAGCTATTGGAATCGATAAGTAAATTTAGCATGGTTGCTGCACTCAAGGTCAATATTCAAAAGCTGATTTTATTTCTATAAATGAGCAACATGTAAATAGATACTTAAAGATGAGACCATTTTAAAATTGTAACTGGAAATTTAAAATGTTATATAATACCATAACTAACTTAAAAGATAGAAATGTATCTAATGAAAGTTGTGCAAGACTTCAACATTGAAAACTGCAAAGTAGTTTTGAAAAAAAAAATAAAGAAAAGGTAAATGGATGGCGGAATATACCATGAAAATAGATTGAAAGACTCAGTATTATAAAGAGTCTACTTCTCATTTCTTCAAATTGATCTATAGATTTAAGGCAATCCCACTAAAAATTTTCAAAAATATAGAATGTCTTTATTCTTGAAAGAAAGCTATGTGTTTGAAGTATTTAAGAATGGAGTGTCGTCACTGAGTATAACTTCCATTCACTGAGAGAACACTGCCTAAAATTTGTTTCATATGGCTTTTAAGAAATATCTCTATAAATCTGATGTGGGAAAAAGTTTCTACATGCAGACATAAATGAAGATACATCCTGCCTCTGTTTGAAAACCAGGCTTTTCCCAGCTTCAAAGTAGGTTTTAAAACACTAGTGCTCCAGGTCTGTTACACAATTCACTACATGTGTGACTCACTGACTATACATTTTTTTAAAATGGAGTGTCATGATGTTTACAATTTACTTGCAGATTATTATTTTTAAATGTTACTGGAAAAATGTTTTTCCATAATCACTTGAGACATTTTCTTCTCTTCATATTTAAGAATAAACTTATTTTTTTAATTAATAAAATTTTATTGAGTATAATTGAGATGTATTATATTAGTTTCAGGTGTACAACATAGTGATTCAATATTTGTATATTTTGTGAAATGATCACCACAATAAAACTAGTTAACATCTGTCACCATGCATAGCTACAATTTTTTTGGGTGTGTAATGAGAACTTTTGAGGTTGACTCTCTTAGCAACTTTCAAATAGGCAATGTAATATTATTAACTATAGTCATCATCATGCTGACTATTAGATCCCCATGACTTATTAATTTTATAACTGGAAGTTTGTAACTTTTTTGCCCCCTTCACCCTTTTGTCCACCCGCCTCCTGCCTCTGGCAACCACCAATCTGTTCTCTGTATAAGCTTGTTTTTTTTTTTTAAATTCTGCATATAGGTGACATCATATATATTTGTCTTTCTCTGTCTGACATTTCACTTAGCATAATGCCCTCAAGGTCCGTCAGAGTGTTTGCAAGTGGCAAGATTTCATTTACTATATGGCTATAGCTTTGTAATGTAGTTTGAAATCAAAGATCATAATGCCTCCAGCTTTGCTCTTTCTCAAGATTGCTTTGGCTATTTGGGGTCTTTTGTTGTTCCATACAAAGTTTAGGATTGTTTGTTCCCAGGATGGCTTTTTTTAAAAAGGATTTTTAAATTTTAAAAATACTTTTATTTATTTCTATTTTTTATTTAAAAAAATTTGTTGGGCGGAGGTAATTAGGTTTATTTATTTATTTTTAATGGAGGTACTGGGGATTGAACCCACTGCACTAGACTTTCCCTCCTCAGGATGGCTTTTATTACAAGCAGATTCTAAAATTTCAATGGAGAGACAGGAGACCAAGAATGGCCAAAGCAATTCTGACGAAGAAAAGCAAAGTTGGAAGACATGCTCATCAGATTCAAGACTTACTATAAAGCTGCTGCGCTTAAAAAAATAAAACAAAATAAAACAAAATAAAGTGTCATATCAATCAATTATCCAAATGGGAAAAAAAATAAGGACTATTGACCCATTACCTCAAACTATATATATAAAATCAATTTCAGCTTGGTTGTTGATATAAATGTGAAAGGTAAAACAATAAATACTTTAGAAGAAAACAAGAAAATACCTTCATGACGTAAAAGTAGGAGACGATCTCTTAACTGGGAATATAAAACAATACTAATGATAAGAAAAAAAATGGGTAAATTAGACCACATTAAAGCAAAAATGTGTTCATCAAAAGACACTGTTAAGAAAGTGAAAAGTCGAGTCAGAGAGCGGTATTGAAAAAACACATCTTATCCAGAATATATAGAGAACTCCCACAAAAATCAATGAGAAAATGACAGACTACTTTGAGGGGAAGAGGGGTAAAAATTCTTGAACCAGCCATTTCACAAAGAAAATTTCCAAGTGGCAAAAATACCAAAACAAACTTGAAATGGCGTTCAATTTCATGAGTCACCAGGGGTATGCAAATTAAAACCATAATGAGGTACCACGACACACCCATCAGAATGGCTGAAAAGGAAATGACAGATAATGCCAAGTGTCAGCAAGGCAACTAGAAATTTCACACACTGATGATGAAGATGTAAATTGGTAGAAGACCTGGGAAAATCCTGTGGCAGTACTTACTAAAGCAGAATAAATGCATATCCTATAACCTGGAAATTCTACTCTTAGATATACACCTAAGAGAAATGTGTACATATGCCCACCAAATGACATATACAAGAATGTCAATAGCAGCAGCATTTATAATAGCTCCAACCTGCAAACTACCCAAATGTTTATCAACAGTAGAATGGATGAAGAAATTGTATATTCTTTTTTCATTGTTTTTGTTTTTGCCAGGTCTTTTTATTTTAAAGTGTACAACTCAATAATTTTTAACAAATGTACAGAGTTGTGCAACCATCACCACAATTAAGTTTTAGAACATTCCACTACCCCAGAAAGATCCCTCATGCTCATTTGCAGTCACTCCCCTTTCCCCATCCCCAGCCCCAGTCAACTACTAAATTACTTACTGTCTCTATAGATTTGCCTTTTCTGGACATCTCACATACAGGGAATCATCCAGTGTGTGGCCTTTTATGTCTGGCTACTTCACTTAGCATAATGTTTTTGACACTTGTCCATGTTTTAACATGTATTAGCACTTCATTCCTCTTTATAGCTGAATAGTATTCCATCATGTGTGTATAATAAATTTTATTTGTTCATTCATCCATTGATGGACATTTGGGTTGTTTCCACTTTTTGTCTATTGTGTATAATGCTGCTATGAATATTCATACACAAGTTTTTGTGTGGACACATGTTTTCCTTACCCTCTTGGGTAAATGTTCCTAGGAGTGCAATTGCTGGGTCATATAGAAAATTTCTTATGACACTGCCAAACTTTACATTTCCACCAATTTATTGAGGATTCTAGTTTCATCCTTGCTTGTTATTATCTTTCTTCTTTTGATTATAGTCATTCTTGTGGTATGAAGTGATATCTCATTGTGGTGGACATCTCTCTAATGACTAACAATGCTGAACATCTTATATGCTTGTTGGATGTTCATATAGCTTCTTTGGTGAAATATCTATTCAGTTACTTTGCCTGTTTTTAAATTGGATTACTTGTCTTTTTGTTGAGTCATATTCTATTAAAGTGTCCTATATATTTTATTTTATTTTATTTTTTTGATGGCTGCTTGGAGTTTATTTTCTACTGGTGCAAGGCATAGGGTTATGAGGTTTCAGGAAATCTCTTGTGTGGCTTGGGTAGTAAAGGGTGGGGTTCTCTCAATTTCCTTTTTTGGTGTTTTGCTATTTTGATATTAAAAGAACCCAACTGTTTCCGCTGGCTGTAGCCTGCTTAGGCTGGGGGTGGGGTTGGTGGGGTGGGGACCATGCTCTTATGAGCCTAGCGCCTTGGAAGGAAGCCTGGCAGCTGGTGGCGGCCACTCAGGATGGGGGCCTGGAGTTGGTTTTGCCAGGCTGGCCACCAGGCTACTGCTTCCCCATGGCTTCCCAAGCCAGGTCACAGGTGGTCGTACAAGTGGAGGCCTGGGGCAATTTCGAGTGCTCTGGGGACTCCAACACTGTGGCAATGAATGCGAGAGTGGACTTCCCGAAAAAGAAGCTAGCCCACCAGTGTCATGGGTCAGCTTGGGGAGCCCTGGGCAGTGGGGGATGGTACCCTGCACCTCCGCAGCAGCTGATACTGCAAGTGGAACCCAGGTGGCCCCGGTAGTAGTCGGGGGTGGCCCCGAGCGAGCGAGCCGCTGGAGGGGATGGTTGCCATGCCCTTGCTTGTGGGCTGGTTGGAAACCTGGGCAGCGACCCCTCACAGGCCTCGGCGCACAGTCACAGGTGAAGGGGACACGGATGCTAGGCCATGGAGCCCATTTGCAAAGGGGACTGCGAGCGACCGCTCCACGACCCACTAAAGTGTCCTATATATTTTAGATATACATGTTTAAGCAGATACAGTATTTGCAAACATTTCCTTCTAGTGATTAGATTGTCTTCATGGTGACTTGTAATGTTTTATATTTTGATGAATTTCAGTTTATTAATTTTACAAACTTGCTTTTGCTCTTGTATCTAAGAAACTGTTACTTTTTTAATTTAAAAAATTTTTATTTTTAAAATTTATTTAATTTCATTTTATTGAGTTATAGTCAGTTTACAATGTGTCAATTTCCAGTTTAGGGCACAATTTTTCAGTTATACATGAACATACACATATTCATTGTCACATTCAAATTTTTTTAATTGAAGTAGTCAGTTTAGAATGCGTTAATTTCTGGTGTATAGCATAGTGATTCAGTTATGCATGTATATGTATATATATCCTTTTAATATTCTTTTTCATTATAGCCTATTACAAGATATTGAACATAGTTCTTGGTGCTATCCTGTAGGACCTTAACGTTTATCTATTTTGTATTAGTGACCCTTTTGATGAGCTGAGCCTCAACAGGGTCCTCCTGCTCCATGTTGTTCAAGTCAACAGAATGGGACTGAATCTGGTTCAGAAGCAAAGGAATTTGATTCCTTGACCAAAGCATGAAATACCAGCTTCTGCTCTAGAGCGTGGAGCTCTCCCCCATAAGCTGTGGGGTGGGGCTGCTTCATAGGGCTCCTGTCCATGGAAAGGGGCAAAGTTCTTGTGGGTTGGGTGCAGGCCCAGCTGTGCTGCTCACCCTCCAGTTCTCAGTGACAGGCGCAGTCTCCGCGTGTTGCGGAAAAATGGGTTACAGCTCCGTTGTGACAGCAATCTGGACCCAGGCGAGAAACCAAGCAGCACTCAGGGAGTTGGAGAACTCAACTTTATTACGCCAGCAAACCCGAATGACTTAACACTTCAAGCTCTAGACCCTGACCGTAGCTTTACACAGGCCTTTGATAGGCTGCAAATTTTACACTTTGCAACATCACATGCAAATACCGTACAACAGAAGTTGACCAACCAGAAATAAGCTTTGTAGAAATAGACCAATCAGGAGTGAGCTCCATGCAAATGAAGTACTACAAATGGACCAATCAGAAGTTAGGAAAGTGGACCAATCAGAAGTGAGATTAATAGCCAATCAAGAGTGAGAGTAATAACCAATCAGAAGTGAGAGAGATAACCAATCAGAAGTGAAGGAAGTAACCAATCAGAAGTGAGCTCAGGGAACCAATAGAATTCTAGGTGTAAGTTAGCCGCTTTAGAGGCAGAAAGTGAGATAAAGCTTCTGAGCCGGGGAACCGGTTGGTGCTGGGAGGAGAGCAGCGGCCCTGCTTAGAGGTCCTGCCGGTCTTTTTATGGGGCTTTCCGCCTCATGCACACGGCCGCTGCCGCCATCTTGAATTGACGTGTGAAGTTCAGTGTTTGTCCAGAAGGCTCGCCAAGTCCGGGTGTTGCGTGCAGCAGTTCTGCGCTGGAGACTCTAATCCACGGTGCTAGGTGCAAGGCCTCCGCACAGGGCGCCCTACAGGCAAGTGAAACTAGACTAAGCACAAAAGAAGTTAGACCCTATCTTATCACCCAGAGTGTATCTTACTTTCCCGTGGGACCCCAGTGGGCTTTTCTGGTGACAAAACCCTTGCCTAACCCAAGGTCACAAAGATTTTGTCCTAAGAGATTTATAGTTTTAACTCTACATTTAGGTTTCTGACCATTTTGAGTTAAATTTTGTGAACAGTGTGATGTACGGGGTCCAACTTCATTCTTTTGCATATAGGTATCCAGTTGTCTCTTGGTTCCTTTCTTGAAAATAATTTGACTATAAATGTTAAGTGTTCATTTCTGGGCTTTCACTTCTGGTATTGATCTATATGTCCATCCTTATTCAGTTCTACACTCTCTTTATTGAGAATTTTTTTTTAATTGACATATAGTTGATACACAACATTATATAAGTTACAAATATACAATATAGTGATTTACAATTTTAAAGATTATATATCATTTAGAGTTATAATGCATTTGCTATATTCCCTGTGTTGTGCAATATATCCTCATAGCTTTTTTTTTTTTTTTTTTAAGATTTACAGTCCACACTCTCTTTATTACTGTAGTTTATAGTAAGTTCCTTTTGGTATGTATGTATTTTTATTGAAGTATAGTCAGTTTACAATGTTGTGTCGATTTCTGGTGTACGGCACAATGCTTCAGTCACATGTGAACATACATATATTCGTTTTCATGTACTAAGTTTTGAAATTGGGAAATTATGTCCTCTAATTTTGTTATTCTTTTTCAAGATTGTTTTTGTTATTCTAAGCCATTTGTCTTTTAATACAAATTTTAGAAACAGCTAATCAATCTCTGTGGAAAAAAGGACTTTCTTGGATTTTTATAAGGATTGAGTTAGATCTATTGATCAAATAGAAGAGAATTTTCTATAAATAATGACACAGAATGTCTTTAGACACAGAATGTCTGTTTATTTGGATTTCTTTTACTCTTGGCAATGACATAATTTTCACTGTTCATGTTTGTTTCATTCCAAAGTATTTTATTCTTATTGATACTGTTACGAATGAAGTTGTTCATTTTTGGATTGTTCGTAAGTGTATAGAAGTTCAGATGATTTTTATTGATTTTCTGCTCTGCAATCAACTTTACTACTGCTGTTTCTACTAGGGTTTTGTTTGTTTTGGTATTTTTGTAGTCCCCTTAGGATTTTCTGTATGCAAGATCATGACATCTGCAAATGGGGATAGTTTACTTATTCCCTTCTGGGAAGTGATGGCTCATTAATCTTTGTTGCCTAATTTCCTGGCTAGAACCAGTGAAACGCTGAATTAAAGTGACCAGAGCAGAAATCCTTGTCTTGTTCCGAATCTCAAAGAGGAAGTATTCAGTCGTTCACCATTAAGTATGAATTAGCTGTGTTTTTTTCATAGATGCCCTTAATTAATCGAGAAAGTTCCTTTGTATTTTTCATTTGCAGTGTATTTTTTTAAATCATGAAAAGGTGTTGGATTTTGCCAAATTCTTTTTCTGTGTCTATTGAGATGATCGTGTGTTTTTTGTCCTTTGTTCTGTTAGTATGGTGTATTGCATTGATTGTTTTTTTGTATGTTAAACTAACCGTGTATTCCTGAGATAAATTCCGCTTGATCATAGTTAATCCTTTCTATATTTTGCTGGATTTGGTTTGCTAAAATTTTTTTTTAAAGAATTTTTGTATTTGGAGTCACAAAGGGATGTTGTTTATCTTAGTCTTCCTAGGTTTTTTTGTTTTTTTTGTTTTTTCCCTTAGTTTTGTGATCTCTTTTCCTGGTTTTGGTATCAGAGTAATATTGGTCTCACAGTGTTCCTGACCCAGGTCCTTGGGCTCTTTAATCAATAGAAATTGATAAAAGGTCAGATAAGAAATTCTGGCAAGGCTTTATTGAGGCTTGCGCTGCAGCACAAGGGAGCGAAAATAAGAAACAGGCGCCCTTGCTTGCTCTCCAAGGAGGGTGGGTTGATTCCTTAAATGGGTTGAGCATGGGTCAGGCCAGATGGGTGGCTTAGTTGGGCTTCCCACCCCCTTGGTGGTGTTGGGTGCAGGAATCATGCCACAGTACTTTGCTTTTGCTTCTGGCACCTCAGAAGTGGTACTTGGGTTTTGGCCTTTTTGCATCTTACTGTTCATAATTTGCCCCAACTGCCCATGCATGCAGTTGTTTTTAGTCCCTTATAATTTCTCTGTGCTCTGTTGCTGGAGGAGGCATTTGTCCAGGTGCAAGCACTTCAATAAAGGGTCCCAGGTCCCAAGTCCCAGCCTATCTCAATAGAATAAGTTGGGAAATATTCCCTCTTATTTTTTAAAGTGTTTGAGAAGGATTGATATTAAGTCTCCCTTAAACTCTTGTCAGAGTTCACCACTGAAGCCTTCTGGGCCTGGCCTCTTCTTTGTGGGAAACTTTTTGATTCCTAATCCAATCTTTTTGCTTGTTATCTGTTCAGACTTTCAATTTCTTTCTTAGTGTTGGTAGTTTGTGTCTTTCTAGGAACTTGTCCATTTCATCTAGGTTATCTAAATTGTTGTTACACAACTGCTCATAGTATTTTCTGGGTAGTCGTATCTCCTCATTCATTCCAATTTTATTAATATATGTCCTCTCTTTTCACCTGGGTCAGTCTAGCTGAAGGTTTGTCAGTTTTGTTAATAGTTTCAAAGAACCAGCCTTTGGTTTCATTGATTTTCTTTGTTGTTTTTCTAGTATTTATTTTATTTATTTCCACTTTATATTATTTCATTCCTGCAGCTTGTTTTGGATTTATTTTGCTCTTTTTTTAAAAATTAGTTTCTCATGATGGAAGTGTACGTTATTGATTTGAGATCATTCTCATTTTTAAATATAGGCATTTATGGTTGTAAACTTCCCTCTATGCACTGTTTTAGCTGTATCCCCTAAGTTTTGATGTTTTGTGTTTTGTTTGCATTCAGTTCAAAGTATTTTCTCATTTCCCCTGTGATTTCTTTTTTACTCACTGGTTTTCAGGAATTTGTTGTTTAATTTTCATGTATTTCTGAATTTCCAAAAATTTTTCTGTTATTTTATTCAGTTGTGGTTGGAAAACACATTTTGAATCATTTCAGTCTTTTAAAATTTATTGAGGTTTGTTTTACTAACTTACGGTACATCGTGAAGAATGTTTTGTGTACATTTGAGAAGAATGTGTATTCTGCTGTTGTTGTCTGCTGTGTGTTGTTGTGTTTCCCTAGATGCCTGTAAGGTCCAGTTGTTTTATAGTGTTTTTCATGTCTTCTGTTTTCTTATTGATCTTCTACCTATTTATATTAATTATTGAAAATAGGGCACTGAAGTCTCTATTGTTGAATTATCCCTTTGATTCTGTCAGTTTGTTTTTTGTGTATTTTGGGGTACTGTTATTAGATGAATAAATATTTTATAATGGTTGTCTCCCTGACTTACCCTTTTATCACTATAAAATATCCTTATTTGATGTTAGTAACAAATTTACTCTTAGTCTATTTTACCTGATATTAATATAGGTACCATAGCTCTCTTTTGCATTTATATGTCTATTTGCATGATACATCTTTTTCATCCTTTTATTTTCAACCTGTATGCATATTTGGCTCTCAAGTATGTCTCTTGTAGACATTAATATAGTGGGATCATGTTTTTAAAAATCCATTCTTTAAACTCTACTTTTAATTGGACAGTTTAATCCATTTATATTCAATGTAATTACTGAAAAGGTAGGAGTTATGTCTGTCATTTTTCTATTTGTTTTCTATATATATTGTCTTTTTTTTTTCCCAACTGTCCCAACCTCATTACCTTCTTTTGTGTCAAGTAGATATTCGCAACATTTTATTCCCCTCGTTGTTTCTTTTACTATATTTTAAAGTATATTTATATTTCTTAGTATTTCCCCTGGGGAATATAATTAGCATCTTAATTTGGAAGAATCTAGCTTGGAATAATATCAATTTAATTTCAGTAATACACAAAACCTTTGCTTCAGTCCCTCCCCTCTTCTTTGTATGTCATAAGCTCAACAGTACACTTTTATCGTTGATTGTTTTATATAATTTTAAATTTTAAATCAGTTAAGATAATAAAAGAGAAATTATATATATGGTATTTTATGGTTGTGGGTTCGTCACCAGTTGTGGGTTCTGGCCAGCAGAAGTCCCACCGAAACGGAATGAATTACTCAAGATTCTGTGGAAAAGTCAAGAGAGCGAGAGGGAGTCAGGAGCCAACTCCACAAACCTCTCAAATTCCCCCACATTTACTGTGTACAATCAAAGGAGAAATCACTGACAGTTGTATGATGGAATGCAAGAATTTAGGGAAAGACAGAGTGGGATCTAGATTGTAGAGTCTGGCTTAAGGTCAGAAGACCCTTTATGTTTTGGTAAGTCATGTTCGTGTTGACATCCTCGAGCCTTACAGCTTGTCAGCGCGGACCGTCTGAGAAGCAGCTGCTTAATTTAACATTTTTCTTGGACTCACGTGGCTGTGCCTGTCTTAGGGGGCCCCCCTCTGGGGGTCTTACCCGTCATTGGCTAACCAGCCTTCTCACCTCTGAGTCTGCAGCTGTTTATAACTTGTTTACCATTCCAGCCTAAGACTCTTCCTTTGGGGGCCTGCAGTTTACCTTTAGGGAAGTCATGGGAAGAGGGGAATAAGATACATTCTTACAGATACGTTAAAGCAGACCACCAGCCCAGCCAGTTCCTTGCTTTGGGGATACAAGACTGTCTAACAGCAGGCACGCCCAGGGTTTATAGCCGAGGGCCTGGGTCCTTGCTTTGCAAGGAGCAGAGTGCTGTCTAAAACCTCAACTATACAAGCAAGGCAGTTACTAAGAACATTTGCTCTTCTTTAAGGAGATAAGCGGCTGGGGTCTGTTACAATTTGTTAACCCAATCGTGGGCTCCCACATATGGTGATCTATTTTATTACCTTTACCAATAATCTAATTTGTCACTTTATTACCAGAGATCTTTATTTCCTTGTGTAAATTCAAGTGACTATCTGGTGTCACTTCCTTTCATCCTGAAGAACTTCCTTTAGAATGTCTTGTAAGGCAGGTCTACTAGCAACAAATTCTTTGTGTTTGTTTACCTGGAAACGACCTTTAGGATAATTTTGTTGAATAAAGAATTCTTGGATGACAATTTCCTTTAGCACTTTGAATATGCCATCCCATTGCCTTCTGTTCCTCATTTTTAAAAATTGTCATAAGAGGAAAGGTACAGCTTAGTGGTAGAGTGCATGCTTAGCATGCCTGAGGTCCTGGTTTCAATTCCCAGTACCTCCATTAAAAAAAAAAACCCTAATTATCCCCCTTGGAAAAAAAATTGTCATAAGAAATGCATAATATAAAATTCACTGTCTTAACTATATCTAAATATACATTTCAGTAGTGTTAAGTATATTCACATTGTTGTGTAAACAATCTCTAGAAATTTTTCATCTTGCAGAACTGAAACTCTATGTTCATTAAACATTAATATCCTATTCTTCCCTTTCTCCCAGCCCCTGGCAACCACCATTTTACTTTGAGTGGCTCTATGAATTTGACTACTCTAGCTAACTCATATAAGTGGAATTATACAGTATTTGTCTTTTTGGGACTGGCTTATTTCACTTAGTATCATGTCTTCAAGATTCATCTATGTTGTAGCACATGTCAGAGATTCATCCCTTTTTAAGGCTAAAAATGTTCCATTTTATGTACATACCACATTTTGTTTATCCAGTCTTCTGTCACCAGACACTTGGGTTGCTTCCACTAATTAACTGTTGTGCTAGTTTTGGAAGTAAAGAGTGTGAAAGTTCCAACTTTATTCTTTCTCAAAATGGTTTTGGTTATTCAGGCTTTTTTGAGATTTCAAATGAATTTTAGAAAAAAATTTTCTATTTCTGAAAAGAAATAGCTATAGCTGTTGGGGGTCATACTGACATCTTAACAGTATTAATTCTTCCAGTCCATGGACATGGGTGCCTTTCCATTTACTTGTGTCTTCTTTAATCTCTTTCAGCAATGTTTTGTAGTTTTCATTGCACAAATCTTTTGCCTCCTTGGTTAAGTTTACTGCTAAGTATTTTATTCTTTTTGATGCTATTGTAAGTGAAATTGCTCTCTTAATTTCCTTTTTAGTTTGTTCATTGTTAGGATATAGAAATGCAACTGGTTTTTGTGTATTGATTTTGTATCCTACAACTTTGCTGAAATTATTATTAGTTTTTCTGTGGAATCTTTAGGGTTTTCTTACATATAAGATCATGTTATCTGTGAACAGAGATAATTTTACCTCTCCCTTTCCACTTTGGAAACCCTTTATTTCTTTTTCTTTTCTAATTTCTCTGGGTTGGACATCTAATACTGTGTTGAATAGAAGTGGTGAAAGCAGGCATCTTTGTTTTGTTCTTGATCATAGAAGAAAAGCTTCCAGTCTTTTACCACTGGGTATGATGTTAGCTGTGTGTTTTTAATATATGGCCTTTATTATATTGAGGTAGTTTCCTTCAATTCCTAGGTTTTTTTTTTTTAGTGGTTTGCCTTTGTTTCTTTGACAATACATCACATGTTAATCTTATTGTCTTTCCTGTGTATGTGATGGATATTTTTTCTAAGTTTTTCTCTTTGTTTTTGTCTTTCAACAGTTTAATTATTATGTGTTGACGTAGAGATTTCTTTTTGGTCTACCATACTTCAGTTGGTTGAACTTCTAGGATATGTAGATTAATGTTTTCCTCAAGCTTCGGAAGATTTTAGTCATTTTTTCTTCAAATGTGTCACCTGCTTTCTCTCTTTCCTTTCCTTCTGAGACTCCATTTGAACGTGTGTTGCTGCTATGGATCATGTCCTACAGGTTTCTGAAACTTTGTTTTTCTTCATTCTTTTTTGGCATTATTCAAATTGGATAACTTTGATCTATTCTCAAGTTCACTGATTATACTGCCAGCTCAAACTTGATTTTGAGCCCATCTAGTGAAGTTTTCGTTTCAGTTATTACATTTTTCAGATCCCACTGGTTCTTCTGCTTCTTTTTAAAAAAAATAATTTCTGTGTCTTCATTATTGTTTTCTACTTGAGGAGTCATTGTCATCATACTTGAATTCTTTAAACAGGGTCTCTTTTAGTTCTTTGCATACATTTATAATAGCTGTTTCGAAGACTTTGTCTTCTAAGTCTAACGTTTGGATTCTCCAAAAGACAGTTTCTGTTGACTGTTTTGTTTCTTACGTACGAGTCACATTTTTGGGGGTTTCGTTGCCTGTCTTGTATTTTTTTGTTGATAGCTAGCCATTTTAGGTCATATATTATAGCAACTCTGGATTGTTTTATCTCTTCCCCACCACTGGGGCTGTTGTTTTTTGTTTTTTGTTTTTTTCAGTTTGTTTCTTTGGTGACTTGTCTGGAGGAATTCTGTGGATTCTGTTTCCCCCACAGCATGTGGCTGCTGATGTCTCTGCTCTGTTATTTTTTTATTCTTGTATTTTATTTTTAAACGTGGTACTAGGGATGGCCTCTGGGTCAGCACTCCTTGATGGTTAGCCAGTGACTGGTCAGAGGTTATGCTTAAATACCTTGGGCTAGTAAGGCTTCCCTCCTTTGCTGAATGATCTATTTGTGTTTTGGGGTATATATTCAGGGTGCAGCTAGTTTACAGATCTATTCCAGATTTTGATTCCTGTGTTTTCAAAGTCAAATATTAAGCTCATGATGAGTAGCTCATTAGGGCCTTCTCCAATATCTCCTGAGATCTGTGCAGCCTTTCACAGCCTACCAGACTATCAGAGAAAAGTAGAATCTTCCTGAGGAGAACTTGGGCTGTCTCATTCCCAGACCTGCCTGTTAAACTTCTGGCTGGTCTGGTTGCTTTTCCCAACCAGTATTGAGACCTCAGACTATCTTTGATATTTGCCTCTCTGATTGTATGGCACTGAGATTATTGTTGTTTTTGATAATGCCTCTGGGCATGAAATTTCCTGCATTCTGATCCACATAAAGGCATCCCTTTGCACCACTTTGATAGACCTTCTATACCATGAGGCTGAGGGGAGGAGAAATATGGGCGCAGCCTCAGGCTAAACACCACAGACTCATACTCTTCTTACTAGGGTTCAGTAGATTTTACTGAGTAAATATTTTTCAGTTTCTTGTATGTTATATTAGTTTTCTATTGCTGCTATAACAGATTAGCACAAATTTAGTGGCTTAGAATTACAAATATATATTATCTTATAGTTCTGTGGGTCAGAAACATAAAATGGGCCTCATTAAAATCAGTGTCAACAGGGCTGCCTTCCTTCTGGAGGCTCTAGAGGAGAATCCATTTCTTTGCTTTTTCCAGCTTCTAGAGGCTGTCTGCATTCTGTGGCATGTGGTCCCCTTCCATCTTCAAAACCAGGAATGGCCAATCCAGTCTTTCTTACACTGCCTCCCTCTTCCACATTTAGGGAACCATTGTGATTACACTGGGCCCACTCAGATAACTCAGGATCATCTCTTTATCTTATGGTCAGCTGACTAACAAGCTTAATTTCATCTGCAGCCTTAATTCCCCTTTGCCATGTAACAACATATTCAGAAGTTCCAGGGATTAGGGCATAGACATGTTTGGGAGGCCATTATTCTGCCTACCATATATGATTTTGATAAATTTTCAATTTTCAAATGGTCACTTTTGTCCACTTTGCACAGTTTTATCATTGTTTGTGGGGGAGGGTTTTCAGAGCTTCTCCATCAATCTGGAATGACTACATGATAAATTCTTACAGTGGAACACTGTAAATTATTGAGAATGAATGAACTAAAAAAAAAAGTAACAACATGGCTGAATCTTATTAACACAATGTTGAATAAAAGAAGTTAGACACAAAAAAATACTTTATACATGATTCAGATAGAAAAATACGGTCTAGATATTAGGAGTCAGAATGGTGGCTTTCCTTGGTTGGAAAGTGTTTGGAAGAGGTCATGAGGGGGCTTCTAGGTGCTGATAATCTTCTGATTTATTTTTTTACTTTTTGCTTTGAAGTAATTTCAGACTTACAGCAATCTTGCAAAAATTGTTTGAGGAATTCCTGTATCCCTATCACTCCAATTCATTGTTATCACTTTGTCACTTATTTTTCAAAAACCATTCTCCCTTTCCAGATAAGGGGTACAGACACATGCAGCAGATACAGCATCCCTGGGGCAGTGACTGCCTGGGGCTCAGAATAAAAGAATGCAAAGGGTTGCATTCTCACAGTTGGTTCTGGAGGAGCTTTTCCTCAAACAGGCAGCTGATGGCCACAGGAGCAATATTAATCTAGGTCATCCTCCTACCTGAAGGCTTCTGGGGATTCCAGCTGCCCTTAGTTCCCCCTCCACTTCTCTGTAATCCTCTCTCTGTTACCAGATCACCAGGCATCAGGGAAAACAAATCACAAGAAAATGAGAGGTAGGAGGCACTATGGAAAGAACCCTGGGCTTGGGGATGTACTTTCATTGGTTTTCTTCACTCCTCCTTACATACCATTCCTCACCCTTTTCTGCTTCCCTCTTCTGATGTCATCTCCTCTCATAGTTCCAGCCACCACCTCTTGTCTGGGGACTGTGATTTGGAGTTTCCCTGTGCCAGGCATGTCACCTCTCCAGCTTAGACTTTCCCCATCTGTGAAATAAGCAGTGGCCATTCATGCACTTTTAACTCCAAAGGGCTGTTGTGAGAATCATTTGGGCGAAGAATGAGCAAGTCTTTGATCCTCCAACAAGCTGGTAGTGGCGAGCATTACTAATCCCCATTTCACAGCATGGGAGCCTAAGCCTCAGGAGCATGAGGCAGTGGAACCATGCCAGACTCCCACTCTTAGGGTATAGCCACACTAGTCACACCCTAAGGATTTAAGGTACCTCTTGTTTTTAAGGAACACTGAAAAACCAAATTGGGAACCCACAAAACATATCAAATGGCAGAAGAGATAATTGAAATGTTTGAATTGTTTGCTTTTCTAACTAACAAGCTAATGGATGTTCTAAGGGATTTCTTTCCAGAAGAAAAAGGAATTGTGGTTTTATAATGGGACTTGCTCCCTAAATCCAGGCCAGAGCAAGCTCCTCATTCAGGATAGGGTGCTAGAGGATGAATCATCTCCTTGCCTGGTCACTGGAAGTCCTTGGAGGACTTCCATTATTTGCAAAGGCTAGCTGGCTCTTCATCAAGCCTGTTTCCTCTTCTTCTTGGACACTCAGCTAGATAGTTTCTCAGCCTTCCTTCCAGTGAAGTGAGGCCATTTGTCTGAATTCTGCTCAGTGGAATGTGAGCAGAGCTGATGCCCTCCAACTTCCAAACCTGGACCATAAAAGCCTCCCATGCTTCATGCCTTGCCCTGTTTTCCCTTCCTTGGCGTCATGTAGATGAGCATGGTAATATGTTATCAGTGGTAGAGTCACAGATGGAAGGAGCCTGGATCCCTGAATATCACTTTGAGAAGAGTTACCCATTAATCAGGAACACCCATTTTGGACTTCATGTGGTGAGAAGTCAACTTTTATCTTGTCTGAGCCATTATATAATTTGGGGTTTATTTGTTATAGTATCTAGTGTTCCATTATCTAATACATGTTAGTTTACCTGATTCCAACAGTTTTTTTAAACCACAGAAGCATTTTATATCCTTCATGTGTTAACAATATCTCCATCCCGCATAAACCAGAAATATTTTCTTAAGTCTCTGTCAACACCTTCGAAATACAATGTGCTCCAGAGTTTCATCTTCTCCTCCCCTCACTGAAGTAGATCTTCTTCTCATGAATCTATCATGAGAAAGAATTCCAAAGGAATCTTTGGAATCAGAATGGGAGTGGAGAGACTAGGACAAGGGAAATTGGATAGAGCAAGTATATTCTTTTGAGTTTTACTATAAAAGTGCAGTATTTGGAGGCAGATGTGAGGTCAAGGTACTGTTTTCTCAGGATGGGGGAAATAATGGTATGTTGCATGCAGATGAGAATGATACAGTAGAGAGGGGGAAATTGATGATGCAGGAAAGAAATGGGGAATTGAGGAGTAATGTCCTTGAGTAGGAGAGGGGATTAGTCAGAGCAAGGAAGATGCATGTCCATGGGTAGCTGCAGTAGGTGCAGGTGGGTGTGCTCTTCTGATAACTTTTCTTTTCTCAGGGAAATAGGAATCAAGGTCATCAGTTGAGAGTGAAGGATCATGGAGGAGGGGTTGAAGCTTTGAGTGGAGAGAAGAAAGAATGAAATAGCCTAGGAGAGTGAGTGGAAAAGCGAAAAAGCCAGGAAAATGTAGCAGGACTTTTGGGCACTGCGGAAGGACTACAAGACACCAGTGATCTTGAAGTTTCAGTTAGCATGACTGGATACTTCTTTCCAGCCGTGTTCAGCTGCACTGGTGCAGGCGCTGTGACTGGAGAATTGGGTTTCCCCGTAGTCCTGGTTTTGTCAGGAGGTTGTAAGAGTGAGAGTTGGAGTTATTTGGACAAAAAAGTTGAAGGTATAGGTAAATGATGCTTGTAATGAAAGACCAAGGAAGTGGGGTTGAGTAAGGAAAGAAGCAAGGACCTGAGGGGGAGCAAGGGACAGGGAAAAAGGACAGGATCAGTTTGGTTGCAGTGGAAGCACTGTTGGAATTGGGTACTCAATATAATGAGTTGGGCTGATAGATGATGGTAGTTGGAGAGTGGGGTGTGTGAAGTTGAGATTATGCAAGTGCAGTTACTGGTAATAATGTGGTCAAGGGTGTGACCTTGGGAGTGAGGGGTTGAAGTTGGTGGAGGATAAGCTTATTGAAGCAGAGAAGTTCATGGAACTGAGAGGCTGGTTATAGAAATCACCGTGACTGTGACAGGATCATGCTAGAGGGAATGACTGTGAGCTGGGAGCTAAAATTGTCCATGAAGGAGGGAGAGTGCCTGGGGGTATACATGGGTGAAACAAGGGGTGGGTAATGGATGGGAAGTCTGCTGACATGCATGTCAAAGAATCGCAGGGTTTTAGGGAGAAGAGAGAAGAATGGCTGATTTGGAAGTAGGATGAGGAGCAAGGAGGATGCCTATTCCATCCCAGCCCCTGGTTTGACAGCTCTCAGGGTGAGAACAGCCACTGCTAAGAAGGCTGCAGGGGAATCATGTCCTCAGGGGGGAACCCAGCTTAGAGCAGAAAGGTGAGCAAAAAGATGAAGGGAACAGGAAGACACCGGCAAGGGTGTCTATTCATTACAGAACTCTCGGTAATGGTGAGCATCTGGAAACAACCTAAATGTCCACTGCCAGGGGAATGGATAAATAAACAATATATTAGTTCAAAATAGAATGTGCTATACACAACAGTGAAAGTGAATGTGCTAGATCTACATGGATCAACATGAAAAAAAAGCTTACAAACATAAACTTGAGTTAAATAAGCAAGTTGTAATGGGTTACATTCAGTATGATGCTACTTATGTAAAACATTAAGACCCACAAAAATAATACAATATTATATTTATAAGGCTATAAAAGGGTATTGAGACCCTTGGGAAGGACCCCCAGCAGCTTCAGAGTGGTGGTTTTGTGGTTACCCATGAAGACAGAGGGAGAGTGAATAGGTGGGTGTAGGAGTAAGGTCGCTTTGGTTGTATCTAAAATGTTTTACTTGTTAATGGAAAAAAAAGATAGGAACCAAAACACAGCAAAATATCAACTGCTGTTAAGTCTAGGATGTGGGTTCCCAGATTTTAAAAAATTTTCTGTATGGTTGAAAGATTTCATTTCATAAATTAAAAAAAAAAAAGAACCTGAGGGGATTATGGTGAGGTACAGTTATCAAGGCAATATAGTACTGACACAAAGACAGACATAAAGATCAATGGAATAGAACTGAGAATCCAGAAGTGAAAGCATTCACTTAGGGATGGTTGATTCTTGACACGGGTGCCAAGACCATTCAATGGAGAAAGAAGAGTCTTTTCAGCACATAGTGCTGGGGCTGAATAGCCACATGCAAAAGAGTGAAGTTGGACCTCTACCTCACATCATAGGCAGAAATTAACCCCAAATGAATCAAAGACTGAAATGTAAGAGCTAAAACTATAAAACTCTTAGAAGAAAACCTTAAGGATATGTCGTCATGCCCTTGGATTAGGCAATAGTTTCCTAGATACGACACCTAAAGCACAAGTAACCAAAGAAACGATAGATTGGACGTCATCAAATGAAAACTTTTGTGCTCCAAAGGACACTATCAATAAAGTGAAAAGACAAGCCAAAGAATAGGAGAAAATGAGATCTAATGTCAGGATATATAAAGAACTGTTACAACTCAGCAAGAGGGCAAGCAATCCAATTTTAAAATGTGCAAAGGTAAATAGACATTTTTCCAAAGAAGAGATACAAATGACAATATGCACATGATAAGATGCTCAACATCATTAGTCATGAGGAAAATGTGAATCAAAACCACAATGACATATACCTCTTCACACCCACTGGGATGGCTCTAACCAAAAGGGCAGACAACAGCAAGAGTTGACAAGAAGATGAAAAAACTGGAAGCCTCATAACATAGCTGGTGGGAATGTAAAATGGTAGATCCTCCTTGGAATCACTCTGGCAGGTCCTCAAAAAGTTAAACATAGAATTACCGTATGACCCTGCAATTCTGTTCCTACTTGTATACCCATAAGAGTTAAAAACATATGTTCACACAAAAATCTCTACACCAATGTTTATAGCAGCATTATTCATAACAGCCAAAAAGTAGAAACAACTCAAATGGCCATCAGTGGATGAATGGATAAACAGAATATGGTATGTCCATAAGGAAATATTATTCAGCTGTGACAAAGACTGAAGTACTGATACATGCCACAACATGGATGAAATTGGAAAACTTAGGCTAAATGAAAGACAGACACAAAATGTCACGTACTGAATGATTCCACTTATATGAAATGTCCACAAAAGGCAAACTCATAGAGACAGAAAGTATTCTACTGGTTGCCAGGGGTTGAGGAGAAGGGAAAATGGAGAGTGACTGCTAATGGGGCCTGTGTTTCCTTTTGGGGTGATGAAAATGTTTTGAAATTAGATGGTGGAGATGGTTACACACCT
This sequence comes from Camelus ferus, assembly GCF_009834535.1. Taxonomy (NCBI): domain Eukaryota; kingdom Metazoa; phylum Chordata; class Mammalia; order Artiodactyla; family Camelidae; genus Camelus; species Camelus ferus. Next base: position 36,319,914 of record NC_045704.1, read on the forward strand.
TGTGAATATATTAAAAAGCCCTGAATTATATATACCCTTTAAAAAGGTGAATTGCATAGTATGTGAGTTATATCTCAATTAAAAAAGAAAAATAAAAAACCCAGGATCAAATCCAGACTCCCCAGAGTGGCCCCAGAAGATGGCTTCCATTCTCTGAGCCTTGGCTCCTCATCTGAGGGGACTTAGGGTAACTCAGGCTGCACCCTCCTGAGAGGGACTCTCAGTCTGTCTAACTGAGTCCATCTAATGGGGCTTGTTACTCTCAGTGGAATAAGTGCCTCTATTCCTAAACTGACCATGGCCACAGCAGTGAGGGGTGCACCCAGGCTCTGGCATCGGACAGAGTGCAGTTTGGGGCCCCACCACTGGCTATGGAATCTAAGTGTGAATTTAAGTCTCAGTTTCCTTATCTGAGAAATGGGGATAATGATGGTGGCCTCTTCTAAGTGTTACTGTGGGGAGGTGATAAAATAGTGAGTGTAATATACAAGATGCAGTGCAGCTGGCACCCTGGCACTCAGTAAGTACCAGTTGGCTGCCTTCTTCTCCTCCTTGTCCTCCTCCTCTTCTGTATTATTATTACTGTAGTGGTTGTCATCGTGGCCAGTTAGCCCTAAAGTCTTTTACTCCTTCCTCCCCACCTCTCTCTCTCTCCCTTTCAGAATTTCCCACTTGCCTCAAAGTCTACTTGTGGCATAAAAGGTGGTCTGGACACAGCTGCCTCCTGGTCAGGCTCTTGACCAACCAGCCTGCTGCCCCAGGACCTTAGATAAATGTGCTTATCCTTCCTTCCAGTTTGTGGGACAAACTGGTGTGTTGACCTCTCAGCCAAGTAGAGGGATGGTGGGATGCCTCCTAGAAAGCTTTGGGGCTCCCAGCTGCTCAGAAATCAGGAGCCTGGAGTAGTCTTCACAGCTCCATGTGGAGCTCCCCCTCCCCCCACCTTTGCTGAAAAGAGGAAGCTCCAAGTTAGCTGTTCAGGGTAGGGCCTTTCTCTTTGCGTCTCAGTAGAAGCAAAAGCCCAGACCCTCTACTTCTAGGAATTTATCTACCAGATGCATTCCCCTATGTTAGTATGTTCAAGGAAGGTTATTTTGGCATTTTAATGTAGATACAAAAGACTGGGAAAACCCATAACGTCCATCAATAAAGGGACCAGCTATATATGTTTTGGTAGATCCGTACAGTGGAAAACCAGAGCCACTGGAAAGAACGAGGCACATCTGGATTACTGATGGGGCTTTTCCAAGATGCATTCTAGGTTAAAAAGGCCAGATACAAAACAGTAAAAATTTTTGTATTTACTAAAAGCTGCCTTCCTTCCCACCCTCCTTCCCTTCCTTCTTCCTTCCTTTCTCCCATCTCTTTCAAAGGAATACCTTTATATATGTGCTGGCGCATGGACAGACCTTCTGAAGAACAAACAAGAAACATTAAGCCTTGTTGGCCTCTAAGGAAGGGAAAGGAAGTGTGGTGGGGAGGTCAGAGTTGTTGAGAGAATTACTTTTCAATCTGCTTTTTTTTTTTGCTGCATTAATTTACATGCGAAGGGGTATTTGGTGGAAAGTAAGTCTCCCTCCTCTAAGCAGCTGTTCCCATCCTCTGCCCTGTTTCCCTCCTTAGGGGCAATGAATGTGACTAATTGTATATCTTTCCAGATATAAGCCATGCATTTGCGTAAATGAATATTTATAGGCAATGATGTGTATTTTTAGAGAGATGATATATACATAACATGAGCTTGGCCATTTACATCATGTATTGAGTACGCTCAAACGTTGCACTCCCATCACCACGTTCCATCTCCAGAACTTTTTCACCTTCCCAAAGTGACGCTCTTTCCCATCAAACAGTTAACTCCCATTCCCTCCTTCCCCAGCCCCTGGCAACCACCATTCTACTTTTGTCCCTGTGAATTTGACTACCTCTAGGTAACTCATAGATACCTCTAGGAGTCATATAATATTTGTCTTTTTGTGTCTGGCTTATTTCATTTAGCATAATATCCTCAGGGTTCATCCATGTTGTGGCATGTGTCAGAATTTCCTTCCTTTTTAAGATGAATAATACTCCATTACACACATGCACACCACATTTTATTTATCCACTCATCCACTGATGGACATTCGGGTTGTTGCCACCTTTATGTATTATTTTATAAACAAAAATTAATTTACACAAAAGAAGAAGGAAGTTTGGGGAAAAGAGAATTTGACCTGGGAAGTCCCCATGCATTGCCAGCATTGTCGGAGGAGAAGGATGGGGCAGCATCAACCTCCTGAGAAGAGAAGGGAAAACATCCCCTCCATCAGCCACTGCTGGTGGTTCCCCACCTTCAGTCCTGAGAAAAACTCCCCTTTCCTTCCTTTGAAAGCTGGTCCCCTGAGCCCTGCCTGGGAACTCAGGGATCCTTGAACACAGTACCTGCCTCTTCTCCTGCACCAGGGAGACCAAGGGCCCTGGGGGAGCAAAGGCTGACCGACCACAGGTGTGGCTCACCCTCTTCCCAAGCCCCAGGGAAAGGGGTGAAGGGTAGCAGAGGCTGAGCCAGCAGGAAGGGCTTGGGGCCCTGCCGAGTCCCTGGGGATGCAGGTGCTCTCCAGGGGGGAGCCCCTGAGCCCACCCCCTGGGGGGCCTCCATGAGGGCCCCATGTAAGAAAACCCCAAGTTCAGGTGAAGAGCCATCAGACCAGTTCTCTGTCTCTCACTCACAGTCCTCTGGTGACAGCCCATTTTCCACAAGATGACTTCCACATTTTAAAAATATTTCTTCTTTTCCTGTTTTTGTTATGAAACATTTTATTTTTTAATTTTTTTAACATTTTTTATTGATTTATAATCATTTTACAATGTTGTGTCAAATTCCAGTGTTCAGCACAATTTTTCAGTCATTCATGGACATATACACACTCATTGTCACTTTTTTTCTCTGTGATTTATCATAACATTTTGTGTATATTTCCCTGTGCTATACAGTATAATCTTGTTTATCTATTCTACAATTTTGAAATCCCAGTCTATCCCTTCCCACCCTCCACCCCCCTGGCAACCACAAGTCTGTATTCTCTGTCTATGAGTCTATTTCTGTCCTGTATTTACGCTTTGTTTTTGTTTGTTTGTTTTTGTTTTTGTTTTTTAGATTCCACATATGAGCGATCTCATATGGTATTTTTCTTTCTCTTTCTGGCTTACTTGACTTAGAATGACATTCTCCAGGAGCATCCATGTTGCTGCAAATGGCATTATGTTGTCGGTTTTTATGACTGAGTAGTATTCCATTGTATGAATATACCACATCTTCTTTATCCAGTAACCTGTTAATGGACATTTAGGCTGTTTCCATGTTTTGGCTATTGTAAATAGTGCTGCTATGAACATTGGGGTGCAGGTGTCATCCTGAAGTAGGGTTCCTTCTGGATACAAGCCCAGGAGTGGGATTCCTGGGTCATATGGTAAGTCTATTCCTAGTCTTTTGAGGAATCTCCACACTGTTTTCCATAGTGGCTGCACCATACTGCATTCCCACCAGCAGTGTAGGAGGGTTCCCCTTTCTCCACAGCCTCTCCAGCATTTGTCATTTGTGGATTTTTGAATGACGGCCATTCTGACTGGTGTGAGGTGATACCTCATTGTAGTTTTGATTTGCATTTCTCTGATAATTAGTGATATTGAGCATTTTTTCATGTGCCTTTTGATCATTTGTATGTCTTCCTTGGAGAATTGCTTGTTTAGGTCTTCTGCCCATTTTTGGATTGGGTTGTTAATTTTTTTCTTATTGAGTTGTATGAGCTGCTTATATATTCTGGAGATCAAGCCTTTGTCGGTTTCATTTGCAAAAATTTTCTCCCATTCAGTAGGTTGTCTTCTTGTTTTACTTCTGGTTTCCTTTGCTGTGCAGAAGCTTGTAAGTTTCATTAGGTCCCATTTGTTTATTCTTGCTTTTATTTCTTCTAGGAGAAAATTTTTGAAATGTATGTCAGATAATGTTTTGCCCATGTTTTCCTCTAGGAGGTTTATTGTATCTTGTCTTATGTTTAAGTCTTTGATCCATTTTGAGTTGATTTTTGTATATGGTGTAAGGGAGTGTTCTAGCTTCACTGATTTACATGCTGCTGTCCAGTTTTCCCAACACCATTTGCTGAAGAGACTGTCTTTATTCCATGTTATGAAACATTTTAAATGTTCAGGAAAGAAAACAGCATATCCACCACCTCGCTGCAACATTGTTAACATCCTGCCATGTTTGCTTTGTCTCTCCCTTTCTCTCTCTGGGATGTAATATGCACCTACACACACACATTCACATACATGTACATCAGTGCACACTATACAGAGGTGCATACATACACGCACATGTATACAGCACACATGCACTCACATACACATGTACACACACGCACATACATATACATATGTGCAATACATACAAGTATATACACAATGCATACATGCATATGCATACACATTATATCTGTGTCTATATACACACACATCTATATATAGACACACACACACACATATGTATTTTTTCCCCCTGAACCTGAACGCTTTGAAAGTAGGATCATCATGAACTTCACCCCTAAATACTTCAGGTGCATCTCTTAAAACAAGGACATTCTCCTACATACCTTTGAAGAATATTATACCTAAAGAAATAAACAATAAAGCCCTAATATCATTTAATACTTAAATTCCCCAAAAGGTCTCCTATAGCTGTTTTTTAAAACTAGGATTCAGTCAAAGTCTACATATTGCCCATAATTTGCTGTTATGTCTCTTAAATCTCTTTTAAATGTCCCTAATCTACATCTTTAAAAAAAACAAGCAACATTGACTATTTGTTGATCCTGGGATAGTTGCCTTGTGGGAGGTCTGGAAGGCCCCACCTTCTGCGGTTGTCTGTTTTCTCATGGGGTCGTTCATCTTCCTCTCTAGCCCCTGTATTTCTTGTAAACTGGAAGTCAGGACTAGAGACATGATTAGTTTCTGGGTAGCACCCTTTATTTTTCTCCCCAAAGGCTTAATTTTTTTAGAGCAGTTTTAGGTTCACAGCAAAGTCAAGAGGAAGGTACAGAGATTGCCCATATGCTCCCTGCCCCTCCACTTGGCCTCCCTGTGGTTAACACCCCCACCCGAGTGCATTTGTGACAATTGATGAACCTGTTTTGACACATCATAATCACCCAAAGTCCATTGTTTACATTATGGTTTTCTCTCTCACCGTATTGTGTAGTGTGTGGGTTTGGATGAAAATATAATGACATGTGCCCATCATCATGTTACCATACAGAGTATTTTCACTGCCCTAAAAATCCTCTCTGCTTTGCCTGTTCATCTCCTTCCCAGCAACTCCTGGCAACCACTGATCTTTTTTACTGTCTCCATGGTTTTGCCTTTTCCAGAACATCATCTAGTTGGAGTCATACAGTATGTAGCCTTTTCAGCTTGGTTTCTTTCACTTAGTAAAATGCATTTACAAGTCCTACGTGTCTTTTCATGGCTTGATAGCATTTTCTTTTTAGCAATGAATGATAATTCCATTGTCTGAATGTACCACAGTTTATTCATTCACCTACCAAAGGACATCTTGGTTGCTTCTAAGTTTTGGCAATTATGAATAAAGCTGCTATAATGTAGGCTTTTGTGAGAATATAAGTTTTCAACTCCTTTGGGTAAATACCACGGAGTGTGATTACTGGATCATATGGTAAAAACATGCTTAGTTTTGTAAGAAGCCTCCAAACTGTCTTCCAAAGTGGCTGTACCATTTTGCATTCCACCAGTAATGAATGGGAATTTCTGTTGCTTCACATCCTCACCAGCATCTAGTGTCAGTGTTTCAGATTTTGGCCATCCTCTTAGTTATGTAGTGGTATCTCCTTGTTGTTTTAATTTGCATTTCCCTGATGACATATGATGTGCTTTAAAATTTTTTTTAATTGGTAAAATATACATAACATAAAATTTACCATTTTAACCATTTTTAAGTGTACAGTTTAGTGGCATTAAATATATTCACATTGTTGTGCAGCCATTATCACCATCCATCCCCGGAACCTTTCCATCCTCCCAAACTGAAACTCTGTATTCGTTAAACAGTAACTCCCCATTCTCTCCTCTCTCCAGCCCCTGGCAGCCACCATTCTACTTTCTGTCTCTATGAATTTGACTCCTCTAGGAACCTCACAGAAGTAAAACCACGTAGTATTTGTCCTTCTGGCTTTGGGTAATGCCTTTTGATAAGAGCTCTTCCAAAATGATGCTGTGCACTTTTGATGCACACCTATCAGGAAGCTCAGAGGAATTGCCGCTGAACAGGCCCTGCCTGGCCCTGCCTGCTCTCCCAACTGGCTTCCCCTGCTCGCCCACCCGCTCTGCCCCGGTTGCTCAGCCCTCTTACCCTCTGCACTTGCCCTTTCCTCCTGGCAGATTCCTTAGTATTTTCCAAATTTCACGTTGCATGTCACCCTTCATAGAGGCCTTTCCTGACTACTCAAACCTGCTTCCCTATAGTCACTGTCTGTTTTTCTCTGTTTCGTTTTCCATGGCACTCACTGCATCCTGAAAGTACCTTGTTTGGGTTTTTTGGTTTTTTTTTTTTTTTTTTTTGCCTTTTTACTGTCTGTCTCCAAGGTAAACTCCACAAGAGCAGGGACCTGTTCACTGCTGTGTCCCCAGATCCTGGCGGTGTACTTGGCACATGGCAGGTGCTTGTATAATTCTCCTCCTGCTGCTGTAACAAATGACTTGGTGGCTTAAAACCACACCAATTTATTATCTTACAGTTCAGGAGGTCAGAAGTCCTAAATCAGTCCCAATGGACTAAAATCGAGGTGTGGGCAGGGCTGTGTTCTTTCTGGACGTTGTGGGGGAGAATCAATTTCCTTGCCTTTTCCACCTTCTTGAGGCTGCCTGCATTCCTAGGCTTATAGTCTCGTGTCACTTGGACTCTGCTTCTGTCATCCTATCTCCTGTCTGAGTCTGACCCACTCACTGCCCCCCCCACTTATAATGACCCTTTGATTGCATTAGGTCCATCCAGATAATTCAGGAAGTCTCCCTGTTTTAAGATCCTTAACTTAAACACGTCTGCAGTCATTTTTTACCACGTAAGGTCACATATTCACAAGTTTTGGGAATTAGGATGTGACATCTTTATTTGGGGAGGGTCATTATTCTGTTTACCAAGGGCTCAATAAATAGTTGTTGAATGAATGAATAAGTGAGTGGATGGCTTCCTTTACAAATGGAGTGCTTAGTCTTGAACTCCAGGATGGCTTGGCCACTTACTGGCAAGTCCCCACTTTCTCTGACCCTGGATTTCCTCCTCTGTTAGATGTGTGCTGAGCACCCACCAGATACCCCCCTCTTGGTAGACACTGGGAATACCAAGACAAATAGATGGGAGACCCCTGACTTCCACGAGCTTGGAGTTTGGCTTCTGGGAGGAGTCTGAGAAAGATAACTTGACTTAGTCTACTCAGGTCCACATTCTAGGTCACGGAGAATTTTGAAGTCCTGAGGGAGTGTGCTTACCTACAGGGTGATATTTCCAATGGCTCTTGATGCATGAGTAGGAGTTTACGTGGTAGGGAAGTGGAAAGGGCACTCATAGCCAGGGACAGGCCGTGGACCTCTTTGAGGAACTACGAGGGGTGCGGTGTGCGTCCTCAGGGGAGGGAGACCAGTGCAGGGGCGGTGAGGGTGGTCATGTTTGGAAAGGAGGCCTTGGAGGCCATAATCAGGAGCCTGGATTCAAGGGGTCACAGCAGGGTTTTTGAAGCAGGGGAGAGGAGTGTGCAGCTTTGAATCCGGGCCACTCACTCCAGCCACCGCAGGATGGACAGGGGAATGAGGGCCAGTGTCTGAGCCTGCGTGGAAGTGTCCTGGATCAGGCAGGGACAGTGGGGATAGAAATCAGGGGACAGACCCGAGAGAGATTTAGGAAGTAGAATGGGAGGACATGGTGGTAGACTGAGAAAGGGTGGGTGAGGAAGAGGGGAGACAGCTGGGAAGGAAGAATAGGCAAGATGGAATTGTGTGGGAGCTGTTTGCAGCTGTTGAGTGGACCACGCGCTAGCTCAAGTTGAGACTTTGTGAGAAGCCCTGGGAGACGCTGGTGCTGGGGCAGAGAAACTAACCCGGTGGATCTGTAGGCATCTCTCTCTGGACCCAGATCAGTGATGAAGGTCACCAAGGGTACAAGATGGGCCTCAGTTCCAGGTGAGGGTTTGGGGCTGTTTAGCTCCTGTCCACATTCTCACTTGATTTACAAACAACCACTGGGGTAAATAGGTGGGACCGTGAAACCATCTGCCTCATTTCTAGCTGGGCAAACTGAGTCCCAGAGACATCCAGTGACATGGCCAAGGCCACATAGCCAGCAGACCCTGGGGAGCACAGGTCACCCAGAGACTCAGCTCAAGGGGGATTTTGCAAGTCTCTTGGGACCCAGAGGGGCAGTTAGGGTGGGGGTCCCCTCTGAGTGATTCCTGGCCACAGAGAATTTCCTTCTCTTTGGAGGAAGTGGGAGTTCTTCTTTCATAATGTGAATGTCAGAGATTCTAGCCTCACCAGTGACTAAGAGTGTCTGAGACTTGTGGGTGTAGCAGGCACTTAAATACCAGACCTTCCTGTCCTTTGATGATTGTAGACACCTGGGCTACACACAGAACAGGACCATGGCCAGCCTGCAGACCCCACTCCTGGCTGCCCTCATCCTCCTTGCTATGATCCTTCAAGCAACAGAGGCAGGTGAGGTTGGGATGAGGGAGGGCTCTCTGCAGAGGTGAAGGTCAGACACTGGAATATCTTCCTTATGTGGTGGGTAGAGCACTGAACGGAGAGCAGAAGACCCCAAACTACTGCTGGCTCTTGGGCTAGTCCCATTGCTTCTCTGGGCTTCAGTTTATGCATCTGTTAAATGGGTCATCTTGAAGGCTTGGAGTCTAAGATCTGTCTCAGCTGGGTTATGGGTTGCGGTGGGCTTGGCCCAGAACTCAAGCATAGGGCTCTTGGGGTGTGGAGAAGGAGCCACTGAAGGGGGCCAGCTGGGGTAGGCAGGAGCAGGGGTGAGGGAGACCCCCTTGGAAAGCTGTTCCTGCCCTGTCATCACCACATTTTTCCTCCAGAACCTGCCCTCAACACTGGGTTCCTGACTTCTCTTTTCCATTCCAGCGTACACCCTTCTGCCCTGTATTGGGTAATGGAATAAGCACTGGGCTGAGAGTCAGGCAGTTCGGAACAATAATTGCTCAGTTATTTGGGTTCCTGAGTGCTTTCTCTGCATCAAAGGCTCCGTAGAGTACTATTATTGTCCCCTGGGTCCAAGGAGGGAATTGAGTCTCAGAGATGCTAGGTGACTCAAGGCAGGATGAGACTCGTACCTGCACCTGCGTGACTGCTCTGCCTGAGTCCTTGTCCTGACTCTCCATGATCATGCTGTATGACTCTGGGCAAGTCCTCCCCGCTCTCTGGACCTCAGCCTCACCATTTGTACCTTGAAGGGGGTTAGGGTAGATGTGAGCTGAAGTGGATTACCTAGGGATCTGTTCAAACTGTGTATCTGATTCAACAGGACTGGGACTGGGCCCCGGGCTTTTCTGACAAGGTGGTGCTGGTGGTGCTGGCGCACGGGCCTCACCTTGAATGGCAAGGTTCTAAGGCTCCTTCATTTTCAGAGCCTGTGGGTCCCATTTAGAGGCGTAGGGCATTGCTGATGCACGGTTGTTCTGAATTCCTCTCCCTTAAGCTGACCAAGGCAGAAAGTAGACTTTGGGCCCTTAGTGGCTTCTCAGAAGCCCCAAGAGTGGGGAATTTGATGGCTCAGAATCCTCTGGACACACACCTTCCACATGAGAACAGAAAAGCTGGGTCAGACCTTAGGCCGAGGGAGACCGGCCTGTGACTCCTCTGCACACCGCTCTTCCCCAGGCCCCTATGCTGCCAACGTGGAGGATAGCATCTGCTGCCGGGACTACATCCGTCACCCCCTGCCCCCGCGTGTGGTGAAATATTACTACTGGACTTCGGACTCCTGCCGGAGGCCTGGCGTGGTGTGAGTAGGGAGCTGGGGAGGCAAGGCCTTGGAGAGCCTAATGGGTATGGCCCAGGAGGGCTCGGGTGCCTATGGGTGTGGTGGACCCAGGGATGGAGGAATGCAGCTAGGCGTCCAGAGGCCAGCTAGGAGCACTTGGCTGGAATAGACGGCTCAGCCTAGCCATGGGTGTACCAAGAAAAAAATCATGTGATCATTCAACAGATATTATCAGGTGCCTACTATGTGCCAGGTTCTGAGGATGCAGAGGGTGCCACTCCATGTGGGCATGGAGAGATCGGTAGTACTGAGGGACAGAGTGTGGGGTTCAGGTATGGGCAGTAGGAAGCATCTTGGATCCTCCCCAGTGCCCTGGGAGTTAGTTATCTGAGGCAGCCCATTCTTACCAGGAGAATATTCAGGGCTGATACTGAGAGCTTTCTCCAGGCCAGCCACTCTTATGAATATGACTTTTTAATTCTCATGACAGTCCTCCAAGAAGATGTGATTATTTCCATTTTACAGATGGAACAGGCTAGGGGTAGCTCATATTTCTCAGGGTTGCCCAGGCTGGAACCAGGATTCCCGGGTCCTTGTTCAGGGCTTTTCCCTAAGATCCTTTTTTCCTTTGCTGCTTTCTCTCAGCTTCTTTGCTTCCTTTTCCCTGGCCTGGAGCCTGTGCCTGCACCCGTCCCTGGCTGGACACCTGAGGCCTGCCTTTCTGGGGCAGCCCCTCCGGCTGCTGCTCCGGCTCCGCAGAGCCCGCTGCCTGCCGCATTGCACGCTGCGGGTGTTTGGGCTTCGGGACTCATGACCCACTTTGGGGCTCCATGATCTTCTCATCTTCCTCCTCCTCACTCATCTTCCATCCCTCAGAGTAGTCTGTGGGTGAATAAGAAGGCTGAAGTGGGAAGCCCTTCCAGGGTTCTGGTTACTTCAGTGCTAAGCCTCAGTTTCCCCGTCAGTATAATGGAAGTGATCACTTTCATTTATTTTTGTTTATCATACTTGTGTAGTGCTCGCTAAGTGCTAGGCACGGTTACAATCACTTTATAAATATTAATCCATTTAATCTTTCAAACAACCCTATGTGGTAGGTTCTGTTACCATCCCCTTCTTACAGGTGAGGAAATGGGCACAGAGAGGTTATGGGGCCCCTTAAGCATCACAGGGCACAATGATAGTAAGTGGAAGATGTAATGCTCAGTGCCTGGCGTAAAACAGATGCCCGATAACAGACAGTACACCTGTGATTATTAGAGTTTTGAGCTGGATGTGGTTTGAGGAATGGGAAGATCAAGGCCCAGAGAGGGGCTGAGCCTTGTTTAGTGTCACACAGCAGCCAGGGCAGTCTGTCTTTGTGGCTAAGATCTACATTGCTTTGCTGTCTTCTTTGTTCTTTCTGTTCATTTGTTGTCCAGGGGAGGTGCATATTGGGGAGTGGGGGATAAGGGGAGCCAGGAAGTCCCAGTCCCCACAGACAAGCTCTTGAGAGGCAGGAAAGGAATCCAGGGCTGGATGATGTCTGACCACCGGCCAGCTTTAGCTGAAGCAGAGCGCCCCAGGGGCCTGGCCTGATGTTTGCAGCAGGCAGCACAAAAGTGGAAGCCTTAGCCCACAACTGCCATGTGCTCTTGGGCCAGTGCTCACCTCTTCCCTCCTCAACACAAGCTCATCGGGTCTCCCAGAGGGGCCAGAATGGAGATGCCCTCTGAAGGCACTTTCTCCAGAGAGCCCAGTTCACAACGAGCACGATGAGTCAGCAGCTCTGGCGCTTGGGCAAGTTGCTTTACCTCGTTGGGTCTCAACGTTCCTCAGCTATGAAATGGGTAGAATAATAGGGGCTCATAGGGTTATTGTGAGGATTTATTGAGAAAATCAACGTTAAAAGTTCAGGCCGGAGGAAGGTATAGCTCAAGTGGGAGAATGCTTAGCATGCATGAGGTCCTGGATTCAATCCCCAGTGCCTTCCCTAAAAATAAATAAACCTAATTACCTCCCCCTCAAAACAAACAAACAAACAGACAGATTTTTTAAACAAGAGTAATCAGAATTTGTAAGTAAATATTTATTAAAAAATAAAGTTCAGGCCAGCTCCTGGCATAATGATGTAGCACCTACTGTCTACTATGCACTGCTTTGAGTACTCCAGTTTATATTAACTCATCTAATCTTCATCGGATTCCTATGAGGTTGGACCACAGTTATCATGCCCATTTTACAGATTAGAAACTGAGGCTCAGAGAAGTTAAGGCACTGGCTAACAAGTGGTAGAGCTAGAATTTTAACCCAGATAGGCTGGCTCCAAAGTTTATGCTCTTGGCCACTACCTACTACTCTCTCCCGAGGCAATGTCAGCAATGATTACGAGACCTTTGGGTATTCTGTTCTTTAGCCTGACCTGGCACTCAGGGCTGGGGCTGAGGGTCTGGGAGGTCCTTGCAGCTCATCTTCCCTTCTCCTTCTTAAGAAATGTATTTGCATATAGCAGGTGGCTCATAAATCTTGAACCACTCTATATAGTGGGCATCTCTGCATACAGCAGGTGACTCATAAATGCTAAGCTTCTGTGGCAGGATGTGGCATTCTTGTTGCACGCTAATACTGCCTTATTGTCTCCCTGGTGTCTCCACCTTCCAGTTTGCTAACCGTGAGGGACCGAGAGATCTGTGCTGACCCCAGACTCCCCTGGGTGAAGAAGATTCTCCACAGGCTGGACAAATGAGGCAGGCCCTGCCCTGATGACCGTGGCCTTGGCTCCTTCAGGAAGACTCATGGAGCCCTACCTCCCTGCTGTTACAGCTGCTCCTCGACACAAGCCTGTGCCAATGACTCTCAGCGATCCCTGATCTCCATCCCTGTAGCTGTCACCCGCAGTCAAGCCTCCAACTGTCACTCACATCTCCCCTCTTACCCTTCCATCCCATTTTCTGCCCCACCTTAGCCAGAGGATCCACAGTCTTGGGCAGTCACTCCTCTGCTCAAAATCCTTCCATGGCTCCCCACTGCCCAGGCTAAGGTTGGAGCTCTTGAGCCTGGCACCCCTGCCCTCCAGATCTGGGTCTTATCCCTATCTCCAGCCCTGTCTCACTTCCCTTCATGCATGTTGGACCTGACTCCCTGTTCTCCAAACCCACGTCATACATTTCTACTTCTGGCTCTTTTTCTGGGCTGCTCCTGACACCCAGAATTTCTCCCCATCACCTGAACATGTCCGACTCCACCAGCCCTCCAGGCATCACTTAGCCTAAGCAGCTGGTAATTGAGTTTCAATTTTTAGACTTCCCCTGGACCTCTGCTCCCTCTTAACAGCCCTGTTCATAGTATGCCCAGAATCCTTGGGACTTGGGTCCCCACTGGCTGGACCAAGATCCACCCCTGGGTTACTTTTGTCTCCCAGCCTCTAGCATAGAGCACAGGGCCTGGCTCAGAATCAGGGCTCAGCATGAGGCTGCAGACTGAATCAATAGAAGTAATATGACTCTCCCATTCCCCAAAGGCCCTTACACATCAGTACAGAGACTCAGGTCATCTAGAGAGGGGCTGGCTGGGTCCATTGTGAAAACTCATATTTGCCCAGATTCACCTTTCTTTCCCATTTTACCTGTGTGTTGGGTCTCTTTAACCTTCTTGCTTCCCTTGAGTTTTTACTGCTCCTTCAACCTCCAACATCCAGGTCTGACCTCTTTAGAGTCCCCCGCTTTTCCTTCCTCTTTTCCCAAAGAGCTGATAACCAAATTTATGCTATGGTGTGAATGACTGCCTTTGGCTTGGTGTTACAAACTCTAGTTATATTTGTATATGAGAAGAGGGAAAATGCTTAAAAGGCCAAATGGATGAATGAAAGAATTTTAGGAAATGTGTGGGAGGAGGACAAGGCAGAACTCCTGGCCCTCCCAGTGAGTGGTGTATTGTTAAGTGAAAGATCCTTGGATGGAGGTTTTTCTCAGGTGGCTGGGATCAGGCTAAGGAGTGGGATTTGGGACTTAATCTGCCTCTCCTTGGGGACAACAGATTCCCTAGGTACCTGTGCTTTTTCCTTTTCGAGGGAGCCTGGTGCAGCTCAGCACTCAGCAGGATGATTGTTGCTGTGTGACCCTGAGGAGACCATCTAACCTCTCTGAGCCTCATCTGAGAATGAGAATACCCACCTTACGGATTCACTGAGGGACTCAGATCCAAGTCATGGGGAATGACTTTGCTGGCCATAAAATTCAGTGTCTTCCAGGGTTTGTGTTCCCCCTGGAACCCAAGATCATTTGCCCACCACAGGTACTGGCAAGTGTTAACCTGTCCACTGCCCATGTACAGGGCTCTCAAGTGTTCTGGGATCTCTCTGCTCCTGTCCTGCCCTTGCTGCTCAGGCCTTCTGGAAAATAAATCCTCTACAACAGTGTCTGCTTTGCTCCTTGGCATTTGCCATCCTTGTGAGGTAGGGCAGGGGACCCATGGCCCATCTGTCCCAGTGGGGAAGCCCTTGACTGTGACATGTGAGCTGGCTTGCCCAAGGCTACCCTGTGAGTGGGTGGGGTGTCCCGGCTAGACATGAGGACCTGGGAAGCAGCTGTGCAGGTGCCAGCAGGGAACCCCAGACATTTGTCCACCCTAGTACCACTTGTCAGGAGGAGCTGATGAAATCATTCATTTGGTCCTCAAGTCTAGAGCTTTGAGTAGCATATTCATTCATTCATTCATTTATTCAATAACTCAGCCTCAACCTTCCACCTTCAAAGATGGACACAGAGGTATGGAGACTATATTAGTCAGGAAATGCTACTTCCTACAACAGACAACTCCAAAATCTCAATGGCTTGTCAACTCCATAGAAGTTTCTTTTCTTCCCACGTGAAGTCTGATTGCACATTCCTGGTCTGTGGGCGACCTTCCATGTGGTCATTCAGAGACCCAGGCTCCTTCCTTCTCAATGCCCCTACCCTCCTCCAGGACCAGGACTCCTCTCCATCATCCAGCAGATGGGAAAGAGAATGGAGGCTCATGGAGGGATTTTTGAGCCAGGCCAGGAAATGGGGGGCTCCTCACTTCTGCCCACATGCCACTGGCAGAACTTAGTCACATGACCACCCTGACTGCTAGGGACGCTGGGAAGTATAGCCAAGCCATGTGTCCAGGAGGAAGAGGGAGCAGGTTTGGCGAGCGCCCAGTTCATCTGGTGCTGAACTTCCCTGGGCCATCAAATGGGCCTGCTTCCCTGGGGTTCCTGGACACAGCTCACTCTGCCAACCCCTGGACACAGCTCACTCTGCCAAAACAGAAAGAAAGAAAAAAAAAAAAAGACTTCCTCTGCCTTCACAGCATCTTCATTATTTCGTCAGTGTAAGCACCATTCCATGGACATCTTGGCATAAGTGGCCTTCACTCCCTTTCAGATCTGGCTCTCACAGTGGGATTTCCAGGGCTGTAGCTCCAGACACCCAGAACATTGTCTGGGACATGTGGAGAAGCATTGGAAAGGGCACATGTCAAGGATTTAGACAGACATAGGAACTCTCACTGCCTGTATGTCTGGAGCAAGTTGCTTGGTCCCTCTGAACCTCAATTTTTCCCTCAGTGAATAAGGGGCAAGAAAAGCGTTTAGTGCATGTGGTGGTGAGAATCTGATGAGATAAGAAGGTACAGACAGCCCAATAACAAAATGGGCAAAGACTTGGGTGAACAGTTCTCCAAAGAAGATCTCCAGCTGGTTAATAAGCACATTGTAGGGGAGCAATATTTGCCACCTCAAAATGTGTGTCTTTGGTGTGAGGATTAATTTAGGCTGATTATTTTTAAGAAATAGAAAACTCAGAACATTTTTCTTGTTACTTTCCGCCTTAACTGCCTGAGAGAATTTAGATATAGGACCAGTCACAGGAATAGAACTATCACCAGAGATTTCTGCAAAGAATATGGGCGCTAGGTGTAGTGGGGGGAAGTCTTCAGGGTCTAGAGATTGGGGTCCACTCTGTGTCCTATTACCTCTGCATGATTCACCAAACATTTGCTTTTCATCTCCCTGTGGATTGTCTTCCTCCTCTTTGAAGTCTTAAACCACTACCCTCAACATCCTCTTTTGTCTTTAGCTGAAGATGGTATTTAAGGTGAGGGCCTCAGTCGTTTTGGCAAATTACTCAGTCTTCTTGGGTCTCTCCCGTATATAATTGTGAAAACTTTTTTTTTTTTTTTTGTATTTTCCTTTTTGTTTCCTTTTTTTCTTAATAGGGGTACTGGGGATTGAACCCAGGATCTCGTGCATGCTAAGCATGCGCTCTACCACCGAGCTATATCCTCCCCCCATCTCCCATGTATAATTGTTACTAAACTTTTGTTTCATTTTCTCCTGTTAATCTGTCTCATGTCAACTTAGACGAGTCAGAAGAACCTAGAAGGTTAAAGGGAAATTTCTTCCTCCCCAACAACATGAAAAGCTGTTCAACATCACTAATCATTAAGGAAATGCTAATCAAAACCGCAATGAGATACTGCTTCATACTCATTAAGATGGCTACTATAAATGAAAAAACAAACAAGGTTGGTGAGGGTGTGGGGAAGTTAGAACCCTTGTGTATTGGTGGTGGGAATGTAAAATGGTACAGTTGCTGTAAGAAACAGTATGGCTGTTTCTCAAAAAATTAAACACAGAACTACCATATGATCCAGGAATGCCACTTCTGGGCATACATACAAAAGAACTGAAAGCAGGGACTGGAACAGATATTTGTACATCAATATTCATTGCAGCGTTTTCTGAAATAGCCAGAAGGTGGAAACAACCCAAGTGTCCATCCATGGATGAATGCATAAACAAAACGTGGTGTATCCATACAATGGAATATGATTCAGCCTTAAAAAGGAAGGCAAGTCTGACACCTGCTACAACATGCATGAACTTTGAAGACATTATGGTAAGTGCAATGAGCCAATCGCAAAAAGGCAAATGCTGTATGATTCCTAGAGGAGTCAAACTTGTAGAAACAGAAAGCAAAATGGTGGTTGACAGGAGCTGGGGGGAGGAGGAAATGAGAGATTATTTAACAGGTCCAGAGTTTCAGTCCTGCAAGATAAAAACATTTTGGAGATGGATCGTGGTGATGGTTGCACAGTAATGGGAATGTACTTAATTCCATTGAACTGAACATTTAGAAATGGTTAAAATGTTAATTTTTACATGATATATAGTTTACCACAATAAAAGAGGGTGTGGCCAGGCATGTGCATAGACAGAAAATGCCAAGTGCATGTGGGCTGCCCTCCTTATTGGTCAGAAAAGGTGAGCTGGGCCAGATTGGGGCAGGAAAGGCTATCCTCCCGGGGCCCTAGAGATGACCTCCACATCACTGGCCACCCCATTCCTTCAACCATCCTGGGGCCCCACAGGAATGGCCTGGGCTCCCCACCCTGTTTCCCAGAGCTGTTTCTCTTCTGCTTCCAATCTGGGAGAATCCCTCATGTTCCACAAGAAAGACACAGGCTTCCTGCTCTCTGGGGCACCCAGGCAGGGTCCCAGCCACCTAAAGGCCTGCAGAGGTGTGGGCAGGGGTACCCCCATCCCTGCCATCCCACTGACCCTGAGAGAACCCTCTTTCCCTCTGCCCAGCCCTGCTCTAGTTATTTCTCAGCTCAGAAGCTTCCCGGCTCCCCTTTGCCCCTGAACAGCATCCTCTTTCATCACTCCAGCTTCAAAGTGTCCTGCTGCAGCCTCCCTCCCCACTCCTTTCTCAGAGCCAATGACACTGGACCATTCCTCAACACCTGCATAGGTCCTGCGTTTTCCACCTTGGTTAAGTTTTCTCTCTGCCTAGAATGGTTGGTCAAAATCCTGCCTGTCTGCTTACTGCAAGTTACAAATAGAATAACACTTCTGCAGCAGGGAGATGTAGCAGTCATCCATCAATCCATCAGGAACAGTGAAACAGCCTGTCTGTCAAGGTGGATGTGAATGCACTGTGAAGTACAAAGTATTACTCATAATGGATTCTTGCCAAGAATATGTAGCCAAAATCTAATCGGGCCTGTAGGTCTAACTTCCAGTTTACAGGAAATACATGGGATAGGGGAACAAATTAGATGACATCACAAGGAAATAATTCAATAAATTAAGAATGAGAATATCATGTGAAACAATGGTCTGACTCAAGTCAATGTTCTGAAAAACATCATGGAGGTCTACTGTAGAATAAATAGAAATAACCAGAAGCAAAGCATGAACCTAGATTGGACCCTGGATAGATAGATAGATTAGATAGATAGATAGATAGATAGATAGATAGATAGATAGATAGATAGATTGATAGATAGATTGATAGACAGAAAGGAAAGAAGAGGGGGAGGGGAAGAAATCTAAATATATTTTGGGATAATAGGAGAAATTTGAATATTAACTAAATATTACAAGACATATAGGAATCATTGCTAGTTTTGTTAGATGGGATAATAGTATTCTATTAACGTAAGACAATGTCTTTATACAATGGAGATGCACACTGAATGATTTAGGGGCAAAGTATCAGTCATCCATAATTTACTTTGAAATGGCTTAAAAAAAGAGAAAAAAAAGATGTAGCAAATACAGAAGAATGCTAATTGAATCTCAGTGGTAGAGATAGGAAAGCTTTGTTCCGTTCCTTCTTTATTGTTTAAAATTTTTTTCAAAATGATAGTGTTAAAAAAAAAGTAAAGCGAAATTCTGCCCATCTTCTGATTGAAATGTCACCTTTCATCCCTGCCTTCCTTGATTCCCGGACAAGGGCGGAGGCCTCTCTCTCTCCCCAAGACCCACAGCCTTTGCGTCTCTGGTGGGACTCACATCTTCTCCCTCCTACTGAACTGGGGCTCCTTGGGACAAAGGCTTCAGCTTGTTTCCCTGTGGGCTCCTTGTCCCACCACAGTGCCAGGCACACATCAGGGCTTATAACAAACACTAATGGTTCCTGCGTACCAGGCACTGTGAGAGTCCTTAGTTATATGAGCACCCCCCAAGGAGTGCTTCAGTGAGGTAGCTATTAATATCCTATTTTACAGAAGGGGAAATTGAGGCTCAGGGAAGTTAAGTCACTTGCCCAAGGCAATACTCCTCTTAAGTGGTAGAGTCATGTTTGGCTCCAGGTCTGACCAACCTGAAAGCTTGGTTACTGTGTCTGAATTGAATCTCAACTCAGTTAGTCCTTAACACCCTGATAAGATAGGTGGGGTGAGCATTGCAATTATATGGGAGGGAAAAGCTGGGCAAGATGATAAGGGACGTTCCCAAGGGCTGAATAAAGGAGAGCAGTGTTATATCTGGTTTTGGCCTGTTCCGTGCTGGGCTCTGAACCACAACTTAAGGGCATAAACTCACTTCATTCTCACAGTAGTCCTCGCAGTGGGGGTGGAGGGAGATGGTGTAGTCTGGTGGTCAGGAGCTCAGACTCAGGAGCCTGCTGGCTGGGGCAAATCTAGGCTTTCCCACTTCCTAGCTGGTGATCCTCAGAAAATTCCTTAACTTCTACCTGCCTCAGTTTCCCCATCCATACAATGGACTGTGATAATGGTGTTTTGCTTACACCCTGGTTTCGGCATCAGGATTTCCTAAAGTAGTCATACAAAGCCTGTCACAGAGTAAGTGTAAACTCAGAGAGACAGGGAAGCCGCCCAAGATCACACAGAGATAGTGCCAGAGCCAAGGTCATCGGATCCCAAAGCCTTTGCTGTCTAAATGCTTCTTTGAAGCATAGTCTGGGGCCAAGGAAACAAGGGTCGCTACCCCCAAATACTTGGCCTAACCTGGCTCTTGTCCTTTATGAAGTGCGGGGCTTCCCAGGACTTGCCCCCTGCCCCTCCCTGACTCCTCTCTGCTCTCCCTTCTCCCTGCACCTGTCCCCCTCCTCCTGCCCTCCCCCTTCTCCCTCTCTTCCTCCTCCCCACCTCCTCTCCCTCTTCCTCGTCTGCTCCTACATGGCAAAACAGAAGGAGCCTTTGGATCTCGGTTTTCATCACTTCTTGCCCCTCTCTGAGCCTCAGTTTCCCCAGCTGTAAACTGAGGGGTTGGGCAGTAGAAATGTGAAGGTCACTAGTGTCATACCTGCATGGGCTGGGACGGGTTCTCAGAGCTCAAGTGGACATTGGCCTGTGCCGGGGCGCTCCTCCCTGTCATGGAGGGTCAGGCCTCCTAGCTCCACACCCTGCGCAGCTTGACTGTGCCTGGGTGAGAGGGAGATGCCCTGGCCTTGGGAGGTGTGATCCCTCTGCCCAGCCCCGCCTGGACCAGCTGGCTCCAGTGCCTGCCGCAGACAGTTTGTCACAGACAAACTGGTTTTGCTCTGGCTGGCAGCCCAGAGATGCCTAAGTGGGAGTGGGTTCACAGTTAATGCCTGGCCCCAGACTGGGCTAGGCTCCTGCGAGGCTCCTCTAGAATCTCAGGGATTATTGCCTCTGCCTGCAGGGAAGGCAGCCACTAAGGCAGCTGTGCTGCACCCATTTATACCAGTAAGTGTTTGTACCAGTTTGGTGAGAGCTGATGGCTGCTTGTGCCTGGTCCTGTTGTCACCGCCTCTAATGGGGAGAGAACCTGTAAGTCAGAGCTGCCAAGCTCTCCCACCAGTGGATTAGCCCAACTCTCTCCTTGTACAGTTGGAGCACTGAGGCCCCAAGGGGTGCAGGACTTCTCCAAGGAATGCTGCCAAGTTAAGGACCAGCCTAGAGGCCTGAGTTACCCGGGGTGAGGCCGGCAGCTGTGTTGTTCCTGTGGGCTCACGGGGGGCCAGAGCTGGTGATGGGAGTGGGTGTAAATGAGGAAAGGAGAGGTAGAAGGGCTGGAGGCAGTGAGGCTGGGGCTCTTTTCTGTGTCCTGAACTGCCCACGCCCTGCTCATGCCTACTCTTCTCTGTGGCAGCGGGAGGTGGGTTCTCTGCTCTGATGCCCTCTGTGACTTGGCATGATTCTGTCTGCTGTCTGGGCTTCAGTTCCCCATCAGTCCCTATGAAGTTGGGAAGGATCATTCTTTCAGCAGGCATTTGCTGTATTAATAAGCCCCTACTTTTTGTCATGCTCCATGCGGAGCATGGGGAATATGCTAATGAAAAAGTTCCCCCAGGAGCTGGGGCTTTAAGAGGTAAATGTTGGGGATCCTTCCTGGTGTGGGAGAGCAAAGACCAGACCAAGGGAGAGTTTGTCAGACCAGACCGGGGTGGGGGGAGGGCCCTGAGTCCTCCTGGCTTGCCTGCAGCCAGCACTCTCTAGTCCTCTGTCCTTTTGTTCATTGCCCACTTAGGATCTAGGGCCCCAGGCCAGACTCTAGGGCATGTGTCCACTCCCAGTAGGAAAGTGGCTTGGCAGATGGGAGGAGGGGAGGCCCTTTGAACCCTAGCAGGCTGGTCCAGTTTTCTGAGCAGGTTCCTGCATGAGAAGCCAGTCCAGTACCCCTGCACAAACCCTCACCCAGAGCCAGGGAGCTGGCTCCGTTCCTTGGCAACATCTTGAGGAATCCAGTCGCTGCACACAGGCTCCCTTCCTCTCCCCTCCCACCGCCTTCCTGCCTGCTGCCTGCGGGGGACGGGGGGCCGGGAGGCGGAGGCGGAGGCAGAGAGAGTCAGAGGCAGCGGAGCCCCATTATAAATCCCAGCAGAGCTCAGGCAGCGAGCAGACAGCTCTGAGCTTCAACGAGGGCCCCTGCCGCCTTCTCTGCCACCCTCCAACCCCGGACTCCCATCTGTCCTCGGCCATGGCTCTTCCACCTCTCTCATGGTTGCTCCGCTTGGCTGCCTTCTGCCATCTGACCATGCTGCTGGCCGGTGAGTGGGGTGGACTCAAGCATCAGCAG
Source organism: Camelus ferus (assembly GCF_009834535.1). NCBI lineage: Eukaryota > Metazoa > Chordata > Mammalia > Artiodactyla > Camelidae > Camelus > Camelus ferus. The sequence continues at coordinate 36,341,744 of NC_045704.1, forward strand.
GGTGGGGGGCCCCCAGCCCCACTTATATCCCTTATGCCTGACATCAGGGCCCCCAGATTCTGCCCCGGTAAGGCTGAGGTCCATGGCTGTCCCCTCATGGCGGGTGTGCCAGAGTGGCCTGGGCACCTCCTGGGTCGAAGTCCTGGACACAGGGCTGCTCTTCCTGCTGGAAGGATTTCCAGTCTCCAGAGACTGTCCCTACCTGGCCCAGTGAGCAAGGTGGGGACCACATGGCAACGCAGAGGTGGTGTGGGCAGCACAAGGTGCCAGGTATGCGGGTGCTAGAAGGGTGGGGGTTGTGGGAGGCCTGAGGAGGCTCTTAGTGGGCACTTGGGTGGGAGCCCTGGTAGCCAGGGCTGGATCTCCCTGTCTGGGGTTAATATATAACCCTCAGCCTCAGCTCCTGAGTCTCAGCTTGGCCCTGGGCCAGGCCACTGTTGGGACTTTCTCCTGCCGTAATTTCAAGTCCTCTCCAGGAGTAGGGGACCCAGGACCTGTGGAGGTCAAGGTCATTGCAGATCATGAACTGTGCTCGTCACTGTTGCTCTGGTCTGTAGCCCCGATCCCTCTGCCTTTGCCTCCCCTATGATAGTGTCTTTCTCCTCCAAGCATAGCTTAGAAAATGTTTGCACCTCCAGTCACTTGCTTTCTGGAGCCTGAGACCTGGTAGGGCATGATGTACCCATCCCACCTGACATGAGAAAGATGGAGGCCCAAAAAGGTTTAGAAACGGGCCTGGGGATGCACCGTTAGCAAGTAGGGCAGGAGAGGATAAGACTGGATGGAGGCAGGAGAGGGTGTGGATGCATGCTCGCCACTTCTGTGGGTCACACTGCCTCCAAGAACCGTTTGAGTCAGCCCTATCTGCAGTGGGTACCCAGGCTATCTGGCAGGTTGAGGCTCAGAGAGGCTGGGAACCTAGCTTAGGGCACACAGCCAGTCTGGGGAAATGAGAACCAGTCTCCAGCTTCCAGGACATGTCCATGGAGCAAACTGTCCCCTGACTCCCTCTTTGTGGTGAAAACCCACCAGTGGGACAGAGAGCAGATGGTTGGGTATGGTGGGGGCCAAGTGCCACTGGCCTTCCTCCTTCCTGAGCTTGAACCCTGAGCCCTAAGTATTTAGGGATAGTGAGTACTGGAAAACAAGGAGTCAGATGGAGGTTGCTTTGCCATAGCCGTGACCCAGTGGGGTTTTGCCTTCTTTGGTCCCAGCTACTGCACCTTTAAATATAGCTCTTGCCTCCTGTGTGGTGAGGCTCCTATGCCTATGAGGGCGTTTTGGAAGTGGGAGGAGGATTACTTAGACTAAACTGGCAGGGTAGGGGGGGCTTCCATTCTGAGATGGAGAGGGGATCTGGGGGAACTCTGGATGCTCTAACCAGCACCCTGAGGCTTCAAAATCATCAGGTTCCTGCCCTAACCTTGGTCACTGGTTTTGCTGGGAGATACTCAGATTATTTCAACCCTTCTGAGCCTCAGTTTCTGCTCCCACAAGACTGGGCATTTGGCCAGGCTCATTTTGGAGGTCCTCATACACATGGACATTTGTGGCTCTGAGAGCCCCCCTGGGAGCCCCTGTAGGACTAGGGAGTGGTCCACAATCCAGAGAGGCCTGGAGCGGGGCTGGGGGCTTTGTGGCTACCACCCTGGCTGGTGCAGGGTGGCTGCGTCAGTTCCCAAATGTGAGTTTGCAGGGCTGTGTCAGGCGGGAAGCTCCTCTGCTTTATATAACAAACCTGCAGATACAAGTCAGAGCAGAGAATTTTTCTCCCCAAGCACTGACGCATCCACTCCCACTCAAGCCCCAGCAAGAGAGAGAGAAAAAAAAATCTGACTTAAACTGATGTCGTCTGCCCCTCTGATTAGCGGTGGGGGTGGATGGGGAAGGCAGAGGAGGATAAATCCAGAGTGTCAGATCCAGGCCCCTGTCATATTTAAATAAAAATTCCTTTATTTCTCTGTTGGCTAAAATTTTATATGTCACAAGGCGCTTGCTTGTGCGTTTTGTTGATTCATTCAATAGGTGAGCACCTACTCTGTGCCAGGCACTGACCTAGGTGCTGGGGCCACATCAGTGAATAAAACTGCCAGAGATTCCAGCCCTCAGGGTGCTGAACATCAACTGGAGAAGACAGACAACACTCAAATCAGTGAATGATTTGGTCTGTTAGAAGGGAAAAAGTACTGCAATTTTAAAAAAGATGGGGGTGTTGACATTTTAAGTAAGGGGTCAGGGAAGAAGGAGGCATTGAGGTAGGCAGGGGAGGGAGTCGTGTGGGTGTCTCTAGGGCAGTGTCCTCAGTTGTGGGATTTAGCCCCCAGGGGACATTTGGCAATTTCTGGAGACATTTGTGGTTGTTCCAAATGTGCCAGCGTTTTTGGTTGGGGTACCTAGGCATCTAGCGCTTGGAGGCCAGGGATGGATGATGCCAAACACCCTGCAGTACACAGGACAGCCCCCACAACAAAGAAGTATGTGCGCTAAATGTCAGTGGTGTTTGCTGTTGAGGAAACCCTGCTTTAACGGTCCAGTTATTTTAAAAACTTTATTTTCATAATCACCCTGTGAAGCCAGTATTATGTCCATTTTACAGGTGAGGGAACAGGGAGGCTCAGAGAGCCTAAGTGACTTGTCCAGGACACACAGATTAGCAATGGCTCAAGCCCTCTCTCTATCATCCAAAGACCCAGAGACCCAGAACATTCCTGTCTTTTCCTGCCTGTAATCCTCCAAATAGTCCTTGAGTACCAGCCTAATGGACACGTCCTCTAAGAAGCCTCCCCTGATCACTTGCAGTTGGAAGGGTCTTTTCCCTCATGTAAACCCCAGCACATTTGGGGTCTGTTCTGAAACATGGTCCTTCTACCTGGCATTTAAGGCAGCCTAGAACAGTGGGAGGAAAACCTTTAGGAGCTGGGAGGAAAACCAGATCTGCCACTAAGCAGCTATGTGACCTTGGGCAAGTCATTTAACCTCTCTGATCCTCAGCTTCTGCATATTTAAAATTGGGATAAAATATTGTCTTTTCTGGGATGTTGGAAATTAATGAGAGCAGATATGTGTGTGTGCTGAGCATAGGGTCCAATACACAGTAGGTGCTCGACTAAGAAAAGCTCTGGTACTTTGTGGTTGTGTTTTAGCTGGCCATCAGGTTGGGAGACTTCTGAAGGCAGAGATGGGCCTTGGTCATCCCTCTACACCTCACAGGAACTGGCAAGAGGAAGGTCAACATTTGTTGGTCCACTGAGTAAACACGGTGATCTGATCGCATTTACTGGAATTGAAGTGCTCTCTCTAAGCTCAGCACCAGCACCTTCTTGAGAAAGAGCTCAGGGTTAAGGATGAGAGGGCCTGGGTCTTTGTATATACTCAAAAGTAATTCAAACAAGTGTTGGCTGAGTCAGGAAATGGATGGGTGAATGGATGGATGGGTGAAGGTTGTGTAAGTGGGCTGGTGAGAGATGGGTGGGTGGGTAGATGAAGGGGGTGGAGGATGTGTAACGGGTGGACAGGTGGTGGGTGGGTGAGTTAGGCACAGGTAGGTGGATGGATGGCGTGAGTAGGGATGGGTGCAAGGGAGATAAGTGGGTGGTAGGGAATGGGTAGGGGATTGACAAGCGGGGGCAGATACATGGGTGAATGGATAGATGGATGGGGAGGTGGGTGGAGGGATAAATAGATTGATACATTATTTCATTCAATGAATATTTTTATCCACCTTGTGCTTGATGCTGGGAAACACTGTGACACCAAGACAGATGAGGTCCCTGTCCTGACCCTCATATGACAGATAATAGATGACTGGCTGGTGGAGGCATTATCTCCAGTTATAGAAAAGAAAACCTCAGTTCTAAGAAGAAAAGCCCCTAGGTTAGTTAGACAACCTTCCCAGGCAGAACCAAGAACAGAGCCTGGCCAGGCCATTCAGGCACCATGGCAGAGGATGAGGACTTCGGGGACAGGTTGCCTTTGTGGCTCTTTAAAGCCCTGGAGGTGGGCAGTGGCCTTCTCCACCCTGGGAAGGAGAGTTAGACCTGACCTTACTTACTTATCCCTCCTGCCCACTGGGCAGCCTCCTGGGCTCCAAGTCAGCCAGAGGCACTGGGGATTCCCCCGGAAGACACCTGCCTGACCCGGCCAGGGGGCTGGCTCCTGGCTCTCCTCAGCAAGGGCCTGGAGAGGCTGCAGCTGAGTCATTTCGAGGTCCCGCTGGGGGAGAAGGAGGGCGATAAGGCTGCAAGGTGTCTTTCACATCCTGTTCCTCAGAGAGAAAGGGCAGCTGGTGACTCAGGGACCAGCTATGGGGAACCCCCTTGCTCATCTCGGGAGCTTCTAGTGCTGCCTCCTGATGGCCCAGCACAGCCCTGCAAGCCCTGAACCCCCTTCCCACAAGGCAGGGTGGGCCAAGGAGAAAGGCGAGTGATGGGAGGAAGGGTGGCAGATTCTAGGTGTGTGCGCCCGCCTCTGTTTGGGAAGGCGGAGCCCATTTGGTCTATGTGTCCATATACACTAAGTATTTGTGCATAAGCAATGTGTATTTTGGTTGAACCTGGGGTTGCCTGGTGCCTCTTCAGCTCTTCAGAGCTAAATAAGTTTGCTCTCTTGATTCCACTGCCCTGGAAGTCCTAGCCTCTAGATTTTTGCAAAACCCGCCAGGGTCTTGCTTCTTCAGCCAATGACCTTGACCCAGATCTGAAACTTAGGCTCTTCCTCTTTTTCTGCACGTCCTTCTTGAGCTTTCACCAAGCCAATTTTGGTGGAGGTTCTAGGGGGTGAGGCGGAGGTGGAAATGCAGTGCAAACCACTTTGAATGTTTGTATGAAATACTTGGTTTCTCAACCATCTGTTGAGTCACCCTCATCCTGTCCTGGAGTTTCTCTCTGGCTCCATGTGGGACCCAGCCATCTGCAGGGTCCCACTCTGCCCCCACCCTATGCACAAGCCCACCATTATTCCTCCTCCTTACTCCTGCTCCCCCAGCTTGCCCTCGGAATCCAAAAGGCCATTCAGTTCCTCTTGGCAACTGCTTCCAAACTCATCCTGGCTCACGATGGCAGCACAAAGGATCACCTACTCAGCACACCCTCTCCCCTACCACCTTCCCTAAATATGTCCTTACATATTTAAAAATTTTGATTATCTACTGTATGTGTCTGATTACATGTATGCCTTCATGTGTTTTTGTTGGGGGGAAGCATATATGTGCCATTGTGTTTGTTGCTGTGAGTGTACATGTGTGTATGTGTCATGGAGTCTACACGTGGGATGTAGATGGACAGAGGTCTGGGTGTGTCTCAGAGGTCGAGATCCACGAATATGGATCAGGCTGAGAGGAAGAAATGGGATGTGCATGGGAGGGGGTGATAGTGAACCGGTGACTGACTCTGGCAAAGGCAGGGTTGGGGGAAGGGCAGCGCCATGGGCCCAGAAGGGAGGGGAGCCAGGCCTGGCAGTAGAGCCTGTTCCATCACTTGCTGCCTGGGTAACCTCCCCTGGTGTACAACAGACCAACTACATCAATTTAATTTTTAAAATTAAACACTTAGGACGTACAGGGCATTAGAGCTTTATAAGTAAGAATTCATTTTTATTCATCCTTATTACAACCTACAGGGTAGATACTGTTGTTGTCCCTATTTTATAGGTGGGGAAACTGAGGCCTGGAGAGGTTTGGCCGAGGATGGGGGGCTGAGGTCAAGGATTTGCAGGGCATCCATTCTGGCTTGGGTGGTATGGCTGGGACAAGCTGGCATGGGGCTGGGAAGCCAGATGTCCTTGGACAGTCCTGCTGACTGGGGGCCTCTGTGGGCTCAGGACAACAACGTGGTGTGAATAAATGCAGCATCCAGTGCAGCAAGATGACCACCTCGAAGATCCCCGTGAATCGTCTAGTCCAGTACCAACGAAATCAAGAATCATGCAACAGACGTGCCATCATGTAGGTACTGCCTTCCTGGCCTCTGCATTCCTTTCAGGTCCCAGGGATTGTCCCAGGCCTCTGCTAATCTATCTCCGCATCCTCTTACCCCAACCTGGGCTTCTGGCCAAGGGCCTCTGCAAATGCTCCTTCTGCCCCTGACCTGCCAGCCCCTTTGCCGACATTAGTATCTGTGCCACAAGGCCAGGGTGAGATGTGACTTCCTGAATGGCCATGGCCTGAAACAGCCATGCAGGGTGGTAATTCCTCCTGGGCCAAAGGGTGTTTTCTGTAGCACTGGAACCTGTTAGGTTTCCTGGGGAGGTAAAGCAGGGTGATCTGAAAGTATAGGCTCCAGACACCAACAGATCTGGTATAAATCCTGGCTTCACCACTGCCAGACTGGGTGGCCCTGGTCACGTCGCCTACCCTCTGCACTTTAGTTTCCTTATTTGTAAAGTGGGTAGTTGGGAGGATGAAAGGAAATAATGAGACTAAAGTGCTTGTCAGGGTGCCCTTCCTGGAAGAAGCTGACAATAGGAGAGGCCAAGATTATTATCTCCATTGGACAGAGGCGGAAATAGAAAACACTCTGAGACCTTGGGGAGGGGTCAAGCCGAACCAGCTTTCCCTCTGGCTGTTGGGCCCCCTGGCCATGTTGGCTGCTTGCTCCTTGGGGTCCCTCTTGGTATTACCCAATCGCTCAGCCCTGAGGACTTTCCCCAGGACTTATTTCTGGGTCCTGAAGCAGCCTCTCGGCCAAGACCCAGCCAGACCCGGAGGCCTGGCAACAGGAAGTGGCCAGTGGGCCTTCAAAGTAGAGGCTCCACTAAAGGAAGCTGTTGTTCCTCCCATTGATTGTTATGAAGTGGGGCAAGTGTGCCAGTGCCCAACTTGCTCTGGGACCTGTCAAGATTCACTTCCCCCAGATTCTCCCATATATTTGCTTCTGTTTTCTAGGCGAAGGGGAAGTAGGACGCTCCACAGAGGGGATGACAGCACCAGGGTGGCACTGCGCCTGAGGGTCCTGCAGGGTCACACTTGCTTTCTGCACCTCTCGGGCTTCCCAGCATACTGGAGCCAGGCACATTTACATGACTTCTCTGAGCCTCAGTTTTCTCATCTGTAAAATGGGGGTATGTGTGACATCTTGCAGGATGGGTGTGAATTTTAAACAGGCAAAATGCCTAGCACAGGCTGTGGCCAGCTCTGAGCTGTGATCTCAGCCGTGAACCAACCACACTCAGCTTCAAAGGAAGTTCAACATTTGGGTGGCACTCGGGGCCACCATATATAGGGCTGTAGGTCCCTAGGTGCACTTGCAGCCTGAGGACACACACTAGGAGCAGAGCGTGGCAGTCCAGAGGGCAGCCTGTAGCTGAGGGAGAGGAGGAAGAGGATGCTGTGACATTGAGTCCTTTCCACAGTGAGGAGGACCCAACACCAAGCATGTCAGTCACACACCTGGTAGCAGAGAACACCTGTGACGACTCTTCCCAGTCAGAAAACTCACTGTCCAAAGCCCCCTCCTTTCATGTTAATGACTTTATTATGAACGTTTTTATTGCTAACATTGATCTACTCCGAGCCAGGTGCTTTACATCATTTTCACTGTATTCAATAACACAGAAGTAGGGTGACCAACTTGTCCCAGTTTGCCAGAGTTTTCACAAAAAAGTCCTGCATCTTGAGATCCCCCTCAGTCTCAGTTTTTTGGGGGTTGGTTGGTCACCCTATGAAAGGTAGGTCTCTCTCTCCAGTTCTCAGGTGAGAACACAGAAGTTCCAGAAGCTGAGCTGCTCCAGCGAAGAAGCTCACAGCTCACAGCTAATAAGTGGTGGGGGGAGGATTTCCAGCCAGCTCTGCGGAGCATTTGCATGGTGCCCCTACTCTGTATGGCATCTGAGCATCTGGGTCCCTATCTTCCTTCCTTGCAGCTTGACAACTGTGAAGGGACTATTAATCTGTGCTGACCCAAAGGAGGAATGGGTCCAGAAAGCCATGGAGTATCTAGACCGCCAGACTGCTGCTCCGGCTCAAAATGGCGGCACATTTGAGAGGCAAATCGGTACGAGTGAGCCCGCGACCACCCCAGCCACCAGAGGAATGGACAGGTCTGCCGTCTCCCAGACCAAAGTCACAGGTGAAAGCAGTAGCCAGGAGGCACAGAGGGCCTTCGAGACTTCCCCAGAGCTGCCAACAGGAGTGGCTGATTCCAGGGGAACCAGATCCCCCTCCACATCAGAGGCTCCAGATGGAAGGCCCAAGAGAACTGAACTTTTCAACGAGGCTGCCATCACCACCACCACGTCTTGGCAGAGTTCTACTGCCTACCAACCTGGGTCAGGCCTCTGGGCTAAGGAGAAAGCCTCTGAGGCCCCCTCCACCCAGGCCCCCCCCCACCCAGGCCCCCTCCACCCAGGCCCCCCCCACCCAGGCCCCCTCCACCCAGACCCCCGCCACCCAGACCCTCCCCACCCAGGCCCCCTCCACCCAGGCCTCCTCCACCCAGGCCCCTACTATTTCACATGCAGCCCTGGAGAACAACACCGGGTCTGAAGGCCAACCTGTGTGGATCAAGACACAGTACCCCACTCCAGAGAACTCTCTAGGGCCCAACGAGATGGGTCCCATTTCAACTCCCATGGATGCTTTTGTGGGGACTGGCAGCACGCCGGACATCTTCGTGGTCCCTGTCTCCTCTGAAGGGGCCCCCAGCATGGATCCCCTGCTGTTGGGCAGCATGGCCCCCAGAGCCGAGGAGCCCATTCACACCACAGTAGACCCCCAGAGGCTGGGCATTCCCGACTCCCAGGCAGCCACCCGGAGGCAGGCAGTGGGGCTGTTGGCCTTCCTTGGTCTCCTGTTCTGCCTGGGGTTGGCCATGTTTGCCTACCAGAGACTGCAGGGCTGCCCCCGCAAGACGGCAGGGGACACGATAAATGGGCTTTGCTATGTCCCCCGGAGCTGTGGCAGTAACACATATGTCCTGGTGCCAGTGTGAGCTGCCCACCTGCCTGCGTCCAGTTGCTAGATTCAGCTTCCTGGGGTTGTCCATTTTCACACCCACCCTCACCCAAGGGCCTGGCCTGAGCTGGGATGATTGGAACAGGGAGGTGGGATCCTCCAGGTTGGACTGTTCTCAGCTCCTGGAGGCCACTCTTGGCCGTTCCTGACCTGCTGGAGACAAAGAGGGTGGCCTCCACAACTCACTCCAATGTCCCGAGTCAGAAAACTCCCCTCTGCTGTTGGCTGTTTAGAGAGGGTCCCTTAGACACCATGCCAGCCCCAGTGAACAATTATTTCATTGACCACCCAGCTCCTCTGATCACCGTCCCCCTGTGGGTACCATGGTCATCCCATCTCATAAACAAGCCTCAGGCCAGGCCCCTTCTGCCCCCTCCCTCAGACTTGATCATGTCTTTTGGCTCCGGCTGCGGTTGCCAGTCACCCCAGCTACCTGTGGTGCTAGCTCCCTGACCCCTTGTACAGACCCCTTCTCCCCAGCCGGGGGCCTATCTTTTCTTGCATGAGGCTAGTGTGGTGTGTTTCCTGGGACTGCTCCCAGCAGAGGATCTGCTCTCAGTTAGACATCATGAGAATGGAAGATGAAGTTATCTGGTGGCTCTGATTTTTTTCCCTCCTCAATCTGTGCCATGTGGTGGAGGAACATTGACTATGAGCGTGAAGGCTGCGGGTCTAGTCCCAGGCCCACCAAGGCATTCGTACCTCGTTTCCCATCTGTAAAAGTGAAGAGGGATGGCAAATATGTGGCAATAACCCATACTTCTGGTAGACATCACTCACTGATCCAGAGACCCCTTTCCCCAGACCCTGGGCGCAGTCGTATAACCTTCATCAGCAGAGCACCTTAGCCAGCTCTACCAACTGATGAGACTGGCAAGTTGGTCAACGCTGTGACCTGGTGGGCCTGCAAAGGAGAGATTTGGTAGCGCAGGCCCTGCCCTACTGCGGGAGTCAGCACTGAGGGCCCCCTGGGAGGGGACTGGGCTGGGGCACTTGAGGGGCAGAGACCAACTCTGTAGGCACCTCCCTGGCTTTGAGAACAGCCCCTCCCTGTGTCTGCCTGGCTCAAAGGGACACTGAGACAGCCCAGCAAGCAACAAGTGACAGGATGAAGGAGGAGGGGAGGCCCGCAAGCTCCGGGAAAGGAGCCGGGGAGCAGCTGCAGGGACCAGCCACCCTCCTTCGTTAGGGACATTTGCTCTTTCTTTCATGTGGCCTGGGTCCCCTTCCACCTTTCCTGCTTCCCAAATACACTGTTCTCTGCACTCCGAGACCTCCTGCCCTCCCCTTCACCCCTACCACAGGCAGGGCCAGGAATTTCCGTGATGTTTTCTATGAGATCAGAATCCACCGTGGAAACCAGAGGTTCCTGTGCAGAGGGACCGGCTGGGGAGGGGAAGTTGTGGACATAAAGTCTGGGGTTCCCTTTTTGGCTGCCAATGACAAGGGCAGGCCTGGATGGGGCCGGAGTCTCGCTGGGTGGGCCAGCACCCCCCGGCCAGAGCTGTACTTGCAGGTCTTACCCCTCAGGGTCCCGGGCCATAGCTCCCCATCTGCCTCTAATTTTCCCTGAAGGAGTTCTTTGCCCCCCACCAGAGGAGCCTCCCATGGCCTAGGCTTCCCCCAGGTATGGCTGACACTTTTTTGCAGACGAGTGCTAAGAGAAAGCACATACAGCTTGGGTCCACAGAGAGAGGGGGCCGCATCGCCCTGCCCACCTGGCCCTCCTGCAACCCCCTGCAGGGCATGGCATGGATGTTTGGGCCTGGCTAGAGTTGGGGGCACTCTGACAGCTCAGAGAGAAGGACTGCAGGTCTGAATGCACTTTTTTGGGCCCCTCTTGGCTGGGAGCCTTCAAGAAGGAGGGCACCTGTGGGGCTCCCCTCTGTGAGGAAGCAGCTGGGGGCAGTGAGTCCCCCTTCCACAGACTTTGTGAGTTCCCCCAAGCAGGACAGGGACAAAGACAATTTGGGGAGGACTTTGGAAGGAGTTGGTTGGTTGATCCTTTTGCTTTTCCAACCCTATCACCAATGTCTGTGCCATTTTGTATTTTCCTAATAAAATAGAGAAGTTGAGAATCAAATAAAGTTGCTTTTCCTAGGGCAGGCTCAGCAACCAGAGAGGATGGAACAAGAGAGGGGCCAAGACTTCCTGGGGCAGCACTGGGGACCCCTGGGGCAGAGGGGCAGGGACTTTTACAGTCAGCAGGAGAAGGGGCACTGGGAATGGGGTAAGGGGGTTCAGCATCTACCCAGCTATGTGACCTTGGACAACATATAAAATCAGGTGTGAGACTTCTCCTAGTGGCTTCTGTCCCTGGAAGGAACCAAAATCCATTATGAAGCCATCTCTGCCACCATGCCTACTAAACCACCATTTTGGGGGCCTTGGTATCACCATTAGTGACCTAGTGACCCATAGGAGCAAATTGGGCCACATTTTCCTCTTTGCTGCCTTGACTCATTGCTGGTCCAGATAAAGATCAAAGAGGGATTACTCTTCAAGGGACTTGGGTGTTCATAGATATGACCCAAGTACAAACCTCCTGGTGGCTTCTAAGTCCTCCAATGGCCCAGGATGGCATCATAAGAGCTGCTCTGTACAGTTGTGTAGGTTGGGAACTGCACAAGGTGCAGTATTATTATATACAGTATTTCATGGATTCTTAGATGCACATTTTTTTTCACATTGTGACATCTTTGGAATTGATATTTGTCTTGTAATCAATAGCTTGTTGTAGTTTAATTGACAGGCCTTTTGTTCTTTATTAGTAGCTTATTAAATATCAGAATGTCTTGTAATCAAAGGCATCTTAGGCTCAATGTCTACATGGTGTTTTTAAAAATTAGAGGCAACATTTAAAAATCGGGAAATTACACACCCAAACCCACTTTTCGATGCTCTCTCAGGTGACTCAGAAGGTCTGGCCTCACTGGATGGTGTTCCCCCAGGATAACAATGGACAAAGCCTGAGCAGTGGCTGCCCCCTTGATATGGGACAGGCCAGGGTGAGACTACCCAGTTCTCTGCCATCCCCTCCACTTCTTGGTGCTCCTGGACCCTGTGGCCATGTCAGTTGCCCTTCTATTTTTCTTATACTAAGGGTATTTTCCCCTGAGCCCAAGTCTTCATCAAAAGTAGGACAAGGAAAGACAGACCATGAAAGGCACATAATTTTTCTATACCCTAGCGTTCCTCATTTTACTACCTGCCCAGCCCCACAGACATTTTGGGTTTGAAGTTCCTGCAAGAAGCTAAGACTGCTTCCTCTGTGAAAGCTGCAAATTCTAGTACTGCCCTTAGCAACATGCAACAGCTCTCCTGTTCCATCCTGAGCCCATCCCTTCCTGAATTGCCCATTCTTACCCCCAGGAAGGAGCTCAGAGGCAAAAACTCACAGACCCCCATCCTCTCCCAGAACATCACCCTTTCAGCAACAGGAAACAACAACAGAGGTTTTGAAAGTGAAATATTTGTCCCTTACGTTCTTAGATAAGGTTTAACGCTTCATGGTCCGGAAGGGAATGGAGAGTGAGAGAAACCTGTATTCTTCCAGAGCAATTCCTTAGGGAGCCTGGGATATTTTTGTTTTATTTTCTCTTTCAGTTATAGAGCTAAACTTTAGCCAAAGTAATTCCCCACAATTAATGCAGTTTGGTGACGAGCTGGGACCTCTGAAACCTTTGATGGAGCTATTATATCTGAGATATAATACTAATACTAGTACTAATAATATTAAAATAGCCATTGTTTATTTAATGTTTACCATGTGCCAGGAAATATACAAAGTTCTTTATGTTCAAGGGCCCCCATCTGACAGATGATGAAAGCAAGGTTTTTAAAGGATATAGGACATGCCCAAGGTCACAAAGCAGAGCTGGAATATGACCTGAAGTCTTTCTCCGGGACTTGAGCCTTAACCACTGTTTTTGAAAGTGTGAGCCACAGAGAGTTTTTTGTTTGTTTGTTTTGGGGGTTGGGTTTTTTTGGAGGAGGGGGGGAGGGGGAGCAAAGAAAAGAGCGTCTTTATTGCTTTGCCCAGCAAAGGGAGTCACAGCAGGCTACTGCCTTAAAGACTGTGAGTCCCCACAGAGTGTTAAAAGTACAGATCCCTGCGCTTCAGACCCACTGAATTCAGACTCCAGGGGTGAGAGAGCTGGACATCTGCACCTTCAAGCCTTTGCCCCCTCCCCCTTTCTCCTCTCTTTCCCTTTCTCCCTATCCTACCTTCCAAATTAGGGGATTTGGCACGCAGCCAAATTTTTAGAGCCTGTCCCCCACACCAGGCCAGCCTGCTCCCACCCCTCCAGGGCTCACAGTGTCCTTTGGGCAGTAGCTCCTTACAGCCTTTTCACTCTCTGCTCTTTGTTGTTACTCCTCCTCCCCCCCTCCCCTGTGTTCTCTGTACATTCCCCAAAAGGGTGAGGCCAGGCAGAAAAACACAGAAATGAATGACTGGGAATTTCCAGCACAAGGCTGAATAATAGTTGGCTGGGACTCACGATATACGAGTGTGTGCGTGCATGCGTGTGTGTCACACTCCCCGCTGCTCCTGTGTGAGCAGGAGCCCAAGGAGACTACCCATACCCTGTATACTTCTGCTCAGTCACGTATTTTCCACGGATAAATAATGTTTCAGCTGCTGGGATTAAAGAAAAGACCGAGTTCTAGGCTGGTTTTCCCCAAATGACCACAAACTTCAGTGGCCAGACCCATGCAGGATCTCATTAATCTCACCACCTTGGGTGGTGGTCATGCCTTTGAACATAGGAAAATTTCAGAGCAGTGCATATTTTGGAAGAGATGTCCCTCTCTTACTTTCAAGGGATCTGTTGCCCCCAGAGAACAGAATAGAATTATTTATGAGTATCTTGTTTTTTGAGCAGTACAGGAGTGAGATGTAACATGGTGATCTCTGGCTGTGTAGCTTTGGTCAAGTTGCTTAACCTTTCTGTGCCTCAGTTGTCCCCTCTTTAGAATGGGAATAATAACAACTCTCCTTGTAGGGGAAGATGTCATAGGATAATCCTTGCTAAACACTTAGAAAAATGACATGCCCATAGTGAGCTCTTGATAAAATAGAATCTATGGTCATGCTGGTTCCAAAGGGTTTGAAACATCCTACTTCTATTCACTTCTGTTATTGGTTACCCAAACAAGACGAGGGAATTATAGGATATGGATAAAGAAATTGCAGTCTTCTTGGTTTTCAGTAAAGTAGAATGAAGAAATGTTACAATGTCAGCAAGCAGATAAAAATAATTTGTAATCTGCATAATTTTTTCCTAAGCTAATAGACACTATTCAAGTTGGTGTAACTTCTTCCCCCTAAATTGCTTTTGAACTTGGCAAGGTCAAAACTCACGGATCCCAACTAATTAAAACCAGACTAGCAAGACTGTCTGAATCTTAGACAGAAAGGGAAGTGAGTTTCAACATCAGTCTCTCTGAGTATTTCTGGCTTGCTGCCCCCAGGCTCTCAGGGCTGCTCCTCCTGCCCCCTTGGGCTCGGTGAGATGCCAAATGACTAGTTCTGTGTTGGCAGTGAGAGTAAAATTTGTCAAACTAAATTCAAACATTTAATTATATTGGTGAGAGACCCTTCAGAACTTTTAGTCCCTCTGGTCCAGCACCTGGCAAAATTCCAGAGAATGACTGTTCTATCACTTTCGGTCCCAGAGGAAGAATGACTCAGAACCTCTAGCCATGGAAAGAGCCCCCAGCAGATAGATGTGGAAGAAACAAACTTTTATGGTTTTATACAATTTCTTTTTAAAATTTTTTTTTAAATTTTGGGGGACAGTATTAGGTAATGAAGTTACTGGGGAGTGAACCCACTTGCTCTACCACTGAGCTATACCCTCCCTCTTCTTTATAATTTTAAACCACTGAGAGTTTGAGGCAATTTGTTATTGCAACATAATCTAGCCTACCCTATCCTGTATCAACAGCAACTGGGAAGAGGAAATATGTTCCTTGGACTAAGTAGGAATAACTTGTCAGTAACCTGCATGATGCTGTTAAAAGGCTTGAAACATTCCCTTACCTGGGATAAACAGGCTTTCCATTATCTAGCTTGCCCCTCTTCATTTGATCCCTTTGCAGATGGGATAAAAGTCATCCTTAGCTTGCTAGATGTTAATGGATTTATCTGGAATTCTCACTGAGTGGAGCTGGAAAAAAAGAAGGGTTTTGTAGTTCCCCTGAGATACATTAGTCCTTGGGACTTTTAAGGGCTCACATATGCTAGTGATCACTGCAGAATACAAGGAAGTAGATACTGAGAAGAGTATTAAAATGATTGAGCGCCAGCTGTCTTCAGGATGATCTGGATCAACCGGTCTTTCATATACCTCGTAAGCCTAGAAGCCCAACCAGGGTAACCCAATCCTGTTGGCACAGAAATTGGGCACAGTTCTAGGGACTGACAAGTTTGTGTTCTGTGTCTGTTTTCCTGGAGGATTCCAACTGGCCGGCTGGCTCTTGCCTCATTTCCCCTGATGCTGTTTCCCCCATTCTCATTCCCTTCCCCTACGCCACGTTTGGCACATGTTCTTTTAATATCCTCAAGTCAATCTTCTCTCTTACACCTCTGAGCCATTGTACTGGCTGTTCCCTCTTCCTGGAATAACTTCCCCCTTCTCTGTTGCCCTGTCCAACTCCTATTCATCCTTTGGTCTCAGCTGAGATGTCACTTCTTCCAGGAGGCCTTCCCTGACTTCTTAACTTACTGAAGGTTCCCTGCCATGGGTTCTCACCTCACATGCCCCCATCATAACCCTCGTGTGACCTGGCTGTACCTGCTTGTTTTACGGGGCTTGTGTAAGATCTGTGAGAGCAGGCATGTGAGTGTCTTTGTCTCCTGTGTGCCCCAGGGACCACCACAGGTCCTGGAAGGAGAGCAAGAAAGGAAGGGCCAGAGTCACAGCCATCTGTGTCCATTGGCACTCTCTGACCTGGTGCCTCTGCCACATCCTTTTATGATTTATGCAAAGTCCACACATCCACATGAGGAGGTGAATTTCAAGGCAATTCCTGGTGAAAAATATTTAATTGCCTCAAAGGGATGCCAGGGACTGAAAGTGGCCTTCTGTAAAGGTGTGTTCCAGTCACTCCAGAAACCTTCTGACCCTCCGCCATCACATCCTGGTCAAGAAATTGCCCCCAAGGCCCAGCCAGGACCCCTAGAAGGCCTGGACTGGGTCAAGGCTCTGATTGTCCCCCAAACCCACAGAGGATTGAGCAGGTGGACCTCAGCCCTGAGACCTCAGGAGCCTCTGAGCAAGGGAGCTTCTGCCTGCCTGGACACTTCCCTGGGTCTTCCCTTCACTTGGCCACCCATGGTGCTCACCAGACCTGTGCCGCCTGTTTCCTGGTTTTTCTGTATCGTCATGACTACCATCAGCCTGATGGAGTTGGAGTCCACTCCATGTGAGCATTGAGATACCGGGTAGGTAGCCCGGGGTCCTCTTTCCAGGCTGCCAGGGGGCAGAAGCAGTGGGGCCCCTGGGCGGGCTGGGGAGCAAGGGCAGGAGGGGGAGTCATGGGTTTATTGCCAGAGACACTGAGGAATAAGACCCTGGCCTCCTCAGGAGGTTCACTGTCCCCATCACACACCACTGTGAGCTTTTAAATAAATTTCCTCATTTAATCCCTGCCTCAGCTCTAAGATGAGGTCCTGCTAGTAGGAGTCCCATTTTCTAGATACAAGTGCTGGGGCATTGACTGATCTAGGGAACTTACCTTGACCAAGCCAGCAGGCAGTTCTATTCCAGAGACCCCATTCTTTTTTTTTCTTTCTAAATAAATTGTAGTATAGTTATTGTACAGAGTAGAAGATAATGGTAAAAAGAAATACATTGCTGCCCAACAAAACATGACCCTCAAGTTCAACACTGTGAGATGTGGCAGTACAGATACAATATGACAGTATTAATATCAAGTTTAAAAACATGTATAAAGAGTATTGTATATTGTGTAGGGACATGCACACATTAGCTACTAAAATATGAAGAAATGCATGAGACTAATTCAGTTTCCTGTAGTTTGTAGAGGGATGGGTTAGGAGAAGCAATGGGTTAGGGCCTCACTGAGCAGTAATATTGACTCTTAACCTGATGGCAGGTACATGGGCATGGTTAACAGGACTGGTGCTCCACCCAAAGCCCAACTCCCTTCAGCTGCTGTCAATTCTAATGCCCACTGTATAGCCCCCACAGGGCCAGGCAGAAGCTCCTTGGAGGAGTTTGCCTGAGATCTCACCTTCTCTGGGCTTCCATCCCCTCCCTGCCCTCATTCCCATAGGCCTCCCCATCTCCCCTAGGAGTTCATCCTTGATGAGCCCAACCTCAGACATTGGAAAGAGCCAGTCACCTCGCTCCCCAGCCTGCATCCCACAGGTAGGGCAGGGATGAGGAAGAGCTGGCTGGGGGAGGAGGTGTAAGATGGATTGAGAAAGACTTCAAGGAGTAGATGGGAAATAGATGGGACCGATGCCCAGGTCCCTAAGTAAATCTATACATTCAATATGATATCAATAAAAACTCCAAACTATTTTTGAAGTTAGATTAGATAGTTTTAGTTTCATTTAAAAAAAGGCAATGATTTCAGAGAGCTGAAGGGAATGGAGGCAAGGCAGGAAGTGGGGAGGCTGGCCTGGAGGGCGGCTGAGGCGCCAGTTTCTCTCTGGAAAGGAAACAGAACCTTAGCCTCCCCTGGGCGTTCATGCTTCCCAGGTCTAGACCCTCCTCAGAAGTGGCCACACCCACTCTGCACCCTCAGCCCTACTGGGGAGCCATGATCCACCTAGGACTGTGCCACGTGTTAAATGGCCCAATGCTGCTGGCCTTGTCCCTGCTGGCTTATCTGCAGCAGCTGAGACTGGATTGAACACAGGGAGATCCCCAGCCTTTCAAAGAAGCCAGAGCCACCAGGCTCCTTAGAAAGGGTATCATGTTCTCCTTCAGGATTCTGGGCTCTGAGCACTGACCCTGGTGCTGAACAAACCTTCCTTGGGAGCACGGGGGTCAGACTGAGAAGGAAGGACCCCTCACCTCTACCCCAGGCAGGCTGCAGCAGACTTCTGATTTCTAAACAAAGGGTCTGTCCCTGCTCCCTGAGGGCTGAGCCTTGAACCAGTCACTCAGCAGTGCAGCCCAGAATCATCCTAGTGCCATCAGGAGACCAAAGACCTGCCTGTGAAATAACTTGGAAACTGGGGCGCCAGAAAGAGAGAGTTGGACTCCAGCAGTGAATAAGGGGAACTGATTCACAGGGCTGGAGCGGGAGCCCAGATGAAGTGCTGAAGGCCAGGCATGAGAGCGACTGAGACAAGTCCTTCACGGGTGAGAGTGAGATTCCACGAGAAGGGTTTCTGTGCTCTGCCCAGGAACAATACCAGCCGTTATCCATCCGCTCACTGAATTCTACCAGCACGTGTGGTGGACCCACCATCTGCCAGGGGATATGCTTCATCGGACAAAGGTTTTTGTCCCATGGAACTTACATTCCATTGGGGATGGAGGTGGGGGTATATGGGTGGGAGACAGGCAACGAACAGCAGGCAGAGTAAGTAAGTCACTGGTATAATGTGTTTGATGGTGGTTTAAGTATTACAGCAGAAAAGAAAAAGAAAAAATAGAGCAGAGGAAGAGGTGGGGGTGGGTTGCAATTTTAAATAAGGTAGATCTCACTAAAAGATGACATTTAAATCAAGACTTGAAGGAGGTGAAGAATTGAGTCATGCAAGTATTGGGGAAAGAATATTCCAGAGTTAGCAAGGTGGGGAGGGGTGCAGAGCATGCAGAGCCCCATGGCTGCTGTGGGGGTCCTTGGTTTTTCCTCTGGGTGTGATGTGGAGCTACGGGGACATTCCAAACAGAGGAGACTCACACTACTTTGGTGCTGAGAATGGATTGTAGGGGGCAAGGATGCAGGTGGGGAGACAACCAGGAGGCAGTGCAGGAATGCTGGGGAGAGATGATGGGCTCTGCATGGATTCTGAAGGCAGAGCCAGGGGATTGCCAGACAGATGGGAAGTGGGAGATGAGAAAAAAAGGAATCAAGGTTGGTGCCCAGGTTCCTGGCCCAAGTAACTGGACGGAAGGGGCTGGCAAAGAACGGAGGAAGAGCAGGTTTGCGGGTGAACAGGAATCCGGAATTCAGCTTCAGATGTGGTGGTTTTGAGATATCTGTTCAACACGTTGAGTAGGCAGCTGAAATAGAAGTCTGGAGTTGGTGGGAGGGATTTGAGAGTCATTGGCATAGAGATGATATTTAAAGTTAGGAACACTTACTATTTGCCAGATAGAGGCACTAAGGCAGTTGATGCGCTCTCAAACCTTCGAATGCGGTTCCTATTATTATTTTCATTTTGTAGATGTGGAACCTGAGCCTCAGAGAGAAGTGACTTGCTCGAAATCCCCCAACTTGTTGATGGCAGAGCTGAATTCAGACTCAGATTGCCTGACGGAGTCTTTACTCATAGCCCCTCGGCTCCACAGTGACCCCCTTGTTTAATCGTTTAATGGCCTACCATATATGGATAGAATTCGGTTCAAGGGAGAAGGGGGTGGATAATCCAGAAAAGAAGAGGACAGAAGCAGAAAATCCAGGCACAGAGTAGAAGCTGAACCCTGGGGAACCACGAGATGAGACTAAATAGGGAGGATGGACCAGATTGACAGTAGGGCTTAAAGATTGGCCTCAAGAGCTTCCAGTGGATTTGGAAGGAAACAGGGAGCCACTGATGGTTCTTGAGGGGGGCAGTATGAACTCAGAGCAGCCCTTGAGAAAGACCCATCAGACATAGGCGTGCAGGTGGGTGGCATTAGGAGGACAAGAGAAGAGGAAATAGGATTGGAAATTGTGATACTGTCTGGGTGTGAAGGATTCGAGTTGAGCCAGTGGGAATGAGGAGGAAGTGAGAAAATTGAGTGTTGCCTGAAGATCTCGCTGAGCAGAGTCTATGTCAGATGCGATGTGGGGGCTGGAGGCAAGGAATGAGTC
Source organism: Camelus ferus (assembly GCF_009834535.1). Taxonomy (NCBI): domain Eukaryota; kingdom Metazoa; phylum Chordata; class Mammalia; order Artiodactyla; family Camelidae; genus Camelus; species Camelus ferus. The sequence continues at coordinate 36,361,698 of NC_045704.1, forward strand.
AAGGGCAAAGTTTCAGATCAGTGAGGCAGATGGGGAGGTAGGGAATGATGAACAGAACAAGAGGAAGTCGATTGAGAGGGAATTTGGTCCTGCCTTTCTGGTTCTCAAGACTGAGTGAACCATGAGGAGACAGTTTTTTGCATCTCTGGAGGCCACAGTCTAGTATGGGTGACAGACCTGCACAGAGCCAGCTAGGTTGCAAGGCAGAGAGAGCTAAGGCATCTGACTGTGCAGCAGGAGGAGGCCAGAAGATGGGGCGGGTCCAGGGCTGTGTGCTTGATCCATCACCGGTAGGGGCTGGGGACAGAGATTTAGGACCACCCACCCCAAGGTCATAAGCCTGAGTGGAGGCATCAGGGAGGAAGAAGGGATTGCTTGAGGCTAAAACCCACAGACAGAGCCGCAGGCATGCTTCTGCCACTTGCTAGCTCTGTGCCCTTGGACCAATTTCTTAATCACTGTGGTTGGCCCCCAGTTTCCTCATCTATAAAATGTAGATAATAATAGTTCTTACCTCCAAGGGCTGTTGTTAGGACAAAGTAAACTAATAAACGTAACTGCTGAGAATGCTGCCCAGCCTATGGGGAGAGCTCAGGGATGTTACTGAGAAGAGGAGCCCACAGAGAGCTCGGGCAAGAACCATGTCCCAAATCCCAAGAGAGAGAAAGGTCAAGAAGGGAGATAGGTTCCCATCAAACCAGCTGGACACCAAGAAATTTACATCCATCATCTCAGTTCATTTTCCCAGCAGTACCATGAGGGAAGAGTCTATCAACATGCCCATTTTACAGATGAGGACAGTGAGGTTCACAGACGTGTTCTGGGGTCCCACAGGAACAGGTAGATGAGGGCCTGAGACCCAGGGCTGTAGATAATGCTTCCAGAGTATCTGCTGGTAACCCCTGGCTCACACTGCCCTCTGTGAGGAGATGGGAAGTTCAGGGAATGGCCATGGGGGTGGGTTGTGAGGGCCAGAGAGAGTCACTTCCCCAGACTGTCAGTGCCAGAAGCCACATTCTAAGAATTAAATCTCATGTGGGCAGAAAGGAAATTGGTAGTGGGAGGTGTAGACCACACATTGGACAAGTTTGGTCAAGAATAAAAGGAGAAATGGGAGAACAGCACGCTGGGGGCTAGGAGAGAGGGGAGTTGGGGTCATGGAAAGGTTTTATGGAAGCAGAGAAACAGGGCCATGTCAACAGCAGAGGGGAAGGGGACCATGGGATGGGAGAGTGTGAGGAAACTGGAGGTGGGAGTGTAATGGAGGGAAGAAGGCCCTTCTGGGACAAAGAAGAAGTGAGAACAAAGCTACAGGTGAAGCAATTTAGGTTTGGCAGGAGGCAGGAAATGGCCAAGGACGTTGTAAACTAGATAGAGAGCCTTGGTTGGGTCCCTCTGCCTCATCCGTGATAGGAGGTGTATCTCATGGATTAGTGGGACACACTGGATCAAAAATAACTTGTTCTGGGGTGAAGGAGTCCCTGGGATAGAATGTAAGCTAGGCCCAAGCTGTACTTCAGAAATTTTAAGTGCCCATCCACCCATCCATTCATCCATCCACTCATCCATCCAACCACCTACCTCTTCATCCATTCAATAAATATATTTTCTTGAGTACCCACTGGGTATTAAGTCCTAGAGGTACAAGTTGAAACACAAAAGAGATCCTACTTTCAAGGAGTTCACAGCAATAAGCAAGCAATCACAATGCAATGTAATGAGAGCACAATGGGGAAGTCAGTGACCTCTGAGGACAGAGTGGAAAGTTGAGGCTGAAGGAAGGAAGTGAGGGTTTAAGCTGTGATCTGAAGGAGGGTAGGAATGAAAGGAGGTGGGGTGTGGAGAACAGAGAGAATGTTCTAGACTGGAAGCGAGTGGACAGCCTGTACAAAAGCTTGAGTGTCTGTGAGAGCCTGGCATTTTCAAGGAACTGAAAAAAACATTGACGTGGCTGGAACAAAGTGATGCGGTGGGTGGTAGGGCTGGGGGCAAAAGCTAGGGTGAGAAGTTGGTGGGAGTCTGGACTTCATCCCGAGGGCAAGGAAGGGTGAGGACCCTGAAGGATATTACGAGTTGAGAGCCTTGCTCAAATTTATGTTTGGGAAGATCAGTGGGCTTTAGAGAGGAGGATGGACTGGAGGAGCAAGGCTGGGAGCTGGGAGATGAGTGTGGGGCTGTGGTCCAGCAGAGAGGTGGAGGAGTGGCCATGTGGTTGGGGAGGAGATGGATTCAAGATGCATCTTGCTGGCCAACTCAGTAGCAGGGAGGGGAAGGAGACCCCAGGGCAGGGATGACCCTTCTGTTTCTGACCCGAGGAATGAAGCAGACAGACAACCTGTCAGGAACAACTGACTCATCAGTGAGCACGTCAGGCCCTTGGGACAGGAGAGTGGGACACATTTGGGAATTAGAGGATGGAGTTAACATTTGGAATCACCATACCTCAGCCGCCATGGGCAGGGCTGTTTGAATCGAGCTTCCACTGCCAGAGGATGGAGCTGAGTGGACAAAATGCTACATCTCCCACAGAGGCCCTGGGCAAGTCATCGTACCTCCTGAAGCCTCGGTTGACAGGAGCAAGACCTGTGGTGACAACTTCTGCCACCCCAGTGACAACTGTCATGTGCAATTTGAAGATGATAAAGAGCTTCCACACCCCAGCAACCTGGCCTCTGCTCTGTGGCTGGGGGCTAAGTTTTGGGGGGTTATGACAGCAGCATCCCTGGTTCCACTGCAGCTCATGGTAGAGCCAGGGTGGGGCAGGAACCCTCCCTCCCTCCCTTTCAGGGTGAAGGACCCAGAGTCTGGTTGGTACATCCTCTTCAGGCTAAAGCTGGGGAAGGCATTGATCCCCTCCAGCTGGTTTCACCCCAAGGGACTCCCCATGGCAAGAGTCTCGGGGCTGGATCTGGGCTGGGGGGTGGGGGTGGCAGGTGAATAGGCTGGGTGCCTGGCCGACTTGAGTCAGAGGTGTTGAGACAGGGACTCAGATCCAATTCCCCTTTGATTTTGTTCTCCTAACAGGCCTGCATCTGGCCTGCTTCCCGGCCTATACCCTCTCCCCTGCGGCCCCTCCACTGCCTCCCTCACTGCCGCCTCCTCCAGGGAGCGTTCCTGATTCCCCTCAACAGATCTCCCAGTCCTAGAGTCCGCACAGCACCATGAAGCTCTTTTGAGACGCTTATAATAGGCCTGGACTCCAGGACACTCATCTGGAAGGTCCCTTGGAATTTGTTTCATAGCTGGGAGAACCAAAGAGGAGTAAGTGGGTTAATCCCCAGCAAGGAAACCACCTCAAAATGTCCCTGGTCTCCTCTGCTTCCCAAGGAAGGCTGAGAGGTGCACACAGCCCTCGCCAGCTTCTCCCTGGATTCCCGCTCTGTCTCACCAACTTGTCTTTCCCTCCTGCACTCATTCAGCCAAGCCTCGTTGAGAGCTCACGATGTCCCAGGCACTGTGCTTGGCGCTGGGGACACACACAGTGGTGGACAAAGCAGACACGCTCCTGTCCCCACGGAATTTACTGTCTTGATGTCACATCCAGCCGTTTTCCCACCTAAGTTCCATGCTGTTACCCTCCTTTACCTCTGCACCTTTGCTCAGCGCTCCCCTCATGTGAAATGCCTGCCCCCTCTTGGTGTGAATCTTCCCACCCACCAGGCCCAGGTCACTGGCTGCAGCCTCCATGCAACCTCTTCCCGCTCCAGGCCCCGAGGCCCTTTATCTCACCTGCACATTCTCATGTAGGGCCAGGCCTGTTCCTCCATCCTCACCTCCTGCGAGTTCCCCCAAGGCAGGGGCTGCCTCTGGCCTCCGCCCGCCCCACAGCCCCTGGAGCAGCGTCGGGCACACAGCAGGGGCGCTCTGACACGTTTGCTGCTCTGTTCCCCCTCCCCTGCCTGGCAGGCTGCACCAGCCCAGAGCTGGTCCAGAACCCTCTGGTCCTGCTCTTGTAAACTGTTCCCTAGAAGAGACAGGGGAACTTGGGTGCTTCCAGAGAAAAGTTCTCAGTCTGTGGCAAACAAGGGGGACTCGAAACTCATTCAGGGAGTTTCCCCTGCAGTGGGGACTGGGGTAGCCTCACTGTTAATAAAGCTGCTAATCATCATCGTCACAGTCCCCTGTTGTCCAGAGAAGAGCATCCGGTGGGCCCTGTGGGAGGTGGAGAGGCCACTAGGTGGTGGGCAGAGGCCAGTGGGCAGAGGGCATGGAGAGAGGGTCAGGGGATGCTCCACCCAGGAGGGGCTGCATCAGAGGAAACGTGCTCCCTCTGCCTCCTCCTAGGACCCGGGCCTCCCGGAGCAGCACTCCCCTGCCACTGTCTCCAGGCTAGAGCTTCCCTCTCCTCAGCCAGAGTCACTGAGGACACCAGCACTGTTTCCCCAGTCCGGCCCTGCCTTCTCTGACTCGGCAGGATAGGGGCTGCTGAGCAATCCTCTCTGGGGAGGGTGGAGGTTGCCCCCTCATCTTCAGGAAGCTGGCGCCAAATACGTGCACAGGCAGGAAGATCCCACTCCCCTCCCCTCCACTCCAGTGCACGTGCCAGTGGAACCTGGCCAGAAATGCTAGGGGTGAAGAGCCCACCTGGGCTGTGATTTGAGAAGTGGGCGGGGTTAGGGGTCTCTGACAGGTGATGTGACCCTAAAAGAAGCAGAGAAATGCTCATGTGAGGTTCACTAAGGGAGCACCCCATCTTTCTCAGATCTGCCATCTTGGTAGGGTCTCCTGGGTCCCTCTACAGGTAATGAAACAGGTCCAGAGAGGGTCTGTGAACTTCCTGAGGTCACACAGCAAGGCCATGACAGAGGATTCTGCCCACAGGGAGGTTCTGCCATGGACAGGGGGACCCCCTCCACCAGGAACTGAAGCTGCCCAGCCTCCCAAGGTGGCTCTGCGGAGGAGGAAGAGCACCTGACCTGTCCCTCTTTCCTTCCCATGATCTAGTCCAGTGTGATGATTTCCTTTCACAGATGAGCCGTGAGGGCTGATGACATTACAGTCTGAGGACTACTCCTGGGTTTCAACAAACAGTGCCTGATTTTGAACTGTACCACAAAGCTGCAGTAATCACAACAGTATGGTTTAGTACAAAAACAGAAAAATAGGTCAATAGAACAGAGAGTCCAGAAATAAACCCACACTTATTTGGGCAATTAATCGATGACGAAGGAGGTAAGAATATACAATGAGGAAAAGATGGCCCCTTCAATAAATAGTGTTGGGAAAACTGGACAGCTACGTGCAAAAGAATCAAACTGGGCTACTTTCTCACATCATGTACAAAAATAACTAAATAATTAAAGACTTAAATGTAAGACCTGAAACCATAAAACTCCTAGAAGAAAATACAGGTGGTAGACTCTTTGACACTGGTCTCAGTAATATTTTTTTTGGATATTTCTCCTCAGGTAAGGGAAACAAAAACAGAATTAAACAAATGGGACTATATCAAACTAAAAAGCTTTTGCCCAGCAAAGGAAACTGTCAATAAAACAAAAGGCAGCCTACCAAATGGGAGAAGATATTTGCAAATGATATATCTGATAAAGGATTAACACTCAAAACATACAAAGAACTCATACGACTCAACATCAAACAACAACAACAACAACAACAACAACAACAACAACAACAAACAGCCTGATTGAAAAAATGGGCAGAGGAACTGAATGGACATTTTTTCCCAAAGGAGACATACAGTTGGCCAACAGGCACATGAAAAGGTGGTCAACATCACTAATTACCAGGGAAATGCAATTCAAAACCACAATGAGATATCGCCTCACACCTCAGAATGGTTATTATCAAAAAGACAACAAATAACAAGTGTTGGCAAGGATATGGAGGAAAGGGAACCCTGGTGCACTGTTGGTGGGAATATATATTGGTGCAACCAGTATGAAAAATAGTATGGAGGTTCTTCAAAAATTAAAAATAGAACTACCATAGGATCCAGCAATTCCACTCCTGAGTATTTATCCAAAGAAAACAAAAACACTAATTCAAAGAGATATCTGCACCCCTATGTTCCCTGCAGCATTATTCATAAGAGCCAAGATATGAAAGTAACCTAAGTGCCCATCAACAGGTGACTGGATAAAGAAGATGTGGGATATATATATATGTATATATATATATATATATATATATATATATATATATATATATATATATATATATATATATATATATATATATATATATATATATATGCCATGGAATACTACTCAGCCCTAAAAAAGAAGAAAATCTTACCATTTGCAACAACATGGAAATACAAAGTGAAATGGTGATGCAAACCTGTCGGGCTCTGGTCTTCTGTGATCCAGGGCCCAGCTTGGGGAAGGACCTATAACTAAGGTTGTCTGGGCCCCAAGCCTTTCTCAGAAGGGGATGGAGTCCTCCTTGCAGAGAGATGCCCATGTGCCCATGCAGCCTGGCAACCCCTGAAAAGGCCTTCCAGCACCCTGAAGCTCCTCCGGACCATGGTGAAGCTGCCCCTCTTGGCCCCTGCCTGGCTGTACCCCTGCCCAGGGCACTGTCATGAAGAAGGCTCACCAGCCTCAGAGCAGGGATTCACCCAGTTTAGAATGGAGGCTTTCCAGTTCTGCTAATAGAGGAACCAAGAAATGTCCCCTATGAAAGCAGAAGTGTGTCACGGCCCCCTGACACACAGACCCCACCTCTGTCCCCAACTGAGTGCCCATTCTCTGGAAAGCCGCAAACATTCCAAGACTGGACTTCAGTTGAATCATTTCAAATTCTTCGAACTCCATGGGTCTAGGGAAGGATGTAGGGGCATGGGGGAGGTGACAGGAGGCGGGGCAGGATCCCCCAAGAGGTTAAATAGGTCACCTCCACACTTGGCTGTCAACCTGGTCTCCTCTGACTGGAGGGATTCACACATAGAGACCTTCTCCTGGGCTCTCGACATCATGACCTCCCTGAAGATGCTGTTCCTGGTCGTCCTCCTCCTGGGGGCTTCCCTGAAGGACACCCATGCAGGTGAGAGCAGAGAAGAGGCAGCAGGAGGAAGGGACACCGGGAGTGGATGGGCGGGGGTTCCGAGACCACAACAGCAACACGTGAATATTATTCCTACCCCCTGCTTATTCCTACAAAGATGTGAGAGGCTGGCAGCAAGAGGATTTTGAGGGAGGCATTCAAAGGAAAATAATGATGAGGAGGAGGGTGAGTGTGATGATGAGGATGGGGATAAAGTTGAGGATGAGGATGAGGATGAGGGTGATACTGAGGATGAGGATGACGTTGAGGATGAGGAGGCCCCAGGACCTGGGGCTCGGCTTCTGAGGAACAAAGCACTTGCATGTCTCACACTGCAACCTTTGTGAGGCAGTGACTGTGTCTGCGTTTCGATAGTGGAAAATAAACAATTCTCAAAAGTATTTGCTAGAGTCAGGTTTATTAATGGGGCTCATATACAAAGAGAGGATCAGTATAAAAGCAGGAGAACTGGTTCCCAGAGCAGGTGAAAAAGGTTTTATACTCAGTTGGGAAAGGGAGGCTGAAATAAGATTGCTACTTTCGGAACAAAGCTGGTTAGCGCTCTGCACGGGGACGCAGCCGCAGTCTTTGGGGTTATCTTAACGGGGTGACCGTCACAGTTGGCTGGACGTTCACTCTCACTTCTGTAAAACACCAGGCCCAGTCAACTCTGAGTGAGTCGAACTGAGTTCCTCTCCCAAGGTGGTTAGAGGACACTCAGAGGCTTCTTAGAAATCGCTCTACCATGATCTTAATTGAAGCCACGCATCACTGGTTTGGCTGTTTGCAAGTGTTGGATATTTTTTCTTGTGCAAAGATGAGGAAATTGAGCCAAGGAAAAGTGTCTTCACATCTCGGGCCTCCGTTTTCTCATCTGTAAAACGGGGTAGTGACAGCACCTGTCTCCAGGAGGGCTGTGAGGACTGAATGAGGGCTGCAGGCAGAGGCTCAGCCCAGAGCCTGGCCCAGAGTCAGCGTTTGGTGATTCGGGGCTGGTATTTTGAGTAAGAGCAACACAGGTACACACACATGCAGAGACACAAATACATACACACATATATGCACAGACTCCTCAAACACACACACATACACACAAGCACACGCAAACACACAGTTGGCCCAGCAGCACACACAGAGACCTCACACACAAATGTATACACACACAAAGACACACACACAGACATGTGTACACAAACCCTCCCGAATACACACACAGATATGTGGACAAACATACAGAGTCCCTCAAGGTACACACAGAACCTCGTGCATACAAATGTGCACACATTGGCAAACACAGACCCACATATAGAGACACATGTGTAGACCCCTTACATACTCCCCACACACAAACACAATTCCAGACCCCCCACAAGGGACCTCCGAACAATACAGACACACACATGCAGAAATGCACACATGCACATGGACCCAGCCTGACACCACACACACACACACGTGCACATGCATGCAGACGTCCCTCCAGACAGATACACACGTGCAGACCCTCCACAGTCCCCTGCCCCCGTGCGGACACTCAGACGCAGCTGCTCCCACTTGCTTTCCCTGTAGCTCGAGGAGTCAACGTGGGCCGGGAGTGCTGCCTGGAGTACTTCAAAGGAGCCATTCCTCTCAAGAAGCTGGTGAGGTGGTACTGGACCTCAGTGGAGTGCCCCAGGGATGCCATCGTGTAAGTCTGTCCCCCACTCCTGTCCCCACCTCCCCGCCTCTACCGCCGCTCTTTGGAGCTGCGTGTGGCAGGAGGTGGACCCTGGGGCTCCCAGAATGGCCACTGAGGAGAGAAGAGGAGAGAGCCTTGACTCTTGACACCCCTAGCCCTGCTCTTCAGGGCAGTTCCTGCACCTCCCCTCACAAGGCCCCAGAGGGCCCCAGGCTCTGAGGTCTAAGCTCTTCATTGATTTATGGGGGAAACTGAGGCCCTGAGAGGGATGAGACAGCCCCACACCACACGGGCAGTCAGCGGCCAGTGTGGTCACCTCCCCTTCCTGGGCTTGAGCCCCGAGCACCAGGCCCCTCCTGTGCACCGCTAGTTCCCAGGCTTGTTGAGGTGTGGGCATCCTGAGGTGGGGGGCCAGGCCTAGCAGGGACCCTGGGAGGGCCAGGGATCACTGAGGACAGAGCCGGATGCCCCAGAGCTGCCACTGCTGTCCTGTGTGACTGCAGGCAAGTTCCTGCCACGCTTGGGACTCAGGGTCCCTGTCAGCACAGGGCGAGGCTGGCCCGGGGCTCTGGCAGGCCTTCCTGTCCTGACCCCACCACGGCTCTCTCCCTCTGTGTAGGTTGGTGACTCGCCAGGGCAGATCCATCTGTTCGGACCCCAAGGATGCATGGGTGAAGAAGGCAGTCAGATATTTGCAAAACGCCGTGAAGCTGCGTGACCTCGTCACCCAGAAGTCATGATTCCTTCCTGTACCGCATGGAGACTTCCCGCCTCCTTGTTCACTGCTCCAACCCTGAGCTCCCCGGGTCCAAGGGAGGCCTGATGAGGACAAAGAGGCCCCTTGTCCCCTTGTCTGATTAAAGTCTTTCTCCCCCAGTCTGGGTCTGCGTGTTCTGTCTGCCCAGCCTGTCACCCGGGGAGCCCTAGAGAACATCTGGTCTTCCGTGTCCAGGTTGGAGAGGGAAACTGAGGCTCTGAGTGCAGACCACCTTCAGTGAAAGGAGGTCCTAGGAGAGAGGCCTGAGCAGGGGTGGCACTGAGGGGCCCGTGGGATGAGCAGGGCAAGGGCGACAAGAGGCCAGCAGGTCCTCCCCTCTGCTGTGCACAGGCAGGTAGGGGACCTGGGAAGGGCCGTCTGGATTCTCTCACATCTTGTCTGCCCCTGAAGTCCTCCCAGGCCAGCCCCATTCTCAACTGACTCCCCACCCTGCCCCCAAGGCAGAGCTGAAGACACACATTTGATCCAATTCCACAAATGTTTTCAGGACCCTTCAATGGGTGGGGTTCTATCAAGTGCTGGGTAGCTCCCTGACCTGGGGGCTCCTGCAGCCCTTTTCCCATCTCGCCCACCTCTCAGCCCCCCACCCCTGACCTCTGCCACACAGCCACCCCCTGAGAATCACTGCAAGGCCCAGCTCCACCTGCACCCAGCTCCCTCTCCCGGCTCCAACTCCAGGCCAGCGCCCAGGGCCAGAGCTGCTCCCCTGCATGAGCCTCACCCCTGCTCCAGCTCATCCCCCTGCTCCCAGCGCCCATCTCCCATCCCTGTCAGGCCACTCCCCACATGGCCCCCTGGTTCCTGCTGACCTGAAGGCTGAGCAACACCTCCCAGCGTTGACATCCCACCCAGCCTCGGCCAAGCCAGACTCCAGGAAGCCGTCTCTGAGTACAGCTGCCCTCCGGATTCTCTCCTGCCCTGATCCCTCCAGCTCTGAGGGCCTCTAGGGCTGCCTGTGGGGGTTGTTCTCCCACTGATTCCTGTGTGTGTCTCTCGGGCCGGACTCCTCCACTAGGTTGGGAGCTCAGTGAGTGTCCCTGGGGATCCCACAGCCCACGTGCTCAGAAGGATGGGGACCCGCAGGTTATGGACCCCCCACCCTCAAAGCCCTCTGTCCAGGCCCAGCTCAGGACTGGAACCATAAGGGAGTGGGAGGATGTTAGTCTTCAGATTCTAGTTCTGTCTCTCTCTCCTGACCAGCTGTGGGATTCTGGCTTCTCTCTCTGGGGCGAAGTCTGGGGCCAGGGGCAGTGGGTCCTCTCTTGGGATTCTGCGACCTGGGTTGCTTGCTTGGCGGGGCTGCAATTGGGAGAGTTATTTTCAGGTAAAGCTTACACCGCCTGTTACCCCCTTGTGGCCAGTTGTCTTATTGCAGGCCAGATGTCAGACCAAGTCCACTTTCCATGAGAAGCAACAACAGAAATAATAATAATCATAAGGCTGATGATGGTGATGAACTGTTATCTCTGTGACCCCAGGGCCTCCTCAGCCACTGGTGGGCTTTTTCCCTGCCCTGGTCCCAAGAAGTATCCTTCAAACTGCCTCCAATCCAGAGTCCTTGGGGCAGCCCAGTCTGAATTCTTCGTGGAAAAATACTGTCTGGATCCACGGAGGGTGAGAAGTGGAGAAAAAAATGATCTCAAAATGGGGGGGAGGCAAGGAGGAGCCCTTGGGACAGCAAAGAAGAGCAAAGGCTGGGGCCCGGACCCCTCACCCTGCCAGAAAGACACTCAGAGAACAGGTATGTAATCCAATGCATTGCCAACTTTCCTTAAAAGAATCAAATCCTTTTTTATTTAGTGAAATCTTCCTCAGAGGCCCATATTGTGAACTCAGATAAATCGAGGACTGTGAGGAGGTAAGAGGTTACCAGCGGGCCCCTGAGAGTGACCTAGCAGGAGGGTGGCTTCAAGGTCCCTCAGCTGGGGAGAGGTGGATCCAGGACTGGCAACAAAATGGAGGATTTGGAATCCAAGTGTGTGATGGCAGGATCAGGGTGTAAGGTGGGTGGGACAAGATGCAGGAAACGGGACCAGCCACCATGTCCCCGTGGGAAGAAGCCATTTTAAGGAATCATGACTGGGAGACTTCCCATGACTGGCAACAGGGAGGTAGGAAGAAAGAGGACGGGGCAGAGACCAGAGAACAGTGGGGAGGGGCGCTGGCCTCTCATTGTTCCTTCTACCTGGAAAGTGCTTCCCTTGCTCCCTGTCCGAAATCCAGTCCCCCTTCAGAGCTCAGCTCAAATGCTGCCTCCCTCAGGAAGCCCTCCTTGGTCTCCTTGGTTGCAGTTGATGCCCCACTCTGTGTCCTCTGCCAGCCCTCTGCTTTTACCTCAGCTCAATCTTTGCCATACTTTGTCTCCTGTAATTACAGTTACTTGAGTGTTTGACTCACTGGTGAGCTCACTGGGGCAGATATTTTGGGTCAGGCAATTCAGTACTTCCTGACTCACTATAAGGGGGGAGGAGTGCTTTGTGCATAGTGGAAATTTGATTTATATATTTTCATCAGCAAGCTCCCAGGTGAATTCCATGAGGAGCACGTTAAAAAAGAGAAACTCCAGGAGGAGTAGTGCCCTGATTTAGCCCTCCTTAAAGCCCAGCATTGCAGTGGAATTTAGAATTGTGTTGCTCTCCAGTTGCCCACAAGAGGGCACTCCAGCCCCCAATAAAGATTGAGATTGATGTGTTGGTCCATGGGGCCCTGGCCTCAGCTCTGTCCCCCAGGGCTGAGGTCACCACATCTGATTGTAGCTGCCCAGGGCCTTAGGCCAGGGTGTCTGCGGCTGGCCAGCCCTTCTCCTGAGGGAGCAGAGGCTACACCCTCAGGGCTTAGTGAGAAGGAAAACCACTGCTGGGATTTGCAGGGCTACTAAATCCAGATGCACCGTGGGCAGTGTTAGCGCTGCGCCTGGACTGTTCTCACTGTGATTTCTTACAGCCTGTATTTGCTATTTGGCATCCACTCATCACAAGTTGCATCTCCCCTGTGATCAAGCTTTCGAAGGCACAGAAAAATCACATTGCAAACTCTCCAACCAATCCCGAGTCCACTAGCCATCTCCTTTATATACCTCACTCCCCGAACCATTGTTGCCCCAAATCACCCAGGGCCAGGTACCAGACAATGAGCAACAGCACCCACGCCTTGGAGCCCACCGGAATGACTCCCACTGGCCAGTCCTCAAGTCGTTGCCCTGCCCCGCCTTGCTGTCCCCACGAAACCCCAGTCAGGGCTGTGTCTTTCGGCTCACTTCTCCTCCTGCCCTGCGTGGTGTGGCATGGCCCCTACTCCTGGGAAATGTAAGTAATAAATTCTTCTTTAATGGCATTGAGCTCTCCATGTCATCAGTCACCTACATACATTTAAATCCTGCAGGTACATTTTAACAGATGGGGGTCAGGATCCTGTTCTGTCTTATGTCTTTGCTCTGGGCCCTTGACACAGTTGCTTCCTCTTCCTGTTTCTCCATGAGATGCTGAAATCAGACCCTTCTCTAATCTGTTTCAAGATGTAGCCAATCAAGAGAATGAGGCTCAGTCTGCTGCTGTTCTGACTCTGACATTGCCCTTAGGGGGAATCAGAGTCTACAAAAACCTGCAGTTTCCTCATACTTGAACCGCCATGACCCCTTCTCCAAAGCCATCACGCACACTGCAGGGATGAGACACCCAGACAAACAAAGGAGCCAGGATCTTGTTGAGAAGTGAGCCTTGAAAGGACATTTCAGAGCAATGGACACCAAAGGGAGAAACAGCCCAAGTGTCCATCAATGGACAGATGGATAAATAAATAGTGTATATTCACACAATGGAATATTATTCCGCCATAGATAGGAGTGGAGGACTGGTACTTGCTACAATATGGGTGGACTTTGAACACAAGCTGAGAGAAGCCAGACACAAAATGTCACATATTGTATGATTCTATTTACATGAAATGCCCGGAACAGGCAGATCAGTGGTCACCAGAGGCAGGGGCAGAGGGGAATGATGAAAATGTTTGGAATTGGAGACAAGTGGTGGTTGCACATCATTGTGAAGGTACTACATGGCACAGAATTACTCATTTTAAAACTGTTAGTTTTATGCAAATTTCACCATAAAAGACAGACATATTTCATACAAACTCTTGTCTGCAGAGTAACAGTATAAAAGCAGGCATGGGTGTGACACACGACCTCCGGAGGGGGAAACACCCCTGAGGAGGACAGGGAGAGGAGAGGGACAGCTGTGACACTTCCCATATTATACAGAGTGATCGGAATCAAAATACAGCCTACCTGATTGTCTGTCGTATTATACCTGTAGTTCTCTGTATCTGAAATCAGTCGTCATGTAAAAGAAAAAATGCTTAATTAATCGTGAAAAAAGAAAAAAGAGGGAAGGGAGGGAAGAAGGGAGGGGCTTCTGAGCACTTCTGAGCCCAGCTGAGTCTAAATGCAGCTTCCAGTTCATCACAGGGCTTTGCAGAGGGATGGTGAGGACCAGTCCATGAGGTGACCACCCGAAAGTGACAACAGAAGGTGAGGTCTGAGGCCACCAAGGGCAGAGTGGAGCGTTCGGTCCCTGCTGTCCAGCAAGGGGGAAAGAGCTGTGCACAGAGCCGCTCTGTCCCTTCCCTGCAAGTCTTTCACTGTGCCGTGACAGCAAGGAAGCAAAGAAAGACTGAGGGAATGGACAGAACACAAACAAGCACAAACCAGAAACTTCTCTGGACTCACAGAAGTGTTCAAGGCACTCATTTACAGGTAGCATCACACATCTTCACGGTGCAGGAACTAAAGCCCGAACACCGCCCCTTGGTGATGCACACACAGCCCTCCTTCCACAGGTACGGATTCTGGGACTGGACATGCTGTCCGACAAAACTATTATGCTTCCTGGTGAGTGTTCTGTATCACTTTTTCCATCAATCTACGTATCAACTACTGCTTCTTTTCTTGAAAATGTCTTGAGTTGTGACTTTAAGTAATTATTCTGATTCCTTAACGGTGTTTCTTCTATCTTCTGTGCTTTATCATTTTCCCCCTGATTCTTTTTCCCTCTTTATTCTCATTTCATTTGGGTTAGTTTGATGAAATCCTGTCCCTGGGTTGAGCCCTGTCCATTCTTCCTAGTGCTGTTTCCAGTACTGACTCTGCCAGGGATGTTACTGTTTTTCACCTCTTGCCTCTGCTCTGCCATTTCATGTTTCCATCACAGATCTTTCTCTCTGCCTTATTCATCATTTCCTTGTGCTTTGGCATTATATTTTATACATTTGTGTAATTTGTAGTAAAAATTTTGATCACAGACAATATTTATGTGCTCTGTGTCAATGTTCTCTGTTGCTTCTGTATTTGTTGTTGTTGTTGTTGTTATTATTATTATTAATCTGTGTTGGTTTCAGTTTTATAATTTTGAATACGATTTTAACTAAGCCAAATATTTCCTGGAGGTTCATGTCAGGGAGGCACAGAACTTTGTTCCAGGTTAATAGGCATTTTCCTTAAGACCCAGAGTTTTATATGTGGGTTTTCCTAGTTTTTTTTTTTTTTAATGAAATTTGTTATCAATACAAAATATATAATGTATATGTAAGGTATACAAACCAATAAAAAATAAACACCTGTATACTCACCAGACAACTTAAAAAATAGAGCCTTCCTGCTGCTCCGTGTCCCCATGTCCCCCTCCCTGTCGCCATCCTCCTATCTCCAGAGCCACCTGTGTTCCTGAATTGTGTGTCTGTCATTCTCCTTGGTTTGTTTGTCACACGTGTGTATGTACATGATATGTGTGTGTATGCGTATATCCCTAACAATGTATTGATGCAGCTTGGGTGTTTTTAAACTTGAACTTTATGTAAAGGTGACGTGTTTCATACACATGATCTTCTGTAACCTGCTCTTGTGGCTCCGCGTTTTGTGAGATTCTTCCACGCTGATGTGCAGCTACAGCTCATCACTTTTCCCTCTGTGACGACACGACTCCTTCACCCATCCTCTTGTTAATGGCCGCTTGGATTATTTCCAGGTTCTTGATATTATGAAAAGTGCTGCTTTGAACATTTGTAAGTTTGTCTTCCAGTGCATGTGTAGAATTTCTCTAGGGCAGTGGTCCTCAACCCTGGAGGCACTAACCTGGGACTGCTTTGCCAAAATGCTTACAGCCTACAGCCCTATTCCAAACGATTGACTTAAGGGGTCTTTGGAAAGGAAGGGTCCCAGGCATTGGTGCTTTTGTTGTTTTGGGGGAAGATATCCAGGTGATTCTAATAAAGGCTAGGGTTGAAACTGGCACTAGGGGGGTAATTGTGAACCAATCCCACCAGCCTTGTGCAAGGGTTCCCACCTGGCCACGCCCTCATCAGTACTAACAGCTCCACGTGTCCCCGCCCCCGCACTACCAGCCCGAGGCTGTAGGATGATCACAAAGCCACACCTCTCTCATGCTCAATGACTGGAGAGCTTCCTGCATGCGAGGTGCTCGGTGGGATGCTTCCTTCAGCCCTGCTGCTGCCTGTCCCCTCGGACCCCCTGCTACAACATGGTCAGGGGCTTGATCTCGCAACTCAAGAGGAGTCCTCAGCCCCTAGCAGGTTTGTGGCCTCATTGTTCTCTCCCTCCCACACTCCAGCTCTAAAGCCCCCGCTTGCGGACGCCTTCCGACTATCTTGTGGTTGCATTTGGGCTGTGTCCTAACCCCAAGGAAGGTGTGGTTTGCCCAGCTGCCCACACCAGTCGGTGCTTTGGAGTGATTTCAGAGAAAGGGGGACGTCCCAGCTGTTTGTTGACAGGTTTTGGCAAAGGCTTCAGAGAGTTGACCAAAAAATTCAGATTCCCCAGCCCTACCCAGGTCTCCTGACAGAATGTCTGAGTACCTTGAAAGGCTCTCAGTTGACCAGTGGTGGCAGGTCCCTGTCTCTGTCTCACCTAGTGGCCTCAAATGTAAGTTGAGGTTGCATTCAGTGCTGAGACTGTGGTTAGCTCCAAAACCTCCCTTCAGAGCTTCTATCTTCCAAAGTCACTGGGTGTGGGGACCAGTGTCCCTCCCGCATGGCCTCACTGTGCTGAGTTGCTGGCTGGCCAGGCCACTCTGCAGCCTGCTGGCCCCAACTCCAAGCTGGCTGGCCTCCCTCTGACCCTCATGTGGGATGATCCAGCAGCTGCCAGAATGGCGCCCTTAACTCTGCCAGGTGCAGCAGATAGGAGGTAGCATCACCCGTTTTGCCAGCAGCAGCAGGGACGCAGATCAAGAACCAGGCCAGCAAAAGCTCGTGGCATTTTCCCAGGTCTCTGCTAAACCCAGCCCAGGGAGCTCTTTGGCTCAGGATCTCCTGTACTCAACCTGCAGGTAGAGATTTTCGTCCTTCACCTTAGCAACTGAAGCAGAAGCAACTAAGTGTCCTTCACCAACACACACACCCCCTGCAGCTGGACTCAGTAAATATCTGTTAATGTTAAACCTAGTCCAGGGCTGGACCTGTTTCCTATTGCTGTGTAACAAATTATCCCAAATCTAGTGGCTTAACACCACATACACTTATCTCTGATTTCGAGGGTCAGGAGTCCAGGCGCAGAGGCTGGGACCCACCAGGCTGCATCTCATCTGGAGCCTGGGTCCTCTTCCAAGCTCACATGGTTGTTCAGTTCAGATTTCTGTTCTCGTGTCATTATGGGGCTGAGGGCCCATTTTCTCTTTGATGGTCAGGAGGGTCTGCTCTTGGGTCCCAGAGGTTGCTTGCAGTTCCTTGCCTGTGGACCTCACAACACGGCCACTCAAGGCCAGCAAGAGAACCTTGGTCTCCAGTCCTTTAAAGGATCAACTGATTAGGTCAGGCCCACTCAGAATAATCTCCCTTTTAGCTGACAGTCCATGAAGGACTTTTTTTTCTTATTATTTTGTTGATGTATGTTATGGGTGTACAGTATAGTGATTCACAATGTTTCAAGGTTATACTCCATTTATAGTTATTATAAAATACTGGCTATATACACCCTGTATTGTACAATATATCCTCATGGCTTATTTTATACCTAATTTTATACCTCCCTCCCCTGTATTTCCCCTCCCCACTGGTAATCACTAGTTTGTTCTGTCTGTATCTTTGTTATATTTACTAGTTTGTTCTATTTTTTTAAATTCCACATATAAGTGGTATCATACAGTACTTGTCTTTGCCTTATTTCACTTAGCATAATACCCTCCATGTCCATCCATGTTGCTGTAAATGGCACTTTCATTTTTATGGCCAAGTAATATTCCATTGTGTGCATATGTGTGTGTGTGTGTGTGTACACATATACACACTATCTTTATTCCTTCATCTGTTGATGGACACTTTGGTTGCTTCCTTATCTTGACAATTGTAAATAATGCTGCTATGAACACTGGGGTACAGGTATCTTTTTGAATTAGTTTTTTTTTTTTTTGTTTTCCTTGGATATATACCCAGGAATGGAATAGCTGAATCCTATGGTAGCTCTACTTTTGTTTTTTTTGAGAAACCTCCTTACTGTTTTCCAGTGTCTGCACCAATTTACATTCCTGCCAACAGTGTAAAGGGTTCCATGAGGGACTTGATGCCTGCAAATCCCTTCATACCTGCCACACAGTGTAATCTAATAATAGTAGTGATGTCCCATCCCACTCACAGGTCCTGCTCAAACTCAAGAGCAGGGGATTACCTAAGGGCATGGGGGCATTGTGGGGGTCATCTCAGAACTCAGCCCACCACAGGGGCTTTGGAGTCAAACTAGAAGTTAGCCACATCCATAACTAAAATCCACCAGCAGAGACTAGGATAAGCAAAAGCAAACTTAGAGAATGAAGTCAAGTTTCAAGGACAAACACCAATGAACACTTTTCTTTATTGTTAAAACAGAAAAACCCAGGTCTCTTAAAGCCACACCATCTCACTATTTGGCAAGGTCAATTCCAAATCTGTGTGGGTGGGTAGCAAGGACAACGAAGGGTCTCCTGCTCAGAGATACACTGTTGGTTCAAATTTGTCCTGCTTCTCTCTGAATACTCAGTAACTTGGACTATTCTAAAGCAGACAGAGCGAGGCCCTGATCTGTAAGTGCGGGACTGGCCCCATTTGGTATGACACGAAGTCTCTCCAAAAAAGAGTTTTGTTGTCCCAGGTGAGCTTGGATGGCTGTGTCAGACAACACACACACAGAGACATATCCCTTCTTCACAGTGAATATGAGTTAAGTACACAAGTTTAATACCTGGAGATGAACAGGAAGGAAAGGACAACAGGACACATACAACACAGTAAAACGGGGAGGGGGCAGAGGGACACCGGATATCATCACAGCAACCAGTGAGTGATTCCCTTGGTGCCCTGAGAGGTCACAAGACAATTGCCTCAGGTCACCAGAATGGCAGGGTGAATAAACTATCAACTCTGGAAGGTAAGCCGTGGCACTACTGCGGAGCTCAAATAGGGGCGAGTCCCTCTCGGTCACAGAGTTAATATTTAAGGGCGCCGGGCTTGGAGAATGTACGGTCAGCATTTTGACAGCAGGAGAGGGACCTCTTTGGACGTGCTCTGTCTGCCTAACACTGGGTGAAGAAGGCCCCTGCTCCAGGTAATGGGGCCCCAGGACCCCGTGGTCTTGATCTGTAAGCACTGCACACCACTGCGCCCCAGCCGGCCCCACTCTGTACTGAGCACCCTCCCCGCAAACGGACATCAGACAGAGTGAGGAAATCCAGAGGAGATGGGGGGAACCACAGTGGTGGGGTTCAGGGGCAGGAGTGGCCGAGGGCACAGGTCCCAGGCCGGCCCCTCCTAGGCGTCGTGGAGGCCGCTGTTGCTCAGAAGCACCTTCTCCCCGGGTCTGAAGGCTGGCATCCCAAGGTAGGGGCAGCTGGCACAGCGGAAAGCATCGCCCAGGTAGCACTGTTGGGAGAGAGAAGAGACCACTGTAGAGGGAAGCGGAAGGTCAGAGATACAGGCCAGGAGAAAGGGAGCCCAAGTTTCATAACACAGCCACCGCAGCCTGAGGAAAACGTCCGGATGCATTTGAAGGCCCAGCTGAGATCCAAATACTAAGAGTTTCTAAGACCTCTGGTTTCATGAGAAACAGGGGTCTAAGAGAGAGAAGTTCCTCAGGAGGCCCCATTTCTACATTCTCAGCAGTTCAAGTCACAGCCACAGTCAGCCAAATGGCTGAGAAGCAGCGGGCCCGGCAGGAAGCAGAAAGAAAGGGGCCAAAACTAAGAAATGACAAGCGCTGCCACGGCGGGAGCGCGTGGCCCACTCGCGGGCGGCCCCTCCTCCCCGCCGCTCCCCGCAGCACCTACAG
Organism: Camelus ferus; assembly: GCF_009834535.1. Lineage (NCBI taxonomy): Eukaryota > Metazoa > Chordata > Mammalia > Artiodactyla > Camelidae > Camelus > Camelus ferus. The sequence goes on from NC_045704.1 coordinate 36,381,465, forward strand.
ACGCACGCTCACTGCTCACCTTTCACTAAGCTCTGTGGGCAGTACGTTCCCTAGAGCTGGAGCTGGCCTGAGTTTAGTCAGGACGATGCCCAGCACCACTGGGCTTTCGTGGATACCGAGTACTCATCCGGACACTTACGTTTCCACAAGCAGACTTGGGTTGGGAGCTCATCTGGTCCCTTGACTTCTCTTTTTCCAGTTCTTCTGCGAGGCCACAGGTGCTGGGGGAAAGTCAGAGGCTGATGAGTGAGATTTGCACCACCCAGAAACCCCAAATCCTTGACAGCGCCAAAATGTGCTACACGACTTCCCTCTTTATACGGGTGTCATAACCCAAATGCCTGCGAGGCCAGGCAGGTAAGATGAACATGTGAGGCTGTTCAGGGAGACGGGAGAGTGTTGGGAATGGGGGAACCAGAGGGCAGGTGCCCTGTCCACAAAGGGCAGGCACTACTCAGCCTTGGCTGATTCATGCTGTGGGGAAAAGCAGACCTAGCGACCCCATATTTTCCAATGTTAGAAACAGAAAAAATGTTTTGGATGTTTACTTGAAATCTCCTGACTTGTCAGCGCTGAAACTTCCACATTAAAAAAAAAATACTGTAGCTCACAGTGAAAAAAAAAGTGACAATGAATATATGTATGTTCATGTATAACTGAAAAATTGTGCTCTACACTGGAATTTGACACAACATTGTAAAATGACTATAACTCAATAAAAAAAGTTTAAATAAATAACAATCTTGATTTTTTAAAAAATTTTAAAAAATTAAAAATTAAAAATAAATGCAAAGCTAAAAAAAAAATTCTGATGATTAAACAAGGCTGCACACCACCAGTTAACTTTTAACACCCTTTCCATCCACTTATAAAACTGTAACAATTCTAACACCAAGTTTTCTTGGTTAAGAGGACAGACTGCATACATACATCTAATTTCACTTCTCTCAAAATGCCATCAAAATTTCAGTAAAGACAAACCACAGAAGCAGGGACTACAGGTGAAGAGACAACAGCAGTACAGTGTCGGAGCCTGTAAAGCAGACGGAGGAGGGAGCGGTGACAGGACAGACTGAGGACGCGAAGCCCCACGCCGGCAGTGAGGAACACTGAGTGTCCACCCACGTCCCAGCCTGAAACCCCACACGGCACCAGAAGTAGCAGCACTAGCAAGACCCTTCTCTGAGCAACCAAAGGGCAGACCCAAAGATAATGACTTTGGGGTTCTCCCCCAAAAGGCCCCCCCAGGATTCTTTCACTGAAGTGCAGTCAACAAAGCCCACCTGTAAGCTCAGAGACCCCAGTGAGCCTTCTGTCGTCCATTCCTCATCATGAAGACAACCAAGGGTTACCAGGCATCTTAAGAAAGCTCTAACAGCAAAGTCAGAGACCAAACTAAAAGAAAAAAGCAAGTCGGAAGAAACAAGCCCTATGCAGAGGGGGAAAATGGAAAGAAGTATCACTGTTCTTAAGAGGAAAAAAACCATGCCCACAAAATAAAAACAGGATGCTATATTTTAAAAATGCCAAAACCAAAAAAGAAATCTTAAAAATTAAAAACATAATAGTAGAAATAATCAACAGAGGTTTTGGAGGATAAATTTGCAGAAAATTTCCCAGAAAGTAAGGTATAAGGAAAATGTGAAAGAAAAGAAAATTACAGGACCAATCAGAGATCCAACAGCTGAGAACAGGTTAAAGAAAGGGAAAAGAGAGAAGACAAAAATCAATACAAAATTAAAGATTATCTCCCAGGACTATGGACACATGTTTCTAGAAAGAAAAGATGCATTGAGTAGCTGGTGCAAAGGATGGAAAAGATCCCTACACAAGATATGTTATTACAAAATGATACCAGGATAGAAAAGGTTCTACAAACTTTCAAAAATGGAAAAAGAGGTCTTACAGAAAGGATCAAAAAACAGAATGGCCTCGGGTATCTCATCACAATCACTGGAAAAAAGATGACAGAACTGTCTTGAAAATTATTCTCAACCTAGATTTCTGTACCCCAATTACCAATGACTTACGAGAATAGAAAAAAGGCATTTTTGGACACACACAGTCTAAAAAGACAAAAAACAAAATTTGGACCTCTCAGGTAGCCTTGCTTAAAAAATGACTGGAGAATTCCTCCACCAAAACAAAAGAGAAAACCAAGAAAAAAGCAGCAATGGGAACAAGAAACAGAAAGGCTAGCATCAGACAGAGAGAAGGGACTCCTCAGGACAGTGAACGGGGTCCCAAGACATCAGCTCTGCTTCACACAGCCCCGTGTGTGCCCCGGGGCAGGGGTGCAAGAGACACTTGACCCAGACGGTTGAAGCCTGCCACTGGCTGCGACTGCCATCATTCTAAGAGCTCATCCAGATAATGACCTTGGGTTATCTCCACTGTGTGCTAATGACATTCAACTTTCCCTTCCACGCCCTGATGGTCACCTGAGGACACACTTCATGCAACAGAAGTACTCAGCTTCGAGCTGCTCCTGAAACTGAGCTTAGAGCAGGACACAGCCGGCACTCCACTCCCTCCGACCACACTTCTGCTGCCCGGCCAGTCACTGCGTCACAGGGGTTCTAGCCGTAGTGCTCTTGGTTTCCCAGAACTCACCCCTGACTCCCTGCTGACCTCCCTGCGAGGGCCTCTTGTAGATTCCCAAAGAAGCCCAGACCAAAGACCCTGGTGAGCATTTACAGATATGGAGTGTTGACCTTTCCTGGCTTAGTCAGGTCTGGGCTTCACAACTCAATAACAAATTGTTTGGAGACTCACATATAGATGGTAAACTATATTAAAAAAAAAAAAATCCAGGAAAGATGAGCACAAACTTAGGAGAATGATGACCTCCTGAGGGGAGAGGGAGCGAGCACAGGTGACTTCCAAGGTACTAGTGATGCTTCCGATTTTTAACCTGCGTGATCAGTAAACGGGTGATCATTTTACTGTTCTTTAAAATGTACTGGTTTAGCATACTCTTCTATACACTTTACAATAAAACATGTTTCAGTAATTTTAAAGTTTGTGATTCCTTGAGAATCAGAAGCCACTGGAAGCAGCGTGGCAGCCTCTGCTCAGCCCAGTGCTTACCAGTTCTTGCAGGCCTTCCGCTTTTTCCCTTCCCCACAGGAAGCAGCCCGCAAGGATGCTGGGTCTGGCTTCTTCAAATCTTCGGGATCCAGCAGTTCATCTGAGTCAATGAGATCCTGGAGAGCATTTGAAGCCATTAGTGACATGGTCATGGTTTCTGCTGATGAACAACTTAAGTGGTCACAAGCCACAGCAGTCTACCCATCTATGTGAAGAAGGCATCCCCAAAAGACCTGGGGTCAGCCACCTGCCCCAGCTGACCGCATGGGGAAGGAACTATGTGAACAGAAGGTGTACTGGGTTGTGAGGGGACTGGGAACTCACTTACAATGTGCAGAGAACAGGTGTGTAGAGTCGGGGTGGGAGGGAGGACGAAGCATAAAGAGACAAGTGTTATATTTATTTGAATATATGAAGGGCTGTTGTATGAGATAAGGGGATAAAATATTTTCTACATAGTCCCAGAGAAAAAGGCAAATAATAATACATACATTTGTGCAATTCTTTGATAAATGTGTGGACAATCGATCTGTAAGCTCTACGTGGGCACAAACCATCACCTATTTTGCTTACCACTATCTCTTCAAGAGTTGCAGAAATGAACTTTATTATAGACAATGCTAATCTAAGATGGAAAAGTATAACTTTTAAGACAGTGAGTGTTCAGTGACTTGTCCAGACAAAGGAGCCAAAATATATTTTAGCTGACAAACTCTTTTCAGATTCTCACACGCCCAAGAGTCTAATATATCACATGAAGTGAGAACAAGAAAATCTGTTGGGGAAAGATGCTGAAAAAGAAATTTAAAATGCCACTAATATGGAGTTTCCTTCTCAATCAAAAATGCCAGTGACAAGCACAACCACAATGCTGGGCTGTAAATATCTTCAGACCTCCAGGCCCAGAGGGGCCACTCTGAACTACGACCACAGTAGCCACTCACCACGCTCTCATCCTCCATGTCATTGGCCGAGAGGGTCCAGAGCTTGACAGCTGCAGGGTCCACAGCAGGCTTCCCTGAGTCAAACCAGTAAAAGAAAATGAGTTCCATAAAAGCAGCCAGAAACAAGCTCCCAGCACACGTAAGTGCCTTCTACTAAGACTCTGTGCAGGGAACACACTGGGCTGGGAGTCAGAAGGCTTGGGTGCAAGGCCCAGTTCTACCACTTACAGAGGCACGACCGGGACCCACCACCTTATGGTAACAAAAGCTATCATTTGTTAAGCACTTGCTTTGTGCCAGACTCTATGTTAAGCATTTTACAAACATTATCTAGTTTAGTCCTGCCAACAACCTTATGAGGTAATCATTTGTTGTCCTAATTTTATAAATGAGGTAACAGGTTTAGATACTTAGGCCAGTTACACACAGCCACAAATACAGGTGCTGTCTAATGCTTTTCACTCCCACTCCTTATCTTTGCTTTCTCCTCCTTATCTGAGTTTCCATCCCTACAACATGAGGCAAGTAGTATTCCCTATTATCTATTGCAGGAGATTTTAAGATTAAATAAGAAAGTGTGCCAAAAAGCATCATCAAAAGCAAAGCTTTGGCCTCATGTAAACCTTGTAGAGCTGATGGTGACAGTGTAACAACAAATTAAACCTCACACCTCCTGATTCTCTGTCTGGGCCAGAGGAAGGCAGGGAAGAGCCTGTAAGAGCTGAGACCACAGGTTCTGTGTGGGCTGGTCCTCGGATGGGTCTTGGGGGGGAGCGCACCCCCTGGTGGTCACTGTCACAACTAGATGCTCAGACCTTCCCCCAGGGCAAACTGCTCATCTAAGCTGCTACTACCTGTTCTGGACTATGAATCAAAGATCAGGATGCCAGAGGATTTCTTAAAGATTTGGGCTGGGGGGAGTGTATAGCTCAAGTGGTAGAGGCATGCTTAGCATGCATGAGGTCCTGGGTTCAATCCCCAGTACCTCCATTAAAATATAATGATAAATAAATAAATCTAATAACCACCCCCACCAAAAATAGATAAATAAAATAAAGTTGTAATCTTTCAAAAAAAAAAAAAGATTTGGGCTGGACAGTCAAAACAGAGCAGTGTAAATATACCAGTAAATTTCTGCACACCTCACAGCTGGGACAATTTTTCTCATCTCAGGCATTAAAAAACAGCAGTAGGAAGGGCGAGAGTGGTGGTAAAGGGCGGGGTGCAATTTTCTGAACAGAAGATTTATTTTATAAGCGTCTTAAGATTCTCAAAGAAAGAAAAGCTGACTTCAGTGGCACAGAGAACAGGGAAGAGGAACAGGGCACTCTTATCTGCCGTGCAGCCACCGTGATGTCTTTTGAGGGTAAACTTCATAATTCTGGGGCCTGGGAAGACTTCATTAGCTGATGAAGCTAAGGGACTCAGGCCTCTAGAATCTGGAGGCCTCAGTGTCCTCTGGTGCAGAAGGGGCCGAACCAAATAATATCTATGTGTCATTTCAGTTTGGGATCCAAATATGCCTGGGATGATAGTACATAAGCATTCTTCCACTTGGAAATGAGAGAAATTAAGGAAGGGACTGGTCCTCTAAAGATATCACCACCTCCCTCAGATCTTTGGCTCAATTTCTAACTTGGCCTTCCAGGACCACTGGGACACAGCAATGCCCCCAGGACAGCCTTACCTGAAGACTTCTTGGCAATAGAAAGCTTAAGTTGACTAGAAGAACCCACTTCAAAGTTGGGCTTTTTGCCTGTGATCTGCACAGACAGCAGGCTGTCACTGTGGTAACCCAGGTGTTCCTGGACAGACTGAATCTCCTCAGGGCTCAAGGACTCACGCTGCAGCTGGAATTCAAGACATCAAAGAATGAGGCCACACTCCTTCTACAAAATGATGTTGTACTATGTCCCCTTTCCAGGCATCACTGCAGGTCTTATATTCAGTTTCTCACTGATAAGGACCCCAGAGTGCAACTTTTGTCCACATGTTTATATTGAGCCTACCCCTTGGAAAGTTTCAAAGTATTATCAAACATCTGACTATTAGGTACAAGGCACTGTGCTAGTCACTGTGGGGGTTGCAATGATTATTATGAAGATGAATCAGACATGTTGAATAGGATCAAAGCCTGTAGCAGGGAAGCATTCCCACAACAAAAAGTAGAGAAAAAGAACCACAGGGGGAGAGCAATGCTTTTCATGGTTCTTATGAAGAAGCAGTAGACAGTAAAGGGAGGAAAAAAGGTGGCGGTGCCACCTCTATGCCAACAATTATGAAATGGTTAAATAAATCACAGTCCATCTATCACACTGAGTGTTGTTCCATCGTTAATAAGAAAGTGGGGTGGATAAACGTCGAGGATATCTGAAGGTGGGGGAAAAAGCTAGGGACTGAACAACGTATACCTGTGACCTTATTTACAGGGAAAAATGTGTACACACACACACACACACACAGTGCACACTTGTGAATACATAAGAAGTCTGAACAGCCACACCAGAAAATGTACTGGTGGAGAAGAGAAGCGTAAGCAAGGCCTGGAATGTCACTTTACATTTTATATTCTTTAGTCTAAATTGAGCTTTTGTGAACGTCCCATATTTTAGAATAAACAATGGAAGGCCTTTAACTAAAAAGAAGAATAAGGGCAGGCATAAAGAAACTTAAGGCCCTAGGTCATGCGGCCAATCAGCGGTATAACAGCTCTCCTGGTACAACAACCACCCCACCCCCCAGCACACAAGAAAATTCCAACGTCAAGGAACAACACAGAACCATAAATACCTCTATTTAATGTTAATATTTGTATTGAACTGTCAGAAATGGACTTCCGCCTCCAACCTACTCCAGCCTCCCACCAAAAGTCTGAGGAAGGTCCAGGTGGGTGCCCTTCACTTGGGCCTAAGCTTGGTGTCCATTAAGAGACACGTCGCTCTCACCCCGCCTCAGCGGTCTCCACTAGTACCAACGCCCCAACCCACGCGGGCCCAAGCTGAGTCTCTCTGAAGATCAGTTTCAGAGGTCTCGTCCTTTGAGGCATCACGTATCTCACATGTGGAGCAATTCCCAACCTATTTCCTAATCTAAGCCGTACTGATCCCCTCACCTCAGGGCTGTTATTTCCCCTTGATTCTCCCTGGATCATCTGACAGAGAGATACTGTGTTTAGTCACCCAGGGTTTAAATTCCCAGCAAAGAAAGCCATCTACAAACATACCTCTTTTACTTCCACAAGACCAGAGAGAGTCAGGGCTGAACAGAGCTTAGGTGCCGTCTTCACTTTGCTATTGTTAACTGCCAAGAGGAAAAAACCCCAGTGAAAAGCTATAGAGGTCAAGTCAAGGAAAACAACAAAAGATCTATCCTATTTGGGTCAGCAGGCATTAAAACAATAATAAGTTATTCTGCTCCATGTGTATATGCTTTAGAGGTAACACTGTAATTGGACAACCCCTTTCGGTTGTTCAAAGTGCTCTAATGGATGCTCCTAAATTGTTCTATGATAACTCCATTTATTATTTCTTCTCACTCTCTGCTCCTTGGAAATACCTAACCTTGCAGGGGTTGTTGGATAATGACTGAGAAAGAGGCTTGGAAAGTGTACAGCATGCAAGTATTCTCTCTATGGTTCTGACAGACACTGTTTGGTCACCCAAGGTTTACATCCCAGCGTAGAAGACTGTATCTGCTATGCACATCATGAGCTTGTATTTCCACATGAACACCTTGATACATTTCAAGATACTTTCATTTCTATTCTCTTTGATGAAATAAGGCATCACATTTTGAAGGAAAGTCTAATAAAAAATGCTAAACTTTTAGAACTGAATGATTCTGACAGCTTCACCACTGAGCAAAAAAGGTTTTTATTTCTTGATTTTACCTTTAGTTTCCTGTGAATCAATAATTACCCCATCACTCTCAGACTTTCAGTCACTATTTTCTAACTTTTCAGTTGGAAATAACTATAGATGCACAGTAAGTTAAAAAAAAAAAATTTCAGGGAGGTTTCGAGGACCCTTCACCTTGTCTCCCCATGGTAATATCTCACACAACTATTGTACAATATGAAGACCAGGAAATTGTCATTGACAGTCCTCAGAGCTTATCCAGATCTCACCAGTTTTACATACACTTTTTTGTGCATGTGTGTAGTTTTCATCACCACAAGGAACCCCCCTACTACTCCCTTAAAAGCCTCATGCACCCCATCCCTCCCATTCCTAACCCCCGACGACCAACCTTCTCTATCACTATAACTCTATCATTTCAAGAACGTTCGATGGATGGAATCATAGAGCATATAAATTTTTGAGATTAGATTTCTTTCACTCAGCATGATTCCCTTGAGATTGATCCAAGTTGTTGCATATGTCAATGATTTGTTCCTTTTTTCCTGCAGCATAGTTTTCCATGGTATGGACGTACCACAGTTTAACCATTCACCTGTTAAAGAAGCCAGCCATTTTCAGGAGGGCAGTTTCCTTCTATTTCACTACCTAATGGGTCAAAGATCACAATTTCTTCAGATATGTTGGTTCAGAGTTTTATAATAATTTATCCCTAAGGATAAGATTCAGTATAGAATAGTAATCTCCAAGTGATACTTCCTGTTCAGAGAGATGCAATAAATAACACCTAAAGATTCAACCCTGTTAAACTCTAGTCTTTCAAGTGAAGATTTCCTTACCTGCAGCTGTCTCTACTGGCTCTTTCAAAAAAAGACAGCCACCAGGCCGAAGGATCCGGGCCATCTCAGCCAAAATCTCAGCATTGTGCAGAGTGGTGCTTCCAGGAATTACACCCGACAAAATAATGTCAAAGCTAGATTCTTTGTGGGCAGCTGAAAAGAAGGAAGACTCGAATCAGCAATCATCTGGGCCCCAGAAGCAATCTCCCAATCCCTTTCAAGCCCCTACAAAGACCACATGCCTGGCCCTATGGAATAAACACCTACCTGTTCAGCAAATGCTGCTATACCACCACCACCAGCAAGAGGGGCAAGGACCCTGCTGCCCTGCTCTCCTTCAGTTTTACTCATTTTGTATCCTTTTATATGCTCAGGGGAAAAAGTCAAAAAGGAAGCTGAACACAGAGCAAGCTTTTGTAAAAATGTGGACTATCTAGTAAGAAATAAGAACTTACTCATACAAATCATCAACAACACTCCTGAGTCCACTGAATCTCAACTGAAAAATAACAGAGTGACCGGCCACTACTATCATATGCCACCCAAAACAAAAGCCCACTATGAAAGAAGGACAGAAGCACAGCACTCCCATCAAAACCGCCTGCCCTGGAAGATGACCCGAGGAGGTACTTACACTGCACCAGCTGGTTGATGTTTTCCACAGACACTCGGCCCTCATCGCCAGTCAACTCTTGAAGCTTATCCACCAGATCCTTCAGAGCTTCCACTGAGGATGACTTATCCCAGACCACTGCTACAAACTGGCCAGCTGAGATCCCAAAATCTGCCATTCCTGCAGGGCTGCAGACCTAAACACTGTGGGTCAAAGGAGAGTCAAGACTGGGCTGAGACAAAAGTGCAATTTAATCCATGGGGTAAACCAGATATGATTAGAATTGCAACCTAGAATTCTGACCTCCTACCAGGGAATGGTGACCACATCAGACAATTTTACTGTAGATACCAGAGTCTGAATAAATAAACCAGTTATCCCAAGGTTTCATAATCCCGACATTCCCAAATATGGCAGATGCCTTCCTTATTGAGAATTTTGACTTGGAGTCAAGTAAGGAGGTTGAAGTCACAAAGATTATTTCCTCTTTGATATAAGACAACTCAGCTTGAACATGATATAAAACACACAGGAATTAATTAGGCAGAAGTATGACTCAGCAAGGGAGCCAAATAAATTGGCTGACATAACCCAACCACAAGCTCAGTGCTTCTTTAAAAAGAGAAAACATTTAAATGTGGCAAATTGAATAATGATATTTTCCCACTTATCAAAATATTAAAATTCAATTCCATCAAACCTGCAGTGATCAATAGTATCTACTATGTTTTTCTTAACAATTAATATTTAGCCAGACTGTTTAAAACATTTTACATACATTACCTCAACTGAACCTTAGAACAACCTTAAACTAGATATTATTCCCATTTTACAGTCAGGAAACTGAGGCTGTTGACTTTGCCCACGTCATACAATAGTAAGTGTTGTGAGGATAAGGTAAGAGCTAGGATTTGAATCCAAGTCCCTATGACTGTAAAACCCATGCTTTCGATCTATGGAAACTTCCTCCCATGGGTCAGCTTTCTCTTTCACCTGATACTCGGACAAGTGTAGAATGTCCTCACGGTGCAATCAGGTCACACTACTTGGGTCCCCCTTTCTTTCTTAAACATTAATGTCACCAGGTCTCCGACTTAAGACAGCTCTACCAAATGACATGAAGACAGAAGCTGTGGGAGAGGGGTCCAGCAGGGATCGGTCTTATGCTGAGCACTTCTGTCTTCTGCAGGGGTGGCAAACTCAGTGACAATTCTGCCATCACAGGATACTCTGGGACTAAGTCTGAGCCAGGCACACAGTCTTCCTTTTTTAAAAATGTTCACTTCAAATGATAGGCTCCTCAGCCTACAAAACATGCCGAGGTTAGCCAATCATCCTTAAATACTATAGTAGTTTGATTTTGTTGCTCATTTCCTAAAAGAGTTACTAAGGGTTTTATTTTCTAGAACAAAATAAAAACTCCTGTCTTCTGGATTCAAGTGCTCCATAATCTGGCTCCATCTGTATCCCCCCACTTCCCTAAAGTGAATTGATCCCACCCTGTTCTATGAAAAATCTTTGCCTTTTCACCCTATCATGCCTTTTATCTGGTTCCTTCCTTGTGGAATGCCCACTCTTTGTTATTCTGACTTGACTGCAAGTTGCAATAAAAGGATGCACAGTGTTATCAGACAAACAGGATTCCTTAGTCAGTGAACTGTGGTTTTTAAATCCCTAAAAAGCACACAATCGAGAACCGAAACTTTCAAGCTTTTAACTGTCACATTATGTTGAGGAAGAACTCTTGCAAATCTTTAAAGTGAGCAACTTGGGATCAATCTAACATTTAAGAACCAGCTGGGGAACACAGGAATATGGATTGCTGGGCATTATGTTATAAGAAATATATGACTTGCTTCCAGAATGATGTTGGAACAGGGTCTCCCTTGGGACAACAGAAAGAGATCAGTTCCCTGCATACTGGTAACTACTAAACCTGGTGCTGTACTCACAAAAAAAAAATCCTCATGAAAGAACTGAGGGGCCAAAGGCTACTCTTTAGCTTGAGAAAAACAAAAAGCCAGGTGTCTGGACCTTTTCAGCAACCTTAACACAGGGAGAGTTTCACAGAACACAGGTTTCAAATACAGATGAACCACAGTTCTGTCTACCACTAGATTTTCCATTTGTTAGCTACATGACCATGGGTCAATGATTAGCTTCTCTCTTTTCTCATTGACAAAGTAGGGAAAATAATCTTATATTTTGCAAGGCTGCTGTAAGAAGTAAATGAGAAGATAAAAATATGCAAAAGCCAGGGAAGGGTATAGCTCAAAGGGTAGAGCGCATGCCTAGCATGTCCTGGGTTCAATCCTCAGCCCCTCCATTGAAAAAAAAAAAAAAGAATAATAAATAAATAGACCTAATGACTTCCCCCCACAGAAAAAAAAATGCAAAAGCACTCAGCAGGGCCTGGTACACAGGGCTCAATAAAATAATGTTCTCAGAGAACTCTGAGCCTCTGCTTCTCAGTGGCCACTTTATCTGCCTTTGCTTCAAACAGTCCTATAAAATCTTGTTCTTCCTCCTCAGCCATACCTGCTGGGAGGACTCCCTAGGGAGAGATGTGAAGCTTCTTTTCCTTTGTTAAAATTACACAATATAAGAGCTGAACTTTATGACGTCTTATACAGTACTCCAGTGGGATTGTGTCAGTAAATTAGAAGAATGGAAAATGCTTTGTGTTCCATTTCCCCCAAAACTAATATTCTATGGCAACAAGGAGCTCATAAAATACATTTATTAATCATTAACCCTCAAAAATATAGCCACCACTTTCAGTCAGCATTTTCCAAATAAAATGGGACACAATGTTCTTTTAAAGTCAGAGTGTAATACTCTTCATCATCAGAGTTTTATGTTGTTGTCAGTCCATCTTTTCTAAAAAAAATAAGGAAAAAAATGTCTGGCATCCAAGTCAACATACTTAGAAGTGTGACTCAGCGCCCAGTTTCATTAAGTAAAAAGAGGGGGAGTAGACATCATTGTCACGCCACTGGACTTGTTTGTTAAGCACCTCTCCAACTCTGACTGTAGCACACACATGCCTGTGACCCTTCTAAAATGTTATTGGCAGGCAGTGAAAGCAGATGCCTGAGAATAACATCTGAAAATACACTTGTTTATTTTTAAGGCACCCAGTAAACATCAAATTTTGAGGCACTTAGCTCCTTTTAAGGATGAAGGGGACCCAAAGAAAAAAATAAGACTGAAGTTTAGCTATCAGTTCAAACCAAGGACCAAATTCTTTTAAGTCAAATCCATAAAAAATTTTGATAATACTGACCGTTAACAGAAAGGGCAATTTTTAACTAAAATGAACTGACTGAAGCTCACATACAGAGGGAAAAAGGTGATAATCAGCAAAGAAACAGGAAGCTCAAAGGAAAAGAAATGGAGGACTGTCTCCAGGCAATTAGGTGTCAAAGTTAAGGGTTTCAGAAAGGATATCTAAGTGCTAGAATTTCCACAGGAAAGATTCATTTGAAGATAGGTGGACAGAATTCAGAAAACAAAACCTCATAGAGAGATCAATAGTATTTTACTGAATCTAGAAATATGGATCTGAAATTTTAACACTGGGGAAGTAGCTCTGGCTTACGGGGGCTTCCCTTACACCCATTCAGGGGATAACAAGAAGTTCTGAAAAGACTAGGGTTGATGAGTGTGCAAAGATACAAAGACAACCGTCTAACTGCACGAAATTTACAGAATGGCATGCTTAGCTCCTGTTGTTGGTTATCCGTAATCCCCAAACCATTAACTTCTTCCAATTATTGTGAAGCGCTCTGTATTTACGTATCTGTTCAGAGACTAGTCCGTGACCTCTGTGAGTTACGCAGAGAGCTTGGCACTCAATGTCAGCATAAAGGCCACCAGCCTGTCCCAAACTTGCGGATGGTCCAAATCACCTACGGACGTTTGTCAAAAATGATTCCAGGACTATATCCGGTTATACTGAATTGACTCTCTAGGGGAAAGAACTCGGTATTCGATTTATTAACAAGCATCCTGATGGTTCTTCCGATCTGGGAAGTTTAGGAAAACTCAGTTATACCAACTCAACACCTTGGAGGTTCAGGAAAGTCATAGGTTCAAAATTACAACCTGGGGGTCCAGGTACCCCCAAAGACGGAAACTTCAATTTCCTCAATGTTTGCGAAGAGGGACTGAAACCCAAGGTCACAACAGCTGGTTACTGGCAGAAGCGGGTCTCAGACCTAGGTCTCCCGGGCACCAGCTCAGGGCTCTTACTCCTCAGCGCACTGTCCCCCGGGGCCCAAGCCAGAACCGGTAGAGCGGGAGATGAGAGCGCCCGGAAAGGGCAGAAGCCACCACGCCAGGAGCCCAGGGCAGGCAGGGCCCATCCGGACCCTCACACCGGCTTCCCCCGGGTGAAAGCCCGCCGTGATCCTCAGGGAGCTGGCATGGCCACGTCTCTGCCGAAGGACGGGGCTAGGAACGGGAAATGAGAGGATCTAGGAACTAGAGTAGGCCAGGAGGGGGCCGTCAGGGAAGGGCAGGCTCTCGGACCACCAGCACAGAGCTCACCTGCCGCCCAGGGCTCGCTCCCGGCTTCTCCGCAGCAGCCGGCTCTGCGCCACGCGCCTCTCGCGAGAGGAGGAGGTCCCAGCGGCGCGGGGAGGACGAGAGTGGCCGCGCCGAGGGACCGCGTCGCGTACTCTGCACTGCCAGTCGCGTCGCCGTCCGCGGCTTGCCCGCTTCCAAGATGGCGGCGGCGGCGGCGGTGTCCGGTGTGCTGGGCCGGGCTGGTTGGAGGCTCCTGCAGCTGCGGTGCCTGCCCGGTGAGGGGGCGGCCGAGCCGGGGAGCAGGAAGGGAAGGGGAGGGGGTGCAGAGCGACCTGGGCTGGGTGAGGGGCGGAAGAGGCCTTCTTGTCGGCTCGAAAGCAAGGTGAGGTGAAGGGCATAGCGGCTCTCGCGGACACCCTGGCCTTGAATCGGCCGCCTGGCTGGCTTCTGGCCCCAGTCTCGAGCTGTGAGGGACAAAAGCATCAGGGAAGAGCTTGTCACTCCCATTTCATGAAGTTGAGGGACCCCGAGCAAGAGCTGTGGGTGCGCAAGGTCACGCAGCTCGTCGGTTGCAACCTGGCAGACTCAGTCTCTTAACTCCATTGTCAAGTCCCTGGGCCCTGATCTCGGGGAACAGCCAGAGAGCGCCTAGTCGCCTTTTCCTCCAAGTCAGTCATTTCCCTACCGCCTAAATAATTCTGTGATAGCTTCGTATCACCTTTCCCGCTATATAGTCAGTATTTTTGTTTTTACATCTTGAGTTCTTAAAATTATAGACGTTTACTTGAAAGAGGAAACTTTATATCACTACCATAAATGGAAAATCAGTGTCACCTTCCATAAATAGAATGTATGCATTGACACAGTAACATAAATATCTAACTAATGAAATAATAAATATTCTTCTGTATTTTACCTGAAATCTTATGATGTACTGCAGTGGTTTCACAATATTGCTTCCAGATCTCCCATGCCCTTTTCAAAGTTTTATGAATGTTTGCTCCATTTTTTTCTGTACATATACTAAAATATTGATTTTTTTACACATATGTGCTATGTTTATTTTAAAAATCATTGTTTCCTGAATTGGTCCATAAATTTTTTTTAAATGAGTGCCCTTTTTAAGTTGTTTTTATACAAAACTCCAAACTAAATATGTTCAGTAAAAGTAATGCCTGTGACCCAGCAAATTTACTCCTAGGTATTTACCCAACAGAAATGAAAGCATATATCCACAAAAGCATATTTGTAGCATCTTTATTTATAACAGCCAACACTGAAACAGCCCAGGTGTTCAACAGAATAGTGTTTCTTGGTGGAATACTACTTAGCAATAAAAAGTAACAATCTGCTGATTGACACAAAAATATGAATCAATCTAAAAAATAATCTAAGCAAAAGAAATCTTACACATGCATGCATAGGACACATCAGTATGATTCTATTTAAATGAAATTCTAGGACAGGCAAGACTAGGGTGAGAAATTCAGAACAGTGTGGGGGACTGGGAATGGGGAATGACTGGGAAGGAATACGAGGGAACTTGACAGAGTAATGTTAATCTCTAGATAGGCATTCAAGTTGTGCAAGTGTATACATTTGTCAAAACTCAGAATTGGCCTGTTTAAGATTTGTACATTTCATTGAGTATAAATGTCACCTCGATAAAAGAACAGTAAATAAATATTGAACTCTACTTGATAAGTGTGATGAAATGTTTAGAGATAAAGAACACTGATGTCTGCAACAAATGCATCAGAAAATGAGACGGATTGATAAATGAAGAGTGTGAGGGATAGATATATACAACTTAGGTGATGGGTATACAGATGTTCATGCCATAATTACACTTGTCTGTACGTTTGAATTTTTTTTTATAGTAAAATGCTGGGAAAGAAAACAGTAGTAAGAGCCTTTGCTTAGGAAACACAATACTGTACTTCCCAAAAGCCCTTTCCTGGAGTAAATGGGGTGTTGCAACATTGCAGATGAGAAAGCAGATAGCGACACCACATAAATACTAGAGAGTCAGTACTCAGACCTTCTAATTTCTAGTCCAGTGCTCCTACCATGATATATAAATATGTAACATTTTCACGTCACTTTCGTTTTGAAGGGAGCCTCACAACACTCTCATTGAGCAGGTAAAGATTATTACTCTTAATTTGCATGTTTTAAAGTCATGCTCATTGGGATGAAATAGTTTGCCCATTACCACACAGCTAACAAATGATGGAAAGACATCTAGAAGACAGGTCTTCTGCTTCCTGATTCATGCATTTGCCACCACATCACTGTTGCAAGATTTACCCAAGATTTTTTTTTGGGATTCAACACTTGGATGAATGGTTCTGGTTTTCCTCTGATTATCCTCTTGCTCGTCCCTCATACCACTCTGCGTGTCAAAGGGTCTTCTGTGATGAGTGTGTCTGACTGACCAGCCCAGTTTCTGTTTCAGTGCCGTGCTGCCGACCAGCCCTGCTGCCTCGTGCCTTCCATGCTTCAATTA
Source organism: Camelus ferus (assembly GCF_009834535.1). NCBI lineage: Eukaryota > Metazoa > Chordata > Mammalia > Artiodactyla > Camelidae > Camelus > Camelus ferus. The sequence continues at coordinate 36,397,847 of NC_045704.1, forward strand.
TGCAGCTGAGATCTTCAGAAGAGCAGAAGCAGCAACCTCCCCCCTCCTTTTCTCAGCAACATCCTGAGACGCAAGGCATGGAAGAACCCCATCCAGAGTCTTCTCGTTCACCCCCCAGGTAGGCACCAGAGCCCCAGTCCACCCAGTTCTGGCCACTTTGTGTGGTTGGGTAAGTCTGTTCTCCTTCCTCTCTGCTCTCTCCCCTTCACACCTTTTATCATTTTCAAGACTATCTTGAAAGGAACCTATTTGTTGTTTGTTTTTTTTTTTTTGTGAAAATGGTGCTGGTACATTCTAAAACATCTAAACAATACAAAGAATTTCACAAAATTAAAACAAAGGATGGTCAGGAGGGGCTTCTGGAAAAAAGGTAGCTCCTGGGTCTGCCCTGTTGGGCTCACCCACCAGAAACAGCAGACCGAGGGTGATGGGCAGCTTCTCCCACCCTGAAGGACACAGGTGCCTGGACCCTCAGAAGGAGCCTTGAGCCCATTGCCTCCTACCCTTTACTATCTAGCCTAGGACACTAGGACCCAATCCCTCCAGACACTGGTGCCCAGAAAATAAAAATAAAAATAAAAAACAAGTAATAATAATAAAACAAATAATTACCAGAAATCACAAACCCAGAAATAAGTCTGCTAACATTTTTGTGAATATCCTTTTAGATGTTTCTCTAAGCATATTTCATATATAAACCTACATGTATTATAAATGGCTAATTATACTGTATACTGTACATGCTGTTCCAGAATCTGGTTTTTCACTCAACAGTATATCTTTTTTTTTAAGCAACTTTTTGTGGTATAATTTCTGTACAGTAAGCTACACATATTTCAGATGCACAATTTGATGGATTGTGATAGATGTGTACCCCTATGAAAACATCAACAGTACACCTTTAATGTCTTTTCACAGTCTATATTATTTTAGTGGTTGCATAATATTCCAGCAAATGACAGTACCAAAATTTATTTGACCTGTCTTTTATTGATGGATATTTAGATTTGTTTCCCTGGTATGAAAGATAATGTGATAAAGTGTGTGATTCAGCAGTGGGCACGCTGAGTCAAGGATATGCACATTTAACATTTTTTTTTTTTACATATGTGGGGCCACATTGCCCTCCAGAAAGGAAATAATAATTTATATCTACATTAGATATTTTGTCTTTTATTAATCCTGCCACTGGGAAATTCCTCTGCTCTAAAATTAGAAATTAGAAATCATTTCTCTGCTCTCCCGATGAAAGTACTTTTCATTTCAATTCAACAAATACTGTTTGAGGACTTACTTTGTGCCAGGCCCTGTGAATAATGTAACCATTGTCCCTGTCTTCATGGAGCAACAGTTTGGCAAAAATCCAGATAAAGAAACAGTATGATAAGGCTATAAACAGGGAGATCAGCGTGCTGCAAGAGCATGTGCCTCCTGTCACATGGCCTCCTTGCTCACTGGTTCCTTTCTCTCAGTGACTGTGGGAAGCGACGGATGATATAACTTTTACTCTGTTGGGCATTTAAACAGTAATACTGACAGAACTAAAAGTCCTCCCAACATGTTCTAAGAGGACACACAGAGTCTATGGTCAGGCACATTCTGCCTGCCCAGCAGCCTGCAGTGAGATGAGGTGTGCTGGGCCCCGTCCCCATGCCTATCTTGGATTTCGGGTCTCAGGTATACAGATCAAGGTGGCGAGGAGGAGGAGGACTATGAGAGTGAGGAGCAGCTGCAGCACCGCATCCTAACGGCAGCCCTGGAGTTCGTGCCTGCCCATGGGTGGACGGCAGAGGCAATTGCAGAAGGAGCCCAGGTGTGTATGGGTGAGGGTGGGGCAGCGTGACCAGGATCAGCCAGGAGGGAGTCACACCAGCCAGAGCGGAGGGCTCCCCGCTTGCTTCCAGCCCAGCTCAGAGCTCTGGGGCCTCTCACTGCTACAGGATTTTCTGGGTTGGTTAGTTTATTTTTCCCTAATAGAGTGGAAATGGCTTTATTTTTAAATTATATTTTAATTTAAAAAGTATATACTATGGAGTTGGTTCTTGGGAGTTAGATTCTAAAGGCAGCTCATTAGGCAAGAATTGCTTATGATCAAAACTGCCATATTTCATTGACTCTAAGATGCCATTGATTGGAAGAAGCACCATTATTTTATGCTTCACTAAAAAAGGGAAAATGCTGTCTATTAAACTATGACACATCATCAATTATATGATTCATACTGATTGTTTAAAATGAAAAAATTTGTGCATCTTAGAATTGATGAAATATGGTGTTTGAAAACCCAAGAAGGCACCACCTTGAAGGGCAGCACACCTCATTTTTCTCAGTAAATCTAACAGTCCGTGTTTCTTTTCGCAGTGGAACAGACCACTGCTTTAGGTTAAGCCATGGGCTCATGTTTAGGCCTTGTGGTATAGAATCATCAAACATAGTCGGATACCATCCCATGAGAGGGCTGTGAGGATGGAGATGGAAGGAATTACAGATTCCCATCTGTCATCTCAAGCATGGGGACAACTTTGCTGCTTTACTTAAACTTAACTAATACTTCTCTTTGTCTTCTCTCACTCTCCCAAGAGCACATATGGTAACAAGTCATATAAGTGAAATGTGTATACCATATGACTCTACTGTGTGCTCATTGAGAAAGCTTTGAATAATACAGATATTAAAAAAGAATGTAAAAATCATTTGTGACACACCAAAGATCAATATTTTGATATCTATTCTTTCAAATAAAAAAAACCCTTTCATTTATTAATTATTCTTTAAATATTTATTGAACAAATGTATGCTAGGTCCTAGGGAACATCATAATGATCAAGATGGACACAGTTCTGCCCTTTTTGAGCTTCCAGTCTGGCCACGTTAATCAAATCTATACAAATACACGTTTATAAAATGTGATAAGTGCTGTCAGGAAAAGGTGCTGTGGAGACGACAGTGGAGGGACCTGACCTCATATGGGGCAGGGTGAGCACATGGTGAGAAAAGGCTTTTGAGCTGGGAGCTGAGGAATGAGTGGGGTTTACCTGGTTTGGCGGGGATGGGGGCAGACAAGTCCAGACAGAGAAACAGCATGTGCAGAGTAGAAAGAAGCCTGCACATTAGAGGAACCGGGGAAAACCATCACATGGAGAGTGAAAGGAGAGACCTGATCTGAGTGAGGCTGGGGAAGGGTCAGTTGAGGCCAAATCAGGCAAAGTCCCAAAGGTCACATTAAGGAGTTAGACTTTTATTCTAAGAATAATTGGAGATTTGGATTCAATTTAACATGGCAAAACCATCATTTGGCTGCTGGGTGAAAAATGGATTGGAGGCAGAGAGTCACTGGGAGCTGCTGCCAGTCATCTGGGATAGATGAGGGCTTTCTGACCTAGACCATTGGCAGTGAACGCAGAGGCAAGTGGGTAGGTTTGGTGAAAGAATGACACAGGAGGAAGTGACAAAATAGCACCCGCGTTGCCTGCCAGCTTGCATGTGTGGGTACATAGTGGTGCTGTTTTCTGAGATGAAGGCCATGGGAAGAGGACCAGGTTCGAAGAAGGCTCATGGATACAATCTTGAGCTTTGTTGAGTATGAGGGGTCTTTGGGTCAACCAACGGGAGACCTCAAGCATACAGATCTGAAGCTGGAGGAGCTACCTGGACTAGAGTATCTGTCGGGGCATTATCGACATATGTATGTGGTAATTAAACCATAGAAGCAAGTGAGACTGCCGAGGGTGGTGTGAGTGTGCCCAGAGTGTCGTGTGAAAAGAGAGGAGTCTAGGTCCTTGGGGAACTCTGACGTTTAGGATAGGACAGAACAGAATGAGCTGGCAAAGAAGATGGAGGTAGAGTAGCCTGATGTTGGAGGCAAAGCAGGAGAATGTGGATTAAGCAACCGGACATTGATCACTGCGGCAGCAGCCATGTGAGGGGAGCACCAGTCAGAAATAACGGATGGGTGGAGAAGTGAGTAGAGGGTAAGGAAGTGGAGAGGCATTTGGCAGCCAGAGGTAGAAGAGAGCTGGTATGTACCGAGCGGGGAAAATTGGCTGAGTGTTTGAATACTGGCCTGGCGGTGCAGTCACAAGGGTGACGGTGAAGATCCAAGAGAAAGTGGCGAGATAAAAAATATGAGGTTCTTTGAAGGCAGGAATTACGAAATCTGGAAAACAGGTGGAAAGACTGGCCTTAGATGTATTAGGGGTGAAGTTGGAGAATACAGCTGCAGGTTTAGTTTCTAGATGAATCTTTAAGGAGTTCCCAGGGGATGTCTTCTGTTTTCTCTGTGAAGTAGGTGTGGTTGTCTCATGAACCTGAAGTTGGGCAAGAGTGGGAGGAGACAAAGGTGTGGAGGCAGCAGAGGAGGTTTGCAAGAATCATTACAGAAAGGTGTGGAACCAGTTGAGGGCAGAAATGTAACAGAATCGTTTGGAAAAATCTGATTGTACTGAAAATTCTATGGTTAACTGGCTTTTTTCACTCTGCACTTCTCCATTCATATGGCTGCATAATGCCTATTGTATTTACTTGAACTCAATTGATGAACATTTGGATTTCCAACTTTTTTTTAATATTTTTATTTTTTTTGAGGGGGAAAGTAATTAGTTTTTTTTAATCTATTTATTTTTAATGGGGGTACTGGAAATTGAACCCAGAACCTTGTGTATGCTAAGCATGTGCTCTACCAATTGAGCTATACCATCCCCACTCCAATTTTTTTTAGTATTATAGACCTATTTATATGACATTTAAGTACATTTCTGGTTGATTTCTTTAGGACAAATTCTGAGAAGTGGAGTTAGTCTTTCAGGGGGTGCATCAGTCAGAAGAAATCATACCAGCTACTCAAATAGAGAGAATTTAATACAAAGAATTGTTAACTAGATGTGAAGTTGGTAACCAGGTAACTGAAAGGATAAAAAGAACACTAAGGTACAGAGGTAACACCTGTAGGAAGTAGCTCCCATCCCCAGGGCGAAGGGAACAAAGGGAAGAGTTGGAATTATTAAAGCTAGAAGCTTGAGGGAGAGCCCCTATGGAGGTGAAACTCAGGAAGGGTGCTGCTCAGCTGGCGCTGGCATCTCTCAGCGTGGAGGAAGGGTCTCTTGGGGCTGGTGCCTGACCTCTGGGGGTTGGGGAAATGGTGGGGCGGTGGGGAGGGCAGGGAGAGGATGGTGGCTCGATGAAACTATTTCTGTGAGTGTTGGGAAAGCTGCAGACTGGGTTCAGCTGCTGCTGTGAAGAAGGACACTGCTCACACAAACTGCTAGCAGACAGGAAGTAATCCAGAAGGAGCCAGTCCCTTCCTCCTCCAGCCTTGCAGTCTCCCTCTAGCGACCCTATTGGCAGAGCTAACATGGAGCCAGAAGTATGGCTTGCAGGGCCCCAACCCCTGAATCACACAGCTGAGGATGGAAGGGCAGGTTTGGAGCTGAGAGACAATACCTCAACACCTGGCCGGGAGAGTATGTATATGTTTGAGGTTCCTGTTACGTACGTAGTAGAGGCAGTATAGCCTGGTGGTTAAGAGCTTTAAGCCTCCGTTTCCTCATCTATAACATGGGGATGATGGTAATATCCACCTCCTGGCGTTGCTGTGAGGCTGCGGCAAGGTCGTATATGTTCTGTGCTTAGCCGGCACCAGGCACACAGAGAGCACACAGCCAACCTTAGTATTGGTGCTGCTGCAACTCTGATGTTGACGTCAGTATTGCCAGATTGCCCTCCAGAAAGGCTGGGTACTTCCACCAAAAGAGAGGCACTTTCCCCACTCCCATTTGTGGGAATTCAGAGTTATTGGGGTTTTTTTTTCCTCCTCTGCCCTCCCTGCTGCTGTCAGGGTTCTGCCTACACTAGATGCCCAGTGATTGCTGTATGTCAGGAATAGCAAAGGATCTTTGTGGCTTTGTTAACTCCTTGACAATTCATTAAGAAAAGTTTGTGTGTGTTTGTTTTAAACCACTGAGAGACCTACTTTCCAAGAGATTTAGGGTAAGTGAGTTGGTGAGGAAGGGAGTTATGAGCGCTCTTCCCGAGCCCCTTTTTATAATAGTTACAACTGTGGATTACAAGTGTCAGAACTCAGCTCTGGGGGGAGGAGGGTATAGCGCAGTGGTAGAGTTCATGCCTAGCATGCAGGAGGATCTGGGTTCAATCCCCAGTACCTCCACTAAAACAATAAGTAAATAAACCTAATTACCCTCCCCCCAAAAAAGAAAATAAAGTTAAAAAAAAAACTATATATATTTAAAAATTAATAAATAAACAAATAAAAAGTCTCTCTTTAAAAAAACTCAGTTCTGGCTCAAGCAGGAAAGGGAATACTTGGCTCATTTAATAACAGAAAAGTCTGTAAGTAGCTCAGTGTTCTCAACTTGTGCTTCTGGGTACTGTCTCTGCAGCACATCTTCGCTCTCCCCTCTGTGAGCTTCATTCTCAGCAGGGGCTTCCCAGACAAGACTGAAAATGGCTCAGCAGCCCCAGAGGGAAGAGAGTACTTCTTTCCCATCGGTACTAGCAAAAGTCTGGAGGGGGCCTCTCAGGGCTGCATTTGGCTACGAGCACACCCCTGACCTGGTCGCTGTGAATGAACTCCACTCACTTATCCAAGTCTGGGTCCCCTGCTTTGAAACACACCCCAGAGCTTGATGGAGTAGTTGGGGGACTGGTGATCTGCTTCACCCAGATCCCACGAACCAAGAAAGAAGAGTCGGGGGGTGTCCTGCTGAAAATCAAGCTGCTGCTACTAGAAGAAGAGGCACTGGTGGTGAGCAGGCAGCAGAGTCTACTCCACCTGCCCACCACTTTCCTATTTTCCCTCTCCCCCTTTGTAGTCTCTGGGTCTCTCCAGTGCAGCCGCCAGCATGTTTGGGAATGATGGCAGTGAGCTGATACTGCATTTTGTGACCCAGTGCAACGCTCGACTCACCCGTGTGCTGGAAGAGGAGCAGAAGCTGGTACAGCTGGGCCAGGCAGAGTAAGTCCTTATGGTATCATCGCTCAGGGTGGCAGCTAATGTTCAAGGGACTCAGGCCCCACAGCTGTCCCCAGGGGGCCAGTGCAAGCAGAGCCAAAAGAGCAGCCCTGAGCAGCCCTGCTGCTTTGATGGGACTGAAACGTAGCTGCTTGTCTCTTCAGGAGCTAGTGGGACCCTTGCCGCTAGGACTAAGTAAACCGTGTAGCACCAAGCCCATGCCTTTGACCCAGAGACACTCTGTTTTCTTTTCCCTCTTCCAGGAAGAGGAAGACAGACCAGTTCCTGAGGGACGCAGTGGAAACCAGACTGAGAATGCTGATCCCGTACATTGAGCATTGGCCCCGGGTACAGAGTCCATATGCAGGCCACAGGGCAACAATGTATTCATGTTTATGATTCTTAGCACCTTTCACTTAGAGGACGTGGCACACTGTTCAGAAGTTAGCTCATTAATCTCCACAAACCCAGGGATACTCAGTGCACTTGGTAGATCTAGGTTTCAGATTTGGGAGAGCCAAAGAGAGTGCCTCTGAGCCATCTGTGTCTCTGTTCCTGGAAATGTGAGTGAGTCCTAGATCATGTCCTGGATGGGGTCTTAGTGGCCTGGGTGTGCCACCAGGTCTTCAGTGAGGAGGAATCCACAAAGGAGATTAGAAAAGTCAAAAGATTTTACTGACTGTCATTAACAGGCCTGTTCTAGAGCTCAGGGGACTGGGATTTCTTTTCAGCATGACAGTGCGATGCTTTGAGAATTGGAGTATTCATTCCAAAGGCCTTTCCCCCGGTTTTCTGAAACTCCTTTCTTCCTATTTCAAAGTGTATCACAATGTGGGCCATTCTCTCAGTTAAGAAAGTCAAAGCACTTCAGAACTGAGAGGACCCAGAGATCATCTAGTGTCCTTTGCCCAGCTGGGAGACTGTTGAGCATGTAATTTCAGTCAGTCGGTTGCCAGACATTTGAACACTGGCCGTGCGCCTAACAGCAGGCTGGGCGTGAGGGAGTAGACCCCAGCGTACCCATCCCTGCCGATGCTTGCCTCGCTTGATTTTCTGATCTCCGGCTTGACTCACTTCACCTAGCATTTAAAGCAGTGCAGGTTGCATGGTTTAGGCTCTGGCTGCCTCCTTATTTGGCATGTTTCCTTCTGGGCTACTTCAAGAAAACTTTTCAGCTAATCCAGGATGTCTCTGCCCAGCTCCCACTGACCAGTCAGTGGATTTTAGTTGGCAAAGTGGCCAGCCCTTCTACTGTCAGGAGTTAAAGTCTGCTAATGGAGGCACCTCTGGGTTGTGCCATCGCATATATTGAAGGATTTTCAGTTTCAGGTAACAAATCAACTCGAGTCAAGGGGAAAAAAAATGGAAGGAGTTTATCATGAGGCTGCAGCAGAGCATCAGGGGCAGGAGTGCTACTGGGCTCTGGGAGTGGCCTCGAATTTGGACCTGGAAACTACCCTCAGACTCCCCTCCTGTCTCTCCTACTTCCTCCATGATGCAGAGTTGGGTGCTTCCCCCACCTTGCTCTCAATACTCAAAGAGACCAGGCGACACCTGGCTGTCTGCATTCCCAAGTCCACATGCTAGGGATTCAGAATCTGACTGGGCCAGCTGTGGGTGGGATCGGCCCTGGCTCTTGTCAGCTGTAGTCGGGATCGTTAGATGCCAGGAGCTCACACCAGTGGGTGGAGATGGTGAGTCTGAGAATGAGGGCTGGGTGGGCCCCCACTGTACCTCCATGGAGAGGTGAGGCGCCAGCCACCTACGCGCTGTTACTGCTGGTGTGCAGAATCTCCTCTGTCATCTCTCCTCAGGCTCTCAGTGTCCTCATGCTCCCCCACAACATCCCGTCCAGCCTGAGCCTGCTCACCAGCATGGTGGATGACATGTGGCATTACGCTGGGGACCAGTCCACTGATGTGAGTGCTTTCTGCAAGCCCACAGGATCCTGGGAAGGGCTTGGGTTAAGCATTTCCTCAAGAAGTTTGTGAAATTTCTTTGATAACAAGTCCCTCCAGGGGGACTGCAGTGTCATTCCCATCTTGGAAAGGAGAGGCTAAGGTATGAGGAGGGTCCCTCAACAAGCCACAGTGGGGTCTAGGTCATCTTCATTCAGGGACCAGTGCTCTAGCCACAAACCAGTCATACTCCTTCCTCCCTGGAGTGGTAACACAGGGCATCAGAGGGCCTTGTGATTGGGCTGCCATGTTGGAGTCACTACCCCCTCAGTCTACTAAGGTTTAGATTCTGTAGCAGACTTTCTCAGTATGTGTCTTTTATGAGAGTGACTGGGGAGGGAAAAAAAAGAATGCCTTGGAGACTCCCATTGCTTTAAAAGGAAACTGCACCCCCCCCCCAGCCCATCTTGGCCTGCTTTGCTAAGAGATCAATATGCCTTTAAACAGGTACCAGGAAAGGATCTGACTTGCTAATGCTATCATGTTTCTGGTAGGAAATTAAAAAATGTATATATATATATACCTTCATAAAAGAAATTAATGTGTGATGATACTTTGTGGAATCCAGGATGGGAGGCAAAGAGATGCTCCCACCACAGTTCTAACAAAGTGCTTTAATAAACTCCCCCCATGTGGAAATATACCACCAACAGAGATGGTAGGAAAATAAAATTAGAAAGTAAAGAAATTAGAGGGATAAAACATGAAGCATCTGAGCTAGAGCTCTGGAGTGGGTGGCCGGGACAGCTGGAAGTTGCTGAAGGACTTGAACTCTCAGCTCTTCCCAGGTGTCCCAGTCTGTCCGTGATCCTGTCTCAGCCCTCATTTCACCGATGAACAAACCAAGGTTTGGTCATAACTGGCTGAACACAGAGCCTCCCTGGAGCTTAGATGTCCTGAGACTTAGGCTTTCACTGGTATTTCCAAAGCCGAGTGGCTGTAGCAAAGTCTCATGGGATGCTTATTAAACATCCAGATCCTGGCACTTGCTTCAGACCCACTGACTCTAAACTCTTATGAGGTTGGGTCCAGGAGCTTGCATCTTCATCTCCCAGATGATTGTGATGCCTTGCCTAGTTTGGGAACAGCAGTCTTGTCCAGAGGGCCATGTGTATCTGTGAGGGAAAGAAGAAATCAGGAGGGAGCCCATGAGTACCAGTGGCTTTGAGTAGGAACTACCCCAGACTTCTCCCAACCCACAGCAATAGTGGTGAGCCACCTTTCTGGATGGGTTTCTTTGCAGTTTAACTGGTACACCCGCCGAGCTGTGTTGGCTGGCATCTACAACACGACAGAGCTGGTGATGATGCAGGACTCCTCCCCAGACTTTGAGGACACTTGGCGCTTCCTGGAAAACCGAATTAAGGATGCAATGAACATGGGCCACACTGCCAAGCAGGTAGCTGGGGGCTAGCCATTTGGGAAGCCTCAGTAGACACACTGTCCCCTTCAGGCCACACTGGTCACCTGTCTGTTCTCTTGCTCCCCCTCAGCCTCAGCTAACAGTCCTCAGGACCTTCCCAGGGAACCTGAGTGGTTCTTCCTCATCCCAGCCCTTCCCTAAGAGCCACACTTGGCCCGTTTGTGATTGTGTTGTCCATAGCTCCTCCTCCAGTCCACAGGGCCCTCTTGACTCTACCTGTCAGGACAAATAGGCCTACTGATTTGATCTGCCTGTCCCACCTTTGAGCTAGAGGTGGGGGCTTAAGAGAACCTGATTCTGACCCCTCCTAGGTGAAGTCCACTGGAGAGGCCCTGGCGCAAGGACTTATGGGAGCAGCAGTGACAGTGAGTACCGCCCAGCTCATCCCTGCCCATCCACCTCCAGCGCTGTGATTCTTACGTGTGTCACTGACCCCAAGGAGTTTTGTAGCCTTAAACTGAAAAGCTAATAGTAAGACACAGTGGTTCAGTCCCAATCTCTAGATCCCAAATATCCCACCTTTTTATTTTTTACTGTCATCAAGAAACAGTGCTGATTCCCAGGACCCTGGCATGTCAGATCTCTGTATCATAACCACTCATGCCACCTTGAAAATCTAGATCTTTCCCATTGGAATCCTAGAGGCAGGGCAAGAGTTCATCACTCTGTTTCCATCCCTTTATCAGCTCAAGAACTTGACGGGTCTAAACCAGCGCCGGTGAGCAAGCAGGGGTGTAAGCTAGAGTGCCCAGAAGAAAACCTGCAGATACATTTAAATGGCTTTGAAACACAAAGAGCTGTCCACGGAACAGGGTGTTAACAAGAGAACACCAAAAGACTCTGCCACACTACCACAGCCACCTGGAAACCACGGGGCACTGGATCAAACAGTTGTAACCTGGGATTGGGCCACTTCTTCAGTTCCTAACACCAGGCCAGGCCTCCTCATACCTTTCTGCATTGCAGTCATGTGACTGAAAAATGTGGCACTCGATCAAGCATTCAAGCCACGGAAACCCAGCACATCCCTGTCATGGTCTCTCAGGCACCTAGATCATGTCAGCCTTCTTAGAAGTGCTCCCTGGGGCTTGCAAGATGGAGTCGGAGTCTGAAGCCACCTGAAGTGGCAGCTCATCCACAGCCCAGCACAGGCCAGTGCACACAGGGTGTTCCATGCTGCCCTTTCCTTCTCCAGGGTCTTGAGCTGCTGCACCTGGGAACCCCCTGAGCAGGCGGCCTCACCTTAGACTGGTGCTTGCTGGACAGCAGTGTTTGGCCTGGTCAGAGGTGTGGTCCCAGGCCTCATGTCTCGTTACACCAGCACACGTTGCAGCATTATTAGTGAACTTAGAATCTGTAAAAATTGTAATAAATGTTTGAAGCAGTTTCCTGTTGGCGTAGTAAGCTTCCCTACCGTGACAGATAATCCAAGACTCCAGAGGGACACAGCAGTGTTGTGGGAAAGGCTTGAAGCCAGCAGCCAGGAGACCTGAGTTCTGGTCCTGGTGCTGCCTGGTACTGCTGGGCAGTTGTCACTGCTCTGCATCTGTGGGCCTAGCCTTCCCATCAGTAAAATGTGGATGACAGGGGCCTTTCCCTCTCACCATTAGCTCCTTTGGCTCCTCCTGTCATCACTAGCCATTACTAATTCTCTCAGCCTCTACACAGGCTGGACTCTCTTTGCAAGTCTGATTATCACTATTGTATTAGTCTGCTCGGGCTGCTGTGACAAAATTTCTCAGTTCTGAAGGGTGGGAATTCCAAGATCAAGGTGCCAGCCAATTCAGTTCCTGGTGAGAGCTTTCTTCCTGATTTGCAGATGGCTGCTGTCTCTCTGTTCTTACATGGCACTGAGAGAGCTCTCGTGTCTTCCTGTTCTTAGGAGAGCACTAATCTTATCACAAGGGTCCTGCCCTCATGACCTCACGAAGACCCCCATTTCCAAATACCTTTACATTAGGGGTTAGGGCTTCAATGTTTTGGGATACAATTCAGTCCACAGCATCTGTCTTTTGTTTTGCTGTCTCCTCCCTAGCTAGACTGAATATTGATGGGGGAAGTAACAAGCTAGTAGAAATTTCCAATCTCTTCTTGTGGGCCTTCCTCTAAGCCTTTTCTGCACCTCTCTAATTCTTTTATTTCGACATCCTGTCAAGTTCCCTGCTATAGCTATTCCAAATTTCATTCCATTCTCTGCTTTATCCTTTATCACATCCCTCTCGCACTCAGCAGACAACCTTCTTAATTTACTGAGGTGACACAGGATGTGGAGCAAGGGTCTCCTTAATGCCCTTCCTCTCTGTCCCAGGAGGAGATATCACTCCTTGTTAAGGCAAGCTCCTCTTTATCCCCTCTGATTACTCTCGTGTCCCCTAAATGACTTACCCTGCCAAGTTCTATTTTAGGCCCTTTTCTCTATATAAGCCACTGCCACCTTCTTGAGACCATTCAAACCTCTCTCTAGGCTGTTTAGGGGACTTCAGTAATTCTTTGCTGAACATTCACCCTATGTGACACATTGCCCAGCACTGACGATGCAGAGATGAAGAGCTCATAACCCACCCACGGCAACCACACAGAACTATAAATAATATGTTAAAGAGCGTTGTATCTTCTTGCAGTTTCAAAAGTGCGATCCAGGCTTGGGGGAGGAAGGGAAAGGGTATAAACCTATCATTCAAGTATGCTTCGCTAAAGTACACTCACTCATTACTAAAGAACCCAGTCATCCCTCCTTATTCAGGACCTCCATTCCCACCCCCACCACCAAAACCTGCAGATGCTCAGTCCCTTATATAAAATGGTGTAGTATGCATATAATGTGTGCATAACCTCTCATATACTTCATTTACTTAATTATTTATTTTGAGTAAAGGTAGATTTTAGAGCTACATACTCCATAGAGTGCAGGCCGTTTTAGAAGGCAAGAGAAAGGCCACGAGGTGTGGATGTTGGGTGCTTAGTTTTAAGTAAAAGTAATTACACACTCCATAGACAGTGCAGTTGTCTCACTTAGAAGAGAGAGTGCCTTCTCATATATTTTAAATCATCTCTAGATTATTTTTAATACCCAATACAATGTTCAATGCTATGTAAATAGTTGTAAATACAATGTAAATGCTATGTGAATAATTGCTGGGCATGCAGCCAATTTAAGTTTTGCCTTTTGGAACTTCACGGAATTTTTTTTTTCTTTTGATCTTCAGTTAGTTGAATACACAGATTCAAAACCCTTGGATACAGAGGGCTGACTGTATTTCTGTTCTTCCATATATGTACAAACGTCATTCTTTTGAAAGACGTTATAGTATTCCTATGTCTGTATATTTAACCAGGTCTCAGTCAATAGGCAAGTAGCTTTATTTATCTTTTGCTGTTACAAACTACTGCAATGAACTTCCCTATATTGTAATTGCTTACAACTGCAACTACGTCTGCAGTATGAATTCCTAAACGTGTTATTGTTGAGTCAAGGGTGTGTGCCTGTTCTGCCAAATCGCCCTCTAAATGGTTGAACTTCACTTTTAAAGCAGGTGGCGGGTAGACAGCGTCGGGCCAGAGCTGTCCGGCCTCCGTGCAGCAGGTGGCGCTGTGGCGCTGTGAGCGCGTCTCCCCGGAAGCGGCGGGGCCGCGCTGACCGACTTCCCGTGGCGGGGTTCGTGTTAGCGCAGGCGCAGTCGAAGAGGGGCAGACGCTGGAGGCCCGCTGAGTGGTGAGGCAGGATGCCGTACGCCAACCAGCCCACCGTGAGGATCACGGAACTCACCGACGAGAATGTCAAGTTTATCATCGAGAATACGGACCTGGCGTAAGGCTACTAAGGGAAGAGGCTGGCGGCTTTGGGGAGCCCAGAACACGAACCCAGGAGGGGCGGGATGTATTTCCAGAACTGGCTCCCGGGCTTAAGCTTTGTGACTTTTGGGGGCTCGGGGCCGGCCAGTCGAGGCTGAGGTGCCCACATGCTGCTTGGTTTTCATCCCTCAGGGTGGCAAATTCTATCCGGAGAGTCTTCATTGCTGAGGTGCCCATAATAGGTAAGCGACCCCGCCTCCTCGTTGCCAGGGCCACCAGTTCCCCTACCTCCCCATACCTTGGCGCTCCAGCCTCCAGCTTTGGTTTGGGACGGGGTGGCGACGCTGAGAAAACAGCAGTACTGGAGACTTGATCGGACCCTGTGCCATTGGCCTAGGGCCACTGTCAGGGTGATGTCAAGGATTAGGTGAGGTAATCTCTATTTAATGCCTTGTATTTAGTGAGTGTCCAGTACCGGGAGGTATCTTTTTATGAATCTGTTCTGTCAACTGCATTAACAGGACATGTAAGTGCCAGAGAATGCAGTGGTGTGAATGCAGAGCTGAACTGGGAATGCAGAGCTGTAAAGTACAGAGTTCTTGCCTTCATAGGGCTCACAGTGAAGCTGTAGGGGAAAGATGAATCCACAGACAACCGCTAATGCGAGATCGACTTGGATCAGTTAAGGAGAAGCATAGCTACAGTGCTTTTGGCGCTTCGAGGAGGGAGGATCTGTTTCTGCTTCAGTTCTAGCCACTCGCATTGGGTGTTTTACATATTTACATATTCTGCAAATATTTTCTGAGTGTCAGCTCAGAGTTTGGGTTAGGAAAAAGAAATGTAAGTCATAGCTGCTGCACCAGGCATGCGAACTCCTAAGGAAATAAGCAGGCCAAATGACTGGTAAACAAGAGAACGTTGTAGTTTTTCCATTACCACCCTCAGTGACTACTTCAACTCAGAGCTTGGAGTGCAGGAACTGTACTCCATGATGCAGCCTTGACATTCTAAGTGCCACTTTTCCCACAAATAATATTGAGCATCTGCTACATTCTAGGCCGCAGCTAGGAATACAGAAGTTAAGACATCTGAAGACCCTGCCCCAAGGAATTTTTGAAGCTTGAGGCAGAGACAAGACACACAGAATTATAACACAAGGAAAAATATGCCAAGTGTTTTAAGAGAATTCTAGACAGAGTTCTGGAAGGGAAGAGCTTAGAGGGAGTGTTCATCTCTATGCCATGGAGGGCAAGCAAGGCTTGGTTCATAGGAGGCTCAGGATTTTAACCTACACTGGAGAAGTTAAGGGCTTATGGGTGGGGGGAGGTGGGAGACAGAAGCAGAAAAGCTTGGCTCATGGCCCTTGTTTGGCTTGAGTTGAGGAAACAAAAGGCAGCATAGGACAAAGTAGGTTGGGGCTTGGCCGTGTCTGGTCCTCTTCTGATCTCTGTTCCTGGTGTCCACACCCCTCATTGGCTAGTAGTCTCCAATGCCATTTGCTTTCTGAATTTAATTGTTTATGTGCAGATTTTTATTTAAATGAATGAGTGAGTAAATGTGTGTTTAAGTCAAGTGTGTGTGGCTGTACAGTTCTTACCCTCCTACTAGTTCATTGCTGGTTGGGATTGACTTATGTACTGAGTATGCCTTGCTCATTAAAGGAATTTTGTAAGCATTAGTTGGTTGAGTGATAATAAAGTATTATATTGGGTAAGCTGGTTATTATATCATAACATGAGGTATGTACCATAAGTTTCTTACTTTTCTGGGGTTTGTCTAACTTGTAAGTGCCCAAATAGTTTGTGTCATTGGATTTGGTGTTGGCAAAGGTAGCAGATTTAAGTGCTTCCCACAGAAATATTCAGCTGAAAGAAACATGTTCCCACTCCCATGATATTCTCTGTCGGTGTTTTTCTGGGTGGTACAGGGAACTCCCTGTATCACATCTACCTGAGCAGGGAAGTGAGGTGTGCTGTGTGTGGTTCTTTTTAAAATGCAACTTCCTGGGCCCCGCTCGAAAGCTGTGGAATCAAGCATCTTTGGCAGCCTGGCCCAAGTCTCTGCAATTACGTAATCATTAGATGATTTTTAAATCTGGAGAACCACTTTTTTGAAGTCTTAAGGTGAATTTGGTGGCTAAACTTCATGTCTGCTTCTCTGCTTCCTTCATTCTTTAGCAATTGACTGGGTTCAGATTGATGCCAATTCCTCAGTCCTTCATGACGAGTTCATTGCTCACAGGCTTGGTGAGTGCTGAGTTTGGAAAGTTAAAGGGAGGGGGCTGTGCGGGTGTCAGAGGAGGAAGTCTCCTCACTACCAAGGGGATTCCTTTTGGGTTGGCCCCTAGGCCTTCTTTTAAGAACTTTTCTTTGTCTTCCAGGATTAATCCCCCTGACTAGTGATGACATTGTGGACAAGCTGCAGTACTCCCGGGTATGCTGTGTGATTGGGTGGAAGGTCGAGAGTCAAGGGAGGCAGGGAATTTTAGTTTTCAAAGGGATTTTTCCTGACATCTTGCTTCCAGCTTTTAGACAATGTGGAGATTGTCTAGAGGAGCAGAGGGAGTGAGAACTGTCCTACAGAGCAACACCTGAGGGACTGGGGTACTGGTGTCTGGCAGCTTTATGCATCACCTCATAGGTTCTGCTAGTTAAACATGGCTCCCTTTCTCAGGATAAGTTACCAGGCTTATCCAAGACATGGAAGCAACCTAAATGTTCATCGACAGATGACTGGATAAAGAAGTTGTGGTATATTTATACAATGAAATAGTACTCAGCCATAAAAAAGAATAAAATAATGCCATTTGCATCAAAATGGATGGACGTAGAGATCATCATTCTAAGTGAAATAAGCCAGAAAGAGAAAGAAAAATACCATGTAGCACTCATGTGTGGAATCTAAAAACAATTTTTAAAAAGGACTCTACGAACTCAGCTACAAAACAGAAACAGACTTGCAGACATAGTAAATAATCTTATGGCTGGAGAAAAGAGGGGGAAGGGTAAATTTGGGAGTTTGAGATTTGCAAATGTTAGCCACTATATATAAAAATAGATTTTTTTTAAAAGCTGCTTCTGTATAGCACAGGGAACTATGTTCAATATCTTGTAATAACCTTTAATGAAAAAAATGGAAACGAATATATGTATATGCACGACTGAGACATTGTGCTATACACCAGAAATTGATACATTATAGCTGACGATACTTTAATTTAAAAAAAAGTTACCAGGTTTAGGACTGGGGAGAGAGTAGGACAGGATTATGTTACACCCATAGCCTTTCACGAGGGCTGTATTAGGTAACAGCTTGAGACTCTTCCTTCTTGATGACTCTGCATGATCCTGAATCAACTTATTTTCTAATATTCCCAAGGACATGTCATTTTTGTGGTGGCTGATTTGATAATACTTTGTAAATTTATATGTTTTTTAAAAGAAATATTCAAGCACTCAGCAAAGCGTGGAGCTAATATAACAAATAGTTGTGCTCCCACCAAACCACTTGTCACATTTTAACATCTCACCATTTTTGCTTCATGTCTCCAGATTTTTGTTTTTAAGAAAACATCACATATATTAGTGGGGACAGTTGTACAACCAGTTGAAGAGCAATTTGTCACTATCTTATAGAAAGATACGCATCCCCTGCGACCTACCAATTCCTTCCATTAAATTTTGTTCTAGTATTGCATTTACTGAACAAAGATGGTATGGGTTTTTTGTTTTCGTTTTTTTCAGAAAATCTACAGAAAAGTTAAAAATAGAATACTTGACTCTCTTTTCACTTATAATTTTCAGTTGTTGGTATTTTGCTACATTTGCTTTATTTTTCACGTAGATGTTATTTTTGCTGAACCAACTGAAAGAACATTGTAGAATTCATGACACTTCTCCCCTAACTACATCAGCATGCATGTCCTAAAAATAAGGATATTTTCCTAACATAGCCACACTGTTATCATGCCTAAAAAAGTTAGCATTGATTTGTACTATCTACATACAGTCTAAATTCGGGTTTTCCTCGCTATGCTCAAAATGTCCTTAATTATTTTTTGTTTGTGGGTCTGTGATCCAGTCAAAATTCATGCATTGCATTTGGTTGTTAAACCTCTTTAGTCTCTTGATCTCTTGAACAGACTCCTCTCTTTTCATTATACTTTTTTTTTGAGTGCCACATTTTTATTGTCCATTACATTTTGATTCTGTAATTTCATATTTCCAAGAGTGATTCAGTTCCCAGGGTCTAGATTGCCTTCCTTCCTTACCAGTGTGTGATTACAGACTATCCAGGTGTGGCCCCTAGTTCTTCCTCATCTTGAAAACATCAGAAGTCATATTTTCCTCACTGGTGTGAGGGAAGAAGTTTGCTTGATTACATTCTAGTAACTCTTCTTGCCTGAAGTTAAACAGTGGCAGGTAATGTCTAACACGGGAATGCTTCAAGAATCAGTGTAGCGAACGGCAAACTTGGTCGTCATTGAAGCTGAGTGATGGTTGCGTGGTGGCAGTCTGTTGTACTCTTCTCTGCTTTTGTGAATATATGAAATTTTCCATAAATTCATACATTTTTGTATGAAATTTTTTTTATAAAAGATCAATAATCTGGAACTTAAAAGGTACTTTTTTTCTATTGTTCCCTGGATTAATTTATTTTAAATGATGATTGCATTCCCAGGGGAGTGCACTTAGCTCATGGGATGCTGAACTAGGTGGTATGAAAGCCTCCTCCTCTTACTTAGTGCCTTGGTTCTCCGAGGAAGAGCGCTCGGAGGGCAGGGTGAGATGTTAGCAGTGTGTCTCCTGGTTGTGGCCTGGCCTCAGGTAGGGTGGGAAGGACATGTGGGTGCCAGCGTATAGGTTGTCTCTGAACTGGGGCATGCCGGCCCCGGAGCGGCCCTAGAATGGTGTGCCAGTGGACACAATTCACGAGAGCCTGGAGGCTGTGATCCGCCCTTTCCCAGATGAAGAACCTTTAGGAGTGGGGAGCCAAGCTAGATTTGCCATCTTTCTGTAGACTCACTTCTGCCTCTCTTCCTGCCTCAGGACTGCACATGTGAAGAGTTCTGCCCTGAGTGCTCAGTGGAGTTCACCCTCGACGTGCGGTGCAATGAAGACCAGACACGTCACGTCACGTCTCGAGACCTCATCTCCAACAGCCCCCGGGTCATTCCGGTCAATAACGTTCTTCCTACCTAGGACCTTTGCTCTTCTCCAGGCTTCAAGTGGGCCAGATTGGGGTGGATTCTTAAAAAACACTGACTTTCCCTGTGTTACCCTCTGCCTTAACCTGAGCCTGATGCCTAGAACTGCTAATAATTCTGGACTCTTGCCAGGGTGGGCAGAAGTATTACTGGTGCTGTGAGCACTCTGTCCCCCAAGGGCCCTTTTAAAGGTCATGGTACTGTTCTGACTGAGGAGGCTGTCACAAAGCCCTGAGGTCAGGGTTAGAGTCCACTCGCCAGCACAGACTGGGTCCTAGTGGGCACGTCTACCATCTCATCCTCGGGCATCCTTTCCCTGCCTTGGCAGCTTGTAATCTGGAGGTTCTGGAAGGTGGGTGCCAGAAGAGGTGAGTGGGGAGATGAGCAATAGCTAATACACGCCTCTGTTCGGGCTCCCTACAGGTGACATCCCGCAACCGAGATAATGACCCCAGTGACTATGTGGAGCAGGACGGTAAGGGGCTCAATGGAGGCAGCAACTAGACCCAGCGTCTCATGCTGTCTGGTCTTCCAGTGGCCCTCCATGTCAGACTGGAGAACTGTGCCTCTGCTGGCCCTCCACTGACGCACACCTCTCCCCACAGACATTCTCATCGTCAAGCTGAGAAAGGGCCAGGAGCTGAGACTTCGAGCCTATGCCAAAAAGGGCTTTGGCAAGGAACACGCCAAGTGGAACCCGACTGCAGGGGTGGCTTTTGAATACGATCCTGACAATGCCCTGAGACACACGGTGTACCCCAAGCCAGAGGAATGGTATGTTTCTGGGGGGAATGGAAGCAGGTAGTTAGGGTGGGGGCAGTGGAAGTGGCTCCTAGTGACTAAGATGGGGTAGCCTCACTGAGACATGGGCGCCCTAAAACTAGCCACCCTGTGCTGATCTGTGTTTGACCTCAGGCCGAAGAGTGAGTACTCAGAGCTGGACGAGGACGAGTCGCAGGCTCCCTATGACCCCAATGGCAAGCCGGAGAGGTAAGATCCTGGTTTGGCACTTGAAGATGAAGTGTGTAAGAACGTACAGTTCTGGTGCAGGCTCCGGGTCAGGGAGACCTCTTCTCTTCATCCCAGTTCCTGTAAGCTGAGGAGGGACTGGTAACTGCTGAACCCGCAGTACGTACACATCCCGAGGCAGATTATCATCCCCCTTTTGGTCACTGTGAGAAAGGGGGACCCTCCAGTTATCTGTTCCTGTCCTGATTTTCAACTCCCAAAGAAGGATCAGCCTAGGATCAAACCTAGGGCCCAAACTGTCCAAAGCCTTTTAGTGACAGATATGAAAATGCTGGAGCAGGTGACACTATGATGTTCCACTTTTCCCTCAGTGTGGAATACATCCTTACACAAGTGTTTTGAGATTTTCACAATATCTTTTTGAGGTAGCTTTGGCCTCTTTGAGGTCTTGCAAAGTGCATTGGAAGAACCGTTTGTAAGAGGTTGCATGGAGGTCAGCCCTGGGGCAAGGTCGAGTTCATGGTGGGAAAGGAGTCAGGACCCAGAAGGGAGGGGAGAGGGTGGTGCGTGGCCAAAAGCTCAGGCCAGCCAGCCTGCCTCGTGGAGAACTCACCGGATTCTTGCCTCCCAGGTTCTACTACAATGTGGAGTCCTGTGGCTCTCTGCGCCCTGAAACCATTGTCCTCTCAGCCCTCTCTGGATTGAAGAAGAAGCTCAGTGATTTACAGACCCAGTTGAGCCACGAGATCCAGAGTGACGTCCTAACTATAAACTAGCTGCAGCTCACCTGTTCCAGCAAAAACAGCAGTTCAATTTCAGGTCTCCTTAGACTTTTGGCTCCTGGGGACTGGACAGCTGTTGCTCAAGCTTCTTGGCAAGCCTTCAGTACCAACTAGAAAGGTAGCAGTGGAAAAGGGCAGGTCCATCCCAGCCTTGCTCAGTCACAGATGGGTTACCGGGGGTGCCACTGCTATTGGATGCAGGACAGTTTTTCACCGGCCTGCATCCCTGGCCCTGCCTACTGATTGGCTGTAGCACTCCCCAGAACCTCCCTTCTGCCCTGTTTCCTAATGTGTCTCTAGGGGGCCATACTGTTTCCCTGTTGAGAACCACTGAGCTGGACTCTCCTCTTTTAGTCATTTCAGCTCTAAATTTACTTCAAATCCTCTGTCCAAAAGTTGGAATTTTCAGTTGTACCTTAGGCTTCTGGTGTTAGGATTGAGTCTAGAACCCTCTTTTAGGCTGCCTGCAAGACCTTCCAGTCCCTGCCCCAGCCAGCCAATTGGTACTTCACTCAAATTCCCAAGTGTCCCTAATTTGAGGACCCTTTGAGAGTAGTGATAGACCCTGGCTAGTCCTCTCTTCCCTCCAGTAAACCTTGTATTTTGTTCTCTATCCATCAGTTAATGAACTTCACCAATAATAGCCCAATTACTCAATTAGGAGGGGGAAGGCCTTAATGAAGGCCTGATCTTGCCCCTTTGGCCCTGTCCATAGGAACACTGCCCAAAGCAGTTAATTAGCCTGGCAAGAGAAGCCTGGAGGTAACTAGAGATCTAGTACAGAAAGGAAGGGATATTTATTAACAGTAGTTGTCTTTTAAAACTTTTTATTTTTGGCAATAAAGAGCACAACATCATCTCTTTCATGCGTCATCGTGCCACTAGTGGAGCCAGCCAGCTCTGCCTCCCTCTCCATGGCCCTTGGCCCTGGCTCCCTTCTTCAGGCTGACTTATTCCTCGGGGTGGTCATTCCCTGGGTCGGGTTCAGAGTTGGCCGTGGCCACCTCCCTGACTCCAGGGCTCTGCTGGAGGGGGCCTCTTGCCTTATCCTCCTCCTGCCACAACTTGAATAGTAGTTATTTACAACAAGGTCTGTTCCCACAAATCAGAACCCTAGAATATTAAACAAAAAAAACCCAACACACACACAACCAAAGGTTTGATGTGAATAGAAAGATAGCCCTTCTGCACCGTAGTCAATAAATACCAGCACTAGAAAATCAATTGCTTTAATTGCATTTCAGCAGGGAGCCTCAGCACCATGTGGGGAGGAAGAAATGGGAAGGTCTTGGTTTCTGAGTGCTTTTAGCTGGCCGGAGGGAGGCCAGACAGGGCAGAGGGGCTCCCTCTGTGGAGGCACTGCCCACTCCTGGCCAGTGAAAGAGGGCAGCAGGGTGCTCCCCCCCAAGCAGTCCTCCTGTAGCAGCCTTCCTGCTGGCCTGGCCCTGGGGCAGGAAAGCGCTCCGGACTGGCCATCCTCCCCTTGGCTGAGGTAACCAGCACCCTCACACCGGGGTGTCTTCTCAACCTACTAAGCAGGAAGGAGCCTGGGCAGAAACCATTTTAAAACCAGATTGTCACCTGAGGTGTCAACCAGATGTCACCTCTGCTGAAAACTCCAAATGCAAGGCTACCAAGTGGCACAGTGTAAGTCTGAGTCCTTCCTGTGCCGCTCTAGGCCCAGAGGGACTGAGAAGCCACCTGCCACCTCTGTCCCTGGGCTGCTTGCGAAAAGCCAGCAGTCAGAGCACCAGCTGTGAGTGCTGTTTGTCTCCTTCCTCTGGCCCCAGCAGCAGGAGGGCTGGTTCCTTGGAGGACAGGGAGACAGCTGCCCTCACATTCAAAAACAGCCTGGACTGTGGCTGGTCATGGGATTAAAAAAATGTGTATGTGGTGGCAGGGAGGGACGGGGGGAACCTTATTAATACAGAATATGTTAATAAGCCATATATATTAAAATCATTAACAGTATATAGTCCCATGGTAGCTCCAGCCCCTCACACATGCTCAGGTGGTGTGGCCAGCCCTTTGCCTTGGTCCAGCCTCACCTCTGGGGACAAAGAAGGGACAGCTTGCTCCCTTTCTCCAGGCTCTTGGCCAACAGCCCCTCCAGGCCGTCCACAATATGCTGCAGGCAGCCCCACAGCAGGCAGCCCCAGGAGTCATCTGTGCACGCCAGCTCTGCAGTCACTGGGATGGCGTCTTGGCCTCACTGCTGTCCCCCTGGCTGGGCTTTGGCTTTAGGAGGATGAATCTGTTGAGGAGGTCCGTTTCTGAGCTGGCCTGGGCTGCCCCATACCCCTCACCTGTGGATACAGAGGCAGGCTCAGGACTTAGGCCCAGGTCAAAAGACCCCTGGCCAGTATACCTTGTCCTCCACAGAGCCTCCTGGCAGGTGGATGTGGGGCACAGCAGCGACTCACTGGCATAGCTGGAGGCCTCAGCAATGTTCTGGGAACCTGTGATGTGGTGCCAGTAGGCACTGCGGGGCAGCATGGTAGTGGGCGTGCAGGGGTATGAGTAATGTTCCGTGCCCTTGTTCAGCAGCTGTGGGGCAGAGAAGGGGACAGTGGCTAAGCCCAGGGCAGCAGGCCCAAGGCCCTGCCTGCCTCTGCTGTATATGCGCCAGCTGCAGACAACTAGCATACACCCGGCCCTCGGCCTGCCTGCCCACCAGTCCCCCTTCCCCCACCTCGACTGAGCCGAGCACTGTCTCACCCTCACATTCTTCTCCATTTCCAGCAGGACCCGCTTGTGCTGCTCAGCGATGGCCAGGGTGGCACTGTGGACCCGCTGGTAAATCTGTTCCCCCTCCTGCGTCTGGAAGGTGTAGAGCCCTTCCCCAGCGTCACACATCCTGAGACAGTGGCACAGAGGGCAAGGTGGTGGGGACACCCCCATGCGCATGCATGCACATGCAGTCAGGCTCTTCTGCACCCCAGGCCCCTTTGGGAACAGGGCTGTCATCTCAGGGTCTGACCACACAGCTCAAACATGCTGAACATTTTCTGTGTGCCAGGTGGTGGTCTAAAGGCTTTACAAGAATTAAGTTATTCTGTTTTCTCCACCACCTTGCTCTGGTCTATGCGCTGTGACAGTTTCCTCGTTGTTACAGTTTTTCTCGAACCATTTTTACAAATGAGGAAACTGAGGCATTTAGAAGGTAAGTAACAACCAAACTTAACACAGTGGCTTATACAGAATTTAAGTCTAGGCAGGCTGACTTCAGAGTTCAAGCGAGACGCAATCCTCACCATAACCCAACCTATGAAGTGAGGTACTTCTATTATCCCCTGTTTGACAGATGAGGAAAGTGAGACTCAGGTCCACAATCACAGAGCTAGTCAGTGACAGTGCCAGCATCTGATTTGAGCCTGAGCAGTCTGACTTGGTAAACAGCTTCACTTGACCTCCCTGCTATGAGCCTCAGTTTATTCATCTATGAAATAGGAATATTATGTTCCCCTTCAGCATGCTATGCTGATAAATAAGCTTTTCCAGCACAGAGCCTGACATAAGTGAATGGCAGCCACCATCATGACCATGGTGGGACAGGGGTGTGAGGAGGAGGGGCAAGAGTGTCCTACCGGCCAGCCTCAAAGGTAAAGCGTGTGGCATCCCGGCCATAGCGGCGCAATGAGCAGAGGGGCCACGAGACTAGCTTCACGCGGGGGTTGTGTATGTCCCAGAGGTAGATGTTCTCGTGGGTGATCTGCAGCTTGCACTCGCCGTACACATCCAGGTTGGGGCAGGGCAGCAGGAAGACGTTGAAGCGATCTGGATGGGAGAGGATGAGCAGGCCTAGAGCTTTCCCCTGGGAGGCCTCCCCAACTCCCTCCCCCCACCCCCGGTGCCAGCACCAGGCCTCACCTGTCTGCTCACACTGCACTCCTGGGGCCAGGAGGTCTGGCTCTCCCAGACTGATATCGTTGAGCCTCGACCCCAGACACTCCACAGACAGTGTCTTGTACCACTCCTCTGCCTCCAGCTCTGGAGAAAACAGTACCTCATCATGTGCCAGATCAGGGTTCCCTAGCAGTGCCCCCCCCCCCAATCTGCTTTAGCTGCAGCTGTCCCACCATGCAAAACAGAGAGGGTAAGGCCAGTGGATTCTTCCTGCTTGCCCTACCTCATCCTGGGGGCCCACTCCCTCAAAGGCATCTTCTACCCCAACACATCATACCCAGTCAGGCTAGCCTTGCTCTGCCTCCTACCAACTGGACCTTGACCAGCCCACAGCCTGCAGCCCCAGCCCCTCACCTGAGTCGCAGGTGAAGGTACGTGCTGAGTCATCGGTGAATATGATGGCTACCGCCTGCCTCTTGGTCTCCTTGGGGAGCCGAGTGACACACTTGACATTGCTGATCTCCGTCACCTGGGACAGCATCCACAAGGGACTCAGCCAGTCTGAAGCACATCCCTCTACATCCCTCTTAGCTCTGCCTCCCCCAGGAGGGTGCTCTTGGACCTCAGGACACTCAACAAATCATCACTGTTTACAGGTTGGGGGAACTAGGGCCCAGGCCCCCTAACCTTGGGGCAGCCTCGGAGGCACACTGACTTCTCATCTGGATACTTCTCCAGCCGCTGGGGTCCCTTGCTGGAGGACTTCCGGAACACCAGCCAGCACCTCCTGTAGATCTGTGGAGCAAGATGGTAGGGGGATCAGGGCTCCCTGGACTACTTCCACTCAGCCAGCATGGCCCTGCAGTTACCCCTGCCTACCACAAGGGGCAGTGCCACACAGCCTTCCAGGGGGCCCAGGCCTGGAAGACCTAGGGACAGCCGACACCAGCATGACACCCACCCTGGGGAAGACGCCCCTCCCCAAATTGAAAAGGCAGTCATTTTTTGGCTGGCTCTGAACGACTGTTCCACAAAGGGCGCTCCTAAGTTACTGTTTACTATGAGCTCTGCTCTTGGTTTAATATAAGTAGCCAACATTTGTTGAGTGCTTCCTATTCGTACTTTTTGTTATTAGCACTCTTCATAGTTAATCTCGGGGTCACTCTTAAAGGTCAGTTCTGTTATCATCTCCACTTTATAGACAGGGAAACTGAGGCATCCAAAAGTTAAGTTTTGACAGCTAATAGATGGTAGAGTTGGTATTTAAAACAGGCTGTTT
Organism: Camelus ferus; assembly: GCF_009834535.1. Taxonomy (NCBI): domain Eukaryota; kingdom Metazoa; phylum Chordata; class Mammalia; order Artiodactyla; family Camelidae; genus Camelus; species Camelus ferus. Next base: position 36,424,069 of record NC_045704.1, read on the forward strand.
AGATCCAGGGCCGTTACTAGAAGCCCACTGCGCTAAGGTTCTGTCCAGGGCTCCAGGAGGACCCACCCCAACAGACGGAGCATCCTGGGGACAGGGATTAGACCCTTACCCACTCCCAGCCTGCACATCAATGCAGCTCTTATTTCTAAGACTCGGGGAGGGCTCTTGATGTGTAACACCCCCTCTTGTCTCTAGGACCTTTCACTCCCCCTCTCTTTTCATTCTCTGACCAGCCCTGGAATGTAGGAGACCAGGATTAATTCCCTGTTGCAGCTGGGAAACCAGCTCTTAGAAGTAAAGGAGCAGAGCCAAGAACCTGGGGTTACCCCAGAGCACGGTGCCTTCCCCAGGAGATTCCCTCCTTGTCCCAACCACTGCCAATGACCATGTGCCTAAAACCACCCCAATTCTCTGTAGCTTCATGGATTCTATCCAAGTGGCAAGGAGCAGGGGTGGGTGGGTTAGTCCCCAGCCACCTGTCTAGGCTGCTGACTCTTCCTTACATGGCGTCCTCCTTCCTACCTCAGGCTCTCCTCCAGCCCAAAGTCTGGCTGGGATGTACCTCTTGTCAGCAGGCACTCCAGAAGACTGGAAGAGCCATTCCCCAGGAATCTCCAATGTTCCTTTCACTGGCAAAGAGTGGGGAGGCTGAGGGGTGGCCCAGAGCAGAGGAGGTGAAGAGGTCTCTGGGCCACAGCCCCAAGCCCCCTCCCTTTCCCTGCTCTGCAGTGTGGGCACCAGGTCCTTGGCAGGCAAGGTCCCAGGGTACAGCGGGCCCAGGCAGTCCCCATCCCAATAAGCTACTCACAACCATGCTATTTCTAACTCCTGAGACACTAGGAGGCATGTCTGTCCCTGCACTACTGAACCTGGCTCAGCCCCTGACCTATCCACCTAAACTCCAGCAGGCCTCCACTCCAGCTGAGGAGCTCTTTTAGGGTAGAGGCTGCATTTTATTCTCAGAATCCTCACGTCCCAGGAGCCTGGTTAACAGAGCTCTGCTGAACAAGTGAATGACCATATGAAGGGATCATGAATGAATGGATGGATGGATGGATAGATAGATGAATGAATGCATGAATGCTGCTGACCCAGATAGGCCCCGCCAGCTTGGGCTCCGTGCAGTCTGCAGCAGCAGGGGCAGAAGGCCTGGGGGCCTGAGCACTCTGGTTGCCTGGTTACAGGACGGGGACACACACACACACAGACACACACACACAGACACACACACACACACACACACACACACACAGACACACACACACACACACACACACACACACACCCCCCCAGGGAGCCACTGTGCTCAAGAGTCCTCCTTCCCCACTTCTCACAGGTCTTTGATCAGTGCTTCAGAAACACTCTGCCACAGCTCTGTCTTGGGAGGAAAGCCCTGGCAGGTAGGGGGGTCTGCTCCTGAGCTCTTCCAACCCTTCCCCCTCACTTCTGTGGGCTGAGACAAAAACGGCTGGGTAGCCGCAGCCCCTCACAGAAGGTCTGCAGGGGAGGCCAAATTCCTTGAGTGGCGGCGACTCCAGACTGGGCCTGGCCACACCCCAGCTCCCAAACCCTCTCCCTGGCTGTGCCCACCGTGGGTTCCCAGCTTTCCCCCTGGAACAGGCCTGGTACTGAGCTCAAGTGGCCACCCCAAGTGGCTTGCCTTCCTGGGAAGCTCTGCTGTGGACAGGGCCTCAGTCCAGCTGGCCCCTGGGGACCTGAAAGGTCCGGGCCCTTAGGAATGAGGAGCCACACTAGCAGCTGTGCCCCACCCCCTTGCCTCCCCACCTCAGTCTTAGCTTTTCTCCTTGTTCTGTGTTCCAAGTGGGCTCCATCTCTCTCTTGGGGTAGAATCAAAGTGGCTGATGGCCACCAGGGCCCAGGTTGGGATACAGTCCGAATCCAAGTAAGACTTTAAACTTACCCACCAGCTCAGCTGCTGCCCACCACCTGGACAGAAGAGCCCCCTACAGAAGCCCTGGGGGTGGGAGCCACAGGAGAAGGAGGGGCAAGAACTACCCTGCTTCAAGGCCAGTCCTGCTCTGTTTGGTACCCAAGCAGGGAACTCAGGTATCAGAGCCCTGCCCCTCCCCCACCCCACTCAGCTAAACCAAGAAACCTTGAGCAGTCCGATTGCACCCCCACCCCCATCAGGGCCATGGGAAAGGGAAGGAAAAGAGGGGCAGGGGACCCAGGTAAAACACAAGACTTGGGCTACCTCAGTCACCAAGGTTACCTTCCTACTGGGGAGACCCGTCACTGGAGGGGGGAGGAGGGTCGGCAGGGGTATAGAGGCAGCTCTTAGGACAACCTCACCAAGCTCATTAAGTTGGTCCCTGGGGGCCCTCCTCATGCCTTCTGGGGGGTTTTCACCAGTAGGGGGTGGGAGAGGGTGCACGCTAAGCAGAGGTGTGTTTGAGGCCACATCTCCATAGACCTTCCAAGCCCCTAGTCACTTTTAACACCTGGGAGGAAACAGCCTGCCCAGAGCCCTGGGCCATGCTGCCCGGGTTCTCATTCATAAACCACATAAACATCAGCTTCTGCGCCTCTCACACCACCACTGTTCCCTCACAACCAACCACTCTCCTTCTCAAACACTTCTTTAACCGTCAAAGCAACAACCAAAGATAAATAAATAAATGCCCATACACAGAAAGCAATGGGAAGCAGGGGAGATGAGGTACTTAAAAGAAAAGAGGTCAGGAGAGGGGAGGGGAGAAACGGGGAGGTGGCGGGCGGCAAGGGGAATTGAGAAGCTAGTCTCAGCTCAGACACAGCCCGGCATTTCCAGCCGCTCCTGCCGCTGCCCTGGCGACAACTTCAACAATAGCAGGGGAGCCGCCTGCCCATCAGCGGCCACCACTGGCTCAGCCACTGGGATGCCAGCCAGTCCAGCTGGGGCAGGGGCTGCAGCAGGCAGAGCCGAGCCCAGGCACATGCCAGGCAGCCCTCTGGCCAGAAGCCTCGAGACGAGCAAAGCACGACGCCGAGCCACAGGCGGGCAGCCGCACACCCCGACATGCCAGGCGCTAGAACCGGTCCTGGCCGCCCGTCCCTCGGCAGGGCCCCTTGGAGGTGGCTCACCCCAAGCTTCCTGCTCTTCATCTTCACGTAGCCTTGCTTGACAATGTCGTTGAAATTGGTCGCCATGGCTTCCCCACCGTGGGGGCTCTGCTGGCCGGCTGAGGCTAGCGGAGGGGAAGGATGCCCAGGTGGCCTTGGTTTCTGGCTCCTCCGATCACCTGTTCGAGATACTCCGTCGGGGCTGCCCCGAGGGCTGCTTCTCACCTCGCCCACCTCAGCATTGTTCTAGCAGCTCCTTTGCCCGGCGCCTGCTGGAAATAAAAATGACAGGGAGATTAGACAGTGACATCTTTCTCTTCCCCTGGCTGTCTCGCTCTTTTTTCCTTCCTCTTCCCACACTCCTCCCTCCCTCCCTCCACCCGCCCTCCTTCCTTCCCTTCCCTCCCCACCCCAGGACGGCAAAACCATTCAGGAAAACAGAGGTGGAAGCAGCAGCGAGGAAAATGGTCCAGCCCAGTCCTCTCCCTCACGGCTGGAGCTGGTGGTTAACCCCTTCCTGGGAGGACTGGCTCTGCACCCACTGTGGAGGTGGGGGCAGAGGAAGGGAGGTGACCCAGGAGCTGCTGTTCAGCCCTACCTCCTGCTACAACTTTGGGGTAGACTTAGGGCCAGCTCCCTTCCTGTGCACAGGAGCTCCACGCGGGAAAGCCTTCCCAGAGATGGGGGGTCTTGGGATATGGCACAGATTCTGGTGAGCCTCATACTCCCTGAGGTTAAAGACAATATACCTTGTCAGTCTCAGCAGACCCCCAAATCCCTCTACCCCACCCCAGCCGATACCTGGTTCTCTCTAGCTCAAGCCCGCTCAGGCCCTGCTCCCAGCCCCTGGAACTCTTCAGCAGCTCCTCTGGGTGCTGCTTCCTGGGAGGGAGGGCAGAGTCCAGTGGGGCGGGCCTCCAGATAAGCCTGAGGAATGTGCTGGGCAGGCTGGAGGTGGCTACTGTGGCGGCAGACGCCTCACCCTGGCCCTGGCGCTGGGAAGGCTGGGCTGGTCTGTGGGGGTGCTGGGTCTGGCCAGGCCTTGCAGTGCTGCATGTCCTGAGCATGAGCAGAAGTGAATTACCTGGAGAATTAGCAACCACCTGGGCCTGGGGCAGAGGACACAGCTGGACCACACTGAGGGGGCACCAAGAGGAAGTCAATATGGAGTGGGAAAGGGGGCACCATTAGGGGCTCTCAGAATCAGGCAGATCAGGAGATAATGAAGACTCAGACTTGGGAGGAGGTGTCTCAGTGATGACTTAGTCCAACATCCATTTTACATCATTTTATGGTTGGGGAAAAGAAAGCTGCCCAGAGAGGATGAGCAGCATGGCTAAGTTCACACAGCAAGCCTAGGGCTCAGCGAGGGACAAATAAGCTCCAGAGTGGGTAACGGAGGAAGGCCTGGGGGTGGAATGCCCTGTCACCTGGCTCTTATTGCCTGCCCTGACCTAAGCCTTCTCTGCCATCCAGGCTCAGGGGCAAGGCTGTGCCCACAACATGGCCTCCCATGTTTCCAGGATCACTAGGAGGGACTGGAGCAGCAGATCTGCGGTCAGCTGGGCATCTGTGCTGCCACGACGGGGCCCTGGGGCAGGCATGCTGCTGGATCTGCCAGCAGCTTGGCATTAACTAATCTCCTGGAGGCCTGTAGAGTCCCTAACAAGGAACAGATGTGACTCCTCCAGTGAGCGCACACAAGCAGGCAGGCATAGGGGCAGAGAGGACAGTGTTCCCCTATGCCCCTTGTACCCTGACAGCCTCTTCAGCACCCCGCAGCGTTCTCCCTGCTCATTCACTCCCCCTGGGGTCCGAGACTCTTCCACACTCAAGTGGTCTGCTTTCTTCCTATAAGGTCTGGGGTGGGGTCCCTCCCTGGCACTGACCCCCAACAGCCTTGCCACACCCAGGCACTGGCAGTCAGAGATGGGTACATTTTCCCAACTCTGTTTCCACCGCCTGCCCTGGGTCTGCCTTGCCCCCACAGCAAGGACCAGCTCTGTAAAATTCCCCTCCAAGATGACAGCTAGCTGGCCGCTGGCTGAGGGTCCACAGCATGGAAGACCCCTTTCAGAACACACCTACTAGCAAACACTGGACCCCTGGATTCATCCAAGGCAGCCAAGGACGTGGTCCAGCCAGGAACATGAATCTAACTGACAGGTGGTCCTGGACAAGCAAGCTGCTTAACTTCTCAGTGCCTCAGTTTCCCCAACAGTGAAAAAATGAGAATAAATCCACCTACTTTAAATGAGCAAACGACTCCAAGAGGCACCTCCCTTTTCATGTTGGACCCAGAGCTTCTGCCTCGAAAACTCTAAGAGCTGATTTTATTTCAAGAGTTGCTGCCCAGCCAAAGGCTGTGAAATCACCTTAACCCAGCCTCCCACCTGCCCAATGCAGGCCTGCTCCTTCCTGGCTCTATCAGTTACTTCCCCAGTGACACCCTTTAGTGACTGTGGCCACCAAGTTGTCAGAAGCAGCACTGCCATGTATGTCCATAGGCCCACACCTGACCCCAGGTCCTAGAATCAGACCCACAGAAATAGACCAGTGGGAAGAGCAACCTTCTAGGGGAAGGCTGGGTGGCAAAGGGCCTGGCAGCTCACTCTGGCCCTGAGTCACAGGTTGTGCTGACTTTACTCAATCCCTAATGAATATGCAAGTGCAAGACGGAGCCTGAAGCCCAAAGCGGTACAGCAAGGGGGAGTTGGGGAGGCAGGAGAGAGGGAAAGGGCCAATAGGTAGACTCACAAATTTGATGGGCAATGGGATCAAGGGAGGGGGCAACCCAGAACCAACCCATCCCCCAGAGGGCTGCGCCATGTGAAGCAAGAGAGGTGGCCCCCAGGCCGAGCCTGCGCAGACCCAATGGGGCATCAAGGAATGGAGGGCAGCTGAGCTCAGCAGGCCAGGAACTGGGCAGAGGCAGCCCCTGGCCTGCCGCACTGGGGGCCACTTTCCTCACCAACCAGCTCTGCCTTTCACGAGCCTGCAGCAGGGAAGAATGACCTGCTAATTGGAGAGGACCTAATTGGAGAGGACCTGCGGTCTCAGCTCTGAGCACCCAGAGAGGCTAAGCAGGGTGCCCACTAGCCCCCTCAATGCTGCAGCGGGCAGCAAGGACCCCCCATTCCTCCTCCCAGTCTTTCATCAACACAGCTGCTCATCCAGAGACAGTGCCTCTCCTGGACCAGGCCACCACTGGCTCCTCCACAGAGAGAGCCAGACTCTGAAATTACCCTCTTCCAGGAAGGGAAGGTGTCCCGTGGGGAAGAGGCAGGAGACTCCCTGGTGCCTGCAGAGGGGTGGGGTGGGCCCCACCTGCCCACCTGCCCCATGGGCCAACCATCTAAGCACTCCCTCCCAGCACCTGGATTCTGCCTGGAGGCTTTGGCTCCAGAACAAACGCTACTCGCTGATGTTGGCAACCAATGACTGAGCAGCAGCAGCCACCTGCCTGGCTGGGCCTCCCCACCCCTTGATAGATTGGATCTTATCAGGGCTTCAGGGACAGCCTTACCTGGACTGTCTCACTGATGTCTAGTTGTCTTCACCCCCGGGCAAAGATCCTATCCGCAGCAGGATTCTCTCCAGCACCAGGGACATTTCCCATTACCTCCCTGGTCCTCTCTACCCCAGTGTGATTATTATCAGGAGCCAAGAGGAGGTCCCGCTTCCTAGAGGGCCCCACCCCTGATCTCCGCCCATGCAAATCACCACAAGCAACCCACCTGAAACTCTGCAGGTCCCAAGGTAGGTGGGAAAGAAAGATCACATACCCAACTGGGCAGAGAAAAAACGATGGGAGGAGAGGACAACTGAACAGCCAGGGTCTCCTGGGCCCTTAAGTCAGGAAAGTGGTGCTAAGCCTCCACACCACTGGCACTCTGCTCTCTCTGGGATCCCTACCTATCCTTCCAGCCTCATCTCCCGCGTGCTGGCCTTCTTTCTGTTCCTCAACATGCGTAACTCTTTTCCAAGCAGGACCACTGCACTTGCTGTTTTCTTCCAGCAGATGGTCCAAGGTTCATTCAACTGCATCATTCAGGTCTCAGCTCAAAGAACATCACTTTAAAGACAGCTTCCCTGACCATGCTGGCCAGAGGAGCCCCCCCAGTCAGCCTCATCACAATACCCAATTTCACTGCCTTCATGCACTGCATCACTCTAGGATTTGTCTCTCCCTTCATCTGTTGATTTGCCACTCAGTCGCTTTCCGTCTCCTACAACGCCCTAGAATGTCAGCTTCCTGATGGCTAGGTGTTGTCTGTCTAGTTAGTAGCTCCATCCTAGTACCTAGAATGGTGCCTAGTGCAGAGAAGGTGCTCAGTATTTGGGGACTAAAGCCATAATTCTCTCCGGGATTTGTCCTCATCCTTTTCCACACCATTACCAATATTCACCTGGTCAGACCCAGCTCAACTTCCAGAGGCATGTGTGAGCCTCTGGGCCCCAGACCCACAGTTTGGTTCAAAGCTGCCCCAGGAGAGACGGCACTGCTGACAGTGTCCAGGCCTGGCTGGGCAGCCTCACCTTGGCCACTGTTGTTGGGTGAGGTCATGCCCAGCTCTGCTGCCCTGCCTTGGAGGGAAGAGCAAGAAGTAGCCAGTACCCAGGCTCAGCAGGTCAGGCAACTGGTGGATGGGGGCACACCTCTGAGATCCATCCCAGGTAGTGGGGACAGGAGTGGCCTGCACTGGAGCCGCATCCCCCTTGAAAGGGGCAAGAAAGAAATTGCACTAAACAAGCCCAGCCTAAATTGTTGCTGTGAATCCTGCCAGGCCCCTCACTGCCCTTGACTCTCAGTCCCCTACATCCCAAACCCTCCATCCAAGTCTCCTGGCAAGTGCCACACACCCATGGCTTGGGACAGGCAGGCTGAACAGAAGCCCTATTCTGCCCACATCACCCAGGTGCTCAGCCTCATTCATGCCCCTCTGCAGTGACAGAAAACATTTAATGGGAAGTAGGGCCTTTGGGAGTCCTGGGGGAGAAGGGGGACAGGACCCCAGGGCCAGGGAGAAAGGTTCAAGGAAAGAAGGCAATTGGCCACGAGTTTACGTTGTAGGGTAGGAACCATTTGCAGGTAGGAGTGAGCAGTGGGGGCAGCTGAAGTAGAGAAAGTCTCTTGGAATTGGGGCAGTGGGGGAGGGCACAGAGAGAGCAGGAGGCCATGAGGAGCTGGAAGGGTGGGAGGAGGATAGGGGCTGTGTGATGCTCGGGGTTATGCCTCTTCCGGATGGCAGGCCCAGGGTCAGGGAGCACAGGGGCCTGGGCTTCTCTGATGGTAGACGTAGGGTAGGCGTGAGGTCAGGCCCCGACCTAGGCTTCCCTGCAAAGGACAGCAGGGGTTAGTTTCAGGGGCCAGGACTTGGTTTTGTAGGCGGATCTCTGAGGCCCCTTCACAGGGTAGGAGGATCCTATGGGCTTCAGAGTGCTCAGGCTAGAGTTGCCAAGGGTCTCGAGGGCTCGGGCGCGGCCTAAGGCCCCCTCCCCGTCTCGTGCCCCTCTAGTTACCTGGGCGCCGCGGCCCCGTCTGGGGGCGCTGGCTAGGCAGGCGGCGGGCCAGGCTCATGCCCTCGTCACGGCGGGGCCGGCGGGGGCGGCGGGGCGGCGGCGGCGCCGCCGGACTCCAGGCGGGGACGGGGAAGGAGGCGCGGCCACCCGGCTCAGCTCCAGCAGGGACTCAGCGGCGCTACCCAAGCCGCCCGGCTCCCGCCGCCCTGCCCCGCCCCTCCGGCGCGGTCCCCACCCACCCCCCGGCGGCCCGCCCCCGCCGTATTCCTCCGAGCCGAGGGACATATACTTCCGCCCCAGCCTCGTCCCCACCCCCGCTTCCCTCCGCTGCCCGTTTAGGTCGCCCTCGGTACCCGGACTCACCGCCACTCTGTGGGCCCCAAATCCCAGCCTCACATCGCCTCTCAGCCCTTGAAAGCTAAACCCCACATCAGCTCCTAGCCCCCAAATCTCAAAACCCCAACTTATATAGGAATCACACACACATCCATTGCTCCCCTACCCCTACTGGGCCTTCTGCAGCCTAGCCTTCCCCAGGACTCCCCAGGGACCTCCTTAGCGCCCCACCCTACGCCTCACGCACTCCAGTAGCTGCATTAGCGCCTCTATCCTAGACCTTCCTCTCCTCTAGCAGTCCGTCCGGCTCTCGGTAATCCCCTGGCCTCCTCGCCACCCTCAAAACATCCAATAATCCCATTTTACGTCCCTCTGAGAATTTACCCTCAAGTCCAAACCCGACTGTCCTCCATTACAGCCCCCAGCACACACTCACCTCACTGCCCTTCAGTCCTGTGCAGATGCCTTGTCGCTGCCTTGCTGGAATCACAAACCACAGGCCTCCCCAGCTGTGCCAGGCAGGGATGAGGACGTTGCCTAGGGCCTCCTGGGGGAGGGACCGTGCCATCACTCTGGTTTTCTTGCCTGCACCCTTTTACCCCAGTGAAGGATCAGCACCAGTATCACCTGGAAACTTGTTAGAAATGCAAACTCCCCTCCCTATCCCAGACCTATGAAACCAGAATTTCTAGGAGTAGTGCCAGAAATCTGCATCTTAACAAGCCCCTAGGTGATTCTCATGCACAATAAGCACTGCTTTATACCAAATATACATAAGGCCACACCTGAACAACTGAACTCTTAAAAAATAAAAACACCTCCAACTCTTGTCCATGTTTCCTCTGTAGGTCCAAGGCATCAAAGGGTCCAAGAACCACAGTACTCACCCATGGAGTCCATGCCCCTGCCTCCTCAGTCTGGCCCAGTCTTGCCCACAGAACTTCTTAGAGGGCTGCTTTCCTTCCCCTGAAAATATTCCCAAGGTGGTCCCTGTCCTGCTGGTGGCCACCAAGGGAGCCCCAGGGGCTCCCAGCAGCCTCTGCCCTGGGTCTCAGCTAACCAGCTCACTCTGCCAGCGGAGGGGGTGGCCACATTCATCCTGTCCCACCGGCCAAGCTGGCCTGGCTCTTGACCTCCTGACCTTCCCATGCAACTTCCAAACTTGACCCCACCTGCTTTGCTTCAAACCACAGCTCATAAAGCCCCCAGCACTTGATCCATCACAGCAAACTGTTTTCACCACCAGTAACCTTTGGAGGAGTTTTGGCCAACAACAAGAGTTTTCATGATAAAAAAAGCATCATCTCTTGAGTGGGGTTTCCCAAACTTCTTTCTCTCATCTTCATAATTTTAGCCCAATTTACTCTCTTTCTGCAGTACTATCACCTACATTTTTTAAAGTAAATTTTAGATTTTGAGATATTTGAAGATTCCCATGCAGCTGTAAGATACAATATGGAGAGATCCATGTGCCTTTACTTACTTTCCCCCAATGGTAACATCTTGACAAAATTAGAGTCCAATATCCCAACTGACTACTGACTTTGGAACAGTCAAGGTATAGAACATTTCCATCACCCAGGATCCCTCATGTTGCCCTTTTAGAGCCAAACCCGCTTCTTCTCCTCTCTCAATCCTCCTTAACCCTTGGCAACCATTAATCTGTTCTCTGTTTCGTACTTTGGTCATTTCGAGAATGTTGTAAAATTACAATCATAAGTATGTAAACTTTGGGGACTGTTGTTTTTTTTTCACTTAGCATAATTCTTAGGAGATCCATCCAAGTGTTGCATGTACCAATACTATTTTTTTTTTTTTTTGTGGTGGGGGAAGTGATTAGGTTCATTTGTTTATTTTCTGAGGAGGTACTGGGGATTGAATCCAGGACCTTGTGCGTGCTAAGAATACGCTTTACCACTTGAACTATATCCTCCCCCTCCAATACTTTTTTCATTGCCAAGTAATATTCCATGGTATGGATATGCCACAGTTCACCTACTGAAGCATATCTGGATGGTTTCCAGTTTTTGACTATGATGAATAAAGCTGCTATAAGCATTCATGTACAGGTTTTTCTGTGAACACAAGTTTTTATTACTCTGGGATAAAAGCCTAGGAGTGCAACTATTGGGTCATACAGTAATTGAATGTTTAGTTAAACAATTGATAAACTGTTTTTCAGAGTGGCTGTACCATTTTTATTCCTACCAGCAATATGTGATGATCTGGTATCTTCACATACATGCCAGCATTTGTTTCAAGCATGTTTGTAATTGCTTGTTGAAGCATTTTTATCAATGGCTGCTTTAAAATCTTTGTCAGAGAATTCTAACATCTCTGTCTTCTTAGTGTGGGAATCTATTGGTTGGTTTGTTCATTCAGTTTGAGTTCTGATTCTTGATATGAGTAATTTTTCTAAATCTGGACATTTTCATATTATGAGACTTAGATCTTGTTTAAGCCTTCTGTTTTAGCTGGTATTCTCTGATACTGTTCCAGCAGGAGAAGGGGGTGGCGCACCACCTGGTTGTAACCAGGTGATAGAAGTCCAGGTTCTCTGTTGATACATTGCAGGGCAGTGCCCCTCATTCTTGTTGGGCAAGGGTATTCTCTACTGACACCATAATGAGGGTGGCCTCATTAGTGCTGGGCAGTACCGAAAGTCCTGATTCTCCACTACACCTCTGCTGACACCACTCCACAGGGAAGGAAGGGGAGCCTCTCATTACTGCCAGATCAAGTGGAACTCCAGACTCCCCACGTGGTCTCCACTGACACAGCAGCAGGAAAGCCTCCCTGTTGACTGGGGCAGGGGCCTCATTATAGCCTGGGCTCCCCGTTCAGCCTTTGCTGGTGTCAGGGAGGGTAGGACCATAGTTATTTTCTGTGGTTTTTGGCTGGAGCAGATGGTTACTGTCTAAAAGTTTTCTATCTTGACAGGATATCCTTTTCCTGGTCCTGTGGCTAGGCAGAGCAAGCTTTTGTTGGGGCTTTCTCTGTCTGTGCCCATTGGTATTTCTAAGTTGCTGACTTCTTCAGCTCCAAGCGTGCAATATATGAGGCAAAATGAAGACCCAGGGAACTCACCACTCTGTTCTTGCTTGGGTCCACATTCCCTAGCCTGTCTGCCTTCTCCTTGCCACCTTTCAGAGTGTTCTTGTATTTGTTTTATGTATAAATTCCAGGGTTTTCAGTTGTATTTAGTGGGACGACTAGAGAAAATTAGGACTACTCCATCTTTCCAGAAGCAGAAGAGACAACTCACTTTAAAAAAAAACCGTAAACACCTTCCTTCCTCTGCCCTTGAACTAAGCAATACTATTCATCAAGTCACAGGTTGGATCATGCCAGTATATATATGTTATAATGTATATATATAACGTATCATATACATTAATAAGTGTACTCTATATAATACATTATATATATAAAAGCTTTATTGCAGTATGGTTGACATATATATATAATGTATTCTATATAGTAAAGCTTTATTGAAATGTAATTGGCATACAATAAACTGCACATATTTAAAATGTACAGTGTGTTGAGTTTGACGTAGGGACATCTATCAGCACAACCCAGAGAGAGAACACATCCATCATGCCACAGTTTCTTTCCTCCCTCCCATTCCTCCTCTACCCCTTCCCCACCCTCATCAGTCCCCAGGAAATCACTGGTTTGATTTCTGTCACTACATATTAGCTTGCATTTTTTTACTAATTGTATAGATACATACATACAGTGAAATACAACATCAATTAAAGCAAAGAAATACTACACATGCAACAACATGGATGAATCTCAAAATAATCATACTGAGTGAAAGCGAAAGAAACCAGACTAAAAAGAATACATATTGTGTGAGTCCATACACACACACATCACAATATAACACATTTTATACATACATGTATCATGTCTTGAAGTATGGGACTATTTCATTCATATGCCAACTAAAATCAAGGATGTGCAAAATACTGCTCTAAAAAATCCTCCTAAGATCTAGTTTCCAAATCTGAACTCAGAAGTTGCACACAGTAGGTGTTCATTCAACCCTTGGGTGTAGGTGGGGGTAGAGGAGGTTGGGGTGCTGTGGATTACCAGGAAAACCTTTGGTGGAGACTGAAGACCTCTGACTGTCAGGCCATGTGGCAAATCATTTTCCCTTCCAGAACCTCAGTGCCCTTATGTTTAAAATCATGTGGAACCAAGGCTGCCCCCAAATTTATAGATGAATGCCCGCCTCCATCTTCTAGCACCAACTAGAGGAGGTTAAATTAGGATGGTGCCAACAGCTCATGGCCAGGGTTCCCAGCCCCAGTTCAGTCCAGCATTGGTGCTGGGTCTGAGGCTTGGGCTGGGGTTAGGGCAGCTTCCTGGTCTCCAGCTGTGTTTGCTTTATCAGGCCCTTAAGGCTCAACCCTGCTGAGCAGGGGGTGCTACTCAGCCTCCTGCCCCCCACCGCCCAGGGCAGGCTGATTTTATTTTCTTATACTCTGATTCTGTAGCCAACACACTTGCTAGGTTGAGAGACTGGCTTTGCTTCTCACCTGAGCACATTTGGGGCACTGGCTCCTTGGCTGACTTGTCTGAAGGGGCAAGATCCTGAGCAGCCATGACAGGGAGTGATGGAGTAGGAGCTGGGCATTTACTCGGAGCCACTGGTTAAAACCAGGAGTTGTGATGGCAACACCTGCGGAGGGGTTGGGCACCAGCACTGTACGTGCACTGTTCCCTTTCCTGGGTCCCCTTCCTTCCCTCCTCCCCTTGTTCCTCCGCTGTTCCCTCGGCTGGGAGGGAACAACGGCGCCCCCGCTGTCAATACCTCTACTCAGGCAGTGGTGCCTAGGGAAACTGAGGCCATGAATAAGGGACAAGGAGTCAGCTGCACTCTCAAGGACAGGAGGGCTCCAGTCAGAGAAGGGCAGTGGCTGAAGCACGTAGGCTCTGGGACAAGCCATCTAGTTCAAACCCTGGCTCTACCAGTTGGGGCTTCCTGAGGTCTCATAGCAACTAAGAAATAGCGTTTGAACGTGGTCACTGCTCTTTATCAAGGGTGCTGGTAACCACTGCACCAGCAGCTCCTGGAGGACTTTAAATACAAGGCACAGAGCTTCCAGGGCCCTCGCAGATCTGGATGGCTTCTCTTTGCACAGCTTCATCTCCACCCATCACTCACCATTCCTGCCCACTGGCCTCCTTTCTACTCCTCCCAAACCCTAGGTCCATTCCTGCCTCAGGGCCTCAGGGCATGCTGTTCCTCCTGCCTTCACACCCTTCCCTGGCTCCTCTAGCTATACCAGCATTCCCTCTCCTGTGCCCATTAACCTCCTTCTCAGTCCCTTGACAATGATTTTTGCAGATGGCTTCTCCTTCTGTAATTACTGATTTGTTCACCTGGCTGGTGCTGACTTGATGGCTGGTGAGTTCCCTAAGGGCTGGGATTCGGTTCTTTCTAGTCATTTGGTTACCCCCAGCACCTATGTCTGCCACGTGGCGGGAGCTCACTAAGCCTTTGATGAATGAATGAATGAGTGAGTGGGTGAACAAATGAATGAATGACCTTCCATGCTCCCTCTCAGGCCCCTGCTCAGGCCAGTCCCAGAGGCTCAAGTCGGTCAAAGGCAGCAAGAGATGAAGTTATAAACCAGGGCAGGCAAATGGACCATGCAAAGTTTTTTGAGAGGAAACTCAAAGATGTGGTGCTATTAAAAATTGCCTCAGTTGTGTCATCTGTAAAGTGGGGGTGATGAGTTGTGAGGAGATACATTCGGAGCCCCGGATCAGGACCCTACATGTGCAGTGTAACTAAAACGGGTTAGTTCTTTGCAGTAATTTTCATTTTTGCCTGTTAGTTTCCTAAATTTTCTACAGTGACCACGTGTGAATTTTTCAATTAAGAAAAATTTGTTTAAGTACAAAATCTGCTACTATAAGTTAAAGAAAGTGACCACCCCCCGCCTCCACCCTCCAGTTGGGCTGTGTTGGGGGAGAGTGTGGGGACAGTGTTCCTTGAGGGGTTACACACCAGATACATTACCTCCCAGGTGCTGAGCGCAGCCCAGGCCTAATCCAAGCATCCTGCTGGGAGGGGGTACTTAAAAATCCTTCCTCAGGACAGAGGCAAGGAAGCACATGGGGGTTAATCTCAGCACTGCTGCAAGACCCTTCACCGTTTGGAGCCTCAATTTCCTCCTCCGGAAACGGGAACAATGAGAAACAGATTAAACAGCATCGGTGGAAGGATCTGCCCAGTGCCTGGTGTACAGAATTGGGGGAGGGCTATTATCACATAATACTGTTTTTGATCATTAATAATATGCTCAGGCTTGAGATTTTCTTTCAGGAAACGCAAAGCACTTCTCTGGTGTTGACCCTTCCTGTCCCTCACCCACACTCCATGCTTGTACAACACTTGACAGTTTTCAGAGTATTTTTACCCCAAGTACCTTCACCCATGCTGTAACAATATTTCCCAAGCCCCAGTCACTCCAGCCACTTGGTGATTTTCCCCAGATTCAACCATCTCCTGTACTATTATTTGCTCAATGCCTTTCTTTAAATCACCTCACATTTTGCTATTTGCTTCAAGAGCAAACTACATAAATAAAATACCCTGAAAATAAAACAAATGCATTGAAGTGTGCTGTCACTGCCTGCCTAGGGCTTTGTTAAAAAGGAGTTCAACTACATATAAAATAGATAAAAAATAAATTTCTTATGTATAGCACAGGGAACTATATTCAATATCTTGTAGTAACCTATAATGGAAAAGCATATGAAAATGAATATATGTATGTATGTGTATGACTGAAATATGCTGTACACCAGAAACTGACACACTGTAACTGACTATACTTCAATTTTTTTTAAAAAAGGAGTTCAGCAAGTGATAGAGAGGCACTAAACCCATGCTACTACCTGTCTGAGACTTTCTCCTTAAAACTGTCAGAGGATGAAAAGAAAAATGAACAGGGGATCGCTTTTGTGTAACATGCTCCCATGGTGGTTAGGGCTGTTTTATGACCCTCATCATTCTACTTGCCACGGTGGTGTGAGTCCACACCCGGGGAAACACCACACCAGCTTATTGAATCTCACTGCAGCAATCCAGAGTAGATATCGCAATCCCCATTTCACAGGTAGAAAAACTGAGGCCCAGGAAGTAAAATTTGTCCAAGATGAGGTAGCCATACCAGGACTTGAACTAGAGACTGTGGAGTCTCTGTTTCTTGGGGCCTTGACATAACCTAGAAGGATAGGGAACCTTGTCCATGTTGGTCACCCAGGGGGCCTCCTCCAAAGTCCTTACTCTTCCCCCATCCCCAGGTCTGCTCTTGGGAAAAGGGAGGTTTGACAGAGACAGAGCTAGAGGAGATGAAGTCTGGAGATGCGAGGAGTCCCCAGAACCCCAGGCAACGCTACCACAGCCATCAGATTGGTGAGTTCTTTTCAAATGTTGTTGGTGAGAGGCTGGTGTTCGTGAGAGCCCCAGGCTTCTCTGCTGTACAGGAGCACTGAGATCTGGGCAATTTCGCCAGTCAAGATGAGGCCCTGAACTGTCTCCCTCCCCTAGCTGGACAGTGACACAAACCAGCCTCCCAAGGAACCTTCACATCAAAGGGT
Organism: Camelus ferus; assembly: GCF_009834535.1. Classification (NCBI taxonomy): domain Eukaryota; kingdom Metazoa; phylum Chordata; class Mammalia; order Artiodactyla; family Camelidae; genus Camelus; species Camelus ferus. The sequence goes on from NC_045704.1 coordinate 36,440,617, forward strand.
ACTGACCGGGAGGAGAGTGGAGAGGAAGGAGATGGGGCCCCTTGCTCCCTCTGCTTCCTCCCAAGGAGGCTGGGCAAGGGGCAATTACCAACAGATGCAGAGAGCAGCTCTCAGGAAGGAGGTGACATTCCAGCCCCACCTCCCAGGGCAAGGCTCTCTCTAGGCAGTTCTCTCTGGGCTGCCTTCCTGAGCACATATGTCATATGCTAATAGCAGGACTGACAGGCTATCCCATGGACAGGTGTGCCATCCTGCGGTGAAGGCAGGCCACGTACTTGGGCCAGCCTTCCCTCTCTCACTGGTTCACTGATTCATTCAACAAACATCTGAACACCTACTCTGTGCTGGGCACTGGGCACTGGGCACTGGGGACACTGTGGTCAACAGGAACAGCCAGTGCCTTTGAGGATTTCATGGTCTAGTAAAAGTGATAGGCATTGATCAAAGAACTCCACAGTTGCAGGTGTAACTCACAAAGGCAGAGAGGAAGAGAATGGGGCTATATGACACTAGAAGAGATACAGGGAGAACTGAGCTGCCTGGGAAGGCTTTTACTGAGGAAGTGATTCTTAAGGTGAAAGGAAGAAGGTGAATTAACCAGGTGAAGAGGGATGGCAGAGTGTTCTGAGTTGGAGGAACTGTGTGTGCAAAGGCCCTGTGGCAGAAGAGAAACTGCCCTGTATAAGAGTGTGGGAGGAGGCCAAAGTGGCTGGAAGGCCGAGGGAGATGGGGAAGCATAGTGCTCAGGGAGGCTGGTTATGCAGAGTCTTGATGGCCAGTTCAAGGGTTTGAGCTCCATCTTAAGAGTAATGGGGAGCTAGTCAAGGATTTTAAACATGGAAGGGGAGAGGATTCAATTTGCATTTTGGAAAAATCCTGGCTGCCCTAAGAGAATACATGGTGGGGTCTCAGTGGAATTGTAGACAGCAAAATAGGAAGTGAAGGCAAGTCTCCCAGGAGAGATGGTCTGGCTTGGGTAGTAAGAGGGGTGGTGGCAAGGGACAGATCTAAGAGACCCTCAGAAAATCAAGTGTCCCTGACTCCTTGCTGATTGGCCGCCGGGAGCCAGGGGAGTCAGGGATAAGAAAGAAGAAAAGCAATGACCTCACACTAACACCATGGAGTCAATTCTTCTATACATATGGCAAGAAAACCAAGCCCACACTGTATGTTATATTCCAACCTGATTTTTCACTCTCTCTTCTTTAACAAGCTTGATTTTGCTGATGGCCTGGCATCCCCCTGGAGAAATGCACTGTCATTTATTTCACCAGCTCCTGACCGCTGGCCGTTTAGCTGTCTCTATTTCTGCTTTTGTAAACAATGCCACAAAGAGCCGTGTGTGGCTAAATATTTGCACCCACACCACTCTATTACACGTGCTTATAGCCTTCCTTAGGAGAGATTTCTGTAAGTGACCTGTCTTTGTTTTTGCTGCATTTTGCCAATTGGCTCTGCGGGGATTTCTACCCTTTCTCTGTCTGAGGATGAGCATTGATGGAGGAAACATTTCCAACGCCTAAAAGGTCAAAGCAGTTGCCCCTTTAATATCCGTTGCCTCGGGGAGAAAAATGTTGACTGAAGGCTATTATGAATTCCACAGATCGTTTAAATGAATTTGTATCTCATCAGTTCTGTGGCCCCCCGTGCTTCCACTTGACAGAGAAGTACCAGTCTGGGGGACACATGGATTTGAGAACCCCTTTGACTTCCTCCTCTGAGGAGCATCTGAGACACAGAGATGTCTGCAGAAGTCATTCCCCGCTCAGAGCCCCTGGACCGAGGATATGGGAACCGCAGGGCCTCTGAGCTGGGGGATCTGGGTGCAGCGGGGAGTGGAAGACGTGGGATAAGGCCAGTCCTCTCGGGGGACTGGTGATGGTTAAAGGCAAGGGCACTCTGCTCTGGGGACCTACCCTTTGGCCATTTCCTGAAGCAGTCTGGGAGCAACACCGGCTATGTAATTTATGGGGCCCAGTGCGAAATGGAAATGTGGGACTCCCTTTAAAATTGTTAGTCATTTCAAGACAGCAACAACAGAGCATTAAACCGAGCCCAGGAGCAAAGTGGAGGGCCCTGTGTGCCGACACAAGCCAGATGCCCAGGAAGCTGGCTTTACTTGGCCAGTCTCTCCCTTCCACCAAAGAGGTGACAGGAGCATGGAGCAGCAGAGAGGAAGTGAGGAAGGCTAACTGTGGGCAAGGCAGTTAAGAAAGGGCCAGGGGCCAGCCCAGCCCAGCCTTGGCTTGTTGCCCTATGGCCGGGGACCCCTGAGGTCTCGTAGAGGCTGCTTGTCAGCCTGATGGAGTGGATGGGTGGGGTCGAGGGAAAAGCAGACGGGGCCAGAGGCCTGGCGGGCAGGTGTGCACAGGACATCTCTGCAGCCACAAGCCTTACAGCAGAGTGTGAAGGCTGATTCAGAGCCATCCCGGGGCAGAGGAAGGAGGTGACCAAGGTCACCCTTGGGGGAGAGGGGGTGGAGACTTGAGGGCCAGGAGAAGAAGGCTGAAATTAACAACAGTGTGAGCCCTTCCCCGCTCTGTGCGTAGCCCTGAGACTGCGACTCCCATCAAGAATTGTGCCAGTGACACCCAGCTAGAGGTCCCAACTTCTGCTCACCTGCTCCTCCTTGTCCACCTCTGTCCCCACCCTGGGCAAGGGACAGATAGGGCAACAGGAGTCTAAAGTGGTGGGAATCAGAAACTAGTGGCACAGAGCAGGGAACCCAGGGGTCCCGGCTCCCCGAGCAGGACTTTCCCTCACAGCCTTGTCCCCACCCTTGGGGGGGCCCTCACTTCCTGCCCTCTTCTCCCTTCATGTAGTCTGTCCTTCAGGGCTAGGGGCAGAAGCAGGTGTGAGTGTGTGTCTGGGACAGGCAAGGGCTTCCCCTCTTCTCCAAATCCAGAGCCATGTCAGCGCTATGGCCACATCAACTCTCCCGGTTGACCCTCAGATGTCTGTCCCTGGCGCTTTGGTTACTGTTTTTGAATCAGCTGTGTGGTAGCCCTTCCACTCTATCCGGGTTTGATCGTCCATAAAAAAATTAATGGTCCCTGCAAATAAAGCAACACAACAACAGAGGAAGGCTTTTTAGACAATCAATTAAAAGCCTAGGAGAGGGATTATCTCATTGAAATATCAATTTTTAATAGCACCACATCTTTGAGTTTCCTCTCAAAAAACTTTGCATGGTCCATTTGCCTGCCCTGGTTTATAACTTCATCTCTTGCTGCCTTTGACCTAACTCAGCCTCTGGAACTGGCCTGAGCAGGGGCCTGAGAGGGAGCATGGAAGGTCATTCATTCATTTGTTCACCCACTCACTCATTCATTCATTCATCAAAGGCTTAGTGAGCTCCCGCCACGCGGCAGACATAGGTGCTGGGGGTAACCAAACGACTAGAAAGAACCAAATCCCAGCTCTTAGGGAACTCACCAGCCAGCAAGTCAGCACCAGCCAGGTGAACAAATCAGTAATTACAGAAGGAGAAGCCATCTGCAAAAATCATTGTCAAGGGACTGAGAAGGAGGTTAATGGGCACAGGAGAGGGAATGCTGGTATAGCTAGAGGAGCCAGGGAAGGGTGTGAAGGCAGGAGGAACAGCATGCCCTGAGGCCCTGAGGCAGGAATGGACCTAGGGTTTGGGAGGAGTAGAAAGGAGGCCAGTGGGCAGGAATGGTGAGTGATGGGTGGAGATGAAGCTGTGCAAAGAGAAGCCATCCAGATCTGCGAGGGCCCTGGAAGCTCTGTGCCTTGTATTTAAAGTCCTCCAGGAGCTGCTGGTGCAGTGGTTACCAGCATCCTTGATAGAGAGCAGTGACCATGTTCAAATGCCGTTTCTTAGTTGCTGTGTGACCTCAGGAAGCTGCTAAGGGTTTCAACCCCATTTTTCTCACCTGTAAGGTGGAATGATACCTGTGATTGCCTCCCTGCACTGTCATGAGCATCAAAAGGAGTAACAGAGGCAGATTGTCTGGCCTGGCATCTGTGTTCTCCCTCTGACTCTACCCCTTCCATCTTAGCATGGTGACTTCCTCAGTTTACCCCTTGGGGATTGGGTGATCAGATAAATTTTAACTGAAAAGAGATTCCCACCAAATTCCCAAGGGATTTTGTTACACACCTAACACCTGTTTATCTGCCAATGGGGTAAATTGGTGTGGAGGGGGTGGTGGTTGAGGAACAGACAAAGGTGCCTTTGTTCCTTCAGTGTTACCCCATAAACCCCTTGCCACCCCGGAATTAAGATACCTGGGCAATTGGGTGGGTGATCAGGTGGAGATTCCTGAGATTGGATGGAGTGCAGGGACAGCTGAGTGTGGACGGGTGGGGCAGTGCACACAGGCAAAAGCAGATCCTGGACAGAGATCCCCACTCCACTGTGGACAAGTGCATGCTTCCTGCCTGGACAACTGGTCTCCCACACAGACACAACAGGCATCCTTGGACAAAGATGGACAAACAACAATACCTCTGGGTGTCAGAGCCAATGCTGAGGACTTGACAAATGTCCTTTCTCATTCCTGTAGCATCCTGTGTGGCCTATGTGGAAACTGACACTCAGGTAGGTGGTGCTTAGTTAGGGGTGCAGGCAAATCCAGATCTTGTTGACTGCTCTCTTGAACTATTGTAGTGGAGGTCAAAGGAGTGAAGGATTATGACCCTATTATAAAACCTGTGGATTCCCAGGACACAGTTGCTGGGTGCTCTAGCATAAGCCACTTTGCTCTCTAGGCCTCAGTTTACTCATCTAGGTAATGAGGTTCCCAGCTCCAACCTGTCTAAGTTAGAGCATCATGTCAGGTGCTAGATGAGAGAGACTTGAGTGATCTCAAGGGAAGAGGGGTTGGTGACAGTGGTTCGCACCATCATTCCCTTACTCTTCCTTCCCTCTTCCCCTTCCCTGAACATTCACAGAGCATCTTCTTTGAACTGGGCTCAGACCTGGGCTGAGGGCTGTAGCTGAGAACATTTGGTCTTCGGAGTTGTCTGGATTTGAATCCTGGCCCTGTCATTTACTGGCTGGTTCCTTCCCTTTCAGGGCCTCTCTTTCCTCATCTTGCCATTGTCCACCTTGGGCATTGTTGTGAAGATTAAAGTGAAATGACGCCACGGAGGAGCGCATGCTCTCCCTCCTTTCCTGGGGGATCCAGATCTTCACAGGCAGGACCCCTACCCTCAGAGCTTAATATGCTTTCAGTTGGTAGTAGTATTTTTTGGCGTGTGAGAGCAGATGAGGCACATCCCAGTCACTGTGGAGCTGTTGCCTCGTCTGACCACTGGTGCTCCAGGCGTGGGGCAGGTGAGGAGAGGAAGCCAGTTGGGGAGGGAAAGGGGGTCTGTCTGGACTTTATCCTAGAGCATTCGGTTCCCGGGTGCAGAAACCAAGGCCATTGGGGAATGTGTTAAGGGCAGTCTGAAGCCCCCCATGGGTCAGGATGTGGAGTGAGGATGTGGGCTGTATTTGTCCAGCAGTGGGGAGCCAGCTAGTCCATGAGCTGGGAAGGGGGAGGCAAGAATGCTCCTCTCTGATGTGGGGGAAGCCTGGGAAATGGGAGAGCCCAAGCAAGGCTTCAGGTTTACACATTTTCAGGCCCCCTCCCAGAGTAAAGTCTGAACACCATGGAGACCATCCCAGCGCAGCTGGGTCTGTGGGGCTGGAGGAGAACTGGGAGGCTTTCCAGGGAACCTCTGATCCATTAGGAGGCACCCGCCTGGGGCCTGGGAGGCAGCTGGCATCTTGCAATCCTGCAATTAGTAGAGGAGCTGGGTGGTGGTGGGGAGGGAGTGGGCTGAGAACTGCAGCTGGTTCCTGGGTGCTGCCTCTTTCTCTACCCCACCCCACTGCCCCAGAGGGGTGCCCAGGGTGGCTGGTGGGCCCCTAGGCAGACAGGGCACTGGGCTCTTGGGAGGGACTGCAGAGCATAAGGGAAGCCAAAAAATACTACTACCAGTGAAAGCATATTATTGGACATGGGTTTGGAGAACTCAGTTGCTATTTTCCCATTTTATAGATAAGGAAATGAAAGCCCAGAGAGGCGCAGGAGTTTGCCAGAAGACACACAGCTATTCAGAAAGTGGTTGGATCTAGAAGCCAAGCTTGTCTGGAGAGCTGGGGTTCAGGGACTCACTCCTGGGCATAGATTTAAAGGCAGGGATCCCTAGGGGCTGCCTGGTAGGGGCAAAACGAACTGGGCTGGAGAACAAGGGGAAGCCAAGCCTTCAGAGGGCAGACTCCAGGGCCCCTGGTCTCATGCTGCAGGGGGAGGAGGGGCTGGGTAGGGTGGTGCCTGGCCTAGCAGGTTCTCCAGCTTGTCCAGGCACTCCAGTCCTGGGAGAAGAGGCCCTGGCACTGTTGCCCCTGAGCTGCTGATACTTTCAGTACCTGGTCATTTGTCTCTGGAGACTTCTTAGCTGACCAGAAGAAAGATATCTAAGACTGGTCCTGCGGGTATTGCAGTGAAGCTGGAGTCTGGCTTTAGCCTTCTACCATCCCAACCATCCATCATTCTCTCCCTTCTTTAAAGATGCTCACTAGGCCCAGGGCACTGCGCTGGCTGCTACAAGGATTCACTGCCCTCCAGGAGCATCTGGAGGGGTGGGAGAAGCAGATAAGCACACAACACACTAACACTCTAAGAATGAACCAAGTAGGCCGAGCTTTAAAGGGCTGATGGGATTTTGATGGGGGAGGGTCAACCCTGGGCGGCAGGAAGGGAGTTCAAGCTGCAAGGTCTGTGGAGTGGGGTGGGGCTGCAGAGGGGGGCAGGGGCTGTGCCAAATTGGGCCTTGCCCTGGAGGGCTAGGGGACAGGCATCGTAATCAGGAGGGTGGGCTCTGGCCTCAGACTGCCTGACCTGGAATGCCAGGGTCACCACTAACCAGCTATGTGGCCTTGGGACAGTTACTTTGCTCCCTCTGAGCCTCTGCATCCTGGGTGAGATGAGGATGGGCGTGCCTGCCTCACAGGGCTTTGAAGCACACAGTGTGGCTTAGTACACGTTCACTGTTCTTGGCAGTCACTCTTGAGGTAATAAGGAGCCTGTAGGAGTTCTGAACCTGTGAGGAACATGTGCACTTGGCCAGCAACTCCCCTTTTCAGTCACTCAATTTTCTCACCTGCTTAAAGACTGGATTAGGCCAGAGGAAAGACACTCACACGCCCCCAGGAGCCAAGCAGTAATAGAGATGAGGTAAGGCTGCAGGGAGTGGTGGGGACTGTGGCTCACGGGGTGCCTGTGCCCCATCTCAGGGAGCTCCTGCCTCTCAGCCCAGCAGCTGCAGCCACACAGGAGTGTGAGCACAGCAGGGTCTGAGTGCTGATTTCTCAAGAGGAGGAAATCCACATTTTTATGAGAAAACTTCCCATTATTAACTTTAGCAATGCATTAAATATAGTTTTTAAAGCATCATGTGAGCCAAAGCTGACGCTTCTATTCGCAGATGTTGCTACCACGACCAGCGGGACGAAGGGCTGTGAGCAGGGAGGCAGCATGATTTCTAGGCCCAGAGAATCTTGCAGTTCGGAGTCTGCAGCTGGGCTTCCCCTCCCAAGACGTTGATTTTCCCTTGTACAACGGAGGTGGGAGGCCAGACCCTCTCCTCACTGCCATTCCCAGGAGCGGCCCCGCCCGCCGCGAGGGGCTGTAATGGGGCCCCGCTCAGCACTATCTTGCTGGAGGTGCCAGGGAGTCTAGGGGATCCTGCCGTGCCGGACGGTCTGCTCCGTGTCTGGAATGGCAGGTCCGCCTGGGGGCCTGCTCTCAGGGCTGCTGTCAGTGAGCGCCTGGCTCCTGGCTCCCAGGGGTCAAAGGGCAGCACTTTCAGCCTCTTCTGGGGCCTGCTTCCTGTTTGGGAGAGAAAACAGAAAGACCCCTTGCAGGAAATGGTCCTCTTTCCACAGCACCTTTCTGCTGGCCCTGGCATGTGGGGACAAGCCCACCAGGGGAGATCCACGTGGCTGGGTCTCACCCACTCCATCCTCCCGCCTCAGAGCCCAAGCCAGGACCTGGAGCCTCTCTGCCACAACAAACCCCATGTCTTCAGCATGGTTAGTTTATGCTCCGCAACAGGGGGCATGTTCAGTTCATGTATTTATGACCCCCCGTGCTGGGTTCCTGGGCCTGCCTCTCCCCTCCTCTCAGCCTTCAGGGCTGGTGGCACCTCATGGGTCCCAGTACCACCACCCCAGGGGTCCCTCAGGCTGGGCCACGACAAGAGAGAAAGTCATTGAGTACAGCTTCCCACCCCAGGTAGGGAGCCCCTTTATCCACAGAGTTTAACTCCTCTTCGGCGCCAGGCCCCTGCTCCAAGCCCAGCTTCTCCATGCTCACCTCTGAACACAGGGAACTCACCATCCCCCGCCCGCTGGAACCGCTCCGACACTGCCTCCTCCTGCAGAAGGCAGGCCCCGCTGCTGAGAATTCATGGAAAGCTCCCATCAAGGGCAGGTGTCTTGAATGCCACCTGAACTTGCAAAGATGCAAAAATGTATGCTACCGTGTTTTTAATAACATTTCTCACCAGATTTAATATAAATCGGCTGGTTATAGAAGGTTTCAAAATTAAGCATCAAAAATAAAATTACCTGTAATTTCACTACCTAGACCAAGGCTAGGGGAATAATAAAAGAATTCATTATTTGTTGTGTTCAAACCTACCTCTGGGTAAACTCCTACCAGTCAGTGGCCTGAACATCATCCCTTATGGCAGAACCCAGATGGCAAATCCCTCCTCTCCAGGGCATACCTTCAAATATTTCAATAACAACTAACCTTTACTGAGCTCCAGATGAACTCATCTAATTCTCATGATGGCTCTATGAGACGTCTAATTTATAGGTGAAGAAACTGAAGTTCAGAGAGGGCAAGTAATTTCCCCAGGGTTGCACAGCCAATAAGGAGCAAAGCAGAGATTTGAGTTTATTTGGTGCCAGGATTGAAGTCTCCTTCAGATTAGACATGGGCCATACCATCTCCTTCCCCTCATAGGAGCTGGATTCCAGACCATTCAGTGGTTGGTGTTCATTCACTCATTCTTTCTCACAGTCATTCATTAAGTCATTTAGGGACTTAATAACAACATTCTTGAGCTCAGGGTCAGTGCCAGGTGCAGGCTAATCCTGTCTGTCCCCATGCCACCTGCCCACATTTGCCACATTCTCAGGACTCTGCCCTGAGAACCCAAACTCCATTTATTACAAAAGACTGGGTTTATCACATTGTGCTGTGTAACAGCCACAGTCCCCACCTTACCCTCAAGGCTCAGAGAGACAGCCTGGGTGGAAGCCCCAACAGCCTTCCTTTGATGCCCCTTCCCCCTTGATGAAGGTTCTGGGTGGAACAGGGCTCCTAGACTGAGTCTTGGAGAGGTCCTATGTTTATAAAACCAAATGGGTCCAAGGACCCCAGGCACATATATATATAAAATATATATATATATAAAATATATATATATATAAAACATGGGCATGGCTTCCTTTCCACGGCGGGTAGGAAGGTAGGACCACCCATGCCCACTGTGGGAGAGAAGGAAGTCGTCCGTGGCACAGACAGGGGTCTGCTCTCAGAATGAGTACAGGCAGCTGCATCAGTCTGAGTGGCTGGTTGGCCTGGCCACCCAGAGGCCTGGGCTGTGGGCCAGTCCTGCCCAGCCCTGGGAGCTCTAGGCCACCTGGATCTGCAGGTCCTCATCCTCGTCCAGGTCACTGGCTCCGTCTCCCGCCTCCTCAGCACCAAAGCGAGCACTGCGGATCTTTCCAAAGAGGGGGGCGTTCTGCTGCTGCCTGCGGAGCCTGTGGGGTGGGGTGGCAGGCGGGTCAGGGACGAGTCTAATCAGCTGGTGCTGACAGCAACTACGTCTTCCCTAGCACTTCCCTGCTGCCAGACACCAGACTGGGCCTTTTACAAACATTACCTCATCTCACTTCATCCTCCTGGGAGCCCCTGGAATGAGGGAGGTGCTACCGTCAGCCCCCATTTTACAGACAAGGAAACTGAGGCACAAAGCAGTCAAGGAATTTGCCCAAAGTCCCACAGACAGCAGAGCATGGGGCTCGGCTCTGAGAGGTGAAGCATCTGGCTCAAGGTCACACTACTGGGATACAAACCCAAGCCAGGCTCCAAAGACGATAGGGAGAGAGTTGGGGGGTGGGGGTCCTGAGTGGCCTACATCCCCAATGTCAGAACGTGCTCCACCCTAGTTCTTCCCCACGTTAAAATTCCCAAAGCCAAAATTTACGAGGCAAACTTCGCCTCTAAGAAGAGCTGGTAGAGGAAGCGCCCATCCCCCCTCTCCCCTGGCTCCCCACCCTCCAGCAGAGTAGCCGCCCAGGATGCATCTTACTGGAAGGCATGAATTATTAACATGGCAGGGAGGGGCACAGGCGGGGGCCTCCATTACTGCACTGTGATTTAGTGAGCTGTCCCCGGAACATTAAAGCACAAAAAGTTGGGAAATAAAACAAGGCAGCGGTCCCGGGCAGCCCCACCCTCCCTGATGGAAGCACTTGAGAGGCCAGGCAGAGCCAGCCTGCCCATTTTGGGAGTTTATGACTCCCAAAGAATGTGGCCAAGACTGCGGGAAAGCCCCAAGGCTAGGAGGCCTTTTGAGGGGTGTGTGCTGGGGAGTCGGAGTGGGCAGAGCTGGCCAGACCCTAGGCCTGACTTGGACTCATGCCTGCACCCCTGCACAACCCTTTACAGGCAACATCTCAAGCAGATGGGGAAACAGCCTCAGTTGGCCAGGTCACCCAGATGTTAGGTCTGGCTCCGTAGCCTGCACTCTTAGCCATGGAAACTCAGCACACGTTGTACGTGTACTGTAAATATAAGGGCTCAGGTGACAGACGGCCAGGGGCCGGGCGATGTGGCCTGACCACTCACTAGCTATGTGGCCGTGGAAGGACTTACCTCTTGTGCCTTAGTTTCCTTGTCTGCCAGCCCTCCAGGAAAAAAAAAAAAAACGTTCCCTTCCCTTCTCTCACAGGAGCGTGGTTCTTGGAGCACAATATCTGACCCAAATACAAAAGCCCTGCTACTATTTGGCATTTATTATGTGCCAGGTATTTTTATAAGCACAGATCAGCTCATTTGAGTCCCACAACCAAGAGGTAAGAATTGTTATCAGTCCCATTTTACAGGTGAGGAAACTGACACCGAGAGGTTAAGTAAGTGGCCCCAAATGACACAGCTACTCAGTGTAGAGCCAGAATTGCCACCACCCAGGCAGTCTGGCTGCAGAGCCTGGGCTCTGTCTATTCTGTGAAATAAGGGAATATAAGTAAGTGCCTCTGCTGGGCTGGCGCAGGAGGAGTTAGTCGTGGAGATGGCGTCTCTCAGATGGGGGCTTGTGAAACGGGGAGGGGCTTGAACTGAATGTTCTCTGACATCTCATAGCTCTAAGGGGAGTCAGGGAGTGTTGGGAGGGAGGCAGGGGAGGAATGCAGAGTGGGTCCCCCAGACCCTCTGGTCCTCTCTCACTGAGGCTGATGGGGCCTGCTTGCAGTTGAGGTGGGGGGCAGGGCTCCTCCATGGTTCCTTGCCCTCCAATCCCTCAGATCCTAGCTGGCCTGGGGTTGCCCCAGCCTGGGGACCCTGGGGCTGCTTGTTCTTTTTATCAAGACTCCCCAGACCAACTGGCCCTACCTGCTGCCCCACCTTGGCCCTGACCTCTTCCTATCCTCTGGCTGCAGGAGACAATTCCAGGGCTCCAGCTGGTCTTACTTCCTGCACTCCCTTCCCAGGTTTCCTGGAGGGGGCAGGATTCTGGCCCCAGGGTGCCCAGATCTCTTCCTTCTCTGTCTTCCCCACTAGCCCAAGAGTTCCGGGCTCCAACCCTGACCCGGAGGCTTCCCTCAGCTGGAAGTGTCTCTGCCCTGGCTGGGCATCCTCTCCCCAAGGGGCTGCAGGCTGGGGCCCACCTGGACTGCACATGCTCCAGCTGCACTTGGAGGTTCTCACTCTGCTCCGTCTGCTCGTCCAGCGATCGCTGCAGCTTACGCGCCTGGTTGTGAGCCTCGTCCAACTGGGGGGTGAGCAGGGCAAAGAGCATGGGGGTCACCTTGGGTTGGGCCAGCCCAGCCTGCCACCTGCTTAGGACCAGCCACTCCTGCCATTCCTCTGTGAGAATGTCCTTCCTGGAGAGTAATTCCTCTCTCTCCTTTGAGGCCCAGACCAAGGCCCACCTCCTCCAGGGAAACATCCCTTTTGCTCCTTTTCTTCCCTGTTGCCCCTCCCTTCCAAACCTACCCAGCCTCCATTGCGCCAAGCCACTGATCCATCTATCAACCCACCCACTCATCTATCCCAATGAATCTGTCCATCTGACCATTCATCCTTGGAAATATCCATCTGCCCAGTGATATACCCAACGATGCACTCATCATTCATTAATCTATTTAGCCACCCATTCATCCTACCCATGTGTCCTTCCACCCTCCCATGCCTAATTTTCCATCTATCCAACCTTCTGTCCTTCTTTCCCTCTGTCCATTCATTCTTCCATCCACTGACCCAGTCAGTTGTCTGTCCATTTTTCCACTGTCCACTCAGTCATCCATCATCCATCCATCCATTTACCCATTTTCCTAGCCATTCATCCATCCATACATCCACCCACCTATCCACTTATCCACCCAATCACGCATCAGACATCTGTTGTTATATTTCATCCATCTATTCTCTCTCCCTCTCCCTTCCATCTGTCCACCTATTCCTTCACCTATCAGTTTATCCAACCGTGGAGTTATCCTTCTGTCCTTCTACTTAACCACCTCCACATTCATCCACTCATCTATTCAACCACTCATCCACTTTATCTGTCTATTTTTCTTCCCATCCTCCTACTCACACACCATCTGTCACCCACCCACCCGCTCTACCCTGGGTGCCTCCTGAGAGTTAGGCTCATGCCAGGCATCAGGGACCTAGCACTGAGTGACCCAGGAGGGCCCTGCAGCCCATTCCCACCTACCCCAGCTGAGGTCTGCGGGCTGCCCTTTGGGCCCCAGAGGGTGCTCACCTCATCCTCAGCCTGGGCGAGCTCCTTCTTGAGCTCCTCCACTCGCAGCCGCAGCTTCTTCACCTCTGCCTCATGCTGCTCCACCCGCCGGTTGGCGTGTGCCAGCTCTGCCACCTTCTCCTGGAACTGTTTCTTCAGTTTGCCGTGCACGTGCTTCAGGTCGGCCAGCTCCTGCCAGGGAGCAGAGATGGGGGTAGGGCTCCATGGGGGAGGGCACCATGTCAGGGAGCCCCAGGTCAGGCAGTTCTAGGGGTGCTGGTGTCCCTTCTTCCCAGAACCTCTCCACCTGCTGTCTGCAATACTAGCACTGCAGTTGGCTGAGCAGCTAGAGGCTAGAGGGGTCATCTAGTGAGGTGAGAAGGCTTGGGGGGCAATGAGGGGAGAAGTGGGTGGAATCAGGGGCTCCATTCTGGACATGTAACTTTGAGGTGCCGACTGGAGATGACATGGAGGTGTCCAGCAGCCTACGAGAGCTGAGTCAGGTTTTCTGGGGAGGGATGAAGTCAGGATTCTTTGGTGTGCATTTAAAACCCTGGGTCTGGGGATGAGTGAAGCTGGTGAGTGGATATTGGAAGAAAAGATATTAGAAGCCAGAGTGTCTGGGAAGAGGATGAGCCACCAAGAAAGGAGCTGCCCACCTCTGAGCTCTGTGATTTCTCTGAGCCTCAGTTTTCACATCCATAAAATGGGGGTAGGCACTACCTAACGGTCTCTTGAATCCAGCCTCTTTGTTCCATCTCCACCAACCTCAGCCCAGTCCTGGCCTCCATCATCTCCTGCTGCCCCAGGAAATGGTGACAGACTCCCCACTGCCCTGCCCCTCTATCTGCCTTACACACAGCAGTCAGTGAGCACTCAGAACCGCAACTTGTTCACACTTGCCTCTTACTCTTCACAGGTGGTCCCCAAGCTTCTGCCTCGCCTAACATGTCCCCTTTGCCCACTCCCCTCCAGCCACACTGGCTTCCCTTATTCCTCCAAAGCTCCATGTATCTGTCACCATGGGATGTGTATCCAAGTTATTTTTAAATCTTCTCCCCAATCAGTTCGCCACCAGTCAATTTCTGCTTTTTCTTGAGATCTCAGCTCAAACGTCACTGCCTCAGGGAAGCCTCCCCAGGACACTGGACCTAAACCAGGCCCCCTGGTATTCCCTATCCCACTTCCTGTCGCCAGCCATGGAGCTGTGTGATCAGCGTGAGTGTGTGACAGAGAGAGCGATGTCTGCGTTCCCCTGGGCCATCAGGTCCATGAGGGGAGGCCATGTCCATCCTGTCTGTTCACTGCTCTGTCCCCAGCACCCAGAACAAGGCCTACAAATAGCTGGTGCTCAATAAACATTTGTTGGGTAAATAGAAGAGATGTTGAGAGGGTCAAGTGATATAATGGACAAAAGGCACTGACCCAGAACCTGGCCTATAGTGGTGCCCAATAAATGCAGCAGCTGTGATTATCCCTGAGCCTGGCCCACAGCGGGTACCCAGGGGAGCAGCTTGCAGGACGATCACTACATCTGCCCTCAGCTGCTATTCCAGGGTCCCGGGCCCCCTGCGAGTTGGAGCTGGACACACAAGAGGTGCTCTGCCCAGCTCTGGCTGCGCCACCCACTGCCTCACCTTGTTCTTCTCGAAGAGCGCACTCTGGCTGGCCCGCAGGTCGCAGTCCAGTGCGCTGGCTGTCTGCCGCCGCCGCCGGGCCAGCGCCTCCTCCAGGTCCCCGACCTGCGCCCGCAGCTTCTTGTTCTCCCGCTCCAGGCCCAGCTTCTCAGTCTCCAGCCGCTCACGGCGACCCCACTCGGCAGCATTCTCTGCCTGCAGCCGTTCCATCTGCAACAGGGCACGACAGGGGAGGATCCCAAGGGAAGGGGCATGGAAGGGCCTGAGCTCGATGCTCCCCCACCCCGCCGCCTCCTTTAGCCGGTTTTGGCTCCAGGAAGCAGGTCCAGCTGCAGTGGCTATAATTAGCCAGGGCTTATTTCACGGTGTGCAGGATGTGAGGGCGCTTCTGGTCTGTGTGGAAGAGAGGCCCATCCCCTGAAGACTAGAGCACCCTCGGGGTGTCGCTGGTTCCTCCTCAGGGCAAAGGCCCGGTTCCCACCCGCTTGTGAGTGACTGACTGATGGAGACAGGGCCCCTGGCCCCTCCAGCCCCAGGCCCTCCCAGGCCTTGCTGGTGGCCTCACCTCACCCCTCAGCTCTGCCATCTTCCGGTCCATGCTGGAGCGCGCACCCAGCTCATCCTCCAGGTCCTCAGACATGCGGCCCAGCTCATCCTGGTGGGCCTCTTTCAGGATGCTGAGCTGCATGAGATAGCACAGCCTGGTTATGGGAGGACCACCAGCCCTGGGGGATGGGCACTGGTTCAAGAGGGCTCTGCAAGAGGTCAAATAGGCCCCCAGAACAGACCCCAAATCTGACAGCTTCTGCCTCTTCCAGCATCTCTCACCTCCTACCTCATTATTTAGTTTCCCAGTGTCTACTCTTAGACTACCCACGACCCCTCCACCGTCCGTCAACCATTTTCTGTAACAGTAGCCCAGGGTGAGCTTTTGAAAAAGATAAATCCAATCATATTCCCATCCCCAGGTTCCTTCAAATAAAGACAGACCCCTCCCTATGGTCCCACGAAGCCCTACAAGACTGGACTCCTGCCCATCTCCCCTAGACCTCATCTCCCATCCCCTCCCTTGAGTTCTCTGTGCTCTGGGCACCGCAGCCTCCTCTCCAGTCCTCAAATACACAAGATCCTGTCCACGGCAGGCTTTGCCTGTGTGGTTCCCTCTGCCTGGTACCGTCCTTCCAAGGTATCTTGAAGAACTGACTTCTTTCTCAGGTCTTGCCCTAAATGCCCCTTCTTAGGGGAGGCCTCTTTTGTCCTCTCTGCCTAGAGGGGGTACTTCTCCATCCCATCCCCCACTAGAACGACTGCGTGTCTGCCTGCCCACCTTTGTATCCCTATATGGCCTGGGCACAGGGCAGCCCTCAGTGAACACTGGCCGAATGTACCCAGTGGATGCAGGTGTGCCTGTGGATGTGGGGCTGGTCACATTAGAATTGCCTGGTGTGCTTTTAAAATACTGCAGATTCCTTAGTACAGCAGAAAAAACTGGCAAACTCTTTGCAGTGACATGGATGAGCCTTAAACACTTAATCTTGAAGGAAAGAAGCCAGATATACAAGAGAGTCTTTATAATTAAGTATCTGTAAAACCGCACAGTTGTGTTTTACTCACTTTTCTTCAAAGGATTACACAATTGGAAAAGATTAAAAAGACGGACTCTTGGACCCAACCCTCAAAGATGCTGACTTACAAGGGTGAGGGTGGTGTCTGGGAAGCTCTATTTTAGGAGACTCCTTAAGAGAGTCTACTTAAAGACCAGTCTTCCAGGGCAGTTTCAGGCTCTGAGGTCTGTGATCCTCCTGCCTTCTGGAAAAGCAGGGATCCAGCTCTGATTTCCTTGGGTGGCTGTGCCCCCTGGTGGCCATCAGGGCCTGCACAAGTAGTAAGGGAGGCCCAGCCTGACCCCAGCCAGCTCCAGACTCCGAGTGGAATCTCCTCTCCTGCCAGCTGGAGCTTCAGTTTCCTCATCCGTAAGATAGGGGCATCAGGACCCAGCCTCTTTGACTGCTGTGAGGCTTCAGCAAGATCTCGCACCCACTATGCACCCACTGAACATTACATCCAGACTTTCCCCCTCTGTCTTGGTCTACAAGGCCTGTGGGATTTAGCTCCCCTTGTAATTTCATCTCTCACTAACCTCCAGCTTCACTGGCCTCTATTTCTTGAATACACCAGGCTTGTTTGGCCTCAGGACCTTTGCACTTGCTGTGCCTTTGTCCAGGAATTCTGCTCCCATCTCTTCTTGAGTGCCTTCTTTCTTTTTTTTTGGCTCCTCTAAATTCAGTTTTATTTTATTTTTAAATTTAATTTTATTTATTTATTTATTTTTTGAGTGCCTTCGTCTTACCACTTTGGGTCTTGCCTCAAATGTCACCCTTCTAGAGAGGCCTTTTATGACTCACCACCTCATCTCTTTGATTGTGTTTTGACTCTTTCACAGCTTCTGAATTTATATACCTGGTTACTGTTGGTCTCCCCACCCCCCTGACAAGGTGAGTTCCTGGAAGCAGGTACACCATCTGCCCCAGCACTCAGAACAGTGCAAGGCACAAGGCTGGTGCTTGACAGTGAATGAATAAATTCTCTTCTTTCTTATATTCCTATTGCTGAAATTCAACAGTGCAGTACTGCTTCCTCCAGGAAGCCCCCTTGGTCTCCAAGACTCACTTGCTTGAGCATCTCCTGCTTGGTCTTGTTCAGCTCCTCATACTTGATCTTCCACTGGCTGAGTTCCCCCTCCAGCTTCTCGATGTTCCTGCTCAGTGCCATTTTATCCCTGGGGAGGGGAGGGAGGAGGAAGGGGCAGACATGGGGGTGAGCCACTGGGGCCTCTGCTGAGTCCTCCTGTGCAGTCTTTACCTGTCAAGCTCACATCTAAAGTCCTTGCCTCAGTATTCAAGGCCCTGGCACCCCACACTGCAGCAGGCACCCGGTCTTGCATTTCTCCCTGCACAACTGCAGGTGCCCAGCTCCCAGTGTGGGGAGGCGAGCAGTCCTCCAGGGCGCCGGGCATCCCCAGCAAATGCTTTCCTCTCTCTGGCTCTGGGCTCACCTGCCAAATGAGACCCTCATTCTTTCCTATCTGTTTTATATACTGTGGTCCTCTGTAAGGCTTGGTTTGGAAACAGTTCTGCAGTTGGAAAAGCCTGAAAACCTTTCCAGTGACTTGCAGAACTTGGGCTCCCCTCTTATCATCATCACTGGGTGGGAGTCCCATGTTCTCTCATGACCCCCACCCTGCACTCTGCCCTGCATGGGCATGAGTCGCTGTGGGTAACAAGCATGGTGCCTGGCCCTGGGACACGGTGCTCCACACTGCACTGGTCTCCCATTCTGAAAGGTTAATATTTTACACCTCTAACATGGGATCTCAAAAGAGATGAGCTAGCCTTTAGGAGGCATGTCAAAAATCCGTGGCGGTATTTCTGGTTATCACAATGTCTGAGGGTCAGTTAGTGGGCGGGGACCAGGGATATGATGCCCTACAATGCCTAGGACATCCTGTCCATCAGGAATTATCCTGTATTCCATATAAGGAGTACATGTCCCACTCCACAGCCTTGGGGGTGAGAATGGCCTAAGCCTAGAACCTCACTCCAATTTACATATAAAGAGAAAGTACCTTTTGTACAGAGCTTTCCAGGAACGGAATCTCTGTACACACTGAGGGAAGATTGAGCTTTGCTTTGTACAGAACTTTACCAAAGGCTGTCCATCTCTCAGGCAATCTCGTCACCACAGTGACATCATTCGTGTATTTGAGTTGCCAACACCACACAACTGTACCTACTGCTTTTCTAGCTGCCCTAGTGGTGACTTAAACTGGTAAATACACATAAGGCTCCAGCACAGGGCCTGACTTGGAGAACGTGCTATGGAGGTATTTGCTGGTATGGTTAGCATCACCACTCTTTCATATCAAGGCACAACATACCCAACTGCTTCATTATTTCTGCTAGTGGAGCATTTCCATGTAACAATACACTTACTATAAACTCCTTTCCTTTCTACTTTATATTCCAGTTAGTACAATAGGTTGAGTTTTGTTTGCTTTGCTTAAACAGAAATTTACTGTCTCACAGTTCTGGAGGCTCGAAGTCCAAGATCAGGGTGTGGGTGGGGTTGGTTTCATCTGAGGGCTGTGAGACAGAATCTGTTCCATGCCTCTCCCCTTGCTTCTGGTGGCTTGCCGGCAATTTCTGGTGTTCCCTGGTTTATAGAAGCATCAACCCGATCTCTGCCTTTATTTTCACCAGGGCATTATGTTTATTTTGGAAAGAATTATGCATGTAGTTAAGTTATACTATCTATGCATTTAATTTCTGGACAGAAAAGGGGGTGTATAAAATATTCATCATAATCAGGCTTGTGACCTGATCTCACTGGTGACCTCCACGTTCTAAATCCACTGATCAGTGCTCAGTCTTCTTCCTACTTAACCAGCTAATCACTCCCTCCTCCATGAAATGGTTTCCGCTGGTTTCTCTGTCCCCTCACTGGCTCCCTTCTTTTGTCTCCATCACTGCTTCCCTCTTTCTCTAAACTTGGTCGGCTCCAGAGCTCTAACCTCTGACCTCCTCCTTATTCACTCTCACCCATGCACACAGCTTTCAGTATCATCTATTTGCTGATGACTCTTGAATTTTCACCTCCAGCCCAGACCCGACTCATGATCTCCAGACTCATTCACGTCCCCAGCGGCATCCCTGCCAACTCAAGCTCATTACGTCCAAAGCCAAATTCCCAGCTGCACTACCTCAGCCTCCCTATACCTCCTCTCCAACTTTTATTCTTGCCCTCGGCTCTCTCTCCCCATGAAGGCAGGGATTTCTGGTCTTATTGCTGGCTGTATCCTCACTGCCGAGCGCAGTGTCTGATCCAGATGCCCAACGTGTATTATTTGAATTAATTAAAAAAAAAAAAACTTGCATTGGGTCCCTGGGGAGAGCACCACTGCTCTAAAGTTCTAAGACTCAAACAGCACCATTCCCCTTCAGAGAGCATCACCGTCTGTGACCCATCCCCCACCCTGGCCCCTGCCTGCCTCCTGGGACTCACTCTCGCTCCTTGAGCAGCACCTTCTGGGACTCATCTAGCCGCAGCCGCAGGGCGGTCAACTTGGAGGCATCCTCCTCGATGGTGGCAGTGTCTTCCCAGGGCAGCCGACTGCGTTCCTGGCGGCCCGAGCTGCTCCGTGGGGCCCCAGCCCCAACACTGCGTGCCTCCCAGCAGCCCTCAGGCTCCTCCGGTCTGCTCTTCAGCAGGCTCTCCACCAGCTCCAGCTCCTGTGGGGATCAAGGCGGAGGCTGGACCAGTGGTCACTGAGCCCTCATCCTCTTGGCCTTCATCATGGCCTCTCCCAGGCCCAGGGTCTGGGATCAGCTTGGTGGGTAACCTTGGGCAAGTCACACAGTCCTTCTGGGTCCCAGTTTCCTCTTCTGCTGCCTGCCTCTCCATCTATGGAGAGGGAAGGACACACCCTCCTCTGGGCCTCCTCCTTCACCTTCTGGAACTGCACACAGAGTCAGCCACTAAGGTTCCCGAAATCCTAGAAGATTCCCCAGAATAGGTGGTAAGCTCCCTGTCCCTGGAAGTATGCAAACATCTGGTGTGACACTGGTGTGAATGAATGTAGAAGCAGGGATTCCTACAATGGATGAGGACTAAATTCCCTCAAAAGGAATTCTGGCTTGAGGATCCCATTTTTCAGGTGTAAACACATGATACATGATAAGTGACATGGTAAAAAGTATACAGTAAGGCGGTCTCTGCTAGCGGAACCAGCTCCCAGACAGGAAGCAATGAGGGATTATTAACCCAATGCTGAACCCCCTTCCTCTTTGCCAGGCTCCCCTTCCTCTTTGTCCTTGCCTGCTGGCAAGGCCTGCCTTTGATCACAGACCCAAAACACCCACGGCCTCTATTCCAGCCTGGCTTTTCCCAGTCTTTTCAGATGAGTCTGGGCCAGGTCCTTCCCCTTCCAGCCCTCGGCTTCCCTATCCAGACTGGGACACTGTCCCTCAGGCCTCCCTGAGGAGTGAGATTCTACTCCTCCTGTATCTCAGTCTGCCTGGGTGGGGTCCTCTGATGCCACCTGATCCAAAGTCCCAATTCACAAATGAGGAAACAGAGAGAATAAGGGATTTGTCGTGGGTCACAGAACACAGACGTGGCAGGGCTGGATAGCAAGCTCAGGCTGCAACCCCAGGGCTCCCGCCACTCTACCTGCCACCCCCTGGACTGTGACTCACAACCAGAACAAGGAGAGGACAGGAATAGTGCTATGAGGCTGGCTGGTATACAGGGGCTCTCACCCTCTGCCCCAAAGAAGAGCAAGGAATGCCACCTCCAAACAGCAGACAGGTCTGGGGAAGAGGAGTTTCAGCCACCAAGAGGCAGTAGTGCCCACTCTAGCCCATAGGGTCCAGGGGGCTGGGCAGGAGAGGGGAGGGGGCAGCCAAGGATCTTAGCTAGAGGAACTGGCCTGACTCAGGGTGGAGTTGGGAGCAACCGGAGCCTGAACTCTGCCCCTAGATGGCCTTCTGGTGACAGGCCTGCTGGTTCAGACAGGCTGCCCTCCGCACCCACTAGTAATGTTCATGACATGGTATTATCACCAAAGGCTCTGGAGCTCACCTGGGGTCAACTATCCAGCACTCCGGTCACCAGCTGGGAGCCATAGGTACTTAACCTCTCACTGCCTCAGTGTTCTCATTTACAAAGCAAATACCTCTTCCGGTTGCTCTGAGAATTAACTAGATAACGCAAACGCAGAGCTTAGCGCTCTGTTTTGGTGCCCATCCAAGGATGGATGGCATTTCCCAAACTTACCAGGCACTCTCAGCCTCTTGGCTTTTGCACAGAAGTACCATCACCAGGAACGCATTCCTGCGCCATCCTGCTAGTCTCAGCTTAAATGGGACTGCTTCCAGAAAAGTTTCTGTGAAGCTGCCTCCTCAAAGCCGGGATCAGGGATCGCCTCTGTGCCCTACTGCCCTGACAACACCCATATCTCTAAACTTTGACTGACACCTGTTATAAAAATTCACCCCTTGCCCTAAATTCAAATTGAACGAATGAATGGATTCAGCTCTGCTACTAATGGGTGCCTTCCAGGTAAGTTCTTAGAACCTGTTCCTGCTCAAAGGTGATTTTTTGGTACTGTTTATTACTTAGGTGTGAGAGTGGAGGAACCACCAGCACCAGGGACCCTGTGCCCGGGGGTCTCCGGAAGAGAGGTGACCTGGGGCTCTGCAGGTGCAGAGCCCTACACCCAGAAAGAGTGAAAGCTCCCTGTGGACCGGGCCCTCACTGCCCTTACCTTTCTGAGCCAGGCAGCCACGGCTTCGGCCCCTGCCCCGGGACAATCAGCCCCTCCCACTTCTATACCCCGCCCAGCAGCTCCGCCCCACGCCGCATACCTGGCTGCTCTGAGGTCTCTCAGATCCGACGTCCCGCACCGGCTCCTGCTCCCTCTCTGGCTCGGTCTCAGGACCGTCCGGCGTCCTGTCGGCAGTCCCCCGGGCGCCCCGTAGTCGCGCCAGCTCGCGGCCGCGTGCCTCGCACTCGCCCTGCGCCTCCTGGCGCTCGCGCCGCGCGCCCGCCAGCTCCTTGGTGAGCGCGTCAAGGCGCTGGCGCAGCTGGCGCACCTCCTCGCGCGCGCGGTTGCGCTCG
The DNA here is from genome assembly GCF_009834535.1 of Camelus ferus. Lineage (NCBI taxonomy): Eukaryota > Metazoa > Chordata > Mammalia > Artiodactyla > Camelidae > Camelus > Camelus ferus. The sequence continues at coordinate 36,462,930 of NC_045704.1, forward strand.
GCGCGCACCTTGCTCCACTTCTCGCGCCAGTTGGCCGTGCAGTCCGACCACCAGCGCATGGTCTTCTCCATCTGCGCTGCTCGCGCGCGCGCCTCTTCCAACTCCCGCAGTCGGAGCTCCTCGCGGCTCTCCCAGTCCCCGTCAGCCAGTAGAGAGGGCCCCGGCGGCAGCGGCAGTGCTGGCGGGGGCCCGGGCGAGGGCGTGCCGCTGGGCGGCGTGGGCGGCAGCGAGTCCGCCGGCCCCATGCGCTCGGGCGACGGGCTGCCCAGGATGGTCAGGAGGCTGCCCTTGGACAGCTGCGGGGACTCGGCCAGCCGGGGGCTCGGCCCGTGGCTCATGGTACAGCCGCGGGGGCGGGCCCTGGGCTCGAACTCTGGTACTCAGGGGCGGCGCGTGGGATGTGTGGCGGACGTGATACCACGGTGCATGATGGCCACTGCTACCCGCTGCTCTCCCAGCCACAAGGCGAACCTGTGGGAGAACACAACCATTATTAGGCTGTGGCCTAATAGTTCCTCAGAGCCGTTCAATGATCCTACTGTATTTCTCCAGTCCATTTTGTTTATCGTCTCTGCCTTCACCAGCCACCAGCTCTAGGCCCAGCTCTGTCATCAACCTCATGTAAACCACTGCCCCTTACTGGGCCTCAGCTTCTCCACCTATAGAATGGGGATGAGGGGTGGGGGAGATAAGTGCTTCTGGATCAAGGGGTCCTTCAGATTCACCTGGACACTTGCTTAAAATGCAGTTCCTGGGCCCTAACCCCAAAGAGTCATGTAGGTGTGGGGCTGGAAATTCACATTTAAATCGTCCAAGTTTGGGACATTTGAGTATTTGGTGATGCCCTGTCACCAATCATAGTTCCATACACACAAACATGTGTGTCTCAACCCCAATAACACCTGCATAGACAGAGTTATGCTCCGAGACACAGCCATACAGACCTAGGTTCCAGCTCCCTGAACATCCCTGACTCCCCAAGGGATCCCTGGCAGGCTGAGTGCCCTCTGTGACTCAGTCTCTCCACATAAGACGGTAGGCCAAGATTCCATGTACATGCACAGACACATGCACATCCAGACACACATCTGCAGACACACACGCAACCCCATACACGTAAACACAAAGAGACACGGGCAGAACCATGCACACTCAGAGATGGCCCCATATGCACACACAACTACATGCACACAAAGAGACTTGTAGACACAGTCACAGACACACCTGAAGACATACACATGGCAACACAGATGAATATACAGATGTGCAAAGACACAAATTCATCCCTAAGGCAAGTAGATGCACACACTCATACATACACACGAACACACATACAGACACACTCCTCCTTTCCCATTTTCCTGGCCCAGCTCTACACAGAGAAGCTCTTGGAAAAGAAAAACAATGTGAGAGCCTGTGGGGGAGGGGAAGGAGGCAGGAAATCCCAGTGCCAGCCCAGCAGCCCCACCAGAGCTGTGCTGGGAGTGGGGGTGGTGAGAAAGGGGTCCTTGGGGCCGGGCTCCTGTCTGCTGGGCCCTTCCTGAAGCCCCTGAACCGAGATGATGACAGGGAGGGGGCCACTGCCACAGCCTCTTTGCTTCTGGGAACTGCCAGGCCTGGCATGGGGCTCAGCAGGGAGGGGGTGGCCCACTCCTTCCAGGAATCCCAAGCCTGTCGCACAGGGGAAGGGCGGGCGCCACCCAGGCCCCTAATGGCTTCCAGGCGCCCACGCTAAAGGCAGGGGTGGGCTCCAGACTCAGCTCCTGTTCCCCTCCCAGTAGCCTGGCTGGGCCCATCCTGGGGGCTGGCGGAGGGGAAGTGGGGACAGAAGGGCTCTGAGGAGCCCTCCTGCCTTTCTTCCTACAGGCCCAGGGTCCCCTGAAGTGTAAGTATGCACATGTGTGGGAAGGGATGGAGGTCCCAAGGTTGGTTTTCTGGAGAAGCCCACCCCCCAGCACATCAGGAACCCTGCACACACACTCAAGAGCAGCTAGACTGCCGAGTAACGCCTCCTCTAACCCCCATCCCACTCACATAACAGCCTTGGGGACACACTCACACAGTCCTGGTAATGTACACACTCACCGAGGATCAGATGCAATACAGAGGTTCCACTTGCAGCTGAGGACAGGCTCCAGCTGCTCTGCCCCGCCTGCCCTTCCCCACCAGGCTCAGGGCCTTTTTCTTCCTCTGGGGGTGTGCATATGTGTGTGGGGTGGCCTCCTGATTCCCGCAGGGTGTCACCAACCCCCAAGGAGCAGGTGGAGGAGGGACCAGCCACCACAGGCCCACAGAGCCTTTCCCACCGAACCCTTCCTTCTCCTGCCTCCCACCAGCCAGACAGGTCTATTCCTGCTCGAACCCTCAGGGTCTCTGCTTAGGCTATTCCCCCACTTGGAATGCCCACCTCAAACTCTGAAACCCCCACCCATCCTTCAAGCTCAGTTCCACCACCTCCAGGAAATGCGTTGATCTCCCCAGCCCCACTCCTTACCTGCAGAGCACAGCCCTGCAAACTTCCACAGCCAAATCTGGCCAGCTGCCCTCTCTCTTCTTGCAGGACAGGCTTCCTCCAACTCAGACAGGACACTTGTACCACCCAGAGCCTCTAGGACTGGCCCTGCATACAGGATTTGCTTTAAGTTGGCTAGTGGGCTGGAGAGCAGAAGGCTGAACTATGACTGTATCCCCTTAGCTAGGCAGCAGGGCTGAATGGAACTCAGCTCCTGAACCACAGCCCCACAGCCATCCTCACTGCTCCAGGAAGCAGCTGGCCACTCACAGGATAGAAACAAGAATGTTTTGATTTGATACTTGCTTCAGGCTAGGTCCTCATCAGCCCTGTCTACAGAAAGTGACCAGTGGTTCCTGCTGCTTGTGGACCTGTTTGGAATGTCTCTTTCTGCTTTCTTTCTCCAGCAGCAAACTCCTATACATCCTTCAAGATCCATCTTTGGTTACCCCTCCTCTGGGAAGCCTTCCCTGACTTCGTACTCAGAGTACGTTAGTGCTCCCAAAGCACTAGCACCTCCCTGTTCTTCAGCAATGGCCACACTGTGAAGTCCACAAGGGCATCTCAGTCTCACTGGCTGTCAGCAAGGGCTCAGTATATAGCAGATGCTGCAAAAATGCTTTCAAGGCTGATGGTTGGAAGATGGACAGTTAGGGGTTCCCTATAGCCACAGAAAGTTGAGCCATCCTAAGGATCAGGAGTCACTTTGTGGCCAAGCTCTGAGCTAGGTGGGTGTTTGAATCTGTCTGTGGCCAAGGTCAGAGTGAGAGGTCATCTCATGGCCAAGTCAGGGGTCAGGCCTCTTACCTGAGGAAGCCTAACTGGCTCACAGGGGGACAACTATGAGTTTTGTCCTTAGCATGTTTAGATGACTCTCAATATGTAGTGAAAGGAATAAGCAATGTTGAGGTCTAGATGAGGACCAGCTAAGGGGATTTGGCGGGGGGCGGGGTGGGCGGTGCTTGATGGCTACTCTTCCTTCCAGCTCAGAAACCCCCTATGTCCTCCCAGAACCTTTCAGGTGGGGCTCTGGGGCTGGCCTATGGCCACAGGCCTGGCTGTGGGTAGGGAGCAGAGCCCGGCAGGAAACCACAGAGGACAGCCTGATTGGTTAAGTACAGGGTCCAAGACTGGTCAGCCCACAAACTGTGGCTGCCTCTCCCCCAGACCTGCTGCCCAGGCTTCAGCCAGTGGACCTCCAGGAGAGGATTGAGAGGGAGGGAGGCAAGCTGGGCCTGCAGGTTGAACCTGAATCCTGGGATAGGCACCCGTGGCCTGTTCCCAGGTACCCCAGTCTCAGACCGTGGAGCCACAGATATCCTAGATCACTGATTAGAACTCCTTTCTTTACAAATGGGCCAGCTGAGGTCTAGCTGCTTGTCCACATCCACACAGAGGGCTAGCAGCAAAGTAGAGGGGTGGGGAGAGGGCGCTAGAGTGCTGGGATTGGATGTCTCCCCTCCTGGGTTGTGATCACCTGAGGGGCAAGATGCCCCTGGGAGAAAGTACACGATGGGGTCCTCAGGCATCAGGCCAAGTGGACAAGCATAGCTGGTATGGGAGAGGGTGTGTGGGGCTTTCATGAGGGTGGACCTGAGCCCCTGGCCTCTCAGCAACTCCTTGAACTATTCACTTTTGTTCAGAAGACCTCCCACTAGTCCCAGCTCTGCCTTTGATACTCTGTGTGATATCTTCAAGTCCGTGCCCTCTCCAGGCCTGTTTCCTTACTGGTACGAAGGGGAGAGATACTAATAGATTTTTAGATTCCTAAAAGCTCTGTCCAACAAGTGGGCAGAACTAGTGCCAACAGGAACTAATCCAACTTCCACAACAGCCCTACATAAACCCACACTTAAGACAGAAAAACTGAAGCCCCGGGTGGGGAAGGGGCTTGCCGGACATCACTTGTTCACACCATGAGAACGGTGGGGCAACCAACGCCCACTCCCTTCTACTTGCACTGAGCCGTCACTCCACCTGTCCCACTCCTTTCAGAAATTCGCTTTCTGTCCTCCCAAGACCAGGAGTCGCCTTAACCTCCCTTCCTCGCCCCTTCCCCAGCCGCCCCGCTCCCCCTAGCGGCTGGCAGAGAGCACAGGGGCTCTGGGTCCTGGGCGACGGGGTCCCGCCCACCCCGCCGCGCAGCCCCCCATTGGCAGCCGCAGCGGGACAGGGGCAGTAGCGCCGTGCTCCGATTGGCCCACGCCGCCCGTCCATCCCGCACTCGCCATGGTGACCACGTTGGGTCCCCCGGGAGAGTTCCAAATTCCGCCCCCGCCCGCCACGGCCCCCCTCTCGTCCCAGCCAGGCCCACTGCATTCCGAGGGCGGTCCTGACCTTCCCCCAACTCCCGCAGCCCCTTCACTCCCGAGGCCTGGGGCCCCAGGAGGTGGGGGAACCCGAGGAGGAGGCTAGGAAGTTCTGCTGGGAGTTTGAGGGTTGCTGCGGACGCGGGAGCCCCCGCTGCTCCCCTCTCCTCCAGCACGCCCCTCAGCTTAACCCCTTCCCTCCCGCGGAAGGTTCGCGGCCTAGAGGGAAATCCCGGGACGCGGTGGCTTTCGGCCCCCTGCACTGCTGTCCCCTCTCACCTCGGCGGGGGACCCGCGGGCTCCGGACGTCCGACCCGCCGCGGCTGGGCGGAGCGGGCACGGGGCTTACAGCGGCCGCCGCCGGGAGGGCCGAGGGAGGGCCGCGGAGTCTCCTCCTCCCTCCCGGGGGGAGGGGAGGGAGAGGGAGAGGAGACGGCGGGGCGGGGGTGGTAGGGCCCTGGCGGGGTTGCGGCCTACCTCTGACCCTGGCCAGGGGTGAGGAACCCCCGCCTGATTTGGGGGCGAGGGTCGCGGGCCGAACCGGTGGGATCAGCACAGAGCGGGCCGGACCCCGACAGAGGCCCCACCCCCAAATGGGGGCCGAGGGTTGGGGGACGGAAGGCAGGGTCTGGGGGCCTCCGCAGGGTTCAGCTTTCCCGCCTCAGGTTTCTTGAGGGCCAACAATGTGCTCAGCGCCCAGAGGCAGAATTGGATACTGTCTTTCCGGGCTAAGCACGTGGAGCGTGTTTACCAAGTGTTGACTTTTGTTACCTGCATTTTTCCCAGGGCCAGCTCTACTACCAAATGGAGGTGGAGCGGCAAGTCGCTGCCCCTCATTAGGCCTCAGTTTCCCCTTTGTACGACACAAGGGCTGACCAAAGTAGCCCCACGGGTATTGAGAAGCGTGGTGGGGCACTTGGCCCGCTGGGTGGAGGTATTCCCGGATGTGCTAGGGTGCTTCCTGACCCCGAGGGGCTGCGGCTGGCGCGTTGGTCGTGGGCAATTACATTCATGTGCCCTTCCAAATGAACTGCCATTTTGGGGCTTCCTCTCTTGGGAGTGGGTGTCTGCGGTTTTGGAGCGAGGGGGAGGCGGGTGCCAGGAGGCCCTCTTCTTACTACATCCTGTCACCTGGAAGGCCGCTAAGATGAAACCATCTAAAAAGAGGACCAAGAATTAACAGAGATAGTGGAGGGAACCTTGAGTATTGAGACTAAAATGATCTAAAATTTTAAAATGAAACTAAAAATGATCAAGATAAGTTAGTTTGAACCCGTGGTTAACAGTTGAGAGCTGTCTCTTTGTTCCCCTTCATAAGATGTTGAGGGGTTTTGGTTTTTTGGTTTTTTACAAATTGAAGGTTTGCGGCAACCCTGTCTAGAGCGAGTTTCTTAGCACCAACAGCATTTGGTTACTTCCTGTCTCTGGGTCACATTTTGATAATCCTCAAAATATTTCAAACCTTCCACCAGCAAAAAGATTACAACTCGCTGAAGGCTCAGATGATGGTTAGCATTTTTGTTCAATAAAGATTTTTAAAATGAAGATAAGTACATTTTTTAGACATAATACTATTGAGCACTTACTAGACTGCCATATAGTTTAAACATAACTTTTACATGCACTGAAAAGCCAACAAATTCATGTGTCTCACTTTATTGCGGTATTTGATTTACTGCGGTGGCTTGGAACCAAACCGGAAATATCTCTGAGATATGCCTGTGTTTAGGTTATGATTGCAGCCATGTACACATTAGAATGAACAAAGAATTGGCTCTTTGCAGCAAGAGGATCATTTTGGCAAAAATGTTTGAGGGTTTCACACTCAAGGCTCACTCTGAATCCTTTGATAGTCAAATAATTCATTCTGAAATTTCCTGGTCATTTCTCTTACAGAAGTTCTCTTCCTCTGTGGTCAGTGTCTGCTCCATTTTCATAGCATCACTTCTGTCAACTTCATGAAATCCCACACTTTTTTGCGAGATTTGCAGTTTCGCTTATCACCACTTGCATTGTATTTGCATAGGTAATGTTGATAGCCACTGACAATCAGCTAGAGACAGATTTTGGTGGGAATATGTGGTGTCTGAGAGGGAACTAATCTATAAATGTTGCAGTGGCTGGCCTTTGCTTCCTGTGTACTTTGGACCTGTGAGATGCAGATATTGAGTATTCAGAGGACTGGAATATCCCCATTTTAAATCTGGGGAAATGCTCAGGGAGGCTGTTGGCTCAGACTTACCCAAAGTTTCACAGGCAGTAAGGACAGCCATGGACCAAGAGCCGAGAGTTCTTTCCCAGAGTTCTGGAGGTGGCGATATGGATAGAGAAAGTGGAGGAGGCTGAGTTGATGGTGAACCTAAGCTCCCATCATGTCATCACAGTTGGGCCCTCCCTCTGAAGAGAAGCAGCGAAAATACTGTCTTAGAGGTGGCCCTTGTAAGGGGTGGGGTAGGAAAGCTGCCTGCTCATGGAACCAAGACGTGTGCTGACCATAAGCTTGCCAGTTCACATGAATTAACTCAGTTTTATAGCCATCTTTTGAGCTGGGTGGTGCCACCACCGTCTCACAGTGAGAAAAATAACGATCAGAAGACAAGTGAGAGGCTCAGGACACACAGCTGAGAGGTCTGAGAGCCCTGACTTTCAATCTTATTATTCTCACTTCTGTTCTTAAAATCACACCTCCAGCCAGCTTTCTAGATGCCCTGCTAATCTGGTATGAGCTGCTCAGTGGCCTCCGAGCGGTTTCTTTACCCAGCTTAGCACAGTAGAGTTTCTGACTGAGGCTGTGTTCCTATATCCCGCACTTCAGTTGTTCTCTGTCCTGTCTCTCTGCCACCACTCTTTGCCATCAACACATAGCACTTGTGCCATTATTTACTTAGCATTTTTCTTTAAATTAGTTCACTTTTTTAGGACATATATGTATTTCAGGCTAAATAGGAAATCTGTTATCAGTTGCCATGAATAGAAGAAAATCATAAAAATAAATGTCATCCAAGTAAACATCATCAATCTAGCTAGAAACTTTCTCTTTGTTAAAAAGGGATACAATTTGCATACCCATGTTCATAGCAGCATTATTCATAATATCCAAAAGGTAGAAGCAACCCAAGTGTCTGTTGGTAGATGAATGGATAAACAAAATGTGGTCCATGCTTTCAAAGCAATATTATTCAGCCTTAAAAAGGAAGGGAATTCTAATATACTCTACAACATGGATTTAACCATAAATCGTGTTGAATGAAATAAGCCAGTCACAAGCCCTGGTGGTTACCAGGGGCTGCAGGGAGTAGGAAATGGGGAGTTACTGTTTAATGGATACAGAGTTTCAGTTTGGGGAGATGGAAAAGTTCTGGAGATGGATGGTGGTAATGGCTGCACAGCAATGTGAATGTACTTAAGTCACTGAACTTTACACTTAAGAAAGGCTAAAATAGTAGATTTCATGTATATTTTGCCACAATAAAAATCATTAAGAATCAGATATCTTAAAAAAAATCAGATATCTTGTTTTCTATGTCTAATAAAAAGTTGAAGAATGAAAATCAAAAGGATAGAAGGCAGTGGTAGAAATGGAGTAGACACAATTTAGCTCTAAACGGATGCTTCTTCTTGATGCCACCAGGATTGAGAAAGATTGAAAAGGAAATGAATTTTTCCTGGTGTGACTCAGTTTATCTGATGCCCTGTTGGGGATGCCACTTACTGCCCTTGGGCTGATCGCCAGGGGAAACATGCCCCACGTGGAGAGGCTCTTCACTAGGACTGGGGTGTGGTTCTCCCAGGGTGGCTTGCCTCCTCCCTGCCTGGGCGACTGAGCAAGGGCCTGGCATGCCTCCTAAAGTGGAAGCATGTGGAATGTTTTATCGGGGAATTGGAGGCAGAGAAGCCTTCCCAGAGGAGACAGGACTTGAGCTGGGCCCTGAGGGATGGAGAAGAGCTGGAGCATCACCCAGGTATGTACATGTAACAGCAGGAAGAGAGCAGGGAGATGGGTATGGTTATGGCAGGCACTTCCCGAACTGGGTGGAAGTAGAAATTGGATGGGGCTAGACCATGAAGGCAGTGGGGAGCCACTGCTGGCTTTTGAGCTGGGGAGTGTCTTGGCAGTGAGTTCCAGGATCTGCAGTGCAGGGCTATGTAACAGTACCCCCAAATGAGGTGGGGCACAGTGAGCCTATTACAGCTCCAGGATGGAAAACAGAGGGGTTTGGGGTGAGTGGGGCCTCCTCCTGGGTCCTGGAAGCAGCTACTGGTGTTGCAACCCTAGAGGTGGTCAGGAGACCTCAGAAAGGAAGGGCCTGGAGGTCAAGGGCTGGGTCATGGTTGCAGAAAACCGAAGTTCAGAGGAGGGCAACAGTTTGCCCAAGTCACCCGGGAATGTGGCCAAGGAGTCAGGACACAGGTGCTAAGGTGTCCCTGCAGCTGGGGTGGGGAGCCTGCATGTGTGGACTTGTGCTTTCCTGAAATCTCTCTGCCCTGCAAGGAGCAGCTCCCCTCCTTCCTTCCACAGAGGCCACCTGAGCTACTTGTGGGCTGGGCTTGGGTGGATGCTGCAAGGGCCCCAGTGTCGGGGCAGAGAGGAGGGAGACCATGTTGGGACCTCCCTGGTTTCTCCCTGTTGCTGCACCCCCATCTCACTCTTGGGGGTAGGCAAGCACATTCCTGAGTCAGAATTTTCCCAGGGATTCTGGCTGGGCCCCAGGCAAGAGATAGTGCCCTGTCTCCCCACCCACACACAGACACTTCCCCCTGTCCCTGAGGGTTCTGCAGAGGAAGTGACTGGTGTAGGACAGGCTTGTCTAGACCTTGGGCTCAAGGAGAAGCTGGCCAGCCTTCTCATAGTTTTGGTCATGTTTTCTGAGTTCTGCTGCCAGTGAGGCCTTTCTCCAGAGGGCTCTGTGCTGGGTAACTCTGGGCCAAGCCCTTTATCCTCCCTGGAACTCTGGACCCCCCTCCCCCCACCATCTGTGAAATGAGGGCTTTATGGAGCATTTCCGGTGACTGCAACATCACCTTTTATGAGCCCCACCACCAACTCACAAGGTGGTACTGTCATTATCTCCATTTTACAGAGGGGAAACTGAGGTTCAGAGAATTTCAGTCACTTGCCCAAATTACCCAGCCAGGAAGTGCTGGGCCTGGTATTTCAACCCAGGCAGCTTGACCCAGCCCTGGCCTGAGATCTTCGCCATTAACCATCTCATTGATCATCAGGTCAGGCAGGGATCATTCTCCCTTTCCTACATACAGGTGGGGAAATTGAGTCTAAGAGGTGACATCTCTTGCCCAAGGGCGCAGAGCTGAGGTGGGTCTTGAACCCTGCTGGGTGCTGTGTTGGCCTGCCCTCCTCCCTCTCCCACTGACGCCCAGCACCTCTGCAAATGTGTAGCTGCCCCAGGAAATGCTGCAGACCCTGGAGGTTTGAGGTCAAGGGATGAGCTGGGCATGCCCGGCACCTCAAAAGAAGCAAAAAGGCTTCTGCCAGTGAGAGGAGAAGTGAAGTCAGAGTGTGGGGTGCGGGGCATAGGGTGAAGAGAGCAAACAGGCGCTGGCAGCCCAGAGATTCTCGACTTCCCCTTCTTCCTGCAGAAGGCGGCGGGAAGGCAGCCAGACAGCAGCACGGCACAGATCAGCCGCTCTGGGCCTCTCCCTGCCCCACTCCCCAGAGGTTCTGTCCTTATCCCCGGAACTAGTGACATCCCTGGAGCAGCAAGGTAGGTTTTTTCCCTTCACCAGTTCCTGGGCCCCTGGTGGCAGCTCCAAACCTTGAGAATGGAGAGATTGATGTTTTTGAAAAAAGGCAATTTAAATTAAGGGGTGGCTAGGCATAGGGTTCAAATCTTCACTCCTCTCTATGTGGCCTAGGGCAAGTTACTGGACTTTGCTTTTCTGGACCTCATTTCCTCATCTGTGAAATGGGGCTAGTCCAGTAACCTCCACGTCAGGTGATAGGGGTGAGGGCCTGGCCCAGAGTTTGTGCCTGGCAAATTGGAGTAGCTGCAGTTCCTCTGAGTGACCTGGACTGGAGACTGGGGACAGTGTGTCTCAGGGCGGTGGCTCTAGATCTGGCTGGGTCGCAGACTCTCTGTTGGGTATTGATGAGGGCCCCCTTTTCCCTGCCTGTGATAGTAGCTCCTGTCAGGACTTCCCTACAGAGACTACAGCTTCTCTTTTCATCCAGGCCAGGGTGAGGCCAGAGGTGGGGACTCTAGCCTGTGGTTGGCAGGAGCAGCTGTTGAGGGGCAGGTGGGGCTCTGTCCAGGAGTGCATGGGCTTAGCAGGCCTTGGTGCTGTTGGGGAGAGGGTGGGCTGCCAGAATTCATAGCCGGCTCAGGAGAGGAAGGCAGGTGTTCCTAGGTCTCCTAGTCAATGTATTTCTGGCTGGGAACCTGGGGTGAGAACCTCAGATTCCTAGGAATGTGGATCATGGAAATGCTTGTTTGAATCTTTCTCCCTGGGAAATAGATCTCATTTTACAGATGAGAAAAACTGAAGCGCAGGAAGGTCAAGTTCCTTGCCTAATGTCACAGCTTGTGCACTGAATATTGGAACTAGTTATCAAATTTACATCTTCTAAAGGCTCTGTTCTGTGCTCCATATGTCTGCTCACCCTCTATTGGCCTAAATAGGGTTTTGTTCATCCATACAGCTACTCAGCCACCCAGCCATCTTTAGGAGGCTGCAGTGCACCACGGGAGAGCGCTTGAGGTGAGTTTGCGTCTCAGCCTGACCACTGGCCTCCTGAAGAACCCCAGACAACCTTGTGCGGTACTCAGTTTCCCCACGGTCAGCTGGAACCATCTTGGGAGTCAGGTAAGGGATTCCTGTTTCCCAGAGGGCCCCAAATAACGGATTGCAGAAAGAATGAGATAGTCGAGAGTGCGGAGTAATGGGGAGTGGTGGTCTCTTTGAAAAAATGGAGAGGAGGATGTGGGGGGGTTGTAGGCAGAAGTGAAGATTGTGGTTTGCTCTGAGAAAGTGGCTGGAAACCACAGCTTCTATTTGGGGTGCTTGGGGGAGGTGTCACTTCTGCTTTGCCCTTAATTTCTCCAGCTGGGTGGTGAGGTTAAGCCCCTCTCCCCTCTGAGTCTGCCTGGGAGCAGCATGGCCAAGGGCCTGGGGACCCAGCCTTCCCGTCCAGACCCGGGCAGTCAAATCCACACCACTGTCTGGGCCTCAGTTTCTCCATTCGTACCGTGAAGGGGGTGGACATTTTCTGCACTGTCAGCTTCTCAATTTTCTCACCTGAAACATTCCAAACAGTTTCATCGAGTGGCTTCCTTTGTCTTCCCAAATCTTTTCCCTTGGTCTGAGGTTCTTTAGGGTAAGCGAATTGACCAATGTAACACAGCCAGATAAATAACTTAATAGCCAAAGAAATAAGAACTCAGCATTCCACAACTCCGAAGTCTTCATTCTCTTTTTGTTTGTTTTGGGGGTGGGGGTGGGGGTTTGCTTTAGTTTTGGTCATTCTCTTTAAAAATAAACACTCATATTAATAAGTAGTGTTAACGCAAATGGATGACCACCAGGAGAAAAAAACTGAATCCATATTTCACACTCCAGGATCATTGCAAATGGACTGTAGATTCCAACGTGAAAAAACGAAACCTTTAAAGTTCTACAAGAAACTTAGGAGAATTTCTGTGTAATGTTGGAATGGGGAGAGTCTTTCTAGCTACAACTCAAAATCCAGAAGCCCATAGAGAAAACACTGGTAATTTTCATCACATAAAAATTTTTTTATTTAAAAAAGACCTACATGGCAAAAAACACCAGCTGTAATGTCAAAAGGCAAATGACCAACTAGGAAAGATATTTGCAACTCATATGACAGACAAAGAGCTAATTTTCCTATTATGTAAAGGGTTTCTACAAGTTGGTAAGGAAAAGTCTAACCCAATATAAAAATGGGCAGATGATGAACCTGCACATGTGGGGAACTGATGCAAATACCAGCACAGCTGTACAGTTTGTAAGAGCAAAAGACTGGAACCAGCACAAATGGCTATTAACAGGGGACTGGTTAAAGAAACTGTGGTTTCTCCCTACATCAGACTGTACAGTTGTAAAAGAAAAAGTGGAGGCTCTCCAAGATGCATTTTCAGGTGAAAAAAGCTAAGGTCAAAACAGTATATAGAGTGTGCTGCTTTTTTTTTTTTATAACATGGAGGAAATCATATTTGCTTGTATTTGTGTGAAGGAACCGGGAAAGACACACAAAACGCTAACAGCAGTGGTTCCCTGGGAGTGACTAACTGGGAACCCAGTGGTTGTGCGACGCAAGAGGCAGGAATACTTTGCATTTTATACCTTTTTTTATGTATTTACTGTTTGTACTTGAAAGATTTCAATTTATTATTTTTAATTTTTATTTATTTTTTTAAACATGTTTTTATTGAGTTATAGTCATTTTACAATGTTGTGTCAAATTCCAGTGTAGAGCACAATTTTTCAATTATACACGAACATACATATATTCATTGTCACATTTTTTTTCTCGTTGTAAGCTACCACAAGATGTTGTATATATTTCCCTGTGCTGTACAGTATAATCTTGTTTATCTATTCTACATTTTGAAATCCCAGGAAAGATTTCAATTTCTAAACCATCTGAAGAGTAAATAAAAATTGAGAAATGTATGTTTATAACATATGGGGTAACTTCATAAACATAGACAAACAACACAAATTGGCCCAGAATCTCACCCTCCCCTTCCCCCAGAAATGACCTTGATGTGCGTCTTCCAGATTTTGCATACATAAAAAATACAATTTTTACAAGGATCGGGTTACATTACTTTGCAACATTCTTTTTGTTTTTTGTAAGCAATATGTCACTATTATTTTTTTCTATAATGATTAATAGTCATTTGGAGTATTACAAAAATCCTAAGCATTAAAAATTTGCTTTTCTGTTGTGAAGGTAATACATATTTTGTTGTAGAAGATTCAAACAATACAGGAAACATAAAAAAAGAAAATTACCCCTCCCATAACATTATGAACATTTTGGTGACCATTCTCCTATGTATCCTCATAGGCTTAAATATGCATATAAAGATAATTTTCCATAAATATGATTATATTATACATATTATTTTCAATGTGCTCTTTCCACTCTATATGCTGTGTTCCTCTTCTATGTGGCTATCTTCATCATAATTTTTCTTAGTGAAATGTGATCCATTGTACTGTAATTTTTTAACTTTTGATTTTGAAAAAAATGATAAATTCTCAGGAGGCTGCAAAAAAAAAAATACACAAAAAAGGTTTTGTCTACCTTTCACCCAGTTTTCTCCAATGGTAACATCTTGCATATCTAAAGCACAATATCAAAACCAGGAAATTGGTACAACTCACTGCCTTTATTCAGATTTCATCATTTTTTTTTGCCTTCTTACTAATAAATGTTTGTTTGTTTATTGTGTGTATATGTATATATTTGAAGTACAGTCAGTTTACAATGTGTCAATTTCTGGGGTGCAGCACAATGCTTCAGTCATACACGAACATACATATATTCATTTTCATATTCTTTTTTACTGTAAGTTACTACAAGATATTGAATATTGTTCCCTGTGCTATATACAGTATGAATATGTTGTTTATCAGATTTCACCAGTTTTTATGCACTTATTTATGTGTGTGTATGTTTAGTTCAATGCAATTTTACAAGCGTAGATTCTTGTAATCACCACCATAATCAAGATACAAAACTGTCCCATCACCACAAGGCTCCCTAGTGCTGCCTCTTTACAGACATACCACACCGCCCTCCTCACCACTGGCAACCACTAATCTGTTCTCCATCTCTATAATTTTGTTGTTTCAAGAACATCATATAAATGAAATCATATAGTATGCAACATTTTGATGCAAAAGACATTGGCACTTTCTTTCTCCCCCTCAGCATGATTCCCTTGAGACCCATTCAAGTTGTATGTAACAATATATTTTTTTACTTGCTGAGTTGTATTTCACGTTATGGGTGTACCTGAGTTTATTTAACCATTCACCCACTGAAGGCACAGTGGGATTGTTTCCAGTTTCGGGCTGTTTCTTGGAATGGTCAGTTCTTCAGAAAAGGATTTTCTCCTGCCTTGGAGTATCATTACCTGGCTGCTGCAGTCTTCTGGAAGCTGGTTGGAGGAGGAAGTGGAGAGGGGATGTGGCTTAATTTTCCTGCACTAGAAAGGCACCCCACCCTTTGCCTCAGATTCTCTATGGTGCACTGTCTCCAGGGAAGGGATGAACTTTGTGTTGAGGTGGGGTTGGGGATGGAAGGGTAGTGCGGAAGGCTCCTGGATGCCCTGGGGGGCAGAGGAGATCCAGGAACCCAGCTGGTCATTTAAAGACTCACAGCCAACAACCCCTTGTTTTTAGCCTCACCCTTCATCTCACCTTCAGAAGTTCCCGATGCCTCCAGTTCTCAGGTGCTTCTGTGGTTGTCAGGTTTGACCTAGCGGGCTTCTTCCTGCCTCCCAATGCCCCCAACCCCAACCCCACACCTCTGCCCACTGCAGGCACTTGGGCTCAATGTTTTATGATCTGCTAATTTTTTTTTTTTAACGAGGTGGCCACCTGCTTTGTAGCCTCCAAAGTTTTTCTGGCATCTCTCATCTGCTGTTGTCTTCTTTCTCTTTTGTGACTTTGTGTGTTTTATTCATTCACTCTCATTTTAGTGGCATTTTGGGAGGTAGACATACATTTGCTATATTTAAGCAGAAGTTTATTAGTTCATTTTAAAATCAAGGAAAATGGAGGGAGGGTATAGCTCAAGTGGTAAAGCTCAATCCCCGGTACCACCATTAAAAAATAAATAAATAAACCTAATTACTGCCCTCCCCCCACAAAAATAATAATAAAATAAAACCACAGAAAATGAGAACAGAGTGGGATAGATTCTTGCCTGAAGTCACGTGGTGGATGAATGACAGGGCTGGACAGGATTAATGACAAGCGTCTCCCAGTTTTCCTCTGGGTGAGGTCAGAGCCCTGGGGAGGCCCCTAGAGAGACCACTTTTGGGGAGGGGGAAGTGTCTCAGGCAGAGCTGCAAATGGCGGGCATTACCAAATGGTCAAGGATTCTGGAGTCACAGAGACCTGGCTTCAGGCAGCCTCAAGCAAACCAAGACCCCTTGTTCTCTGAGCCTCAGTTTCCTCATCTGTGAAATGCAGGAGTATTGAGGATCAAATACAATACTGCACATCCTGATCTTGGGATATGCCAGACACCCAGAGTTAGAGGCCGCTCTTTTACCACGATGCCGACGGGATGCACCTTTTCCAGGGCAGGAGCTGGTTCTTGGAGGAGACAGAGCACAGGACATGGATCACCATGGGGTCCTTTTCCTCTGCCTGTGCCTCGTGACTTCTCAGAGCAGGACAGTGGGTAAGAGGGCTGTGCTGAGCTGTGAGGGCAATCCTAGCCCAGGCCTCTGGCTGTGATGTGAAGGGGGAGGCCTGAAAGCAAGGGAGATTGGAAGGGGGCACTTAGGTCTCCTGGGGGAGCAGCAGGCTGGGGCGGAATGCCCGGAGGCCATGGGCTGGGGGCAGCTGCGGACAGAGGCTGAGGCGGTGGTCTGACTCTTCCCACAGAGGCGTCTGAAGAAACCCTGCTCTGGATGAAGAGAATGGAGACGGTGACCAGGAGCCGGAGCTTGACTTCTTTTGCTGAGTGAGTTGGGTGTCCCTCCTCATCCTCCCAGAGTCAGCTGTGCCTCCACCCTCAGCTTGCACCTTGAATCAATGATCCGGGGTTGATCCAGTGTAGACTATAAATTCATCTATTCAGCATGCATTTATTGAGTACCTAGTGTGTGCCCAGCACTAGGCTCTGGAGATGCATGATAGACACACTTCTATCCTCATCAAGTTTAGTGTCTGGTTGGGGCCCTTAACCATGGATGCCATGAAACCAGGTACAGAATCATGGGTCTCCATGCATTTTTCTAAGAAGTGTCTCTGAGACTCAGGTTGGGCTCTCTAAGGTCTATGACCCAAAGGCCAAGCAGTTCTGGGTGAGAGGCCAATGCTGATGGCTAACCAGGGAAGCACGGGGACTTTAGGGCACTTTAGTCAGCCAGAAGCAGCCAGGGAAGGCTTCCCGGAGGAGGCGCTGACAAACTGGGACCCAAATGAGAGTTAATTGGGAGAAGGGGATGGGTGGGGTGGGGAGGTAAGAATGTCAGGAATACTGTGTGTGCAAATGTCTGGAGATTAGGGTATGGGATAGGGGAGGCTGTGGAGAGCCCCTCTCACCTCCATCCTCACTCGGGGCTCTGGTCATTTCTCTTGCCTTCAGGCTCATCCATGGCCTGGAGTGTAGGCTGCTCAACGCCAGCTTCGGGGGCCACAACCTCACTTTGCAGACGAACACCATCCAGACACTGGCCTTCAAGCTGGGCTGCGACTTCACTGGCCTCTCACTGAGCAGTGCTGCTCTGGGGCGGGTCCCCCAGGTCAGAGGTGGCTGGGGATGGGGGGTGGCCAGTGCCTCCACCCCAGAAATCCTCCACGGGTTTAAGGTCTGGACCTTCCCCAGGGTCCATCACCCTCCTCCCCACCAATCCAGGCTCTGCTCTAATAGCTGTGAATTGCCTCCTCTGTAAAATGGAGCTGATACTCTTCATGTGAATGATGGAAAAACGATGCTTATAGCCCCTCAGAAGCAGCATCTTCTTTCTGCTTTTGCAGGTTCCTGAGGGGAGGCTGCTGTGGGAGAGGCCAGGGAATCTGGGCTCCTTTGAGGATCCTGCTGTGATTCCCGCTGAATGCCTGGGTGCTGGGGCCTAAGGTGCTCCATCCTCAAGCTCCAATTGGGTGGGGTAAATAACCCAAACTCAAGACTGGAGCAGCCTGGGGGGACGGCCTGGAGGGAAGGCCTGGGACCTCGGGAAGTTTGGGTAGAGGTGCAGCCTGGCAGGAGAGGGTTCTGTGGGTAGAGGCTCCAAGGTAGGAGATGCTCAAGGCCAGGCTGGGAAGGCTTCACTAGGAGTGGGAAGCAGTGAAGGTGTTGCGGTGAGTGTGGGGTCTTCAGACACCAGGCCCAGCCTGTCTTTGGCTGTCTGCAGGCCCCAGCCCAGCACGCCATGCAGTTCCCAGCGGAGCTGACCAGAGATGCCTGCAGGACCCACCAGAGGGAGCTGCGTCTCATCTGCATCTACTTCTCCACTACCCACTTTTTCCAGGATGGACCAAGCAGGGTGGGAGCTGGCCCCTTCCTGAGGGCATCACAGGTATCCATGCCACCTCCTGGCCTCTGGGCAGGGACCAGCCTACTGTGCAACCTCAGCCAGTCAGTGCCCCTCTCTGGGGCTCAGTTTTAGCAGAGTGATAGGGAGGCGCAATTCCAATGGGCAAATGAGACCTAAGAAATCTACTGTGTCTGTGCCTGTCTCCAGATGGGAGGCAGACAAGTAGGTCACAGATCCCTGCCCTTGGAGAAATAGCTCAACCATTAGACCAGGAGCTAAGAGACTTAATTTTAGCTCAGGTTTGGTTATAACCGTAGAGATACAACTTCTGGAGGAGGTGCCTTTTAACTTTGGTTTTGAAAGTGAATTAGGGTAGGGTGAGGTGGAGGGTATGAGGCTGGAATTCATTTAACAAATGGGAGGTGGGGGTGGTGGTGAGAAGTCAGCTTTCCAGGTGGAGGGGGCAGCATGTGTAAAGACTGGGAAGTGGCCCAGCTGTACACATGAAAACCATGCCGCTTTTCTCATCCAGGGAGGAGGGGGGTGGGTCTTGGACCTCATCCAAGGTCTCCTCATGTCCCCCAAGTCAGCCCTTTTTCTCTGCCTTTCCAGAAAGACATCAACTCATCTCTGCTCAATAACTATGTCCTGGGGGCCCAGCTGGGCCATGGACATGTGCACAACCTCAGTGAGCCAGTGAACATCAGCTTCTGGCACAACCAAAGCCTGGTAATGTTGGGGACACCCCCATTTCCACCCCACCCCTGCCCCCTTGTGACTGTCCTGTTGAACATTGGTTTGAGGAGGCCCAAACCTGTGGAACCATCTGGGAAACTGCTTTAAATTCATCACACTTTGGGAATTCCTGCCAAAGAAATAAGAGAGAGAAGCTTTTAATCACTGCATTAGTCAGGATTCTTTGAATTGCAAGTGGTAGAAAACCAACTCAAGCCAGCTTAAGCAGTAAAGGGACTTTATTGGCTCATGTACTTGAAACATCCAGGGCTGTTCTAGCTTCAGGCATGGCTGGATCCAGGGGCTGATATGATGCCATATAGCTCAGTCTCTATCTCTCAACAATGGTCTCCTGCCTTGGCTCTCCACTCTGTGGCAAGATAACAGCTGAAGTGCTGGACTCCTTCCCCTCTTCTCAGTAGGCTCTTTCTGACTAGTGCAAACCAAGATCTATAATGGATCCTGAAGGTCCAGCTGGGTCATGTGTCCATCCAGAACCATCAATGTGCCCAGGGGCATGGGACAGGTGGATTGGCCAGACCTGGGTCACATGGCCCAGAGACTAGGCTGGATTTATTTGACCTGATATTGGGGGATGGGTGGGTCCTCCAGGAAACTGCAGATGTTGATACTGAAAGAAGAAGGGCTGCTGGGTAGGCACAAGCCCTGATGGTATTTGTGAAAAGCCTAGAGCCTCTGCAGTCTGGCCCTATCTTCTGTCTGCCTCATCAGGACCATCTGCACTCCCAATTTTCCCATCATGTTTTCTTTCATTCTGGAATTTATCCCTGTGGTTCCCTTCACCTGGTACATCCTTGCTCCTCTTCTGTTGAAATCTGATGCTTCTTCTAAGGCCTCAGTGCCCCAGTTGTCCCTTCCTGTCTCAGGACTTCTCTGTCACTTCCTCTGTGGTATTTCATGGCACCTCTCCACCCACATGATTTGGCATCAGGGTTGTCTGTGGATGACTCTCTCTCTCCCCCACTGGGAAGGGACTGGACCATCACTGTTCCCTAAAGGGAGGCAAGGGAAGGGGACAGTTGATTATAGAGCACCTACTGTATAGGCCAGAGCTGGGTGCTCAAGATTCCTCATTGCCTTTGATTGTTCCACATCCTTGTGACTTGGGTATAAATGATCCCATTTTGCAAATGAATAAACTGAGGCTCAGGAAACTTCTATGACTTCCCAGGTCACTCTCAGAGTCCATGGTGGAGGTGGGGCTGGAATCTGGGTCTGTCTGATGTCAAAGCCCAGCCAGTGCCTGGTAAAATGTTGACCAGGGTACAGATGAGTCACCTTTGGCCCCCACAATTTCCAGACCCTGATCCACAGCCCTCCCCTGCACCCCTCGGATACACCCAACTCCAGCATCTCCCCTTAGGAAGGCTACATGGTGACTTGTGTCTTCTGGAAGGAGGGAACCAGCAAACAGCACTGGGGGGTCTGGAGCCCTGAGGGCTGTCGCACAGAGCAGCCCTCACCTTCCCAGGTGCTCTGCCGCTGCACCCACCTCACCTACTTTGCTGTTCTCATGGTATGTACGCATCCAGCCTGGGTGAGGGTGGTCAGAACTGCAGAGAGCCCCATGTCCAGGACAGAGGAGAAAGGCAAAAGCTGATTCAACAGACAGAAAATCCAACTCAGATGGGCTTAAGAAAAAAAAAAAAAGAAATTTATGGGTTCATGTTCCTGAAAAGGCTGGAGTTAAGTCCTCAGGCACGGCTTGATCCAGGGGCTCAGTAGCACCAGGATAGGATCTATCTCATTCTATCTCTGTCTGTCAATTGTGCTTGCTTTGTGCTAGCTTAGATCTCCCCATGGGATAATAATATGGCTGCTAGTAGTCCCAGGCTCATGTCCTGCAAGCTGTCAGGCCAGTAGACCGAGAGCTGTCTTCCCAATTCTGCCAGCCAAAGTCTTGGGACTAAGTCTCACAGGCCTAGGGTGCATCACATGCCCATCCCTTAATCAGTCACTGGGGGCAGGAGGAGGGATAGGCCTGACAGTCCAGGCCTGGTACACCTGACTGCACGTAGTGGGAGAAGTGGAGGGTCTATGCATGTGCCTAGAGCATGAGGGAGTGGAGGGGAGATGGGACTTGGGAGGTGGAAAGGCCACTATGTCTGCTATGGCTGTTTTCAAGCCAGGACTACAGCTAGGATTGTAGGGTGGGGTCTTAGAGGTAAGGTCTTGGTAGATCTCTCCAATTCAGCCTGGGGAGGGTATTTCCATGCTTCTGGCCCTCCTTCCCTCCCACAGCAACTCTCTCCGGCCCCAGTCCCTGCAGAGTTGTTGGCGCCTCTCACGTACATCTCCCTGGTGGGCTGCAGCATCTCCATCGTGGCCTCACTGCTCACTGTCCTGCTGCACTTCTATGCCAGGTATTCCCCTGCTCTCCTGCTGGGCCTGCCCACCCACTGATGCTCAGCCCTCCTCCTTCTTTCCTGCTCAGTCCCCCAGAGTCTGGTGGGCTTCTCCAGAGGGCAGATCCTGGGAGACAGGAGATCAGCCTCCCGGTGTGGCTGCTCTTGGGTCCCTGCCCCTCTCGACCTGTGTCCTGGTCTTTGTGTGTCTATGAGCCCAGGGAGTGGAACTGCCTGGTGATGTCCAGGTCACAGAGGGCCATGCTCCCACCCACAGGAGGCAGAGTGACTCCATAACACGCATCCACATGAACCTGCACGCCTCTGTGCTGTTCCTCAATGTCGCCTTCCTGCTGAGCCCAGTGCTGGCCATGCCCCCCGTGCCCGGGTCAGCATGCACGGCCCTGGCTGCCATCCTGCACTACTCACTGCTCAGCTGCCTCACCTGGATGGCCATTGAAGGCTTCAACCTCTACCTCCTACTTGGGCGTGTCTACAACGTCTACATCCGCCGATACGTGCTCAAGCTCTGTGCCGTGGGCTGGGGTAAGCAGAGTCTCCCTCCGCTCTTGCTTCCTGAGGCTTCCAGCCAGACCATATGTCTGCCCCTTCCATCCTTCCTTTTCTCTTCCTCCTCATCACGGTGACTGCTGCCAAGACCACCCGTTACCCCTGCCAACACCCACCACCGCTTCCTACACTGCTATTCTCATTACCACTTCCACCTTCAATACTTCTATCATCACCACCTCCAGTACCACCATCACCTCCACCATCACCTCCACTTCCATCACCACCGCCATCCTCATCCTTACCTTCACCACTGTCTCTGGTACCACCATCGTTGCCATCTCTATTGCCATCCTAGCCCCTCACTTTATTAGCTGCTTCCTCACCAGTTCCCAAACCCTCTCTCCCATTACCTCCGAGCCACCACCTCACATTGTGACCATCACTACAGCTGCTACCATCCCACCTTAGGGCCCTCACTCATATCACTTTGGAGACAGCCTTCTCTAAGACCACCAGGCTGATTGCACTGAGGCTGGATCACGTGACAGCGGCTGGAAACAGTCTCTTTCCCTCCGGCCACTTCACTTGCCCAGTGGAATTCTGTTTTAGGAGCCCCAGGAACTCACAGCCAGCTCACCTCTGGGGACTTCTGACAGATTCTGAGCCTCTGTCCCACTCCTCAGGGGTCCCAGCTTCCCTGGTGCTGCTCCTTGTTGCCGTCAAGAGCTCAGTTTACGGACCCTACGTGATCCCTCTCTCCAACAGCCAGGGAAACAGCACGGGCTTCCAGAACATGTCCATGTGAGTGTGCTTAGGGCTGCGGCAGCTCCCTGGCTCTGACAGCAGGGCCACTGGGCCCTGGGGCTCCAGACGGTGGCCTGCAGGCAGGGCACTGGCTGTGGGGCAGGGAGGGGGCCACTTCTTAGACAGGGGGCAGTTTCCAGGGGGCTTGGCCACAGCCTTGTGCTGGAACCCCAAGACCTCTCGCGGGCCAGGCTCATGTTCTATTCTGCCACTGGCTAACTCTAGGACTCCAGTGCCCACACACGGCCTCCTAGGCCAGGCCTCCTGGCAACGCACAGCTGCAGGCCAGCACCACCCCCCATCCCTGGCCCTGGACTCTCAGGCCCTCAGTGGAGCTCAGCCTGCCCCTGGCTCTTCCCCACCGACCACCTTGCTTCGCCTGCTCAGGCTCCGGCACTGGTTCCCCCAATCTGTGCTGGCATGGCACTGCCAGCCCTCAGACACTCCTAATCAGCGAAGAGAGTGTTGTAGAGGCTGGGACACCCCAGGGACTGGGCTCAGAGTGTGTGGGGGTAGGGGGCCTGGGGGAGTTGGGGGACAGACTCTGCTGCTGCTTCCTGTGCTCTGGGACATTTACCTTTTCTTGTTACGAAAAGTTTCTAACAGCCAACAGAGCAAGCCTAGCTTAACAAACCCCTGTAGACCCATCACCAGCAGCTGGCCTTCTGGCCTTTTTTCCTTTCCTGGCTGACGTGAGCTCAGGATTGCTGAGGGCTGATGCTGTTGGCAGGCCTGTGGGTCAGCCTGTTTAATCCTCACAGCAAGGAGTAGGTCCTATTGTCAGCCCTTGTGGACAGTTAGGGAAACTGAGGCTCAGGCAGCTGAAGAACCCTGCCCAAGGGGACCCAGCCCGTTAAGGGTCACAGGCAGGCTGGCTCCAGAGTCCTGCCCCCAACTACCGCCCCTCCCAGCTTCTGGGAAGTGGGGGCTTGGCTCGGAGTGGAGCTGAGGTGGGGTTAATTCCTCTCACTGTGAGGGTTGGGTGGTTTCTTAGAGGAAGTGTGACTTAGGATTCATTAAACAGGGTGTTTTATTATCTAGTATGTGACATGGACAAAAGAACTGAAGTGACACACCAGCCCAGGAAGCACATGAATGTAGGGATGTTAGAGAGCTCCCGCCCTGAGAACCAGCTTCTCTTTAGTCTTCCTCACCACTCCTTCCCCCTTCTTACCCCGGATCTTGTGACTTTTATACTCCTGCGTTTAAAAAACCCTTACTGCGTATATATGTATTCTTTAACAATTAAAAAATTTTTTTTAACTTTTTTTAATTGAAGTGTAATTGACATGTAACATTATATTAGTTTCAAGTGTACAATATACTGATTAGATATTTGTATATATTGCAAAATGATCACCACAGTACGTCTAGTTAACATCTGTCATCATAGTTACAGAATTTTTTTTTCTTGTGATAAGAACTTTTAAGATCTACTTTCTTAGCAATTTTCAAATATGCAATACAGTGTAATTAACTGTAGTCAGCATACTGTCCATTACATCCTCAGGACTTATTTATTTTTAACTGGAAGTTTGTACCTTTTGACCTGCTTCACCCATTTTGCTCCCACCTCCTGCCTCTAGCAACCACCAGTTGGTTCTCTGTATCTGTGAGTTTTTTGTTTATTTTAGATTCCACATGTAAGTGAGATAATACGATATTTGTCTTTCTTTGTCTGACTTGTTTCACTTAGCATGATGTCCTTAAGGCCCAGCCATGTTGTTGCAAATAGCAAGATTTCCTTCTTTTTATGTCTGAATAATATTCCATCGTGTATATATACACCACATCTTCTTTAACAGCAATTCTAAAAAACCTTGAAAATAACTCCAGTACCCACTGACAGGACACCAGATTAGTAAGTGTGATAGAGCCACCCTTGCTAGACAGTGGAAAGGAATGATCCAGCACCACCCTCATCCACTTGGCTAATTCTCCAAGATAATGTTCAGGGACCCTGGTGTCTGCAGTGGCAGGAGCCCACAGTGAGAGCCTGAGCAGGTGATCGTGACAATCAGGGATGCAAGCTCTGGGCTTAGATCACAGGGCTTCAAGTCTTACCTTTGCCTCTTACTAGTGTCAGTTCCTAAACCAGAGCCTCAGTTTCTTCATCTGTAGGATGGGGATGATTACGCACCTGCCTCATAGGGTCATCATGAGGACTGAATAGCTGATTTACAGAAATCACATGACCTGACTGGGTAAAAGGCAGCACCTGTCTTACAGTTGTCTGGGGGAAGCAAAGGGAGTGAAGACTTCAGGGAGGGCAGGACCAGGGATGCAGCCTCTGTCAGGCATCTCTCTGGCTCTTTCCTCTGCCCTTGGTGGAACTTTCCCGCTGCTCCCTCTGCTCCTCAGTCCACACATGGAGAGCGCCCCTCTACCAAGGCTCGTTGCAGCAGCTCATTCAAGGCTCAGGGAAGGGCAGGTGGCCCAGTATAAGTGGAGAGGGCATCCTAGGGCCATTGCACAAAGATGATGATGAGATGGTGATAACGATGTGGTGGGTAGAAGAAGTTTCCAGACCAATGATCCAATCGATAGCATACCAGTTGATGGTTGGGCTGGCCGTAGAAGCAGGAGGAGAGGAAGAGTTTTCAGGTGGGTAAAGGCACAGAGGAGTGAGAGAGACTGGTGTGGCTGGAAAGGAGGTGTGCCAGGGCTTTGGGCAGGAGGCCAAGGTAGCAGGTGGGTCCTGTTGTGGTGGACTTCACCACATGATGAAACAATATGTCTGGGCTGGGAAATAGGACCAGGTTCAAGAGGCAGTCCAGAGGCCCAGGAGACTGCGGCTTTCCCTCCACCAGCCTTGGGAGCCACACCAACCCTGGCGCTTCACTCATTCCCTGCAGATGCTGGGTACGGAACCCCGGGGTGCACAGTGTCCTGGTCATGGGCTATGGTGGCCTCACGTCCCTTTTCAACCTGGTGGTGCTGGCCTGGGCGCTGCGGGTCCTGCACAAACTGCGGGCAAAGGAGAAGGCGCCAGGCCCTCGGGCCTGCCGGGACACCGTCACCGTGCTGGGCCTCACCGTGCTCCTGGGCACCACCTGGGCCTTGGCCTTCTTCTCCTTTGGCGTCTTCCTGCTGCCCCAGCTCTTCCTCTTCACCATCTTCAACTCGCTCTACGGTAGGGCCTATGGGTGTCGTGGAGGAAACCCCAGGGGCGTGTACAGCTGGTGTATATTTATTGCTGAAGGGCTTCAGGTCAAGGGGACGAGCTGGGGGCTGAAATCTAGCCTCTGACAAGCTTGTTTGGGGCTACATCTACCCATAGAAAGGGGCGCCACCTTGTAATTTGCACAAAGGCACCCAACAGGCTAGTGGTGGTTGGGTCCTCCAGCTCCTGTGCTCTGCCCTCTTCTGGCCTCCAACAGTAAGGGGTTCTGAGAATTACTCCTGGGCCTCAGGGAGGCCCAACTCACCTCCCAACGAAGGAGGTGCTTAGATTCTGGGGGAGGTGCCCCACTGCTCCCATGATGCTCCCACTGACCAGTCTTTTGCTTGCAGGTTTCTTCCTTTTCCTATGGTTCTGCTCCCAGAGGTGCCGCTCAGAGGCAGAGGCTGAGGCGGAGATGGAGGCATTCAGTTCCTCCCATACGATGCAGTAGTCTGGACTGTCTGAGCCTCCTGGTCCAGAACCCCCAGCCTATCTGGCTGCCTGCAGCCCGAGACCCTGGCTTCTACCAGAGAAGATGGCAGGCCAGCTGCTGGACACCAGAGACCACTGTGCCCTCCAGGGGTGCTTTTGCACCTCCATAACTCCCCAGGCCCAGGGGGCAGGGTGTTGCTCTGCTTCCCCTAGCATTCTGCTCTGAGGCAGGTCCAACCCCACGTTGGGGCAGCAAACTTTCTCCTGGTGCCTGGGCTGATCTGGCCAGGCCTATGGCCAGAGCACTGGCCTGGGAGTCAGGAGATCACATTTTAAGGCCTGGCTCTGAGTGTCCCTGTATGACCTTGGGCCTGTCATTTCTCATTGACCCTTGGTTTTCACATCTGTGACATGGGGGAAGATGGCTCTGGCCCTGCCTAATCCCAGAGCTTTGTTCAGGATGAATGGGACCAGGAAGGAGGAGGTCACAGTGGGGTGGGGATCCCCACCCTGGCCCTATTACCTCTACCTGTCTTTTGGGGGCTGGGTATTGGCCAGCCTCCACTGGAAACACCTGATGGGCCCTGCTCCCTTCCTCTGGGAGAGAGTCAGCCCTGGCCAGGGGTCCTCAGCCCAGTGCTTAGAGACCCACTCACTGAGACTTCACCAACCTATGCCTGAGGCCTCTTTTCCTTTAGCTCCCAACTTATGGTGACTTTAACTCCAAGCCTACCTTTCCCAAAGATTGGAAAGTCCCATCCTTCCCAGAGGGTCCTCCTCCAGGGCTCCTAAGACCCACATAGGACCCCCATATAGACCAGAGACTGGGGCAATACAGCTTTCTGGAGGTAGAAGCAGGGCACCTCTTTCCCCTCCATCTGAGCTCCAGTCACCCTGATATTTGATGACTGGGCAGGAATGAATTTCCTCTGGTAGGCAGGCATGAGGGTGTGGGTTCTAAATCCCACGCTCAGGTCACAGTTGTAGAGAATCACCATTGCGCTTGACCTGTCCTGTCTGACCAAGCCAGGGACTGCCCATGAAGCCAACGCCTTTCCAAGGATGCACACCAGGGGGCGCTGTTGGCACATGCTCAGAAGCCCTTGGCTCCAAAACCATGCCTGGAGAGGCTGTGGTCGCCTGTCTGTGGACATGACACACCAGATGGAGAGGCCCTCCCTGCCTCCAGGACTGCACTTGTGGAGTGACTGGCAGGAGGAATGCTAGCACCATCTATGCAGCCATTTTTCTTTTCCAAAGCAGCTGCCCGCTGTAGCTCTTGGAGTCTTGTGCTCTGGCAGACCAGGAACTAGAGTGGTGGGCTGGGGTAGGCTCCCAGGGCCCCACTCCAGGCCATCAGACAGATTTTAATGACTTTGAATGTCACAGAGAGGGAATTGGAGCCGGATTCCTTTTCTCCCTGGGGATCTCCCTCTGCCCTTTGCTCATTTCTTGATGTAAATAGCCCTTGTGGAGAGTGGTGCAGGCTCTGGGAGCCAGACTGCCTGGGCTCAAATGCCAGCGTTGTCATTTGTCAGCTGTGTGACTGTGGACAAGCCACTCCACCTCGCTGTTCTTCAGTTTTCCTATCTGTAAAATAGGGGTAATAGTAGTACCTATTTTGTATTTAAATAAAATAATCCATAGAAAGATGCTTAGCAGAGGGTAAGTGCCCAGTAAGTGGTTGTTGTTATCGTTAACGTTTTTGCTATTATTATTAATAGTGTTAACTCAGTCTCAGAGGCCCACACATCTAAGCTCCAGGCCCAGCTCCTCCCTCAGAACATCCTGCAGTCCCTTGGCTTTGCCATCTTCTCTCCCACTTTCCCCAGAGTGGCATCTGCTCCAGGCATGCTGACCTTTTGTCATTTTAGAAACATTTCCCACACAGTGCAGCCCATAGGTCATTGCCACCTGTCTCCCTACCCCTCAGTTCTCCAGTCCTCTAATCTATTTAAATTCCCACTGACTCAGCTGGCTTATACCAGGCTCCCTAGCCTTGGTGGGTCCTTGTGCCAATGAGGGTGATCGTGGGAACCTCTAGCCCCTCTCTTGGGCGGCTCCAGGGAGCGGTAACCCAGGCTGCATCCATAGTCCAGTGAAGCAGGGCCTTGCCTGGTACCCACCATCCCCTGCCAATCCCTACCAATCCCTACCTTAGCCTGGGTCTGGCCTGTTAGATCATACCAAGCCCAGGGCTACCCAAGGGAGGATATGGCCACAGTGACACAAGATGGGTCTGGTAGTTCCAAGAACAGCCCCAGACATGTGGCCCTGAGCCCGTTTGGGGTCCAAGCTCTGGGCAGGGACCACTTCCTGGAAATGCCCCAACCGGGTGTAGGGGCAGGGATGAGAGAGACGTTGCTGGGCCTTTGTGCTCTCCCCCCCCTCTCGGCAGGGTCCCGGCCTTGCCAAGACTGGGCTGGGCTCAGCTCTCGGGGGCTTCCAGACTAGCAGGAAGATGGAATGGGTGGGGTTTGGGGCCACTGTTCAGGTCCAGAGTCTCTGAGGAGGCATCTGGTGAAGAATGACAAGTAGATGTCAGAAAGGCCACAGACCAGCAGTTTCTGTGTCGCTTTGCTGCTTTTTTTCAAAAAGGCATCGTGAGTGTATTGTTGGGGGAAGAGGGGTCCTGTAGTAAATGAAGGTTGCCAGATAAAATGCAGGATGCCCAATTTGGGGGACATACACTAAAAAAATGTTCACTGTTTATCCGAAATTCAAATTTAACTGGGCATCCTTTAGCTCTCCCCCTCCCTATCTTTATTTTTCTTTCTTTCTTTTCCTAAGTCTTGCAACACTCTTAGAAAGGAGCATTGGCTTGGGAGTCCGAGGTGTACACTTTTCACCCTTCAAATGAATACACATGTGGTGCCTGGGGAGCCCTCTGCCCACTGAATGAGCCCCACACTCAATTTGAGGCTTCTCCCCAGTGGCTTCCCTTGTCAGCCAAGGTTGCCACCAGGACACTCAAGGGGTCTACCTCGTGGTGCCCTCCCATCAACCCTGGTCCAGACCCAGCCTCCATCCCTCACAGAGCCTCAATACAGGCCTCCCTGCCTCCCCATTCCCAGTCCGAGCTTTATTTAGAAACTTAAGGGAATTTTCTGTCCTGTGGACTGAACTTCTCTGATGGAACCCTTCCACACCCTCCACCATCCTTCTTCTCAAAATCCCCACTGGAGCTAGAAAGGCCCTGGGGGTCCCACCTGTGCTCACTTCTTCTGCCTGACTCCCACCATTCCGTCCTCGTCCTCCTCCATCCTGCCATCTTGAACTGTTAAGTTCCCCAAACAGGTCCTTTCTCACCTTCAGGCTTTGGGACAGCTACCTGGAACACTGGCCCACAGATCTTTCATCTGCAGAAAGATGACAACACACCCTTATGAACTTGGCTGCCCCTGATCTCCAAAATCTAGGATGGAGCCTTCTCTCACTCCACAACTTTTGCTCTCCCCACCCCCGCCCCACCCTGACAGTAGTTATTTCTCTCTCTTACGACTGTCTGTATCCCTGTCTGTCTCAGCTGCCAGTTTAGAAGAAAACATAGGCAAAATATTTGTGGCTTGGGTCAGGCAAAAATTTCTTAGGACACAAAAAGCATGCAAAAAATGGATAAATTAGGCCTCATTAAAATTGCACACTTTGGCTCTTCAAAAAGGCACTCTTAATAAGATGAAAAGATGAGCCACAAACTGTAAGAAATTTGCAAAACGAGTCTGACAAAGGGCTTGTGTCCAGGGTATATAAAGAATTCTCCGAACTCAGAAATAAGAAAACCAACAACCCAATTAAAAATGGACAAAAGAGTTGAACAAACGCTTCAACAAAGAAGGGATATGGGTGGAAAATAAGCATGTGAGGAGATCTCAATATATTCAGTATGTTTAATCATAAAAGAAATGCAAATTAAAACCACAATGGAAAAATGCTACTCACCTATTAGTGAAAACAAAACAACAGCAAAAACCTGACTATACCAAGTGCTAATGAGGATGTGAAGCAACAGGAACTGTCTTAAATTGTTGGTGGGAATGGAAAATAGTACAGCCACCTTGGAAAAGTCTGTCAGCTTCTTACCAAGTTATATATACACCTATCTCATGGGGCAGCAATCCTACCCCTGGGTACTTACTCAGAGAAATGAAAACAAGTCCATGCTGCCACTTGTATGCAATTTTTTGTTGTTGAAGTATAGTCAGTTTACAATGCTGTGTCAATTACTGGCGTACAGCATGATGTTTCAGTCACACATATATATACACATATTCGTTTTCATGTTCTTTTTCATTATAGGTTATTACAAGATATTGGATATAGTTCCCTGTGCTATACAGAAGGAACTTGTTATCTATTTTATGTATAGTAGTGAGCATCTGCAAATCTCGAACTACCAATTTATCCCTTCCCACCCCTTCCCCACCAAAACCATAAGTTTGTTTTCTATGTCTGTGATTGTTTCTGTTTTGTAAATAAGTTCATTTCTGTCTTTTTAAAAAAATAATAGCTCTATTGAGGTATAATTCACATACCATAAAGTGAACTCTTTTAAAGTGTACAATTCAGCAGTTTTATGGTATTTACCAAATTGTGCAATCATTACTACTATCTAATTTCAGGACTTTTTTATTACTCCAAAAAGAAGCCCCGTATTCATTAGCAGTAACTCCCCACTCCTCTCTCCTCCCAGACTCTGGCAACTACTAATCCACTTTTTGTCCGTAAGGATTTGCCTCTTCTGACCATTACAAATCAACGGCATTGTACAATCGGCACTCTGGTTTTTGGCTTCTTTCACTTAGCATGTTGTCAAGGTTCATTTGTGAACCTTGTAGCAGAGAACCATTGTAGCAGAGAAAAGTGTGAGTGGCCTGTCCCACCACCTGGCAGGATAAACAATGTTTCAATGGGCTGTATTAGGCACCTTGCTCACGGATGTCCTCAGCCACTATCTCTAGGCAGCTTCTAACAGGACTTGGCCAAGAGCGGGCCCTTCCGAGTGTGAGCGAACACCCGGTCCAGGTTCTGTGAGCTGTATCTAAGAACGTTCAGATGGCAGCCTCAGCCTAGGGACCAGGAGGTCAGCATCTGCCCTGACTGAGCACCGGCTGGGGTTGCCAAGCCAGGTTCTGGGGTAGTCATTCCTACAGTGACCACCAGGGGTCAGAGGTGGCCACATCTGCCTTCCTTGCTGGTCCCAGAGCTCATGGGCAGTGTGCAGAGGACATCCGCGAAACCCACATTCCTGTCAACTGCAAGATGGGCTGTGTCCAGCAAGAGTGCTTTTGAAGCCTTGACTTGGCTTTCTCACCTGTGTTAAAGAAGACAATTGGTGAGTTTTTGCATCCCTCTGTTGGACTGTCTGCTGTTCTTTTATCCACCCATCCACTTGCCTCTTTGTCCATTCACTCATCTGTTCATCCATTCATCCTTCTGTCTGACCATCCATCCATCATCCCTTTATTTTCCATTTGTTCATCTGTCCATTCATTTGTCCCTTTATCCAGCCATCCACCTGACCATCCATCCATCCATCCAACAACTGTCTGTCTATCCTCTGTCTATCCCACATTCACTGAGTTATCAAGGCTGATACTTGGGGTCCTGGGTTGTTGGGTGGCCTCTCTGTAACAGGAGTAGAGAACCCACGAAGGGGGAACAGGTGGTGTGTGTGTGTATCAGTTTTATTGATGTAATTCTTTATTTTTAAACATTGAAAATGGTGAACTATAGAGAATTTACTGGCTATACACACAATTTTAACAAAAATTATAAAGCAAATCCCCTGGCGATAATGTAACCCCCTCTCTCCACCCAGAACCCCCCAGCCTCCTTTCTCCATCACACCGGAGAGGGAAACATCTTGACATTTAGAGGCTTCACTTCCTCACTTGTATTGATAATTTTACCACCTGTTTCTGTATCTCTGAACAACTTCGTTTTGGTTTTTCCTGTTGGAAATTTATATAAGCAAAACCCATGTTTCTTCAACTTACCATTAGGTTTGTAGGATTCATCTGTGTTGTCGTGTAGGTACAGTTTATTCAAGTTCACTGCTGTATGCTATCCAGTACGTGACCACACGACAAGCTGTGAACTCATTCTCCTGTTGATGGATGTTTCGGATGTTTGCAGGTTGGGGCTATTGTAAGGAATACTCCGATGAGCATTCTCGTATGTAAGTAGAGGTGCAAATATATACGTGTTTCTCAAAGGTGTATGTCTGGGAGTGGGATTTCTGGGCTACAGGTCATAGGTATCTTCAACTTCACCAGATGATGCCAGTCTTCTGAAGTGGCTGAACAAATTTACAGTCCCCCTCTGCTTGGCTGAGCGTTCCCCTTGCTCTCTGGTGCCACACTTGGCATTGCTAATTATTGGCATCCTGTTTGGTGTAGTGGCATCTCATTGTTATTGTATTTCCAAGGCAATTTAATGAGATACAGAATTTCTTCGTATATTTATTGGCTGGTTGGCTGGTTGGATTCCCTCATCCTGCTTTTTTTTTTTTTAAAGTGTCTATTTAAATCTTTTGCCTTTTTCCCGTTGGGTTGTTTGTAGCGTACGTCTCTGGTGCCAGGGTCAATCTGATTTCAGCTGCTGTGTGGGGGACAAACTTGGAATGGGGGCATAATAGCTGATGGGCAGGTGCTCCACCTCCTGACCTTCATGGAAACAGCTCTGGAGCTCCTCAGAGGTCCTGGAGGGCCCCTGTCTACAGCACCAACCTTGACAACACCCTTATATTGGGGTGTCTGCCTGCCCTGTCTCACTCTCGCCACCCCTCACTCCGCCTCTGGCATCATCTTCTAGACAGCCAAGCCCTTGTCTCAGCCTCACTTCTCCTCTTTATTTTTGAGTTTCATTGTTTCATTTTACTTAATTTTTGACATAAAGGAAAATCAGCCAACATTAGGGTCAGAACTATACTCCTTTATCAGTGTTAATGGGGTGTGCAATTTATTCACTGAGTGGGATAGAAATCAAGCATTTATCCGTGGTCTGACTTTGTGACACTATGGTGACGGAATTATAAAAACCTACATTGGATTTTGCAAGGCCTACCGAGGTCGCGCGCGAGAGGCGGCAGCCGGCAGCTTCGCGCTTTGGGCCCCCGCGCGGCCCGTCGCCCGGCGTGGCGGGAAAATCCGACTGGGCCTTCCCGGCCGAAGCCTCTTTGTGTCCTCGAGCGCCTCCCAGGGACCGCTTGCTGTGATGATGATGGAGGATGAGGAGGGGCCTGAGGAGAAGCAGCGGTTCTCTTGCCGACAGGTACAGGCGGACGCGGTCCTGGCTGGGCTGGGGGAGGACGGCGTCGAGATTCTGGCGAGGAAAAGGCCGCCCGCGTCAGCCCGGCCTCGCCTTGGTGCCGGAGTCCCGGGGGTGGAGGGCGTGCTCGGGCCGCTTTCGGCCGCCTGGCGTCTCCTCCTCTTTTTCTTATTGATTTGTAGGAGATATTTATATATTCTGGATACAACTCCTTTGCCATTTATGCTATTGCAGTTATATTCTACTCTGTGATTTGTGTGTTCACTTTTTTCCACTGTAGTCTTTTGATGAATAGAAAATTTTCAGTTCAGTATGTTTTAATTGAGTTCATAAAGTATTAAACATCTACTTTATGGTTAGTGCTTTTGTGTTCAAAAAATCCATCCTTGATACAAGTCAGAAAGACATCTTTCTATATCATTGCCCAGAAGTTTTGGAGCTTTTCGTCGTCAGGTCTTTAATTTACCTGCAGTTGATTTTCGTGACTGGTATGTGCTAGAGTCGAATTTTGCTTTGTTTTGTTTTTTTCCCACATGGATACCCAACCATCTGAGCACCATGTATTGAAAAGTCAGGTCTTTCCTTAATGCTCAGAAACGCCACCTCTGTTGTAAATCAGGCAGCCTCCTATGGATGGGACTGTTGGTGAGTGCTCTAGACTATTTCTGTATGTCCCAACTAAGTTTTAGAATTTTATCTGAATTTTGCATATTTCTGCTAAGATTTATTTCCACGTACTTGATATATTTTGATGTATTGTAAATGGTGACTGTATTGTTATCTATCCACATGTGACTGATTATCCCAAAACTCAGTGGCAAAAACCCAAACATTTATTATCTCCAGTTTTTGTGGGTCAGGCACCTAGCTGTGTCGCTCTGGATTAAGGTCTTTTATGAGGCTGCAGGCAAGTTGATGGCTAGGGCTGTGGTTTTATCTAAAGGCTTGACTTGTGGAGGGGACCCGTAGAGCTGCCTCATGACCTGGCAGCTGGCTTCCCCAGAGCACGTCATCTGAGAGAGAGGGAGAGAGAACCAAGATGGAAGCCACAGTCTTTTAAAAACCTGATGTCAGAAATGACATCTCGTGATTTCTGCCATATTCTATTCATTAGAACTGAGTTACTAAGTACAGCCCACACCTGGGGAGGGGATTACATACAGGCATGACTACCCGGAAGCCGGAATCATGTGGGGCCATCCTGTAGTGAACAGAGCCCATTACATGATCGTTTAAAAATTTCATGTAGTATTGTATAATGATGTTTTAATATTGGTTTTTTGTATCCAGCAGCGTTACTAAACTCTTACTAATTATAATAGTTTATCTGTAGTTTTAAAAAATGTATTCATGTTATCATAATGAATGATAAAGTTTGTTTTTTTTCCTTTCCAAACGTTGTATATTTTGCTTCTCTTCCTTTTCTTATTGCACAGCCTAGGTCTTATAGAAGCATGCAGAAAAGCTGCAGTAATAGCAGGCTTCCTTATCTTGCTACCTATCTCAAAGGGAAAGTTTAAAAAAATTTTTTATTCTTTTTACTGAAGTATAATTGATTTACAATGTTGTGTTAATTTCTGGTGTACAGCATAGTGATTCAGTTGTACATATATATATTCCTTTTCATATTCTTTTTCATTATAGACTATTACAAGGTATTCAATATAGTTTCCGGTGCTATACAGTAGAACCTTGCTGTTTATCTATTTTATGTATGGTAGTTAGTATCTGCAAATCCCAAACTCCCAACTTATCCCCTCCACCGTCTCCTTCTGCCCCGGTAACCATGAGTTTGTTTTCTATGTCTGTGAATCTGTCTCTGTTTTGTAAATAAGGTTACATGTGCCATATTTTTTAAATTCCACATATAAGTGATATCATACTGTATTTTTCTTTCTCTTTCTGGCTTACTTCACTTAGTATGACAATCTCCAGTTCCATCCATGTTGCTGCAAATGGCATTATTTTATTCTTTTTTATTGCTGAGTAGCATTCCTATATATATAGGGATATATGCCCAGGAATGGGATTTCTGGATCATAGGTTGAGTCTGTTTTCAGTTTTTTAAGGAATCTCCATACTGTTTTCCATAATGACTACACCAAACTACATTCCCACCAACAGTGTACGAGGGTTCCCTTTTCTCCATACTTTATCCAGCATGTATCATTTGTGGGCTTTTTAATGATGGCCATTCTGACCCATGTGAGGTGATACCTCATTGTAGTTTTGATTTGCATTTCTCTGATAACCAGCAATACTGAGCATTTTTTTTCATGTGCCTCTTGGCCATTTGTATGTCTTTATCAGAGAAATGTTTAGGTCTTCTGTCCATTTTTGGATTGGGTTTTTTTTGTTATGAAGTTGTAATGAGGTGTTTGTATATTCTGGAAATTAAATCCTTATCAATTGCATTGTTTACAAAGAGTTTCTCCCATTCTGTAGGGTTTTTTTTGTTTTATTTATGATTTCCTTTGCTGTGCAGAAGCTTATAAGTTTAATTAGGTCTCATTTGTTTATTTTTGCTTTTATTTCTATTGCCTGGGTAGACTGCCCTAGGAGAACATTGCTTCCATTTATATCAGAGAATGTTTCGCCAATGTTCTCTTCTAGAATGTTTATGGTATCTTATCATATTTAAGTCTTTAAGCTGTTTTGAGTTTATTTTTGTGTATGGTGTGAGGGAGTGTTCTAATTTCATTGATTTGCATGTGGCTGTCCAGCTTTCCCAACACCATTCACTGAAGAGACTGTCTTCTCCACTGTGTATTCTTGCCTCCTTTATTGAAAAGTAATTGACCATAGCTGTGTGGGTTTATTTCTGGGCTCTCTATTCTGTTCCATTGATTGATATGTCTGTTTTTGTGCCAATACCATGCTATTTTGATTACTGTGGCTCTGTAGTGTTATCTGAAGTCCAGCTTCATTCCTTTCTTCACTATTGCTTTGGCAGTTCTGGGTCTTTTGTGATTCCATATAAATTTTAGCATTATTTGTTGTAGTTCTATGAAAAACGTCCCGGGTAATTTGATAGGGATCCCATTATAACTGTAGATTGCTTTGGATAATATGGCCATTTTAACAGTATTAATTTTTCCAAACAGAGAGCATGAGGTATCTTTCCATTTCTCAAAGGGAAAGTTTTTGACAGTATATCTGTTATAGAGTTTTTTTAAAAAAATACCCTTTATCAGATTTGTTGTAGGGTTTTTAAAAAATATACCCTTTATCATATTTAGGAAGTTCCTTTATATTTGCTAAGGTTTTTTAAAAAATCATAAATAGATACTGAATTTTGTCAAAGATCTCTTGCATATATTGTGATGATCCTTACGATTTTCATCTTTGATTTGTTAATGTTGTGAATTACATTAATTTTTCTTCTAATGTTAAATCTGCCTTGTACTGGTTAAACTTAACTTGATCACAGCAGTATCCTTTTATATGTTCCTGGATTTAGTTTGCTCACTTTGTTTAGAATTTTTGTCTCTGTGTTGTTCAAAGAGAGTCATAATTTTTATTTCTCATACTGCCTTGTTGGGTTCTGATGTCAAGATTATGCTAGCTTCATAAAATGAGTCTTCATTAAGAGGTTGGGCCAACTTAAAATTATAATTTCATCCCAGAATTTTCTGTGGTATTTGCCAGTGAAGTTCTCTGATCTTGGGTTTTCACTATGGGAAGATCTTTGACTATAGATGGAAGTTATTTAGTATATAGGACTATTTAGGATTTCTGTTTCTGTTAAGAATGTCTTACTTCAGATTAAGTAAGCAAGATTTCCCTAGAACTTTTATAATATTTAATTATATTTGATTAATAGTTAAATTTATGGGCATAAAATTGTTCATAATATTCTGTTTAATATGATTACTGTTATAGCATAAATGATGTGTCTCTTTTCCAACCTGACACAGGTTTTTGGGCCTTTTTTTCTTTGACTTTTATCAGTTCTCCAGAGGTTTGTCAATTTTGTTGGTCTTTCAAAGAGCCAATTTTGATTTTTGTTGATTTTCTTAGTTGTATGTTTGCTTACTAATTTACTAACTGGTGCTTTTATCTTTATTATTTTTCTGCCTTCTACTTTTTCAGTTTTAATTTATTGTTCTTTTTCTAACTCCTTGAGGTAGATGCTTACTTAACTAATTTTAAGCCTTTAGTTTTTCTAATATATGCTATGTATTTCCTTATAAGTATTACTTCAGAAAAATTTCCTAACAGGTTTTGAATATATGATGTTTTTATTATTATTCAATTAGAAATATTTTAATTTTTAATTGTGATTTCTTCTTTGACCTGTATGTTATAAAGGAGTATGTCTTTAAATTTTCTAAATATGTGGGGATTGCCTAGTTATATATTTTATATTGATTTCCAACTTAATTACATTGTGGTCAGAGATACACTATCTGAATGATTTAAATCCCTTGAGATTTATTGAGATTTGCTTTATGGCCCAGCATATGAGCCATATTTAGAAATGTTCTAGATGTGTTTGAAATGGGTGTTTTACTTTTGTTGTGTACAGTGTTCTATTTATGTTTATTAAGTCTAGTTTATTAACTGAGTTCTTCAAATCTTATATATCTTCATCTTCTTTACTGAATTGAAAAAGATACTTTAGAATCTACTGTGGCTGTTGATCTATTTTTCCATGTAGTTCTGTTAAATTCTGCTGTATGTATTTTGAGCTTATGTTATTAGGGATGTACAGATTTAATATTATTCTGTCCTCCTGATGGAATTAATGTCATTATTATCTTTACCTCTGGTAATGTGTTTTGCCTTAAAGTCTACTTTGTCTTTTAAAATATAGCTACATTAGCTTTCTTTTTAGTAGTATTTCTGTTTTATTACTTTACACTTTTCTCTATTTTTATGTTTCAGATGTGTTTGTTCATTTTTAAACAACATAATTTCTCTCTATACAGTCTGAAGTTTTTGCCTTTTAACTAGAGCATTTAGTCCACTTATAATTAATGCATATGTACAGGTAAGTGTAAATGTAATGTGTACCTACTGTAAATATTTGGAATTAAATCTGCCATCTTATTTTGTGCTCCTTATCTTACTCATTGTATTTTTTTCTTTTCTTTCTGGCCTTTAAAGAGTTGTTTGCCTGTATTTAATCCATATCCTTTATTTCCTTAACAAGTTTGGAATGATATATTCTGTTTCTGTTCCTTTAGTGCAGAGGCTGGCATCTTTTTTCTGTAAAAAGCCAAATGATAAATATTCCAGGCTTTGCATGCCACAGACAGTCTGTCACACATTCTTCTTTGTTTGGATCTTTATAACCCTTTTAAAGTATTTCGAGACCATTTTTAGCTTGCAGGCTGTACAAAAACAGGTTGTAAGCTTGTTTGAGCCATGTGTCAGTGTCCTGACCCTTGCTTTAATGTTAACCCTAAAAATGATAACTTGCTCACTTAATTTATCGAAGGCTAAAATTAATCAAAACCTTTACCCTTCCCTGAACATCACATTGATATTATAACATTTTGATTCTATCTACTTCCCACTCCCAATTTATGTGTTATATTGGCCAATATTTTCATTTTATTTTAAATTGCACGAGACTTTATAATTACTGTTCTATACAGTAAATGTTTTATACATTTGTCCATATTTTTACTACTTTCTCTACTCTTTACTCTTTTTTTGTATCTCCAACCTTCCATCTAGATATAATTTTCCTTCTGCCTCAAGTACGTGTTTTAGAATTTTCTTTAGTGGGGGTTTGCTGGTGATGAACTCAGTTTTCGCTTGAAAGAAAGTGTCTTTATTTTGCTTTCATTCTCCATCATCTTCAACCTGTTAGCTTAGAAAGAGCCCTAAGGGGTCTTCAAAAGCTTGGACTTGCATATGATCCAGCTAAGTATAGAGTCTAGGTTGGCAGGTATTTTGCTTCATCACATTAGGGATTTCATTCTACTTTTCTATGGTTTCCATTGTTGCTGTTGAGAATGATCTGTAAATCTAATTGCCACTCCTTCGAAAATAAATGGTCTTTTCTATCTGGCTGGTTTTAATATTTTCTCATTGCTTTTTCTGTTTCTGTTAAATATCAGTTTCTTTGTTCTGTTTGAGATTTTTCTGGGCCACTGGTATTTGTGGCCACTTGTGTCTTGCATCAATTCTGGAAAATACTCAAAATATTCAGTCACTATCTCTTTAAATATTTCCTTTGACCTATTTATTCTCTTTCCTTGAGATTCTGATTAAATATATGTTAGATGTTCCCCTCATTATATCCTCCATGGTTCCCTCTTACCATTCTTTTCTTTTTTTCTTTTTTTCTTTTTTTTGTCTGTATGGAGTACATTCTAGATAATTTCTTCTGATTTATCTTCAAGTTTCTAGAAATTTCCTTTGGCTCTTTAAAAAAATGCCATGTCACTTTCTGTAGTTTACTATTCTCTGAAGTTATTTTCAGCTTGTTCATTTTTTTAGAACATAGTAAGGGTAATTACTTTATCCTCTTTGTCTGATAATTACAGTATCTTCAGTAATCATGGCTCTACTTCTGTTGGTTCTGACTTATAGTCCCTCTTGTCTTTATGTATTTTGTCATTTTTGACCTGGTTACGGTTACTGGCTTTGAAAAATTATTTGTGGGGCTTTCCCCAAGGTCTGGAATGGACGTGGCCCCCTCCAGCCTTGTATTTGTTTCTTATATAGGCAGTTGGGACACTTACAGGTAGAAAAATTTCAGACCAGGTTCACAGCTTGAGGTTCCTTGTCTCCCCCAGGCTACTGTGCCTGGGGTGGCAAAGCGCATGCGGGTCAGTCTGTGGCTACCAGTTCTCAGACGGGCTTCTTCCCCTGCCCCTTCTCTTCTGCTCCTCTCAGTCCCAAATTGCTTTCTGGAGGCAAGAGGAGGGACAGGCTTTAGTTCTGGCTTACCCTTTTCCTGAGGAAGGGGTCCTAACCTACATGGGGAGGGTCTGCTTTAAGACTCCCCTCCCTTGACCAACCCTTGGCCTTAACTTCTGTCCTGCTTCCTCTGAAAGCCCCCAGACTTAAGGCCAAGTGGATGGCATCTGCTAATACCCTTCATACAGAAGTGACTTTGGTGGTTCTGTTATTTTGCTTACCTCTCTGGGGTTATATTTTCTCTTCAAATTCAGCCTGCTGATTTCTCACAATCCTTTTAGCACTGTAATTAAAAAAAAGTTACTCAGGATTTTAAACTGTGTTCA
Source organism: Camelus ferus (assembly GCF_009834535.1). NCBI lineage: Eukaryota > Metazoa > Chordata > Mammalia > Artiodactyla > Camelidae > Camelus > Camelus ferus. The sequence goes on from NC_045704.1 coordinate 36,503,443, forward strand.
AGGGGAAGAGAAAGTGTGGCATCACTGGAAACAAATATCTTAAGGTCAGTTTTAGTTCCACTGACTTTGAGGGTCTGAGGGGACTTTTTGTGTTGGGTTGCATAGAAGAAAATGTTCTCTTCGCAATGGCAGTCTCTACATACATCCAGCCTACATTTTGTCACCTCTTCAGTGTACTATTGCCAGGAGGCTGTGTCCTCTGAGGTGGTGTGAGCAGAAGTGAGTTAGATACGGCCAGCAGGACTCAGGGAAAGATCAGATGCCTTCCCTTCCTTGGGGAGGTAGGAGGGTGGAGCCCAGCTCCCCGCCTACTGGCATATCTCCAAGTGACCTCACCTATGTCCACCTGTTCCCAGACTGCTGCCCTAAGGACCTCCTGCCTCCTCCTCCATGGATGGGCACAGGGCCGTGGGCTGATGAAAGCATTGGCTGGTTGGAAATCCCAGCTCCTTCACGTTTGAGCTGTGTAACCATGGGAAGTTATCTACCATCTCCAGGCCTTAGTTTCCAGGTCTGCAATATGGGATAATCATAATAGTAACTAGCTTATAGAGTTGATAGGAGAATAAACTAGTTACTAATTGTAATGCTCTTAAGAGAGCACCTGGAACATAAAATCTTTTTAAAAATTGTATGATTAAAAACTGTTTCATGCACTTCTCCACGTAAACTGAAAAGAAGAGACATGATACTAGTGCTGCCTTTGCTCTTTTAATCTCATGCAACCCTTCATTTTAGAGATGAGAAACTGAGACCCAGAGAGGGCAGAGACTCCACCAAAGCCACCCAATAGGCCACTGACTGGCTCCCTGACCTGGAAGGGGGCACTCCAGGGTTCTAGTACCAGCTCTGCCACCACTGACCACCTGTGTGACTGTGGCCTGGTCTCTTCCCTCTCTGAGCCTTGCTTTCCCTGTTGGTGAACCAAGGGGAAAGGCCAGTCATCCCTCTGCCTGCCTTCGGCTCCGTCTCACTGGCAAGGGGTGTTCTGACCAGGCCTCAAGGTTTGTGGGGTTTGGGGATCCTAGTTGCTGAGGTGACTCAAGGAGCCGATAGGGCAGGGCTGGGAGGATGTTGGGTGGATGATCAGTTAAAGCTGCCTTCCAGGAACCCGTCAGCTGAGAACATGCAGCCTCAAACCAGCTGCCTTAAGAAGGTGTTACCCCACAGCAGGCTTCGGTGAGTAGCTTCTCGCGAGGGGGAGGGGTGAGAACTCACTGTAGCCCCCTGGCTGGGCAGCCCAGGCTGGCGTGTCAAGCCCTGCTCAAACTGTATTCCCTGAGCTGAGGTAGGACACCCAGGCTGTGGCTTCTGACTCTGTGCCTCAGGCCAGTCCCTGCCCCTCTCTGGGCCTCAGTCCCCCATCAGTGAAATGGGACCAGGAACAGCGTACATAAGTCTCAAGGGCCCAACATGGCCTGCCCATCAGGACATGTGTCTGCCCCTCCTGGTGTGTGGTCCTGATCTCCGCCTGCCCCCACCACAGGGGAAAGGCAGCACTGAGTGTGGGCACAGGGAGCACTGCCCTGACACCTCATTGTCTGCCCTCTGTTAGCCTCAGTGCTCCTCACCTGTGCATGGCCAGAGCAGCAGCGCCCAACATGGCAGGCCAGGGCTGGAAGAATTACCTGAGATAATCCCCCCAGGGCCTGGCACAGCTCAGTGCAAAAAGTAATTCCCACTCACCAAGGCCCCCTCTGGCCAGGCCTCAGGGGCTGGAGTCAGGCCCCAAGCCTCTATATCCAGAGACCTCGGGATAGGCCAGAGCAGGTGCCTCAGCAACCCCTCCTGTGGCCTGGGACCCCATACACCCCAATCCTGTCCTGCCTCCAGACCAATCCCCGAATTAATTACCATTTAGTTAGGGCCACCAGCCTGCAGGCAATTAATTGCACCCATCAGCCAAACAGGAAGAACTTTAACGAGCAATTCATTAATGAAGCTGGTGACTGCCAGAGCCGCTTCTTTCAGGAGGGACTGATTTCATTAGCTACTTCATCACTTAGGCAAAGGCTGATATCTGTGGTTTGCATCCTCAAAGATCTTAGAGAAGATAAAACATAAGTGATTCTCATTTGCAGAGAGCCAACTCTGTGCCAAGAGGTGCGTGTGCTTTGCAAACCTCATCAGCTCAGTCCTTAAAGTGAGGTACTATTGTTGTGACCATTTTACAGGTGGGGAAATTGAGGCTTAGAAAGGCTATTCTCTTCCCCAAGAACACATGACTAAGTACAAATGGATCCTGGTCTCTCTGACTCCAAAAGTATTTTCTTCTTTAGTGACCCTTCAAGTACATGTTTCCTTTTATGGTTGGAAGGTCCCAGAACCTGAGAGCTGAGAAACTGGTACCTGACTTCCTCACAGGTTTACAGGCAAGGGTGTGTGGACTCAGGTCTGTTCCTAAAACAGCTCCACTGCTTTAGTGAAAAAAAGGCCTCCGGTCCTTAGATCTGCTGAGGCTGCTTGTCCCCTGCAGCTACGCTTCTGGCCCTCAATTCACAGCCTCCACCCTCAAGTTCCAGATTCTTTCTCTGCTGCTCACTTACCTCTTCTGTGTCGGCAGCTCTCTCCATAAGAGGCAATATGAATGTGATTTTAGGTGGCACAGGGAGATTAATTTTTAATTTTATTCTTACGAATAGCTTTTCATTAAGTATGGCATAGGATCCTGGTCATTTAACAAAGGAATATTGTGTTTTCTTTTAAAAGCAATGATTTGAATTAAATTTAAGAAGAGCCATAGTGGGGTGGGTACAGCCCAGTGGTAGAGCGCATGCTTAGCATGCATGAGGTTCTGGGTTCAATCCCCAATACCTCCATCAAAAAATGTTTTTAAAAAGATCCATAGTTCTAAAAGAAAATATTAAGTGAATGTTTGGCAGATTTGATTTCTAGACTTGGAGGAAAAAACGACAAACTTGCCTGCCTGAAGTTGAGGAGACCTGGCCTGGGTTCCCCTGTCACCCCCTTGACCCCCTACCCTCCTTAACCAAACAAGTCCAAGGAGGTGTTTGTCAGTCTCAAGAGAGTAGTCCTTTCCCAGAGGGGAAGTTGGTCTTCCTCCACAGCCAACAGGCTCCTGCTGCAGCTGGGTTATTTATATCTCTAAAAATGTTATCAATGTACTACATGCACACAGTTTAGAATCATAGTTGCCTGCGGTGGGAGTGGAGAGGAAGTTGACTGCAAAGGGGCATGAAGGAACTTTCTGGAAAGACGAAAAGGCTCTATATCTTGATTGGGGTGTTTGCTATATGAGCATGCACATTTGTCAAGCCATCAACTTGTACACTTAAAATGTGGAAATTTTATTGCAGGTAGATAAAGCCAATTTGAAAACAAAATAAAAACCAAAGTCACAAATATGCATTTATGTCAGGGGCCACTCATATTCACTGCCAGTTCTAACTTCTGAGACCTGTGCTTTGCTGCATGATAGTGTATGCTGGTGTCACTTAGCTGTCACTTCAGTTACTTCCAAAGTCAACATTTTATAGAGTTCTGTCATGTGCCAGTCACAACAAGGGTGCTTAAAATGTCAGAGTTACATTTGGCAGAGGGACATCATGAGTCAGCCAGGAAAGGATGGATTAATCAATAAGTATTGTTTGGGACAATTGGTTCTTCATTTAGAAGGAAATAAAATTAGATTCCTACCTCATGCCATATATACACTTATAAGCACTCCAGATGGATTAAAGATGGATGGATTAAATGTTAAAGAAAAACTATAGAAGTATTAAAATAAAATATAGAAGAATATTTTAAATAAATTCCAACCAGAAAAAGCTAAGACACAAAGGCCGAAATTCATAAAGATGTTTGACAAAAAATAATGTGAAACTTTTTATGACTAAAGACATAGAGAATTTAGCTAAAAGGTATGCAGTAGATCACTGGAAAATGTTGGCTCATATGTAATAAAGAATTAAGTTTTTTCCGTTTTTTTTTCTGTTTTTTTTTTTAATTGAAGTACAGGCAATTACAACATGTCAATCTCTGGTGTACAGCACAATGTCCTAGTCATGCATATACATTCAAAGAATTAAGATTTTTAATATGAAAAGAGGTCCTACAAACCTGTCAGAAAAATAAATCAGGGACAAAAAGCCCAATTGAAAATGGGTAAGGGATGTACATATTTGTTTCACACAAGAAGAAAACAAAGTGGAAAGTAAAATATGAAAAGATATTTGATCTCCTTCACAATTATAGATAGGTACATGAAAATAATGACATTAGCCCTCTCCAGATCAGCAAAAGTTAAGAAACATTGGTGTGAGTATGGGAAAAATCGGCACTTTCACACACTATTGGTGGGAATCTAAATGGGTACTATTTAAGGAGGGCAATTTAGTAGTATCTATAAAAGTTTTTTTTCTTTAATTTTTTTGTGGGGAGGTAATTAGGCTTATTTTAATTTATTTTTTAACGGAGGTACTGGGGATTGAACCCAGGACCTCATGCATACTCTACTACTGAGCTATAAAAGTTTATAGAAGTTTTAACTGCACAAACTCTGACTCAGCAGTTCCTCTCTTAGGAATCTATTCTTCAGAAATAGCCACACATGTGCCCCAAATATATGTTCATTGCTGCAAAGCATATTGTACTAAAAATTGGAAACTGCCTAAATTTCCTTCAGTAGGAAGTTATGGATAAATCAGTTCTACATTCTGTGCAATGGAATTCTTGCCTCAATTAGAAAGAATGAAATAGGACTCTACGTACTGATCTGGAATGATATCCATTATATCTTGGCAAGAAGAAAGAAAGCAAGTTACAAAAAACTATGTATAGCATAATGATCTTATTTTTTTAAACCAATTGCATATATGAGTTATAGATCCATAATAATAATGTCTCACAGTTATATATGCCAGCAGCATGGAATGTAGATGAGGAAATTGAGGCACAGAATGGTTAAGTAACTTGCCCAAGGTGGCACGCTAGTCAAGTTGCAGAGCACGGATTTGAACCCCAGCAGCCTGACTCTACATCTTGAGCACTTGAACTGATTTTGGCCTTATAAGCCCCAAATACTTCTGTTAAGAGTGGTGACCTCTCAAAACAACATTGGAGAGGCTGAGTCACTTTTTAATAAATACTTTTAAGAAATAGATATTAAAAAACATGAACTGGTGATAAAGGACTTACTTATCAAAAGGCCCAGTTTCCTGAAAACCCCTTCCTCAGAGCCAACCACTTAACAGTTTTAATTCATGTGTGGTTACCTCTATGGCAATAAATAACATGCTTTTACTGCTATTTCTTGATTTATTAACCTTCACATTATTTATTGACTTCAGCAAGCACTGGAAAGAAGAAACAGCTTATCTTTTTTTTTTCTCTTCCTGTTGTGGTGCTGTTTGCTGCTCTAACTCTAGGCTGGACCCTGGGCTGGGCACTTTATTTACCGTATTGTTGCTAAGAAAAGGCCCACTGCAGCTCAGTCGAAAGGGACTTGCCCAAGGTCACTGCAAGTCAGTGATGGAAGGGGGACAGGACCCCTGGTCTGCATGTCTCCAGGGCTGGGCTGTTTCTGTGATGTCTTGTGGCCCACCCCATGGGTGACTGTGCTGCATTCTTGGCCTGTAGCGGCCCCTCTCACTCTGGCAGAAGCTCAACAGGGCTGGGGTGGGGTGGGCCTGGCTGAGTGCCTGCTGGAGGCTGACCCTGCGGCTCCTGCTGCTCAGAGGCGTGTTTGTGGAGCAGCAGGTGCAGCCTCTGAGTGTTTGGCCAGCCAGGGTTTCATTGTCTACTGCTGACGGGCCCAGACTTTGACCCTCTGGGGCCTCTTCCTTCCGGATCATTGCCTCCAGGTACCCTACACCTCCAGGGGAGAGGCTGAGCCAGTGACTGAGGCAGGTGGAGAAATGGGAGCCTGACACCTGACCCTCGGGAAGAAAACACCACCCTCCCCCTTCCCTGACACTAGAGTTGAGTCACTTGGTGGGAGAGGCGTAAAAAAAATTACTAATGCTGGGTACCATCCAAAACCAGTTAACTCAGAAACTGCGGCGGGAGGCCTTGGGTCTGGATGCAGAGGTGCCCAGAGAGGGCAGTGATTTGCTAGAGGTCACACAGCTGCCATGGGATGAGTACCCAGGAGTCCAGACGTGGAGGCCTCTTCAGCCTGGAGAGAAGCAGTCTGAGTGGGGAAAACAAGGAAATGCAGGGCTGGGGCAGAGCGGGAGGTGGCCGCCCAGCCCAGGGAAAAGGCAGGTGAAAGAGGCGGCAGAGCTGTGGTCAGGTCTGTGTGTCGTGGGGTGGTTTTCCTTGCAGAACCTGACAAAGATGGTGGGGGAAGGGCAGGGACAGCCACCAAGGGGGTCACATGGACTGTGTTCCAGCTGAGCTGGACCCTGGGTTACTTCATCCTCAGCAAGAGCAGTGTAGGGGTGGGTGGTAGAGGCTGCGCCCCTCTCAGGGATAAAGGTGGCTTCTCTATGTGGCAGGGCCCTGAGGGATGGCATGGAGGAGGCAGTGGGGATGTTGGGGGTGCAGGTAGGGGGATGGGGGAAATGTAGGCCCACAGTCCCAAACCTCAATGCCTCCTCCTCTTCCTGAATTGCAGGGCTTAGCACCCCCTATCCCATCCTCCAGGCAGCCCAGTGAACCCCTCGTTCTGACTCACAGCAGATGGGGCATCATGTGAGCAAACCCAGCAGCTGGGGGGACCAGGACCCCAGGGACCAGGCAGATGGCAGGTGGGGGCAGGGCAGGACTGGCACAGAGGGGCCTTTTAAATGGGGTGGGGGTGATCCTGGCTGGGCCTCAGCCTCTCCAAGCTTGTCCTCTGCCAGTCTGGTCCTCACGTCCCAGCAGGAGTTCCTTGAGGCCCCCTGGGAGCCCTGCAGATTCAGGGTCAGGCCAGGGCTGCTCTGGGGAGGAGCTTAGGACACACGCTTTCTGAGCCCTTGCGGGTGCCTGCCTGGACACAAGTGGGCTGAGACATCCCTACAGGCCCCTCAAGACTCAAACTCTCCCTGGTTTCCTGGTGGGTCAGCTGGGCTAGAACAGTCCTGAACCTTCCAGCCTTCAGCCTCTGCCAGGCCCCGGGCTTAGTGCTTTACATGCACCTTTATGCCTGCGAGGCATGAGCTCCTGATGTGCCCACTTTAGAGACAGAGGACACTGAGGCACTGGAGGCTTACACAGGAGTGACTGCTTATCGTGGGGGCTCCAGAGTCTGGGCTCTTATCCACGGTGCTCTCCTGCCCCCTCACTGGGGAGGGGGCCTCTTGGCCAGGCCAGATTCTGTGCTGGGGACCAGAGGACATGTGGCCTTGTCTGGAACTCTATTCCTTCTACTGCCAAGCCCACACTCCTTTGGAGTGACAGGACTCTCCGAGATAGGAAGGCTGATTGCCTGGGGGAGAATCCTGGCCTTGTTCCTCTCTGGTTGTGTGAACTTGAGCATCTGCCTCATTTTCCTCATCTAGAAAAAGTGGATAAGATAGTATCTGCTGTGGGGCTACTGTGAGCCTTAAGGTGTTGCCATAGTAATGTGTTTACAACAGCATATAGATGTTAGCTTCTGTGATCTCCCTATTGGGCAGATAGATGCACTTGTGTAGCCACACTTAGCTGCAAGGGAAACTGGGAAATGATGTCTTTATTCTGGGAAGCTATGAACCCAGCTAAAAACATGAGGTTCTATTCCATTAGAAGGGGGCCAGTGGATATTGGGGAACACCAAAGGGTCTGACATGGAGTCCGGGGGTTGTCAGCTGGAGACCAATGGGCAGTGTCTGGCTCTATATAGGCTTTGACTCTCAAAGGGCTTTAAATCTATTTGAATTAAATCTTAACTGTTAACAATTTAGATTGTCATATAAAAATCAGATTTCTGACTCTTCTCAAAAAACTGAAGGATCAGGCCACACTGGGCCCAAATCCCTTCAAGTGACATTTGGCTGGTGCTGGGCAGCACTCCCCAAGATGGCCCGTACTCTCTAGTTCAACCCAGGCTTCTCCACTACCTATGGTCTTCCCCCCACCCCTGACTTCCCTCCTGTTCTCATGAGCTTGCCCTGTTTGGCCCTGGGCGGGGGGTTGGGGGGGGGCGCTGTGGTTTGTAACTCCTGCTCCAGTTCAGCCATCAGCTTCCCCAGACAATGAGACTGAAGCACAGAGACAGGAAGGGACTTGACCAAGGTCACCTGGTGAGCCTGGACAGAGTTGAGAGCCCAGCTCCAGCCTACAAACTCAGCTTAAGCATGCTGCCTGCCATGCCAGTCACCTGGGCTTCAGCCAGGTGTCATGTGCCCAGGGAGAGGATGGCTCAGTCGTTAAGCCAGTGGGCACGGCAGCCTGGTAGGTCTGGCTACACATCTTGGCTTTGCTACTTTCCAGGGCAAGTAACATTCTGCTCTCTGAGCCTTGTGGTTTGTTTTGTTTTGACTTTGAGATGAGATAATAACAGAGTCTGCATCAGAGTCCCAGGCGGGTTAGAGTGAGGTGCAGGGTTATTGGCACCTTTTTGTACCCTAGGTACCGCTCCCTCTGCCCACCCTGCACAAGACATACTTCATACTAGGTTAGGAGTTCAGAGACAAATGAAAAAGCAGATTGGGAGAGCGTGGCTGCCCCTTCTGTGTACAGGAGCAGACCTTCCTACCTGTGGGGACATGGCAGTCCCAAGTTGCTGTCTGCAAGACAAGGTGAGGGCTGAGGGGAATGGAATCTGTGTCAGCTGTGGGGGTGGGGCTGAGTCGTGCCTGTGCTGGGCTTCCCCGGAAACAAAAGACACCCTCTCTGACTCAGGAGACTGCCTGCCTCCTCTTTCCTCAACTGGAGCTGCCTGCTCAGGTTTTAGCTCTGACATGGTTTGGGGTAACCTCAGCGAGGCCTCAGCTGCATCTCCTGTCAGCTGTTCTAATGGCAAGCTTTGGGGCCAGCCACCGCATCCGGGGAGCAGCCCCTCACTCCCCACCCCACAACCAGTGTAACATTTGGTTTCAGGCTCTATTTATATACATCCATGTCCGCAGATATGTATGCTTTTTGTTTTGCTTTGATTGTATTGTGCAAACAACTTTAGAGCAGCCATAATGGAAATAATTCTAAAATGGAAAAGAACACCCACAATCCTTCCAACTGACTTTGCTTCCTAACAGCATCGCTCAAGTGCTTGCAGCACGCCCAGCACGGTGCTTTCTGTGATTGATCTCACTGAAGCTACACAACCACCCAAGAGGGTAGGAACAGGTTACAGATGGGGACACGGAGGCACAGAGCTGCTGGGTCACCTCCCCAAGGTCACACAGCAAGTGTGTGGTAGAGCTGAAATTGAACCGGCTCCAGTGTCCCACACTTACTCGTAAGCTGGACCCAGAGACACAAATTTGCCACCACTGACTCTGCAGTTTCTGAGTGGTCCCTCGGTACCAGCCCTGTCTCAGAGCAGAGAAACAGGTCCCTGGGACGGGTGAAGATGCCACCTTTGTTTTCTTCTTATTTTCACTGAATTTAGTATTTATAAGCCTTTTTTTTTGTCATTACCATATGAATGAGTGGGGATGGCCAACTGTCCAGTTTGTCAGGGACTGAGGCATTTCCTGGGACCCAGAACTAAAACAGACAGTCCTGGGCAAATAGAGATGATTGGTCACCCCAGGGGTGCAGAGCTGGGCTGTGCTTTCTGAGCGATTTCCTGGTGCTGGGCATTTGGACTGTTCCCAGCTCTTGGAAGTTAGGGTTAGGCAGCCCTGTGAACCCAGCTTGTCATGGGAGCATCCTTTCCTCAGGAGCCCCTCCCTGGTCAGAAGCCCAGGTTCTCAGGTTCCTCAGAGAAGATGTTCAGGACTTAAACCCACTTTCCAGACCTGTCCGTCATCTGAGCCTATAGGTCAGCTGGGGTTTGGGACAGGGCTGAGGGGAGGCAAGAGCCATTGGTGTGTTGGAGCCTGTTTGTACTGGCTTGCAAGAGCTGGTTGTTGGTTGGTAAACACAGCCACTATTAGGAATTAAATAACATAAACTTAATTATATTAAAAATAGCAATAAATACTCAAAATAGACTACTGTCTAATTATGATGTCACATTTTGTTATTATCTATTGATATAGGTTGAATTGTGACCCACCAATCCATTCATACGTTGGAGTCCTAACCCTCAGTATTTCCATTTGTGACCTTATTTGGAGATGGGGATCTTTAGAGAGGGAATCAAGTTTATCTGAGATCATTTGGGTGGGCCCTAACCCAATATGACAGGTGTCCTTATAAAAGGGGGACACTTGGACACAGACACAGGGAGAATGTCATATAAAGATTAAGGCAAGAGATTAGAGTGATGCTTCTACAAACCAAGGAACACCAAAGACGGCCAGTAAACCACCAAAAACTAGGAGAGAGGCATGGAACAGATTCTCTGTCACAGCCCTCAGAAGGAACCAGCCCTGTTGACATGTTGATCTTAGACTTCCAGTTTCCAGAACTGTGAGACAATACATTTCAGTTGTTTAAGCTGCCCAGTTGGAGGTACTTTGTCACGCACGGGAGCACTAGCGCACGAATCATCTGTGCTCTTGTGGTTATTGACATCCACTGCTCTGGTACAGTAGACATGCTATAGAATGGTGAGCCACAGCACATCTTCTCTCCAATTCCACAGTCAATGCTTGTATCTTGAAATTGGCTGTGGCAGGAGTGTTTACACCATGGAGATCTGCAAATGCTACAAACTGGGCCTTGATTTATTTTTTTGCTGACTATCTAGATAGACTTAAGGAAGTGGTGGGGAAAATGTTAACAAGGCACATTCAATCAAGTGTGTCACATCTGTGGTCATCACATCATGAACAGCACAAAACAAAGGAAAACTCTTATCCCATTCAGCAATGTATTCAAAAGCAATTATCTGAGTCAGCAAGGATTCCAGTATTCAAGGACTATTATCCCATTCAGCAAAAAATCATTCATGTCATCGACGAACAAGTGAAGTTCCAACATGTCTTCATTGTTTCACTTTTGTCTTGTTGATGTAAATGAAAATATCAATATTTATGTCCGAACAATTTGTAGAGAGCCAGAAGTTACAACTTAGCTCTCGATACTAGTGTGATATGGGAGAGGCCTGTTCTGGACCCCAGGCTGCAGAGGGCTGATGGGTAGATAGACAGACAGACTGCCTTCCAGCTCTGTGGGAACGAACTACCCTGGGTGGACCAGAGTCAGTGTATCCCCCCTACAGGAAATGGGAGGCCGCCCCGCTCTCTGCCTGGAGGAACTTCTGCAGGGTTCCTGCTTGGTGCCTAGTTACCTCTATTAGTAGCCTTGACCTGGTCAGGACAGAGCCTAATCCTTTAGCTACTCTTGTTGAAATATAAATTGATACCCTCTGACTGGATAAAGAAGATGTATATTTATACAATGGAATACTATTCAGCCTTAAAAATGACAACATAATGCCATTTGCAGCAACATGGATGTTCCTAGAGAATGTCATTCTAAGTGAAGTAAGCCAGAAAGAGAAAGAAAAATACTGTATGAGATCGCTCATATGTGGAATCTAAAAAAAAAAGAAAATAAATACAAAACAGAAACAGACTCATAGACATAGAATGCAAACTTGTGGTTGCCAAGGGGGAGAGGGGTGGGAAGGGATAGACTGGGAGTTCAAAATTTGTAGATACTGACAGGCATATGTAGAATAGATAAACAAAATTATACTGTATAGCATAGGGAAATATATACAAGATCTTGTGGTAGCTCACAGTGAAAAAAAATGTGACAGTAAATATATGTATATTCATGTATAACTGAAAAATTGTGCTCTACATTGGAATTTGACACAACACTGTAAAATGACTCTAATTCAATAAAACAATGTTAAAAAAAAAAAAGAAAAACTCTAATTTAAGTTGACCAATTAAAGTAATTCTGTACAACCCACCCCCCCAAAAAAATTGATACCCTCTTCCCCTGCTTAAATCCACCAACAGTTTCCCACTGCTCTGGGACCAAGATTGCACCTCCCTCCTTGTCTTCACAACCCTGCTCTTTGCTCTCATTTCTCTTGCCCCTGTGCTCCAGCCACACTTACCAGCTGCCTGCTTCCCCAACACTCTGAGCTCATTCCCCACTCTGAGCCTTTGCACATTTTGTTCTTTCTGCCTGGTACTCTGTGCCTCAGGCCCAGTCTTTCCAAGGCCGACTCTTCCTCATCCATCAGGACCTTGTTACAAGAAGCCTTCCCTGATTACTTGACTAAAGCAGGTCCCTGTTGCATGCCATCTCTGCCTTTATGTTTTTTGGTTTGCTGCCTTCATTGCCTTTCCATTATATGTAATCATTTTTCTTCATACTTATTAAATTACTCTATTAATTATTTCATTGATTTTCTTTTATCCCTTACCCCATCAAGCTATAAACTCCATGAAAGCAGAGGTGGTGGCTGTCTCATGTCCACAGAGCCTAGCATAAGGCCTGGCACTTAGTGGGCACTTGGAAAATGTTTGTTGAATCAATGAATGAAATACTTTTACCAAGAAGTTGCATAGAGATACAAATCATGGTCCAACACAGATACGGGTTCAAATCCTGGCTCTGCCACTTATTGGTGATATGCTCTGGGGTAGGTCACCAAATCTCTTTGGGCCTCAGTCTTCTTGTCTGAAATAATAGCTCCCCTCTGTAGGGTTGTTGTGGGGATTAAATGAATCAATCCATGCAGAGTTTAAGGAAAGGGCCTGGCACAGAGAGGTGTCAAGAGAATTGGATGTTAGTATTCTTGTAGGTTAAGTGCTATAGGACTTTTGAGGTTTTGGGGCTTGGGACAGGCTGCCCCCAAATGTGCCACACTGGCATATTGATTATTTTGGACTAAAGGTGCTTGAGAAGCAGCTGATGCAAGAAGAAAGCTCTGACCCCTTTCCATCCGCCTGAAAGCAGGAAACAAATCTCTCATGTGAAAGGTGCCCTTCTTGCCTCTGGAGCTGGAAGGACATCCTTATCGCCAGAGATAGGGAATTCAGGGTCCAGAGGCCTGGATGAACAAACCTTGTTAGTTCTTTAATTTATTACCCCAGGCCTAAACTCTGTTTAGATTTTTCATTAATTAAGCACCTACACCTAAGTTTCTTTGTCCTGTCAATTCCTCACAAATTTCTCTAAAAAGTTTAAAACTGCCTGCTTTTGCCACTTCTTAGGTCCCATTTCTCAGACCTCACTGCACACAAATAAAAATTTGTTTCTTTTTCTCCATTAATCCATCTCGTGTTAGTTTTATTATTAGTCCAACCACAAGAACTCAAGAGGAGTGGAGGGGGAAATTTCCTCCTGCCTGGCAGAGGTTCGGAGGCTGACTTCCTGTGGGGAAGGATGAGAAAACTCCAAGAGGGCTTCTTGGAGGAAGGGCATTTGAAATCGGCCATAAGGGGGGCAGAGTGGAATTTGTCTGGGCAGAGATGGGGGTGGGGATATCAGGAGAGAGGATGGACGCCTGGTCTCAGTAAGAGACCCATGGGCAGGTCAGGGCTGTGCTGGGGCTGTGATGAGACGCCTTCCGTTCTTTGCCTAGAGCTAGGCCAGGCATGCGCTGCCCCATTCTAGGCCCACAGCTCCTGCCCCCACAGTCTTGACATCTGGTTTGTACCCATTTCCTGTGTTTGGTTGCTACCCAGTGAGTGCAGACTCGACGGAGACGTGGGGAGGCCTGGCAGAAAACGCCCCAGGAGGACGTGACTCAGTTGCCCCATCCTGACCCTGGTAGGACTCAGTCAACTTAACCTGGAGAGGCCCCCTGAGACTGCACAAGGACAGCTCCTGCGGTGTCATGGAATGCCAGGGTTGCAGCCTGATGCTGCTGACTCATGTGGGCTTGGGTGACTTGCTCTCTCTGGGTCACCCTCAGTCTCATCTGTAAAGTGGGGACAAAACCCGTCAGAGTGGCTAGGATGGTGAAATGAGCCTTTTGGTTGGCAAAGTGGTTTCAGAGTGGTTCCCTGCCCCAAGTCTCCTCATGTAATTTGAAAACACTGCAGGATTGGTTCTCATATCATTCCCATTTCACAGATGGGAACACTGAAGCTCAGAGAAGGGCCCTGATCTGCTCAGCACCACAGAGCCTGTGAGCGACAGACCCAGGACTGGAACCAGTTCTCCTGATCCTCAGACAGTGTAGATGGTGACTGGGTACAGATGGAACCTAGAGGGTATGTGACCAAGGATGCAGATGGTGGAGCATGAACTCCTCATGGGAAGCAGGATAATGCCCTTGGCTACCTCTCTACCCATCCCAGCACAGGGAGGGCCGTGGGCTTGTAAACCCACATCTGGCCATGGAGGTCACCTACTTCTAGATGTGACCAAAAAGGAGGAAGAGCCCAGTGCCTTTCAATACAGAGGCAACACTGAAGACAGGAAAGGGCCTTATAGAGTAAGTAACTTGAACTCCCCTCTGCATTTGGATGTGGCGAACATTGACTGAGCCCTGACCACGTGCCAGCCACTGTTGGAAGCACTTAGCATTTTCTCATTTAATTTTCATGACAACTTCATAGATTGATGCTGCCATCACCCCCATTTTGTAGATAAGCAAACCAAGGTGAAGGGAGGCAAATTGACTGGGAAGTGGAGCTGGGATGCCCTACCCAGTCTGCTCTGGAGCCCCATCCCCAGTCACAGCTCTGCTGCCTGCCCTGTTGGCATTTTATTTTTGAAAATGTAAGGAAGGTCTTGGCACCAAGGAATTACTCTGCAGTTATCAGTTTAGTGAACACATATGTGAATTAGTAAAAAATGGCCCACATGAATAACCTGTAAGTAGAAAATGATTTTAGAGAACTCTGAGTCCTCCCCACAGATGTGACAAGTATCTTTTCTGTAACACTCCAGCTGAGCATGACCTTGGTTTCCCCTGGAGATGGGGAGCTCACTTCCTGACTTTGTGGATAGCACTAGCTCTCAGAAGGAGCTTGGAGACTGAGACTGAGGTCCTGCTAGAGCATGAGATGTCACAACTAGTGGCCCTTCATGCCCCTCCACACTTCCCCCTTACCCTGACAAGGAAGGGGTCTGTATTTCCTAAGGATCCCCACTGAGTGGGGGTGCAGATGAGCAGAGGGAGAGTGAGGTTACCCAGGATCAGATAAAGGGCCCAGTTCTGGATCCGACTGCCTGGGTATGTCCTCAGATGTGTCACTTAACACTCGCCCCATCCCAACCCCGCCTTTATCTGTAAAACCCACATTAAAAAGTGGCTCCTACCTCACAGGGTATAGCAAGGAGTTGATGGGATAATCCACAGGTCCTAGATGGGGATCCTTGAGACCAAGCTCCCAGCCCCACAAGTGCTCCTCAGACAGCTGCTCTGTCAGGGCACTTTCCAGACCCTATCCATTCTCCTATCTTTGCCTCTGGAAGGCAAGCAGGGCGAAGGCCTGTTTTCCTTTCATAGATGGCCCAAGGCGCAGAGAGAGGTTAAGCAACGTCCTCCAAGTGCACCCAGCCCAGAGCTGCAACCCCAGCCGCTCCTGCTCACCTGACAGAGCTTGGTGATTACATCACAAGCCAGGGCCCTGAAGGCAGAGTAGTGGTGGGGAGGTTAGAGTGGGTGTCAGGAGTGGGGGAGTCACTGACGAGTATACAGGAAGTCACTGGGACTCCCCTGGTGTCCTTATTGGGACGGGTGGCATCTCTGGGGCCATGGGTATAGATCTCAGGGCCCTGGGGAAACTCTGGGGTTTTAGGGGTCAGGCTGTCTTTCTGAAGGCTGGTTTCTCTCCAACACCCCACCTCTCCTGGTATCCCTTTATCTGTGGCAAAGCATCTTGCTGAGCAGAGCAGGCTCGTATGCCCATGGTCAGAGCAGAGGTCTTATCGGCAGTTGGAAATTTCCCCAGGTGAAGAGAGGGAGGTAATCTGGGGCTGGGAACCCCAGTGAGGTCTGGGCTAGCCTCCAGGAATGGATCTGAGCTGTGGCCAACAGTTAGATCCTCCTGCAGGGGACTGGAGCTCTCCAACACTTCACCAGACCTGAATCCACCCTTGTTCCCATGTGTCCATCTGTCCATCCATCCTTCCTTCTTCTCCCTGGGCTCATCTCTACCTCGATTCCTTCATTCAGCCATGCTGGGCTGTTCCTTAAACACACCAAGCAGCCACCTACCACAGGGCCTTTGTGTGTGCTGTTCTTGCTACACAGAATGCTCTCCAGACATCATAAAGTCTACCTCCCTTATCACATTTAGACTGTGTCAAGTGTCAACCTTCTCAGAGAAAATCTAAGCCAACCCTCCCTCCTCCATCATTCTCTTTCCCCTCCCTTTGTTTTATTTTGCCCCATAGTTCTTACCACTGGATGTATTTCCTATTTATATACTTATTGATTTATTATGTGTCTCCTCCAGCTCTAAGAAGGCAGAGATTTTTGTGTTCTGTTCACTGCTGTGTCCCCAGTGCCTAGGTGAGTGCCTGGTACACAGTAGGCCCTAAATGCATGACTGAATCTGTCCACCTGTCTAGCCTTCCATCCATCCATCATCTATTTCTCATCCCTACTTTTTCTCCTTCACCCACTGGTCACCCAGAATTTTCCTACACCAGTCCCTCTGCTGGGACTTGTGTTTGGTGATCTGGCAGGACACACAGACAAGGAAAGAAATGATTCTGACACTGGGAGATGGGCCCCAGGTGAGGGGGACCCCAGAGGGCCATGGGAGACACAGTCCAATGAGGAAATGAGGGAAGGCTCCCAAGGCACATGTCTGTACACTCAGTGCCTCGCTTGGGGCTGGCCCACAGCGGCTCCTCACACAGACTTTGTCAAATGAATCAACAACTGTCTGGATGGCTTCTTGGAGGAGGTGGTAGCCCAGTTCTCAATATTGTGGATATTGGGGGTGGGAGTGGGAACCAGAGCCACCTGAGGGAGTGGATGCCTAGTGTGAGAACTCTGAAAGGCTCCCCCGGAGAACGGCTGGTTTCAGGTGAGGTCTGAAGTGTGGCCCAGGGGCCATGAAGGCAGGGTTGGGGGAGAGTGGTCCAGGAGGAGGCTGGGATGTTTGTGCCCCGAGCCTCCGTGGGGGCCTCGCAGGTGAAGCAGAGCCTGACTGGACCACTCTCCTCTGTACCCCCAGGATACCTGGGGCAGCGGCCCCTAATCCCTTCCTAGGAGGAAGCTCCTATCCCTGCCCCAACGCTTTGTCTGTGTCAGCTCCCCTTTTATGTCTTACAGGAGGCTGGATGTTCTGAGAGTGGGGCCCATGTTCGTCCCATTCCCCTGCACCCCGACTTCGCCTTTTGCCTCCAGCCAGCTGCTGGCTCTTGGCTTGTTTTTATTACAAGCAGGTGAATCTGGACCCAGGCTTTAGGTGGGGCATGAGCTCAGAGAGGAGGCAGCGCTCACTCGCAGAATTGGTAATTATGCATGGGGTTCGGGGCAGCAACTCCCAACAGCCCTGGGGAGGGGGGCGCTGAGGCTCAGAGACATTCAGCGACTCCCCCAGCTCATCCAGGGTCCGTGGTTGGGCCAGCCGCCCACTGTCCCTGTGTAGAGGTGCTGAAAGCCCATTAAGGGCTGAGGTGAGGTGGGGGGGACACTCAGCACCCAAGGGATCAGGTCAGCCCCTGCAGGGAAACTCAGGAATGAGAGAGGGAGGCGGCAGCACAGCCATGGGGCCAGCCGGAAATGGGGCAGGACAGGCAGGCGGAGCCACACCTGGGGCCTCCTGCCCAGACAAGCTCAGGCTGGGTGCCTGTGATCCCTGGAGGAGGTGAAAGGGGAGGAGGCAGCCTAGGCAGAGTCCAGCCAGGGGCCTGCCCAGACCTGAGGTAAGAATCTGCTGTTCGGGGTGGGGGACGGGGTGGGAAAGGTGGGAGAGTGTGGCTCCCAGCCTGGCCCACTTGACCTTGGCCGACCCCCAGGTCTAGTTCCTTGCCTGAAGGCATGTATGAGGCCTGGCCCTTGGCCTGCTCAGGGTTTTGGGCTGATCCAAATCAGGAGGCTCTGGCTATCCTGGGTTTACCCCCGGCCACTCTGAGTGTGGGCTGGCTGTGCTTATGTGGTGGCCATCTTGGCACAGGGAAGCCAGCAGGGTGTGAGGTGTATTCCCTGTGCTCAGATGAAGAGACTGGAGGGCTGGGGGCCAAGGGGAGCCTGCAAACCTGGGTGTTTAGATGGGGAGGCAGGAGGCCTGCAGCCAGTGTCTCTGCTGGCTTCCTCTCCCGGTGCCTAGAGCCTGTTTCCAGGGATCCCATGGGAAACTGGTTTAGGAGTTGGTTGGCTCAGGTTGTTTAACTTTTGATGAGGATGAGGGCAGTCTCTCCAGGTGAGTGGGGACAGGGCCCAAGCCTGGGGGTATATGCCTGTCCCTCTGGCCAGGACAGGGTCCTTCCGCCTCTCCCCAGCCCCCCTACCCAGCAGTGCAGCCCTCCCCCCTGCCAACCCCTGGCTGCCAGAGGCAGGAGGTGAAAGTCAAACTGTTCCCCGAATGGTCGCTTGCCTGCCCTGGGCCAGGCCTCTGTGGTGAGACCCCGAAATGGTGGCCCAGGACACAGCAGGGTCAGGGAGCCATCGTGGAGGAAAGGGCCAGCCCTGCCAGTGCCTCTTGTGGGACCTCCGATCAGGCTTTCCTTCTCTGGGCTGTTTTGCTGTCTGCCTCGAGGGAGGTGGGCAGAAACAGGTTTGAGAACAAAGCAGGGAGCTGGAGTCTTCCAGCTTCACCTCCACCCACACACGCTTAGTCTCCTGGCCCTACACGGTATCGACAGAGGCTGGGGGCTGGAGCTGGGAGGGGGCCTGGCATCTGGCCAGCTCTTTGCCGACCAACTCGGCTCCCTGGGGTGTGTGGGTGGTCAAATGGGCCCCTCATGTTCCCTCTGTTAATTAGGCCGCCCCTACTAATGAGTGTCTGTCATCCTCACCCCATTACACCTCCTGAGCCATCTGTGCCCTAGCACTTACGAGGAGGCCCCCCCCGGGGGGGGGTCCCTGGGCAGAGGCACAGTTTGGAAAGCAGTGCTTCTGGGAAGCACTGGGGGCATCTCCTGGGGTGAGGCTGGTCTTTCCACAAAGTGCACCTGACCATTTTACCAAAAGAGAAGTGACGGCAGCCCTGGTTTCCAGGGAAGGACACTGAGGCACCCTCTTAGGACTCCTCAGGTGGGTCTCCTGCAGCAACACCTTCGCATTGTTCTCTGTTGGGCTTCAGTAGGTGTGTGTATGGAGGCGAGGCGATGTGGCAGTGGGGTGCGTGGGGAGGTCAAGGTTGAGAGACTGGGCCCTGGGGAGCCTGTGGCAGTCAAGTGAGATGGCACATTGTCACCCCAAGACAAAGTGAATCCTGCTCTCTTTGCCCACTGCTGTGCCAATTTGTGGGTAGTCACTCAACCTCTCAGGGCCTCATTTGCCTCCCTTGGCATGGGAGTGACGATCCTCACCCTTGACCAGAGCCACCTGGCCCAAGTCTTGTGCATTGGAGCAGCTGACACCCAAACTTCACAGACCAGGGCTGGGGGCGCTGCTGACAGAAGGGGTACAACCATGGAGACATCAGCAGCAGCTGGGATGGCCTGTCTGGGCCCTCTTGTTCAGGAAGGGAGACTCCTATAGAGAAGGCAGAAGCCTCTTCTGTTCCCCGAAGGGGGGTAATTTGCATTGAAAGAGAGCCTGGGGTAGTGACAGCACCTGTTACTGCCCTACTCAGAGGCCCTGGCTACAGATGAGCCTGTGTGTCCCCGTTTTACACCTGCAGACACTGAGGCTCAGAAGCTCAGGTCTGGATAGTTTGATGCCAGGACCCATGCTGTGCTGTTTGGAAGACTTTGGGGGCAATGCTGGGAGGAGTCTAGGTGAGTTGAGGGGCAGTTTGAAGCCTCCCAATCACTGGGTCTTCCCCAGGCAAGGCTGCCTCTGATCAAATCACTCAGGGTTCTCCCAGATATCACGCCGCCAGGAAGGGCTGCATTTCTGGCTTCCAAGGCTGAGTGGTGAGGCACCACCCAGCCTACCGGCTCCAATCCCTTGAGCTGCAAAGGGACGCCTGGTACTTACAGATGGCTAGGGTCTCACCTGAAGAAATTAGGCCTCTGGGTTTCCAGCCCTGCACCTGCTTCCCCACAGCAAGAGTGGCCCAGGCGGGCAACATGGCAGTGGGGTTGTGGAGAGGCCTTGTAGCTTGTCTGTGGTGGGCCTGCCTTTGCCCTGGGCTCAGAGGCTTCTGAAGGCTGGAAGGCAAGAATGTGGCCAGAATGACCTTCCGGGCCTGTTCTAGCTGGATCCAACCCTCCTGCCAAGTGTACTTGGGGGGCTGGGCTGAGATCAGACATTCTGTCATGCCTAAGGAGAGGGGGCGGCTGCCCTGTCTACCTCCTATCTCGGGTAGCTGGGCACCCAGGCGTGTCTGCCTTCTGGGGAGGTCAGCAGGAATGGCCCTTGGAGGCCCAGCCAGCCTGAACTTTGTCTGAGGACCTCTGTTGTGTTCCTGGGTGGGAGCATGGTGACCGTGGAGGGTGGGGGATGTCTGTCTGCGTGCCTGCCTGTCTGGGGCAGGCCCAAGGACACTTCTTGTTGACATGTGGTAAAGATGCCACTGGAACTGGGAAGGGGGTATTGGGAGAGGAAGCAAGCCTTGAAGTCAGATCCTGTGTGACCTTGGGCTGGGCCCCCTCCCTCTCTGAGCCTCAGTCTATTCCTTCAGCAAATGGAGAAAGCAAATCTTCTATAGGACTGTGGGAGAAAATTCAAGTTGAGTACACAATAAGAGCTCAATAGTGGCACATATGCTCTGAGTCTGAAGCCTTCAGGGGGTCAGAGTGGAAAGAGGTCAGTGATGGAGATAGGTGTGGACACAGGAGCTGGGCTGGTATCCGGGGGTGTCTTTTTCCAGACCATAAGCCCCAGTGCTTTTGAAACCTGATGCAGGTAAATGTGGGCAGGGCACCTGCCTGGGCTCCACCCCCGAGGGAGTCCAAGGGTGTTAAGTCTGTCCTTGGAGTACCAAATAAGGCCTCAGAAAACCAGCTTGGACCTGGGCGGTCTCTGCCTTCTGCTGGCCTGGCCTTTCATTTCTTAACTGGAGCTGGCATCAGCCTCTTGCACCCAAGCCTGGGCTTGAATCTCCATGAGACTTGTCCCATTTTAATGGCTGATGGTGTCTCTAGCTATCCCTGTGTCTTGGGTTTGTAAGGCTCCCTGCTCCTTCTCCAGCTGGGGGATGGGTGGTGGGTGAGAGAAGCAGGCCTAAGGCACACAGTTCCCTTTGTGAGGGCGGCTGAGTCACATGGGCAATGCCATCCCCCCAGGCGCTGGGGTGGCTGTGACGGGAGTTGGCGTTATCATGGGACTGCAGCCGCCCCCACTCCTTTGGCCAGGAGGCTTTCCCACGGGAATGAACAGGGAGGTGGCGTGGAGCACGGGCCACAAAACATGTGGGCCAGGTCACAGGACTTGGATTCGAGTCCTGGCTCTGCTACTGATGTGCTGAGAGGCTTTGGAAAAGTGCTCTGAGCCTCAGTTTCCATCTCTGTTAAATAGGAACAATCATCACTGTTTATAGAGACAATGGACATGAAAGGCCTTTATAAACTGTTGAGTGCTGGGCCTTTGGTATCTGATGTTGGCCAACATTTGTTGAGCACCTACTGTGTGCCAGGCATGGTGCTCGATGATTTATGAGGCCACTCAGCTTGCAAGGGGAGAAACCTGGACCTGAACTGTTCTTGTCAATAAAAACCCACCACCATGCAGGCAGTGTTTGCCCGTGACTCTTCCCGCAGGTGGGCACAGCTCTTCACTGTTTGCAAGGCTGCCCTGGTGAAGGGTTAGAGATGGAGAAGGGTGAGGCCTCTGGGAAGAAGCCCCAGTGTGTCCTTGCACTCGCCCAAGCCTCTGTCACTGTGTGTACCATGGATGTCCCGTCTTCCCTCGTGTCCTGGGAACTACGTGCCCTCTCACCTCCCTTGTGGCCCCATCTCTGTCTCCTTTGCAGCACACGTCTGGAGGCCCAGCCACAGACCAGCTGTATGGCCTTGGCTGAGCTACTTCATGTCTCTGACATGCGAGTGGGACACGGGTTCGAGAGGATGAAATATGAAGGACCCACATAGAGCAGAGCGTCTTACACAGTGAACCCTATGGACTCAGCTGCTATAATCAGTCCTGTTGGTACTAACAATAGGTAGTGTTGTGACTAATAATAATTTATTTGGTTTCTCTCCTCTGACTCCCAGAGCCCTCTGGGGGCTTTATGGTGCCAATAACTGACTCCCCAGGGTCACCATGATGTGAGCCGGGCTGATCTCTCCACCCCCTGGCACCTGGCTCAGTGCCCAGCACATAGTAGGTCTCTGAGAAACCTGATGAGAGTGCAGGCAGAGCTTGGCGGGCCACCTCCTGCCCTGGCTGGGCCACCCCATAGGCCTTTCGTATGTGGCCAGAGTGGCAGCTGGTTCTGGGCTTCTGCGTTCCTTGCTCGGACATCCAGCCCGGAGAGCCCCTGCCAACTGCAGAGAGAGTGGTGCTGCCGACCCTCCACCCGTGCCTTGCTGGCCAGCACCCTCTGTGGTGTGTGTGTCAGGTGAGTGACTGCTGTCCAGCTGGCCTGGACCCTGGGGAACAGCTGAGGCTGCCCCAGTGACCAGCTGGCCTTGCCCTGAAGGACAGACCTTGGGGAAACCGAGGCTTGGAGGTGGCAGCTTTCCCAAAGACATGGCATGTAAGGGACTCCCCATCCTTTTTTGGAAAGCTTACTTCTGCTCTCTCGTTTCTTGGCCTCTAGCATGGGCCAGCCCCTCCTGCCCCATCAATGAGGTAATAACCCCTGTGACCCTGGGAGGGAGCAGTGGACTAGACATGGACCCAGTGGCCACAGAGCCCACCTGCTCCAGGCACTGGCCACAGTCTGGATGGCAGGCTGACTGCCTGGAGAAAGCTCTGGCCTGGGGGGCCTCCCTGCACCCCAGTGTATAGCTTTATTGACCTTCCTCCTCCCTGAAGCTTGATTTATGCAGGCAGGTGAGGGGTGGACTTCACTTGCAGTGACCCCTCGCCTCCTAGGCTGCCTTAAAGAGCTTCCATTGATGCTGTATTAGGTGACTTTTCCATGCCACTATTCTAGAATGCAGATCCCTGTGAGAGAGAACAGACCTCAGTGCCCTGAGCATCCACTGTGTCCAGAACCATCTCCAGAGGCCTGGGAAGGCTGGATTCATGAATGGTTAGGAGAGCCAGCTGTGGAGCCAGACCACCTGGGCTCCTGTCCCAACTCTGCCCCTTCCCAGCTGTGTGACCTTGGGCAAGTTAATTCTCTTTTCTGGGCTTCATTTCTCTTTCTTCTTTATCACCACATTCACTGCAAATGTTGACTGAAAGCATATTAAGTGCCAGGCACTGTTCTGAGCAACACGTTTTCCTGTGGTGCAACAGCAATGGCACCAGGGAAGAGTCTGGAATGTAGTAAATGATCAGTAAATGTAATCATTATTATTATTACTGTTGTTATTATTGCCGACATCACTTACCCTCATTAGGTTGTGAAATCCTTATAGCATCTGTGATTTGGGAATCATTTGTTCACATTGGAGGGAGGATGGGGAGTCCCCACCCCACAGGGCAGGCTGTTGGGCCATCTGAAGCTTCCTGACTCTCAAGGTGGCCATGAACCTTAGCAGTGGGAGGGGACTGCTGATAGACACCAGTGGCCAGAAAATGGGGTAGGGGCGTCAGCCTATTTCAAAATTTCTCTTTTTGAGCTTTTGGAACCACCAGCAGTGGCTTCTTACCTGGGCCTCAGTTTCCCCTTTGGCAGAAGGTCACACGTCTGCTAGGTTTGGACTGGCAGGTCATTTCCAGACACCCGTAGGGGGTCTCAGAATCCAGAACTTGAGTCTTGGAATGTTGAAACCATGAGTGCTTGGGGAGCATTGAGATGAGTCCCTTTGCTGGGAGGACTAAATGAGGCTCAGGGAGGAGTCAAGGTCAGGTGGCCAGTAGTGCATGGCCTGGCTGGCCACATGCCAGGCTGCTTGACACCTCCCTTCCCCAGCTTGCCTTCCGCTCTGCCTGTCAGCGCCGACTCCTGCCTGCTGCCAAGGAGGCTGGACTTTCCTTCAGGAAGGGGCAGTTGTCGCCTGGGTCTGGGGGGTGGGGGCAGCATCTGGGCGGCCTGTTGCCATAGCAACCCTGGCCTCTCTCGGGAACTTTGGGGAGAACAGCTCTAGGGAAGCGCCAGATGGAAGGCGAGGAGGCAGAGATATCTCCAACCAGGATCCATCCATGAAGCTTGGCACCTGTCTGCCTGGATGTGTGGTGAGGCTGAAGTGCCCCCTTGCCCAGCGCTGAGTCATGGGCATCCCCCCCAGTATCCCTGCCTCAGCTCTCTCAGCCCTGCCCCCTCCCAGCCTCCCTCTGAGAAATCCGTGACTCACGTATGGTCCCGTCATCCCCAGCAGAGCTAGGAGGAGGGAGGAGCCCAGCTGGGGCAGAGGGGGGTGTCCCCCCCACCAAAACACACTCAGGCACCTCCCCCGGCTCCACACTGGCTGCCTGCCTTGCCCTGCTGCAGGAGAGGGGCTGGGAGCCTCCACACCACAGGCGCTCTCTCAGCAGTGGGACCACAGCTGGCAGGTTAAGCCTCGGCGGTGGATCTTGAAAGGCAATTCAGCTGCCTGGCCCCATGCGGGACCTTCTAACTGTCACCAGGTACCAGATGGAGGGCATGAGAGCAGGAGGGAGGAGGGATGGGGGTGTGTGCGGCAGAGGGTGGGGCGGTGGTAGACCGGAGAACTGAAGTCTTGGTAACTGGTTCGGAGCTAGCCCACATGAGCAGTGCTGTGCGGGGTCTCTAGAGTTGGGGGTGGATGGACAGGGAGATGCCTGGGAAGGGGATGGGGCCCCAGAGGATGAAACTTGTCAGAGCCACTAGCCAGGGAAACTGAGGCTCAGAGTCATAGAGTCACTGGGCCCAGCAAACTGGGGTCTGCTCTCTGGGTAGTGAGATAACCATCCTCTCCTGCTCCCATGTACAGATAGGAGAACCAAAGTTGTGAGAGGCAGGGGGCTTATCCCCAAGGCCACAGAACAAGTCTGGGGATAGAAAGCCAGGATCTGGCCCCAGGGAGGAGAGGGCGCCGCAGGGGACTAGGCACAGGGCTCTTGCAGCCCTCACCTGCAGCTACCTGGGGGCTGCGTTCAGGGCTCCCAGTGAGCTGGGGACAGTCTGGCTCTTCATCACCCAGGCCACCTTTGGGAGGAGATGGTCCTGGAAGTAGGGTCTGAGCATGGAGGACCTGGGATTAGAGAGAACACCCTGGGAACCAGTGGCAGTAGATGGGGAAGCAGAGGCTGAGGACTCGCTGCTTGCCAACTGCCAGACCCCGGGCCCCCATCTGCCTGGCACAGATAGGGCCTCCCCACCGCCAGTTCCCACCTGGGGCAACTGCTGGTTCTTGTCCTCCCTGCCTCCCCAACCAGCCTCCTTCCTGTGGGACTGAGTTGGGGTCTCCCATGGCCCCATGGGAGGAGGCTGGTGTTTTTTTTTTGACTGAGAGGGTTGGGGAGCATGAACTGAGGCAGGGCCCCCCTCTACCTACCCCACTCCCACCCTGCCTGGAACTGCTCTGCCCTCAGCTAGGTAGCGTGGGGAGGAATAGCCTCTGTGGCTATAGAGGGCCAAATACATTATTCTTATAAATAATTATCCAGCACCTATAGTGTGCCTGGTACTGTTCTAGGGATGGTGGACATGGCAGCGAATGAGACAAATAAGGTGTTTTAGAACTCATGGGTGGTCCAGACCCAGAACCAAGGCCCTGCCCACTGCCGCGGATTTCCTCAGGACTGACTCCTTGGGGTTGGAGACTGAGCAGGAAGAAGCGTCTCCAGTCAGTGAGAACTGCTGGCTGCCGGGGGTCCCATGGGGTCTTCACTGCCCATGTCCAGGGATGGGACTAGCTCTTGGGGCCAGACCTGACCCCCCTTTGCTGCAGGGGCCCCAGGGACCTCAGTCATAGCATCATCATGTCCACCTTGCCTTGCCTCTCCCTCTGGGCCCCCGTACTAAGTGGGCATATGGGGGTGATCATAGCTGTCCTGCCTCCCGTGGTCCTGGGGCTCGGCTCTGAGAGTGTTAGGTCATGAAGGACACCACTCCAGGTGTGGTCTGGGATGGGGAGGCTAGGCAGCCTGCACTGTTGTTGCCACTTCTGTTCCCTGGGCCACTGGGCAGGGCCCAGTCAGCATGGCTGGGACATCCTCAACTGGTCAGGGACACAAACAAACAAGACAGTTAGGATCTGAGGCTGGGGAGTGAGATAAGCTTGCTAGAAGAGGAGGAGAGAACTCTCCCACTGGGAGGACCCAGAGGCTCTGCAGAGGGCATAGAGGCTGGCCATGGAGGCTGGTGGTGAGGGGAGGCGGGTTTGGCTTGCGTGTATGGAGATTGGGGTGGGGGAAGGTAGCATTCCTGGCAGAGGACACTACGTGGGAAAAGTTTTGGGAATGATGAGAACAGGGGTGGGGGGGTGGGGCAGTGATGGCACTGGAGATCTGGCAAGGGTCATTTTTGTGGCCTGAATGCCAGGCCAGCAGGTCCCAATCTGCTCTCAGGGGAAGGGGTGATGGGAAGTCTTGGGTAGTACTGCAGCCAGAGGGTTGGGGTGGGGTTGGGGTTGGGGTCTGGGTGCCCAGGCTGCCACTGCAGCTGGATGGGGAGGGCAGGGTTGTGAGGCAGGGCTGGCCTGGCTGCCCTAGGCCTGGGCTCAGGGGGCTCCAGGCTCCTGCTTGGAGGACAGCTTCATGGCTGTGAAGACAGAGGTGGAAGGGTTGGCCACTCAGCCCAGGAGAAAGACGGTAAAAGAGAAGGCAGAGCTGTGGCCAGGTCTGTGCGTTGTGGGGTGGCCTTCCTAGCAGGGCCCAGCATGACAGAGATGGGAGGGGGAGGGCAGGGACAGCCCTCCATGTGGCCTCAAGTGGGCCACATGGACTATGCTCCAGCTGAGCTGGACCTCAGGTCACTTCATCTTCAGTAAGAGCTGCCTGTGAGTCATGAGTGGTAGGGGCCACACCCATGTCAGGGATGCAGTGAAGAGTTGGGTCAGGGATGGTGAGAGGATGGGGGTAATGTGACAACACAGCCCCAATTCTCAGTGCCGCCGCCCTACCAAGAACCAGAGGAGGCTCAGCAACCCTAACGCCAACCAAGACTGGCCCTCAATCTGCCTTCTGACTCACAGCAGATGGGGCATCACGTGAGCAAACCCAGCAGCGGGGGGGACCAGGACCCCAGGGACCAGGCAGATGGCAGGTGGGGGCAGGGCAGGACTGGCACAGAGGGGCCTTTTAAATGGGGTGGGGGCTGGTTTCTGGCTGTGCCTTAGCCTCCCCAGGCTTGCCCTCCACTGGTCTGTCCTCACGTCCCAGCAGGAGTTCCTTGAGGCCCCCTGGGAGCCCTGCAGATACAGGGTCAGGCCAGGGCTGCTCTGGGGAGGAGCTTGGGACACATGCTTTCTGAGCCCTTGTGGGTGCCTGCCTGGACACAAGTGGGCTGAGACATCCCTACAGGCCCCTCAAGATTCAAACTCTCCCTGGTTTCCTGGTGGGTCAGCTGGGCTAGAACAATCCTGAACCTTCCGGCCCTCAGCCTCTGCCAGGCCCCGTGCTTAGTGCTTTACAAGCACCTTTATGCCTGTGAGGCACGAGCTCCTGATGTGCACTTTAGAGACAGAGGACACTGAGGCACTGGAGGCTTACACAGGAGTGACTGCTCATCGTGGGGGCTCCAGAGTCTGGGCTCTTATCCACGGTGCTCTCCTGCCCCCTCACTGGGGAGGGGGCCTCTTGGCCAGGCCAGATTCTGTGCTGGGGACCAGAGGACATGTGGCCTTGTCTCGAACCCCATCCCTGCCATTGCCAAGCCCATGCTTCTCTGGGGCGACAGGACCCTCCGAGATAGGAAGGCTGATTGCCTGGGGAGAATCCTGGCTTTGTTAGTCTCTGGTTTTGTGAACTTGGGCATCTGGGCCTCATTTTCCTCACCTAGAAAAAGTGGATAATGATGTCTGTACTTCAGGGGACTGTTGTGAGCCTTAATGGAGTGAAAGTGTGTACAACAGCACCTCACCCATATGTCAGTCTTTATTATTATGATCTCCCCCTTGGGCAGAAGGGGAAAATTAGGCCTGGAGATAATGTGTAATAATTTGAAGAGTCTTCTTCCTGCCTCCCTGCCCCAGGAGAGCCAGAGCACCTGGGCACCAGGAGGACCCACCCCCTATCCCCAGCCTGACTTGTGCTTTGTCGCGGAGGCCAGTGTGGTGGGCATCAGGCTCCCAGGCTGGCGCTGGCTCAGGTTCTGGCGGTTTGTGGTGCACTTGACGGTTCCAGGCAGGCAGAGATAAAAGCTGAGCCCTGGATGAACTGGCAGAGCTTTCAGGCACCAGTGGACAGGCCTCTGCATTAGAGGGAGACGGCTTGGGGGTGGGGGCCTCTCTGTCCAGTAGCCAGTCCTGCTCCGGTCCCCTGAAAGACTGGTGGTTATATGGCTAGTGGCTCCAGCCTGGCTCCCTGAGCTCAGGGCCACTTAAACTGTCTCCAAACGAGCAACAGTGGCAGACCAGAGCCACCTCTGCCATCTCTGCTCTCCCTCCCAACCTCAGGCCTGTGCCTTCCTGCTCCCAGAAGCCCTAACCTTGTCTCTCTAGGCCCACAGGGGAAAGCAGAGGGCTTCAGAGGCTCGTATCCTGCTATCCAAGGTCACGACCTCTGTAGACCTCAGTGTCTTCACCTCTACGCAGAGATGACACTACCACCCCTTGGCAGGGCTGTTACTGGAATTTGGGGAAAATGGCTGCAAACTGTGTACTTAGCACAAAGTTCAGCTTGGACAGGTCCTTCCTAAGCCTCAGCTGAAGGTTTTGTTTCAGGTTTGGTCACAGGGCAGTTCAGGTAGAACTAAGTTCAAATCCTTGAAAAGTGAACTTGAGCAGGTGGCTTAATTTCTCTAAGTCTCATTACCTTGGCTGTAAAATGGGCATAAAGATACTTGAGTCTCTCATATCTACATGAGACCCTGTGGGATTATCTGAGACAGCCCCATGCTGCAGTGGCCCATAAGCAGTAGACCCCCCTCTCCAGCTGTCCTGGTCCTTTGCCCCTCCATCGCCCAGCTCAGCTGTCCCCAGGGAGAGGCAACACAAGGTGGGTAGGTCTGCGGCTGCCTAGTTCTGTACCAGCTCCATCAGCTGTGTGAACTTGGACAGGTGCATTAGCCTCTCTGTGCCTTGTTTTCATCATCTTTAAAAGGAGGATAGTCTTGAGAAGGTTGAGTCATAACTCTTAAGCACTGGGTATAACGCCTGGCACACCATAAGCAATGTTGTCATTGCCACTATTCTGGGCCACCGCCAAGCCCTTCTCTGAGGGAGCAGCAGGGAGTTTATCCCAAGCATCAGCCCTGTCCTCCCATGGTGTCACTGGGTAAGGCACCAGCTCTCAGAGAGTCTGCCCTCTTGAACATGCCCATCCAATGGGGTCTCAATCTGCTGACCTAAGGAGTCATCCATGAATGGGGGTCCCCCTTTCTTCCTGAGACCCATGACCTGACTTGACCACTATCCCAGGCCTGCAGGGGAGACCTGGGTTTGAGCTGGGCTGGTTTCCTGGGAAAGCTGAGTCCCTTGGCTCCTGGGGTCTGCGCTGGATGGCCAGCTGCTTCTGGGTCCTTGGCCGAATCTGGCCCTCAGGGTGTGGCTCTGTGGCTGGCACTCTGGTTTCTGAGCCTGTGGTTGGGGAACAGCTGCCCAGATCCACCTGCCTTGATGGTGACAAATGTGAAGGGTGAACGCCAGGGGCTGGCTAGGGCAGCTGAGTCATGCTTGGCCTGGGGTCCTCTGCCCACTGCTCTTCTGGCTTTGTCACCAGCTGGGCATGTATCAACCCCACAGGGCGACTCATAACCCAATCCACCCCCCCACCCCTGGTGCATACAGCTTCACTGTCTACAAAGACCCTCTTTCAGTCTTGGGTACTATTGTTCATGGAGATTCGCATCTACATTTCACAGATGAGGAAGGAGGCCCCTGGTCCCCTGGCCGATCAGAGGTAGTCTCCTGCCTCCAAGTCTGGACCTTTGCCCACGGCCCCCAGATGATGTTTCCAGCTGAGGTCATGAGTTCCCTGTCCCTGCAGGTGTGTGGCAGGGAAGTGGTAGAGGGAACTTGGGCATCATGTGGGATCCTTCAGGGCTCCCCCAAGTCCTGAGTGTTTCTGGCCCTGGTGGGGAGAGGCACCAGTTCCCACATTCTTCCCGGTCATTAGTCCCCAAGCCGCACATTGGTCACTCTAGCAGCACCAGGTGATGTTTGTGTGCAGGTGGCGCCTCCATCTAGAAACCCTCTCCATAGTCTTGCAGGACTTCCACCATTAGTATCAACCATTGCACGTTCAGAGGCTCCTACTAGCGAGTAAATAGCTCATTGAGCCTGATGGGTGGTACAGAGGGCGAGAGGGTTCCAGGTGAACAGGACTGGCAGGAGGCAGGAGGGTCTGATGGAAGAGTTGGGAAGGGGGGACACTCACTTCCCAAATGATCAGGTTGTGGATGCTGCCCCCTGCTCTCCCTCATTCAATAGGCCTGTGCCTGGGTAGATGTGTTTCTGACCCTGTGGCAGTTCCCCCTCCCACATACCTGCATGTGACATCGCCTGGCGAGAGCTGCGGGCAGTGGGCAGGGCCGGAAGGAGTCCTCGTGCAGTTTCCTCAGAGCTATGCTTATCCTTCGTCCATGCTCATGCCTGCCGCACCCTCCTGGGGCTCTGCCACCTGTGCTCATGCCCCAGATCAGATGGGCAAAGTCTTTTCTCCAGTTCCTTGGAGGGGTGCCAAGAATGCCCAGGTCTCGGTGCCTGGACTGGGGTAGGGAAGCTAGGCCCTGGTGCAGCACACATCGCTGTCTGTGGTGGAAAGAACAGCCAGTGCCTCCCCACGGAGACTCTGCAGCAGGTGTCAGCAGGCCCAGGAGTCTGGCCTCTGCTCCCCAACCTGGGTTTGGAGACCTAGGGCCAGGAGCTGCAGTAACTATTGTCCGGGTGGGATGAGAGTGTTTGTGGACCTCATGGATCTAGAGGTGAGGGTCTGGCCCCTACTCCAGGGCTCTGATGCCTTGGGCCCCTCGTGCAGCCTCTTGGGGCTTCATGTCCACTTCCTTAGAGTGGTTGACACCACTTCTCCATGTCCCGGAAATTCCAGGGCTGGAGTTGGGGTGC
Organism: Camelus ferus; assembly: GCF_009834535.1. Taxonomy (NCBI): domain Eukaryota; kingdom Metazoa; phylum Chordata; class Mammalia; order Artiodactyla; family Camelidae; genus Camelus; species Camelus ferus. The sequence continues at coordinate 36,534,652 of NC_045704.1, forward strand.
CATGCAGGACAATGGGCGCAGCATAGGCAAGGAGTGCACAGAGCTGGATTTGGGTCCAGTTTCACCAGCTATGTGACCCATGGCAAGTGGCTTGCCCTCTCTGAGCCTCAGCTTTCCCAGTTGTAAAATGGGCTTAATAATGCCCACTCCTCAGAGGGTGACTGTGTGCATTGCAAAGGAGGTCAGGGGCACATCATGTTGTCTATGCTTGTATCCGGTTCCTGTCACTGCTCTGACTCCCTCATGAGTCTCTGCAGGCTCATCCTTGGGATATACCTGCCCCAGGTGCCCTGACCCCAGGATCCTCCCTGGCCACAGGTGTTTGACATTTTACCTCCTTGATTTACCTTGGGGAGCCCCTGGGGAGACAAGATGGAAGCTTGGCATTTGCAACAGTGGGAATGTGACCTACCGTCATCAGCAGATCCCATCCCTAGGTCCCCTCTGGCCCTGGGCCACAGGAGCAGGTGCTGAGAGCTGTCACAATAGTTACTTTGCCTTCATGGAGACAGAAAACCCAAGTTTTGATCACAGATTCTGATGGCATCTCAGATATCAAGAAATCCAGTCCCTGTGAAAGTATGTCTGCAGTCCCAGTAGTTTAGGAAAGCCTTGGACTCCCAGGCTTCTGCACTGCAGGACTTCTTAAGAGCCCTTTACCAGGCGGCTCTGTATTAGAGGTGAAGTTTCAGGTCCTATTCTTGTTTTCAGGCTATGCACAGTCTTGGGAGCCTCTTTCTGGCCAAGCACCTAGCAGAAGTGTGTATGGTCCTAACCCAGTCAGAAGCTGGGGAGCAGGGATGGCTCAGTGTTGGAATCCCCCTGCCCTGAGCATCAGGAGCTGGCTTCTATTGGGAAGAGACTTGGAGCCTACCTGGCGTGAGAGAGTCTCAGCTTTGTCTCACTCATTTTATTTAACTTGGAGTCATTGAACATCTACTGTGGACCAGGCACTGCCGTACTAGGTCCTGGAGATACAGGTATTGAGAAAGACAGACAAGACAGAGCAAACATGGAGAAATGGATAACAAGCAAATCACAAGGTCATTTCAGGCAGTGTTAAATGCTGTAAACTTAGTAAGATAAGGTGAGATATGGAAGGGAGGGATGGATATTTTTGGTTGGGTGGGCGTGGGAGGTTTCTTAGGAGAGGGGACATGTGAATTAAGACCTAAGAAGGAACCAGTCAGGGAAAGAACCCAGAAAGAATGTGCTATGTTGCAGAGAAAGCATGTGCAAAGGCCCTGAGGTGTGTCTGAGGATAGAAAGAAGGCTAGCGCACTGGAGTTGGTGAAAACAAGGAAGAGGTGGGGTGGCGTAAGTAGGAGGGAGTGGAGTCACTAGCTTATTATTTTGGCAGTCATGCTGCTCCATGAGTGTCAGTTATCTGATTTATGAGCCTTATCATTTTGTCCCCGACCTCCACCCTGGTCAGGAGTGTTGTGGGTGTTAAGTGAGGATGGTCAATCTCTTTGGCAGGGACTTGGTTCTGGGCAGCTATGGGCTTTTGTAGGCATATTATTATTATTATTATTATTATTATTATTATTATTATTATTATTTTATTATTATTATTATTATTATTATTACAAGTGTTTGGTGACTATGGGTGGGACCTGGAATCCTGTGCCACTATTTCTCTGTGTGTTGTGGCAGTCAGTGAGCACCAACTCTGTGTAAAAAGCCTGGGGTACTCCGTCTGTGCCCTGACTCTGGCTCTCATGAACCGCAGTCCCTGCCATCTCCTTTCAAGCATAGGATCTTTTGATCCAACAGTGACTGCCTTCTCTAGCCCAGCAGGCCCTGGAATCCTTTCCGGGCAAAGGTTCCACCGAGAACAGCAACTCCTTTCTTTGCTTTCTTTTCCTCTTCCTCCAAGGGCCAAAAATAGTGCCTGAATAGCTCACAGCTCTGGGCCGACAGCGAGACAATAGCCACCTCCTGGCTCTGGTCCATCGGTGGGGGAGGAGGTAGTGGAGTGCACGGGCACACCATCCCATGGCCCCAGCCCCTGCTGCCTTTCCCATGGCCTCTGCCAGAAACCATCCCAAATCCCCTCCATCCCCTTGGAGTGTGATCGCCAAGGGGATTCCTGCTTATTCTGGGGAAGTGCTCTGAGACCCTGGGCCCCTTAGCCCCTGAGCTGTCTCACCCTCTCTCCTGATCTGCTGCTGGTCTGGAGCTGAAGGCCTCAGAGGGGGCGCCCGCAGTCCTGGTTCTCTTCTGGGCCCTGTGTGGCACATGGAGGCCACCCATGGCTTTGATGTCCTTTTCCCTTTGACTCAATGGCTGTGAAGGACTTTTTAGAGGTCAAAGGGATGTGCCCTCTTGAGATGAGGTGAGCTCTGTGTCACTGGAGGTGATCAAATAAAGTCTGGATGTGCACTAGATGGGGGATAGTTAAGCATCAGATGGACATTGGGTCTTCATGTCTCAGAGGAGATCATGATTTGAATTCCATACACCTCTCTTACCAGCCTTAAGTGGCCTTGAGCAAGTCACATCACATTCCTGAGCTTCTGTTTCCTCATCTGTAAGGTGGGTTCAATAGGGCTAACTTTGTAGAGTAGTGGAAATGGATCTCCAGAATGTCTAATGTAGTGCCTGGCACACAGGCGGGGTTTCAGAAGCTTTGCTTTTGTTCTCTCCCTCCCCAGACTGGTACTTACTGGCACAGAAAGGAGGGTTGACCCATTGTTATCCCCCAGGGAGCCCTAGAGGAAGGCCCTAGGGCTAATTCAGAAGAAAGATTCCTGGTGGGTTGTGGCAATCTGGGAAGACTTCCTGGCAGAGGTACTCCCCTGAGATGCTTCCAGGGAAGTATCATGCGCATTCTGTGCTCGTGGCAGCCAATGGTGGGGATTAGAAGGGTATCCTGTGTGGGTTGAGGCCAAGGCCACAGGCTGGCAGCCTCCAGGGGCAAATGTAGCTGATAGTAGGCATTTTTGATCACAGGATTTTAAAGTCAATGTTGACAAACTTAGGCAGATGTCCCCCAGTGCTCCCCATAACCTGGTGTCTTAAACTCTGCCCTTTCTGCTGCCAGCTCCCTGCCTGGCCAGCATGCGAGTTAGGGGACTTGGGCACAGGACAAGTTAGGGGGGCCTGTGCTGTGCTGGGTTGGAGCTAGGCAATGACGTAGTCCCTGCAGCTGCCAATGGTTGCCGGGGCAACGGTTGCCAGGGGCTGCTGTCACCTGCGCCCCTTTTCTCGGGGCTGCCCGCTTTGTTTGAAGCTCAAGCTCGGGTGAGGATAAGGGGGCGGGGGCTGGGGTGGCTTAGCTTCAAAGTCCCCCTCTGGCCTCTTGAACTGGGGAGAAACTGACCCACCACCCGAGGGGCCGCAGCCTGCAAATAAGGTGAGCCCTTGGCCCACTCATTCATGCTCTTTATGTATTTATAGTCCACTTGATGACACAGAGGAGTCTAGGTACAATTCTTCCCCTCCTCCCCGCCTCCCTCCATCCCTCTCACTCCTGCTCCCACCCCTCCTCCTCCCCGCATCCCCCCCACCCCCGCTTCCCACCCCCTCTTCCCTTTCACTTGTTCACCCTTCCCCTCCTTCTCCTCCCCCTCCCCTTTTCCCCTACATTCCCCTTTATCCCTCTTCCTCCTCTTCCTTCTTCCCAATGTTGAAAGCTTAGCTGATGAGTAGGTTGGGGTTGGGGCTGGGGTGACACTAGGGACCCTGGGAGAGTCAGAGATGCTACTCTAAGGGGAGTCGCTTAGTTAGATAGCAGCCTCCAGAATGTTGAGGAAGTGGTTGGGGGTGAGGGCCTCACACCCCACACCCCTCCCCTCATCACACTCCATTTAAATTCAATTTCAGTCTCTGGGCTGCACCCCCTCTATCAAAGACAAGCCTCTGAGGATGTTGGGAGGAGGTGTCCTGGCCTGTGGTTGACTGAGAGCGTAGGAGTGGGGCTGGGATGAGGAGGTCACCTGGGGGGTCTTGACAGCCCCCAGGACCAGGTCCTTGGGGAAAAGGGTTCAGCTAGTCCCAAGGAAACACATTTTTAGAAGTATCTTTTACTGTGAGTTTTAAACAGAAGCCCTTTCTTACTGTCAGATAACGTCAAGAGGAAACAAGCAGTGAAATCAAGGAGCAGGCACCTCCATCACCTGCCAGCTGTGCGACCTTCAGCAGGTAACTCGACCTTTTAGGATCTCTGTTTCCTTGTTTGTTAAATGGGCATAGTGGTACTTGTATTGTAAAATTTTGGGGGAGAATGAAATGTGTTTATTTGTGTAAAGAGCTTAGTCTTGCATTTTCTGAGAGCTTCATTGATGCTAGCTGTGTGACTGGAGGTAGGGAGCGCCCTGCCTGTGGGGTGTGCTAACAGCAGGCAGGGACCATTGATGCGGTGTGGGTGCTCAGTGAGCTGGGGTGGGATCTGGCAGCCATCTTGGGGGAGGATGCCTGGCTCTGTGACCTGTCCACTTCCCAGCCAGGGATCTGAGACCTGGAGGAGAGAAAAGAAAGGGAGGGCTGGTGGCTGACCTTGGGAATGCTAAGGGTCTGATAGTCCAAAGATGGGCATTCTGCCAGGCCCTGGGGAGTCAAGCTGCAGCGCCCCAAAAATGAGCAGGGAGGTAACTGGGCTGACCTTGTGAGCCTGGCCTTGGGCAGTGTGGGAGCACAGATGCAGAAGGGAAACTTGAGCCGGACAGCTGAGGTCTGCCTGTGGTTTCAGAAGGAAGAGGGGCTGGCCAGGAGAAGGAGATGGCCTGGCACCATCTTTGCCCCTTGCTGTCAGCTGGGAGGTAAGCCCTGCCCTTCCCTGTAAGCATCTTGAGGCCCTGGGCTATGGAGAAGACAGATGGGGGACAAGGATCATAATCACCTATTCAGCAGGGGTGGAAGCTGAGGCCCAGAGAGGGGACAGGCTGGTCCAAAGTTCTCAGGGCCAGTTAGCTGCGGAGCTGGTTCTAGACCTTCTGCGTCTGACTCCTGTAACCCCTGCCTTGGGAGCCTGCATTCCCTGGGCAGGTGCTGACTGGTGAGAGCCCTGGGGTCCCGAAGGCCAGCCTCAGCTGCTCCTTGTGGGGAGGGCTGTGGGGGAGACCTGGCTGGGGGCTGCAGACTGCCCCAGGAGCATGGAGCTGGACATGGCTGGCAACAGTGTACCTGGATGGCTTGTAAAAAGTCCCACTGTTCAAGCTCCACCCCAGACTGGGCCAGATCTGGGACCTTTCCTAGTCCCTCCTCTTCTTTGAGGTTCTAGGTCTCTTCCATCCACCTTCAAACTCTAAAAGGCTTTGATTTTCAGATCCTAAAAGCTCTTGCATCCTCAGAGCCTCTCTCTCTCTCCTTCCCTCCGTTTCAGTCCCAACATTCTAAGTATCTCAGCTACTTGAGGCCCAGCTGAGGACCCAGGTAGCTGAGGTTGACTTTAATGGAATAGCCAACCTGGAAACAGGACTGGCAGTGCCCTTTTCCCCAAGAGCTGGTGCTGCTGAACAAAGGGAGGTGGGATGGGGCCAAACATACCCCAGGTTCCCTGGGGACCTCTTGCCTGGAAGTGTCAAAGATGATGATGAGTTGCCCTCGGGAACATCAAAGCCTAAATGACTGCTGCAGCCCATCTTTTGCTAGTTAATGGCCTCTGGGACAGCTCAGAGGGGAGGGGAGGAGGCTGGAGGCTGAGCAGGGGGATGCTGACAGGCTTCTTATCTGCATGGTATCAGGATTTCTGAGAGCTTTTTTTTGATAACAGGCATCCTGCTTACCAAAAAAGGATGTGCCATCACGTTGGGCTGGGAAACTAAGTCCAACCAAGCTGTGGATTTTCTTTCTGCAGGATTTATCAGAGCCTTTGATATGCTAATTCACAAGACCAACTAAGGTCTGCAGTATGTCCCTAACTGGGGAACTAGTGCTTCTTAGGCAGTACTTGGTGAAGTTACATCATGGTTAAGTCAGTGAGATAGTCCCAGAGAAGGGAAGGAAAGGACTCTGGAGACCACAATGGCTAAAAGCATGGGCTTTGAGGTGGAGTGGACTTGAGCTTGAATCCTGGATTGACTATTTACTTGTTCTGTGATCTGGGACATCATTTAACCTCTCTGGACTTCGGTTTCCTTTTCTTTTTATTTTGCAGGGGGTGAGGTAATTACTTTTATTTATTTACTTTTTTTTTGATGGATACACTGGGGATTGAACCCAGGACCTTGTGAATGCTAAACATGTACTCTACTACTGAGCTATACCCGCCCGCCTTCAGTTTCCTTATCTTTAATGGGAGGACAATTTGCTTCATAGAGTTAAGGTGAGGATTGACTGGTAATTTGTGAAAAGTGCTCTGCATGATGCCAGGTGCAAATTAAGCACTTGCCTAACGAGAACTGTCATCCTATCCTCCCTTTTTTTGGATTCTAGGGTCCTTTTCACTGCGCCACATAGACCTGTTTACTCGCACTCACCATCAGGTGTTCTGCCAGGCACTGCATGGCTGGAGTGCGGGGCAGTAGGGTGAGGATGTGGAGTCCTGAGACCCAGGGTATCAGAACCTTTACAGACAGGTCACAAGGCTGGCATCCCAGAGAGAAGGACTAGTGTGTGCAGAGGCTGGGAGGCGGAAACACCCAAGCCCAGTCTCATCTCTGGTAAACATACCTTGGCTTCTCTGAGGCCTCCTAGGCAAACACTCTGGTTCCAGATAAAGCAGGCTGCAGGATGGGTGGCTCTGGGTAACTGGCTTTCAGGGAGAACCCAGCGTCTTTTCACGTGGGCAGGTACCCTGCTCCTCCCCTTCGTCGGTCTCCCCACAGGGCCAGGGCCAGTCTGGGCAGGCAGAAGGAGTCGTGGCGCAGGGACTTGGCTGGACCAGAAGCCGTGGGGTTGTGGGGCCTGCACTGCCGGGTCTGGTGCAGGACTGAGACCCTGGGCAGTGAACAGGCAGGGCCATGGCATCTGCCAGCTTCTGGGGACAGGCAGCTAGCTTAATTTTTATTCTCCTTTATTGTAGAAAAATTCCTGAAACCTGAAGTCATTCAGTTTTCCTCAGCCGGTCCAGAACACCCTTCCTGGGGGGAGCTCTTTGTGGTCACCTAGTTTGGGCCTCAGTCACCCGGCTTGAGGGCAGGAACAGAGGGAGGAGAGACGAGCTCCATGTTTGCGCTCGCTCTCAGGAGCCATGGGCACCGGGCCCCGCTGAGGGTCTGGGCTGGGAGTGGGGTGTGGCCTGGGATCCCACTGATGGGGGCACCTTCGTTGATTTGTTGGGTACGTGGTGTTTCTAAGTTAGACTGACTTTAAACACACGAGTTTGGAAACTGCTGGTGGAGGGTCCTCTCAGCGCCCCCACCACACCCCCGTGGAGGAAACACCTGCTAGAGCCTCCCGCTCTGCTCTGTTCTAACGTTCCTCCTTGCTGCCCTGCACACCCGCACGCACTGGTGCACATACACACACACACGCACACGCGTGTTGACACTCATGTGGGTGCTTCCACCCTCAAGGTTTCACGCTCACCCACCCCTCTCCATAGCCTAGTCCTTCTTTCCTAAGGCCCTCTGTCCAGGGCTAGGGAGGGCAGCCAGCAGCTCCATGTTGGCCCCCTACCCTACCGCCCCCTGCCCCCACCTCCACCGCCACTGACTCGAGAGCTGCTGAGGACAGGGGCTGGAGCAGGAAGGCTGAGCTGAGTCCTCTCCCTACTGTCCCTCGTCCAGGAGGGCAAGACCAGGCTCATACCTGAAGACCACTTGAGCAGGGGCTCCTTTCCCCCACCCACACCCTTCTGCTCCCAGCTGTGCTTTGGGAGGCCCCTGCCAGGTTCTTGGTATCCTGCTAAATGCTAGGTGAGCCGCCCATTAGTGTGATTCATCCTCACCGCCAGTGAGGTTGAAAAGAGGCACTGCTGGGAAGCAGGCTGCCCTGGCCCCCTTCCAGGGCCAACCATTTACCATTGGAGGGAGAGCATGTCTTCACTGAGTTTCAGAAGATGATTTGGGTCATGGAGATAGGGAAGACATCCCAGGCAAAAAGACAGGCTGGAGGGGGGTGGATAGGTTTGTGGTCCACAGTGTATGTCAAGGGCAGGAGAAAGAAAGGAACAGGGGCCCTGGTCCAGGTCATCTTCCTGGGGAGGCGCCTGCCTAGGAAGGGTTAACCCCAGGGCTGCCCAGGTTTTGTCCACTCAACTTCCACCTCTATCCTCTGAGGAAATGGATTTTCCAGGAGCCTGGACTAGGCCAGCGGTGACTCGTGGCTGGACACGGATGGCAGAGGAAGTGACTCAGGCCCCCACGGGAGAAAGTGAGCCATGGGTCCCCCGCTTATTGCCCCCTCCCCCACTATGAGGACGGGCATGGCTCAGGCTGAACTGGAGTCAGAGACCTTCTTCACAGGCCCAACCAATCCAGGGGATGGGCAGCAGGGGCGTCTTGGCTTAGACAAGCCCTGGCCCCCTCCACTTTGCCTGGATCCTTGGGGACTCTGTGATGGTGGACCCTATTGTGTCAAGCTAGGCTGGACTGTTTGTTCTCTGTGTGTGTTTACGGAAGGCCTGAGGTCAAGTGTACCTACTCCAGAAGGGGAGCTGGGGGATGGGGCATTCCTGGAGGGGCTCGGTCCCCAAACCCTCTCTCCCAGGCTGGAGTTGTCTGCACTGCCTGTGGTCTTGGCTGCTCCCCCATTTTTCTCTCCTTTTCTTTGGGGGTCTCCCAAAGCGAGGAGAGCATGCATCTCTAGAAACTTGGCCAGCACCAGCTCTGCAAGTTCTCTAGGCTGAGACCCAGATCCATGTCTTGGTTCTACCAGCCGGGATCTTGGAACAGATAGCCCTTCCCAAGTCTCAGTTTCCTGATCTGTAAAATGGCAAAACAGTAGGATTTGCTTCATATGGTAATTCTGAGGATTTCATGTGATAGCGTAGATGGTGCCCTAGTCCAGTTCTCTTGCCTCTCAGAGGCTCTTGGGGACCGGGTTAGGTCCTGGCTGTGAGGAGGGAAGTTTTCTGGGTGGGGTTTCAGTCTTCCCGGAAAGGAAATTTCATGCTCTAAGAATTTCCTGTCAAAGTGCTCTGGAGGTTGAGCTGGCTGTGGGGGCCATGAAGGGGTGGCATGGAGGGTGGGAGGGAAGGTGTAGGAGCAGGGATCTGTGACAGGCCCAGGGGGTTGTGTTAGGGGCAGCCATGAGCTGGTCAGGAAGTATCCAGAGATACTTAGCTGATACCTGTGGTGCCTGCCATGTGCCTAGTCCTGTTCTAAGTCCTCTGCAGGTATCAGTTCATTTAATTCTCACAACAACCCTTGAGGTAGGCTCAATTTTTTTCCTATTTACAGATGAAGAAAGTGAGGCCCATAGAGGATGAGTAACTAGCCCAAGGACACACAGCTAGTGAGTAGGGGAACTGAGATTTGAACCCAGACAGTCTGGCTGCAAAGTCCATTCTACGAAAGGTGGGTTCACAGAAGCCAGGCAGCCCCTTCCCCTCAAATCCCAAGAATGTCAGTAGGGTTAGAGCTCTTCACCTTGGAGCGAGCAGTCAGGGAAGAGGGGGGATGAGCCAGCAATGTCAGGCCACATCGTAGATCCCTGCCTGTTGGAACCATGACATTTCATAGTGGTACAGCCTCCAGTGATGGGGAGCTCACTCCCTGTCTCTGCCTTTTTGCTCTCAAAGGTCAATCCAGCAGTATTGACAAAAGCCCTCTGATGATTCTGCCCTGTCCTGGGCCCTGTCTACTGACAGTGGTAGCTCACTTTGAAGGTCAGTGAGCCAGACAGATACATGGATTCTGGCCAGCTCCATCCTTGCTTGCTGTGTGATGTCAGGAAGTCATTGGCCCTCTCTAGGCCTTGAATCCAAATGCTATAAGATGGAGAATTGGGGCCAAATTCTATAAGTGATCTGTGAGCTAAGAGCTTACAAGTATAGAGCAGGGATCACAGCCACCTAGGGGAGGTGACATTTGGATTGGGGATCAGAGGAAGACAGTGACAGAGACTGATAGAAAGGAGAAGGAAAGAGAAGGGGTCTAGAAGAGACATGTCTCTGTTACCAGATGCTGGGTTTCCTTCCTCTGGTCAGGGTGGTAGTTTCAAAAGGAACCAGAATGGTAGACACGGCTTCAGAAAGATCCTCAGTGTTCTCCTTACTTGCAGGAAGTAATAAATCCTTCCTTCTCCTGAAACAAAACAAAACAAAATGAGCTGAAATGCCCAGAGAGGATGCAGAATAAAACGTTAAAAATCACAACCTAGGAAACAGTGGCCATTCCCCAAAATACTTTCACATCCTTCTTCTAAGGAGTCCTGTGATGCCCACCAGGGCAGGATGATGAGCCCAACTGACTGGACTGACTAGGTTCAAGAAATTGGGGTTCCATTCTACATGGTGAGACACAGGAGACTGGCTTTAGCTTGAAGGGGCCAGATTTGTTCAAGGAAGGCCCAGCCCAGGAAGGAGACGGTGACTTTTGCCTCTGCCACACCTCCATTTAATGCTGCCCTCAAATATTCTGTCTAAAAGCCTCTTCTTCCTGGAAGCCCTTCTTGTTTTCCTCCCAAAGTCAAACTCCTCACATGACCCAGGTTGCCAGGCTTCCTTTTGTCTGGCTTTTGACAGATGACTGCATATGTCACTATGGCCATATGCAGTTCCCCACAGGATGAGGATGCCTGTTTGTAACCACCAGCACCCAGCTTGGTCATGGGCCAGGTGGCAGTGGAGAGATGCTCTAAGTACCAGCACACAGGTTCTCTGCCAGGCACTGCAGTCCTCACCAGGCAGGGAGAAAGCCGTTGACCTCTGAGGTAATCTTGGGCAAGTCATTTGACTCCTTGGACCTCAGGTTCCCCATCTGTGCAATGGGCCAACAATAGGGCCTAATTCACAGGGTATGTCTGAAGATTAATACAGGTGCAGGAGTGAAAGGAGTAGGTCAGCACAGTCTGGCAGACAGTAGGTGCTCAGCTTGGAAGGCCCATTCTACACCAGAATGGGGCTGAGGGGAACTGGACCTTCCTCAACTTGGGCGATGCTATGTCTCCCTGCCAGACTGGGACGTCCGTCTGCCCTCTCCAGCTGTCCTGGGAACTGGCTCCCCCTGGTGGCCATAATGAGAAGTTCCTTTTCTCCGTAAGCCCTGTAGAGGGTGCTGTTGCTGCGCTGATCCTTTATTCCATTTCCCTCACTGTCCACCCTCCCAGCAACCTCCATGCACACTAGGCCCTGTGCACAGAGGTGGATCTGGAGCTCCTGGGCTGGCTGAGGAGGGAGGCACCTGCACCTCTGAGAGGAGGCTAACGGGGCCCTGGCTAGTGGCAGGAACTGAAGGAGGCTGGGACTGACTGTAGAGGGAGTTGAGAAAGGCTTCCTGAAGGAGGTGTCCTCTGAGCTGGGTCTTAGGGATAATGATGGTGAGCTTCTTGGAGAAGAGCCCTGAGAGCCCTCTTTTTCCTGTGTCTTCTGCAGGCCTGGAGGGGGCAGGGTGGTGGGGGTGGCTCCTGGTGGTGCTGCAGAGCCCCCCACCCTCCAAATTCTAGCCTGATGACCCCATCACTGCTGGGTCCAGAGGGAGGTACTATAATTAGTCCTGTCTTCCGTGACTTACACAGGGTCATACAGCAAGTGAGAGGTGGAGCCAACACTTGAATTCAGCTACTGCCTCTTGATGCTCAGCTCTGGCAGCTCTGGGGAAGTCCATGGACTATTTCCATACTTGCCTCCCCACCTCACATCCCACGTCGATGCCATGCTGGCATCGCCCTCTGCAGGGCTGGCACAACCACCCTTTGGGTCAGGCCCCCTCCTAACACTCCTGGCCTCTTTCAGGTGGTGACGTCTCAGGGTGACTTCGGGGAGGAAGATGGCTGCCCTAGTGCTGCTGCAGACGGCACTGTGCCTGCTGGGTCTGCTCCTGGTCCAAGGTAGGCTTTCCTGGAGGGGCGTTGAGACTGTGTGTGTTATGATTTATGTAAAAATGCTCCCATGTTTAGAACAGCTGCCAGCACATCTACTAACTGCTTTGGGCAGACCCAGGCCTGCAGACAGAGTTTAGCAAGGGGATAGTACCTTAGAAAAAAGAAAAAGGTACCCCTTCTTTCTGGCAGATGCAGCCCCACAGTGCACAGCTTGAGGTGGGGACCATGGGCTGGATTTTTGCCCCGTTCACCTCTGCAGCCAGAACATCTTTGCACAGTGCACAGTCTGCACAACTGTCTGTGGCAGGCATGGCCTCATTAAATATTTTATTGTTATTTACAATATTATTTTGCCTTTGAAATCATTGTTTGTTCTTTTCACATTTTGAAGCCAACAACCTTTGAGCAGGGTAGACTCACATTTTTGTAGATCCTTTGAGGAATAAGCCCTTGGAATATGTGTGGGTCCCAGGCACTGGGCTCCTGTGTTCTGGGCCCAGGGCCTGCCCCATCCCATGCTGCTAGCTGGCCCCCACCCCAGAGTCCCATCTACAGTCTCTGCCTCCTCAGGTGCCCGTGGCGGGAGCCTCCAGGAAGACTTCAGCTTCTGTGGCCAGCGGAACCAGACGCAGAACAGCAGCCTCCATTATAAGCAGACGTCCAAGCATCACATCTCCATCGAGAACTCGCAGGAGGCCCTCACCATCCATGCACCCTTCCATGGCGTCCATCCAGCTTCTTGGCCGTTCCCTCACCCCAGGGGCCTCTACCACTTCTGCCTCTACTGGAACCGCCATGCTGGGAAATTGCATCTTCGCTATGGCAAGAATGACTTCGTGCTGAGTAACCAGGCCTCTGACCTCCTATGCTTCCGGCATCAAGAGGAGACCCCAGCCCATGGGCCCCCACTGTTTGCCACCTCTGTCAGCTCCTGGTGGAGGCCCCAGAACACCAGTCTGCCCAGTGCTGCTGGCTTCGTCTTCTCCTTCCACGGTAAGGCAACTTCCAGGCAGAAGTAACAGCTTAGCCAAAGACCTGGATGCTGGGAAGGCAAAATGCATGGCAGGCTTAGAGCAGACTGGGTCTGAATGTCATGTCAAAGAGCGGGGCTGTGTTCACTGGCAGTGGGGAGCCAGTGAAGGTGTCTGAGAACAGAAGAGAGTGATGCAAGGTGTGCTTCAAGGAGGTTTGTGGGAAGGTAGAGGTGAGGGTGGAGGGGTGAAGTCTTACCCAGAGGCTGCAGCGAAGGTCCGGGTGAAGGAAGATGAGTAATGAGCAAGGTAGGAGCAGAGAGAATGGAGAGACAGGACTAAAGGTCAGGAACCAGAGGAAAAATTCTGCTTTATCAGCATCATCTAGATTGTTTATCCCCATTTCAGAGGAGGAGACTGAGGCACAAAGTTGCACAGCTGGTTAAGTGAGGGAGCCAGGATTTGAACCCAGCAGCTGATTGGCGTGGGGGACTTAGGGAGAGCAAGAGAAACCAAAGGTCAGGAAGTGGCGAGGCTGACACTGAAGTGTGCAGACTGTGTGTTCGGTCTGGGAAGGGACAGGTTTGATGTGGCTGCTGCCTTCTATTCAGTGCTGAATGGGGACGGGGGGAGAGGGTGGCCAGAAGGAACTGGAGGCTTTCTTCAGGGTCTAGGATTTCCCTGATTCTGGTTCCTTTCAGGGAGCTACAGTTTGGGGTGGGGCTGCCAGGGTTGGGGGCACAGGCCTTTGAATAGATTAGCAGCTCTGGGCCCATGCAAATGCTAGGGGATGGCAGCCGCAGGCCCAGGTGCTGTCCAGTGCCGCAGACAGGGGCCGGGGCAGTAGACAGGGCTCCTGCTCCCAGGCTGGGATTCTGCCCCAACCTGGGAGGGTTTAGGGCAAAGTCAGGCACAGCTGCAAATTGAGTCTTGAAGAACAGATCTGGCCTGGTCTTATTTGGCCTGTAGAGAGTTTTTTAAAAACATGACCAGGGCTTTTAATGACCTAAAAATCAGGCTTTCTGCCTTATAAATTCAGATGAGGCTACAGGGCCTGCCTTCCTTGATGGCACAGGGCATGGCTCCTTCCCACATGTCCCTCTCCCTATCTGCCTACCTCATCTGAGTCCTGTCTGATCCCTGGAGGTGCCTGAGTCTGCAGCCCTTGGGTGCAGGGTACCTGGATAGAGGGCCTGGAGCCACTGCACAAGCCTCCCACCTGCCAGACCCTCCTGAAGGGGGCCTGCCTGACCCTGTCCCCAGGGAGCTGGCCCCCCGCCCCACTCCTTGTGTATAGTCAGAAGGATGCCTGGGTAGGTGTGTCCCAGCCCACCCTGCTGAGGCTAGAGTTGCTGGGGGTTCCGTGTGACAGCACTGTCCAGCTGGCTGCATCTCTGAGTGACTTGGGGGAGTACCCCCACCTCTTGGAGCCTTAGTTTCCTGTCCTGTAAAATGGGGGTAGAAGCTTTCAGAGTCACAGAGGATTAAATGGAAGTACAATGAACGTGGCCTGGCACCTCATTCAACAGCCTTAGGTGGGTGTGTCTGTCCCTTTCCCCCAGATCCTCCCCTGAAGGCCTCCCACAATGCCTCGGTGGACATATGTGAGCTGAAGAAGGATCTCCAGCTGCTCAGCCAGCTTCTGAAGCATCCCCGGAAGACCTCAAGGAAGCTGCCGTTCACCCCCACGGGCCAGTAAGTGTGGTTCCTGGCGTGTGAAGGGTGAGGAGGAGGTGTCTCCCAGACCTGGGCAGGGCAGGGACCTGGGGTGGGAGGCCAGTTGGAGACCCTCCCCTGGGCCTGGAATGCTCTTTTCTTTCCATCTCCTCTTGGAGGAAATAGGGCCCCTGCAGGCCAAGCACCTCACCTGCCTGAGTCAGTAAAAACAAGTCACAGCCGCCAGCCCAGGACAGCTGCACCCAAGCCCTCTTCTCCACCAGTAAAGGGAAAAGGATTGGCCCATTTTAGAGTTCAGCAGACTGAGGCTCACAGATGGGTGGGGCTGCTCTGTGGCGCAAAGTGGGTTGGTCCAGGCAGACCTGGGCCCAGAACCTGGTGGCTGATTCCAAGGATAGCTCCCCACCCACTCCTTTCCTGTTTGCGCTGATGTTCCAGCTTCCTTCACCCCCACCCCCGCAGGTCATTCTGTCTGTTCCATGCTCATTGGGCTGTTTTTCTCTCTTGCCCCATCTCTTTCTCTCCCCTGACCCTCTTTCCTGTGCATCTGCCTGAATCTCTCCTCTCCCTTGGTCTACCTGCCCCGATCCAGGCCACTCCCTTCCCCCAACCCCCTCCAGCCCCAGCAGTCACCTGCCCTCTCTCCCCACTGCCAGGCAGCTGCAGAACCTGGAGTCGAAGCTGACCTCTGTGAGGTTCACAGGGGACACGGTGTCCTTCGAGGAGGATCGGATCAACGCCACAGTGTGGAAGCTCCAGCCCACGGCCAGCCTCCAGGACCTGCATATCCACTCCCGGCAGGAGGTCAGGGGTCAGGATCAGCGGCCACAGCAGGAAGCAGATGGGGAGGCTGTGAGGGCTCCTCTCGCCCCTCCCTGGGGCCTCTGGGAGCCAGATGTGTGCTGACAAGGAAGGCCTGAGGCCCAAGGAGTACCCTTAGTCAGTAGCTACCCCATGGCACTGAGGACCCTTCCTGGCACGTTGGTGGGGACAGAGGTGGGGAAGGACCTGGCCCTTGTTGAGGGGCTCCTGTGGCACATCCATGTGGACAGAAGACCAGCACCAAAATACCTGTGCTGCACCCCAGTCCTGAGCCTGCCCCTTGGTGGGCCTGGGTAGCTGGGTACTACCCACGTTACCCTTTTCTATCCCAGTGCACCAGGATGCCATAGGCAGTTGGTATCTGAAGCCCAGACCACAGAATACCCCATGATTCTCCCAGGCCTGTTTGCCCCTGGGCCCTGGGCTCTATCCATAAGGCTCCCCAGCCAGCATTGGTGCCAAGGAAAGGAGGGGTGAGAAGGGCTATAATGAGTCAGGCCTGACTTCCTGAAGGAGGTAGGCTCAGAGATGGCAGCATCCAGGAAGGCATGTGCTAGGGGATATGGAGGGGATCTGGAGGTCCACCTCTCGCTGAGCCCCAGTGGGATCGTGGTCTGCAGGAGGAGCAGAGTGAGATCCTGGAGTACTCAGTGCTGCTGCCCCGGGCACTCTTCCAGAAGACCAAAGGCCGGAGGGAGGAGGCTGAAAAGAGACTCCTCCTGGTGGACTTCAGCAGCCAAGCCCTGTTCCAGGTATGGGGCTCTCATCCTCATACCCTCCCTTGGGGAAAGCAGCTTCTGTCTGATGGAGAGATGGAAGGTAGGCATGAAGCCAAACCCCCTCCTCCAAGAGCCAAAGTAAAGTTAGAAATTGGATGGCAGTGTGGGAGATTTAGACCTGCGAGAGGTCTAAATGGTGTTTTCTCACTATGGTGTAAATGACTACCCATGCAAGAAATGCTTCCAGAGGGAGACACAGAATTTTAAAGCAATATGCCGGGCAGAGACAGGAATCTAGAGGGCCTAGGGAACTTCTGGGCTTTTCTTCTCAGTCCTGAGCCCCATCCCTACTCTCTCCTCCCACTCTGTACATCTAGGACAAGAATTCCAGCCAAGTCTTGGGTGAGAAGGTCTTGGGTATTGTTGTGCAGAACACCAAAGTGGCCAACCTGTCAGACCCTGTGGTACTCACCTTCCAGCACCAACCACAGCCGGTGAGTGTGAGCAAAGCGACCAAGGGGACGAGGGTCCCTATTTGTCCCCATTCTCCTCTCTCTTCTGAATCACTTGTCTTTAACAAAATGATTGACTGGCTGAGGGCATCAGCCAGTCAGGTCCAAATAGGGTGGTGGCCTGACACTGACTCCCTCAGCCTGACCCGTAAAGGAGTGGACTGTCCTGAGATCCACTTCTATTTCTTCTCCCTACAGAAGAATGTGACTCTACAATGTGTATTCTGGGTTGAAGACCTGACATGTGAGTGTGGAGTGGTCACTGAGCTGGGCAAGTACCTGGAGGAGGAGAAGAAAGGGGGTCTTGGAAAGTAGGGGAGATGGGGTTAATCAAAGAGGGCTTCCTGGAGAAAAGTGGGCTTTGAAGAGCAAGTGGTGGTGGACTAGGGATCTGCCCAGGGCAGGAAAGGCTGGGAAGAGGGACACAGTCACGCATTTGTGAGGTACAGTGGGGTGCTGTGGTGCTGGGCTTGTCTCAGAGCCCAATGCTGATGCCTCCTCAGCGAGCAGCCCAGGGAGCTGGAGCGATGCTGGGTGTGAGACCATCAGGAAAGAGACACAGACGTCCTGCCTCTGCAACCACCTGACCTACTTTGCAGTGCTGATGGTGCGTGGCCCCCCACCCCTCCCCATAGCCATACACAGGCCAGGTTCTTGCTTTGTGCCAGCCACTTTTCACATATGTCATTCATTCCTCACAAGCCCCAAGGTGGCTCCTGTTGTGGTCCCATTTTGTAGATAAGGAACCTGAAGCTCAGAGAGGTTAAGCAATTTACCCAAGGTCACACAGCTAGTAGTAAGTAAAAGAGCTGCTCTCTGAGGCCCTTGCTCTTTATTCCCAAATTTTGGTACATGATAAAAATGCAAATTCCTGGCCCTAACCTAGGATTCTGATTCCACAGGGCTAGGGTGGGGCCAGGAGTATGTTTCAAAAGAGCCCTGGAGGAAATGCCATGGCCCAGTATGGAGGCCCTTGTGGTGGACTTCAGTGCCCCCAAATCTCAGAAGCTTTGCGTCCTAGGTTTATTCTCCCAGAATCTTAGGACCCCAGCATCTGAGGGACCAAAGTGGTCTTCCAGCTCTCTCTGGGCATGGGGAGCTCACTTTCTCACAGGAGGCTTATTCCTACGTTGAATGTTATAGAAAAATAATTAGTGCCAGGACAGAAAAGGAATTCTCTGGTGGAGGGTTCTTGATCTTGGTGGGATAGAGAACCAATTGATAAGGTGGTAAAAAAAGGCACTCGTGGGAGCACATTCTGCTCAGTTTGGGGGCAGGAATGGTTCATAGACTCCCAAGGGTCTCCAGGAACCATGAGATAGCCCTCCATCTGGGCAAGCCCTCAGTGTCGATCTGGGGAGCTGAGGCCAGCCCTGACCTGTCTCGTGGGCCCAGGTGGCCTCAGTGGAAGTGGACGCCGTGCACAAGCACTACCTGACCCTCCTCTCCTATGTGGGCTGTGTCATCTCCGCCCTGGCCTGTGTCCTCACCATCGCCGCCTACTTCTGCTCCAGGTAGGCCCTGGAAGGGGGAAGGGAGAGGGGAGAGGAACCTCCATTCCAGCTCCCCAGGCCGGGACCCCCTCACCATGCAGACCCACCCTGGAGGCTGGCCTGACTGAAATTTGTGTGTGGTTGTGGGAGCCCTGGGAGGTGCTGCCAGCTGACCCCTGAGGCCTGCATTTCCTCCTCGGATCTGCGGTGTTTGAGTAACACAGCGTTTACAGTTGATATTAATGGCCAACATTTCAAATTGGGAGAGCTGACATACAATCTAGATTTCTGTCCTTGAATACCCAGTTGTGGAAGCTGGGGGCACATAATAATACGATGGGGTGATAATGATAACGGTCAGCACTTACTGTTCTGAGTGCTTTACGTGTGTGAACTTGGTTCATCCTCACCAGGGCCTGTGAAAGAGCACTCAGAGAGGGTCAGTGACTTGACTGAGGTCACACAGCAGGGATGTAGCAGAAGCAGGCTTGCACCCAAGGAGGCTGGCTCCAGACCCACAAGGCCCCGGTTACCAGAGCTGACTGACAGTGACTGCCCTAGACAGGCAGAGCCTCCAGAATTCTCTCCAGCCCCCATTCCCTGGTGTCTGTTCTGAGGCCTGGCCCCCTGGCTCCATGGAGGCGTGGCACCCCAATCGTTTGGGTGCCTGAGGAGAGAAGGAGCCGCCTTTGGCGGAGTGAAGAACACCTCCGCCGCCCTCAGACTGGCTGCATGTGGGGTCTGGATTATCAGCGCTGGGCTTGGCCTAGATTGAGGTGCACACGTAGTTGGAGCCTGGACCTGTTTGGGTGAAGGCGAGACACCCTTAGTTCTAGAATGAAGACACTTGGAGTGCGTTCACTGTCCTTGACAGGGTGGAGGGGAGGGTGGAGCCTGTGGCCACAGCTGTGCACATGGTGGGGCTGGAGTAGGCGATGAGGAGGGACAGCTGGCAGTCTCAGTAGGACTGGGGGTGGGGGCACAAGCCCCCTAACACCCATGGATCACAAAGGTGCCCAAGGACACAGGGATAGGAATATGTAGGGACTGAACATCTTATCTGTGCCAGGTCCTTTGAATCAGTGTAACTGTCACCCCAACGCTGTGAGGGGGGCCATCCTCCCTCCCACTTCACAGATGAGTAAACTGAGGGTGAGGGGGATGGGACCAGTCTCAGGTGGTGCCTCAAGTTAGGAGTTAGGGGCAGGGCAGGGATGGGACTCTAGGATGGTGACCCTGGGGTCTGGGTATTTCTCCTGCGCCCTCTGGGACAGGCAGTGGATAGTGCCAAGCAGAGCAAGTGGGGGGTGAGGGGAGCCGGGGAGGAAAGGCTGACAGTGCCCTGGGCCACATAGAATCCTGGGGTGGGGGTGAGACAGGTGACACAACCTGAGGACATGAGGACACAGGTGCACATACTCTGCACTCACAGATGCACAGTCGTGCAAATAGACAGGCAGGCAGACACAGAACATGGGTGGCCTGCATTCTCCAAAACAGGAAAAAATGCAGTCTTTCCCTTCTGACTCTGGGAGCTCCTGGTTGATTGTAGTGGTTGATTTGTCTTCGGCGCTGTGTCTGGCTGAAGCTGCTGTTAAATGCACACACAGTGCGTGAGCCCCGGGGGCTGGGCACATGGTCAGCACACAAAGACAAGTAGGGAACAATCTGGCTGCAGCCACAGGAGTAGTTTAGGGAGTGTGTGGGGGGCCTGGGAAGGCTGCCTGGAGGAGGAGGAGGAAGAAGAGGAAGAGGAGGGGTGGGCACACCCCCTCCCTCCCTGCCTTCCCACCCTTCCCACCGGAGTGACCTGCCTGCCCCACCCCCACCCTCACCACGCAGGAGGAAGTCTAGGGATTACACCATCAAGGTGCACATGAACCTGCTGCTGGCCGTCTTTCTGCTGGATGTGAGCTTCCTGCTCAGCGAGCCCGTGGCCCTGGCAGGCTCCGAGGCTGCCTGCCGCACCAGTGCCGTCTTCCTGCATTTCTCCCTGCTCGCCTGCCTCTCCTGGATGGGCCTTGAGGGCTACAACCTTTACCGACTCGTGGTCGAGGTCTTTGGCACCTACGTCCCTGGCTACCTACTCAAGCTGAGCATTGTGGGCTGGGGTAAGTTGGTGGAGGGGATTGATGGGCACCCCCAGGCCTGCCTCTCCTTCTTGGCTTCTGGCAGAACATGAGCACTTGGTCCCACTTCTCCACTTACCCCTTTGACCATTCCCTCACTGCTTCCTTCACCCACCCATCCTCAGGGGTTCTTTACCTTGGCTGAGTCAAGGTCCTCTTTAGAAAGATGAGGCAGTGACCCCTGTCCCCAAGAAACACTTACATATTCCCTACATCTCTCACTCCTTTAAAAGTAGGGCTACCATGTATGGATGTGCAGGTTGTGCACTGCTCAAAGGCACCCAGTTGGGGGACAGTCCTCCACTCACCTAGTTCTCGCAGGCTGGTGGTGGCCTTACCTGTGGATCCTTATGAACCTAAGATAACGGATCCCATATGGCTCTTGCATTTGTTCTCAGCCAGTAACAAGACAATTTACCTATGGCCCAGACCTCTCTTTTTTCAGACCTGGAGCCCCAGGGACACACACCACAAGTCCTTTTGGACATTGGAAAGGCCCACCAGCCTCCGCATGTCCCTCACCCCAACTTGCTGCTCCTCCTCTATTTCTCATTCAGCCCCTTCTTTGTTCACTTCATTGATTTACATGCAATTCCTTCAGAGTTGGCTCTGTGTCAGGACCCAGGTGTTCGGTAGTGGGCGACCCTTTCTAGGGAGCTCTCAGTCTCCACTTTAGGGCAAGGACAGACATCCTCTTGGGGCATAACTCTAGATGTCCCCCATTGATCTGTCCCCCACCCCAATATCCTGTCTACTCCTCCCATCTCTCCTTGGGACATTCAGCCCCTCAGCAGGGAACTACAGGCCCTTTCTCCTAGGGGCCCCCAGGATGCTGAGAGACCAGGGTAAGGATGGACTTCTTCTATGGGAAACCCAAACTGGAATGAGGAAGGGGAGGGTCCCAGCTTGGAGGATGGGCCCCAGATGGGGCTGGGTGGGCTCGGGGAGCACAGGTCTGAGTGGAGGGCTCACAGAGGATGGGGGAGGGGCAGGACTCAGAGGGTGGGAGATGGAGCTCCATGCTTTGCTGCCCACAGGCTTCCCCATCTTCCTGGTGACGTTGGTGGCACTGGTGGATGTGAACAACTATGGCTCCATCATCCTAGCTGTGCACAGGACTCCAGAGAGTGTCATCTATCCTTCCATGTGAGTGTTGTGTCCATCAGGGGCGGGAGGGTGGGCCTCATGGTGCAGATGTCAGGGAGCAGCCTGGGCCCAGGCCATGCTGACCAAGAGATTCTTAAATGCCAGGCTGCTGGAGGTATTGGCTTGACCTTGATCAGAGCTCTGGGGTAAGGGTGACCCTTCTCTCAAGGAGGATGAGAACAGGCCTGGATCTGCCCCTCACTTGCCAGATGACCTTGCACAGGTCCTCGTCCCTCTCTGGGCCTCAGTCTCCCTACTTGTGAGTGGGAGTATGGGTTAGAGCAGATGAGCTTCCAGCGTGTTCCTCTGCTGCACTCCCCTTTCTCCTCAGGGAGATATGGAAAGACTGAGGCCTGGAGAAGGCAGGGATCCACACCACACTGCTCAGAGGCTCCCAGCCGGGGGATGAGTGGGGCTGAGATCCAGTCCTCCTCCACTCACCTAATTCGCCCAGGCCAGTGGTGGCCTGGCCTGTGTGTCCGCCTGAACCTAGACTAGTATCCAGGGTTCCTGAGCCCCAGGCTAGGAAGGAATCCTTTCCATTGCTTCAGAGTTTTGAAAACTTCAGTCTTTTACATCATGACCTTGTGATTATTGCCTCACTTTGTACCATCTATGTTACTATTTGCTTAATTTTTTTCTTTAAATCATCTGGCTTATTAACTTAAATTTGTTTTTAAAAAATTATATCAACTGTAAATGGGAAACAAGCAATACTTGTCATAAACAATGAGTAGTCATGAAAGCAAACACAAGAACAGGAAAACTCTGGTACTAAATTTTGGATGAATGCAGTGAGCCCAAGGCTGGCTCTCTGTTTAAAAGGGAGACCCCAGCCTTGCACTGAACCCTCATTCCCTTGCCCACAGGTGCTGGATTCGGGACTCCTTGGTCAGCCATGTCACCAACCTGGGCCTCTTCAGCCTGGTGTTTCTGTTCAACATGGCCATGCTGGGCATGATGGTGGTGCAGATCCTGCGGCTGCGTCCACACACCCAGAAGTGGCCCCACGTGCTGACGCTGCTGGGCCTCAGCCTGGTCCTCGGCCTGCCCTGGGCCTTGGTCTTCTTCTCTTTTGCTTCTGGCACCTTCCAGCTTGTCATCCTCTACTTTTTCAGCATCATCACCTCCTTCCAAGGTATGTGTGGAGAAAATCCCGCTCCCTGGCCCTGGCCAGGTGCTCATCCGTGGGGAATAGGGCAGGGAAGAGATGACCCAGGCCACCTGGACGCTTTCCTTCTCTGGGCCTCAGCCTTCTCATTTGTATAATGGGGGCATCCAGGCCACAGTCAACAAGACTTTATTGAGTACCTACTAGTAAGCCCTGGGGCTACAGTTGTGAACTGGCTGGGCAAGGCCCTTGCTTCCACAGAGCTCATTTCCCGGGGGGGGGAGGGCAGGGAGACCAAGTGTGACAAGCAAGGTCACAGACATCAAAGGGCATCTCGGAGAGGAGGGAAGTGACAGTGGGCCAGGTGATGGACAGTCCGAGCTGGGGTGGGGATACTTTGGGGAGGGTGGCCAGGGAGGCCTCTCCGCATAGGAGACACTTGAAGACAGCAGAAGGATCCAGCCAGGGAGAGATCAGAGCCCTACTCCTCCAAGCGTGGTCCTCGGACCAGCAGCATCCGCATCACCGGGAGCTTGTTAAAAACACAGATGCTGGCCTGACCCACACCTGCTCAGTCAGAATCCTCATTGTGGCAGATGCTCAGGGGATGCGTCACAGGCTGAGGAGACCTGGTCTGGGGGAGGAGAGCTCCAGGCAGAGGGAGAAATATGAGCAAAGGTCCTCAGGCTAGAATTAGGCTGTGTGTTGGAAGGAGCAGGGCTAAAGGGTAGTGAATAGGGGAAGAAAGGAGGGAGGTGAGGGGAGAGGGGCAGAGGGGCTGGAGCATGAGGGCCTGGCTTGATGCCAGCAGGGTCCCTTCCTGCTCTACCTGCACCCCTCCACCCCTGCCCCCCACATCACACACGTACACACACACCTATCTCTGTGCTTGGCTGTGCTGGGTTGGGAGGAGGACTTGGGTAGGAAAACAGGGAAGGCAAGGCCCCTGTGGGACCCCATGCAACGGAGTGCGGTGTGAGGGAGGTGAGTCTTTGTTTTCCCACCTCCCTCCCAAGTGAAGGGGACTCTGCCAGAATTATAAATGATGCTCACAAATTCACACAAGCATTTACTGAGCTATTAATAAATCACAGTATCATTATTTGGGGAGGAGCAATAGCACAAGGTACTTTAGCAGGTGGCTCCAAAGCCTGACCACTGCTGCTTGACTCCTGTCTCAGCCAAGTCCCCTGATCTCCTTGTGCCTCAGTTTCCTCATTTGTAAAACAGAACAGTAATGACGAGGCCTGACCTCATAGGAACCTGGAGAGCGTAAAGTGAGGTGATGTACAGCAAACTGCCCAGTGCCTGGCACATAGAAGGTGCTCCCAGGGTCACATTGGTGCGGGGGTCCTGTGTAGGGAGGAAGGCAGGAGGAGATCTGGGTCAAGGTGGCTCTGGGAGGGAGTGGGGTTGGGGTGGGGCTGCCCCAGCCTCTGAGGCCTGTGCCCCCTCACTGCCCACAGGCTTCCTCATCTTCCTCTGGTACTGGTCCATGCGCCTGCAGGCCCGGGGCGGGCCCTCCCCTCTGAAGAACAGCTCCGACAGTGCCAGGCTCCCCATCAGCTCCGGCAGCACCTCGTCCAGCCGCATCTAGGCCGCCAGCCCCCCTGCCAGTGTCAGGAAGCAGAGTTGCTCTCCTCACTGCTGCCTGCGGCCTCTGCAGCCAGGCCCAGCCCTTGGCAGGCCAGCCGGAGGCTTGAGAAGGCCCGAGGACCTCGGAGGGATGGAGCTGTTGGCATGACAGCCAGATTCTCAGGCTGGGCCTTCAGAATTGGCCGGGAGACTACTTGGCTCTTGGGTCCGGCTCACAGGGGCTCAAGTGTGGGACCATCCCCCGGCCATCCTAGCCGGGGGCTGAAGCCTGGTCTTAACGTACCACCACTGGACCGGCCCTCACGGCTGGAGGTCGGGAGTCTGCAGGCCTCATACCTTGGAGACTGGTGATGTGCTTGGCCCCATGCCCTTGCCCAGGACAGAAATGTACCATAGCCACTCTGTCTTTGATGATCACCATGAGGGCACTCTGTAGCCCCTGTCATTTTAACCTAAAGATGGCATGCAAGGAAAATGGCTTGGGGCAGAGCTTTGAGCCAGATCCCTGGAGGAGGAGAGCTCCTTCTCCAGAGCACAGCAGCAGCTCCCCTACCTCTGAGCCCAGGGCCCTCGCCTTTGTCAGCCTCCCAGCATCCCCCCTCCTCTTCCAGGTCCTCCCTTTCTCGCCTAGGACCTCCCTACTCCTCTACTCATAGCCCAGTGTCCCCAGTTCCAATGCTGGATTTTGGGTGGTTGTTCCCGAGATCTGCCTGGTGCCTGCTGTAAAACCTTTATCTACTGTGTGGGCCTTTGCCTGCCCCTGACTCAGGCTTAGTATAGACGCTCTGGGCTGGGCTAGGTCCATCTTTCCATCTGGGCCTCTCTATAAGCTGCATCACCCTTGCCCACCACTGCCAAGCTCACACCTCACAGGAGCCTATGGCCTCTCCCGAAAACCTCTTGTGGCAAGAACTGTGGAACATAGCAGTCCAAATTTGTTTCCACTCCAGCACTCCGAAGACCAAGACACGCCTCTCCTGGTGATAGTGGCTTAGAGCCTGATGGACTCCTAAGAGGTCATCTCAAAACCTTTGCAGACAATCTTGAGCATTTTGCAGCCCATCACAGTTAATTCCGTTGGACACAGATGGCCAGACCTGGTTGTTCCCCTGTAAGTTCATCTAGTGTGGGTGGCATATGTGAGACAAGAACTCTTGGAACTTCAGGCATAGGGTTGAGGGAGCCATTATTCCTGGCTGGGAATCCAGGAAGACTTCCTGCAGGAGGCAGCATTTGATCTGGATCTCAGCCTTAAAGATGGGGAGGATTTTCTTTGTAATTACCAGTTCATTTGTCTTTTGATATTAAAAAGAAGTACATGTCCATTGTAGAGAATTTGGAAACTGTAGAAGAGTACACAGAAGAAAATAAAAATCAACTGTTATCACCTAACCAACTAACACAAACATTTTGGGACATTTCCTTCTGAGATTTTTCTGTGCTTCTATTAAGAATCCCTGATACAAACAACTTGGGGCCAGTCGGGAAACATGAGCAAGAGAAGAGAGCCACATGTGAAAGAAATCTGCTGGAAATGTTATCAGGGCAAGGGGAGGATAAATGGCAACTGGGTGTCAGTGTTGGAGAGGCAATGGGGAGTGGTGGGGTCTGTGGCAAAATGGAGGTTCTAAGACTTATGCGAAGGAAGTGGCTGCTGTTCAGCTCCAGCCAGTCACCACCTTGCAGGGATGATGTAGCCAGACTGCCTGCCTTTTATGAGAAATGAGAAATCTAGGTTGTGCTGATGTAAAATCTCGATTTAAAAATTTTGGCTAATCTAAAAATTTGCTGGTCAAAGAAATCACATTTCTGAGTTCAGCCCTTGGCTGGTCACATGACATATGTAACCAGCTTATTGACCAGTGTGAAGTGAGTGGACTGCAACAATGAAGCGATGGACTTTCTCCCGTCACTCCCTTCAACCTTGTGCCATCAAATCTCCTTTCTCCATCCAGTGACACAGGTGAGGCAGATAGCATAGGTTCCTGTCCCCTTTCAGTTATGAGAGCAGCCTTGTTTGGTCATGGCTTTTTGGGTCCAGGTCTAAAGGTCCAGTGCAGGTCTAACCCCAGGCCCACATCTGAGCTTTCTCGCCCCACAGTCTCCTCCCTCCTGTCCCGGCTGCTCTGGGGGCAGGAGGGGTGGGGTGTGCACAGGCTGAGGAGGGAAAGAGGCACGGTCTCTGGAGTGGGACTGGATGGGTGTGAAGCACCTTGGTGGGCAGGGACGGAGTGGCAGTGATGTGACAGGCACGAGTGTGGGATCTTTGAGGACCTGCAAGGACCTCAGCATGTGGGAACCCCTTGCACCCTCCCTTTCTCCCAACCCCTCCTCTGCTTCTCCCATTGGCCTCTGCCTCCACCTTTCTCCCGGTGGCTGGCTTCTCTTATGCCCCAACCCCTGAGGACAGAGGACAAATGGTCCCCACAGTGTCCCGATTGGGCAGCTCACTGGGATCAGAGCCAGCTCCCCTCTCATGCACCTCTCAGTCTCTGCGAGACAGTCCCTCAGATCCCATCACTTGGCTAGACCTGAGGGGGCACCTTCCCCCATCCTCAAGGAGAGAAGGAAAGGACCCAGTCCCCTCCCCCAGGCAGGTAGCACTCCCCTCAAATTCTCCCACTTCAAAGAACACTCTTGAACACCCAGTTTCTATTTTCAAGGCCAACTCAGGTAGTGGGGGCAGGGTCCCTGGTTGGATTCTGTCCTCTGTGACAGGCCCTGCATGGGCCACCCAATGGCTCCGTGGTGCTCCTTGACCCTGAAGGTTCTTAACATGTGCTTCTCTGGGCTGTGGGACTTCGGACAACAGGACCACTATTCCCACCAGAACATGGCCAGGGTTGTGTCTGGAGACATCCTTTTCACTTGGGAAATGGATTGGAATAGCCAGGGGGGTGGATGCTGGCTGGGCCTGGCCAGAGGACTGGAGGCTTTGTGCCTGGAGGCAGGAGTCCACCTGGAGCCCTTTGGATAAGCTAGGGGTGGGAGGGGCAGAAGAGGAAGATATAGTTCTGTTTTCCCTGGAATTTGGGGAAATTCCCAGTGTTCTAAGTGGCTCCAAGCCAGTCCCTGGCCCCTGTGGGGCCCAGATAAGGTGGCCCCACTCTGGCCCTGATTGACCTCCCCTTGCCACTTTCCCAGCCCCTGTCCTGGCTTCCTAGGTGTGCTGTGCACTCTGGGTCCCAGTGTGCAGCTCTCTAGGCCCTCCTTCACAAACAGGCACCTGTGAGCCCCTCTGAGGGCCCAGGTGCCAGGACGGGTCTCCAGTGGTGGGCCTAGTAGGTCCTAGTTCACAAAGCCCTTGTCCACCATCTTGCCTCTCTGTGGCCTGTGGCTGGGAGGGAGGAGGGGCAGGCCCAGTGGTTCCCATCTGCCCTCCCAGCCTTCCCTGCAGAGGAAGAGCCTGGGGCTCCAGGCCAGATTTCCATCTGCTGCCCACACCCCATGAGTGACCCTGACATTCCCTCCTCAACCTTCCCAAGGCCCAGAGGGCCTAGCAGGAGGCTGAGTCCTGTCCAGACACAGTAGGGGAGGAAGGGGAAATAGAGGCCATCGGGGCTGAGCGGGTCCCCAAGGTGGAGCAGGGCAAGCAGATGCTGATGACCATGTACATCCCTGGCGGCGTGCCCTCCACATTCTGACCTCGCAGTGGCCATAGGACCATGCCAAGGGCCCTGACCTCATCCGCATGGCTTCCCTGGGGCCACCAGATTTGGGGCCTGAGTCATCAGCCCTTCCCCTTCCCGCGTACTGCATCCCGTATGTGTTTGCTACCCCCACTTCCCACCTGGGCCACTTATGACCAGCCGGACGATGACGACAATAATTTCACAGAACTGATAATCATAAAATGATAGTAATAATAATGGCCAGGCCCACTTACTGAGCAATTCCACAGGCATCATCTCATGAGTTCACCCCCTGCCTTGTGAGAAACTTGTAGCAGCAGACAGCTCACACAAGCTCCTGCAGCCAGGAAGTGGCTGGGATGGACGTCAGCCCAGGCCTGACCAACCCGCAGGGCCCATGCTCCTGTCCCCTGCCATCCTGCCTCTCCTGTTATTCAGTCTGGTGGTGGGGGTGGTGGGTAGTGTGTGGCGCTGGGACATTCAGGCCTGGCTCCTCTGCTTCCCAGGCCCCCAGCCGGCATGGACTTGAGCCTGGTTTTGTTCAAATCATAGGCATGAATGAGGGACTGTGAATGCCCTCCACAGCTTCGTCCTCATCCCTATAGCCAGGCTGTGTGCCTGGCATGTCACGGGTCTCCTCAAACCCTGACACAGCCCTAGGAGGCAGCCCCATTGCTGTATCCGCTTTACAGAGGAGGAAACTAAGGCTCAGAGAGGCCCCCAGCTTGTGAAAGGAGCATCTGAGGTAAGTGTGCCTGACTCCAAAGCCTGAGCTTATCACCACTCCCCAGGACCCTGCTGGACCCCAGCCCCACAGCGCCCACCCAGATGAGGCCCTGGGAGTAGCACCCCTGGGTGGGTTCAGCAGCTTCTGCTGAGTCTGGCCCCCTCTACATCTGGTCACGGGTGGGGTGAGGCTAGAATACTGCCCAGTTCCCCACACTCACCTTTCACAACCCAACTGTTGGTGCCATGGAGCAAGAAGGGCGAGAAAGAGGCCACAGGAAGCAGCGACACTGTGGAGGGGAAGGAGGGGCGGGGAGAGGAGGCCGGCTCAGCAGAACCTATGACCAGAGGGCCGCACAGCTGCAGGGCCAGTGTCGACAAGCTGGCAAGTCAAGGATGGTGACGCCCAGGGCCCTGGCCGTCCTGCTTCTCCTGCACTTGGCCTCAGGTGAGCAGCTGGTTCCCTACCCCCTGCTGCCAAGCCTGGGAGACCCAGGCACAGAGACAGGGAAGGGTAGGGAGTGGGGGTGTCCAGAGCATGTCCTCTGAGGAGCCCACCCTGACAGCCTTAGCACCTTCCCTGACCTCTGGGTCAGTCCTGCTGTCCTGATAAAATGTGATCAGCACTGGGTCTCGGGTCCCCTTTGCTTCCCCACAACGCCCTGGAGGTGGGGTGCATGGAGAACGCTCCCCCACCCTGTACCTCAGGCTGTGGCTCACTCACAGGCCTGGCTCTGGGTCATGGATGGGCCCCAGATAAGCTCTTCTTCAGCTGGCCTCTGGGCCCCCAGAGAAGGGGCTAGGGACCTTCTGGAGGCTCCCTGCAACACCTCCACCTGCCCCCCTGCCACGCGGGCTCCCCCTCCCTGTCCCCACAATGCCCTGCCTCACCCCTGCCGTCTTCAGTCACTCAAGCCAAGAACAGGACTCTCCCTGACCCTTCACTCTCGGCCATGCATGTGCCCATGTGGTGGTTTTCCAGGGCAGCTTGAGGACCCCAGGCCTTGGCCTTGCCTCCTCTCCGGGGAAAGCTGTTCCCCACCCTGGCCCACCTGGCCAGCTCTCATTTATCCTTCTGGGCCACTGGGTGTGCTGCCATTGGCGATGCTCCCCTCAGGCAGAGGTTGGTGCTCCCTCTGTGCTGCTCCCATCTCCGTGCCTTGAGTGCTCCTCCTGTTTTGCTCTTGATTCTGTGAGAAACTTTCATGCCTGTCCCCCACCCCCACCCCCACCCCCTGTGTATGAGTTCAGCAGGGAGTTGTGTGGCTTTAGGCACATGAATCAACCTTTTTGGCCTTCAGAGTACCCAATTCCCTTCAAATGTTGGGAGACTCAGGGAAACAAAGTTCAATCTAAGGCTCAAAAAGGCATGACAACCGGCAGTGCCGTCCTGGCAGCGCAGGGAGGGCCTGGGCGCGCAGGCCACCCGGCAGCCCTTGGTGGATTAATGAGCTTCACTACCAAGGGTGGCTCTCGGCCAGTCTCGGTGGGCGTCACAGGGACCTTGGTCCTTCACAAAACTTCAGATTCTCTGGTTGGGCCTTCAAGGCCTCCCCGTGTGATGGAGTTTATCCTATGGTGACATGGGTTCTCTGGTTCAGGCATTTGAATGGCGTGAGGAGCCCTGAGAGGTTTCTAGCTAGAGGTGAGTCTCCTTCCTATGTGGGCATTTTTGGGTAGTTGCTGTGCATTCGTTTGCTCATTCATTCATTCGTTCGTTCCAGAAGCACTGCTGGGACTCTCTATGCAGTATCAGGCCCTGTGCTGGTACCATGTGGTCTCTGCCCTCAAGGGGCTCACAGTCTAGTGCAGTGACAGGGGTTCTTCAAAGGAGTCCAGGGCGTGGTGGGGGCCCAGCAGGAGGCAGACACACTTTTCAATAAAGGGACACTTTACAAGGGACACACCAGGACTATCAGCAGGGAGAAGAGGCTGTGGCTAGTGGCAGAGAGAAGCAGGCCACCGGTGTTGAGTGGTAGTGACGGTAGGACGCCCTGCCCTCCTACTGCCCTCTGCCCTCTGGTCCACTCCCCATGTGAACCCAGATGGAGGTGGTCCTTGGAGTCCACCCCCGGGGCAGAGCAGGATGGAGACGTGCAGGGCGGGCCTGGAGGGGCAGAGGGGCACCATCCCGCACCTAGGGCTGGTTCAGGCTCTCCCCGTCTAGACTAGGTGCTGCTTCTAACATCTTCTGAAAGTACTGCAAATAAGATATTTCATAATCTCTGCACCAGGTACTTGCCAAGATCTTCACATATGCAAGGTCCCTGAAATTTCATGGCAGGCCGGGAGGGAGACTGTTTATAACCACAGAGTGCCCCCTGCACCCAGCGCCTGTCTGTAGCCCCCTCAGGCACGCAGAGGGCTAGGATTATAGAGTGGTACCTCCCCTCCAGCTGACAATTTCCTTCCCTCCTCTTCCTCTCTGCCCTTCTCCTCTCTCTTTTTCGTCCTTCCCTCTTCTCTCTTGTCCTCCTTTGTTTAAAAAGCAAACATGCCCCGTATTATATACATGCTCATCTATCAGATGCTTTTCCCATTAAACAATGTATCCTGAATATCTTTACAATCTAACAGAAAATTAAAACATTGTCACCTATAGATCTGATGTGACACATAAAATCCAATCAAGAATGTTCCTTTTTTCCCTACATTTACTCTAACTTTGGTCTGCCATAATCTTCACCATGTATTTCATTAAAATTGAACTAGTTTCATCTACTGTGAAAATAATATTGCACATGATTTTTAAAAAATCAAACACTGGGGAAGGGTGTGAAAAAATGAAAATGTCTCCCTGCCCACCCCCCCCCCCAGCACATCCCAGAGGTAGCCCCCCTCCACCCCCCGTTCCTGGTGTGCCAGTTGGAAACATAAAGGGGCAGATTGTCAATGACTCCCCACCCATAAAGGATATGACAAAGTAGCTCATGGAAAAAGACATATAAATTGATGCTCAAACTCCTTCTTAAATTAAAATGAAATTCAATTTTACCCCTCAGACTGGTAAAGATTTGAAACTCTGATAAAGTCTAGGACTATAAGCATGTGGGTAAGTAGTCATTCTTGCCCCCACTTATGGTGCAAGTGTAAATCGGGGTAGCCCCTTTAAGAAGGAACTTTGATGATACCTAGCAATTTTTAAAAGCTTGTACATTTTGATGCAGAGATTCCAAGGATAGGAATGTTTTCTATGAATTCTTAACATAAGCTGACGAAGACGCAGGCAGCATTATTCAAAATAGTAAAAACAAGCAAAATAAACCCCTAAATGTCCATTGACAGGGGACCAATTGAAAAGTATTGCAACACCCATATACTGGAATAGTAGCAAATACATAAAGAATGAGATGGATTCACATGTGCTGCTGCGGAAAGCTCTTCAAGATGTATTGCTAAGGGGTCCCATTCATGTAAATTTTGTAATGATTTACATAAAAATACTTGCATATGCATAGCAATTTCCTGGAAAGTTGTGCAATAAATCATTATAGACAGTGAGCTCTGGAGTGTGACCTGAGAGCCGCAGGGACTTTTACTTTTTACTTTATGTCCTCATGTACAGTTTAATTTTTTTAAAAAAACTCTGCGTATGTATTACTTTTGTTGAGAGATAAATATGTAGACACATCCATCCATCCAACATAAATACAGGAGTATTCACACAGTTTTACAATGCAATTCTCACCTCCCGGAAAAAATAATCCTGGCTCTTTGAACACCTACAATGAGCTATGTCTTTAATGCATATGAGTTCTAATCTTCCCCACAACTATTTTTTTTAATAACTTTCTTTTTTTTTTAAATTTTATTTATTTTGGGGGGGAGGTAGTTAGGTTTACTTATGTATGTATGTATTTTTTAGAGGAGGTACTGAGGATTGAACTCAGGACCTCATGCATGCTAAGCATGTGCCCTACCATTTGAGAAATACCCTCCCCTCTTCTTCCGCAACTTGCAAGAAAGGTATTACCAGCCCCATTTATCAGAGAGTTTTAAGTAACCAACCTGAGTCACACAGTTAGTAAGTGACCCAAAGCTTCCACTCCAACCCCTGTACCAGGTAAAAGGAGTCATGAAAGCTAATCTCTAGACCTGGAGCCTCCAACTAGCTGGTGACCTTGCTCAGTTGCTACGCTCCAGGGAGCCTCACTTTGTCGTATTCTCGACCCACTCGAGGAGGTAGCCTTGATGATTGTACTGGGAATGTGGGAGAATGAGGCAAACTAAAACAGACTGTGTCGTAGTGTTATACCATGAGCCACAGTTGCAAGGGTTTGGAAAGTCTGATGTGGTACAACTGCAAAAAGCCAGGCAGACTTCCTGGAGAAGGCACTAAAAGGGACCTGCACTAAAATGAAACCTTTTATCTACATAGCCATGTGCCAAGCCTTTTGTACACTCTCCCCAAAGCATCCCACTGGCCCTGTGAGATGGGGGGAAGTATCTCCTTTCACGTGGGAAACCGAGGTCTGGGGAGTGTATGAGTCCAGCTCAAGTTCACAGTTAGTGTGGGTGGATGGAGCTGGGGATCTAGCCACACCACCAGACTCTAGAGCCTGAGCTCCTTCCCCACTACTCCTACTCTTTTGGCCCCTCCCCATGCAGCCCATTCACTTTCTGCATCCCTCCCTTAGGTGAGAAAAGATCCACAATCAGACATGAAATGCCACGAAATGTCTGCCAGGGGCGAATCAATAAAAACCGGTATGATGACTTCAGCCTTAAGGACACTGCTAAGTGCTTCCCAAAATGTACACAGTCGGGGAATGAATCCTGTAATCTGCGAAACTTGCAGAGGTAAAGGGCCCTCTGGACTGGAGAAGGGATGTGGGGCTCTGGCAGGGATGGGGTAGGGAGGCTGTTAGGAAGGGATAGCCCCAGAAAGTGCCGCTCTCATCTCACCCTTCCACCTTGTTTGACACCAGTGTTCCCCCTGACCCACCCACTGACCCTGTGGTCCAGGGGATGCAGACATGGGCTCAAATGATGATTTCCCTGGAGTGTGATCACACGTAAGGTGAACAAGATGCCACGTTAGCTCAAAGGAGGGAAATCTGCTGAGGCTTCACAGAGGGGGTCACCCATGAAAGGGCTTTGAAGGCTGCATAGGAGATCTCCAGTTGGATTCAAGCAATGTTAGGGGATACAGTCAGCAGAACTTCAGGGAGTACTGAGGGAGAACTATAGTGATTTGAACTGTGAAAGAATAAAGTGCTGGGGCTGGAGGCAACAATGGAGAGATGGGGTGGGGGGGAGATGGGACTGGAAATATAAATGTGAAGGGTTGTGTAAGCTATAGCAATGCAGGAGGGACATGATATATTTTAAATAGGGGAAGAGCATAGTCAACTTTGAGTTTTAGAAAGGTTGCTCAGGCTTCAGGAAAGGATACGAGGGTGATGTTGTGGCCGGAGAGGTGAGCAGGTAGGATGCAATGGTCTGGGTAAGAGTGAAGGCTGAACCACCACCACCAACTGGCACTGTGCACCTGGATAGGAGGAACAGAGATGCTGTGAGACGTAGAATCAATGAAATTGAGAGACTGATAAGACCAAGAAACCAAGAGATATTGGATCGAGGGAGAAGAAATGGTTTAGATTGTTTACATCTCCATGAATGATCTCCAAAAATATCTTTCTCCCCTCCTCTCCCTGCCAATCACTGCTCTTTTGGGATATTCAGAAAGGCTCATAGTTGGCACTCAATACATAGTTGTTGGGAAAAATGAGTGAAAACTTTACAATCCCAGACTTGGTATTAGGACAGCAAGTTGACTGAGCAGCATAATTTCAGTGGCCTGAAAATGCTTCCATCCCGACCTGAGCTCCAAGCAGCTGATCAGGAGGCTCCTCTTTGTGCTGCCTTACAGTGAGCAGAAGCACCTTGGCAAGAGTAGGGGCTCTGAGATGTGGAGGATGTAGACTCAGTTTCCAAAGCTATCACTTAACCAAGTTATCTCCTTTATCTTTACCATCCTATGAGGTAGGTCCTGTTATCAACCCATTTTTCAGACAAGAGAACTCCCATAGTTAAATAACTTGCCCACAGTTACCCAGCAGGTAAGCAGCAAAGTCAAACATGAACCTAGGTCTGAAGGGCAGTAGGTGGGGGTGTACTGGTGACTGCAAGTGCTCAAAAATGCAATCAGACTTTGGCCAGGTTAACTTTCTGTGTCCTCATCTGTAAAATGAGGCTGAAATAACACCTGACTTGTGGAAATGTTGTAAGGATTAAATACATAATTCAGACATGGTAGCTGTTATCATTGTCCGACCAGCAATGTCATTTTACTACTGTTCCAAAGCCTCTGGTCTTGATCTCTCTCCTATACCTTCCTCCTGGGTGGTTGTTGAAATTAAAGGAAATAGTGCAAGGAAGACTTATTAACAAATAGTAGGAACTTGATAAATTTGAGTGTTCTTTATTTTAATGACTTCTTCTGATTATAAAAGCAATTTATACTCCTCATGATAAATTTAGAAAGTGGTTTTAGAGAGGAAAATGGAAAATTCTCCTTCTTACTATCCAGAGATAATCATTATTTTCACACTGGTATATTTCTTTATATATAATTTAGATAGACGGATAGATATGGATCAATATAGGTATAGATAGATTGTATAACTCATTTATCCATTCTACCATGCTAATGGGTATTTGAGTGGTCTCCAGTCTCTGGCTCATACAAAAAGTGTTGCTATTAATATTCTTGTTCATGTATTTTGGTGAGCATATGTATTTCTATAAGGTATATTCCTAGGAGTGGAATTGGTGGGTCATAGGATCGGCATGTGATTAGCTTTAATAGAAACTACCTAACAGTTTTCTAAAGTTCTTGAATGAAATTTCACTCCCACAGTGTATGATAGTTCTAGTTGCTTCACATCCTTGTCAGCACTTGGTATTGTCTGCTTTTTCATTTTAGCCATTCTGGCAGGTTTGTACTGTATCATATGGTGATTTTAATTATATGTCCTTGATGACCCTTGAAGTTTAACACCTTTCATATGTTTATTGAACATTTTGATATCCTCATTATTAAATACCCTTTTTAGTCTTTGGCTTGCTGTTATATGGGGTTGTTTGGATTTTTCTTAGTGATTTTTAGAGGTTCTTTACATATTCTGTATACATGTCTTTGCAAATAGATACTCATGAATACATTCTTTCTCATTGTGTGTTACCACTTTATTCTCTTAGTGCTGTCTTTTGATTAAAGACATATTCTCAATTTTAATGCAGT
The DNA here is from genome assembly GCF_009834535.1 of Camelus ferus. Lineage (NCBI taxonomy): Eukaryota > Metazoa > Chordata > Mammalia > Artiodactyla > Camelidae > Camelus > Camelus ferus. The sequence goes on from NC_045704.1 coordinate 36,570,303, forward strand.
GTAGATTTTTACTTTATAGTTAATGCTTTGGGGTCTTATTTAAGAAATTTTTGCCTACCCCAGGATCACAAAGATACTCTTCTGTGTTTCCTTCTCAAAGATTTATTGCTTTCTCTTTCACGTTTGTCTCTATGATTCACTAAAAAGAAGGAAAAAGACTGTGGAAACCTCTACAGAGTTTTTGGCTTAGCTAGTGCCTCTCCAACCACAGAGTCTCAGAATCCCGAAAAATGTCTGGAGGAGAAAACAGCTGTACATTTGAGACCCTTCGAGTACCCAGGTTTATTTCTTCACCCTCCTCACACCAACACCACCACTAAGACCCCCAAATGCTCTGCTTGTACTTGACAAAGCACTCTTGTGCCTGTTTGCCATCCAAACCTGGCTACAGTCAACCATTGATCTGCTCATCACTCTATAGGTTTGCCTCTTCTGGGCATTTTATATAAATGGAACCATACAACATGTTGTCCTTTGAGTTTGGCTTCCTTCACTTAGCATATTTTTAAGGTTCATTCATATTGTGACTAGCAGAGCATTTTTTTGTGTGACCAGCAGTGACTTCTTATCCAGACGGAGCTCAAACTCTCAGCCTTTTGTCCATGCTTAGAATGAGCACATGTCCCTGGGGGAAAAAAAAAATCAACTGCAGATTTTCAGCTCATTTCTCTATGACTCTCCCTCTGCAGAATTTTAGCCCCTCTAGTCCTCACTGTTTCAGCAGTTCTCTGATGCCTTTAAACAAATTATTTCTGTATTATATCTAGCTTTTCTATTTGTCCTCAGTAAGAGCATTGATCTACCACAAACAACTCTACCCTACTCAGAAGCAGAAGTCCAAAGCCTGAACTTTTTTCTAAGAATAGCTATTTTGAGGTATACTATATATGACAACAAGATGCATACATCTTAACTGTACCACTTAATAAATTTTGCATATTTACATATGCATATTTTAACCACCACCTATATCAAGCTATAAAAGTTTTCTAGACTCCCAATCAATAGCACCCCATCATGATAACCATTATCCTAACTTCTGTAACAAAGTATTAGTTATACCTGTTCTCAAACTTCGTATAAATAGACTCGTTCAGTGCATGCTCTTTTGTGTCGGGCTTCTTTCCTTCATTCATATGCCTGAGATTCATCTGTTTCTTGTTTATTTGTTTATGTAGCAATAGTTTGTCCTCATTTTTACCATATAGAATCAACATACTGCTGTTTAGTATCTCTTCTACTGTCGAGCATTTCCGTTGTTTCTGGTTTGAGGCTGTCTCAGTCAGTTCGGGCTGCTGTAACTAGTACCATTGACCAGCTGGCTTAAAAACACAGAAATTTGATGTTTGGGGGTTACATTCATATTTTAGCATGTATCAATAGTTTGTTCTTTTTTATTATTGAGTAATATTCCATTGTATGTACATACTACATGTTTATTCATTCACCAATTGATGAACATTTGTATTGTTTCCAGTTTGGGGTTCTTATGAGTAATGCTGCCATGAACATTTAAATTCAAGTCTTTGTAGATGTATGTTTTCATTTCTTTTCGGTAAATACCTGGGAATGGAATTGCTGCAATATATGGTAAGTATGTTTAGCTTTATAAAAATTGCCAAACTGTTTCTCAAGGTGGCCATATCATTTGCTTTCCCACCAGCAGTGTAAAAAGGCTGTAGTTTTAATATATTTTTGCAATATTATCAGTATTTTTGGTTATAGCCATTCCACTGAGTGTAGGTGATATTTTAATGTGGTTTTAATTTGCGTTTCACAAATGACTAATGATGTTGAGCACATTTTCATGTGCTTGTTAGGCATTTGTATGTTTTCTTTGGTGAAATGACTATTCAAATTTTCCCCTTTTTAAAAATTTGGTTTGTTTTCTTATTATTGAGTTTTAAGAATTCTTTATGTAGTCTGGATACAAGTCCTCTGTCAGATGTATGATTTGCAAATATGCATTTTTCCCCCAGTTTATGTCTTGCCTTTTCATTTTCTTAATGATATTTTTTGACAATTAAAAGCATTTAATTTAGATAAAATCCAATTTAAATTTAAAGCTTATCAAAGAAATGTTCATCTAGCTCAAGGTTACAAAATTTTTCTTCTAAGTTTTCTTCTACAAATGTGTGGTTTTAGCTTTATAATTAGGTCAAGCATTTGGAGCTCATTTGTTGGGCACAGTGTGAGGTAAATGTCTAACTTTATATTATTACTGTTATTTTGCATTTGGATAGCTAGTTATTTTGGAACTATTTGTTAAAAAGATTATGTGTTCTCCACTGAATTGCATTTGGGAGGGCATTCCATTGAAGGGCTAAATGCAAGCTCCTGGAATGTCTTCTTCCCATTGAGATAGTTAACCAGAAATAAAATAACATCCTTGGGGGGAAATGTAGAGATTAATGCCACCACGAAAGGCTTGAAAGACAGGGGTGGTGGTGATACCTATCAGAACTCCATTTAAGTCACCAAAAGTCAGGTGGATCTTGGAGAATGACTGTGGACTATCATAAACTTGATCAGGTGGTGAGTTCAATTGCAGCTGCTGTCCCAGCTGAGTATGTTTACTCAAATAAATCAATGCAGCCCCTTGCAATTGGTAAACAACTATTATATGGCTAAGGCTTTTTTCTCCCTACCAACTTTCAAAGACTGCCAGAAGCAGTTTGCTTTTACTTGGCAGAGCCAGCAGTGTATGGCCAGGGCTTTCCTCAGGGCTATGTCTATCTCATCTTTGTCATAACATAGTTCACAGAGACCTCATTAATCTTGACATTCTACAAAAGCATCACTCGAGTCCACTATATTAACAAGATTATGCTCATTAGATCTGATGAGCAGAAAGTAGCAAGTAGTGAAGATGCCTTAGGAAGACATACGTGAACTAGAGGGCGGGAGATAAACCCCATGAGAATTGAGGGTCCCATCACCTCAGTGAATTTCTTGGACATTCGGAGGCCTGGAGAACATCAAGATATCCCCTCCAAGGTAAAAGCCAAGTTGTTGATCACTTACAATGAAAAAACAGGCACAATGTGGAAAAATATGTATCATGCAAATATGAACCAAAAGCTATCTGAGTAGCTACATTCATATCAGACAAAGAAAATGATCTTTAAATGGGTGTCAACTTTGTAATTAAAAAATCAACTGTACATCTATACTTTAGACTTACTGAATATATGTTACTTTTCACAACTAAAATAATTATTTAAAGTGCTCTGAGTACCAGATGAGGAAATCTTCCCTCAAGAAAGTAAATTCCTGGGCTGTTTTGTAGGGTCAAGGAATTTTTTTAAGGACATGAAGTGAGCTATGTGTATTGTGAAATACAATTCACTATTTTTTTTTTGTTACAATAAAAATCACAATACTTCTTTGTTTAGATTTTTTTTTAAAGATAAATAAAAGCTAGTATCAGTTGGTATAGCTCAATAAATGGGTTTGGACAGTCTCATCCCACTGTTTCTGGCTGGATGTTGACCCATCCAAGCTCATTTGCACATATTTGCATGGTTACTTTTTATATTGTACAACTATTTTTTCTGTGGTTTCCTTGGGGGTTTATTTCTTGGGAACTGTGACTGTTCAAAAATGGTGTCAAAACAAAAGCCTCACTTTTGTTTCCCTGGCAAGGCCCCCACAGCTTCTCCTTTCCAACAACCTTGACCTGGCTCTGTCTGCTCATGTTCACCATTGCTACCTCAGCCCTGTTCAAAATTGCTTTTAAAAGATGGACAACATGTCTTAGGACCCCAGGCTTAGGAAAAAGAACTCTGGTCATGGAGAAGTTTCAGTACCATGGAGAGCACAGGGGCAGGGATGAAGGTGGGAGAGGGGACTTGCCTCATCCTAGGTTTTTAGCTGATGGCAAGCGGGCTTCTGTAAAATAAATGACAATTAAATTTGTATTCTATGTGTTTCCAACACCAGCTCAGTTCCTGTAAGTCAGTTTGCATGCAACTCAGTCTTCAGTATTCAGTTATCACTCAGTTAAGTGTGACTTAGCCCTCACACTACACAATGATCATCTCATAGTTTAGAGTACTCAGAAGAATTTCTCCAAAGAAGATTTACACAGACCAACAAGCACATGAAAAGATACTTAACATCATTATTCACTAGAGAAATGCAAACTAAAACAGCAATGAGATACCACTTCACATCCGCTAGGATGGCTTCATTGCAAACAAGCAAACGAAACAGTGAAAAATATCAAGTGTTGGCAAGGATCTGGAGAAATTAAAACCCTCAGACATTGGTGGTGGGAATATAAAATGGTGCAGCTGCTATGGAAAACAGTTTAGCAGTTCCTCAAGGGATTTTTTTAAAACATTTTTTTATTGAGTTATAGTCATTTTACAATGTTCTGTCAAATTCCAGTATAGAGCATAATTTTTCAGTTATACATGAACATACATATATTCATTGTCACTTTTTTTTTTTGCTGTGAGCTACCACAAGATCTTGTATATATTTCCCTGTGCTATACAGTGTAATCTTGTTTATCTATTCTATATATGCCTGTCAGTATCTACAAACTTTAAACTCCCAGTCTTCCCACCTCCCTCCCCCTTGGCAACCAAAAGTTTGTATTCTATGTCTATGAGTCTGTTTCTGTTTTATATTTATGTTCTTCTTTTTTTTTTAGATTCCACATATGAGCGATCTCATATGGTATTTTTCTTTCTCTTTCTGGCTTACTTCACTTAGAATGACATTCTCCAGAAACATCCATGTTGCTGCAAATGGCATTATGTTGTCATTTTTTATGGCTGAATAGCATTCCATTGTATAAATGTACCACGTCTTCTTTATCCAGTCATCTGTTGATGGACATTCAGGCTTTTTCCATGTCTTGGCTATTGTAAATAGTGTTGCTATGAACATTGGAGTGCAGGTGTGTTTTTGAAGTAGGATTCCTTCTGGATATATGCCCAGGAGCAGGATTACTGGGTCATATGGTAAGTCTATTCCTAGTCTTTTGAGGAATCTCCATACTGTTTTCCACAGTGGCTGCACCAAACTGCATTCCCACTAGCAGTGTAGGAGGGTTCCCTTTTCTCCACAGCCTCTCCAGCATTTGTCATTTGTGGGCTTTTGAATGATGGCCATTCTGACTGGTGTGAGGTGATACCTCATGGTAGTTTTGATTTGATTTCTCTGATAATTAGTGATATTGGGCATTTTTCATGAGCCTATTGATCTTTGTATTTCTTCCTTGGAGAATTGCTTGTTTAGTTCTTCTGCTTATTTTTGGATTTGTTTGTTTTTTTCTTATTAAGTTGTATGAGCTGCTTATATATTCTGGAGATCAAGCCTTTGTCGGTTTCATTTGCAAAAATTTTCTCCCATTCCATAGGTTATCGTTTTGTTTTCCTTATGGTTTCCTTTGCTGTGCAGAAGCTTGTGAGTTTAATTAGGTCCTATTTGTTTACTCTTGCTTTTATTTCTATTGCTTGGGTAGACTGCCCTAGGAGAACATTTTTGAGATGTATGTGAGATGTTTGCCTATATTTTCTTCTAGGAGGTTTATTATATCTTGTCTTATGTTTAAGTCTTTGATCCATTTTGAGTTTATTTTTGTGTATGGTGTAAGGGAGTGTTCTAGCTTCACTGATTTACATGCTGCTGTCCAGTTTTCCCAACACCATTTGCTGAAGAGACTGTCTTTATTCCATTGTATATTCTTGCCTCTTTTGTCAAAGATTAGTTGACCAAAAGTTTGTGGGTTCATTTCTGGGCTCTCTATTCTGTTCCATTGGTCCATATGGCTGTTTTTGTACCAATACCATGCTGTTTTGATTACTGTAGCTCTATATAATTGTCTGAAGTCTGGGAAAGTTATTCCTCCAGCCTCTTTCTTTTTCTTCAGTAATGTTTTGGCAATACTAGGTCTTTTGTGGTTCCATGTAAATTTTATTATGATTTGTTCTAGTTCTGTGAAATATGTCCTGGTTAATTGGATAGGGATTGCATTAAATCTGTAGATTGCCTTGGGCAGTGTGACCATTTTAACAATGTTGGTTCTTCCAATCCAGGAGCATGGGATATCTTTCCATTTTTTTTTTTAAATCTTCTTTAATTTCCTCAATCAGTAGTTCCTCAAGAAATTAAACACAGAATTAGCCTATGACTCAGCAATTCTACTGCTAGGCATATACCCAAAAGAGTTGAAAATAAATCTTCAAACAAAAGCTTCCACGTGAATACAAGCAGCCCTTTTAACAATAGCCAAAAAGAGGAAACAAGTCAAATGCCCATCAATATCCATCAATGGATAAGTGTATAAACAAGATGCAGTATTGCACACAAAGGAATATTATTCATCCATAAAAAGGAGTGAGATACTTATACACGCTGCAACACAGATAAACCTTGAAAATGTGCTAAGTGAAAGAAGCCAGACACAAAAGACCAGATATATAATTCCATTTATATGAAATATCCAGAATAGGCAGATTGATAGATTAGTGGCTGCCAGGGACTGGGAGGAGAGGAAATGCTTAATGGGTTCAGGGTTTCCTTCTGAGGTGATGGAAATATTCTGGAACTAGATAACCATGATGGCTACACACATTGTGAACGTACTTCATGCCACTGAATTGCACACTTTAAAATGGTAAGTTTTATATTGTATGTATTTTGTTACAAGAAAAGATAAACACATAAAATACACAGAGGGGACACTGGCTGGAATCTCTCAGAACCAGCATGAATGGCTCCTGTGCCACCCCTCTTCTCCTGCAGTGACCCCAGGGTCTTTCCTGTGATATTCTGGGTCACCTCTCCTACACCAAGAGCCTGATGATGGCTGTCCATGGCATGGCTCCTCCTGTCATCCAGGTGGGGGTCCAGGTAAGTGGGTAACTCAGCCTGTGAGACCCTATCTTGTCTGATCCTGGCCCTTTGTAGATACTGGCTGAACTTTGAGATCCATCTGGTGGAGGAAAGTCAAACAGAAACAGTGAATATGTCTTTTTTGAATGCTCTTGTCAAGAACATCAGCACGGACATCTCGGAAGACCTGCACTTCTCTTTGACCCCCTCTCAGGTGAAGGGTTCTCCCATCCCCATTGTCTGGTTCTGGCCCTACTTCCTCAGGCACATTCTTCTGGTCTGTGTTTGGTGCCTGTCAACCCTCATCCTTCCCATGTCTTGTTGGGAACAGGCCACTTGGCTAATGGGTGCTAGTGAGTTTACTGGATAAGTGGGTCCTGGTAACAGATTATCCAGGGTGCTAGGATGAGACACTTCGAAGCTCAGTGAATCAAAGGAGACTGAGTTCTAGCCCTGGACCTCCCACCACCTCACTAGGTGTCCTCCTTCTCCCTCTCTGTGCCTCTGACTCCGCATCTGTAAAATTAGCTCAAAGGCTACTCCAAAGTCTGAGGTTCCCATGAGCTCTTCCACCCAGGGGATGCTTTAGAGACCAGGTAAACACATACTTAGAGGTAATGCAAAAGGCCAAGAGGTAGAGTCTGGGTTTACACTGGTCTGGATTCAAATCCCAGCTCTGCCTCTTACCAGCTGTTGTGATCTTGGGCAAATTACTTAACTTTTCTGAGCCTTGGTTTCTCTATCTGTAAAATGGGGAACACTTTCAAGGTTATCAGAGGAAGCAAATGAGATAATTCACAGGGACTGCTTGGTGCAGCGAGGGCACAGCCTCCCTTAAGGAGTAAAGCTGGTGGTGGAAATTCGGGCAACAGGCAAGTTGCTGTCATCAAGGGACTTAGGTCTGCCTAGAGAAGGGGAGATGGAAGACAGATGGGGCCTTTCTCAGCCCTTTATCTTGTCACCCAAGCAGCTGAGCCCTCCACGTGGGGTGTGCATTGGCCTCCGAAATCACACATGTGTCTTTTTCACAAGGGTTTGGACTAAGAAGCAGAAAATTGGGGCCCTCAGCTACAACTCTTAGGTCCCCCTTTTCCAATGCCCATGGGATGCTTTTGAGGCAGAACCAGGTGGGACCCAGGTCAACCGTGAGGTAGGAGGATGAACAAAACGTGTTTGGCAACTACTAGTGAAATTTATTTTAATATTTTGACATTCTTAGCTTTTAGAAAATGTGTTGTTGGGCGGAGGAGGCTATCACACTCAGTGCGAATTCTTGTGTTCTCCCTCTTTGCCCTCGCTATCTCCCTTCCTGATGGCCTTACATTTTCCATTTTTTCTTGAGTCAGAAGCCAGACGCTGTCACTACAGCCCTATGTGAGCACAGCGAGGGTCAGGACCCCAGCCGACCCTCCCTCACACTCGCAAATGAGCCTGTCCAGGTGTCACCCCTTCACAACCCGCTTTCAGCCTGACAGGTGGCCACACAGGTGCCTTGCTAACTCCATTCTTCATATTGGGAAAACAGAGGCTCCACGAGGGCCATCACTTGGCCAGGGGATCACAGCCTGGACAGAGCAGAGCTTAGACTGTGCCCCCAGATTTCCCACCTCAGTGCTAACATCGTCGGTGCTGCCCATCCCCACAGTGTGCCTCAGTTTCCCCTCCCCCTCCCCCGGGGAGTGGCAGGAACTTTTGCTGGGGGCTGGGATCTTGGGTAAAGATGAGAGGGCTGGGTCTGTGGTTGCAGATTCCGATGCAGGTGACGGAGGAGGAGCACCAGCATCCTGACAGAGTCCGGCTGCCCAGGAGCCTTTTTGCATCCCTGCAGGGCCGGGGGCCGATGGTCCGGTTGGCCATAACTGTCTTAGACGTCGGTTCGGGGAATCTCTTCAAGGTGAGAAGAGGCCTAACGGTGACTCTGAGGTTCAGTGCTCGGTCCACCAGGCCAGGCTTGGGGATGGAGGAGGTGATTTTGGAGAGTGTTCCTAAAGCAGCCCGTGGTCACACCAGCCCCCTGTCTCTAGAGTCTGTGGACTGCAGGCTCACACTGATTATACACACTCAGCAATTCAGACCCCCACACCAGTGCCCTTGGGCTTGCATGTGTATCCTGTGTGTCCATGTCCCCTGTGTGTCCTTGTGCGTGCACAAACATGCATACCCTTTCTTATTCCGGGTGCACACGTTATCACGTGTGTGCTGGTGTGACCATGTTCACACAAGCAAGTATGCCCAGATCCTTGCAAATGTGTACTGGGTGTGTGTCCCCAGAGGTGTGTCCCCACTCACATGGGGCCATGTATAGCCCTGAGTGTCGGTGTGGGCAGGTGCTCACCTACATGTAGGCACCCACTGCCCTCCATTTCGCAGCTGATCTTTCTTCTAACCATGTGCTCCTCCAGTTAAGAGGGCAGAGGAGCCCCAGAGGCTAGCAACGAGAGCCATCAGGTACATGGTTTTGTGGGTAGTTGTCCTGTAGTGTAAGGGCTGCCCTGGCCTAGCCTGAGTGGGAGACTACGGGGAGCAGCAGGAAGAAGGTCGCTCATGACCCCTCACCCCTCTAGTCCTCTGGCCCCAGACTTGGCCCTCCAAGCAAGGGCCACGATTCTTAGAGGCTCCCGGGAGCCCCCACCAGGGTTGGGTTGGGCCAGCCCCTTGTGCAGCCTGGCCTCCCCACATCCCTCTACAGGGTCCCCGGATCAATCTGGAGGACGGCAGCCGCGTGTTGAACAGTCGCCTGGTGGGCTTGAGTTTGGGTCATATACCTGTCGCTGGCCTGGCTGACCCTTTGGAAATCACCTTCTCCCACCAGCATCAGCCTCCTGTGAGTTGCCCGCTCAGGCCTGGCAGTTACTGAGAAGCAGACACACACGAGTCTCTGCAGCCCCAACCCTTCCACATCCACCCGGGGGAAGCCCACTGATCCATGGGTGGGTAACATAAGTGCCCGCAGACATCCGACTCTCCACCCACAGCCCATATCTAGCCACACCCACACGCTGACCCGGGATACATTAAAGCTTCGCGTTCCTGTGTGACCACTGGCTGAGCCTTGCCTTCTACCTAATGCACACAGGTGCTGAGACACGGAGCATGCTGTCCTCTCCCCCTCCCCTCCCCACTCTCCTCTCCCTTCTCCCAACCTCCCCTCCCTCTCCCCTGACTCCCACTCTCTGGTTTCAGAACATGACCCTCACCTGTGTATTCTGGGATGTGACTAAAGGTAGGGCCTGGAGGACCTTCTCCGGGTAAGATGAGGGGAAGGTATGGGTTCCTTAGGGGACAGGACTCCAACTGCAGGGTCCCTCCCCTCGTTCTTTCCTCTCTGGCCCCCTCTCTTCTGTTTCCTTCCCCTCCCCTCCCCTCCCCTACAACCCATTCCCTCTCCTATGCTCCCCTCCCCTCCTCCCCAGGGTCAACAGGAGACTGGTCTTCCAAGGGCTGCTCCACAGAGCGCGGAGTCAACAGAACTGTCTGCCACTGTGACCACCTGACTTTCTTCGCCCTGCTGCTGGTAACGGCCCACCTGCCCCGATCCCAGCAGTTCTGGAGGTGCCAAGGCTCCCGGCCCAGGGAGGGGGCCGCCTGGCAGGGACCAGGGACTTTGGGGTATGTGGGCCTGGCCTCCAACTGATGGGGCCCTTGTTCCGGATGATCACCCACAGAGGCCGGTTTTGGACCAGGCCACCGTGAAGGCCCTCACACTCATTTCCCAGGCTGGCTGTGGGACCTCCATGATCTTCCTGGCCTTCACCATTGTCCTGTACGCCTTCCTGAGGTAGGTCACCCCTGTCCCCACCCCGCATCTCCCTCCTGCCCTCAAGGGCAGCAGCCAGGAAGGGTAGTAACCACAAAACAGTGCTGCTGGTGCAGCCTTATACTGATATTTTCTCCAAACCTCAATTTCCTCATCTGTAAAATGGGATTGGAGGCTGGAATGTGCCTGGGCTATTTTAGTTACAAGTGGCAGAAACTCAGATTGGTTTAAACATAATAGAGAATGTGTGGTCCGTGCAATTGAAAAACCCAAAAATTTCGGGCGTGGTTGGATCCAGGGGCTCAAAAGATGTCCTTAGGACTTAGTGTCCCTCTGCCTCTCACAACTTTGTTTTCCCCTTTGTCGGTCATGCCAGGTAACTTCTCCACCCTCAGGGGCTTTGGGGAGCCCCAGGCTTGCATCGCAGCCTCTTAGCTGCCTAGACAGCTAATATTCTAAACTAAGCCCCAGAACTGAGGTCTCTAAATTTTTTTAAAATTTTGAAATAATTATAGACTAATAGGAAGCTGCAAAAATAGTACCTAGAATCCTAGGGCTCCTGCATCCCGTCTCCCCAGCGCTGACATTTGCTGCAACTGCAGTGCGGGAGAAAAGCAGGAGGCTGGCATTGGTACAGCGCTGCTGACGAGAACACAGAGCTCGTTCCATTTTCACCATTTTCCACACGCATTCAGCTGTGTGTGTACGTGTGTGTGTGTGTGTGTGTGTGTGCATGTTCACACACGCACACAGGACTGGCTATATCTTTTGTAGGGCCCAGTCCAAAATGAATATATGTGGCCCTTTGTTCAAACATTATTAAGAATTTCAAGATGGCGACAACAGAGCATTAAAACAAGCACTGAGCCCTTCTGAGTGCAGGGCCCTGTAGAGGTCACACACCCCAGGAAGCAAGCTGGCCGTGTGTGTGTGTGCGCGTGAGCGCGCGTGTGTGTGCACACGCGCAGTTCCATGCAGTTTTATCCCATGGATACCAGAGTCGGGTCTAACGAACACAACGTGCCCCTGGCTGAACAGGCCACTGTGGTTAAGGTGTGACTCACATTTGCTGGCCAAGCCAGGTCATGTGTCTGCTCTTGGGGTTGAGCTAACACAAGGGCTAACTGCACCCAAACTGCAAGTCTGAGTGTGGGGAAAGGTGCTCCTCGGGGAAACCTGGGGCTGTTTCTGGAAGAAGGAGGAGTGGGTGCAGGACAGGCAGAAACTGCTGCAGCCCGTGCCCAGGCTCTCTCAGGCCCTGGCCATAGCTGAGGGACCCACAGGAGCTGCCAGCCTGGAGGAGACTGTGGAAGTGGCCCTATGCTTGGCCTGCCTGTTCCCCAGCCTCCTTGCCCATGACAAACCTGAAGCAGCCCTTGGTCTCCTGACTCCCAGCCCAGGGCCCTCCTACTGCCCTTCTCCACATGCTGGCACCGTCTGGCCCTGGGCTGCAGCCCCCACCAGCCCCACCCACTCCATCTCAGACTGAATCGTGAGTGTAAGTGGTATCACCCCAGCCACCACCCCCAAGCCCTGGCCTAGGACACTGCCTCCATTCCCAACACGCTGAGCGTGACCTGTCAGCGGGCTGCACTGCTGGACCCTGTGAGCTGGGCTTGGAGCTCCAGAAGGAATTGTCACCAACTCCCAAGGGTGGGGCCTGGCATCTCAGGTGAGGTGGACATTATCCCCCCCCAACCCCGCACTTCAGTCAGCCCTGAGCAGCAATCCCTCCAGTGAGAGCCCTTTGGGATCTGATTTTCTAGGAAGTCAGAGTGAAAACTCCACAGAGAGGGAAGTGAGCCCTGGGCTGGGAGCCTGGAGCCCCTGCCCAGCTCTGTGACTCTGTGTCCCTGTCCCTCTCAGAGCCTCACCCTCCCTACTGCGTCCTGGGCCTTGTGCATCCGTCCCCTGTCTGTCCACTCACTCAGCCAATACACCTTGCTGAGCCAGGCCCAAGGTCACAGCACAGGGAGAGGCAGCAACAAGGGGAGGGTGGAGAGTTACATTGCACTGCTGGGAAACTTCCAAATTAGCTTGGGATAAGCGGCATTCAGTGACAGCCTTTCCAGACGAAACACCCAAGGGGAATTTGGAAGGTGCAGCAGGGAAAGGCATTAAGAGCAGAGGGGAGACCGTGGGCAAAGTCTGGGAGGTGTGGAGAAGCAGAATGCTTTCAGGGAATCGCAAGTTACACAGTTTGGCTCAAGCATGAAGTCAAAGGATGAGGCCAGCGGGATCCAGAATCCACAGGGCCCTGAGGGTCACAAGAGGGCTCCTGGACTTGAACCAGAGGGGGCTCACACCCTGGCTGCCGGCAGTGGTGGAACAGAGGAGGCTGGATGAAGAGGCCTGGGTGTTCCTTGCAACCTCTCACTGGCCTTCCTTGCTCCAGATTCTCCCGGCAGAGATTCAAGTCTGAAGATGCCCCTAAGATCCACGTGGCCCTGAGTGTCAGTTTGTTTCTCCTGAACCTGGCTTTTTTCATCAATGTGGGGAACGGCTTGAGGGGGTCCGATGCCGCCTGCTGGGTCCGGGGAGCCGTCTTCCACTACTTCCTGCTCTGTGCCTTCACCTGGATGGGCCTGGAAACCTTCCACCTTTACCTGCTTGTCATCAAGGTCTTTAACACCTACTTTGGCCGCTACTTCCTGAAGCTGAGCTTTTTGGGCTGGGGTAGGTGCCGCCTGGACTGGCAGAGGGGCTGGCTGGCCCTGGGAGGGGCAGGAAGGGGGCCAGCCTAGCGAGGAGAGGCAGCTCCCTCTCTGATGGGCTCAGAGGTCAAGAGATGCACAGCTGGAGGGGGTTTGGAGGAGGACATGCCAAGGAGCCCCAGCAATGCCACACCTCCTCCCCACCTCTGCCCCCAGGCCTGCCTGCCCTAATAGTCATTGGCACCGGGAGCGCCAACAGCTATGGCCCCTACACCATCCGTGACAAGGAAAACAGAACCACACTGGAGCTGTGAGTAGCCGCTGTGGGAGCAGGGGTGATATCAGGGCCCTGGGGATGCAGATCAGGGCCAGAGGGAGGTGAGGAGAGGAGGGAATCCTGGGAAGAGACAAGTAAGTCAAGGCAGAGGATCCTCAGCTCCAGCTGGCTCATAGCCCAGAGGGGTAAACTGAGGCCTGGAGAGAGGAAGTACAATGAGAGAGGTGAGGGAAGGAGAGAGCACTGGGACAGGAACCTGGGTCACCACCAGCCCAACTGACACCTTTGGGCAAATTTTAAAAGGTACCCTCCATCCCTCTGACCTACCAAGCCAGGTTCTCAGCCTGGTGAGTGGAAGGCGAGCTGGATTTCAGCCCCCACCTGCCCCCACATGCCCCTCCAGCCAGGTGCCCTTGTGCTGGGCACAACCTGTCCCATATTTGCAGCAGCTCTGGTTCTATCCAGAGCTGAGTTGCCTCTGAGTTGCTATATGACTGTGGACAAGCCCATCACCTCCCAGAGCCTGGGTCTCCTCATCTGTAGAACAGGAGGCTGATCCACAAGTTCATTTGGGCCTTTCACTCCTGCAGGGCAGGGAGCAGTGGGGCTGAGCTGAGCCTCTCCCTGGGTGCCTGCACAGGCTCTGTGCTAAGATGGGCTGGTGAGGCCTTGGTCCTGTCCCCAGAGCCTCAACTGCAGAGGCTGTAGGAGCTGGGTGGGTAACATAAGTGCCTGCAGCAGCCTGGGTGGGGACAGCAGCAGACTGGCAGTCACATGCCAGTCTAAAGGGCAGCTGATTACTGTCCCTCAGGAGGATGTGTGGTTTTATCAGAGAAGCAGAAATCTAGATGTTTATTCCACCTTTTAAAGGGCGGTCATTCATTCAATTTTTTTTTAACAACATAATGTGGGGCAAAGGAAACATGTCTTTGGGACCAAATTGGCCCTTCTGTGCTCACTGTTCTAAAGAGACAGTAGCCTGGAGCCTCGGGACAGCTCCTTCCCCGAGATAGATGGACAGAGGCTGGGGAAGCCATCTTCTTGGTCAGAGAAGGTCAGGCACGGGACGCTGCCGGAGCTGGCTCTCAGGGTACTCCTTCCAGCCCCAACTGCCATCCACCTCCTCCAGCTGCTGGTTCCGTGAGGACACTGCCATCTCTGCCCTCTACGTCACCGTCCACGGCTATTTCTTCATCATCTTCCTCTTCAGTGCTGTGATCCTGGCCCTGGTGGCCTGGAAGATCTTCACCCTGTCAAGCGCCACAGCGGGCAAGGAGAGAGGGCAGACCTGGAAGGGGGTCCTCACCCTGCTGGGCCTCTCGAGCCTGACGGGTGTGACGTGGGGGCTGGCCATCCTCACACCCCTGGGCTTGCCCACCACCTATGTCTTTGCGCTGTTCACCTCTCTGCAAGGTGAGGCTCCTGGGCCAGGGAGGTGGTGGGCTGCCTCGTCTGTGCCAGGGGGTGTTGCGGGGAGGGGTCAGTGGCAAGAAACAGGATTCCAGTCAGGCCAGCTCAGATCAAAGGTACTGATTTTAAATCTCCAGGGCTCTCCCAAGGACCCCACGGCAGGTAGGCTGGCTGACCTCATGAGAGCTGGTACCGGGCTCAGGAAAAGCCACCAAAACCAAAGCAGATACTTTCTCCATCTTTTTCTTTGGAGTCACATGTAGTGTCTCACCTTCCTCTCTCTATGGAAACTTCTTCATTCTTCTCTCTGCTGGCCCATTTCCTACCCATGGCCCAATATGGCCCCCTCATCCCTATGTGACCTTCCAAGTCTAGTGAACAACCACCACCTGGTTCAGTCTCTTCTACGTTCCTAGGAGAGTCAAGGATCTGATTGGGCCATCTTGGGTCAGGTGTCCATCTCTGGTCCAATCAGCTGTGACCAGGAGGGCAGTGCCATATGATGTGATGGCCACATGACATGACAGTCTCAAAGGAACTGTGGAGGCAGGAAGGAAATGATTAGTGGAGAAAATGATTTGATACGTTTGCTCCCTTCCCCCACAGGGTCCTTCCTGTGATACCCAGCAAAGGGGCAGATGCCCAGGGTGTGTGGGGGACATGGTTTCCCTGCCTGCACCTGTCCTCTTTGCTCCTCACACACCTGCTTCATACACGCAACTTAAAGAAGCATCACAGCCCGACTGTGAGGGAAACATCCAAAAAGGGGAATGACCAGTGTGTGCTTTGATTTGGTCTCATCCTGTTCCGGAGCAGTCATTAGGAACCCAGGGGCCCTAGACCCAGCGGGCACAAGCCCACAGAACAGGGCTGGCTCCCAGTGCTTCATGAGACTGTATGACATCATGACTGGCAGCACTGGGGACAGGAAGACCTGGGTTCAAATCCCACCTCCACTCACCACCCCAGCAAGTCACTAAGCAACTCTGATCCAGTCTTCTGTACAGTTGGGATAATTCCAGTATCTTTCTCACCAGATTTCACGATGAATAACTGAAATAGCGTGTGTGGGGGACACAGTAGGCTTTCAATATATGGGAACTATGTTAATGACAAGGGGAATCATTATTATTAGGCAAACGGAGACTGTCCCCAGATGAAGAAACATGAGTCCACATCTGAAAGGTCCCAGGGCTTAAGGCTTGGGGAGAGATGCACCTTGAAGCCGCAGATTAGAACATTATTGTTTCAGAGGCTACCCGTAATAGTTAAGTCTGAATAATTCACCACACTGAGTTTTCTCAACTGAATGTGAGCTACTCGGTACTTCTGTCTTCCTCCCAAACACAACAGAGCCCTCAATCCACTTTAACTGCCTTTGAACTCTTCTCAATATCTTTCATTGTTGTGTAGGTTTTAGTTTAAATTTCTTTCAAAGACATAAAGTTTTTTTACTTTTCTATCAATTTCTATACTTACTACAACTCTTAAACTTCGCACCTTCCTTCTTCTTCTTGCTGACGAACATTCTGTAATAATCCTTTATAAGAGGGACAGTGGTAGTTGTTTTGTACGTATGAAAATTCCTTTATTTTGTTCTTTCTTTTCTGTGATAGAAGAATGTAGAGATTTTATTTCAGGGACTGTGGTCTTTATTCCCAAGAGACCTATTTGGTTCTTTTACAGTTGTAGGTTTCATTTGTTTTTTTTTTTTTTTTTTTTTTTGGCCTGATTTTTCTATAAATTCTTGAACGTTTATAGTGGAGCTATTTCTCCTCTGGGCAGCTGCCAGCCCAGGCCCCACCCTAGTCTCACCGAGCCCCTCTCCTCCCTGACAGGTATCTTCATCTTCTGCTGGTTTATTGTTCTCTACTTCCCAAGCCGGAGCACCACGACCTCGACTTCTGGCACTGCCCGAGTTGACCAAGCCCACACCATGTCTCAAGCCTAGGGGGCTGCCAGGTGGCCAGGTGGGGCTGGCCCTGTGCTCTGGACTCAGCTCTGACTTGCTGTGTGACCTCGGGGCTCCCTGCCTCCTTCTGGGCCTCAGTGTCCTCCTCTGTACAGTGTGACTGGGGAACGAAGGGATGGGAACAAAGGGGGACCACGTGGCCTCAAAGGTCTTATCCAGATACACCTATGGATCTGAAAATTCACAAATCCAGGATGGCATGAGTCTAAAGTCCCCATAATCCTGAGACCCCCGCCGGGACAGAGCAACACCCTCACCCCGCCCCCACACCCACAGCCTGCCTTCAGAGCAAAGCAGTCTATCTCTGCGTCACCATCTTCTGGTCTCAGAAAGAGCCTGAGCCCAAATAAGGAAGTCTGTCATTGGCCCAGCTTCCTGAAGTAGCCCCCAGCCGCTCCCCTTCTTCCTTCCCCTTCACTGCCCTACCTCTACTCCACCCTCTGGCTGCCTGTACCTGAGGGGGCATTCAGGCAGCCGTCACCGCCTCAGGTACCGGGGCAGTCGTTGCCTACAGGTTTGTTTGGGAGGCAGTTGGTCCTCCCATCCAGCCTTTCCCTGGTCTTGGCCACTCCCATCAGGGCCCATCCTCATGGAAGAGCCTCCACTGTCCTGGGGGCTGCCCTGGGGCACCAAATTTCAAAGAATGCCACTTACTCAGTGGGTGGTATACCTCAAGCAGGCCCTCTAGTCCCCACTGTGACTGCCCCCTGGGTGGCCTGCCCTCCGAGCTGCTGTCCCAGTGGGGGGAGGACAGACGGTTCGGGCTCCGTGTATCTGAGGGTGAGGAGCCAGTGCAGGGGGGCTGAGCTGAGCAGAGAGAGGGTGGGTGTTTCTTCTGGAATCTGAGATTCTATAGAACAGGGTTGCGGGGCACTTTGACAGCCTTCCTCACCGGTTCAGCCCAGCCCGAGGCCCTGAATAAATATTTGTTGGCCAGCTAGATGGATGTGTGAGTTTGGCACCAGCCTGACAGGGCCCTGAGCCCTGGAGGGCCTCAGATCAGACCTAACTGAATTTGTAATTTCCAGTGGTTGGGCCTGGTTTTGCAACCACTGGTTTCCTTGGTAGGAAACAAAAAAGAAGCAGAGACAATAGAGATAGAGGTAGAGATACAAAGATAGATGGAGAGAGATAGAGAGAAAGAAAGGATTGACCGACAAACTGACACAAAGAAAGAAAAGAGAGAGAGATAGATGCAGAGAGACACCCCACCTCCCCCGTGGCCTGGCCTGACCAGGAGGGCAGGGCACTGGTATCCACCCGCTTTCCTGGACACCCACCCGGACCCACCGAGCCTGTTGGTGGCCCCCTCTAGCCTTAACTTACTCCTGGGGCATCCCACCCTCTGTACCTAACCCCCACCCTCCCTGCCCAACCCCTACCCTTCCCAGTGTGCTTTGAAGACTTTGCTGAGCAGCTTTTGCAGGTGAGAATTTACTACTATCAGACCCTCCTCACAGCCCCTGGCTACCTGCCTGCCTTCTCCCCCCAGATGCCCTGGACTGGATTCCCCTTCTCCCTCCTCCCACCTAGCAAACCATGAAAGACAGGAAGCCCCAGCCCTTGTTTTATGTAAGTGTCTGTGTTCCTGGAAGGGAAATCTTAAGAGTGTGGACATTACAACAGTTGAGCCACATTATCTGTCTTTGTGGACAGACTTGGTGAATTTGAAGGCTTAACATTATAGACATCTATTTCTCACACTGAAGATCTCAGCTCCCTTACGCCAAAGTCTCAGGGTTAGTAATCTGTCTTCAGAAGAACAGCTGCTCCAACATCTGACAGGCCTGGGGTCAAATCCTAGCTCGGCTGCTCAGGGGCTGTGTGACCCTGGCCTGTGACTGCACCTCTCTGAAACTCAGTTTCACCCTCTGTAAGATGGGCATCATCAAGTCCTTGCCTCGTCCTGAGAGCATTAAGGGAGGTGATGAAAGTAAAGTGCTCAGCACTGAGTCAGCATGAGTTAGTTGGCTCCCCAAGGCCCCCCTGGGCCTAAAGAAGAACCAAGTGTAAAGTAAATTGTGAGACTCTGCAGCCTGTTTGTAAACTAGGAGGATGTGAAGCTTAAAGCTCCTTTCCAGATTCCTTGTACAGCTTTGCCAAGTGGACCAGCCCTGGGTGGGGAGGAGGGAATGGAGGCCTGGGGAGGCCCAGCAACCTGGCCAAGGCCACCCTGCAAGCTGGGCTGGTGCTGGAGCTGGGTCCTCCCTGGGTTCTAGAGATTTCAACTCCTCCCTGACCCCTGAGTCTTAGGGGAAACTCTAGGCTGTGGCTTTTTCTTGCCTTTCCTACTAAGACATGCTCAGTGGGATGGGGGATCAACAGAGCCACAAGTGCCAAGTGGGCTGGGTTTCCAGGTGCAGGTGGAGAAGCAGATTTGTAGATGGGAGTGTGGCTAATGTTGGGGATGTGCTTGCTTTCTGCCTGGCTCTTTACCCTGGGGCCAGTCAGGGGCAGAAGGGCTTGGGTCCCTTATTGCCTGGGGTGGCAAGAGTGGCTCCAAGTGCCAAGGTGAATACATGCTGAGGCCAGGCAGGGTGATGGCAAAAATACACTCCAAGGTCCAGCATGGACAGATGGGGTTTTCCTGTCATTGAAGCATCACAGTGGCAACCTAGGAGGTGGAAAGAGCCATGGCTAAGAGCATGAACTCTGAGGTCAGCCTGCCTTGTGCAAATTCTTTACCTTCGACCAATTCCTCACCTGCTGAACCTGTAAAGCAGGGATGGCAGTAGCTGCCCAACAGGGCTGATGATTAAGTGAGATACTGGCTATCTGCCCCATGCATAGTCAATGCAGCCTTCATCAAGACAGATGGAAACCAGCGTGGGTCCTGGCATGGCTCCCTGTTGTGGTGGACAGAGCCAGGCTGCCTGAGTCCTGGTTCTAGTCCAGGCTGGATCGCTGATTTAGTACATAACTCATGGCACAGAGAAAACTTAGGCATTAGCTGAGTGGCCCATGAAAATGTTTCTTTTTAATTTATTTTAAATTCCAAAGGAAAAGTGAATAGACGGATAATGAACATGTAATTATGAGTCCACCCAGGATTATATTTGTTTTTGTAGCAATACAGTCATAAAATATAATTTTTTCTGTTTTGTTTTTGAAGGAAAGGGCCCATGAAACTTGTAATGCTACCCTGTGAGGGGCAGTGAGGTCCAAAGAGACACTGCAGGTGTCCTCACAAGGTTATATAGTTGCAGTTACTGCATTGACCACGCATAGGGCAGAAGCAGTGGTGTCCTGGTAAATGTTAACTACCTGATGAGAGAACAAGCCCTGATCTGGAGCATTTGCCAATTTCTGTGGTGTAAATAATTTCCTGGGCAGTTTTAAGCTATCAATGTGACATCACTGAACAGAAGTTGGAAAAAGATGCAGAGTAGCTCACCATTATATAGTATTTTCATTGTACAGATACAATAGGCATAAATAACCTCAGGAGCTTAGATAATAGTAAAATGCAGTGAAATAATTAGGAAGTGATGAGTTTTGAATATTTATTACCTTTGTTTTTAATATAATCTATTTACTTATGATTTTATAATTAAAATTTTAATAATGGCTGTGTTTGTCAATGGGCTCACAAACATTCTTGAAGTTTTAACAGTCAGCTTTTGCAAGCTGACCCAAGCAAGCTGGCTCCAGCCCACCGCTGGCCAAGGAAATTGCAGCAGTGTGTCTTCTGGGTCCAGGCCTCAGTAGTAGCAGAAAACTACATTTCCCAGAAGCCTCCTCTCCCAGGACCTGCCCTCAGCGTTGAAAGCTGTTACCATGGAGACAGGCTAACCGATTGCTGGCGCTGTCCTCACAGGGGTGAGATGGGAGCAGGGGAGTGGAGTGGCTTGATCTTGCCTGGCAGCGGGAGGGTGAGGGTGCTGGTGGTAAGGGGTCTTCTTCTGCCTGAGGCTTTTAACCCCAAACTTTCTGGGAAAGTTTTCAGTGTGTGTGTGTGTGTGTGTGTGTGTGTGTGTGTGTGTGTGTGTGTGTGTGTGCGCGCGCGCGCGCGCGCGTGCCTGGGGGCTGGAGGAGGTTGCTGCTGGGGAGGGGAACACAGGGAAGGGCCTGTGGGGTTGGGAGGGTCTCTAGGACAAGATCAGAGGAGCTTTGAGGAGGAATTGTCCTCCCCAAACTGCAGTGTAGCTGGCAGCTGGTGAGGCAGCCTGGTGTGAAGAATAAGTTTTGCGGGTTTGGGCCCAACTCCACCTCTAATGATGGTGTTCTGTGACTTTGGGCTCAGGGACCATCTCAGTGCCTGCCCCAGCTGTAACACCCTGCTGCCCACTGGCACTTTGGCCTTCTCCCCATCCTGCTTCTTTCCTGATCTACCCCGGCCCGGCCCTGCAACTATCCCTTCTAGGACTTCCACACCTTATTAGGCCCTTAAGTACATGGGTTTCAGAGCCAGAAATACACAGGTTCGAACCCCAGGTCTCCTATTTACTAGCTGTGTGACCTTGGATGGTGCCCTTAACCTCTCTAGGCCTCAATTTTCTCATCTACAAAGTGCGTTTCATACTAGTGTCTGCCTCAAAGAGCCTGTAATGGAAACACTGATTTAGTTTCCTGCCTCCTCTGGTTCTCCTTTGTTACTCACACAGAATACTTTGCTTCTGACTTTTCTTGTCACCAAACATGTGGGTTTTCCCCCCACCAAGCAATTCTCCATGACACCAGCTGGGTGTCCTACAATTTAACTCAATTCTGACACTATCTACTTGGAGATAATGTCACATCCCACAGGTTAAGGGCTCAGCCCCACAAGATTCTTCCCCACTTCAGATGCCAATTGCCAGTAGCAGTTCTCCAGGTTACCCACAACTTCTGACAGACTTGGGTACGAATTGGAGATTCCCATGACCCCCCCAACCCCGGCCCTCAGATTCTATTAATTTCCTAGAGCGGCTCACAGGACTCAGGGAACACATTTACCAGTTTGTTAAAGGATCTGATAAAGGATACAGATGAACTGCCAGATGAAGAGGTACATAGGGTGAGGTCTGGGAGGGTCCCAAGCACAGGACCTTCTGTCCCTGTGGAGTTGGGGTGTGTCACCCTCCCAGTGTGTGAGTGAGTTTACCAACCTGAGAGCTCTCCAATCTCCCTACTATTGGGATTTTATGGAGGCTTCCTCACATAACCATGGCAATTTATTAACTCCATTTCCACTCTACTCCCCGTTCTAGAGAATTGGGCGGGGGCTGAAAATTCCAAGCTTCTAATCACAGCTTGGTCTTTCTGATGACCAGTCCCCATCTGGGAGCTCACCCAGAGATGCCTCAATAGAAAAAAAGATGCACGTAGTGTTCTTATCACTTAGGAAATTGCAACAGTTTCCTCTGTGCCAGGAACTGCAGGCATATATATATATATATACACACACACACACACACATATATATATATGTACACATATACATATACACATGCATACATACACACAGTTTTTTTTCTCTTTTTTGTGGGGGTGGGTAATTTGTTTGTTTGTTTGTTTGTTTGTTTGTTAAAATGGAGGTTAGATATTTTCTATCATCTCACAGAGTCACTGGAGGAGAAATGAGATTATCTCTGTAAAACCCTCAGCATGGTGCCTGGCACACAGTAGGTGATCAGTAAACTGTAAGCGCCTTGGAATGGTTATTACTGCCTCCCCATGAAGGCATCCCCTCTGTGCCTAAGAGGCAGACAAATGGATCTGATCGCTGGACCATGCTGTGTGGCTGGCAGGCTCAGCAGGAGGACTGCCTGTAGAGAACTGGGGTCCTGAATGGGCCTGCTGCACATAAGGCTTCAGCTGTGATGTTGACCACCTGGGACCTGGGTGGGATGGCCTCCAGTAACGGGAGAGTTCAGCCCCTCCTGAGTCCCACAGAATGCCAGGATTGGACAGGAAACATCTGTCTCTCTTTCCCATCGCAGAAGGGAAAACTGAGACCCAGAAAGGAGTAGCCCGAGGGCCCAGCAGGAGCTGCTGGCAGAGCCAGGCTGGTGGTCAGTGACTTGTCCCCTCAGGAGGCCAAGATGGCTCAGGCAGAGGTTGGAGCTGGGAAGTGGGGCCCAGCGTTTTCCTCCTGGTCCTTTATGCCCTCTCAGTCCTGGCTCCACCCTAGAGGGTGATGACAAATCTGGGGAGACCCCTCTCTTTTCTCTCCAGTCCTCGCTACTCCCCCCGCAGCATATCCCCTGGGTTGGGTGGGTTTTCCTCCTCTCCAGACCATTACCCTGTGTGCTATAAAGAATCTAGATATTCGAGGTGGGGTAATAGTAAGGCCTGAGCTGGGAGGCAGGAGGCTGGTGGGTCAGCTTGGCTGGTGTAATAGGAACCTGATTTGGCCACTTAGACACACAGGGGCTGTTATTTCACACAACAGGCAGTCTGGAGGTGACACTCAAGGACTCCATGGCCCCTCCTGGGACCCAGCTCCTCCATCACTCCACTCTGCCGTCCTCAGTAGGCAGCTTTGGTCCTCATGTGTGCTCATCTCATGGTCATGCCGTGGCTGCCCCACCTCCCCTCCCCAGGCGGGAGGAAGAGAGGGCAAAGGGTCCTAGCCGGCTGAGCCCTGCCGTTTAACATCCCACAACTTTGACTCACATCTCATTGGCCAGAACTGGGTTCACATCCCAGGGCCACCTCTAGCTGCGTGGGGGCAGGGATACTGAACATTTCAAACCAGGCTGCCCCTCATATAATTGGGGTTCTGCTGTATGGAATGGGGTACAGATCTTTGGTGCACCTTAGTGAGGCTGGCTTTCTGGCCACAGACAAGGCCTTCCCTAGGGCACAGGAGCACATATGACTTCTTGGTGTGGCCCCCTGAAGGACCTCCACCCTGTGGGCTGACATAGGGTTTATCCAGGAGACTGTGGGCTGTGTCACACCCTCCTCCTGCTGTGCCTTAATGGCAGCCCTGTTCTTGCCTCTTCTGTGCCTCAGTTCCAAGTTTGGTGATGTTACCTTTTTTATTTTTTTAACTCTCTACTATGAATAATTTTCTTTAAACCAATTTACTTATTGGACTTGATAAATATATTTAAATAGGAAACGTCATAATACTACAGTGAGTCCTATAGCATTAGCATCACCAGCCAGAAAGAAAAGGTAACTCTCAGAATAAATATATGAAAAGCAAAGCAATGTTAGTAAGTTTGGGCTAAACCTGCTCCAGCCCTGACAGTGGCTCTCAGTCTGTAGCCTGCTTTGTCTTTGTCTCCAAGGGAAATTCACAAATGTCAAAGGTGTTACAGACGTGCTAGCACCAGGTGAAGGCTTTCTCCTTGATGGAAAGGAAGTTTAAGAGGGACTCACTTCCTCCCTGCATGGTCTAAATCACCTAAAACCATGGCCCAGGGATACAAGTGATCTTGGTGGCTCCTTCCCGGTCTGAAGTCGACCATTCTGAGTGCATTTATCCCTCCCGCAGAGATCCCAGCTCTAGACAGTCAGAGACACACCAGAATGGAGGTCCTGAAGGAAAAAGTGGAGGAGGAGGAGGCAGCCGAGCGGGAGGATGCGGCCGAGCGGGCCGAGAGGGGCGAGAAAATGATGAGGCTGATGGAGGTGCGGAAGGAGGAAACCACCATGACGCAGGAGATGCTCAGAGACCTGGAGAGGAAGCTGTCGGAGATTGAGGTCTCCATCCCTGAGAAGCCCTCGTGAGTGTTGGGGTGGGGGCTTCGGATCAGCAGTCTTGGCGAGGGTCAGACCAGGCCTGGGCAGAAGGAGAGCCAGGCAGAATGGTGGTTCCTGGGCTGGAAGGCAGGACCAGGACACAGGAGGTGGTTAAGAGTGAGGGCTGTGCTTTCAGACTGTCTCGTCTAAGTCCCCACTGTGCTCCTTACTAGCTAGTCATTCAACCTTTCTGTGTCTCAGTTCCCTCATCTGTTTAAAAGGGCAGCTGCTAGGAATGATACTTCCCTCCTAGGTAGTTGTGAGGACTAAATGAGGAAGGGGGAGAGCCCATAGCAGCTAAGGAGGATGGAGGGTTCCATGTGCACCAGGCCTAGCATCACACAGACTGAAGCCACCCCTCTCGTGGACACAGGACCTTTACCAAGGACACCATTGACATCTCCAAACTGCCCCTTTCCTACAAAAGCAACACGCCTAAGGAGGAACACCTGCTGCAGGTGGCAGACAACTTCTCCCGCCAGTACAGCCTCCTGTGCCCGGACCGCGTGCCCCTCTTCCTGCACCCGCTGAACGAGTGCGAAGTGCCCGTAAGGCTGGCGGTGGAGGGCTGGAGAGCAGAGGGCGGAGGGAGGTGGGCCCAGCAAAGACCTCTCCTGGGTCAGAGCTTACATTTCAGGGGCAGCATATAAACTCAAATGCCCACGGGCCCCAGCAGGCTCTGCTGAGTCACCTCTGGGGGCAGGTGGTGGCTTGGAGCCCCCGTGCCCCACCTAAGGGGCAGCCAGACACCCAGTGTGGTCTCCAGTCCCCGAGACCAGCCCTGTCTAGGAAAAGGCAGAGAAATAAGAAAAATGGACTGGGCCTGATTGCTGGTCTCCTTCCTTCTTGCCCTATGACCCAGGGCATGTCCCTGAGTCTCTCTGGGCCCCAGATTCCCCACCTGTAGATGGAATGACAAGGGATGAATCCAGAGGTTGCAAAAATGGCAGCCCATAGGCTGACAGGGACTCACAGACCATTTTATTTGGCTCACGTGGTGACTTTTAACCTTTGTATTAGCTGCCAGCATTGGAAACTCGGCCGTTCCTGGACAGTCCCTCTTCCCCTCTTCTCTGGATCTGGCAACCCTAGGCCTGCATTTCCCCTGCAGCAATCAGCGGGGCTGCACGGGGGCGGCCCCTTAGCTTGGGGCCATGTGCAATCTGGTGCTGGTGGGATCTTGAATCCATAGGGAGACCCCAGAAGCCTGGCCCACGGGCCCCAGAGTAGCACAGCTGCCCCTCAAGGGCCCTGCAAGCACCTCGTCCCCCACACTGGGCGGTGGCGTAGAGCCAGACAGACCCAGCTCTGCTATTGATGGTGAACCTGAGCGAGTCAGTGCACCTCTCAGAGCCTCAGTTTCCTCTTCTGTCGGTGGGACCTGCCTCACAGGTTGTTGGGGCATCAGGGGGTGATGCCCAGGTCTGGTAGCACTCAGTGGGGCGGTGGTGATGGCAAGGAGGCCCTGATCACATCCCTGGCTCCGGGGACAGCACAGGCTTACTCTGGGCCTCGGCTGGAAGGGCCTTGAGGGATCCCTTCCTCTAACTCCCAAGGCACGAAGGGGGAGCCTGAGGCCCAGAGAGGCCTAGAGAGCTGCCGCCACCCCACCCCAAGGTCTCCGGCTTCCTAGGAACACCGTGGTCTCCTCCCAAGTGAAGTGCCCTCCCCCAGGGCCTGCGGTCTCTCCCTTTGCAGAAATTCGTCAGCACAACCATCCGGCCCACACTGATGCCCTACCCTGAGCTCTACAACTGGGACACCTGCGCCCAGTTTGTCTCAGACTTCCTGGCCATGCTGCCCCTGCCTGACCCACTCAAGCCGGTAAGTGCCACCTGGGGCTGCACCCTTAGGCCATGACGGCTGGGATGGGAAGGCAGGCAGGTCAAGAGAAGGAGGCTCAGCCTGCCTCAGGCCACAGCCCCACAAGTCTGTCTGGGCAGAACACCTCATAGACCCCCTGACTGGTGGGAGCAGGCCCAGAGACAGGCAGCCACTTGCCTGAGATCGCACAAGCATGCTTGGTTTCCAGGCTCCCACCTCCTTGCCTCACTTGCCTTTTTCTGCCTTCAGAGCGCTCCTTTCAAGACTTCAGGAGGTGGGAAAGGAGAGAGAAGTGAGGGCCCTGCTGCCCATGGTCCGTGGCCCCATCTTTGGGCTTCTGACCATCTCAATCTGACTCTCATTGAGAACTGAGGGAGGGAGGGAGATGGGGATAGGTCCGCGAAGGAGAATTTAAAAAGAGAGAAGTGAAGGATGGGTGTAGAAGGTGAGGGGAACGTCAGAATAAAACCATAAAAGGACCAATCAGAGAGCACCTGACCAGAAGCACCGACATCCCAGAGGGTCTTTCCCATCAGGAAGTCCCTTAGAAGTACAGGCAAATGTGGATTACACTTTCTGGAAATGGGGGTCTGTGGTTTTTGCCCCATTCTTAGCAGGCTCCCCAGGCCGACAAAGGTGACGAGCCCCGCTGGGGTCCAGCCTGCACACCGGCCTGGTGGGGAGGACAGATGGGGGCCGCGGGGCGGCTGTGCTGACCAGCCCGCTGTTTCCAGCCCTCGTACCTGTACTCCTCGACCACGGTGCTCAAGCACCAGAAGGGGAACTGCTTTGACTTCAGCACGCTGCTCTGTTCCATGCTCATTGGCGCTGGCTATGATGCCTACTGTGTCAATGGCTATGGCTCGCAGGACCTGTGCCACATGGACCTGACTCGGGAGGTGTGCCCACTCACTGTGAAGCCCAAGGAGGTACGGGCGGACTCCTGCTGTCCTTAGCATCCCACGAGACACGCCTTCCTTAAAGTCCCTGCCCTGGCTCCATCACCAGGCAGCCCTTCAGCCTCCCCAGAGTTCATATTTCAAACCACTGGTGATTTCTCTGTCCTCAGCATCTTAACACACACAGCCCAGTTCTCCAAACTGACTGCCCCTCTCTGCTTGTTGTAACTCAGTGTCAGCTACTGTATTCCCTACTAGGTAAATTTTGTGAATGCCATAGGGCCAATATCTTAAGCCAAACTCTTCTAAATTTACCTTATGCATTTGATAAAAATCCACAGCCATTTTTTCATATAAGGAAAAAGCAGACAAATGGACATTTAGTTCTGTCTTTTTTCCCCTCCCAGGTAAAAAGTTCCTTTTTTACCAGCAAAAAAATGTCACGCCTCCAGTAGGCAGTAGTTTTTATATATGTTGACTGAAAGTGTCATGATGACCGAAGGCTGCTGTGAATACAAGAAACACTTCTTAAGTGGATTTAATTGCAGGAATTATAAAAGCATCTCTGTGCATTTGGGAAATAGCCATACTGCAGGCAGAAAATGCTCTTCATGAACTGGATTGATTCCAGGATTCTGGGATCAAGGTCAGGCCCCTGTGGGTGTCTGCAGCTCAGGGGAGGGGATCCAGGGGCCTGGGGCATTGGCATGATGCATGGGCATCTGTTACACTGGGGTGAGCTCCTGGGGGCCCTGGGCGGTGCTCTGTTGGAGAAGGATGGGGAGGCACCAGGTGAGAGCTCTGCTCTCTCAGGCCCAGCTCCCCAAGAAAGATGGAACAAAATCTCCATCACTGCTTCTGGCTCCAAAGACCTGTGAACTCACACACAGGTCTCTTATCTCAGTCAAAATTTTAATTATGAAAATGATATCAATCGCTAACTGATGCAGAGAAGCTCTAGTTTATAAGCCACTTTCATGTCTGTTGACTTGATTGCTCCTCTCACTAGTGCCCTGTGGCAGGTGGTATCACTCCTCTTTTACAGGTGAGTGTGTCAGTATGAAGTAGTTTTTGTGACCAAAGTCACGTAGCTGATAAATGGCCTGGGGACTAAGGCCAGGGCTCTCTCACTCTAAATTTCATGGAAATTTGCTATTTCTCCCTCTTAACTGTGCCAGGCCCCCTTCCACAGCCTCTGTGGTGTTCCTTCCTGGACATATTTCTTGCGACCTAGTACATATTTGTACACACACACACACACACACACACACACACACACACACACACACGCTTGGGGCTCCAGGAGCTGCTGCGAGGGGCATGTCTGTTCCGGGCCACTGATCCGTTCTCTCTGATTGGGGGACAGACAGTCCAGGAGGAGGAAAAGGCACCACCTAAGAAGTACGCCATCAAGCCGCCCAGGGACCTGAGCAGCAGGTTTGAGCAGGAACAGGAGATGAAGAGGCAGGAGGAGATCAAGGCTGCGGAGGAGAAGCGGTGGAGGCAGGAGGAGGAGCGCCTCATGGTGGGTCTGCCATCCTCAGCCCTCAGCCCTCAGCCCTGGAGCTTTGCTCCGAAGGAGGAGCTGCTGGAATGGGGAACAGACATAGGTCATGAAAGGATGTGTTTATGGAGCCCCAGGCCCAAATCCCCTCCTCCATCCCTCAACCACCCTCCATCTCTGCCCGGCCACATGGGAATCTCCCAGTGCTGGGCCGCCAGCTTCCGATGATAGATTTCTAACGTCAGAGAGCTCTGCTGCCTGGGCGGCTTATTCTGTGCTGTGTAGCTCTCGTTCCAGACTCTCACTGAAGACTTACCTACATACACTCTACATCTGTCCTCCCATCTCTCCTTGCATCTGTCCACACTCTTCATCCCTCTCACCTTCTTTTCCTCCTTCCCTTCTTCCCTTTCCCTCCACATATTATTTACTGAGGGTCTCTGCTGGTCCGGGCCCTGGGGATGCAATAATGAACATGGCACAGTGACCCTTTTCCCAGAGGGATGCAGATGAGGAAGCCTTATGTCATCCCTCTACCTTTCTTTGGATGAAATCTCACCCAGAATAACAACACAGAAAGCCAGTCAACCCAGATACCCTAGCACTCCAAAAGGCTGAGTTTGTAAACCACAGATCGAGTCAGATCCTCCCATTTTATCTATAAGAAAACGGGTTCAGAGGTGAGGTGATGTCCTCAAGGTCACGAAGCCAGCCAGTAGTGCAGTCTGGATCAGAACTCAGCTCTCCTGCCAGTTCCCCAGCTCCAGGAGATGTTTGGGCCCCGAGGGCCCCTCTCCCATCCATCTAGCTCATGGTCCCCCACCTTTCCTGTGCAGGAGGTGGACAGTGCGAAGACCGACCCCCTGCATGGCCTGCGGGTGCACTCCTGGGTCCTGGTGTTGTCGGGGAAACGCGAGGTGCCCGAGAGCTTTTTCATCGACCCGTTCACTGCTCGCAGCTACAGCACCCAGGACGACAACTTCCTGGGAATCGAGAGCCTCTGGAACCACAAGAACTACTGGATCAACATGCAGGACTGTTGGAACTGCTGCAAGGTGTGGGGTCAGGGCTGGGCAGATGTGGCAGGCACAGCGGGGGAAGGCGGGAGTGACCTGTGGGGAGGGTGGCCCCCAGGCCAGGAGGGCTTTTGGACTTTCCCTATAGCTGAGTCCCTGGGTCCCACTCCTTTGCCCATACAAAACCATTCCAATATGATTATTGTGTTCTTTTGGTTTGTGTATCTTTATAAAATGTAGATTGTTAGGTCATTTGATTTTTTTAAAAACATCGTATTGAAGTGCAACATACATGCAGAAAAGCGCACTCATCCTAATGCACAGCTCAGTGACTCTCCATGCATTTATACGTATAAAAAACTCAGTGCCACTTAATGTGAGTTAAAAATATGTGCACACATTTAGGGGAAGGTCGTAACTGGATACTAGAGCATTTTCTGGGGGTGTGGACAATATTCTATTTCTCCATCTGGGGCAGGGAGCCAGGGAGCACCCAATTTATGGAAATTCATTGAGATGTACCCCAGTCAAAAGAGAGAGAGTCTCCAGGCACCAAGTCCTGTACTCTTTTGTTATTTCCAAGTTCCTCCATTTCCAGCCAGGCCAGTTTCCCAAAGGTAGATCCTGGGCTCCTCGCCCCCATACTGAAGTGACCCTGTCCCAGGGTCTGTTGTTGCCCCGACATGGGAGGCGGGCAGAGTTGATGCACGTGCTCTGGTGCATCTGCCTTCAGTGAAGGAGACACACCTACCCCCAGCCTCCCTTAGCCACCCACTCCAGGGTTGCTCAGTCCTCACCGACTTCGCAGGGTTGTGGCAAATAACATTCGGTAGATGTTTAGAATAGTCCTTTGCTCTTCGGTAAAGGTTAGCTGCTGCTACTCTCATTTTACCGAAAGAACTTCTGCACCACACAGATGGGGCAGAGCTGGGACTGCCCTCCCCCAAAGCCCACGCTCCTAGCCGCCAGGGTGGTCAGAGCGCTCTGAAGGATAACGGCCCTCCTTTGCCCCTCTTCCAGGAGGAAGGTCCTTCAGCCTCCCCTCAGCACACCCTGCACCAGTGCCAGGTGGAGGAAATTTACACTGGGGATAATAAAAGTTATGAGATGAAGATAGAAGGGTGGCCCAGTGGGAAAGGGAGGTTTGGCAGGCAGTACCACACCACCGAGTGAGGCTGAGAAAGAGATCGGGACACTGGCTGTCACTTTTACTGCCCAGTGAGCACGGGAGCGGCTGCTTTGTTCCTTCAGAGAACCTTGAAATGGCCTTGGTGGGGGGAGCGATGGCGAGGCACCCTACAGAGACGGCGAGGCACCCCACAGAGACAGCAAGACACCCCAGGCTCCTGGGACATGGCAGTTGTCCATTAGTTTATGCCTTTTCTATAGAAATAGAATTTTAAGATAAAGCAGCAAAATATCTAACTACTGCTTACTGCTTACTGCTTATAAAAGTGGCAGAATGAGGGGCACAATTTAAAGAAATTCAAGCATCTGTATCATTTGATTCCTCTCCACAAAGTCTGGACTATTGGCTGTTAAATCTACAAGCAGTTCTTTCCCTCCCTACCTCTCCCCCTGCATGTCCCCCTCTTCTCTCCCCCCACCTCCCAGCTGGAGCCCTCCAGGACTCAGACAGGACAGTGAGGACTAGGATTAGGGCCAGTGTCTGCAGCAGGGAGTTGGGGTTCATGCTGAAACTCCTCGTGAGCAGCTGTGCTTAAGGCTTTAAGTTCCCTCTGATTCTGGGGACGTTGGGGCTGGGGAGAGGGGCACATCACCGGGGGAAGTATGTTGGAATATGGTGCCCCCTACCTGCTGGGAGTTATCTGGCGGGTGAGCCTAGGCTCAGGTGGGCTGGGATGAGAAGAGGTGGAGGGCCTGTACCACGGAAGAGAAAGTCCCACTTCCCTCTTTTGATTGCCTGCCTAGTTCTGGTCTCACCAGCCTGGGATAAGAACCATGAGGAAGTCTCTTTTCCCAAACCTGCCATTTCCCCCTCCTGTAAAATCTCACTGGCTTGTGTTTGCTGTAAGCCCTGCCGAGGGTGCCCCCCTCCCCAGCCCTGACAATGCAGAACAACCTCCATTTCCAGGCCCGTACCAGGCCAGAGAGTTTCCAAGCCTCTCACAGAGACCAACACGGAGAGGGAGTTCCAGCCCCCTCAGGGCCTCAGTCTCCGTGTGGGGATGAGGAGGGCAGGTGTGGACTTTCGGAGGCGGCCTGGAGCCATCTTCTGCCCCCGTGAGACGTGGGCCTGGGTCCCTTCTCCACCCTGGGCGTGGCTGTTTCCCACCCTCCATGGAGCAGGAGCGGGTGCAGCAGCTGTGGGCTGCTCTCAGCCATCCCCTCCTCCATCAGGACTTGATCTTTGACCTGGGAGATCCTGTGATGTGGGAGTACCTGCTCTTGGGGACTGACAAGCCTCTCCTGTCCCCAGCTGAGGAGGAGGACAACGGGGCGAACGACGACGATGACGTGGAAAATCTGGTGAGTCTCAGGGTGTGGGGGACTGGGTAGGGAGCAGAGGGCACTCGACACCCTGCCTTGCTTCAGGCCAGCCTGACACGTGTCCCCACCACATGTACGTGTTTGAGAGTCCGGATAGACCAATTACAGATTCCTCAAAGTAGAAGGGCCTGGAACATGCCCTCATTTTACAGATAGGCAGACTGAGCCCAGACAGGTCTGGGGACCTGCCCAGGACCCCCAGAGGGTAGGCGAGGGCTAGGCCTTGCATTCAGGCCTCCTGTCCCACACACAGTCCACCCCATTCAGGGGCTGCCCTGCGCCTGGAGCACGGCCCTTGGAGTAGGGTGATAAGACGCTCTCCACAAGCCTGAGGAACCCCAGGGCCAGCCATTCCTCACTTCCAGGCCTTCATGCACGGCCACCACGATCCGCACACACACTTCCAGGCCTTTCTTGTCTGTCCCATCAGCCCTTCTGATTTTGGCCTGGGGCCTTCCCCAAGTCATCCACTTCTCTTCTGTGGTCTCCTTATCAGGGGCCTCCCAGGCAGGTCTGCACGAGGCCCTTGCATGGAGGTCGGGGCCCAGAGGCCTTAGCCACTGGCTATGACATTTTGGGTAAACTTCCTAATTGCTGGAAGCTTCGGTTTCATTGTCTGTATATAGAAGGAAGAAGCGGGGTCAGTTATAGTCATGGTAGTAATAATTGGTGTCCTAACCCGCTAGAGTTGCCATAACAAAGTATCACAAAGTGAGTGGCTTGAACAATAGAAATGTATTTTCTCACAGTTCTGGAGACTGGGAGCCAGGGTGTGGGCAGGCTTGGTTCCTCCTGAGGCCTCTCTCCTTGGCTGGGTAGATGGCGCCCTCCCCATGTCATCACCAGGTCTTCCCTCTGTATGTGTCTGTGTCCTACTCTCCTCTTCTTATAAGGACGCCAGTCATGTGGATTATGGCCCACCCTAATTACTTCATTTTAACTTAATTAGCTCTTGAAAGATCCTGTCTCCAAATACAGTCACAGTCTAGGCTACTGGGTGTTAAAGACATATGAATCTGCAGGGGGCGCAATTCAGCCCATAACAGTAGGTCACGCTCGTACAGCCCTTTCTAAATGCCAGTAGGTGCTTAACTTGAATTAACTTGTCTAAATCTTCACAACCACCTGGCGAGGATTATCATCCCACTTCAGTGATAGGAAGGCACACACAGAAGGGTGAAGTAACTTACCAAAGTGACATAGTCAGTAACAGAGTTGGGATTTGAACCTGGGATTTGAGTCTGGGCTCTCAAAGGCGACTCTGTTCTATGTTGTGGGGACTGCTTGAGGACAAAATGAGACCATATGTGTGATAGGCTTGGCACAGCTGTGTAGACCCACCTGGAAATGGTGGGTCTTCCGTTTCTGGAGACCAGAGACTCCCGTGTAATAAATCCTGGGGCAGTACCGCCCCCTGCTGGTCTCAAAATGTGACCAGATTAGGCGAGCAGGCATCAGTGGTCTGAGCAATTTGGTGGGGAGAAAAGTTTTACATTGAGAAAATCTTATCCAAGTTTCTGTGGTTATAGCCTACCCCGAGGACCATTTGTCTAGACCAGGCCTTACTTTCCCGATGGGGAAACTAAGGCTCAAAGATAGGGAAAATAAAACAGTAAAAGCAGCCAGGCAGTGTCCCAAGCCCTTATGTGCATTTATCAGTTAATCCTCCCAAGGGGTCCAGTGTATATATAGGGAACCGAGGCTCAGAGCGTTTAAGGGACTTGCCTAGGACGCTCCGCTGGTGTTGGATGGAGGTTGGGGCGTGGGCCCACCTGACTCCAGAAGCCTATCTTTTAACAAAGAGCCTGGGGCTTTGCCTCGTGCCTCTGTTGACAGAGGGAAGGCGTGGCATGTGGGGCAGCAGCGATGCTGTCCTTGCCAGGTAGGTACTTGGGAGGAGCTGACTCCTCTTCTTCCACTCTGTCTTGGGTCAAGCCAGGTCAGAACTGCTCATGACCTCTGGCTCCCCTGGGGACCTAACGAGCCACCCTGCCTTGGCCCTGGGGGCCACAGAGGCTCTGACCACAACTCCTGCTCCAAGGCCAAGCCCTAACCAGAAACACTGGCCCCAACCTCACCTCTGCAACAGGGCAAGGAGGACGAGGATAAGAGCTTCGACATGCCGAACTCGTGGGTGGAGCAGATTGAGATTTCCCCAGAAGGTACTGCGTGTTTGTGTTCACTGGTTCCCAAGCCTCTGGGGACGTCTACAGCAACAACTAGGCAGGGGGATGTCAGTAGAGGCTACCGCGGCCCCTCATTTCCACCCCACCCCTGCTTTCTGCTGCACCCTGTTCATTTCTTCCTTCCCAACACACTCAGCTTTGCAGCCGAGGGCCTGACCTGTTTGGCAAACAGGAGGGGGCTCAGTTAGCACACCCTGGATGATGGAATATGTCAGGTGATGGAGGACCAAGGACACAGCCCTTCCCCTCCCTCATCCCACCCTCCCTGGAGGAGGCCATGCACAGTCCCCAGAAGGCACAGGGGTATCAGAACCAAAAGGGGGCAGACAGGGGAAGAAGGAGGACAGGCATGCTCTTGCCCCATGCCAGCCTCTGCTGGCTGCTGAAGTTCCCATCGGAGAGGGCCTAGGCCATCCCAACAAGATGGTAAGGGCTACAGAGGGTATCATGGGAAGCCAGGGGGCTGGAGGCTGGGGGGCGGGTGGGCAGAAAGGGCTTCCTGGAAGAGGGGTCATCTGAGCTAAATTTTGAGGAATCAGAAGTCAGTCCAGTAAGGACATGAGGGGATGGTGCTTTCAGCAAAATCCTGGCAGCGAGTGTGTGGTGTGGCAGGGCGCAGATCCTCTGGTCAGACTCAACCTGAGATCTCCTCCAGGGCAGGAGCTGCCCCGGGTGACTCTTCTCCTCTGCCTCCCTGGAGCGGGCTTGGGGGCTGGAGGAGCTTAGCAGACAGCACAGTGGGCAGAGGCTGATGAGTGGCTGGTGGGGCTGGCCCTCCCTTCCCCCAACCTGGGGAAGAAGGACCCCAGCCCACTCTGTGTCCGCAGTGTTCGAGACCCGCTGTCCGAATGGGAAGAAGGTGATACAGTATAAGAAGGCGAAGCTGGAGAAGTGGGCCCCATACCTCAACAACAATGGCCTTGTGTGCCGCCTCACCACCTATGAGGACTTGGAGTGTAAGGGGGCGGCCCTGGCTGTGGGGAGCCAGGGTGCCGAGGCCCCTGACATGCTGTGGGACCTTGGTCATGTCACTGTCTCTTGGTGTGAGCGTGGGCCCTGCTGGCCTTTGTGTGCTGGGAATGTGAGAAGGAGGCTGGGGGAGATGGCCTGGCTGCAGCTAGCACTGATCGGACCCCACAGGTACCAAGACTTTGGAGATAAAGGAGTGGTACCAGAACCGGGAAGACATGCTGGAGCTGAAGCACATAAATAAGACCACGGGCCTGAATATTGACTACTTCAAGCCGGGCCACCCCCAGGCTCTGCGTGGTGCGTGGACCCCATTTCCAGGCCAGCTAGGAGCAGGGTGGGGGTCTTATGTGCTCCTTAGAGCAGCCTCCATGCAGCTGGCATATGGTGGGAGGGACCAGTATCCATGTATTGACAGGGTTCTTGGGTGGCAAGCAACAGAAATGGCCCCTGCCTCCTTAAGCAAAGCAGATGTGGGGGGGATTGGGAGAAGCACAGAAAATCCAAGGAAATGTGACAGATGTTCCTCCAGGAAAGTCAAGGCAGGGCGACAGCTTATGCTGTGGTTGGGATTGGGGGCCACATTTACAGGAGGTTAGGATGATGAGCAAGTAAACCAACAAGGGCAATGCAGAGGGCAGAAGTGTGGGAAGTGTGGACATGGCCATGAGTCCAGGAAGCTGGAAAGGGAGAGAAGGACATGTCTTGGGAAGGGATTAACAACCCTAACCAAGAACACACAAAAGAAAAATATATGGTCAATGGACATCTAAGAACATGACCAACCTAATTTGATGGTTGAAAAAAAAAGACAAGAAACTGAATCAGTAATGGACTGTCTCATAACCATTATGTTGGCAAAGATGAAAAATTGGTCCTACCAGGTGTGAGCAAAGTGTGCAAAGCAACAGACAGACAGTCACTCCCTGTCACTACTGTAGGACAGCAAATTGGCACTACTTTTCTGGAGGGCAGTTGAGCAAAATAAAAATAGCTGTAAAATATGTAGGCCTGTGACCAGCAGCTCTACTGCTAAGAATTTGTTCTGAGCAAATAACAGGCAGAAACAAAAAGTGCACAATGCCGATGTTCATTATGGTGTTTATAATAATGAAAAAGTTGGAAGCAGCCTAAATAGCTAGCACTAGGGGATTGGTTACATGCCTAATGCTTCTCCCTGGGGCCTGGGGTCAGGTTATCAAGCCAGTGGCCAGAGCTCCTGGTGCTCACCCAGCCGTCTCCCCGCCCCCCTACAGTGCACTCATACACGTCCATGCAACCCGAGATGGACCGCGTCATGGAGTTTTACGAAAAGGCCCGTGTGGACGGCCTGATCAAACGGGAGGAGACGCCCAAGACGATGACGGAGTACTATCAAGGACGGCCCGACTTCCTCTCCTACCGCCACATCAATTTCGGGCCCCGGGTCAAGAAGTTGGTTCTGAACAGCGCAGAGTCCAATCCCCGGCCCGTGGTGGTAAGCCCTCGCTGGGCCTGGGGACAGGGTGCCCACCCTCTCTGGCAGGCGAGGGTTCCTGGTGGAGGGGAAGAGCCCTAACTCTGGCTTCTTTACTGAGCGACCTTTCCCGTTTGACCAAACACAAGATCCTGGGGCTGTCTGATGCCAGACTGTGCCCTCAGCCACTGGGCCAGGGAGGTATTATTTCCTTACTGTTATAAAAAATACACACTTGTATCTAAACATTCAGAAAATATGTAAAAGAGAAAGGTAAAAATATCTCAGAATGGTATCTCTCAGATATTACCACATATTAGTAGGTTTGGTGTTGGCAGTCTTTTCTAACTTAACCAAGCGGTGTGTGTGTGTGTGTGTGTGTGTGTGTCTGTGTGTGAGTGTGAGGTGTGTGTGTAGGTAGAATTCCTGTATCAACCCTCTTAAATTTAAATTGCGCCATTTTTTCCCCATATCATTACAAATTATTTGACACCCATGTTTAATGTCTGAATACCAAAAACGCTCTTTCTAGCAGTAAGAGATGTCCAGTGATAGAGCAGGCTACCTGGAGAGGTAGTGAGCTTTCCATCTCTGGAGGTGGGCAAGCAGAGTCTTGTGGGGGAAGCTAGAGAAGAAATCCAGCATCATACAGGGCTGGAGCAGCCTGGCACTGAGCACCGCTGGGCCTTGTGAGCCATTGTCTGGCTGGGAGGGGCTGTTTCGCATGAACCTACAAATGACCCCAGACCCCAGTGTCCCTGAGCGTCTTTTGCTCCTGCCCTCATGGCAGACACAGAAACCCCCTTTCCCACCTCCCATCCTACGCATGTGCCGGCCTCCCAGAAAATCATAGAGCGGTTCTTCCGCAACCCCGCGAAGCCTGCGGATGAGGACGTGGCGGAGCGCGTGTTTCTGATCTTGGATGAGCGCATCCAGCTGCGCTATCACTGCCGCGAGGACCACATTACAGCCTCCAAGCGTGAGTTCCTGCGGCGCACAGAGGTGGACAGCAAGGGCAACAAGATCATCATGACGCCTGACATGTGCATCAGCTTCGAGGTGGGCCTGGGGGCAGTGGCTGGCAGGGACAGGCCAGGGTGGGGTGAGGAGAGCGCCCTAGGGCCCTCTGTCCTGCCCTAGCAACTTGGGAGAACTGGGATGGAAAGTCCTGGTTCTCAGCCTGGAAATTCACTTCTGCCCTGTGGGAAAATGAAGAACTCCCGTCTGGGGACGCTTCTCTTTGAGCTCCTCTGAAAATCTCCTTTTCCACCAAGAAAGACAACCCAGCAGGCCAAGACACCTCCTCATTGTCCCCACCCCTCTGCCCTGGGCAGAGCAGATGCTGGGACCGAGGCTGGAGGAGAAGATCTCACAACCTCCACAGGGCTGGCTTTCTTAGTTCAAATTCTCACTCTCTTGACACATTCTGTAGCCCCTCTGAGTCTCCAGTTCCTCTTCTATTATTAGCTATGTTTTTATAGATGATCAAACAGGCTCAGAGAGGTTAAGCAACTTGCTGGAGGTCACACAGCTAGAAAATGGCAGGAGAATATTTGAACCCTAGAAGTCTGGCTCCAGAACCTGCCCACAGCCCTAGCCACTGCTGCTTCTCGGTGTCACTATGGTGGTTATTCCAGGTGGAGCCCATGGAGCACACCAAGAAGCTTCTCTACCAGTACGAGGCCATGATGAAGCTGAAGAATGAAGAAAAGTTGTCCAGACATCAGGCCTGGGAGTCAGAGCTGGAGGTCAGGACCCATGGAAGAGTGGGCAGATGCGAGGTGGCAGGGGTGGAGGGTGTCTCCACCATGTCTGCCCCCACTTCCCAATTCAGGTGCTGGAGATCCTGAAGCTTCGGGAGGAAGAGGAGGAGGCGCATGTGCTGACCACCTCCATCTATGACACCAAGCGCAACGAGAAGAGCAAGGAGTATCGGGAGGCCATGGTGAGCTTGCTCCCTGGCCTGGGCCCTGGCCTTCCCTCTGCACCCCCTACCCCCAACCCCAGCCTCCAAGGGGCTGAGGAAGATCAGGGATTCTGCAGGGAAGCCTTTATAGGGGATGAAATTATTGCTACCATAGTGGTTATCCTGGCTGCTGAGCTGACCATTTCCATAGATGACCCCAAAGAGCACTCAGGATCCAGGCCAGGATGCCCCACCTCCAGGGGCTTTGGCCAAGCTAAGACCTCTACTGCATAAGAATGGAATCTATGCACCCACCTCCACTTTGGGCTCCCCAGAGGTAATGACCTGGGCCAGTAGCCCCAGCCAGCTGACTCTGGTCAAAGGCCTGAGTTCTCCGGCCCCTGCGCACAAGACATTCACATTACCTGCTCAGGTTGTAAGACCCTGTTTGGTTTTCAAGGCCAGCTTCTAAATCCCCTTCACCAACCAGATGGATATTTCTAAAAATAGATTGAGGTTGGTGAGACAGGACTCTGCAGCAGATGTCTGGTTTTCAGATTCCCAGGGGTGGGCATCAGCCCCCACATCCGGAACTTCACTGGCCCCTGTCTGCCAACGCAGGATGTGAGGCCCCAGGGTGGAAGAGAAAAAAGGGACTTAATAGCAGTTTTTGATTTAACACCATTTATTCACTAACAGTTTTTGATCACCACCATTTATTACTATTTCTTGAGCAAGCACCTAAGTGTTAGGTGTGTGCTGGGGCTCCGGTAGAGAGAGCTGAATTCACATAAGACATGAGAGATGGCTGTTAACCAATAATCGTGGCTACAAGACACAGCACAGGCCCCTGAGGCCTCAGTCCCAGAGGCGTCAAGCACTTCAGGATTTGAGGCCTGGTTTTGTGCTGTCACATGTTGATGAAGAGCTGGTTGGGAGGTGTCTGCAGCCCCTTCTGTTCCAGCTGACCCCTCCCCCATCTCCATAGGAGCGTGTGATGCACGAGGAGCACCTGCGGCAGGTGGAGGCCCAGCTGGACTACCTGGCCCCGTTCCTGGCACAGCTCCCGCCAGGAGAGAAGCTGACGCGCTGGCAGGCTGTGCGCCTCAAGGACGAGTGCCTCAGCGATTTCAAGCAGCGGCTTATCAACAAGGCCAACCTCATCCAGGCCCGGTTTGAGAAGGTACAGCCAGGGCCACGGCAGGAGACGGGACGTCAGCATCCTCAAGCAGAAAATGGGCCCAAGGCTGTTTTCTTAGCATCCCACAGACTTGTGAGGGGCTAACGAGGGGGGATGAGTATGTCATTGCTTAGAGTGTCCAAATGACCAAGTTGTCCTTCCTCACACTTGTTCATTGGATTTAAGAACGGATGGAGGGATGGACGGAGGAATAGGGAGAATGGATGGAGGGAGGGAGCGATGGGTGGATGGGTGGATGGATGGATGGAGCATAACAACTTCTAGTCCTTCACCCATTTCTGTTGGTCAGGTGCACACCATGTAGTTCCCAAGCATTATCTCATTTAATCTTCACAAAGAGCTCTATGGTGGAGTGGGTGTGTGTGTACATTTTTCAGACAATTGGAAGCTCTGAAAATGTACCTTGTCCACAGCCACACAGCTGTCTCAGTCTTGACTCCTGCTCTGACCTCATGGACATGATATTTCTCTAAACCTGACCCCAGTGGCTCCCTCAAAAACATTTTGTGACCCCTGCCTCTGCTCCTCTGGCTTCTGTGGGTAGGGGTAGTGGGGCTGACCCTTGTAGGGCTGACTGATGAGTGGGATTTCAGCCTGCAGCTTGGGTAGGAATCAGCTCTCATCAACCCTCCTGCTCTCCCATGCCCATGCTTGCAGGAGACCCAGGAGCTGCAGAAGCAGCAGCAGTGGTATCAGGAGAACCAGGTGACCCTGACACCCGAGGATGAAGACCTGTACCTGAGTTACTGCTCTCAGGCCATGTTCCGCATCCGCATCCTGGAGCAGCGGCTCAATCGGTGAGCCAGAGACGACCACTAGGAGGTTAGAGCACCAGCTTTGTAACCCCTCACCACCTGTTGTTCCTTCCTCTGATTTCAGACACAAGGAGCTGGCCCCACTGAAGTACTTGGCTCTGGAGGAAAAGCTCTACAAGGACCCACGCCTGGTGGAGTTACTGAAGGTCTTTGTTTGATGCTCCTCACCCCCCAGTCTTTGGTCCTTTGATGCTCCTCCTGAGGCCTTGGTGAAGCTGCCAGAAACAGAAACCTCCCCCAGTGCCTGGCCCCTGTGCTCCCAACACTCAGGTAATGGCCATCTACTCAGGCACCTGGCCTCACTGCCACACCACCTCCCTGAAACTCTGTCTGTTCCTGCTTCTTATGATTTTCCTGTTAATAAACATACCTGTAACTTGCCATTGGTACCTCATGTTTCACAGGCTCCAGCACCAGCCTTTTTCGCCTTCCCTCCTTTATCTATGGCCTGGGACCACCTTTACAAGTCTTACCTAATTTGATACAACAATACTATCCTCATTTCACAGATGGCTAATTAGTGGCTGATAAGGAGAGGAGCTGGGATTAAGTCCCTTGCAGTCTAGCATCATGACCCCCAAGCTCTGGGGCACAAACCTGGGGCCTGCCATTCCCACTTTGTGAGCTGGGCCACCCTAAGCCATGGAGGGGGGATAGGGGCTGGGGTTCTACACTGACCCTCATTTTACAGACAAGAAATTGTAAGCTCTGAAAATGTACCTTGTCTCAAGCTACATGGCTTTCTCAGTCTTGACCCCTGCTCTGACCTCATGGACATGACATCCCTCCAAACGTGACCTCAGCCAGGGCTCCCTCCGACATTTTGTGACCCCTGCCTCTGATCCTCTGGCTCCTGTGGGTAGCGGCCCCGACTTATGGCGGGTTACGGCCCTTTCCTAAGCCCACCCCACCGACATGTCCCAAATGAAGTCGGCTTTTCTCGGATTCCCAGCGGGTGGTCCCCCTAAGGGTGCAACCCACTCATCCATTCGAGGCGAGGCCGTTGCCATAGGGGCAGCACTCCCGGGCTCCACAACTGACTCGGACCCGCAATCAGACTCCGTTTGCCTCTAGGACTCGTCTGGGGAATTCAAGCCGGCGACAGAGCCAGAGAAGAGGGGCAAGATCCTCAGACTACGCAAAGGGAAGAAGCAGGAATTAACGGAAAAGTGCTGACTAAGGCCTGGTCCCGGCTTCGCCCCACTCCAATATGGAAGGACCGCGGCTTCACGCTGCTCCCGACCTCCCCTTCCCATTGGCTACCCCGGAATTGGTTTTCCAGTAATACGGACGTTGATTGGTTAGTATAGGACGGTTGCTAAAGCGATTGGCGGAGCCGCCATTGGAGGGCGTCCCGAAAATTTTTAAAATGCAAACTAGGTTCGAGGAAGAGACGGAAAAGGGAGGAAAGGGAAAGCTTGAGGCGGAGGCGGGACCAAGGAAACGGCAGCTCACATTGGTTTATTAGAGGCCGAGGGGCGGCACTTGAACGCTCCTTCCTCGTGATTAGTCCAATTCAGGAAAGGGGGGCGGGTACTTAGGAAAAGCGGCAGAAGCGCCTGCTTCTATTGGTCAGACCTGGAGGGAGGTAGAGCGCTCGCGGCGGCTGATTGGTGCGGGATATGAGGAAGGCGGGGCTCTGAGCCGGAGGTTTTGTTGTGAGGGTCGGTTGTCAAGCAGCGGCCAATCAGGCCAGGGGATGGAGGCAAGTGGGGGTCGCACCTGGAGCAGAGCCTCCGCGTCCGGAGCCGCAGCTGCAGGTGGAGTGGGCAACGGGGCGAGGAGGCGAGGGGAGGATGAAGCCAGGACTGGGCCAGGCCAAGCTTCGGCGGAGAGGGCTTCGGCAGAGGAAGGCTAGAGCCCGTGCCCCGCAAGCTGAGAGGAGTGGGAGGATTAGGCGAGGCCAAGGGACCAGCCTCAGCTTCGGGAGGGGCGGGACCAGCGTGGAGGCCAGAGAAGAAAACCAGGGAGGCCGGAAGCAGAGCTGAGGGTCTATAGGAGGAGGGGTGATGAATAGGGATACAAGAAGCAAGAGAGTGAATGAATGGGGGATACTGATAGCAGAGAGGAAACGGGGAGAAAAGGGCGTCTGGCGGGGCAGGAGCCAAGTTAGGGAGCTCAGGAGACAAGATGTATACGAATGGGGTACACAGGCGGTCGGGAGGAGGAG
Source organism: Camelus ferus (assembly GCF_009834535.1). Taxonomy (NCBI): domain Eukaryota; kingdom Metazoa; phylum Chordata; class Mammalia; order Artiodactyla; family Camelidae; genus Camelus; species Camelus ferus. The sequence goes on from NC_045704.1 coordinate 36,613,353, forward strand.
TGAACGGAGGACTAGAGAGCAGAACTGGGAAACCTAGAAGGAGGAGAAGGTTCAAGGGAAAGAGGCTTGGAGTAAGAGGGTAGGAGTCTCCATGAGGTCGCCTTTTAGAGTTGGAAGAGTCATATCGACTCATGTCCAGACTGGAGACCTAGTTCCCGGTACTGTCCTTGGGAATTGCAGGGGCCTGGAGTAGTTCCCTTGATACAAACTGGAGCCCCAGGGCCGTCTTAGAGACTCTCCCCAGAGAAGACTTCAATGCCTGTCTCTAGGGTGCCTCTCATGGGCCCCTAAACTTAGCCTCTGACTCCACCCCCTTCCCATACGTCAGACAAAACAGTGACTCCCAGAAATCTATCGCAACTGCAGACATGTGGTCTTCCCCGCCCCACTGCGGCTGCTGCACTTCAGGCAGCCAGCCTCCTGGAAGAGTCTCCTCCCATCATCCTGGTCTCTGGGAGGACCTTCTTTTCCCCTGTGTTCCAGGTCGCCCTGCCTGAGGTACCCTCTCCCCAGATTCTCAAACCCATTTTGCAATGCAGCTCTTGGCTCAGGTGGCTGTGGTGGGTGTCTGTCTCTATCAAGTGGCCTTGGTGACCCAGAGAGCTGCAGCTGCAGTTCTGTACACCCAGGGATCCCCTGAGCTCCCACCGAATGGTTTGCTAACAAGCTATCACCTTTATTTGTGTTCCAGCCCAGTGCTGAGCTGAGATGGCTCAAGCCATTCCATGACCCAGGATCCATACAGACACACATAGCCTGCTGCTGTGGATGATTTGAAACCACGAGGTGGTCCAGAGCCAGGAGACGAGACATTCCCTCTGCCTGGATGTGTGGAAACTCCCTGCCAACTTGATTGGTGGATCTGGGGGGGATCCACCCCCACCCCACGAGGAAAGCACAGTCTGTTTAGTGGGTGGAGCTTCAGGTGCCAACTAGCTGAAGGATGGCCACCCCTGTGGTCACCAAGACGGCCTGGAAGTTGCGTGAGTGGATTTCTTGTTTTCTTTCTTATCCCATTTACCGTGTTAGCTGTTTGTTGTGGGGCAACCTGAACACCCAGCTTTGTCTCCTGTGCTTGTCACAGGGGGAGACTTCCAGGCTTTGGAGTAAAATAGACCAAGATGCAGATCCTTACTTTGGCTCTTCTTAGCTGGATAGCATTGGCTAGGTGACTTAACCTCTCTGAGGCTTAGTTTCCTGTCTGTACGATGAAGTAATCATGCCTCCGTTCTAGAGTTGCTGTGAGATTCAAGTGAGAAAATGAACATAATGAGCACTTAGCAGGATTTCCAGTTAGGCTGGCAGGCGGGATGGGGTAAGAAATCCAGAAATCCTGAAAGACGTTCTCAGCATGTTCATACATCTCATAGGTCAAGCTCCCCCATTAGATGAGGGCATCTTGGGGCGGGGACAGGAATGAGAAGGTAGGCAGAGGGGATGCTGCCCGGGCTCTGGAATGTACCTGAGCCCAGGCACCACCCACTCCCACCATTACTTTCTACTGACAACTCTAAAGTCTTTGCTTAAGACCCCTTTATACTCTTAGAATTTTTTGAGGACCCCAAAGAGTTACTGTTTATGGGAATTATATCTTATCAGTATTTACCATGTTAGCAATTAATACTGAGACATTTTAAAATACAAGAATGCTTTAATCAAACATGTCATTAGTGGTGATGTTATCATATGTCATGTATCTTCTGGAAAACTCCACTGTATTCTTGTGAGCAAATGAGAGTATAAAAGTCAGATTCCATCTTAGTATTATGATAAAAGTAGTTTTGTTGTCTTGGGCCCCTTGGAAGGCTCTTGAGGATCCCAAGGTTCCCCAGATCATATTTTGACCTTTTTCCCCCCCTTTTTTAGGAGGGAGGTAATTAGGTTTACTTACTTAGTTTTTTTAGAGGAGGTACTGGGATCGAACCCAGGACCTTGTGTATGCTAAGCATGCACTCTACCACTTGACCTATACCCTCCCCTCTCCCAGATCATATTTTGAGAACTGTTGCTCTGCACATTGGTGCCTCTGTGGGTGGTACCCCACCTGTAATAACCGGTTGGCATAGAGCTGGTGTGTCCAAACTGGTCACCTCTACTGTGAGCTATCCCTGGGCTATTTTCAGAAGCTGGGGCAAGGGCTCCTCCACTTTTTAACTGTGAGAACCTGGGCGAAACTGCTGAGCCTCAGTGTCCTCATTTGTAAATGAGAGGTTTGGGCCATTTTCAAATTGTTCCTCAGCCCTAGGGTTCTGGGAAAACCTTGTTAAGGGCTCCCAAGGAGGGTGCAGTTTGGATAGAGTGGCTTTGTATTTATTGGGGTTATGTATCTATACCTTCCTTCAACAGCTGGTTCTTCCTGAGAAACTAGGAAAGAACCAGGCACTGGGGAGACAGTGGGGGGCAAGATAGGCAAGATCCCTGTATAATGGGGCTCAGAGCCTGGAGAGAGCCACAGGCAGGAATCAGATAGCACCCATCTGGCTCTCTGATTCCAAGCTGGACCATGTACTTTGAATCAGTTAATTAGATGATGGGGGTGGGAGGGTGGGGAAGGGGAAGTGCTGTAGGCTGCCTGAACAGCATGTGCAAAGATCCTAAGACAGGAAGCTTGATGCATTGGAAGGTCTCAGAGGAAGCCATGGGCTGTGGCACAGCATTGGGGAGAATTTGGTGCCACGTGGGCTGGTGAGGTCTTCAAGGACACATGTCCACAGGACCTCAGCCCCTCTGAGGCTTTGGCTTTATCTGAAAGGCAAGGGCAAGCCATCAGAGCGTTCAAGTGGGAGGTGACATGATCAGGCATATTGGACATCTGCTGACAGTTTCACGTGCACAGCAGTTTCCATGGGTATAAACGGAAGAGCCCAAGGCCAGATGACCTCTGGCTCCTTGTGGCTCTAGAGTCTGAGGAGGATCAGAACGTGCTCAGCCAGCGTGAGGTCCTTAAAGCCTAGCTCTTTGCACCTTCTGTTTGGAATGCAAGTGCTCAGCGCCTCTGGCGGGAGTGCAGTGTTCCCCCAGCCCTGGCTGGGATGTGGGGCCCGGGTTGTGCCATCTGGGCTTTGGAAACCAGCATGGGCCTATGCCACAGGGTAAAGCAGCAGCCGTCAGCCTGGCTGCCAGTAGATGCTGTGAGGATTTTCATTTGTTTGCATTTATATTTGGTACCCAGACCTGGACCATTGGTGGCTGCTGTCCTTCAGGCCAGAGAAGGAGCTCTTGTGCCACTGCTCTGTGCCAAGGCCGCCTCTGCCTGGTGCCTGAGGTGTGCTCCCCTCTGCCTGCCCCACCCCCTCATCCCTCCAGGGGCTCCAGTCAGTCCCCTGGTCAGGCTGCTTGCAGGGGAGTGGTCTGAGCCCTTCTAGAAGGGCCCAGCCTCCAAATTCTTCTCACCTCCAAGTCTACAGTTCTTCCAGCTGGATGGCCCCAGGAACCATCTGATCAGGTTGTAGCATGAAGACAAGAACCTTATTACCCTCATTCCCGGTCTCTCAGCACCAGGCCCAGAGCAGGCACCCAGGAAACATGTATATAACGAATTAAGGGCTGTCTCTGGGGTCAGTAGTCCTGAGGCACAGAGAGGAGTGGCAGTGCTTCCAAGAGGCCCAGCCACAATTTTCCCCGGGAAGGGTGAGAGCTAGGTGGGCAGTCAGCCTCTAGGTGGGTCACACACAGAGGGTAGTGCATACAGGGAGCTTCCTCAGCGACGAGGAGAGGGCCCCAGGCTGGGGAACAAAGTGCTTAGGGAGAAGGTGGTTTGCCCTCTTTCTGGGTTGGGCAGTCACTTTGGCCCAACTGAAGCTCTTGAACATATAAGCGTCTGTGGCCAGAGCCCCGGAGCACTCAGGCTTCTGTCCCTACAGTGTCCAGAGGACAGAAGGCTACTTGGTTGAGGTGCAGACTGGAGAGGCCTAGTTAGATCCAATAGTGGGGTTCCCCAGGCCATGTTGGAAACTCTCACCCTGCTGGGGCTTGCCAGGCTGGGCCCTGAGGTGGGGCTTCACCTGTGAGGTCAAGCCTGGGGCCTGTTCCCCTGGGCAGTTCTGATAGCCCCTCTGAGCCACGCTGCCCGGCAGGCATCCTTCCAGGGCCCAGCTGCCCAGCCTCCCTGTGGTCTGAAGCTGGCACCGCAGAGACCCCCAGGCGGAGTGGAGGTCGGAGCGCAGGCAGGGTCCCTCTGCAGAGCGGCTGTACCGCCTTTTCCCTCGGTGTCACCCAGGCCGGCCTCCCAGCTGCCTCAGGGCATCAGCATGTTGGGGTTTTCCTTCGTCTGTGAGGGGAGACCTGTTTCCTTGCCTCCATGTTCCCAGGAGGAACTACTCAGGCTCTGGCTCGGAAGCCTGGGCTGCCTTTTGGTTCCTTGCCCATGTTTTGTTTCCCTTGGGCCCTGGCGGTACTCTCTGAGACGGAGGTCAACTGCCCCCCAGTCCAGGCCAGGGGCCCCCGTGGCTACCCCCAGTGACCTTACCTTCTGCTCTGTCCAGTCGGCCCTCATACCCAGACCCCTTAGTGGCTGCTTCCTGCCCCTCCTCACGCAGCCCACCATCCTGTGCCCTCTCTCCATGGCCTCTGGTCCTTAGCCTGCCTAACAGCCACAAGCACTCAGCCCCTCACAGCAGCTCCCAGGCCTGTCCACACTGCCCTCAGCAACTCAGTGAGCCAGGCACCATCATTATTCCCATTTACCCAATGAGGAACCCTGCGCTCAGAGATGGTGAGTGACTTGTCTAACGCCGCACAGCCTGCAGTAGCAGAGCTCAGAGCAGAACCCGGTCCATGATTCTGAAGCTGCGGGCGGAAGCCCTGGCTGAGCTCACCTGGCAACAGCTTACCTGGCAACAGCTTGTCTGTGGTTGACCTGCTCAGTTCTTAAAGTGTGTTCCCCAAAGCAGGAACAGCGAGCAGCAACTGTGAAGCAATTAGGTGGTACGTGGGTCAATATTTTTTATTTTTATAGTTATTTTCATTTTTCTTTTTGTATCATAGAAGAAAATATAACAAACATACCAAATTTGTAATTTTGTGGATATTATTGCTTAAAAGACAGAGCTAAATAAAAATAGCAAATCAGTTTTAAAAATTGAGGGTACTAAGGCAATAATAGTACCAGTTGATAAGCAAAAAAAGGAAAAAGATCATGAGGCCTGAGTGTGGGACGCAGTTGAGGAACAGTCATTTCTGTCTCAGGCCCAAGCCCTGCCTTGTCAAACGGCTCATAAGGGGTGTCTGGGCACCAAAGGGGAGCCACAGGGGGCCGAGCCCTCCTGCTGGGCTTCAGGTGCCAGGGCTGGTGGCCGCATAGGGCAAGGCCCACCCATCCTCCATGTGGTCCGTCAGGTCCCTGACTGCCTTCTCTCTCTGCCCTTTCCTGTTTAGAGGAGATCGTGGCCCACGCCAGCAATGTGTCCTCGCTGGTGCTGGGCAAAGCCTCGGGCCGGCTGCTGGCCACGGGCGGGGATGACTGCCGCGTCAACCTGTGGTCCATCAACAAGCCCAACTGCATCATGGTGAGGCTCGGCTGGAGGGCAGGCCAGGATTGGGTGTTGGGGGCTGGGTGCTGGTGGCTTTGCAGGAACCTAGCACATCAGTGCTTCCCCCAGCCGTCTGCTCACGAAGGCCGAGGACAGCCTAGATGGATGGGACAGTGGCCAGTCCTCAGGAAGGTGGGAGGAGGGGACACCTGGCCACGAGACAGAGCTCTAGAGAGTCCGTGTGAGAAGGCTAAAATAAGCCAAGTGTGAGCCACCCCTGCCCACTGGCGCATCTGCCCGTCTGTCAGTTACACGTGGGGCTATTTTGATTCATTCCCTACTTCATTCCACAAAAAAGATTTGAAGGCCCCTGGTTGGAGCTGGTTAAAGAGCTGATTCTTTAATAGCACTCTCCCCCTAGTTACACAACTATGTTCAATACCAAAAACCATTTTCCAAAACAGGAAAGCATAAAGGAGGAAAAAATACAAAAATGAATTATATATGGTTTGATTATCCAAACACCATTGCAGTTGGTACTTTGGTCTGTGCCTTTCTAGGTGCTGATACAGATACATATACATGTGCGTGCACCAGTAGGTACACATACACAAATGCAAATACATCTGCGTGTACACACATATAATATATAACAATGTATTTCCAGAAAACTGTCTTACTCATCTGTAGGCTGTTTTTTAAAATAACAATATCATGAGCATTTTCTTGTGTCAACAGATACCCTTTTGCAACATGATTTTTAATGGCTTTGCGGTATTCCATTGTAGGGATGAGCTTGACCACGCCTGACTCCCAGCGTGGAAGTCACTGCTGGGATTTTGGCTCTGCTCAGCCACAGTGGGGAACATCCTCATCTCCCTAAACCTTGGAGCACATCTGCAGTCATCACATTCAATCTGTGGGTGTGGACTTTTTAAAAAGCTTTCAAAACATATTGCCAAATTGCCCTCCAGAAATCAATTTACATTCAAACCAGCAGGAAAGAAGTCTGCCCTCTTCCCCAACAGCCTTGCAACACAGGGTATTATTACTCTTTTGACTTAGCCAAGTAAAGATAAAGATAAAAAGTGGCAGAAGGTGTTATTTATTAGTAGAAACTTAACCAGCTCAGTGTTCTTGTGAGATCCGGTGGACAGCTGTGATCTGTCCTGAACCATGGCCAAGGTTAAGAACAGAATTGAGATTGGGTTAAGAACAGAACTGAAATTGTTTTGTTTCACTTTGTTTTAAGGTTCAAATGTGTTCCCCTCCACCCTGAAATACCAAAGTAACATATACCAATTAAAAACGAATCAACAAAGATGGACATGAAGTGTGACCCTCATGCTCTCGCCCCCAGAAAAACACAGTGAACAGCTTGGGTTCTGGGCTCTAGATTCCGCTTCTTGCGCCAGGTGCAGCCCGCAGGCCCGTCCTGTGCCTCTGTCCCCTCGCTCCCCACAGAGCAGGCCCTTCCGTGCCTCAGACTCACCAAGTTCTTTCTCACCCCAGGTTTCGGCACGTGCTGCTGCCTCTGCAGGCAGGCCACTGTTCCCTCTTGCTGTGTATTTTTGTGTATGAATGAACTCATGTAGTTCAGCATCCAAATGGTACGGGGTAAACTCCTGACCCTCACATCCCTCCTTGGAGACAACCACGGCTCCCGATTCCTCTGGTCCTTCCAGAATTGTTTCATACATTTACAAGCACAGGTGTATGCCTGGTCCCTCCCTGTCCTTATTCTGCACAGATGAGATCATACTATATATACTGTCCTCCATCTTTTCTTGCCTAAGAGTATCATGGAGACTGGTCTTTGTCATATTCAGAGGGTCCCTCATTCATTTTTGTGGCTGAATGGTATTCCATTGCATGAGTGACCATGGATGGCCACAGCTTATCTGACCAGTTTCCTGTGATGGGCAGTTATATTGTTTCTAGCTTTTTGTCAGAAAGACTTGGGGCTGTGTTGTTTCGCATATGCTGAACGTGTATAGGGTCAGCCCCCAAGGTGGAGTGGCTGGTGGGCAGGGAATTGTAAATGTGGACCGATTTTGCCCAGTCACCCTCCGTGCAGTTTGTACCCATTTATACTCCTGCCGGTGATGCCTGAGAGTTGGATAAGCTGCTTGTAACTGTTTGGCCTTTGGGTAGTCCTGCTGAGGAGCAGTTTCCCCCATTGTCCCCAGTCCCCATGGGGAAGGGTGTCTCAGCAACGCTGATGGAGTCACCAGTGTGTGTTGGGGTGGCCAGTGCTGGGCAGAGAGTGACAGACACCGTGGATTTCGGATTCCAGCTTCCAGTCTAGGAAGCTGGAAATGCCGGCACGTCCCGCCTTCCTCCCTGGGCTCAGCCCTACCCAGCTTCAGCCTGGTCTGCATTGGGTGGGAGTGGCTGTGTTTCCCAGCAGAGTCACTTCCAGGTCCTCTGGGCTCCAGAGCCCTGGCCTGAGGACGTGGCTGGATCCTCAGTGGGGCAGCCCCCCGGGCTCCAGGCATCCCAGGGGCGAGATGTGTGCTGCCGCCCAGCCAGACCTCAGTCTGTCCTGGTCTCCGCTCCTCAGTGGGCCAGGCAGAGAGTGGAGATGGGAGCACAGCCCAGGTGGGCGTTGGTTAGACCTGGGACTAAAAGATCGGCTGCTCCCCTACAAGGGGCCCAGGGCCACTACTGCAGGTGACATTCATGTCAGGAGCACAGTGGGCAGTGGGTAGATGGTAACTGGGGTCTGGCCCACTCTTAGCCCCGGGAACCTAGGGGTCTGGGTGTGGCTCTATGGATTGCTTTGCACGCATCCCCGGGATCTAGAATTTGGGGCCACAGCTTGGAGGGGGTAGGTCTGTCCACACAGAGCACTGAAGCTGCCACCCTCTTTCCACAGAGTCTGACAGGTCACACGTCCCCAGTGGAGAGTGTCCGTCTCAACACCCCAGAGGAGCTCATTGTGGCCGGCTCCCAGTCAGGCTCCATCCGCGTCTGGGACCTGGAAGCTGCCAAAAGTAGGTGTCCACGCTTGCCGTCCCCACATGCACGCTTGCGTTCATGCTTGTCCCTGGCTCTCCTGTCCAGTCACTTCCTCCAGGAAGCCTGTCCTGACTAGGGGCACTGACCAGATGGTGTGGCGACCCCCACCCCCATTAACCCAACAGTAGTGACATTCTTTGTTGGCTGAGTGCTGGCACTGAGGGGGCGCCCTGTAAATGTCTGAAGGATGGGCAGGTGGGTATCTGTGGAGTCAGAACCCGGAAGGACATCAAGTGCCACCAGGGGCCTCACACAACACGCAAAGGAGTGAGGTGGCTGTGTGAGGAGAGCTGGGGGCATGTGCCCCAACCCTGGGGTCCCCACTCAGCTACAGCTGACTGTTGCCTGCAAGAGTGGGGCTTGGGGTGGCCAGACCTTCAAATTCCTTGTGCTTTGTTTGTTTTAATTTCGTTTTCCTCTTTCTGGAAGTTATACATATCCTAAAAAGCCAAATACTTGTAGTTCTACAAATCATCAGAAGGGCAAGAGGAAGTCCACCCCACTGCAGGGGCCTCAGCCTCTCTCCTTTTTCCTGGGGATTGCTGGTCTCCTCTGCTTTTCCAAATGACATGGTTAGACTGCAGTTTCTTTCTTTTTTTTTTTTTTTAAACACTTTATACATCAGCTTTACCTTCTTACTATGGAAGAGGAGAGTTGAACTCTCTCAGAATTACCCCCAACTCTGTTGCTCACAATGTTTCCCCTCCATCCTCCCCAAATCATCTTTTAAATATTCAGTGTTCATATTAGCAGGACCGTATCAGTATTATTCAGAGCTGCTTGTATGTAAGCCAGAAAAGTAAGCCACTTCCTTGAGTTTACCACCAAACCCCTCTCATCATTGAGGTGTCTTTTCTCAGGACCTCTGTCCCCCAGGTCCTAGTGGCCTGGGAGCTCCCAAGCCTGCAGCCCAGCTGTCATCCTGGGCCCCTTGTCTCCTCTCCGGGGAACTCTGTCTCTCTGCTGCACCAGATCACATGTTGTCACTTTTCTTGGTTTTCCCCCCTTTGATGGGGCACACTCTCTCATAGCTCACTGTGAAGGGGTTCACGGCAGACCCCATTTTAGACTTTTCATGGCCGAAAATGACTTTATTCTCCACATCCCCCCCCCATCCTTTTATCTTGAAGGGTTTGCATATAGAATTCTAGTTTGGGAATACTTTTCCCTCTGCGTTTTGAAGGTGCGTCTCCACTGTATTTTTGGTTCCAGGGTTGCTGTTGGGAGATCAGTCCTGTCTCATCCCAGATCCCTCTCATGGGACCTGCTTCCTTCCTTCTCCTGTCTCTCTCTCTCTCTGCAGTCTTGTAGGGTCTTTGTCCCGGTGTCCCTGGGTTTCACAGTGATGGGCCTCATGAGTCTCTTCTCATCCGCTGCTGGACTCTTGCTGGGATCTTTCCATCTGTAAACTTGTGCCCCCATTCGGGCTGAGTGGGGAGTCCTGCCTTCCCTAAAAGGGGGGCCACTTCTCTAGGTCTTGCCGCACAGCAGCATGGGCACAGTGTCGCCAGCTCTATGGATTTTTCAAGAGAAGTTGGGAATCTGGACATTTATGTGGAATCCACCCATTTCTGAAAGTTGACGGCTAATTCAGCTTATTTTTCAGAACACTGTGCAGGCTGACACTGAGTGATGCTCATAAAACCTGTTTGCTCACTGCTTTTTGCCAGCCTCTAGTCTAGACCTTCCATCAGGCCAGGCAGGAGGCCATCCACTACTGGAAGGATGGGAGAAGAAATGGTGGCGTGGATTTTTGCCGAGGCTGCCTTTTCCAGAAGAGATGCCCCCTTGCCTGGCTGATACTTAAGGGTCCTTCTGGGCCTCTGCTCCGGTACAGCACTACCTCTGCTGCAGGACAGCGGCTGTTGGACACACGTGCCCAGTGGCCAGGTTCGTTCTCTTGTGCATGTGGTCCTCAAGAAAGATGGCACCCCCGAGCCTCTTGGGTAATGCTTGCCCACCCAGTGACAATCTGTTTAAGAAAGACATAGCCCCAGCGCCTGTAAAATAATAAACAAGGGCTGCATGCTTAGCATCTCAGCACATGATCCTGCTGTCTGGCTACACACAGGACCCAAGGAGTGCTGGGCGTGGGCACTGCCAGACTGGAGGGGCCACGGAGGAGCAAGCCTGGGCTGGCTCTCCAGCTGAGAAAGCAGAAAGGCTCAGGCACAAGGTGGTTAGCTTCCTGGGAAGCCTGTACCTGGACCCAAATCCCAGAGGATGGCACCAGCCATTCACCATTCACTGAGGAGCAAGGGAAGAGAAGCCAAGGGCCATGATTTCTGTCATGACCTCCATGCATAAGAGAAATTTATGAACTCCTTGAGGTGGGCAAAGAATGGAAACGGAAAACCTGGAATTCCGGGCCCTGAACTTCTGGGGCGGGCTGCTCTGCAAGGAGCTTGTTATGTAGCCTAGACCCCCTCCCAGAGAGCCTGACTGGGAAGTGTGATGGGCCCAGAATCTGGCTTTTTGTAAACTTCTGATTGCTTCTGATGCGAAGCCAAGTTGGCAGTGTCTCCTTATTTGACAGATGGGCAAACTGACAGATGAGCAGGCCCAAGGAAAGCCTTAAACTTAGTAAAGATTCTGTGGCTGGGGGTAGCGGAACCTAGGGCTTGAATCCTGGTGCCAAGACTCCCATCCCAGTGCTGTCCACTCTGCCATTGTGTGTGTGTGTGGTCGGGGGACGGGGAGGTTAGGGGTGGTTCAACGATGGAAGAGAAACTTGCCCTGAGCATCCTCCTCAGGAAGAGCTAAGACCTCGGGCCCACCTCCACCCCCACCCACCGCAGCATGAGTGAAAATGACACAGAGGCAAACTCACCCCACGTGCAGAAAAGGGATCTTAAAAGGCTGCCTGACTGTCACATCGGTTGCCCATCACTGGCTGGAGGGTTCAGCTACTTGGCAAGGAGGGCTTGGAGGTTCCTGCATGGGGCAGACGGACCCCAGAGGCCCCTCCACTCTGCAGCTCCCAGATCCTATGACCTAGTCCAGCATCAAGATGCCAGCCTAGAGCCCTCCTGGGACAGAAGAGCAAGGGCAGAAATCATGCCAGAAGAATGTGGTCCTGCCTGCTTTCCACAGTGCAGCCAGAGGGCGAGGTGGGTCAGCCCGAGATCCCACAGGAAGGCAGCCTGTGCTTCATGAAGCCGGCCCACGCAGGGGTGGGACCTGCCACATCCTCTTGGGGTGGGGCAGGATTTTTGGAAGCCTGGCTGTGGGATGCAAAGCAGGTGGGCTCACGAGAGCCGATGCAGACTGGAGCAGGAGCCAGTACAAGTCTGCACCCTCCAGGGCCTGGACTGGGCAGTATGTGCCCAAAGCCCCATTGGCCAGCAAGGCAATGCTGAGCCCCCGATGGCATGTGACAACTATAGAGATGGGGGAGGGCAGCTGCTAAGGTTCTGGTGTGGTGAATCTTGTCCCTAAAGCGTTAAGTCTGGAGTCTGCTTGAACACCTCATCCAATAGAAATCTCACTACCTCACAAAGCAGCCTGTTTGGCCTTGGCTCAAACCTAAGGATGGCTGGACTCCCACAACCCCTTGGTCCCAGCGCTCCTGGGCTGATCAGTTTAATTCGAATAGAGGAATTAAAAATCTTTTAAAAAACAAGACACATGAGACCAGAGAGAGGAGGCAAATTTGAGTGCTACCAGAGAGTACTCTGAGACAGAAAACTCAAGGTTTGCTGCCGGGCTGGGCCTGGCCATGGCCCTGCCTGTAAAACCTTGAGGGATGGAGTCATGGGAGGAGTTTCCTGGGACAGCAGGAGAGTAACCCCCCAGCCCTGAGGGTTCTGAGGCCCCAGTCATGTCTTCCTTGTTTTCTGTTTGTTCTCTTAGCGCCTCAGCTTGCCCTCACGGTCACCCTCAAGATTCCTTGGACAGGGACCCATGTAAGCAGCAGGGCCACCCCAGGCACATCCTCCACTTGTCTTCTTTGGAGCCTTTGCTTGTCACCTCCCTTCACCTACCATCCTCCCTCATCCTCTACTCACTGACAGCCTGCTCAAATACCACCTCCTCCAAAAAGCCTCCCTGGATTTCTCTTTTCAACCAAGTAGCTTCTCCCTCAGCTTGAACCTCTCCTGCATGCTTCTCCTTGTGCCGTCTCGGGCATGGTGGGATGCCTAGCAGACCATAAGCTGCGTGTCCGCGTCCACAGGGCCTGAACTGAGTGAGGTAGTTACCTGGTTCTGCTGACTCTGGGGCTTCACTCCCCTGAGAGCACTCTGGGATGAGCCCCGGGGGAGCTATGGGGAGCTTACAGGGAGTTTTCTGGGGACTCAAGTAATGGTAGAACTGGCTGTCATCTCTCGGGAGAAAAATAGGGAAGTTAGTTCTTAGGGTGGTAGGACTCTGGTTGACTTTTCTCCCTGTTTTTATTCCTTTTTAAAAATTAATTAAATTAATTAATTAATTAATAATTAATTTACTGAGGTGAAATTCACAATGTAGAAATTAACCATTTTAAAATGAACAATTCAGTACATTCACAGTGTTGTGCAAACACTACTTCTATCTAGTTCCAAAACATTTCCATCACCCAAAATAAAACCTCTTACACATTAAGCACTTTCCCTCTATTGGAACCCTCCTTCCAGCCCCTGGTAACCACCAATATGCATTCTCTGTCTTTGGATTTATCTATTCTGGATATTTCTTTTCTTTTTTTAATTTACATGTATGTACTGTTCATTGTTTCTAAAAGCAGTTTAGAGCTTCAGCTTTTTAAATTTACATAGTTATCAAAGAAGTAAAGCCAACCATAAAATAAGAATCAGCAGAATGCAGTAATCCAATCATAAAGAATAGTCAGGTGTGCTTACACATATTCGAGAAATCACTTATCTAAGTTATAAATAATAAGTAGTTCATTTTTGTTCTTTTTTGTTTTTGTTGTTTTTTAGATTCCACACGTAAGCGATACATGGCATTTTTCTTTCTCTTTCTGGCTTAACTTCACTTAGAATGACAGTCTCCAGGTCCATCCATGTTGCTGCAAATGGCGTTATTTTATTCTTTCTTATGGCCGAGTAGTATTCCACTGTATATGTATACCACGTCTTCTTTATCCAGTCATCTGTTGATGGACATTGGGGTTGTTTCCATGTCTTGGCTATCGTAAATAGTGCTGCTATGAATGTTGGGGTGCATGCGTTTTTTTGAATTATATTTTTCTCCAGCTATATACCCAGGAGTGGGATTGCTGGATCATATGGTAAGTCTAGTTTTAGTTTTTTAAGGAACCTCCATGCTGTCCTTCATAATGGCTGTACCAATTTATATTTCCATCAACAGTTTAGGAGGGTTCCTTTTTCTCCACACCCTCTCTAGCATTTATCGTTTGTAGACTTTTTAATGACGGCCATTCTGACTGGTGTGAGGTGATATCCCATTGTAGTTTTGATTTGCATTTCTCTAACTGTTAGTGATGTTGAGCATCTCTCATGTGCTTGTTGGCCATCTGGATGTCTTCTTTGGAGAGATGTCTGTTTAGGTCTTCTGTCCATTTTTTAATTGGATTGCTTGTTTTTTGTTTTTGATATTAAGGTGTATGAGCTCTTTGTATATTTTGAAAATGAGTCCCTTGTCGGTCACATTATTTGCAAATATTTTCTTCCATTCTGTAGGTTGTTTTTTCATTTTGTTGATGGTTTCCTTAGCTGTGCAAAAGCTTTTAAGTTTAATTAGGTCCCATTTGTTTATTTTTGCTTTTATTTCCATTACTCCAGGAGCTGGTTCAAAAAAATATTGCTATGATTTATGTCTTAAGAGTGTCCTATGTTTCCCCACTAAGTATGATGTTAGCTATGGGTTTGTCATATATGGCCTTTATTATGTTGAGGTATGTTCCAGTCTGTGCCGACTTTCTGCCGAGTTTTTGTCATAAATGGGTGTTGAATTTTATCAAAAGCTTTTTCTGCATCTGTTGAGATGATCATACAGTTTTTATTCTTCAGTTTGTTAATGTGGTGTAGCACATTGATTAATTTGCAGATACTGGAAACTTGCTGCATCCCTGGGATAAATTCCACTTGACCACAGTGTATGATCCTTTTAATGCATTGTTGGAGTTGATTTGCTAGCATTTTGTTGAGGATTTTTGCATCTGTATTTGTAAGTGATATTGGCCTGTAATTTTCTTTTTTTGTGATATCTTTGTCTGATTTTGGTATCAGGGTGATGATGGCCTCAATTGAGTTTAGAAGTGTTCCTTCCTCTGCAGTTTTTTGGAATAGTTTCAGAAGGATAGGTGCTAACTCTTCTCTAAATGTTTGGTAGATCCTGTGGAGCCATCTGGTCCTGGACTTCTGTTTGTTGGGATTTTTTAAATTACTGATTCAATTTCAGTGCTAGTAATTGGTCTATTCATATTGTCGTGGTTTCTTTCAGGTTCAGTTTTGGCAAATTGTACCTTTCTAAGAAATTGTCCATTTCTTCTACATTGTCCTTTTTCCTGGCATATAGTTGCTCATAGTAGCCTCTTTTGATCCCTTGTATTTCTGTGATGTTGGTTGAACTTTTTCATTTTTGATTTTATTAATTTGAGTCCTATCCCTTTTTTCTTGATAAATCTGACTGAAGGTTTATCAATTTTGTTTATTTTTTCAAAGAACCAGCTTTTTGTTTCACTGCTCTTTTCTATTGTTTTTTCAGTCTCAATTTCATTTATTTCTGCTCTAACCTTTATGATTTTTCTTCTACTAACTTTGGGTTTTGTTTGTTCTTTCTCTAGCTGCTTTAGGTGTAAGGTTAGGTTGTTTATTTGAGATTTTTCTCATTTCCTAAGGTAGGGTTCTATTGCTATAAACTTCCTTCTGAGAACTGCTTTTGCTGCATCCCAGAAGTTTTGGACCGTTGTGTTTTTGTGTTCATTGTCTCAATGTATTTTTTGATTTCCTTTTTTATTTCTTCAATGATCTATTGGTTGTTTAGTATCATATTGTTTAGCCTCCACGTGTTTGTAGTCTTTTCTTGTAGTTGATTTCTAACCTTTTAGTGTTGTGGTCGGAAAGGATGCCTGGTACAATTTCAGTTTTCTTAAATTTACTGAGGCTAGCTTTGTGGGCCAACGTGTGGTCAATTCTGGAGAATGTTCCATGTGCACTTGAGAAGAATGTGTATTCTGTTGCTTTCAGGTGGAATGCTCTATAGACATCAATTAAGTCCATCTGGTTTTAGGGCCAGTGTTTCCTTACTGATTTTCTGTTTGGATGATATGTCCATTGATAATGAGTGGAGTGTTAAGGTCCCCCACTATTGTTGTGTTACTGTCTATTTCTCCTTTTATGTCTGTTAACAGTTGCATTATATACTGAGGTGCTCCTATGTTGGGTGCATATATATTTACAATTGTAATATCTTCTTGGATTGATCCCTTAAGCATTATGTAGTGTCCTTCTTTGTCTCTTGTAACAGTCTTTATTTTAAAATCTGTTTTGTCTGATATAAGTATTGCTATTCTAGCTTTCTTTTGGTTTCAATTTGCATGGAATATCTTTTTCCATCCCCTTACTTTTAGTCTGCATGTGTCTCTAGCTCTGAGGTGGGCCTCTTGTAGACAGCACATATATGAGTCTTGTTTTTGTATCCATTCAGCCAGTCTGTGTCTTTTGGTTGGAGCATTTAATCCATCTACATTTCAGGTAATTATTGATACATATATTCTTATTGCCATTTTATTAATTGTTTTGGGTTTGTTTTTGTTGGTCTTTTTTTTCCTCTTCTTTTTGTTCTCTTTTCTTGTGGCTTGTGACTAGAGAAGTTCCTTTAACATTTGTTGTAAAGCTGGTTTGGTGGTACTGGATTCTTTTAGCTTTTGTTTATCTGTGAAGCTTTTGATTTCTCCATCAAATCCGAACGAGAGCCTTGCTGGATAGAGTATTCTTGGTTGTAACTTTTTCCCTTTCATCACTTTAAATATATTGTGCAACTCCCTTCTGGCCTGTAGAGTTTCTGCTGAAAAATCAGCTGATGACCTTATGGGAGTCCCCTTGTATGTTATTTGTTGCTTTTCTCTTGCTGATTTCAATATTTTATCCTTATCCTTAATTTTTGTCAGTTTGATTACTATGTGTCTTGGTGTGTTCCTCTTCGGGTTGATCATGTATGGAACTCTCTGCACTTCCTGGACTTGGGTCACTGTTTCCTTTCCCAAGTTAGGTAAGTTTTCAGTTATTCACTAAAAAAAATTTTCTCACATCCTTTTTGTCTTGTCTTTCTGGGACCCCAACCCTTCCTGGTGGTCTAGTGGTTAGGATTCAGTGCTCTCTTTCTGGGACCCCTATAATGTGAATATTAGTGTGCTTCATGTTGTCCCAGAGTTCTCTTAAACTATCCTCATTTCTTTTCATTCCTTTTTCTTCCTTCTGCAGTAGTGATTTCCACTAATCTGTCTTCTAGCTCACTGATGTGTTGTTCTGCCTCGTTTATTCTTGGTTCCTTCTAGAGTGTTACTCATTTCAGTGATTTTTATTCTTCAACTCTGGGTATTCTTTGTATTTTCCAACTCTTTGCTAAAAGCTTTGCTCTTCCTCAGATAAATTGCTTATCTCCTCATTACGTATTTCTTCTTCTGGGATTTTATCTTGTACCTTGGCCTGGAAGATACTCCTCTACTGCTTCATATTGTCTATCTTTCTGTTTGTATTTTTAGGTAGGTTAGTTATGTTTCTCAACCTTGGAGAAGTGGCCCTCTGTGGGAGATGTCCTATGTGTCCCAGCAGTACACTCTTATCACCCAAGGGCCAGGGCCCAGCCAGTCCCCATGTAGAGTCTGGCCTGTGTTTGTGGATTCCTTCCACAGGCTTTGGGATTGTTGTTTTCTTATTTCTGGTATCTGCCCCCTGGTGGGTGAGGCTGGACTAGAGGCTTATGCAGGTTTCCTGGCAGGAGGAGCAGGTGCCTGCCCACTGCTGGGTGAAGCTTGGTCCTGGACCTCTGGTGGGTACGGCTTTTTTGTGGCTCAGGAAATCTGCTGATGGGTGGAGCTGTGTTCCTACCCAATGTGTTGTTTGGCCTGAGGCTTCCCAGCCCTTAAGGCTGCTGAGTGGGCCTAGGTCTTGGTGCTGATGATCCAGTCAAGATGTCAGCCTCCAGGAAAGCTCATATAGATGAACACTCCTGGAATGTCTGCCACAAGCTTTTATGTCCTCTGAGTGAGCCGCAGCTGTCCCCTACCTCCTCAGGAGACCTTCCAAAACCAGAAGGCAGGTCTGGCCCAGGTTCCTATGAAATCACTGCCTCTGCCCTTGGACCCGGCGCACGTGAGATTCTGTGTACGCTTCCCAAGAGAATAAAGTCTCTGTTTTCCTCCAGTCCCATGGGGCTTCTGGAGATAAGCCCCACTGGCCTTCAAAACCAGATGTCCTGGGGTCTCCTCCTCCTCCCAATGCCGGAACCCTGAGCTGGGGAGCTGACGTGGGCTTAGAGCTGTCACTCCTGTGGGAGGGCCCCTGCGACTTAATTATTCTTCAGCTTGTGGGTTGCCCACCCAGGGGATATGGAGCCCGATTGTCGCAAGCACGCCCGTCCTATCACCCACTGTGGTTCCCTCTTTGTTTCCAGTTGAAGATCTTTTTTGCTAGCTTCATCTTTTTTCCGATGGTTGTTCAGCAGTCAGTTGTGGTTTTGTTGTAGTCATGAGGAGAGGCGAGCTCCTAGTCCTACTACTCTGCCATCTTGACCGGAAATCAGTTGCTGCTTCCTTTCTTTATTTTTTGTCTGCCTGTTTGTTTTAGAGGGGGGAGGTAATTAGGTTTGTTTATTTACTGGAGGTACTGGTGATTGAACCCAGGAGTGCTAAGCATACACTCTACCACTGAGCTATACCTCCCCCCTAGTTGCTGCTTCCTTTTAAATGGAATCTTCGTTTAGAGAAATAAGCTGATACTGTGTGCAGGAGGGTGGACCCATTCCATCACGGGTAGCAGCTATGATTAATGTTTTGACCAAATAAAACCTGGCATGTGTCTGACAATAATCGTACCTTCCTTTCCATGGCCTGTCCTGCCTCTGAGACCATCTTTGCACCTGTAAGTCTCGCAACCACCCTGTGTTATATTTTATGACATGTGTCGCCATCTGTGGGTTTGAAGCCTCAGGAGCTACCCAGGTGGAATTAGAAACCAGCCCCATATCTCTGCCTGGAGTCACCGTCCTAACCCAGGACCCTGCCCTCAGAGTGCATCCTACGTCCCTCGCCTCCTCCTCACATTCTGAGGTGCCACCCGCAGCCTAGTTACCAGCCTGGCTGCATCTCAGATGTCTGTGCCAGGCCCCCACCTTCCCTCCCCTTGGAGGATGCTGCTGTGCGGCTGCTCGCACAGCTCGGGGACCACCACTCCTCCGGGCTCTCCCTATTTTTAAAATCCATGTTACTGTTCTATTTTTCCATGCAGTCAGTATGAAAGCTCACACACAAATGAACACAACAGCCATTCCTCCGCCAGGCATCCTGTTAGCCTCTCACGCCACTGTCTCTGCTTTCTGCCTTAGTCCTTCGCACACTTATGGGACACAAAGCCAACATCTGCAGCCTGGATTTCCACCCATATGGCGAGTTCGTGGCCTCGGGTTCCCAGGACACGAACATCAAGGTGAGACACCTCTCTGTGCCCTGGCTCTCCCCCCGGGCTGGCAGTGGGACTGGGACCATGTGTCCTGCCTGAGGGGGTGGGCTTCTCTCTGCGTGGGGCATCTTCCCCCTCTGCCGCAGCATCCACGCCGTCCTAGGGTGGGGGACATGGGAGCATTCACCAGACATACCTGCTTGGGATGCCCAGCTTTAGTGAGCAGTTTCCAGACCCCTATCATTTTGGGGTGCACAGAGTCCCTCTCTGCTCATGGCCCTATGCTGCCCTCTGACCCAAGCTCCAGGACTAGGTGCCCCCAGCCTATCCCAGCCCACCTTGTTCATAACGTGTCCTGACCTTGACTCTGCCCTTCTGCTTCTCTCCCCACAGCTCTGGGACATTAGGAGGAAAGGCTGTGTGTTCCGATACAGGGTAAGCAAGGCACCCTTCCACAAGCATGGAGCATAGGGTGGGGCCCAGACCCTTGGCAGAGGCTGGAGGGGACTGTGTCCAACATGGGTGAGAATGTGAGAAACAAGAGTCCAAATGAGAAATGTGCTTATCTAGTGGAGCAGGTGTTGAGGGGGTGGTCCACTGGACCCCCAGCTTTCCATGACTCCCCACAGAACTGTGTTTACGAAACTGTGCTCCACAGTCTGCAGGAAGGTAACAGGTGTCATTAGGTGAAGGGGATTCCTGTTCATATGAGTTTGGAAGCACTAGTTTAATAAATAATTTGGGCAGAGATTTTTAGAACCTTTGATATTAAAAGGGGGCATTTAACTCTCCAAAAAGAGGCATAAGACACACTTTATCCCAAACTGTAAGACCACGCAGTCTTGATTTCCTGGGCACCCATGACCACGAAGGGGAGAAGTGCCCCTCTATGACATCTCCCGCACGTGGCCATCCGCCCCCTCCTTGCCTGCTCCCGAGAAGCACTGCTTATGGAGGGCAGGGAGGAGGGGTTGGGGGAGGGAAGCCCACTGGGCCCAGGCCCCTAGGCTGCTTCTGCTCTGTCCTCTCCTCAGGGGCACAGCCAGGCCGTGCGGTGTCTCCGGTTCAGCCCCGACGGGAAGTGGTTGGCATCGGCCGCAGATGACCACACAGTGAAGGTGGGGCCTGGGTCCACTGATCACGCTCAGCTTGGGTCGTCACCTCCCTCCCACTCGGGATCGCATGTCCCAAGCCTATCCAGAGTGGGAGGTGGTTTGTGGATAAAGAGCTTGGGCAGGAAGAGAGGGAGAGCAGGCAGCAGTCCTGACCTCCACTTGGCCCTGCTCCAGCTCTGGGATCTGACTGCTGGCAAGATGATGTCCGAGTTCCCTGGCCACACGGGTCCTGTCAACGTGGTGGAGTTTCACCCCAATGAGTACCTCCTGGCTTCCGGCAGCTCTGACAGGTGAGGAGGTTCAGGGCCCATTGCCCATGACTGCCGTCCTTCAGATCTCTTTCCTATATGTATGTCTACCTGTCCCTAATCTGTCTCTGTCCTGGGGTGTCATATGCCTGATGATCCTATGTAGACTGAATTGACTGCCAGCCAAGCCTTTGTGTCCTGGGCCTTTGTAGCATGTTTGCATCCAAGGCCCATGTTCACCTCCCACCTGGTGAGTCCCTTCCCGCTGCCTGCACAGGGCCAGACCTTGGCCCCAGGCATTGCTCTTAGTGGCCCTGACCTTGGGGTCGGGGGTGGGAGTGGGCAGGTGTCTGGAGAGAAGCAGGGTACCCAGCACAGCCTGCCTTTCTTTGCAGGACTATCCGTTTCTGGGATCTGGAGAAATTCCAGGTGGTGAGCTGTATTGAAGGGGAGCCGGGGCCTGTCAGGTACGCTGGGCGGTGGGCCGGCGCCCTCCTCCTGGGCAATAGGATGTGGCTGTGGGTGGGTCTTGCCCATCTCTGCTTCTGCCCCTTCCTGTCCTGGGCTCCCCCTAGCCTCCTCGGGTTTCTTGGGACCTATAGCCCACTCCGGCCCACTCTTGCCTGGCCCAGGAGTGTCCTCTTCAACCCCGATGGCTGCTGCCTGTACAGCGGCTGCCAGGACTCTCTGCGCGTCTATGGCTGGGAGCCCGAGCGCTGCTTTGACATGGTCCTCGTCAACTGGGGCAAGGTGGCCGACCTGGCCATCTGCAATGACCAGCTGGTGAGAGAGCCACCACCCACCATCCACCCTTCCGCCCAGCCACCTACCTGCCTCGACCTTTGCCCCCCAATTCCCACCCAGTCCTGCGGGGATCCTGCCCACCCATCCCACAGCCACTGCTGTGAAGGGTCCCACCCCAGCTCTGCCACTTCCTGCAGATAGGCGTGGCCTTCTCCCAGAGCAACGTCTCCTCTTACGTGGTGGACCTGACGCGGGTCACCAGGACAGGCACGGTGGCCCAGGACCCTGTACAGGACAGCCGGCCCCTGGCACAGCAGCCGCCCCACCCCAGTGCCCCCCTTCGGCGCATCTACGAGCGGCCCAGCACAGCCTGCAGCAAGACTCAGAGGTGTGGTGCTCGGGCCTCAGAGGGCACCAGGGGGTTGCAGGAGGCGAGCCCCCAGCCCTGGTCTCACCTGGGCCCCTGCCTTTTGGCTTCGCCTTGACCCCCAGGGTGAAGCAGAACTCGGAGAGCGAGCGCCGAAGCCCCAGCAGTGAGGACGACAGGGACGAGCGGGAGTCTCGGGCGGAGATCCAGAACGCCGAGGACTACAACGAGATCTTCCAGCCCAAGAACAGCATCAGTGAGGCCTGGCCCCCTCCCCTCTGAGCCCCAGCATCCCCATCGGTGAAATGGAGGCAGATGGTCCTTTCTGGGGGTAGTGTCCATGTTATTTTGCTCCCTTAGCTTAATTCCTAACCCACAACTGGGCCCCAGCGGAGGCCCTGCAGCCGCTCGGTGCCTAGTCCGCCCCGGGCACAGGAAGGCCCACTGGGGCAAGTGGGTGGGAAGGGACAAGCATGAGGGTTTGGGCCCCAGAACAGGTCATAGTCTGCAGCTGTGTATGTGCCTGGGACCCACCTTCTGTCCCCTGCATCCTGACAGGGCCCAGGGCCCTCAGACAGCAGCCCCGGGCTGGCCAATGTGAGTCCCCAGCCCTCTTCACCTCTGCAGGTCGGACACCACCCCGAAGAAGTGAGCCCTTCCCAGCACCCCCAGAGGATGGTAAGTCAGAGGGCAGAGCCTGGCCTCCCACGATCCCCAGCTCCCTAGTCCTCCCTCCCTGAGAGCCACTGCCTTCCCCCAGGCCTCCCCACCCACAGCAGTTTCCAGCTTCTCTCCCACTGAATCTTTCCCCTCCACTCACCCAGAAGCATCTACTCTGTGCGGGGCCCCATGCTAGGCCCCAGGGACTGAGTGTGAAGAAGGCAGGCAGTGCTCTTGTTAGGAGCTCACCCCCCAGTGAGGAGTGCAAACAGCACACAGCCAGCCAACCAGGAGGAAAGAGCCAGGCATTGTGAGAGGCCACTAGGGCCTGTGTAGATGGGGGGCCACGAGGCTCTGAGGAGGCAGCCTGAGGGCCAGGTGAGGAGAGAGGAGGGAAGAGCCTCAGGTGGGAGTGGGCTGCAGGGAGAGTGGGGGCTTGGGGTCCCAGAGCAGGAGGCCATGCCCTGCAGGCCCTGGTGAGGGTTCTGGGTTTTGTGGCTAGAAGATTTAGGAAGCGAGAAAACCTGATGTGGAAAAGAAGCTGGCGTGGGGCACCCTCGTCCTACAGCCCGTCCCTCCCCTCCCCTGGCGCGCTCCTCAAGGGGCCAGCTTCTCATTCCCCTCAGGCTGGGTTTCTGGAGGGCCTCTCCCTCCCACACTCGCACCATCCACTTACCACCACCCCCAACGTGCACTCTGTTCCTAATGAGATGACAAGACCATGACTCCCTGGGTCCTGTCCACACACAGTGCTTGGCGCCTGCTTTCTGCCAGACCTGTGGTTGAGTAGGTGGAAAGGGAGGGGACAGGCCCAGCTCCTACCCCTCAGGCCTTGCCGCCCAGGGTCCCACCACTGCCTTCTCCTGACCTGACCCAGTGACCCTGTCCTGCCTCCAGACATGGCCACAGCCAAAGAAGCAGCAAAGCCCAGCCCAGCCACAGACACACAGCTGCCAGTGCCAAACGTATGTCCAGGTGGAGCGGGCATGGTGTGGGGCTTGTGGAGGGGCTGGAGTCCTGACCAGGGTCGGAAGGCCTATGCCAGAGTGGGGGGTGCATTGAGGGAGGCCTCAGGCAGGCCACCTGCTGAGCTTCAGACCCCTCCAGCTTGAAGTCCCACCTCGGCCCCCCGTCGTCACTTCCACCCCTGCACCCAAGGCCGAGCCTGCCATCATCCCTGCCACCCGGAATGAGCCCATCGGACTCAAGGCCTCAGACTTCCTGCCCGTGAGTTGGGGTCTGGGCTGAGGGCGGGTGGAGGCCTGTGGGGTGAGGGCAGAACTTGGCCACCAGCATCTGGGCACCCATCCCACACAGGCCGTGAAGGTCCCCCAGCCGGCGGAGCTGGTTGACGAGGATGCCATGTCACAGATCCGCAAAGGCCATGACACCATGTGTGTTGTGCTCACCAGCCGCCACAAGAACCTGGACACTGTGCGGGCCGTGTGGACCACGGGCGACATCAAGGCAAGCGCCACCTCTGCCCTGGCTGGGCTTAGGGCTGAGCTGAGAAGAGGGCTGCCTGAGGGGGGCACTTGGGGCTGGGCGGCTGCTGTCACTACGCTGTGCAGTATTAACACCCCACAATAAACCGCATCATACCCAGGCAGGGCCACTCTGTCCCCAGTCCCCTCTGACGAGTGCTCTTGTCTGCAGACATCAGTGGACTCGGCTGTGGCCATCAATGATCTGTCAGTGGTAGTGGACCTCCTTAACATTGTCAACCAGAAAGCGTAAGTGTCAGGGCCGGGGTCGGGGGGGGGCGCAGGCGTGGGTGAGGTGTGCAGGGCCAGGTGCTGACGGCACATGTCCCCGGCCCTCTCCCCAGCTCCCTGTGGAAGCTGGACCTGTGCACCACAGTCCTGCCGCAGATCGAGAAGCTTCTGCAGAGCAAGTATGAGAGGTACACGTGGGGAAGCTGCACTGCCTCATAGCAGGGAGAGGAGGGACCACAGGAAAGGCCTCCAGGGCCGGTGCCCACGTGAGGTGGCTGTGCAGCCTTGCTGTCCCCTCCAAATTTGAGAGGCCAGAGTAAAAACATGTCCCTGCTGCCTCGGATTCTCTTTGCCCCCCATCAGTGCGTACCTTGCTCTCTGTTTATCTTTTTGTCTGTGGCTCTGTCTGTTCCTCTGCCTCTGAAGCTATGTCCAGACGGGCTGCACCTCCCTGAAGCTGATCCTGCAGCGGTTTCTGCCGCTGATCACAGACATCCTGGCAGCCCCACCCTCTGTGGGTGTGGACATCAGCCGGGAGGAGAGGTGAGGGGCCAGGTGGTGTGTGTGTGGCTGGGGTGCCGTGTCAGTGAGGGCACACGGGTTTGGGGGCCCAGCCTTCTTGTTGACCCCAGTGAAACTGCTAATAGAGGAGGTCATTGTGCCTGGGGTGGTGGCTCAGGGCGTGGGGTAGCCAGAGCCAGGGTCCCAAAGGCCTGGCTCTGCCCTCAGCCCTGGTACAGCCTGGGTGGGCCCTGTGCTCTGGGCCTCACCCTTCCTCTAGGAAGAGGGGCGGGAGTGATCAAGTTGGCAGAGGCCCCGGGGTTGGGTGAGGGTCACCATGTCCCTGCAATGTGGCCACCTCAAGCTCAGCCCTTCTGCCCACAGGCTGCTCAAGTGCCGGCTCTGCTACAAGCAGCTCAAGAGCATCAGTGGCCTCGTCAAGAGCAAGTCGGGCTTGAGCGGTCGCCATGGCAGTGCCTTCCGTGAGCTGCACCTGCTCATGGCCAGTTTGGACTGAGGAGTGCGATGGGTGGGGGCACCTGCAGCCCCCACTCCTATTATCTATGGGCCCACTGGCACATGAACCTCTGCCCGGCCTCCACTGCTGTCCTGTGGCCATCCTGGAGGCAGTGGTGCCACTGGCCCCCTCCATAGCCCTGAACTTTAAGACAACTTCTCTCCAGCATCAGCTTTGCCCAACTCCTGCTTCTTGGGACAGTGAATTGAGCTCCGGGGTTCCTGCTGTAATTTATAAGGTGAATTTTATTAAAAATTTGTAACTATTCACTTGTCTATTTGTGAGGGTCGCCCTCTTCTGGTCACAGGGGGAAGGGGGGAGGGGGAGGGGAAGACAGGACAGGATCCTTCCCGGACTGGAATTTTCAATTTTTGGTCAGTCAAGCAAGGTAAGGCAGGTCAACCACACTGAGTGATACTGTTCATGACAAATGATGTAGGTGCCCAGCCAGCAGTGGGTTCCTTCACCCCACTACCCCAAGTCAAGACCAACTCTTTCAGACATTTGTGTAAAAAGGTTATTTTAATAAGTAAAAATGGCTAAGCTTCCAAAAGTTCTTAAATAGGATTTCAGAGGGAGGAAAACATCGAGGCCAGCGAGTAAGGAGACAGCCTGGTGCCAGGCAGATGAAGGGAAGCAGCAAAGTCCCTGCCCACTGGCCTCCTGCCATAAATACAGCCCAGCCCTTGGCGGGAAGGGCCGCGCTCCTATGTACACCTGGGAACACTATGTACACACCCCGAGGGATGCGCTACTCCCTGGGAGCCGGAGGAGAGTGGTTCCTGTGCCTGCCGGGGACTCCCCAGCCCACCCACAAGGGAGGCCTCCCACACACCCGCCCTTGCCATGAGGGCCCACTCTGATGGCGCAGGCCTGCCCTTCCAGCCCCTGCCATTTGTGCCCAGAACCACAGCCGAGAGACACCTTTTCCTTCTGAACATGTTTCTCATCTCTGAAGGCAGACAGGGCAAAAGAGGAGCCTCTTCTCTGGCCTCTGCCTCCTGGGCTCCAGGCGCTGCAGCAGGAGCAGGCCTGCCAGGCGTCAGGACCCTGTCTTTGGTCTGGCAGGGTGGATCTCTCCATCACACAGGCAACGGCCTCGTCTTCCCTGCGGGAGAGGGAGGGGAGGGGAGGGGTTCGTCAGTACCAGGATTGTCAGCCTCTGTCCCAGAGCAGGAGGGAGGCGGGCAGAAGCACATAGGCAGCAGGCAGCAAACGACAGACTCAGCCCTGAGCAGCCAGGTCCCGGCACAGCCCTGCAACCCAAGGCGGCCAGGCAGGCAGGAGGGCGGGCAGCCCTGGGCTGCTGGCCCCACACTCACCTGGAGACTCTACAGCCCCAGCCATCAGGCTGAAATCAAAGCAACAGGCAACTCACTGGTGGGCTCGTCTTGGGCCAGGACCCTGCTGCCCCCTCTCCCTCTGAACTCAGAACATTTTCCAGACCCTCCTGTGAGTAGGCCAAGCTGGGGCTGGAGCCCTGTATTCTAGCCCTGTGGCCTGGCTCACTCATCTGGGACAGGTGAACCCTGTCCTTTCCAGCCCCAGGAGCTGAGGCCTGCTTTGGAGGGTGTGTACGGCATGAGCCCAGCCAGCCCAGCCTCAGAGAATCGGAGAATTGTGTCCTGGGCCTCAAGTCAGCAACACTGCTGTGGGCATAGAGGGCTGGGCCCCTCCTCACACTACCCCATCTCCAAGGGGGTCTTCAATTTCCTGTCTATAAAATGGATGCAGCACCATCTGCCCTACTTCCCAGGGCCAGGGAAGGTTGTGAGATTGTGCAACAGGTTCTGGGGAAGTTTCATAAACTTTTTAAAAAAAGGGAAAAAAAGAAAAAGCCTATTCAGATAAGGGCAGCCCAGTAGCTGTGATTGGGCTGTGGGGGAGGCTACGCCACCCTGGCCCCCTCCCCAAAGACTCACCCGAGGGCTGCAGCTTCCTCCTGATGGAGCCTGGGCGGCTAGTGGTCCCGGAGCCCGGGGCGGAGTGGGCTCGAGCTGAGGGCTGTGGGGTCTGACAAGCCGGCTCCCACTGTGGGCAGAGAAGGGTGGGTGGGTGGGGCTACCCTGGGTCTGCCCCGCCCTCCGCCCCAAGTATTTCCCCTCCCCAGCCACCTGAAACTGTTCTCTCATCTGCAAGATAGGCATGATGATACAATAACCGTGGGGTGGGGGGAATTGTGAGATAATTTATATAAAGTAAACAAGTTAATCCTGAGCACCTGTGTGCCAGCCTGCACCCCCCCCCCCCCGCCCCACATCCCACCCACAACCCACCTCCATCTAGCCGATGACCCGCACAGGTACCGCTGAGGCCAAGGGGAAACACCTTGACTGGTGGCTACTGGGTTTGGGCTCATGTTCTGGCTCCACTCCCTCTGGTATCTGCCCCTCCTCCACCACTCCAGGCTGTAGTCCCCTCCCAGCCCCCCGCTCCTGCTCACCCACCGCTGGCCCTGGCAGGCCTGTGGCGGTCCTCGTACCTCTAGATGCTCCTGGCTGGACCAGGACCCGAGCTCTGCCCTGCGGGATCCGGGGCCCAGCTCCACAGAGCGCACCCTCTCGGCAAACTTGAGGGAGTAGAGCGTCTCACTGGTATTCTTCTCCACAGGGGACACCTAGGGGACAGGAAAGTTCACTCCCTACCCAACTAGCTGGCTGCCCTCACAGAACTGGAAGGGGTACCAAAGCAAGCTCATGGCCAGGGGACTCTAGAAGGCTATCTGGAGAAGACTGAGGGAGGGCAACCAAGGTGACAGAAATGGAGGAACCTGCAAGCACACGGGGTGCACGTGGCTAGATCTGACAGGGAGGTTGGGGGGTACACATGTCACTAACTTTGGAGCTGATGACAAGGGGCCCTTTCCTGCACAGCCTAGGTGGGGGTACTTGGGCAGCAGGGGAAGGAGGGGGTCCCTGCTCTTAGACCTGGTTGAGCCCCTACATGTTGATGGCCACCCCACCCGGCCCACCTGAGGCCCTCACCTGCACCACCATGAGGGTCTTGCTGTCCCCACTGAGTGAGTCCTGCAGCAGGTAGGTGAGCTTGGAGTTGCGGAAGGGCACGTGGCCCTGGCGGGAGCGCAGAGCAGCAATGACATCCCCCAGGGCCGACAGCGACTTGTTGATGTGCTGCGCCTCCCGCAGGCGGCTGCCCTCCGCCCCCGACTTGCCCACGCGCTCTGATCCGGCCAAGTCCACCAGGTTCAGCTTCCCTGCAGGGAGGGCACTGGGCAGGTCAAGGCCACCCTAGGAGAGGGGGGCGGGGGTGCTCAGGCCGGGCAGCCTGTGGACCTCACTCACCAGTGGTTCGGAGGCCCGTGCTGCAGTCCACGCCCCGCACTGTCACGATGAGCAGGGCGTGCGATCGTGAGCTGTGCTCGTTCAGGTTGGTGAACTCCGTGGTACGGTTGGTGTGGCCAAACTCGAACACCTGGGGCCAAGGGGCAGGGAGGGCAGAGGCATAGGGTTTGGAATGGGGTCTTTGGAATCACTTGTCTGGAGAACCCCTGTGAGGGGCATCACCTGCCCCATAGAGGGGAGGAAACAGGCTCAGAGAGGCCTGGGAACCTGGCAGAGCCTGTACCCCCTATTCTGTCCTTCTCTGAAGCAGCTCTGCTGTGGGCGGGGCCTCCCATCATTTCCCCGCCCCCGGCCCACCCAGCCCCACACCTTGTTGATGTCCTCCACACTCTGCACCTGGAACTCAGTCAGCCCTGGCACATACAGCTGCCCGCTGCCATCTGGGCACAGCCGGATCTCCAGTTTCTCCTGGGGCTCCTGCCCCAGCAGGTCCCTGAGGGTAGGAAGGACGGTCACTCCCTCCTCCTAGCTTGCCTTCGGCCCGCACTGCACCTGCCCCCAACCTGGAATGTTCCCCCAACCATCACACCTCAAGAAGCCTTCTTGGACCAGGCTAAGCCCCTCCTCCTCCCCCACTCCCCCACCCCCTCCCCTGCACTCAGGCTCATGAAGGGCAGAGAGGCAATGCTGCTCAAAAGTCCTGTGGTGATGCTACTCCTGCCCCACGATGCACTACCCTCTGTAGGCAGGTGCCCCCAAGACCCCAGTCTCACTTTTCACTACCTGGTGCAGCCTGCAGGTAGGGTGAGGACATCTCAAGGGGAAAAGGGGCGCCTCAGTTTGGGTATCCCAGGTGGACTCAGAGAGCCCTCTCTCTCCTGCCTGTTAGTGGAGGGGAGGGGCCTGGGACCAGTGGAGCCCCTGGGCTCAGTCAGGACGTTCTGCCCTGCCTCCCTTCTTCCCATCTCATGTGGTTCCATGCAGCCCTAAGGACTAAAAGCTGCCCAGGAAGTCTCATGCCACGGCCTCCCACCTGAGGGCCACCACCTGAGGACCTCCCACCTGAGGGCCCCTCACCTGAGAACCTCGTTGTAGATCTCGGCCGCGCTGACGGTGATGGTGTACTCCCAGTCTGATGCCTTCTCCTGCACCTCGGAGAAGAGCAGTTGCAAGGCCCGCTGGTTGATGCCTGGGTTCTCAGTGGTCCCCTGGGGACAGAATCAAGGCTCCAGTGAGCCAGGCCTCTCCCTACCACGAGGACTGACCCATGCAAATGCTCACATTGTGTCTGTGGTCCCCACCTGGTCTGGCTACCCCTCGAAGGCCAGTCTCCCTGACTGAAGCTCTCACCTGCATGCTGGTCTGCCCTCGCAAACGCCATCAGCAACAAGCAGCTTCACCTCCTTGGGCTTCATTTTCCCCTTTAAAATGGCCCCACCTGCCAGGATTGGGCCTGGGACTCGAAGCGTCTGGCCCGGCTGGCACACAGAGGCTGCTGATACACACCTGGCCTTAGTGGGCCACCTGGGAGGGGCACCGGGGATGTATGATTTCCCTGCCACTGCCTAACGGGGCTCGATGTCAGGTAGGCCATGAGCCAGGCTCCGTGGGTGGGGCAGGGGAGGCACAGGCAGAGTGGGCAAGCGACCCGGGGCTAGATGGGCTGGCTGGCCTTTCTAGAAAGAAATCTGGAATCCTCACCTGGGCCTCACTTTTGATGGCACCTCCCCACCTCACCCTCTTCTGCTTTCTGCCACTGGGGCCTCCTTGCCAGGCCTCAGTTTCCCCAGCATGCTCCAGGCTAATAGCTTTGGCTCTGCTGTTCCCCCTGCCTGGAGTGTTTATCCCTCCTCTCTGTGACTGCCTTAGGTGTCTGCACTAATGTCACTTCCTCAGGAAGGCTTCCTCTCCCTGCAAACGCCCGATTCGTCCCTCACCGTTGCTTCCTCGTACTTGGCTGACTCTTTTCCCTAGAACCTGGCAGGACACTTCCTGATTTGCTGTGTGCACTGCCATCTCCCCGCTGGTGGGCTGGCCCCGTGGGGGCAGGCACTCTGAGCTCATGGCTGTGCCCCATGCCAGGCCTGGTGCCTTGTGTACATGGGGCCTCAGCAGGGATGTGTTGGAGGAAAGATGCCCCCGGTGGTCACTCAATTCTAAGCACCCAAGACAGCTGGGAGCCGAGGAAGTGCTGCACACACTCCCTCCTTCTTAACCCCCGTCTTGCTTGGCCTGCTTCCCACTAATCAGTCTCATCAATCCCAGAATTGAGGGAAAAGAAGGTCCAGATTGAGGAAGAAAGGACCACCATGGCAGCCTCCCCAAAAAGCGCCCAACAGTCTGGGCCAGTAGGACACCAGGACACCTGCCCCTCTCTCCTACCCGGGGATCTCACAGCATCCCCTCGAGAGCCAGGGAAATCCTAACAAACCAAAGACATGCCTGGGGCCAGCTTTCCATTTTGATCTACAGTCAAGTTTCTTCCTCCTCTCAACACCCCCACTCCATTCCCAGCCACACCCACAGAGAGCAGGTGGCACAGGCGGGGAGATGAGGCCTGATAAGAGCTGGGGGCCCATGACAGCCTTCACCAGCCCATCTCTCTTGCTCCCGGGGGATCTCCTTGAGAACCAAGACCCACCCTCATTCACCCTGACACCCACAGGGCCCAGCATGGGCAGCCACATAGCAGGAGCCCAGTAAATGTGTGTGGGTGAAATGAAAGCCAGTCCTGAGAGATGTCACAGTGATCTGCCCTGGACTCGGAGCCCAGGCCGAGACCCCTCTGAGGCCAGAGGTTATTGTCGGCACACCTTCCCCTCCTCTGTACCTACTGGGGCCATGCAGGTGTGCCTGAGCCAGGTGCCCCCTCTTCAGGCCTGGTGCCTGGGCTAACACAGGTAACTCTGAGATCTGCTTCGAGGTGGCTGTGAAGACCAGGTGAGGCACAACACGCCCCAAGCAGAACCTCGAGACCCATGAGGGAAGCCCCCATAATGGCAGCAAGAGGGTGGTCTTCACTCTCTGAACCCCTGCCCCATCCATTGGGTACCCACCTCCATCGTGTATGTCTTGCCAGCACCCGTCTGGCCATAGGCGAAGATGCAGACGTTGAAGCCGTCGATGCAGGAGGTGATCAGGGCCTGCACCTCCTGGAACACCTGCAGAGGGGCCGTGGGATGGAGGGTGCGGGGCTGCCAAGGCTGCTGGGATCAGGGGCCCCCACCAGCATCTCCCCCTGACCACTCCCCACCTTTGGCAACAATATAGCACATGTTATTGTGGGCAACAAGGTCACTATGGAGGAATTTGTGACTAATAAATCACTTACACTAGAAATCAGTGGGCAATCTCATTGCTCTGCTGTTCTGAAAGGAAGTTACTATCCAGCAGCACCTAAGAAAAGGGCCACCCAGCTCCGGAGCTCTGGAGCCCTTCCCCAGCTTCTCCCCTTCTCAAGGTGGGTCAGCAAATGAAGGCAGAGCCACACTCACATCCTGCTGTGAGGCCCGTGGGGAGAAGACCTTGTCCAGCTCAAAGGAGACAGGCTTTCCTTTGTGTAGTAAGTGAATGATGGAGTCATCGTCAGGATCAAAGGTCACAGCACTGGTCGACTCGGGCCCTTCCCCGTCCTCTTTGGTGACTGGCCGGACACGGGCAATCACCCGGATGTTCCCTGGATTGGATCAGGGAGGAGAGAAGGGTACAGGAGAGGTCAAGACCAGACTGCCTCCACACTGGTGTCCATAGCTGGCTAGTGGCTCAGGAGCCCTCTGCCTTCTAAGCAAGGCCTCCAGGACAAGGTGGTCCAAAAAGCTGTTATCAGTCACTCACACTATAGTATGAATTCACGTATCAAAATACTTTCTTGTTGAGCAAACCGGCTGAGGGTAGGAGCCTCATCTTGGGGACATGGAGGAAAAGTCAGTTGTGGGGCTCAGACATTGCACCCAGTTTGGGTGGGATACCATAACGGACAACTCTTTACACATCTGGACTTCAGTTTCCTCAGCTACACAAAGAGGGGCTTAGGTCCCAGTTAGCCATGGGGCTTGTTCTATCACTCTTAGAAGGGCACTGGCAATGCCAGGACAGGGCTTGGGAATCAGATGGGCAGACAGGACCAGGCAGAGGGTGCATGACTGGTAGCACATGGAATGCACACAGGCAACAGGGGAGATCCAGGGGTGTTTGGGGCACAGATCTGATCATGCCACCCCCTTGGCTTCATGCCATTAGGTGGGATCCCAGAGCTCCTAAAAGGAAAACTCTCCACCACAACCAGCATGGCCCTGCCTTCCCTCCCCCTGTCCACTCCAGCTCACAGTCCAGGTCTCAGTCCTAGCTTCCCCTCCTCCAGGAAGCCCCCCAATACTCCCAACTGTCAGATACCCAGAGGCTCACAGAGGCCCTCCCCAGCCCAGGTAAAGGGGCAGTGATGGGGTTCTCTGGGTGGATAATGATCACTTTCTGCTCCCCCAGCTGAAATGAGTACCGTGAGGGCAGGGATGGGTTATGTGGGGCCCACAGCCATATCCTCTCAGTGTCTGAACAGCACCCGGCACAGAGCAGGCACTCCCTAGACCTGTGTGCAGTGAATGGGTGGTGTCTCAAGCTTGACCAGGCTCTAAGTTACAAGTGGCATTCCAGCCACCCACCACCACTACTTCAATCCCCACCCCTCAGCCACCTGGTAGCCTGCCACGGGCATTGGGGCAGAGTTGGAGAGATCCCAGGTGGACCACTAGCCATGCAGTTTTGAGCAAATCCCCTGTGACTTCTCTGTGCCTTGGTTTCCTTATCTACAAAGATGGAATCACAGTCGCTCCTCAGTGACAGGGCACAGTTCCATGGAGTGCTGCTGGGGGCCGTGGGGAAGGGCAGATCACCTCCGAGGTAGGTCAGGGGCCCCTCTGCTGGGCACCCCCCAGCCCACCCAGCAGTCACCTTTCAGCCGCACCAGCTCATTGTGGCACTTCTTACGCAGCTGCAGCTCCCGGCGGTATTTGCGCAGCAGCTCCTGGTTGTTGCTGTTGACCTCCTCGATGGCCTGGCCGATCTGGTAGGGGACGCGCAGTGCCGTCAGGGGGTCAGCTCCATCAGCCTCGCTGGCCCAACTGCCTGTCCCCGACAGGCTGCTCACTGCCTCCCTCCCGCCTGGGCTGAGGACTCAACGTCAGATTTTCCCAATAACCCCTCTGGGTAGGTACTGAGACCAGGCCCATTTTACAGAGGAAGAAACTAAGCCCCAGAGAGGCTAAACCAATAGCTCAAGGTTGCTCTGCTGATGGGTAAATAGGACTCAGCCTTCACTCCAGAGCACCAGCACCTGGCTGACCACATGATTCAGCTGGACCCAAATCCCAGCTCTACCCTGAGGAGCTGGGAGACCAGAAGCAACTGGCTCTATGGCTTCCAGCCTTTTCTCATCTGTAAAATGGGTATAACAACATCGAACCTGTGGATCTATAGGAGCTGGTAGGTAAAAATGGCCAGGTTACATTTCATAAGGAAAAGAACAAGCTGCAGACCACTCGTACACCTGCTCCCCTCTGCTGGGTGAAAGGGAAGTGTGCATACATGTATGTATCCATCAGCAGTTTTCATCATGCTCAGAACACCCTTCAGGGGAAATACTGGGAGACCAGCTGCCTTCGAGGAGCAGGCTGGGTGGCAGAGAGAAGCCTCTCCTTTCCTTTCTGTGGAGTTTGTACTTTCAACATGTCTGTGTATTATTGACACAATTTTTTAAAGGAGAACTGTTTTCGATTCCCAAAATATATCAGTCTCTCTATCCTGCAGAGCTGTCATACAGATTCAAGGAGCCGACGGCTATAAACAGCTCGGCACGTAGGAGGCACTTAAGAGACATTGGCTATTCTCATACTGTGCAAGTACAGCTTGAAAAAGTTGAATTAAACCTAACAGATGTAAGAATATATGTAGCATGTTTGAGATATAAAGCTCTGCCCAGCATGTACTGGACATAAAGCTGTATGTAACTTGTTTGGCTTTAAGAGTCATAACAAGACAGATGCCCAAATTACCTTCCCCCGACCAGACAGTTTTTCAAGCAGGGTCTGGGGACGGCAGTGTGTGTGGGAGGGGCGCTGCCGTCGGGGGAGCTCTGGCTGAGTGTTTGCAGGGAGCGCTGGGCAGGCGCCGCAGCTGCCTGTGCGGCCCGTGCTCACCTCGGCCTTGACGCTCCTGAGCGCCTCCTGTAGCAGCAGAGGGAAGCCGCGCACCTGGCGCTTCAGCCCGTTGTAGTCATTGGTCAGGGTCCGCAGGGCGGGCTGCAGTGTCAGCAGGTTGGTCCGGACGCCTGCAGGGACACCAGGGGTGTGAGGCAGACCGGGTGAAGGGCTGCCTCACGGGGCAGGCTAAGGCCCAGGCTGCCAGCTCACCTGCCAGGTTCTCGTGCACGGCCTTCATCTCCACCTGGGCTCTGGCAAAGGCCTCCTCGATGGCCCGGTTCTTGTCCTCCTCCAGGGACTGCATCTCCTCCAGCATCTGCCCATGTGCCCGCTCCAGCTCCGACTCGTACATGGCGATCTGGCAGCCAGGCCGGAAGCTCAGTGCCGCAGCCATGGGAGGGAAAGAAGCCCCACCCCTCACGCCTGGCACATGTGAACACCCACACCAGAGGGGAAGGGTTGCCATCTCTCCCTGAAAAGGCTGGGAGCTCCGTGCATCTACTACTGCCCAGCATTAGGCTGGCACCAACCTGGGTCCAGGCACATAACAGCTGCACAAGCCACGGGCCCCAAGAGAGCAGGGGAGAGCATTCATCATGATACTGACTAGAGCATCCTTCCAAGAGTGTGTGTGCTGGGCTCTGAGCAAAGGGCCTCTTGAGCCCCACTGGGAGCTGGGTTCTGTTGGAACCCAAGTGCTCAGCCGCTGCACCGAGCAAAGGCCGGCCTCTGGCGTTCGAACCCCACGCGCACATGCTCCCCTGATAGACACGCGCCCCCTCACTTGGCCCGCGCACCTGCGCCCGGAGCTGCACAGTCAGCTGGTGAGAGCTCTGCAGCTGCTGCTCCATCTCCTTCAGCACCTGCCTCTGCATGGCCACCTGCTCCTGCAGGTGCTGGTTCCGGGCCTGGGACTCACTGAGGGCCTGCTTGGTCTTGGATGACTCCACCTCCACCGTCTTGATGACGTACTGTGGGGGGAAGGACAGATGGGTACACCAAGGTGCGTAGGTGCCTTGACCTCACCCTGGGGTCCTGAGGGGACCCTTAGGAACATCCCACCAACAGCCTCCAGAATACTAGAGGAGCCATGAGGTCCCGGCTCTCCAGAGCGCTGTAAGGGCCTCCTGGAATCTTCTCATCTTAATGAGCCTGGCTGTGGCCAGAGACTGGGCACAGAACAGACAAGAAGGGCAAAGACAAGGGCAGAATCTAACAATGCATCACGTCCATGCCTGTCACACGGGCACCTCAAGCATCAGATGCTGGATACCTAGACATGCCTGGCCCTGTACAGCAAGAAGGGGAAGGGATAAGACTGAGTGCAGACCTGGAGGTACTCATGCCTACTTAGTCACCAAGACAAGCCCCTCCTATGTCTGGCCCATCCTGGGCTCCAGGGATCAGAGCTGAGGCACAGTCCAGGGGTGCACAGGGTCCTGCATGCGGCTTCCTGGCCCCAGGCTCACCTTGACGGGTGGTGACTGGGCCCGCAGGCTGGCAATAGTCTCGTGGCTATCGCGCAGGCGTCGGCTGAGCCGCTCCTCCTCCTGCGCCTTCTCGGCCAGGCAGTCCTTGAGCCGCAGCTCCACCTCGGCCAGCCGGTCAGTCTTCTGCTGCACCTCCAGATTCAGCTCTGACAGCATGCCTTTGTTCTCCGCCACCTCCAGCTGTAGCTGGGACAGCTTGTCACGGAGCTGGGCACTCTCCTGTAGAGGAGGCACGGGGGGCGGGACAGGTGTGAGGGAGGTAGATGGGGACTAGCAAGCAAGAGCCACTGGTAAGAACTGGGGTGACTGTTGGGAGTAGAGCCCCCTGGGACCACCCTGGTCCTGGGCTCACCTGGCTGTGCTCGCAGCCCGTGCAGGGGGCTGCTGGCTTGGCCCGCAGCTCCTGCAGCTCCGCCTCGCAGCGCCGCATCTCCTGCCTCAGTCGCTCATTCTCCACCATCAGCAGGTCCCGGTGCTTCTCCAAGTCGGTGCCTCCCTGCAGAGAGCCAGAGCCGAGTGGGGGCATGTGGTGAGGGCAGATCAGGGGAAAGACGGAGCAAGGAGGCAGAGACAGTGCAAGGGCCGGGGAGAGAGGAGAGGCTGTGGAAAAAGAGAGGAGAAAAGAGAAAGAAAGGCCAGTGATGGAGAAAAGACAGAAGGGGCTCCAGAGGAGATAAAGACAAAGATAAGACAGAGGAGAGGAAGAGACAGAGAAAGGTGGTGAAACAGGAACCGCTCCCGGCTGCATCCGCCCCTTTCATTCTATTTTCCTGAGTGTGAAAGTAACAAGGAAAGTAGTATTTATACACAGAGTTCACACTCCACTTTACATCAGCGAACAAGAATTAACCTCCCTCCCTTATGGGTCACATGGCCTCTGAGGGCACAGTGAGTGGTGACTGGTATCCAGGGAGTGTTTCTGGGATAGGATGCTGCCCCGCTTGGGTGGGACCTGAGGGCTTGGAGGAGATGGGGTGACACCCCTCACGTGGAAGTGTCGGTATGCACAGGGACGGGCCAGCCCCCCCACCCCCTCAGGATGGCACTGTCAAGCTCACCAGCTCCGATCGAAGGCGGCTCACTTCCTGGGCCTGGCTTATAAGCTTCTCCTTCAGGTTTTCTACCTGCCAACACAAAGCCGGGGCACAGTGAGCTTTGTTCCTCACCTCCAGCCCACTCCCCAAGCCTCTTGCCCAACCCCACAGCCCCAGCCCTCTCTTCAGGTGCCTGGTCCTGACAGCCCTCAGCACCCTCTCCCATCCCAGGACCCAGCCAGCCTGGGCTCTCAGGAAAGTCTGGGGAGCAAATGCAGCAGAGGTGGCCCTGGCGCCACCCAGGGTCCACGCCAGGTGCAGCACACCGGGAGACTCAGGAGGCTGACCCTCAGGACGCCTGCCTTGCACAGGCCCCTGCCCAGGCTGCACCTACTTTTGTATTTGCAATTGTGTATCTTTTTTTTTTCTTAAAAGGGCCCCCAAATTGTATAAACACCAGGCACTACGAGACCTGGATCGGTCCTCAATCAGCCCCTAGAATTTTCCACTTTGAGTGGTTCCTGGTGAGTCTGCCTGTGGAGACAGATCTACCAATGACCAGGGCACATTTGTGGCCTGTGTCCACCCTAGCTCCCAGTCTGCCTTCCCAAAGCGCCGTGGCCAGTGGAGGCTGTTAGAAAGAGAAGGGGTGTGCACCCCATCAGGAGACAAGAGTGACCTGGCTCGGCCAGAGGGCAGGGCAGGGAAACCAGCCCTGAGAGAGCAAGGTCCCCGCGGGCCGGGACCCTTATCCACATCAGCCCACCTCCAGGAATCTGCCTTCAGGAAATAACCCCAAATACAAAGATTTTGGCACCAGCATTCATCAGAGCAGGTTTGGGCTTTTTTTTTTTGCAGAACATTCTGTGATGACCACACCGCATGATGGAAAAGGTACGGTGAGAGTCAGACTCACTCCGTGGAGGATAAGGAGGTGCAATTTACACGAGCAGGCCACGAAACACTGGGCTCTTATTGCCTCACATCAGGGGACAAAGTCCACTGCCCACAGGGGCCGGCCAGGTCAGGTGGGTGAGGGGCAGTGCAGGGCTGGACGCCCTGCAGCCACCTGAAGGAGGCAGAGGACTGTAGCTGAGCAGAGACACAGGCCCAGTGTCACCAAATTTCTGATCTTTCAAGAGAGGCCAGACATTGGGATTTTCAGGGTGTGTGTGGACATCGCTGAGATGTCATCAGCAGTCTGGGGGCTCAGAGCCCACTGTCTCCTGGGGCTGGAGGAGGCAGCTGAACCACATATCAGACGCTGCCTCTTTGAGCAGTTGGGGCGGGGGCAGTGGGTCCACAGGCTGCATCTCGCCTCCAAGGGAAAGGCCAGTGACACCAGCGCTGCACACTTGTAGCTGGAGGGGCGGATTTCAAGACCCAAGACCCAGAGAGGGGCTGGGAGGCCCTACCTGGATGCCCAAGGCCTCCTGGTGGACAAGCAAGTGATTTGAGGGCTGCGACCGAGAAGGTCACTGTCACCTCCCCCACCCTTCCTGGTCCCTTCCTGGCAACGCGCTGGGCATGGACCAAGCCAGCAGTAAAGCCTGTGCCGCTCCTCTGCCCGCTCCAATCCCTCTTCTGTTAAGAGCCTGGTGCATGCAGGGCTCAGTTCCTTCACCCTAGAGGGCAGTGAGGGACGGTTTGAATAAGGCCAACTTTCATTCCTTAGTCATGAAATTGGGAATAACCTGAATGCCCAACATTAGGGGATGGTCAGTGAATTATAGTACATTCACTCATAGACTTAGTTTATCAGGAGTTTTAAATGACGTGGGGAAAGGCTCCTCAACATATAAAGTCAAAGAAAAATCCAAAAACAAAATTGAGTATGCAATACAAAAAGCAGAGGTCCTTGGACTGCAGAATTGTGTTTGACAAATTCTTTACACTTTGCAGGGTAAAGAATATGTATTCAAATAATATGTATTCCTCTTGCACTCTCCCCATCCTCATACAGGTGGATTCTACCTCCTTTCGAAAAGCTGCTGGCCCCCCATCTCCCTTCCCTCCCTCAGAAATCACCCCAGGGAGATTCACTTGCACTGAGCTGGTTCCCCACACAGGCTGCCTCCTCAGCATCGGGCCAGGTGTGCTCTGACCTCTTCTGTCCCCAGCACCACTGACACTCAGACCTCGATGCAGTGAAAGAGGGGTCTTCCAGTGTTTACATGGGGGTCAGGATGCCTGCCTGCCGCCTGCCTGCAGTCCAGTTCCTGTTCTCTTCTTACATCACAATTGGAACTCTAGGTGTTCCTAGCCTCTGTCTGCAACCTCTGAGGGGCGTCCCCAAAGGAGGTGGCTGCCAAGTGGGGTGGGCTGAGGGTGGTGCTAGGGGATGAGGAAGAGGCTGCAAAAGACCCTTTTTGTCAGAGGTGTCCGACACTCAGTCATCTCTGGCTTGTCTCAGGTAGTGGGGGGACACAGCCCACCAATGCTGCAGGGGGGCTTGTCAGGCACAAACCACCCGACGGTGCACGGTGACTGCGCCCTGGCCGGCTAGCTCCCTTTGGGGCTGGGAAATAAGAACACGTGCTGCCCAGGGGTGGGACCCTTGCCCTCCACCCAGAGGGATCGCTTTGGGAGGGCCAGGGGTCGGGGGGGTGGGGGGGAAGACGGCAGTTAGTCTCAGCCTGGAAGGGGGAACAGGTGGGAAAACAGTGGGCAAAGAGACAGAGAGAGAACCGCAGCTGGGAGGCGGGCTCGGAAGGGTGAAGCTGACCAGAGAGCAGCGCCTTCTGCGGGAGGAAGGCACCTCTTTCACCCTCCCGGCACAGCTCTGAGTCAGCCCTGGTACTTGCATCTGTATGCAAAGAGGGGACGTACCTTCTCCATCAGCTCAGAAGGTGACCAGCACACAGCAAACAGTGAACCTGAAGCAACAGTGAGGGGGCAGCACACACGCTCCTGAGCGCAAAAAGCAGGGCCAAAGGGGCAAACGGGCTCCTGACAGGCTGTTGTGACAGTCCCAGGACAGCCTGAGGTCAACCCCAGGGTCAAGAAGGGACCAGGCTGGATTTGTGCAACAGCCCTCCCCAGGGTTCCTCCCCTCTGGCTCCTTGTCAGCTGGAGAAACTGAGCCACGGGCCTGGTGCAGGGGGTGCCCCCGGGGAAGAACTGGGAGCTGGGGCCTATCTGCTGACCTGACCCAAACCCACGGTTATATCTCCCAGGAGAAGTGGGCTCAGCAGAGGGTGGGGCTGCCGTGCACAGGTCTGTGTTTTCCCAGCTGTCTGCTCCTCTTGACACGGACAACCTACTGATTACCTCCCTACCTCCCACCAAGCCTGGCCTTCCATCAACAGCCGTCTTCCGAGGAACGGAGAGCTCTCCCAGGGACAAGACCGAGGCGTTGCTGAACTGAGAAGGCAAGAGGGTCTGGGATCCAGAAGGTCCCAAGGAAACACTGCCCAGAGGCCCGAGGGGAAGCCCAGGGAAGCACCCCATCCTGTTCCCAACACTCCGCCTCCCGTGAGACCTGACTGCTGGCTACATACATGACCACTGACCAGGCCCGTCTGGCCACGTCCATCCCATCCTGCTTCCACTGCCAACTTTTCCTTCTGCCATTGCGGGGCAGTTGAGAACATGGATTCTCAGGCCAGATTGCCCAGGTTTCTAATACAATCATCACCCTACCTGGCAGACAACCTTGGACACCAAGCCTCTCCATTCCTTAGCTGTGGAATGAGGCTGCCTCATTGAGGACATCTTGAAGATTAAGTGAGATTAAATGAGATAATATAGGTAAAGTGCTTACTTAGGACAGGGCCCTGCATGTAAGAAGTTCTATTATTAGAATGAAAGTCTGTGAAGGCAGGGGCATTTGTCTGTTGCTTCAGCATTATACTCCCTGAGAACATAGTAGGTGCTCAGTAAACGTGTGGAAAGAGCGCTGAATGCATGAGGGGCCAGGAGAAGCAGGGTCTGTGAGTGAGTGAGCTGTCAGACAGGGCGCGGGGCAGTAGGGGTGGTGGAGGCTGGGCACGCTGCAGGATGCTCACTTCCACCAAAGGCAGGAGCTGCTACTGGGTGGCATGTGGGAACGTCAGCCCAGAGATGCCATATCTTCCAAAATTTTATGACAAAAAAGGAAGTCCAGATTTTTATGGGAACTTAACTAAGATTTAAATGGTGGCAACTAATTTGATCATTTAAAAAAGCAGGCCAATGGGAACAAATAAAAGAATACAGCAAAGTTGCAGGATACGACACATAAAAATCAGTTGTGTTTCTGTACACTAACACTGAACAACCCAAAAAGGAAATTAAGAAAGTCATTCCACTTACAATAGCATCAGAAAGAATAAAATATTTAGGAATAAACTTAACCAAGGAGGCAAAAGACTTGTACACTGAAAACTACAAAACTTTGCTGGAAGAAATAAAAGATGATACCGGTAAATGGAAAGACATCCTGCATTCATAGACTGGAGACAATACTGTTAAGCTGTCAGTACTACCCAAAGCAATCTACAGATTCAATGTAATCTCTGTCTAAATCCCACTGACACTTTTTGCAGAAGTAGAAAAATCTATCTTAAATTTCATATGAAATCTCAAAGGACCCCTAATAGCCAAAACAATCTTGAAAAGGAAGAACAAAGTTGGAGAACTAACA
This sequence comes from Camelus ferus, assembly GCF_009834535.1. Classification (NCBI taxonomy): domain Eukaryota; kingdom Metazoa; phylum Chordata; class Mammalia; order Artiodactyla; family Camelidae; genus Camelus; species Camelus ferus. The sequence continues at coordinate 36,654,939 of NC_045704.1, forward strand.
CTTTCTGACTTCAAAACTTACTAAAGAGCTACAGTAATCAAAACAGTGTGGTACTGGCATAAAGACAGATATATGGCTCAATGGAACAGAATAGAGACCCTCAAAATAAACCCTCAATTGATTTTCAACAAGGGTGCCAAGACATTCAGTGGGGAAAGGACAGTCATTTCAACAAATGGTGCTGGGGAAACTGGATATCCACATGCAAAAGAATGAAGCTGGACCCTTACATAACACCTTATATTAAAAATTAACTCAAAATGGATCAAAGACCTAAACGTATAAGCTAAAACTATAAAACTCTTAGAAGAAAACATACAGGAAAAGCTTCATGACATTAGATTTGGCAATGGTTTCTTGATGTCAAAAGTATAGGCAATAAAAGAAAAAATAGAGAAGCTGGACTTCACCAAAATAAAATTTTTTTGTGCATCAAAAGACTCTATCAACAGAGTAAAAAGGCAACCCATAAAATGGAGAAACTATCTGTAAATTGCATATCTGATAAGGGTCAGAATATATAAAGAACTCCTACAACTCAACAACAACATAACAACCGGATTCAAAATGGGCAAAGGACTTGAATAGACATATCTCCAAAGACAGTATACACATGGCCAATAAGCACATAAGAAGATCCTAAATATCACTAATCATTTGATAAATGCTAATCAAAGCCATAATGAGATACCACTCCAGACCCATTAGGATGGCTATTATTAATAAAAAAAAAAAAGGCAACTCAAAAATAACAAGCATTGGGAAGGATATGGAAAAATTGGAACCTTTGTGCCCTGCTGGTGAGAATGTAAAATGGTGCTCCCGGTGTGGAAAACAGTATGATAGATTCCTCAAAAACTTTAAAATAGAACTATCATATGATCCAGCAATTCCACCTCTGGGCACATACCCAAAGTTACTGAAAACAGGGTCTTAAAGAGATAGTTGCACACCCATGTTCATAGCAGCTTTATTCACAGTAGCTAAAAGGTGGCAGCAACCCAGCTGTCCACTGATGGATGAATAGATAAGCTAAATGATATATCCATACAACTGAACATTATTCTGCTTTAAAAAAGGCTAATTTGCCATTTACAGTATGAATGAATCTGGAGGGCATTATGCTAAGTGAAATAAGCCAGACACAGAAAGACAAATACTATGATTCTCCACAATGGGACATTCTTGGAACAGCTAAATTTATAGAGACGGAGTGGAACAGTGGTTGCTAGCAGCTGGGGTACTGAAGAGTTAGTGTTTAACAGGCAGAGTTTCAGTTTTGCAAGATGAAAAGAGTTCTGGAGATGGATGGTGGTGATGGTTGTACAACAATGTGAACGTACTTAATAGCTCTGGACTATACACTTAAAGATGGTTAAGGTGGAAAATTTGATGAGTATTCTACTAAAAATTATTTAAATGGTTAAAAAAAAGAAAAAAGCAGGCCAAACAAACAAGGCACATGTGAAGGCTTAGATCTAGTCTCTCACTCTGTGGCCTCTGGGCATATTTTCTAAAGGTTCTATCTTGAGGTGCAGGGGCAGTAAAAGATGGGGTGCAGACTGGGCGTGTGTAACACTGGCAGGAGCCTTGGAAGTGTGGAGGCCACTGCACAAGGGACATCCACAAGAGGAGAGGGGAGCTCGAGGCCACCAGGATGTGGCCAACATCGAGGATAGTCATCCGGACTAGCCAAAGTCTTCCTCAGTAACTAGATCAAGACTGGCATCCTAGGCAGTCTGGCTCAGCTGGGTGCCCCAAGACGGAGGACTTCTGGCCTGAGTGCTCCCCACGGGAGCACAGTGAGCTGCCGGTCAGTACAAACATCTCCATCTGACATATCCATGTGGAGGCCTGAAAAGACTCCCAAAGCCCTCCCAAGGCCAGGTTCCAACAGTGATAATGGCAGCCCCATTTACTAATTCAGCTTTGCCAGCGGGGCAAGGGGGCTTTACCAGGTCATTGCTTTTAATCCCCCCAACCTATGAGGTAGGTACTATTATTATCCCCATTTTACAGGAAGAAAAACTGAGGTTCCAAGCAATTAAGCCTTGGTTAAGCAACTCGTACAAGGTCCCCTGACCACTAAGTGGTGGGCCTAGAATAGGAGCTCGGGTCTGAGGGACCTCCGCTGAGCCCTCAGTCATAACCACTAGGCTACATGGCCTTTCAGGACGAGCGACGTGGGAAAGCAGCCATGTTCAGAAGGCGAGTCTAGACAAGTCTGGGGACAAGGTGAGTGTATCCCACTGTGGGCTTTTCTTAGAGAAGCCACACTCAGTGGAAGACCAGGAAGGTCAATCTGTGTCCAACCACAGCGACACTGATAGGAGACCACAGCACACAGAAGTGACACCTCATGACGCATTGTACTTTACAGTTTGCCATCCATTTTTCTGTCCAGTTTCATAACGGATCTACCCTATAACCACAAAGCAACATCCATTGGACCCAGTTTAGAGACTGGTAAATGAAGGCTCAGAGAGGAAGTGACTTGTGACAGCTGCACGGCCAGGACTAGAGCCCTGCTCACATGACTCCAAATCCAAAACTGTTGTCCCAGTGACCATGATGGTGGTGGCAGTGGTGACACCAATAATACTGGCTCATCTCATCAGGTACTGCTATTATGTCCATTTTACACATGAGGAAACTGAGGTGCAGAGTGGTAATTCACTAGCCCAAGGTCACACAGCAAATGAGTAGTACCAAAGTCAGGACCTGAAGCCGGCTCTGGGCCCCAGTGGTTGGCCACAGCGCCACAGGGTCGGGCCCTCCAAAGAGTGGCTCAGAGACCTGGAGCTTCAAATTCATCTCCTGAGATAGTTTCAGAAAAGAGCTGGCAGTCAGAAAGTTCAGGAATAAAACATGAGCAAAGACCAGGAACCATTCTGAAATCTCCAAATCATCCAGAGGAGTGGGGGAGTGAGGGGAGGAGGGGGGCCAGGAATGTCTGGAGAGCTGTGGCTTCAAGACAACAAAAAGGCTGAGAAGTTTGACCTTCAATTTCCCCTCTAAAAAGTAAGTCAATTTTGCTAATTAAAGGGAAAAAATGTTTCTTAAAAATTTGTTTAAAGTCACAAAAGGCCACAGATTGTTATTTCATTTATATGAAATGTTCAGAAAAAGTAAATCCACGCAAACAGAAAGTAGATCAGTGGTTGTCAGGGGTTGTGGGGAGGGGGACATGGGGAGTGATTTAATAGATCTTTGTAGGATGATGAAAATGTCCTAAAATTAAATAGTGGTGATGGCTGCATCACCATTGTAATATACTTAAGACCATAAACTGTACATCTTAAAGAGGTAAACCTTACAGTATGTGAATTATATTTCAGTAAAGTTCTTTAGCAAAAACAAAAACAAAACTTGTTTCAAAAGTGAAGTGCCCAGACAATCTAAACCGGGGAAGGTCAGGGAAGGAATAGCTCTTGCCACAGGCCAGACCTGTGTCCTGCAGGGAGGGCCCTGGACCAGCCCACAGTCCCACAGGCCAGCCCCTCATGCCACGTTCCAGCTGTATGAGCTGTGGTTCCCCCTAATACTCATTTTGCTCCTCATGCCACAGTCCCTTTGCGCTAACTGTTCCCTCAGCTTAGAACGAATGTACTTCCTCTGCTCTGTGCCAAACCTCAGCTCCAGCATTGCTTTCTTAGGGAGACTGTCTATAACCTCCCTGCAGGTTCTGCTCTCCCTGACAAAGGCCCTGGTACAAGCCCTCACGTGCTGCACGCGCGCCCACCTGCAGGGCGCTTGTTACTCTTCCCAGTTTACGTGCGTGCATGTGACAGACATCTGTCCTCCCCTAGACTGCAGTCTCCACAGGCTAGGGCATGCCCGTCTGCCTGGACATCCCTCGTGCTCAGCTGCGTGCCTGTGCATAAGACACTCAGCAGACATCTGAAGAAGGCAGGCGGGCGGGCACTGCAGGAGGCAACAGTGATAGAAAGCTGGTGTATCACACCTGCTGTAAGGAGCTCCCATTAGTTGGGCAGACAGGCCTAGAGGCAGCAAACAATGGGGTCAGTGTATAAGAGGGAGACACGGGGTGCTATGGATGCCCCAAGGAGGCTAACCCAACTCTGCAAGGGAAAGGTGGTCAGGACAGATAGTTCTTGAGGGCACACCTGTAAGCTGGATGCTGCATTTAAAAAATTCATGAAAATGATCTGCTGTCCCTGGAGCTGAGAACAAGTCCCAGTATTCAGTAATGTTCCTTCCAGCAGAAGGTCCACATGCTGGGTAATCCCAGAGAAAGAAGGTGGCCCCGCCCAAAGGCAGGGCTTTCCACAGAGAGCCCCAGGGCTGGTGTGGAGACAGGGTTGGGGACTTTGGGGGAGTGGGGAGAGTCAGACACAGGCACGAGAGACAGACACCGATGATCAGAGTGGGGAGCTAAGCCTCAGGAAAGGAGGTGGGGAGAAGAGAGTGAATTAGCCAGGCATACAGAGGAAGGCCAGTGGTCAGCCTGAAGGGACACTGGAGCCCCAGAGACCCCTGGCCAGTCAATGAAGGAGACGACACTGGCCAGCATAACCCTTCACCTTTCTCTGCTTCTAGAGGTGTGAGACTCCCTTCTCTCCCATGCACACGTGCCAGACTCTCATTTTCTGCCAGTTTTCTGTGGGGTGACCTGTGCGATGAGTTGTGTCCACCTGCGCTGCCAAGCCAGGGCACCCTGGAAGCTCGGGTGGACTCAGTAACTAGCCTCAGGGCAGGAGCATCCCTGTGCTTTCCTGCTCTGCTCACGTCTGCACATGCTGCCTGTCACTTCTGGAGAGGTAGGGCCTGGCCCTTGGTAACCACGAGGAATGGAGCACGTAGATGACCAGGATGGGAGGCCCTGGCCTCTGATTCTTGCCACCTGGCCCTCTTGTGCATTCCCAGTCCAGGAGAGGATACCCCACCTGTCCACTATGCTGGAGGCCTGGTGGGTCCCAGGTGCCCTGGGTGATGGCCTGTTCCACAGCGAGCAGTGGCTGCTGCCTGTCCCGTCCTCCCCAGGTACCTGGTGCTGCAGCTGGGTGGATGTGGCTTGCCGATCACTGTCGCGGACAGCCAGCCTCTCCCGCAGCGCCACCAGCTCCTCCTGCAGCTGGGCTTTCTCCTCCTGCAGCTGGGACATGGCCTCCACCATTCTATGTACCACAGGGGCCGCACCCGGCGGCCCCGACAGGCTCGAGCGCCTCCCGCTGCCAAAGAGCCGCCCACCTATGAGCAAAGTAGCGGCCGATCAGCAGGGTGAGGAGAGGGAGCCTGTCATGGCAGGGCGGACCATGGGGACGGGGAAAGGATGCAAGCAGAGGGGTTGGGGGAGCCGGGCAAGGGCTGGGGCAGCAGCAGCATGGGTTACCCGGGGGCCTCCGGGGCCTGCCTCGCAGGAACCACTTTGGCAGGCAGCTGCTGGGGAACCAAACTGCCTGGACCAGGACTTCAGAAAGCAACTTTCACTGATTATTCCCCTGAAGCCAGTGTTCTAGGTCTGATGGGCAATACCCTCTCCATGGCCAGCCTGAGAGGACTTGCAGCTGAGAAAGCCATCCCTCTGGCAACAGCTGTACTCTTCCCAGAAAACACTATTCTTAGGGGAACATAATTTCTTTAAATTCCAAACTCTCTCCAGAATACAGAGAGGCAGGGACTCCCCAGCCTGCCCCCTACCTTCCACGGGGAGTGGTCCCCTGTACACAGAGAAGCAAGGGAAGGTGTGTGTGTGCGATGGACGGACAGACCAGGTCACGGGGACAAACACAGCACATGGGCAGGAACACAGCCAGGCCCGCTCCGGGGCAGACCCCTGCGCTCTGTGGAACTTTTGAACACAGGGACCATACAAGCAGGAGGAAGGGATAAATACTGGGGCGGGCAGGGCCTCAGCCTGAGTCCTCCTCCTCCCACAGCCTTCCACTGTCTGGTCACCAGAAGCAGGAGAGACACAGAGACACGGACGAATGGAAGGACAGAGACACAGAAGCAAGGCCTGTGACTGCCGATGGGGCCTGGGATGCTTGCCATGGCTTGCTTTGATGGTACCAAGGACGGCCATGGTCTCTGCAGCTGGGAAGCTGTCAAGGAGGTGGGGTAGTGGGGCAGAGGAGAGGCTGCAAGGGCAGGGGATCTGCCTCCCTCCTCAGGCAGCCCAATATGGGTCCTGGCCAAAGCCCAAGAGGCAGGATAAAGTGTCCAAGAGTGAAGTATGGAGAGTGGCAACTGCTGGCTGAGAGCCTCCACCATGCCTCAGAGCACCAGGGAGTCTGGGCTCCCCCACGCCAGGTCCGGGGAGCCGCAGACCTGTGTGGGCAGGATTGAGGGCGGTGTGGCCCAGACTCTGGGAACGAAGCCACCTGCACCTAAAGTCACACACCCCAGCTTCACCCACAGGGAGGCAGCAAGTGTGCTCACTGAGACGGCAGGGAAGCCAAAACAGCAGCCTGGTTTTTGGACTGGGCTGGAGTGGGGTGAGGGTGTGGATGAAGCTGCCTCCAGGCTGGGCAGGACATCTCAGCACGGGCCCCAGGATAGGTAGACAGTGAGAAGCTGCTCTCACTCTAAAGACAGCAGGCCAAGTATACACAGGCTGCCTTTTCCCTTCCTCCCAGCCCCGAGGGACGGCTCAGATTCAAGGCCCTCTGGACAGCAGGAACAGGGGCCGTCACCGGTTGGCTGGGGGCCCTGGCCGTGCGGCCTGCATGTGACACAGCATGCATGTCACACACCGTTGGCCAAGCTTCTGCTATCTGTTCTAGAGAGAGCGAGGTCAGACAGATGCTTCCAGGCTGGCACACGGGGCTGCCATGGGCAGCATGTGACCAGCAGGGCCCTCTGCCTTTGCAGACAGCCGTGGTGTAGCAGGAAACGCTCTGGACGCCAGGTCCGAGAGCTGGTTCTGCCACTTCAGAGACGTGTGGGAGGATCCCCTCAGGGTGTTTCTTTGTGAAATGGGGACAGTGGTCCTTGCCCCAGAGAGGCCACTTTGGGAAAGAGCCTGGAACCCATGAGGGATGCGCAGGTGTGAGTGTTATTTACCCAGCAGGACATGGAATAGCCCTTCTCGCCTGGGACCCTGCTCATCTCACACTGGTTCTGAGACACCCTCAGATGCCACTGCCAGGGGAGTTCATCCTGATCTGGGCACAGAGCCTGTGTGCCAAGGGAGCCGAAAGAGGGGAAAGCAGCTAAGGGAGGTCAGCAGAGGAGGGAGATATGAGCTCAAAGGGACACTTAAGGGTGAGGGACTGAGGGACCCTCCCACCATCATAGTAGGTCACTGGTCAATTCGAGTTTTCCGAAGAGCATCTCAGAGCCCCTGCCTGGGCACTGCCCCTCAAGGGCACTCAGGCTCAGGGAGGCCCCGCCCCACTGACAAGAGTCAGTCTTCAGGACTGGCTGGACGATGCCCCCACCATCCCAAGGCCTGTCAGCCCACACCCTGACCAGACCTCAACACCTGCCCCAGCACGAGCGCCCGGGGCCCAGACGGGTGAACGCGGCTCTGGAACAACCTCAGAGAAGGAGTGGCTCCTTGCCCCGTCCAAGTTCAGACACACAAATCACCCTCTGGTGACAGGAGGAGGAAAACAGGAGAAAGGCTGGTTCTTTTTAACCCCCTCACCCTTGGCCTTCCCCACAGGCTCCTTGAGGATGCTTCTTCCCAGTAACTGCTGGGCTCAGGCTTCCTGCAGGGGAGCCCCACAGAGGGGGCCCACAGAATCTTCCAGAACCTGTCAGCCTCACCAGAGAAGAGTGGAGCCGCCAGCTCCTCTTTCCTGGCCTCGAGGCAGCAGAGTGGGTCCTGGATGGACCCATGGATACAAGAGGAGGGGGTCAGGCCTCTCCCTGCAGGCAGTGGCGTCTTTGAGGCTGCCACCCTCGCCCTGCTTTTGACAGGCACTGAGGAAAAGACAAAAAGCAGGGAAATTCAACCCCAGCCAGTACTGGCCAAAGCCTCTTATCATCACTGGGGCCCGGTGGCGCTGGGAGGAGGGTGTCCCTGGAGTGGGGATGGGCAGGCTGGGGTCTCTGAGTCACTCGTCAGGGCGGCCACCTCCAGGTGAGGAGGCCAGTGTGTGGGGAGCCTCCCCTCCGGCGCCAGCCTTAAGCAGGGCTGTTCCAGTCAGCAGGCAGACTTCCTTTACCTGTTTTCTCTACATTCATGGCACCACCAGCTTCCTGGGCCTCCCCGTCCCGCCTGGGGGCCGGCGCCTGCCTCTTCGGGGATTTCTCTTCTTTTGTCCCCTGACTCTTGCTCTTGCACCCCTTGTCCTGCAGGGCCTGCTGCCAAGACACAACCAGAATCCTCACATGAAGGGGACTGGCAGTGGGAGGGGACCCCCCTCGAGCCTGAGGATGGTGTGCTTCTGGAGCTGGTGAGGACCCCAGACCCAGCGGGTCCACCCCTCACTGTGTGGGTGGGTAGGTGGGAACAACGAGGCCTGGAGTCTGGAAGAAAACGTGCCCAGGACTCACAGCGGGATGGTGGCAATGTGTTCTTCTGGCCTCATCGGCAGCCAGCCATCTGTACCAGCAAAGAAGGTTCTTGGGCACTCAGACATCCTCAAGTGAAGTTCACTCGACTGACCTGTGAGGCCTGAGTCACCAGTGCAAGGGCCTCCTAGCTTCAGGGGTATTGTCCAGCTCCACCAGGTACAGGGCAACCCTCCCCTGATGTCAGCTGTCCCCATCCCCCAGACAGCACCAGCCTCGGACTGCCAAGGGCTGGGTGACACACAGGTCCACATGAGCAGGGGAAGGTCATGGCCTACCCACCCAGCATGGCTATCCGGGAACACAGGACCCTGTCTCCTGATCAAGGAGGAACCAAGGCAAAGAAGGCTGAGGCAGGAAGGTGGGGAGTTGGAGGGGAGGAACAGAAAGAGTCTTTCATCCAGAGAAAGTCACCTGCAAGTCACACAGAAAGACGTCCCAAGCAAGCAGTAGAACCCCATGTAAGGTCTGATCCCATTTAAGGACAATGGAAATAAAACAGGCCTCGAAAAGGAAATGTGGGGAAATATACACTGTTTTTCTCTGGGAGGTCAGGTGACGGTGGAGAGCCAAGAAGAGAAGCAGGCATCATTTAAACTTTGCAGGGAATAAAAAGAAACTTAGCCGAGAGAAAGTAGGAAGAAGGGAAAGGATTTACATTTCATTTTGAACCTTTTTGGCATTCCCATTTTTAACCTTATAAGCATCTATAGTGTTCTACTTTGTTATCTTCCATAACAGAAGCTGCCTGGGAAGGGAGATTACAGACACTTGTGTGTGTCTTTGTGCCCACCGTACTCAAAACAAAAAGACAAATGCTGTGTTTAAAAACTGCCCAGAACCCAGAGTCAGAAAGGCCCGGGTGTGAAGTTTGGCTCAGGTGAGCTGTGTGACCCTAGGCAAGTTACTTACCTTTCCTGAAGCTTCATTTCCCCATTCTTAAAACAGAAACCACTGGCCTCACAGAGCTGGTGTGAAGAGTCACTGAGACAATGGGGAGCCCCTTCATTTTTTTTTAACTTTCATAATCAAAAAGCCAATAAGGAGAATGGACAAGCAGAGAAAAGGGGTATCCGCAGTTAGTTAGTTCACAATTCACTCCCTCCCGCTCGACCCCACTTTCTACTTGAGAAGCAGTGGTTGAGTCTCCTGTATTTAGGAAAATTCCCGCCAACTTAATTTTGTCCCTACTCTTTGACCAACTGCCACACCAGCACGAGCAGCCCTATCATTGGTGGCGGCAACGGCGGCAGCTGGAAGTTTCCATTTGCCGTCCAGAGCAAAGGTTACACTATTTCTGGCCCGCTGGCCAAGCCACAGGAAGGGTAGACAGGCCCCCCGGGGGGGTTGGGAATTTCTGCAGCACCTCTGAAGGGAGTATTTCAGGTTTTCACCACTTGAGAGGCTGGCGGGGGAGGTCCCCACTGAGTCACCTCACTGTGCCTGGGTCCCTACTTCAGTCCCACACCCCCAACCTCGAAGCTCCTATAAACATAATGGAGCTTCTTGGGGCCCAGAAAGACATGAATGTGAAAACTAGTTGCTGGCGGGAGCGTCTCAGATCCTCAGCAGATCTGCTGACCCCAGGACTCAGCAGCAACCACAACTCAACACCCCATAATCAAAATTCATGAACAGAGCCACCACCCAACTCAAGGCTGCCAGTTTCTAACCACCTCCCGATTTAACTACCAATGGCTCAAGTCAGATATAAAATGGGTTCTCCAGTTTCTTTAACTGTTCCTGTACCAGACCTGCTTTTCTCATAGACCTCAGAGATAAATGAAGGACCATTTGGTTCAGTTCTCAGATGAATCACAGAAGACAGGCTGAGAAAAACCCTGAAGCCCAGATTGTCCCTGAAGCCCGAGATTGTCCCTGAAGCCACAAGCAAGGGGTCCATGTTCAGATCCAGGCTCGGGCCACACAAGGGAGGATACACTCAAAGGATACATGTTTCCCACACTCCATTTGTACATGTCCCTCCAAGGTGGACCCGTTCATGCACAGGCTTTCTTGGGGGCAGGGCCTTGGCAACAGCCCCGCAGAACTCTGGTCCTTCATCCTCTGCCACTGTGTCAATGGCCCTTCCCAGTTTGCTCATACATGTGTGATCATTTGATTACTCCTGGCCCCTCTGCTAGATTGCTGGGTCTATTTTCTCTTCTTTGCTGTGTGCCAGCACCCAGCACACAGTAGGCACTTCATAAATATCTGTTAACAAATGCATTTGTTTAAAAAGTACAGAGCCTGTACTGTCCTGAAATTGCTCAAAGCTATAGCTGCATAAATGCATAGGTATTTTTTTTAAGGAGCTCTTTGTAATCAGAAATAACACAGAGGATCAATTAGATAAACCCTGAAGTAGAATATTATGCAGCATTTTAAAAGAATGAGGTAGCTCTCTATGTATTGACAGGCACGAAGAAATCACCAAGAGTTACTGTTGAGGGAAAGAGTCAAAGAATAGAAGATAATGATAAAGAAAAAAATTGTATAAATATAATCAAGTGGTTGTATCAGAAAGAGAAAGAAACAACAAACTCTTAACAGTAAATTTCTCAAAGATGGAGGACTACAGAAGGCATTCAGTTTCTAGATGTTATATCCCAGCCCTGTGTGAATTCTTTACACCATATGTTATAAAGCTCATCACATTTAGTGGTTCAGATCACAGCTTGCTGTGTGACCAGTAGCAAGTTACTTGACCTCTCTGAGTCTTCATAAAACTCACATAAAACAGCAACTGCATCTTGTTCTGATGTGAGATACAATACATGGCACAATGCCTGGTACAAAGTCAGTATTCCATAAGTAGTAGCTATTATTATTGCTATCATGATGTATTATTTCTACAACCAAATACTATACATATATATGTAGTTTGTCTTTTAAAAGTCACCTGGTGATAACTGCAAGAGAAAAGAACCCAAGTTTTGACAAAGCCCTCTATCTAGCTTTAGATTCTCACTTTAAACAAGGAAATGCACTTACAGCCCCATAGTCTCTCATGCCCCAGTGGGAATAAACAGCTTCCCTAAAAACCATCTTCCTAACAGTTTTTCAAAGAAGGCCCCACATTTCTCACTTTAACACTGGAACCAGGGCGTGGCTGAAAAGCTGCTGTCATCTCCTGTGAGATTTCCCCCGAGATAATCTAATAAAGCAAATTGCCCCATCCTCCCAGGCTGAGGGCGGATGTGCTCTGAGGAGCTTAGCAAAGAGGCACAAGGCAGGTCGCAGGTCTCCCTCAGTGCTTCCTTCCCCAGGGAAGCCTGTCGGAGACCCAGCTGCTGCAGCTCAGAGGGCCAAGACACATTGGCTGGGCTCGACCCCCAGTGTTTCTGAAGGCCCCAGGGCTTACCTGCACGGTCAGGTAGAGCTTGTGTGGGCTCCCGGGGCCAGCCCAGTCCACGCTGAGGGCTCGGCACTGAGCTAGGGCCGGGCGGGCTGCACTTCGGGTGCCAGAGTCCTCGTCACCGCCGGCCGGGGTGTCTTTTCCACGCCCTGTCCCAGGACAGAGGAGACAGGTGAGACGTTTGACATTGGCTGGAGGTTGCTGGCCAGGGACCACTGGCCAGGGCTGCGGCTGAGCTCCACTTTCACACACTCCGGGCCGGCCCGGGCACTGCCAGGAGGGACTCACACGCCCTCACATGCCTGCCCTACATAGAGGGAAGGCCTGGCACTGGGCAGCGGGTGGGCTCTCTCCTAACCAAAAGCCGCCCTCCCCCCCCCGCCCCATCCTCTGCAGGAGGTCGCCCAAGACCCTGTCGGGGGTGGGAGGATCTCCTCCCTCAACAGTGGCCTTAGGGCTGCCCCTGAGCACCCTCCACAGACAGCAGCAGAAGGAAGCCAACACCACCCTGGCTGCACTAATCTTCACAGGAGATGCACCCTGGGGCCGCAGCTTCATTATCAAGGCTGCCTCTAGGTGGCAATTTCTCCCCTGCCTTCACAAAGACCAACCTCACACTGGGTGGCCTGGTCCCTGCGGCCTCCAAAAGCACATTCAGGACCAGTTAAAGCACATCCTCTCGAGCCTCTGATGTACTGCCTGCCTCCCTGGATGAGGGGAGAGAGCCAATTGTGGCACTGACGCCCCATCCACTGCCCCCCCTCCACCTCCCATCACAGCCTGTGGGGTAGGACAGGGGTTGGAGGGAGGCTCGCCTCACATGGCAAGCCGCAGAGCCATCACCCTGGGGTGAAATCATATCCTAAATGCCAGCACTGGGTGAAGAGCTTCCCAGGCCTTAATGCCCTCCTTGATCCTCAGTTGCCTTGTCAATACAATGGGCATAAGGAACAACCTCACAGTCCTGCGTGAAGGCTAAATGGGGTGACACAAGTAAAGTGCTCACACAGAAAGTGGCCACAGATGCAGGCTGTCAGCTCCTCAAAACAACTTTGAGAGGTGGGAACTGGAGGCCCCAAAGGGTTAATAAGGCACCCAGGGTCACATGGAGCCAGTATTCCCATCCCATGTGCTAACCCACCCTCTGTTTGCCTGCCTGGCTCAAGGCAGATAAGAGGCCAGTGGGGGTAGAGGGGCCCAGAAGCAACCATACTGGCTGAGATCACCCAGCAGCAGGCACTATGTTTACAGCATTTCATACACAGGATTTCACTGAATCTTTGTTTTACATTTTAAAAGTGCATAAAAGTCTGTCTGGTCATATAATTTTCATAATACTCATTTAATAAACCAATATGCACACACATAAGACTGGAAGGAGCTGTATAAAATATTTACTGACAAGCTTATAGGTAATTTTTATTTTCTTTTTTATACTTTTCTCTGTTCTTGTTTTCTTGTGGGTTTTTTTTATTTTGCTTTGTTTTTTAGTGTTCCGAGAGAAGAGGTTTTTGGTTTTATTCAATTGTTTTTTTTTTTTAAACCAGAATAGCAATACTATTCATTCATATTACATTACATTTGTAATCCTTTGGACAACCTTGTGGGGTATAGACCATGTTCAGCCCCTCCCAGACAACTGGGGTTACCTGACCCAAAAGCCCAAGCTTTTCCCTAAGGCTTCCAGGGTCATCCCCAGCCTTGTTATCTCCTGCAGAGAGACTTCAGAGGGCAAAATTCTGGCTGCCACAACACAACTGAGGTGGGAGAGAGGGAACTGGAGTTTGAGGTGTACCCTCTCTGGGCCTCAGTTTCCCCTTCTGTACATTGAGGGGCTTGGACCTGATGGCTTGGAGGGACTCTGATAGCTCAGACAGGCTGGTAATCTAAACCCCTCTCCTGGTAGGTCAGGAGCAGTCAGACAGCAAACCCCCAAGGAGATCTTCCCTGAAGATCCCTTTCTCCCCAAGCACTTCCAGGATGATCTGCCCAAGCCAAGGTCAGCAGTCATGGGGCAGCTCCCTGGTCTGATGATCCAGCCCCCACCCGGACTCAGAGGAGCTGCCCACTTCTTGATGTTGGAGGCACCAGGGTACATGACCCAGAAAGGAGAGCTGGTGTTGACAGCTCCCCCAGGGGGACAGCAGGGGCCTAGACTCCCTCACTGCCCACCTTCTGTCCGGCCTCCCTGGGTGGCACCTAAAAGGAGCGCGTGGCGCCCACTCCCTGCCAGGTCATGCTCTGAAGCAGCCTCAGTCCACTCCTTACACTACCCGCGCTGCGCAGGCGAGTCGTGGCGGAATCAAGTGTCAGCGCTGCTCAGGGCGCCCGGCAGCACTTCACCTACCTTGTTTACCAGCCGCGGGCAGAAACCGGAGCGAGACCACGAGCACTCCGCCGAGGACCTGCGGATCGCAGAGCCACAAGGACCTGGCCGGGTCAGGGAGCGCGTGGCTGTCCGCGGCGTTCCCCCCTGCTCCACAGACTGCATTAACGTTTAACTCGGCGTCCCTGGCTTCTCTTTACAGACGGGCGCGGGGCAGGAGTGCCCAGAGAAATTGACGCCCTGACTCCACGCCCGGCTCACGGGCTGCCGGTACCCTGTAATTACCTGACAGCTCTGACTGAGCCTAGGAACTTGCTAGAAACCCCGGTCTCATCGCTGGTATCTGGAGGAAGGAAGGGAAATAAAGAGGCATTTTAAAAATGCGGACTCACCAGTTCTCAACCTCCCCGGGCCGGTGTGTGGGAAAGGGCGGGCGGCCGGGCCAGCTGGGGCGGGGCGAGCCATCCTCAGCTCCGGCTCCCCGGCCCGGCCCACTCGCCACAGGCCGCGCAGCGAGGGCGTGGCTCCCAGGTTCCACGTCCTGCGAGAGGGGACCATGGCCCGGCGGGGCTCAGCAGCCTCCTCTGGACGCCGGGCAGCCTGCGAAGAGAGCAAGAAAGATGAGATTGAAGCCGGCACCCCTCAGCAGATCGGAGCCGGCCATCTAGAAGGGTCCGAGAAACTGGGTCATCTGTTACCCAGAGACCCAACTCCAGTGTCCCCTAAGGACCCCCTGGACTCACTGGATGAAACAGGGCCTATCACCGTTTCAGGGTGATTATTAAGGAGAAGGGAGGCTCAGAAGTGGCAAGGAGCCCATCAGGTGTATCTGCAGCCCATGTGGAGACCCCACATCTCAACTCCTCCACTCTGAGCCTGGCAGCATGAAGACAGGTCACAGCCTTACATGGAGGAAGCACCAGTCAACAGCATCTCCATGAATCTATTCAGAAGGGGCCCTGACTGGGGCCAGTGACAAGTCAGTCATATATATATATATTTTTTTTTTTCCTTCTTAAAATCAGCTCATTCATGTATTCCAGTAGCCCTCACTCCGCACCTACAACTGGCAGACAACAGGTTAGCAGCTGAGATACAAAAATTCATTCATTCTTTATTTGATAATTATTTATCCAATACCTGCTCTCTGCCAGGCACCCGCCAGGGTTCCTCTTTGATCAGGAAAGACATGGCCTCAAAGCTCCCTGTCAGGAGGCAGGTAAACACTTCAACAGACCTTCATAATCAGAACAAGATACAGGGAAGAACCAGGTGTTACGGGAGAACAGGGGTGGGGGTGGGGAACACTGGTCCAGGTGGAAAGCCCCATAGGGCCCTTATGAACTGAGCAAATGAACAGAACAGACTTCAATTACTGTCCAAGTCTTTACTGAGCACCTATTGTGTGCAAAACAGCTTTGAGATCATTTAAGGTGACACCAAGCTATAGTCCTAGACTTGGACAATAAGTGACACCATTTTCAGAAGAAGCCACGTCAGCTCAGAGAAGCAATGTGCAGTTTGCTTTTGGTTTTAAATGTAGTTGGAGGCACCCAAAGAATTCCTAATGGCGCTACCTGGGCAGTACACTACTTTCCCCATCCCTCAGTGCACTGACCAGTTTCTACCAGGCAGTAAAGATATTTATTTGAATGGTATCAACCTCCCCTGACCCTCTATATCTCCCTAGGGCAGAGCTCATAGCACCCTGCCTGGAATAGCAGCTACATCCACACCAAACAGCTGGCGATGGCTTCTTGGGTGAATGCCCTAAAATGAATGCACACAACAGTTCAGACTGAAGCTTGGAAGAGAGCAGGGCTAGAGATGGAGAAGCAGAGCTGGGAGGATGATGGGGGTCACTATGCCACAGATAACAATGCAATCGCCAAAGGTGGTGCAGGACAAGAGGCAACCAGGGAGGACAGAGCTCACTCCAGGTGGGAAGGAAAGCTGGAGAAGGAAGATCAGAGGTGGCAGAAACACTAGGCAGGTACAGAGTCCTCAGAGGTGATGAGAGTGAGTGGGAAGGAGAGGATAGTCAGTTCCCAGGGAACCATGCCACAGAGAGATCAAACTGGAAGAAAGCACCTGGGGGATTCTTAAGGGAAAAGGTCAATGGAGCAGGGCAGTGGGCAGACCTGGTGAGGCCCAAGGGATGGGCTGGGGCTAGAGGAAGCTGCCACTTCCTTCTCTTTGTGGAGGGATGGGAAGGAGAGGATGTGGTATTTAGAATAGGAGAGATTTGAGCATACCAGGTCACAGAGGGGCAGGAATGACTGAAGCATCAAGAGGCAAAAGAAGTAAGAGTGCAAGGATGGGTGGCCCCAAGATCTGGTGACGGATGTTCCCAGAGCTGAGCCCTGGAAGGATGCCAGGGTCCTGGCTAGGGAGTCCTGGTCTCTGCCTTCTGTGACTGAGGAAGAAAACTTGGAGGAGGAGGCTCCTGGGTACAGTCTCTCTGGGAGGAGGACAGGGCTGTGGGCCAAATGTTGGGGTGGAGGCTAAGCCAGTATGTGGGCAGTGCCACTGAGGAAATGGAGATGGACCAGTATGGAGTGGATGATCTGGGAGAAACAGCCAGATGTCCCCTTCTCCAGGCTGCTCAGCACAGAGCTGGACACACAAGCAACCCTGAGGACCAGCTGAGGGCTCCACCTGCATGCCAAGCCGCTGGGAAGGTGAGATGGAGGTTGATTCCACAGTTGAGGGAGAAGACTTTTAAGGAGATCAGCTAAGTCTGAGGGGCAGGAGGGGACAGGAGAACACAATATTTCTGTGGCTTTCAGGAAGGAAAGTTGGAAGGCAGTCAGAAAGATATCAGGAAGAAAGAGGAAGGATGTGTGCAAGATCCTGAAGAGGAAAAAGCAGCTGAATTTAGCAGCTGGAGGGGTGTGAAGGTCAAAAGAACCAAGGACTTTCAAGTAGTCCAAGGCTGGAGACTCAAAATCCTTGTTCATGGGGCAGGGGGTTGGGGAACAGAGTGGTAATGACCAAAAACTGGCTAAGAACCCAGCTGTGCCACTTACTAGATGTGTGACCCTGGAGAATTACTTTGTCTCTGTGCCTCAGTATCTCCATCTGTGAAATGGGGAGAACTCTACCTTACAGGGTTGTCGTAAAGTTTACACAATACATATATACAGTGTTCAGAACAATACTGGCATATACAAAGAATGCCCAAATTTTATTTTTCATTGACCTCCCTCCAGTGATGGGTGAATGCAGAAGAGCTGGCTGTGGGAGAGGGGCATCTGCCTCTCCAGGTTTAGGCCAGGGTGGTAGAGCTGCAGCCCCCCTCCTCAGACCAGGGATATTGCAGTGATTGGGAGACAGACCTGACAACTGCCCAGAGACTGCTGCCCCGGAGGCTCAGTCTCCCTGGGAGAGCAGGTAGAAGGTCAGCGAGGTTGGCAGGGGCTGGGACCTCCCTTGCACACGTCACAAGTCCTGGGTTTTGGAGGTCAACCCCATTTCAAAACCTCTGCTCCTTGCTGCCCATAAGGATAGCAGAACTCATCACTTTTAAGTCCCTTAAGTCCAGTCACTGCAAATACAGGGCTCCATTCTGAGACTGCATTCCTTGCAAATGACTCTCTGGCCAAGGAAACGGCTACTTTTATCAAGGGCATGGGGGACAGCCTGGGCCAGGATAGGTGCCTCAGGCAGACAGAAACCCAGGGAAGGGGAAAGGCCAGGGGTGGCGATGATTCCTAACCTTGAGACAGATGTGTTGGGGGGTTGGGTGGCAGCAAATGGTACTTCAGAATTTAAACGCAGCTTCCTCTTTAAAATCTGCCAGGACGAGGCCCTCCAATGCACCAGAGTTCTGCTCTAACTCACAACAGGGGTTGAAGGAGGTGGCTTCTAGCTCGCCCTCCCTGCTGGGACCCTCCCCTACCCCCCCCCCCCCAGCCTGCCGCTGTCAAAGGCTCAATTCCCCACTGCCCAGGAGGGGACCGGCCCAGACCCTCCTTCCTAAACTCGAGGTTGGCCTACCCGACCCCAGCCCCGGGAAGGAGAAAGCGAACTGCCCAGGGGACGTACGTGGTGGGAGGGCCCGAAACGGTAGCCTTCAGGGGAGCCCTGCGGATGCGGGGAATCTCTGCCAGGGGAGGGGGCGGCGCTGACGGGCAGGCGGTTCCCGGTATGGTCCAGCTTTCCCGGGCCATTGAAATTGAGAAGGGGATCCTGAGGCTGCTCTGATCCCAGGGGACGTGCCGCCCCTATGCCCTACTCGGCTTGAGTTGGACCGCGCCAGGGGCAGCAGGGGGACAGGATAGCGCAGGGCTGGATCTCCCCGCGCCGGGCACGGGGATCCCGGACGTGGCACCCCAACCACGGGCTGAGCGGACCCTGAGAGCTAAGCCCGCCCCCTGCTCGCCCGGGCCCCGGACTCACCGGCCTAGCGGAGACAGGACCCTGGCGTAGCCGCAGCGCCCCGGGCTCGGCCCTGCCCGGCCCGGCCCGCCGGCAGGAGGCAGCTCCACGCCTCCGCCTCCTCGGCCCGCCCCGCTCCCGCCCCTCCCGCACTCTTTCCACAGGAAATGATTAACTCGGTCCGCGGCGCGTTCCCATGGCAACCGGCTCCGACCCCGGCGGGGGGGCAGCGCGCGCTCCCGCACACACTCACACTCACACGCGGGGCCGCCCACTCCGCTCAGACCTTCCCGCTAGGTCTCTCCACGCCCCGCACACGCCCGTGCACACGTGCTCACTCATCCCTGGCGCACACGCACCGTCATACGTGCTCACACACAGTACACGTGACTCTCACATGTTTGCACACACACTCTAGTGAGTTCACACGAAAGCATTCATGTTCTCACACACATTCCCGTGCTCATTCCTACATGCATGCTTTTGCTTTTAAACTTACACTTTCATACGCACCTCTTCAAATCCTAATACAAAACTTTCACACGCACGCAATGCACCGGTTACTACTCACACACGCTTCTCACAAGTGCTCCCTTGCTGCCCTTCACACGTTCTTGCGAACTCTAGTACGCGTTTTCTTGATCTTCTGCATATGCCCTTACACACTCTAGCTAGTACACGTGCACACTTTCACATTCTCACACAATTTACACCTGCACTCTCATTCTTGTATGACGCTTACTTTCCTATAAATGCTGCACACACTTCTTAGTACACACACCACTTGCACTCACACACATGTTCTCACATACTCTCTGACTTGGTCTCTCAACTCCAGCCTACACTTTATTTTAAACCCCAGTACATGCTTTCACGCACGCTCTAGTTAGCACACACACTGTCACACATTAGCACACAGGTTTTCACACACATGTTCTCACTAGCTCTAGTAGGAGTACACAGGGCAGGGCGCCTCAACAGCTGGGGCACCACCTGCTGCCCCTTGCTCCCCTGACCACCCTCTCCCCCTCCACGCACACACCCCTGCTCAATAAATTAACGTCTTCCCAGCAGGAAAGCTGTTCGGGATTTTTTAAGGTAAAATATCCCTTTAAGCTCCAGTGAAAACACACTCAGAATGCAGAAGCTCCCAGGGTAGCCCCAGAAGGCGCTCCTCATAGGATGCCCTAGAAGAAGCCTGGGGGAGGCCAGAGAGCCACCAGCCAAGGAGAGAGAGCTGACCCGGAGGAGCCACTCTGTTCTTTGTCTCCCAAACAGAGGCAGCATTTTACTCCAGAGTCAGCAGCAATGTCCCCACTCCAGGGTGCGGTGCGGAAGGAGAGAGAAAAGAAACTCAGAAGCCAGCTCAGTGCAGGCTGATGTTTCCACAGATAATCTGAGGAGGGTGGGCACTGGGCCCCGTCCTGCTCAACAAGAGATGATGGCGGAGGAGCAAAGAGGGGACTGGAAGAGGGCGTGCAGCTCCAGGTGGTTTCTGTCTCCCGCTGCTGCACAGGGGCTGGGCTGGTGGTCAAGAATCTCAGCCACAGACAGAGCCCAAGTTCTGGGCCTCAGATTGTTCTGGATGCCAGACCAGGGTGCTTACAATTCCCCTCCTGGAAGTGGGCTCGTGTGTGTTTTATTTTCTAACTGAGATGTCAGAGTGAAGGCCCAGTAGAGGATGAATGTCACCCTCCTGGAATGGTTCCCTGGAGAGTTAGATTTCTAGCTAAGAACCTGGGATAACCCTTCCAATGGGAGAACAGGCCATAATTTGAGAGTTACCTTCTCTGAATCCCATCCCCTCCTGCCCTCCAGACAGCAGTGATCCCAGAATTGCAAGGTTGGATAAGGGCAAAATTTCTCTAGATTCCTGACCAAATATCTCCCTTTGTTATGTCCTTAGCATTTGATTGGGGCAGTGGGGTGGGGGTCGAGAGAAATCTATCTTTAAAGTCCTGGTGTAGAACCAGAAGCCTTTTCTTACTTGCAGCTGGTATGTTGACATTAACTGCAGGTTCCTTCTGACAAAGCCAAAGACAGAGTTTTAAATTAATAATAACATTTATTGTTCTTTTTCTCTGATTGCAAAAGTAATAGATATTCATTGTAACCATAATCCCACCCACTAGAGATAAATGCTGACAACAGTTTAATAAAGTCTTTTCCCCCCCCCCTTTGCACATAATAGCTACCATTTATCCTCAGCTAACACTGTGCCAGGCACTGCGCTGAGCTCTTTAAAAAACAAGATCCTGTTTAACCCTGAACACCCTGTAAGGGGGATACCATCATATCCTTCATTTTCAGGAGGAAGTTGAAAGTTCATTCACAAACCCAGTGTGTGCTGAAGCTGAGATATGAACCCAGTGGGTGTGTGTGTGTGTAGCACACACGACAAACATATAGTACTATCATACATATATAGGTGTAAGAATTTATTAAGTTCAAAGCACCCACGAAGGAAAGAGAAAATTGAGACATTTGAGGAAGAATTTTTCTGAATTCCAGCAAAACTCTGACTTAAGTGCAAAACTGAATTGCTTCATGACTGTTGGAATTTAAGATTGCACAATGCCACCAGGAACTACATACCAAAGAGTTCAAAGTCACTTCTATCCCAGAAACTTCACTGATGGTTTGATATGGAGGCTGCCAACTCTCCCTGGTCACAGGAAGGTGGAAGATTTGCCAGAAACTTGGCCACCTCCGTGGTGAGGTCCTGAACCCAGGAGTGAGGACTTGGGTTTAGCCTTTGGCCTTGACCTCCTGACTACTTCCTGGAAGAGGCATAGGTGTCCCAGAGAGGGCCACGAAAATGTACTGGCCAGAACACAGCAGACCCATATCTACATCCCATCCCCCAGGCAGCGGGGAGCAGCGCCATTTTTGTTCAAAGAGCTTGAAACCCCTTAACTCTCAGGCATCTACCCAAGAGGTAACCAAGGGCCCAAGAGTTCTGCACAGAGGGCAGCAAAGAGGGGGCAAATAACAAGCAGACTATGTTTGCTCCGTTTCTCATAGCAACCCAGAATAAAACACCCAGAAGATGTACATGATTTTCCAGTTTTAATGACTCAAGTTGAGAGTGGATCACCTCTAGGCCTTTACAATGCTGTTCTCCCTGCCCAGGAGGCCTCTCCACTCACCTCACTCCCTTCTGCCTCCACCCACCTTTACCTGGCCGGCTCCTACTTGTCCTCGAGTCCTTCAAACCTAGAGGGTCACCCTCCTTGACCCTCCCAGGCACCACAATCCCCTGACTGCTCCCCCTACCCCTGCAGCAGCCCCCACTCTGGATTGTAATGGCCCTGCCTTTCTACACCATCATCTCCTTGAGGGCAGAGCTCTTTCCTGACTTGATCACAGGGAAAGCCTCTGCTACAGACTCAGCTCCTACAGGCACGAGGTGCCTACATCCCATCAGTTTTCACATATAATTCAGAGGGGAAGAACAGGGTGCATTAAGCAGACCCAAACAGACTTCCTTCCCTTGTAAATTAACGATTATGCTTATCAAAAGGAAATAAGTGAAAGGATCCTTAAGGAGCTATTTCACTGTGGTCAGTAAGGAGCACCCTACAGCTCTGAAAAGTGTGGATCGGTGCAAGATTCTGGGTAATAAACAGTGTGTTGAAGTCAGAGAATACATCTTGGACTGAGTCACATAGTAAGTGATCCTGACTCAATTAACTGCTGTTTTGAAGCCACATTTTCCAATAGCCCTGAAACGGCCCATCATGGAGAGCAGAAGAGCGGCGAGGATCCCAGGAGGAGACGGGTGGGGCTCTGCTCCCAGTCCTGCAAGCGTGAGTTTGACTCACCATCTGCGGCAGGACATGGGCCCCCGACCTCTGAGAATATTGGAGGGCTGGCTCTTGGCTCACAGCTGCCAGCTCTGAGGGAGCCACACTTCTCAGTGGACATAAAGGGGTGGAGTCTTGGGGGACCCCGGGCTGGACTGTAAATCCTGTCTCCTCTGCTATAGACCCAGCTCCCATAGGCACTAGGTGCCCAATAGATATTAGAATGAACGATACCTTTCTCTCCCCTCTCTCCTTCCTGCTCCCTCTGTGCCCTCCCCATCACTGTCCAAATGACCTTCTAAGTTGTGTTAGCAGGGAAAACAGTCCTCCCATTTCCAGAGGTCTCTGCAGGGAACCCAGGAAACCCTCCCCTCAATAAAACCATCTTGCTCTAAAATCTCTAGACAGCAACTTTCCCTTTCCTCATGGGCCAGGGAGATTGGGTGCTTCCAGGCTCCCAGGTGAGGGCAACCTGAAACCTCTTGATGACCTGAGGAAGAATTTGGCAGAGACATCCTCTCCTAGCATTCCAAGGTGGAAAGCAAACAGAGGATTTTTTTTTCTCTCGTTATCATTTCCTGCAGTCTGAAAAATGAGAAGAATGCAAACACTGAGGAGTTATGTACTTAAGCACCAGGTAATAAAAAGATTTAGGAAGGAGGGCTCTGGGAGATGAGCCCCGCCCCCGGCTCCTCTGAGTCGACCCTTCCTTCCAATCTTCCAGAAGCCTGGGCTCCCTCTCCCAAAAGCTCCCTCCCTGGCTTCTCTTCTTGTTCCTAAATCATTCCATCTCCTTGTTCTAAGCCAAGACATGTATTATTAACATCATTCCCACTTTATTTCAACTTCTCCATTTATTTTTCCCCATCTGCTGCAAATTCTAGATGGCTGTTTTATTTTTTTAACTTTAATTTTTTTTCTGCACAAATGTAGTAGAAACCAAGAGAAGAAAAAGCACCAGCCCCCCTAAATCCCACCACCCTTAATTTATTGTCACTGGCCCAGATTTTCTCTGGTATTTGACCTTGAACAGACATTATTTCTGTATTAAGGGGAGATAGGCTAGAGCAGTAGTTAAAACTGAGTTTGGGGGCCAGGTGGTCCTGGGTTTGAACCCTGGCTCAGTCACTTCTTCCTGGGACCGTGACAATGGGGGTAGCACTAGCACCTAACTCACTGCATTGTCGTGAGAAGTAAACAAGAGCAAACACATAACACCCAGAGCCCAGCATCTGACGCACCAGCTGTCGTTACAGTGGGAGGCAGATCATGGGTACAGCTTTCTCCTCTGCCTTTTTCTCACTTTAAATCATATAATAAGCATTCTCCAAGTTACTTTTTCCTACTAAGGCCTGCTCTTTTCTGAACTGCAGGCCCCAGACTAAGGATGAGGCCCAGATCCAACTCAGCATTGGGGTCCCAGTGTCCCCTAAGGACCCCCTGGACTCACTGGATGAAACACCCAGCACCCTGTACAAATGACTGAAAAGAATAAACATTTTAAATGGCTGCATAATATTCCTCTGAACAGCTCTGCCCAATTCCAGGGGTTCAGATATGTGAATAGATCCCATCTTTTCACGTTTATAAATAGCATTGTTGAGACATCTCCTACACGCACGCAGGCTGTTCACTCCCTGGGGAGTGGGTGGGAGACCAGGGGAGAGTGGGATGGTTAATTTCATAAAAAAGTAAGGAGCGTGAATATTTCTTTTTTTTTTTTTTTAACACTTTCTAAACATGTTGCCAGATTGCCCCAGAAGGGCTACACCAAATTTACACTTTACACTGTCGTTGGCAGCATTTTTGACAAGAACTACTTTTTGCAATCATTTACAGTTTTTCTCTTGGATCTGGAATTCTTACCCCGGCTGGTTCCCCTGTGAGGCATGAGGCATATAAAAGTCTGAGCGATGGCTGTCAAGGGAGGAGAGAGTCTGGCCCTTTGCTGTGTTTCTGTCGGCTGGGCTGGGCCGGGCTGAGTGCTGAGTCAGTGCACCCCCTCCCTACCTGCTCTTCAGGCCCCCAGACACCTTCCCAGGTGGGTTTGGGAACATCTCACAACCCTAGAAGATCCTGTTCAGGCAGCCATCAGCAACATTAAGGGTATCCCTGCTTTGACACCAGCCTCCAACTTCATTCTGGCTTCTTGAAACAAGTCAGTCAGCCACTCCTGGAAAGAAAATCCCTCAAGAGCCCTTGGCACCTACAATTAGCTTTCCATTCCCGGGGGGTTAGAGGGGGTGCACAGAGGCAGCAGTCAGGTAAGGGAAGCCACGTGTTCCCCAGAACCGTAGCTGTGGCGCCTGACCACCCCTCCAGTTTCTTAGAACCGCCAGCATCGCTCACTCAGGTTCTGCAGCAGCCCCACAGCCTCTCCCCCTGACTCTGGTCCTTCTCCTCCGGGGGTGGCCCTTGTTTGCAAACAGTCATGGGAAGTTTTGACGCTGCTGATTAACCAGACTCCCACAGATCTGGGTTGTTAGTCATCGTCACAAGTCTCAACCTTCCGCCCGCCCTGCCGACATTGCCAGCTTCCAGTGGATGGGACAGAGTGACTAGGAGCTTGCTAGTTTCAGTAGTTTCCCTCATCTGCACAGCGGACGACTGCCACCCATCCCAAATAGCTGGAGTGTGTAGGACCTGGAATGCCAGGGTGGGGATTTAATCTAGTTAGATTCAGCTTGCTTCTGCTGAGGGATAACCATGTGCCAAGCACTGGGCTAAACTCTTTACATAGAGGAGTGACTTCAAGTTCATCTAATCCTCACAACATGTGTGGTGGGTCTTATAATTCCCATTTTAAAGATGGAATAACTGAAGCCCTATGTTATAAGAGTGGCTGGGCCCAGGAATGAGCTATAGGAAGGCAGCTGGGAGTACTGGAAAAAGCGGGTACTCCAGGCCTAGAGCTGTGTTCCTTGGACAGATCTCTCCCCCTCTCTGAGTCTTATATCCCTCTCTGGGTAAATGAGGGTGGGTTGGTGACCTTGCCAGCACTGAAACCATGAGGGGGTGAGTGGGCAAATTGGAAGGAATGACTGTGTGATCCTGAGGTTCTGCTCCCTGAAGTCCTGGTCAAGTGAAGGGTAATTCCAGCTCTGCACCTGGGGCTGTGGCTTCACTATTTCCAGTTGCTTCACGAAAGGATGCCAGCAGAAGAAAGGAGATGAGTGATTGCCAGCAGCTGGAGGTGGGGGAGAATGGGGAGTGACTGCTAATGGGGTTTCTTTTCTGGGTAATGAAATGTTCTAAAATTAGATTATGGGGATAGGTGCATAATTCTGCAAATATACTAATAACCATGGAATTGTACACTTTAAATGGGCGAATTTTATTGTATGTTAATTATATTTCAATAAAGCTGTTTAAGAGAGAAAGGGAAGAAGGAAGGAGGGAGGGAAGAAGAGAAGGTAGGAGGGAAGGAAAGGGAAGAGGGAGGGAGGGAGGAAGACTGCACAGAGGTTGGGCCAGAGCTGTCTTTGAGATTTGCCTCCTGGGAGTGGGGCCTTCACACCCAGCCCCTCCACAGTCACCCCTCCTCAAAGCACCTAGAGCCTGCTGAAAGGTGTGTGTGAGGACATCCAAATGGTAGGTGATGGCTCCAGATTCTAACCAGAAGTGTTGGGTGCCCCTGACCTCCTCGAGACCAAAGGAGCCATGAATCAAAGAGCAGGTGTGGGCCTGGAGGCAGTGGGGGTGGGGTGGGGAAGGGGAGGGCATAGCAAGAAGGTGGATGGAGGCCAAAGCAGGGGGAGTGTCAAGGAGGAGACCCTGAGAGTCAGGGCGAGATGTAGCTCTGATAGGGAGGCCCAGGAAACAGAGAGCCTGGGCTGGCCAGGGGCTCTCTTGGTTGCCTGGAAACATGGTGGCCCTAAGAAAGTGTGCATAGGAGGTACCTGCCGCCCCTGAGGGCCCTTCAAACCAGTACAGTCATATTCTGCTTGGCACAATTTGGGTTCACAGACAGATGCAGCCGTCCTAGCGGCAACATCAACCTAGACTTGACCCCAAACCAAGTGCACAGGTGCAGGGCATCCAGAATGAGGGCAACATTGCCCAATAAGAGTCAGGCGCTCACTCCACTTCTGCTGTTAGGGCAACTTACTGCTGACAGAGGAGACTTGCAGAGGGTCTTAGAGGCACAGCTTCCCTGTCTAAATCTCTAAAAGCAGAGCCCAGAAAGCACCTCTCCCCAAACAGACCACCCCTGTCCATGCAGGCACATCCTCTTTATGCTGACTTCTTTGGGCAAATGGCAGTGGACGACCCAGCCATGAGGGAACAAAGGAAGCTTCATCTTGGAGCCTGTAGCCATCTCTGAGAGTCCCAGCCCTGGGGTCAAGTCCACGTGCCTGGCAGCCAGACTGGCGGAGGTGGAGGGGATATACCCTGGCGCTGAGCTGAGGACACCTGCCTTATTCCTCCTGCCCTGGGGTGCATGTGCTGCTGTTGGCCCCGCTCTGTAGATATGACCCCAAGCAGGCTGGCTCCAGAGCCCAGGTTTCCAACCACTGTACCACACAGCCTGTCCAGGGTACAGTCCATGGGGTCTGGTCCTTGTCACCACGTGCCAATCCTCTGCATGCATTCAAGGCTTTACATCATCTGTCTGTAGCCAACCTGCCAGGCCTTTTCCCCTACTTCTCCACCCAAGGCATCCCCTTCTGTTCTCTGACTTTACCATGTGTCCATGCCTCCCCACCTTTGTATGTGACAGTTTCCTCCATTCACCTAGTGAGGCCCAATGGAAATATTACCCCCTCCCTGGGACCTTCCTGGCACTGCCCAGAGTGCCCCCCAGGACCATATGCCCTTCCCTTAGCTCATGCAGCACACTGAATTGGAGCTTGTCAATCCAGTCTCCTCCATCACACTGGAACTCTCTGATTCAGGCTCCCATGCTGTGTGACCTTGGGTAAGGCACTTAACCTCTCTGAGCCTAATGTCCTCATAAGTGGCTGCTCTAATAATAATAGTTATTATTATTATGGGTATTATTCACTATGCACTTACTGTGTGCCAGGCATTATGGGCTAAGTACTTTAAGTGCAAGACCTCATTCAATCCTCACAGCACCTTAGGAGGTGGGTATTATTCTTATTCCTTGTTATAGGTGAAGAAACTATCACTTTTGTTAGGACTACCACCATTATCACTGCTGTTATTCTTTCTTCTGCCATAAAGCCTAGCATGCAGCAGATACTCAAATTCTGTTTGTTAAAGTCAAGTCTGGATGAAAATAGGAGGTAACTTGGATAGAGTTCCAGAAAGAGAGCCCTGCGCACGCTCCAGAATGTTCAGGCCTAGCCCTGTCCTGGCTAGGATGATACCATCTCTAGAGCCTGACACCTGCAGACAGTTGAGGCTGGGGACCTGGCGTGGCCTGCTTTTGCTTCTCCCATCAGCCCTGTCTTTACCCACAGAAACAGACTCTGCCTAAACCAGCCCTGTAATGCTCAGAGCCCCACAGTGAACAGGCCTCCTGGGAAAATGGTGATCGAGGCTCTGGGGGATTCTGGGTGGTTGACTTAGGGATAGAATTCGTGCACATTTGTAATCAGAATAGCTTCAGAATTGGCTTTGCCAAAGATGCAGAGTGCCCTGGGTCTCCATGCTCCAAACTCCAATTGCCCCGTGTTTTCTAGGAAGCCTCCCAACCCAAACATTTCCCAGAAGCCCCAGGGGCTGCTTGCAAGGTTCTTTGCCTATCACTCCCACTGGCTTATCTGGGACTTCATCAGCATCTGGCCTGACAGTTCAACCAGGATATCCTCCAAGACCAGTGCAGATACCTGAGCCCCCATCACCAGGGAGGCTGGCTGGAGACGCCCTAAAATAGATGCTGCACCTAATGTCAGAAACATAGGCTCTGAAAGTGGAAGTGAGGGCACAGCCCTCCTGAGACACTCTCCACTCAGGGCATTGGAAGAAGGGGAGAAATGTCTACTGCCTCCGTGATGCCCACCCCTGGCTTGTGCCGTGGCGAAGATGCCTGAGTTCATGGCATCACAGTGTTCTTCTGACTCACCACCAACACCTCCAAGACCCCAGACCCCTTTCCTTGCCACTGTCCCACCCGGGCACACATGCATTGCTTGGTGCCTGGATTAAGTCTGTACCCTGTGGTGAGCTCTGCCCTAGGGGATCCAGTGTCCAATGAACTCAGCTGGGCTGTCCCTGCCCAGCAGATGGGCTTTTCCATCCTTGAACTTCAGCTGGGGTAGTCAGGAGTTCTGTCCCTTTTCCACCTGCGGCCTCCTCAGCTCTGATGTAAATTAGGGAACATAAACAGGAAAGGATGTGGTCAAAGCCTCCCACCATTCCACGTGCTGCTTGAAGTCATTCAACAAATGTGCCTCGTGCTGTTGCGCCAAGGGAAGGGAGGACACCTCCGCTTCTGATACCTCCTCGAGGCCTCAAAACATCCCCACTTACAGGAGAGGAAACAGAGGCTCTAAAGCATACTGTGGTCAGTCCAAGGGAAGTGCCAGAACCAGGTATTCTGAGGCTACTTCTCTGCACTGCCCACTCTTCCCTGAAACCCAAACATTAACACCGCTTGCCCCAAACCCAGAAGCCATGACAGGCCCCCGAGGAAGGCGGGAAATGGAGTCAGATCTGTCCTCAAGGGTCTAAACGATCCCAGAGGCCTGTGTCTCCCTGCCTTCCCGCTGAGGAAGTCCTGCGAAGACCTGCCTCCGGTTGCTGAGCAGAAGCTGGGCAGAAGGCGAGGGCTCTGCCTGCCACAGGGGACACTCTGGGCTCAGAACTGCCAAAG
This sequence comes from Camelus ferus, assembly GCF_009834535.1. Classification (NCBI taxonomy): domain Eukaryota; kingdom Metazoa; phylum Chordata; class Mammalia; order Artiodactyla; family Camelidae; genus Camelus; species Camelus ferus. The sequence goes on from NC_045704.1 coordinate 36,684,074, forward strand.
TGAGTCACAGCTGATGTTCCTCGTCTACCAATTGCAAAACCACAACGAGTTGTGGAGTGACAGCTGGCTGCCCAAGTGTCGGAGGAATGTTGTTGCCAGACAGGTTGATGAGGCCTCTGCCAAGACGGGCTCCAGAAACCAGGCCGGGGCTGTTGCTACACCGGGCGGCTCCCGGGAGGCCAAGGCCAAAACAGGGGCAGCCACCACCCCTCCCACAACAAGGGCTCACGGAGACTCACCCCCAACCTCAACATAACCCCCCTAGATTCGCTGGAGCCAGTCACTGCCCCAGGGGCAGCCACCCCGTCCAGGCAAGCTCACGGAGACCACGGCTGGGGCAGCCAGCCCACCTCACCCCCACAAGGTCTGAGGTGGCGAGACTGCAGGGACTTCCCCCAACCAAGTCTGTGGCCATGACAACCTACCTTGAACCATTAATAAAGATAATTGCAGGTATGATAACAATACTAATAATGGCTAACCTTTCAACAGCGCTTCTTACACGTCAGCAACCACACTGGGCACTTTTTCTAGATCTGTGCAAGTATTAGTTTCCTGTGGCTGCTCTAACATAGTGACTACAAACTGGGTGGCTTAAACAACAGGAGTTTACTTTCTCCTAGTTCTGGAAGCTAGAGGTCAGAATTTGGGGTGGCGGCACAGCCACACTCCCTCCGAAGGCTCTAGGGAAGAATCTTTGCCTCTTTCAGCTTTTTGTGGTTGCTGGCAATCCTAGGTGTTCCTCGGCTAGCAAACAGAGTATTCCAGTCTCTCTCTCCGTCTTCACATGGCGTTCTCCTCTCTGTATGTCTGAGTAAATTTTCCTCTTCTTATAAGGACATTCATTGTATTGGATTGAGGCCCACTCTAATCCAGTATGACTTCTTCTTAATTTGATTGCCTCTGCAATGACTCTATTTCCAAACAACGTCACATTCACAGGTTCCAAATGAACATGAATTTGTAGGAGACATTAGTCAACATGCTATAGCACATGTAATCTTCCCTGATACTGCTCTTATCCCCATCTTACAGATAACAAAACTGAGGTTCAGAGAGGGTAAGCAACTTGCCTTAGGTCACACAGCTGGGAGTGCAACCCTAACCCTAACCCTGTCTCTCTCTGATTCTAGAACCTACACTATATTGTCCCAAGCATCATCCTCATTACCATCTTCTCACAGAGTCCAACAGTTCAATGTTCACAAAGCTTTTCCTGGCCATTGTCACATCTTCTTGTCACCAGAACCTTGAGGGGCCCAGCTTGCAACTTACAAAGAAAACAGAGACTCTATTAATTAAGCTGGCCATGGTCACACAGCTAAAGAGTAGAAGTCTTTTGAACCCAGGTCCAGTATGTTCCACAATGCAGGTTCTAAATAGGGGTCTAATGGGAACATTCCAGGGCTTTGTCAAGTCAAATGAGGCTACTTCCCCAGTGTGATCAATGGCTGCACTGTGTTTACTGATAACACACAGTTTGGCTACACCTGCCAAGCTCATTAATCTGCGGCTTAAAATCACCTCCTCAGGTTTCAGACCCTCGTCCAAGACTGTTCTCTGCCAGCAGCAAGGCCAACTGTTTGAGCGGTTATGAAGCAGAGAAAAACCAGGTCAATAATCCATGAGGGCCCTCACACTCACATCTGAGCCACAGAGCCTGGGCCGTGGCAAGAGATGCAATGGGCACCCATTCGTCCCGTTGCCAAGGCCTTCATCTTGTTTCCTACTGACCCAGCACCTAGCATAGTGCCTCACTCGTAGTAGGTACCCAGTGGATACTTTTTGTTGAATGAATAAAGGAATAAATTCACCAGAAATATGGAGTCATAGATGGACCACCCAGAGAACGACTGGGAACAGACTGGGCCTGCAGCTGTGATGGGAAGAGCAGCCCAAGAGCAAGGCCTGAGTGGAAGCTGCTGGGGAAATCCTGGGAGAGGAGAAATGTGTGAGCCATGAGGGGCCATCCTGGCTGCAAAAAAGGGCAGAAATGTACAGAAAGGAGGTTGTTTTCTCAAGAGCAGTGCAGACAGGACTCATGGCCAACCAGCTGGCACATGAGACCATGGAGAGGCTGGTAAGAGCTTAAGAGTGATTTGTCAGGATGACAAGCAAAAGGTAGGCCCCAAGACATCCTACATCTATTCACTCATTCATTCATAGGTATCAAATACCTACTATGTGCAGTGAGTGAGGAGGGATGTTCTGGAGGGCAGGGAGGGTGGGGTCAGAATAAAGGAGGTAGGGGCTGCCTGGGACTGCTGGGCCTTAAGCCAAGAGGACTTCCTGGAGGAGGGTGACCAGACCCTGTGAGAGCATGCTCTACCTCGGGCTGCAGCTCTGGGCAGGGGCAGAAGCAGAAAGGGGAGCCAGGTGACTCTGCTGCTTCAGCTACAGCCACAGAGACCAGACCAGAGGGGGTTCCTTAGTTCATATCCTGCTCCAACCCATAACAGGGACTCAGGTCAGAGGGCAGGAGTTTTTAGACTCAAAGGTGGACTTTCACCCCATAGTCCTCTGTACCCATTTGCTCGCAATCGCAAGGCTCTGAAGGTTAAATGACCCCTTGTTTCTCGTAGGCCTGGGGAAAGTCCAAGGGTCAGCTATCTTATCTCGGTAAGTGTATGGGGCAGTGCTGGACAGGGGATGGCTGAGGACCTTGACAACAGTTTGCTGACTTTGGAGTTCCAGAAGTTAAAAGAAACAACACCTGCAAAGAAAACTCCCCAGGGCACAGTGATGCAGCTGTTAGGAGCGTGGGCTCTGGGGTTAAAATCTGAGCCCATCTCTCCTTGGCTAAACCACCCAAGGCAAGTCCCTTAACCTCTCTGAGCCTGTTTCACTCGTGTGCAAAATAAGCATAATCCTGTGACTTGTCCTTCAAAGGGTGGTTGAAGAGATGAACGAGATAATGCACCAAAGAGCCTGGTACACAGTGGGTACTCATCCATGGTAGCACTTTGTAGGGGCCAGTTACATGCCCGGTGCTGCCAGAGGGTCCGTCATGCTACAAAATAACTGGCCTATCCTCTTCAAAAATGTCAACATCATGACATGCAAAGAAAAAACTCAGGAACTGTTGCAGGTGGAAGACTAAAGACACATTACAACTCAAGGCAACACCTGGGCTTGCATTTCCGTTCACCATAATGGGCGTTATGGGGACGGCCAACAGAATCCCAATACGACTGAAGATTAGACAGCAGTGTGGTTTCAGCCTTAGGTTGCTGATTGTGATCATTGTACAGAGGTTATAATTTCTTGTTTTACTGAAGTATTTAGGGGTAAAAAGGCATTGTGTCTGCAACTTCAGAGAGAGAGAGAAAAGGAGAAAACAACTGTAAAATGTTTACACTTGGGCCATCTAAGTGGAGGATATCTGGGAACTGTATTATTCTTTCAACTTTTCTGTAAAGTCTGTACTTCTGAAAGGAAGAAAATACAGTGCATACCTTTGCCCATGAAAGGATGTGGAGAGTCCTGGCATGTTTTGCTGGTGGCAGGCTCCCAGGAGGGTCATCAGCCATCCAGGTTTGCCCGGACTGCCCAGTTTCAGCACCAAATTCACGAATCCCAGGAAGTCCCTCAGTCCTGGGTGGACCGGGATGGTGGGTCGCCCTACTTCCAGGTGAACCTTGTGGATGAACACTGTGGATGCACAATGCTCCTCTGTGGGTCCGGTGAGCCTCCCTGCCGTGGTGGGGGCCCTGAGGCTGCATCTTCAGCCGGGGACAGGTTTGCCGTGAGTGGGCAGAGTGCAGGCTGGACACCTCATCCACCCAACAAGGGCCAAGCCGGCAACTTACTAGCAAAGTAAGGTGTTCTCAGAGGACAAGATTTCAAAGCAGCCAAGTAGCTCTTTGCCCTGAGGCCCCAAGATGGAATGAAGCAGATGGCGAGGCCAGCCACACCCCATAGACACTTCTCGACCAGTTGCTCACTCGGCCTCAGGCAAATAATTAGCCCGCATCTGAAGCATACTCAGCTATCACTGTGACCAGAATTCAATGTGCGAAGGATGGATGGATACCAGGCCTCTAGACCTGTCAACAAGGTACTTCATGGCTGCGGAATGTGACCTAGAGCACAGCTCACCCAGCCCAGCCTGCCTGGCAGGTTGACGGCTGCCCTGGGCAGCCTGTGGGCCATCCAGGCTGCTCGGCCACATTGACCTCCCGGAGGACTTCCCTCCCAGGTGAGGAGGGGCGAAGGCACCTCTGTAAGTTCTGATGAGTCACTACCCAGTCCCTCCCCTACACCGTCCCTCCCCAACAGACGTTGAGGGTCTGTGCTGTAGCTCCCCAGCCTCAAAGGGCCCTGAGGAGGGCAATGGGGCCTTGAGCTCCAGCCATGAAAGCGCTAGATGCCGTGATTACCAGGACAGCAGCTTGCACGCGGCAGGCAGTCAAACACCCTGCAAGGAGGGCAGTGCCCCACTGAACTCCCGCGGCCACTGCCGGCCAGCTGTGAGTCAGCCTTTGACCTCAGCCACCTTCTTAATTTAGAGGAGCAGCAGCTGCCCACCCAAATTAGCTGCCCCTTGTTCAGCCTTTGTTCTACTGTTCGCATGGCTGTCTACTCAGGTTTCTTTTGAAAAGTCAAGTCAGCATGTTGCCCTGTAGGGTTGTTTTCTTGTTTGACTGTTTTTATGCCAGCTGAGCTCAAACTTCAAAATTCTATACCCACATTTACTTCCTCTGAGATGATGATTGTGACCATGGCTGGTGGATCCTTCCAAGAGACAGTCCCCCATATAAGCTCATGCTAAGAAATGCCCAGTTACCCTACAAATGTTAGTAAGCATGTACATTGTTCAGCACTTCGCTTTTCTCACTTCCCCCTCTTGGAGAGCCCTCCATGTCACACACAGATCCCTGCCCTGCCGTTATGTATCTTCTCCCAAAGGGTGAACGGACCCAACTGATTTAACTGTCTCTGTCGATGAATAATTGAGTTATTTCTAGTCTTTTGCCACAAACAGTGCTTCTGAAAACATCTTTGTCCCTGGATATTTGCTGTCACTTACAAGCAGTCTTAGATATTCCTAGAAGTGGAATGGCTAGCATTAACATTTTTAATTTTGGGGTAGGGTCCACCGACCCCTTTGAGAATCTAATGAAAAATAAAAAAAAATCCTCTCTCCAGAAAAAAAAAAAAAAACCTATGCAATTATTTTGCATTCAATTCCTGGAGGGAGACACATTTCTGGAGGGATGCCACATTAAGAAGTCATTGTATAGGGGGAAAAAATATCTGTAAGAAAATTGCATCTGACCATCACTTCTGTGTGTATGTGTACAGACTCAGTCATTATACAGGAAGCAAACAATCTGTTCCGCTGACAGTTATAGAAACAGCGAGCGGAGTTCAGGTCAGACTCCTTATCATGCTCTGTCCACCAGGGTACATACCTCTCGCAGTCTTCATGCTCCTTGACCTCAGCTCCCCAGAAAGCGGCTGTGGAGCAGGTGTGCTGGGCTAGAGCTGCTCCTCCCAGCTGCTGCTAAGACACAGGGGCCCCAGGGCCTGCAGACCCTGCTTGCAGCTGCCGTCTCGTGAAACCAGACCCTGAACCAGGAAGGCTCCGGAGCTCACACTCTCTGCTAGGTATGAATATTTTATGCCAGCAGCCAGTGAGGACTCCGGTTAACAAAAGTCTCTCCAGGAAAGCACTGTACAGAGGGCACCAACACCATCATCTCTCATTCAGGGTTCACATAGGATAAACGGAATCCACTAGAGAAAAGCTAAAAGGAAACAGAGCTGGGAACAGCCTGTGGCTGGTCAGAGCCTGGCTTCAATGGGCTCAGGGTCTGTGTTTGGGGCCCTCAGGAGCCAGGAGCTTCCCTTGGGCCATGGCCACATGCTGGTGCCCAGCTGGCTATAAGTCCGAGGGCACTGCCCACAGTGAGAACATGTCAAGAGCTGAAGCCAGAGAGCCCAGGGCTCTGGTTGACAGTCTCCCAGGCCACTCAACTGTCGGAACTTCACACAAGGCCATTTCTGTAAATCTGGAGCAGAGCCAAAGAGCTGCCTGGTGCCTGGCTTGGAGGAGACGCTTCACACCTGTTATCCCTCCCCTCCTTCCCCCTTTCCCTCAAAGTTCCTGGAGCTCAAACCCTCTGCAGAGCCCCATGCTGCCCATCCTACATGTCCTCGGGATCTTCAGGACCACAGCCTCCCTGGTACATGGCCATTTCCTAAGGCCAAGGAAAATTCATCAGTTGGGGTCTTAGCAACCAGGAGGCCACAGATAGTCAGAAACTCCCCTACGCTCCCTGAGCAACAAACCTTCCAGTGAGTGGGTGGTTTAGAGAGGAAGGAACTGAAAACTCTCATTTCCAGAGGCTAATTTAAGTTCTAGAAGGGTCCCTCCTGAAGGCTAAAGCCATTTTGTCATCTGTGGCTTGGCTACTGAGGAAAAATACCTAACGTCTACTGAGCGCTCACTGCATACCAGGCTGCAGTGTCAGCATTTTCAGACGTGTTAACTTCAATTCCTGCAACAGCCCCTTGGGGTAAATCTAGGATGATCTCGCTGGGATCTGTAGCCCAGGCAGCCCTGCCGGGGACCCCCGGGAGCTTTCCCCTGAGCAGCTTCCTGAAGAAGGGAGGAGAGCAGTTCCAAGCCCCTCTCCTCCTGGCGATGGAGCCCACGTGTGCCTGTCATTGCTTTACCTGCCACCTTTGCAACTGCCCTGTGAGGTAAGAAGTGTGATGTCCCTTTCTCAGGTGAGGAAGGCGACCTGAAGCAACCTGTCCAGCAACTCAGTGGCACAGCCGGGATTCGGCCCCCAGCTGGGCTGTCATTAAAGGCCAGGCCCAAGGTCCCAGCAGCCCACTTGCAGACATGACCTTGAGGAAATGGGCCAAGGGAGGGAAAGGACTTTGCAAGGTGGGCAGTGGGAGTGAGGTTTGCGGCAGTCTTGTCTGCATCTTTGCCAAGATCTGCTTGTAACTGTCTCCCTGAAAAGACAGACTTGGGTGGGGCCCTAATGGCTCTGGGCTGGGGTCCGAGCCTGGTTTCTTATCCCAGCCCTGCACTGACAGAGCCAGTCTCTTCACAGGCCTGGGCGGAGGGCTGGCTCTGCTGACCCTCCTGGCCATGATGCTGTATGATGCAGGAGCAGGAAACAGGGCTGACGGCATAAACCCCCACCAAGACTGGCCTTGCAATACGGGGAGCCACCCAGCTCCCCTACAGCAAGCCCATCACCCCCCAGCAGACAGCAGTGACACAGCACCTCTACTGAGCACTAACTAGATGTCAGGGGCTGCGGGCTACCTCTGTGCAAGCCACTGGCTGTAGATTAAAGCAGACACTGTCACCACACCCATTTTACAAATAAGCCTCAGGAAACCGAGGCTCAGGAAAATCAAACTTCTCAAGGTCACTACAAACCCAATAAACGCAAGGCAAATGTATCCAGTAGGTACAGTAGACAAAGTGCCCAAGGCCTACAGGACTTTTAGGGGGCCATGAAAATATTTTAATTTCACTTAAAATCAGAGGGAAAAAAATTAAACATTTGGGATGGAAAAAAATGGTTTAATATGTAAATAAATAAATAAATAAATATCCCTTCTGAAGGCCAGGGCTATCAAAGAAACAGCCAGCTTCTCTGCCTGTGTCAGGGGAAAAGCAGCCATGGCCATCCCAGGAGCTGCAGGGTACACCCGTCCCTGAGAGGGCCACCACCAGAATGGCCACTCAGCCATGGACACTCGCACCTTCCTGGCCACTATCCTTGCTGGGCAAGCCACCTGGGCTTAATTCCTGGCCACCAAGAAGCAGTCACATTTCAGGGGCCGAATCATTCATGGGGAGAAAGTAAGGAAAAACGTGTGCCCGTGGAGGTGCCTGCCTGGGAGAAGCAGAAGAAGAATGACAAATAATCCGGGAAAACATTCCAGCTTTGCTTTCTCACCTGAAAGAAAACAAATGGCCTGGACCATGGGAATTCTGTCTTTGAAAGACCTGGTATAGCCCAGGGACAGAGTAACACAGAACTGCCTATGGGTCCCCACTCTGCCATTTAGTTTCCTGTGTGACCTTAAGAAAGTCACTTTTCCTTTCTGACTCTGTTTTCCCTTCTAGAAAATGGAATAATAACAACCCCCTCCTCTATACACACTCCAATAGCGTTATAGTGAGAATTGATGGAAATAAAATGCTTTCTGTTGGAGAACTACAAAATACTGACTAAGGAAATTAAAGATGGCAAAGAAATGGAAAGATATCCCATGTTCTTGGATTGGAAGAATCAATATTGTTAAAATGGCCGTACTACCCAAAGCAATCTAGAGATTTAATGTGATCCCTATCAAATTACCCAGGACATTTTTCACAGAACTAGAACAAATAATCCTAAAATTTATATGGAATCACAGAAGACCCAGAATTGCCAAAGTAATACTGAAGAAAAAGAATGAAGCTGGAAGAATAACCCTCCCAGACTTCAGGTAATACTACAGAGCTACAGTAATCAAAACAGCATGGTATTGGCACAAAAAAAGACATATGGATCAATGGAACAGAACAGAGAGCCCAGAAATAAACCCATGAACTTTTGTTTAATTAATCTTTGACAAAGGAGGTAAGAACATACGATGGAGTAAAGACAGTCTCTTCAGCAAATGGTATTGGGAAAACTGGAAGCTGCATATAAGAGAATGAAGCTAGAATACTCCCTCACTCCATACATAAAAATAAACTCAAAACGGCTTAAAGACTTAAACATAAGACAAGACACTATGAACCTCTTAGAAGAAAACATAGGCAAAATATTATCTGACATACATCTCAGAAATTTTCTCCTAGGGCAGTCTAACAAGGCAATAGAAATAAAAGCCAAAATAAACAAATGGGACCTAATTAAACTTATAAGCAAAACAAAAAGACAACCTAAGGAATGGAAGGAAACATTTGCAAAATATGAGACCGACAAGGGCTTAATTTCCAGAATATATAAACAGCTCATACAACTTAATAACAAAAACAAACAAACAACCCAATCCAAAAATAGGCAGAAGACCTAAGCAAGCAGTTTTCCAATGAAGACATGCAAATGGCCAATAGGCACATGAAAATATCCTCAATATCACTAACTATCAGAGAAATGCAACTCAAAAAACTACAATGAGGTATCACCTCACACCAGTCAGAATGGCCATCCTTCCAAAGTTCACAAACGATAAATGTTGGAGAGGCTGTGGAGAAAAGGGAACCCTCCTACACTGCTGGTGGGAATGTAGTTTGGTGCAGCAGTTATGGAAAACCATATGGAGATTCCTCAAAAGACTAAAAATGGACTTACCATAGGATCCAGCAATCCCACTCTTGGGCATATATCCAGAGGGAACCTTAATTCAAAAAGATACATGCACCCCAATGTTCACAGCAGCACTATTTACAATAGCCAAGACATGAAAACAACCTAAATGTCCATCCATGGATAAATGGATAAAGAAGATGTGGTATATTTACACAATGGAATACTTCTCAGCCATAAAAAATAACAAAATAATGCCATTTGCAACAACATGGATGTTCCTGGAGATTGTCATTCTAAGTGAAGTAAGCCAGAAAGAGAAAGAAAAATACCATATGATATCACTTGTATGTGGAATCTTAAAAAAAAAAAAAAGAAAAGAAAAGAAAAGAAAAGACAAACGAACTTATTTACAAAACAGAAACAGACTCACAGACATAGAAAACAAACTTATGGTAACTTATGGTTACCGCGGGTGGGGGAAGTGGGTGGGAAGGGATAAATTGGGCATTCAAGATTTGCAGTACTAAATATATATAAAATAGACAAACAGTAAGTTTATACTGTATAGCACAGGGAACTATATTCAAAATCTTGTAAAAACTTATGGTGAAAAAGAATATGAAAATGAATGTATGTTCATGTATGACTGAAGCATTATGCTGTACACCAGAATTTGACCCAACATTGTAAACTGACTATACTTCAATAAATATATATACATATACCAAAAAAAAAAAAGCTTTCTGTATAGAAAAGCAGTTGCAACTAGTAAAAGCCAGAAGAATATTCACTTGTTTGGGAAAATTAAAAAATTGATCCCAACATCCCTAGGGTCTTGAATTAATTGTTAGGCTGTGCGCTTGCCCAAGACATTGAGAAATTTGGAGACGCTGCCAAAGCCATGGTAACTGAGGCCATGCTGGGAAGTCAGCCTCCTTTTCCCTCCAAGTCTTTGAGGGGACAGTTTAGACAGGGGGTAGTAACCTTACCAATGAGAGGGGAGTGTCACCTTCAATTAAGGCGTCACAGGAGTCAGAAATTCATCAGCCCTGGTGACTTTCACCACACTTGAGCCCTGCAAGTCCAGGATTACACAACTGCATGCAGAAACCATGAAATCAGCACAGAGACCTGAGTAATGAGCAGACCCACGGGTTTCCTCCAGGTGAGTAGCACTGTTGCCTAGCAGGTGAGCCTGTCCTACACCGAGGCTCAGTGCTATAGTTAGAACCACAGCTGCTCACAGCACAGAGCCTGAACTCTGCTAATCCAACGCAGAGTTTCTCAAGGCGTTCCAAATGCACTTGGCAGGAGGCAGCCTCCTCAGATGACAGCATCCCCAGCCCCCTCCCCCATAATAGCGCTTCTCAAACTGCGCCGTGCACATGAATCACTTGGGATGTCATTAAAATGCAGTTTAAGATTCAGTGAGGCTTCAGATTCTGCACCTCTGACAAGCTCCTGGGTGATGCTCATGCAGTTGGTGGGATAAGGACCTAGACGTTCCTCTGGTCCCATCAACACCTGGGCTGCCCATCACCAGGTAGACCAGGAGCCCTGAACAGTCTGTACTCGAGAACTTGGGATTCAAGGAACCTGTAGCATTACTATGAACTAGACCTCCCACAATTTCTTTATTTGGGGAGCAGGGATGGGGTACAAAATGAATTAAATGTAAACATCTGTGCCAGGATAATTTGTGAAAGATTATTTTTTCTCCCAGTATACCCACTCCCTTTTCAGGCAGGTAGCAAGACCCTTGGGTTCTCTCTTGCCAGAGATTTCTAAATTACAACTAATTGCAACTAATCCAATCCTATGCTTTCCTTTTAAAAACAGAAGGATCCAATAAAGCCGAATCCTCTCCGATGACCCCTTCTCCTAACCCCTCCCCACATAGGACGCCCCTCCTTATGTTTGTGGAAAAGTTTTTTAAAAGGGGAATTTTTGCAGAATCACTTTGCAATGACTCTTCTTTTCTTTTATAAAAATATAAGCCCAGGGACCCAGGAAGGGGGAGAGGACAGTGGCTCCCTCTCCCCTATCTTGTGTGAGATGTGGTAGCAGGAGTAGTGGTAGCACCAAAGGGAAGCTTGGGGATCATCAGCCTCCCCATCAACTCCACCAGGACCCCCTCCCCTAATTCTTTTTATTTGTATTTTATTATTATTTTAACTTTTTTGTTAATGGAGGCACTGGGGATTGAACCCAGGCCCTTGTCAGAATTCTTGATCATATACAGCTTAGCTGTCATTCCCAGGGGCTGCGGGTCCAAGCACCCTAGGGCATTCTCTCCACTGGGGACAAGCCCGGCACTGGGGAGCAGGACTGTGCACCGACTGAGGCAGCTGGGCAGGCTGACCTCAAAAAGGAGCATCGAGTCATCCCCAGCTCTTCACCCCATGCATGCTCCACCTGGAAGTGGCCCCCAGGGACCCTCCAGGACCCAAAGGCTGGGACACCCATGCTGTCAGCATTAGAGACCAGAACATCAATGAGCAGAGTCCCTGCCTTCCACCCACCCCTCCCTCCATGATGAGCTCCCCTTTCTGATGATACCTGGGAGGAGGAGAGGCCTCAAAATTTTTGGAAAGGAATTTAAAGCCATCTCTCTGATTCCCAAGGGAGTTTGGGGACCCAAACTGGAGCGCATCAATAGCAATTCTTAAGGCAGTGTCATGCCCATTGCATATACTTAGTTTAATGATATTCACTATTTAGGAAAGTATTTATCATTTTACTTTTAGAGTAATACACATACTGTGGTTTAGGCACATGTGATCAAGTAAATTTTTTTATTTTTAAAAAGCTGCTGAAGGTTACCATTTGCTAAAATAATCTTAGTGCTGTTTCTTATTGGAGTGTCCTTCATTTCCACTCTTCTAGGCCCAGGAAACATCAGTTTGTCCCTGAGCAAACTGTGCTCTCTTACATTTTTTAAACATTAAAAAAAAGTTACTGCAAAGGTTATACACATTATACAATTCATTCATTATTCAGTAAAAAATTCACCTTGAACCTTTAAAGTATGCAAATTCTGAAATTTCTGTAAAATAAAAGCACCTGTGGATGCCGTCTGGGATGGGTGTTATGTTTTGGCGTCTCTAATGCACTCTGCCCGGCAGAAGCAGCGATTAATTAACGATGCTCCAGACTTCCCTCACTGCTGCCCAATGTTCCTCCCCAAGGAAGGAGATCTAGGAAATGGTAGGAGATACCTGCCTCTGATAGTGAAGTTCAGGAGGGTAAAAAAAAAAAAAAAAAAATCAACAGAAAAGCTTCCTTCTTTGGCTTCTGTCTTTGCTAAGACTGGATCCCCACAGGGCTGCTCCACCCTGTGAGTAAGACCAGAGGAAGATTCACTCCCTCTTTGGTTCTAGGCATATGGTCACGGGAGAAGTGCTGTTACTTCCCCCAAGGCATTTCAGCACCGATATTTGAGTCAGTGAGAGGGGATTGCATCATCAGAAAATTTTGGCAATTGGAAAAATAAATTTTTTTTAAACCAAACAAAATTTTAAAATTACAAAATCAAAGTCAACTCATTTATCAACAGGGAGAAAAAAATGAATGTCTGTTTATTGCATCCTCTCCTGCTCTGAACGAAGAAGCTGGAATAAACCCCAAAAAGCAACAAAGACACGTATACAGAAAGTTAAGGCGTGTGTCTTCCAGCGATGACAATGGGACGGTACACTCTTCCTTTGTGGATTTCCGGAAGTGACCAACATGAATAGAATAAGAGTTTCATCTGTTGCGTACTTACTACATGCCAGCGTTTTCTATGGCATTTCATTTAATCATCAGAACACCCTGATGAGGTAGCACTCTTGTCAGCCCCGTTTCATAGACAAACAGAGGGATTAAGTGACTAACTCAAAGTTTCGTAGCTAATAAAACTCGATTCCAACCCAGGCACCTGTCTCCGGGCTCTTGTTCCTCACCTAGGCTGCGCTGGACCCCAGAATGAAGCCCAGCCACCACCAGCATGCAGGTCACTCCTCGGAGGAACACAAAGGTTGCAGGAATTTTCTTGTCAGTCCTTATTAGATCCTCTCCCCTCCTCCTGTAGGGCTAAGAGCATTATTTTCTCTTATAAAGAGCTAAATCTCCTACTCAAGACATTGAAGAGCTCATGCAAGGTCAAAACAGGAATTTTAATAGCAGAGTTTTTCTGGTGTTGGACTGAAACTCTATCTCATAGAACTACCCCAAAAAGGCACAAAAAGAATACAAAAATGTGCCCTCTTGCTCCAGAATCATTCTCGTGGCTTTTATCTCCACCCTTTAAAGATGCATCATCTGCTCTGTTAGTCTTTACAAACCATTGTGTATAGTGTGTGAGTACATGTGAGTGAATGAGTGAATGAGTGAATGAGAGTGAGAGCGAGAGCGTGTGTGTGTGTGTGTGTGCGCGCGCGCGTGTGTTGAAAGGGTGACAGAGCTAGGGGAGGCATCAACTGAGGAATTCAATCAACTCCACGGGAGAAGAATAATCACAACACTGCAAATGTAGCAGCAAACATGAGATTGGGTTGCCATAGCAACCATTTTATTGACATTTTCATTTTCCCAGCATTTATTCTGGGCAGGTGTGGGCAGATATGTGTCCTCAGGGATGTGTGAGGATGAGGGTGTGCCCATTTTCCACTGTCAGTGTTCACAACTGGGGAGTAGTACTGCCCCCAGGTAAGGCCCTTGGAATTGGGGTCTTGGATAGTCAGTGCACAGAGGACCCCATGTCTCCGAGCATCCACGTCATACAGAGCATCATTACTGTGTAACACAGGTGGAGGTGATGATATTCCTGGACTTCATCACTACATGGATGGGACCATGAGGCTCAGGCGGAGGGTCACGCAAAGCGGCCATGGCAGAGCCCAGCTTGGACCCAGGTCCACTGACTCCTGGTGACTGTTCCACACTGGCTTGCTGAACCAGGGTCAAGTAGGAAGAGTTGGGAAAAAAATGAGGTGAGGAGGCAGCATAGTGCAGTTTAAGTCCATCCAAAGAGTGGGGTCATTTTTTCATTCCTCTCAAACAGCAGTAGTTTTCTGCACCTAACTGTGTACTGTCAGCAAATCTTCCTTCAGAGGACAAAGAACAGAGGGATGGTGGGGGCGGGGGTGTGTGCAGCATCTCCAGGCTCGGTGATCAAGGATGGAATTAAACGTGGATTTACCTGTAAGAGCAGCTTATGTTTTAGCTACAAACCTCCAAGCAGCCTTGAGATTCAAAATTCATGTGCCTTGCAAGTTGCACAGCAATCTGAGAGGCAGCTCTGGCTGGGTCCTCGAGCCTTGATGCATACAGAATACTAAACACTCCGCAGCTCCCCACATAGCCACCTGGTCACAGCCCTGCCAGAGCTTGTCTGCAGCAATTTCTCTTGAAGGCGAGGCTTCATGCGTATTTGCTACCAAGCACCCGTAGACAAGACAGTGTTCGGAAAGCACAGCTCCGCGTGGGAAAATATGAACTGTCAGCACATCATTTTCGTGGGGACAGGAAAATCTTTTAGTGGAAAATATTGCTTTTATGACTTCCCTGGGAGGAAAGAATGGGCTGAAATTGCTACGGGGCTGTAGCTTCCATTTTCCCCAAAGCAAAATGCTTTAAAGAATCCCATCGAGGTGAGACTGCAGCACAGCTTTGCTTAATCCATTTCTTCCCAGGTTTTGCACTGTCATCTTTGCTTCCTGATCCACTCCTGCATCTTCTAGTTACCACAAATCTCATCATAGAAAGATTCATTGCATCTCTGTGCATGAAAACCAGACAACGAAAAGGCACCACTGCATGCAGATGCATGAAACTCTAGGGGGAATGGTGACTTGGTTGACAATGGTCCCTGGGAAATGTGGGGGAGGCCTGAATAGCCCCAGCACAGGATAAACTCAGTGGCCCCATCCTAAATTGTGAGAACAACATTCTGGGAAGTAACCCTTATTTTGGATGGTATTGTTCCCCCAAATATTAAAGACTATTTTTGCAATTGTCTCTGTAACTGAAAGGCTAAAAAAAAAAAAAAAATCCTATAAATTGGAGACCTTCCCTATGGTCATTCCCTTCATTTGATTTTAAATTCCCTTCATTTTATTTTAAATTCTATTGAAATTTATTTTAAAGCACCTTCTGTGACTTAAAAGTGTAGGGATGTTGGCTAATATTATTTGATGCTAGGTACTTGAAAGTAATCAAAGTGTCAAACTTAAGATCTAGGTTTTGGATTTGTTTTTTCCCCAGATCTAAAATTCCAAGATACTTGAGCCATGCGTATTTGTCAATTTGACAATTTCTCCACTATTTTAAGCACTTTCTTTTTCAACACCAACTTTTTTTTTTCCCATTGACAATGCCAGTCTGCTGTCTAACAGACTCCTCAAGTTGACTCTTCGACTAAGTTGTCCCCTCCCAGGCACCGCCCACCTCCTCCACCGTGGCAGATCCCAGTCTCAGTAAGTGGCCTCAGTTGCTCAAGTCAAAACCCTACAGGGAGTCCTTTCATTCTTCAAACCCCCATCCCCGCCATTAGCAAGTCCAGTGGGCCCTACATGCAAGACAATGTCAAACTGGACCACCTCCCACACCCTCGTCCTGGAGGACTGAGGCAGCTGCCTCACCAGCCTCCCTGTGTCCCCCAAGCTCCCTCCACGAGGCAGCCAGAGTGACCTTGTGAAAGCAGAACCTACAACATGTCACTTTATTCCATCTTGCATTCAACAAATATTGGCACACTTACTTTGGGCCAGCACTGTTCTAGCACTTTCTAGACCTTGCTAGATATTGCCTTTTTGTCAGGAAGAGGACCACCGACAAATTAAAGAGAAAAATGTTAGAGGTTAAGAAGAGCTATGGAGAAAAATAACAGTGGGGAAGGACATGGAGTGTGGAGAGTGGCTGAATTCATTCCAGCCCTTTAAACAGGGGGCTGTAGTTTAGGTAGGGTGGTCAGGGAAAGCATCGCTGAAAGGGGCACATGGGACCTGAAGGAGGTGGGGGAACAATCCCTATGATACCTGGGGGAAGAGTTACAACCCTCCCGTGGCTCCCTATTACATTAAAATAAAATCTCAGTTCCCACCATGCCAGCCAGGCTCTTTCCCATCTCAGGGTCGTTTGCTCTGGGTGTCCCCTTGTCTAGGATACCCCATCCACCCCTCCCCACACAGCCCATGCCCCTTTCTCCTCCTCTCAGTGCTGATTCCTGTCCATCCTCAGGTCTCAAGGGTGTCACCTCCTCAAAGAGACCTTCCCTGACCACCCACAGCCTCCCATCACCCGCCTTCTTTCTGTGTTTTATTCTCATCATGGTTCTTATCACCATCTGAAATAATCTTGTCTTCTGTCCGCCTCCCCTACCAGGAATACCAGCTCCAAGGGGGAGAATCATGTTGGCCTGTTCACAGCCTGGAACAGGCCCTGGTACAGAGCAAACATTCAAAACATATTTATCAAGTGAAGAAATCAGTCAGGTCGAGCTAGATAACAAACTTGTAAATAATTAACGCAATCCAGGGAAGCAAGTCGAGAATCACTCAGAAACTAATCAACCCCACCTGGACTCTCCCATTTTATCAACAGTAAGAGCAACAACACCAATCGCAATAAACAATAACATGATTCAATAATAATTCAACAATTTCATGTCATAATTCAATTTGATAAAACAGTTCAACAATGCTAAAAACTTGAGCACGTACTCAATCCCTTGACTTTTACTAACTCTTTTTATCCTCCTGACAACCTAATGAGAGATAGCCCATGACTGCTATTTTAAAAGGACCCAAAATTGAGGTTTAGGGGATGTTTTGTGACTTGCCCAAGGTCATTCAGCTGGGATGAGACAGAACCAGGATCCTAACACCAGGCCATACAGCTGTGTTCAAATTCCTCTAAATAAATATCCTGGAGCACCTATTGTGTGCAAAGAACTGTGAGAATTTCAAAGACAAATTCTCTCACAGGCAGATTGAGATGTTTCAGAGAAAGAGATTTTCAGTTAATTCTGAACCAATTAAGAGAGATGGAACCACAGTCTGGTCAGACTGTGACTATTAGCCACCACTCACTGTCCACCAGGCCCTGGGCTGTGTGCTTTGCATGCATCACCTCATCACTGTGTACTATGACTCCACTTCACAAGTGAGGAAACTGAGGCATGGAGCAATTAAGTGACTTGCTCAAGGTCACATGACCAGGAAGTGACAGAGCTGGGCTACTGAACTCAGACAGGAAAAACCTAGCTCTCAGTGGGTTAGGTCTTGTTCTTTGGCAGGACTTGTAGAAGATCCTAGACATGCCTAAATCTGGCCACCTTCAGACATGCTTGCAGGACTTGAAGGTAAACACCCATATATTCCATCTTGGAGAAGGTTCTTTCCTTTCTCGGAAAGCAACCTAAGCCCCTGGGCAAGGTGTGGTACCTCTCCTCCTTACCTGTAAGCCGTGGCCCATTATCACTGAGACCAGCGTGCCTCCTGGGGAGGAGGCTTGGAGTTGGGCAAGAACAGCTCCGCTGAAGGCGCCAGGCTCCGGCCAGTGCCAGCCGTGGCAGCCAGAGGCCTCCTTCTGGCCCGGGCCGGGGTCCGGCTCCCACCACAGCCTCCGGCCCCCCCGCAGGGCCCAGCAGCCGGAGCTCAGCCTCACCAGGGCCGGAACCACGAGCATGGCGGCCCCAGCTCAGCTCCCTGTGTCGGGCTGTGGGCACAGGGGCTTCCAGACGCGAGCCTGTGCCCTGGGCTCTTCTGCTTGGTTCACCAGTTTCGAGCTGGAGCAGCAGTGCTTCTAGTGTGGAACTAGGCGGATATTCAGTCTTCAGTCCGGCAATTAAACGGAGCTTCTTCCGCTCCCGGGGGAGGACCCGGGCTGCCAGCAGGGGTCTTACTGTATCACCTGTTAAGTTTCTTACCCCTCGTGTCTCCTGTGCGGTCCATTTGGTCTTGAATTCGAATTCTAGAGTGAGGGGACAAAAGTAAAATAAGTTAACTCCCAACATTCAAGTGGGAACTCAGGATGTCCAAAATTGAACCTCACTTCTCATCCACCCGCAAAATCCTGCTTCAACTCCAGGCCGTCCCATCCCAGCTAGGAACGACCGCAGCCTTCCCGTGCCTCAATTGGAAACCGCGGGTGTCTTGGACTCCGAAGCTCTTTCACACCCCGCAGCCTCTCAGTGACTACTCCTGGCATTTCCGCCTTCAAATATTATCCAGAGTCTGACCACTTCTCCCCTCCTCTGCCGTCTCCCAATCTCAGTCTGGGCTCCTGCCACAGGCTTGGACTCCTCTTCCAGCTCCAGCCCTTAACTCACTATCCTCACTTCTCAATTCACCACCAGAGCGATCGATCCTGTTAAAACTGAAGTCAAATCATGTCAGCCCCCTGCTCAGAGCCTTCAGTGGCTCCCATATCACTCCAACTAAAAGTGGGGTCTCCCAAGGGGCCCTCAAGGCCTCTCTGCTCTGAACCCTCACTACTCTCGCTCCTCCATTCTGCTCCTGAAATCTGCCAGGCACCCTCAGGGCCTGTGCACAGGCTGTTTCCGCTACCTGGATGCTCTCTCCCCACGAAAACTATCCGCATGGCTTCCTCCCTCTCTGCCTTCACTCCTGCTCAGATGTCTCTTCCTCAAGGAGGCTCACCCTGACCTTATTGAAGACGACACCCCATCTCTCCTCTTCCACCTCTGCCCCCAGCTCTCCTGACACCCCTCACCTGCTCTGATGCTCTTTTCTCTCCACAGCACTTAACGCCTATGGCCTGCTAAACGGTGCACTTTTTGGTTGTGCCTCATGATTGTTTTCCTCTGTGAGAGGGAGTAAGTCCTACAAGGTGAAAATCTTTTGTCTGTTTTCTTTGCCAGTGTATCTCAGGCAGCTGTACCGAGCCTGGCATGTGGAAGGGGTTCAGGAAAGGTTTGTGAAATAAGGGGAGGCCCTGCGAGGCACAGAGTTCCTGTCAAACAAAGACGAGAAGGAGAACAGAAGAAATGTTTTGGACTTTCCTGCCCTTCAGGGAGATGGGACGGGAAGACCCTCTCCGGGAGGGGCTGGAGAAACCAGGTAGTCACCCACTACAGTCACTTGTAAGCACATGCCCCACCCCCCAGCCCCCCAACCCCTGCCACCGCAACAGAGAGGGGAGTCCTTGACCTCTAGGAGCCAGTGGCTGAGAGGTGGGAGCGCTCCACCCCTGTCCCTGGGTGGGGCTGGGCGGTAGAGGACCCCCACCCACTGGGTCCTCAGCTTCCCTGAATGCACTGTGACCCAAAATCAGGCAGAAAGAAACAGAGGTGTAGGACACCTCTTTCCCTACCTGTGGCCTCCAATCTGGACGTGGGCTCTTCCAGGTACTCAGCTTTCTGAATAGAAATATCGATCGCTGAAGAAAACGAGGGGTTGAGGGCGGTCCCAAGAGAAGCAGCCTCGCTCCAGATGCTGGAGTCCCAAGTTCTGCTGGGACAGCTCGCCACCCAGGCCTAGAGAAGAGGGCACTGGTCACTCCACTCAAGTGCAAATTCTCTGGTCAAATCCATCCTGGCCCCAGATCTTTAATGAATCTGGTCACAGACAGCCCATCCTCCCGCCTCTCTCTCCCTCTGCATCTGGGCGTTAATGAGAAAAGCAGATTAGAAATGTCATGTCCATGGCTGGCTCAAAGCTGCACCACCGGTCCACGTGCGTTCCTTTCCGACAGGCCCAATTTCCTTCCTCAGGCAAACACACAGGTACTGGGTTTTGAGAGAAACTTCTACTTAGATGAATTTCACAAACTCGACTCTGACCCAGAATAACTCTATGAGCAAAACAAAGAAATGACCGGAAAAAAAAAAAAGTTTGTCTTCCTTTGTGATCGCTAATGGAGTCCATGTATGTCAAACATACACAGAGCTGCCCAATTTTCTGTTATAATCACAGGAGGTGAGTCCTGTGATTTGCAGATGATATGGGTGAATAAGAGAAGATTGAGATTTCTTTTCCATCATCTTATTGTTCGAGAGTACATACTTTTAGATTAAGTCTTGATGCTAGAAGAGTGCTTTTTGAAACATTTTTTAAATACTCTGAAAAATTATTATTTAATTAACATCTTGGTTGTTAATTAAAATAAATTGGAGGCCAAAGTTTTATTATTCAGTCATTATTTTATATCGAAGACCCTGAAACTGCTATATATTTTGAGGCGTCTACTAAAGCTATAAGCTCATGTTATCCACATGGGTGTTCGTTTGTTATTATGATGCCCTTGGGAAGTAAGAGGTGTCCTGGAATGACTGTGATTTAGTCATTGCTTTCTTTAGTAGGAAGCGGGATGTGAGCAAGGAGTGATTTAACTGACGGAAGGAGGACCACACAGAGAGCTGAAATTCAGGACCAGCGTGGAGATGCTTTGTGAATCTCATTTTCAGTTCTATGTACCCACCACTAAAGCGTCTCTCACTAAACAGAAGCCCAAGGAATGATGACATAGCTTGTTTAACAAAAAGATTTACTGCGATTTTTAAGACTCTCTGTTTGTGATACCTTCAACCAGGCTTAAAGAAAAATGACAGAGGTTTACATACTTTTTCAGGGTATTTCTGTTAGAAAAAAAAATCTCAAGAATTTAGATTCCCTGGAGGCAGTGACCTTAAACTTTGTTTTATTTTCAACTTGGAAAATAATTATATAAAATTAAGCTTTGCGAGACAATTTCTACGATGATTGAATTTCGACTCTCTTTTGCTCCCCTCAATGAGACAGAATCCTAACAATATTCTCCCCTTAGATGCCATGGTAAGTAACCCACTTTCTAAGTGCTCTTTAACAAGTAGACAATAGTACTGAGTGGTCAGATGGTAGGAGGGATTAGCAGAGAGGTTAGTGGTAAGCTTTAGAGGTTTATACCTGGAGCACCATTAGTCGGAAATGGGGCCCCACTGTTGGAAGGAAAACCCCATTAACCAACTGGAGGCACTTACCGTCACAGTTTCTGGATAATTGGTAATCTCAGTAGAAAAGTTAAGTTGTAAATAAGCACAGCAATGAAACCTAGTTTTCACGCATCAGTTTATTCCCTACAGACCAGTTTAATTGAGATGAATTACCCTGTAGATAATGACAACAGAAACTCACACACACAGCAGATCGAGATCAACTGCTGTGTGTATCGGTGAAAGCACTTATCTTGTCCTTCCTGATGGAATTATTTTAAAGCACTTCAGTCAAGTGCTCAGTAGGTGCACAGTGGCACTTCCCCAAGAATCTGAAGTCAAGCCTTCCTCACTTGTAATCGGGAGTCAACACTCTCTTTAGATCTGCACAGAGCCCCATGATGTGCTGGCACAGAGTGAGGCCTGGGGGTGCGGTGGGAGTGGAAAAGGAGACCAAGCAGAGATTTTCTGGCAGGAGAGGATCCCAGAGGATTAGAGACAAAATATAAAAATGCCTGGCACATAGTAAGCCCTGAATAAATGGGAGCTTTTATTACCCCTTAAAAAAAAACCCCAAACTTAGAAACCTGTGTAAACAAAACAAAGAAATGATCGTATGCTTCAAACTTTTAAAGGATCCTCATTTTACCCAGGACTTTGCTGCACCTCTCTCCCATTCCCAGCCCCCCAGATACATTTGAAATGTGATCATGGTTCACAGCACTTTTAATTTTGGGTGCCAAGAGAACTTAAGAGTAATGATACATTTATTGGTGCTTGAGTACGACCAAAGGAAAACAGAATGGTTCGGGACTTGAAAATTCTTAAAAAGACAAGGCCCTTCAGGGGAAAGTGGTACCTCAGGGCTTGCCCAGAGCAGCACCCCCAGTTCTGCCATTTCAGCTGCAAAGAAATCACAACTCCCCACCCGCACACCCCTCCCCCAAGCAGGCCACTTCAGGCTGATCTTGGTGACTGTGGGTCAGGAGAGAGAAGTAATGTCCTCAGCCATCATCAGTGGTGGCAGCCCAAGAAAAGTGCTCTGGTGGAAACAGAATTTGGACAAATAAAAGGAAAACATCCAGCCTGATCCAGGAGAGGAGGAGGATGGCAACGGTGGCGGGTAGTGGTCTGTTTCTTCCTAATTCTGATCAGTCAGTGCTGGGAGATGGGGGTGGGAAGTGTGTTTACACTCCCTTAAAGTCAGGGGGGAGGGTTACACTACAGGAGGATTTTCTGTACTTCAACTTGGAACACCATTAAATTGCATTTTAAAAATAATTTCAGAAATGTTATGCAAGTAATATATGCATTTAATTAAAATAATTTCTTCTATGCTTTATAAGTAATTCAAGCACCAGAGTTGTAACTACGCTCTAAGGATACCGGTTACAGGCCCAGTCACTGTTTTTCAAAAAGAAGTCGATCAGTTCCAGTCCTGAGCTCTCTCTCCACACATCTTCCCTCCCATCCTGGCTGCCGCCCCACCACACACTGCCCTGTGACCCTCCAACCGCCAGGCTTCCTTGCCTCTGGGCCTCCGTGCAGTTGCCAGGGGGCTCTTTCTGGAAAGCAAACCTGTCCACACCATTCTCTAAGCTCTACTCTTTCCTGGGCTGTCCCCACTGGATAAAGCAGATTCCTAAGTACAGTACTGCAGACGAGGATTTCACGGTCTGGTCCCTTCCTTCCAGGATTGCCAGCTGTCCCTTTGCCCGAGCCCTTTGGGCGTCGGCCACAAGCAGCTGCTCTCCAGCGAGCCTCTCCTCCTTGGCCTGTGCTCTTCTCTTCCTGGAAGGCTCCCCATTTCTCAGCCTCCAAGACCCTATGTGTCCTTCAGCCTCTACTGTTATCTCACTGAAATCTTCCCTTTAAATTCCTCACGCAGCTGGTTCAAATTCCTCTAAGTGGCCAGACTGTACTGTCATCACCTCTATGAACGCATCTTTGATTTAGGGTGTGACTTTTTTTTTCATTTCTGTATCTCTTAAGAGAATGTGAGTTCCTAGGATCCTTGTCTCTCTCTCTATCTCTCTCTCTTAAATTATTCCCAGGGCCTGGCACTGAGCAAAGCAAAAAGTGGGCATCTCCTTGGATGAACGAACGAATGAATGAATGAATGATACCCTGAAGCTGCCAGAGTGCCCTTTCTGCAAAGCAAATTTGACCATTTCACTCTCTGAGCTATATTTCTCTGTAGGTTCCTTCTCAGGTGATGAGGTTACATTGGGAGCTATTAACAAACAGGAAAAGGAGAAGGAGGAGAAGGGAAGTCTATGAGACTCCGACAAATTACTTATTTTCACTGAGTTTCTGTTTCCTGATTTGTAAAACAAAAGTGCTGCCTAGATTAGCTTTGAAAAGATTTTCCAGTTTTCAAGTTCCAGCTCTCCTGACTCCGGGAACAACTATTTTCATCTCTGGCAGCTATAACCCAAGTCTTAGCGCCACCTAGTGGTAAACAGGCTCAGCAGCAGTGAGGAAAAAATGGGAGAGGAGTGGGGAGGGTAGACACGGGAAGGAAACTGTGAGCTTCATTACTTTAGGAGGCAGCAAGAAATTAGGTCAAATGTGAAGTTAAACCCGGAAGCCTAACTTGTGACTTTAAGTCCTTTATCCTGGTGATGGAATAACTAATTAGCCTCAGAACATGCAAGAAGCAGCCAATTAGGATGTCTGAAACAGGAAGACAGCAACAAAACAATTCCTGTGGACTATGGTCCTCTTGTTCTTTTATCAATTTACTGCTTGTTGTGCTAATTAAATCTTTACCTTGGGAGGAAGTGTACTTTTGAAGTACCTATGCCGAGAGAACTCTACTAACTCAATAAAATCACACATTAAGTACTTAATTAAAAGCATACTTTTTTCAATTTTTTTTTAACCTTTGTCGGAGTACAATAAGAAATGTTAAAAATCAAAATACTGGCAATTAACATTATAGAAAATATTAGGGGCAATTCTGAGAGAAACAGCAAAACAAAAGCAAAACCCTAGCATCTAAATAATGCCTGTGTATAAGTTCCATGAAAAGGCACTGAGCTAAAAATGTTATTAACCTGATGTTTGATTTCTAAATTACTTTCTAGTTGCCAAAAACAAGAATCAACCAACCAACTGAGCAAATACATAAAAAATTGTTTTAAAAATTGAACATATACTCCAGGAGAACGACAATGAGTCTTTGCTATATTCTGTCCCCAGGGCCACACTCCTGAGATAACTTTCTGGGCAAAGCAAACATGTAAAAGGTAGGTATTTTATAGACATTTAAATATAGTAAGGCCTTAAGTGGGAATAAGACAAGTCAGTTCTATCTTTAAACCATCTATTCAGGGAGATCCCATTGCAGTGTGTAATTACATTTTCAAAGAGTAATAATCTGTATCTGCAGAGCACATCACTTTATAAACCTGTTCTTATATATCCTACCTCACTGGGTTCTGATAGAATCTTGGTAACTATTGACTAATACATTACATATGGAGGAATTATTATCGCATGACCTACCCCAGAAAGGCATATAGTATGCCGTTGAAACTGGACCATTGTACTGCGGTGACTGTATTTTCCAAACCAAAATAAGGCTACTTATATTGACAAGCATGTATGTGCCCATAGACACAGAGTGGAAACTGGGACTGCCAGTACGTGTCACCTGCAGATTATTTCTTTCTTGGGACATTTATAATCTAGAAGTGTTTGAGAAAAGGCAGAAACTACAGAAGGAAAACCAGTTGGTCTCTTTATGACTGGAATCAGAATCCAATGGGTAGGTCTCCGAGACAGCTTTGAAGGAAGGGGATGACTGCTGGAAGCAGGCTGCTCTGGTATTAACAACATAAAAGAATGTAGCGAGTTAGGGGTGATGGACTTAGGAGACAGGTCTGTGCCTGATTTTTATGTTACCTGCCACTAAATAAATACGCCTTAACCTGTAAGCTTACAAGATGTTACTCTTTAATGCCTCATATAGTTACATACAGGATGATATGTTTTATTTAGATCAGCTCAATTTTATCTGACAAATTCAAAGAGATTTTCGAATATACAGAGTTGAAAACCAAACATTACGTGAGTAAAAATTTTAAAATCTAATAATGCTTAAGTAGGTAACCAAAGCCCTTGGGGAGTTAGGACCATTAGCCCAGTGCAAAGTCATCAGCTTCACAGTAAAAGCCAAACAAGGAAAACACCTGCAATTAATTTCACGGTGATTTAAAATATATTAGGTTATTGTGACCAATTACCTTCTGAATTGGCATCCATTGAAATGTAAATGTGTTCTTATTTCCCAAACTCCCCCATTTTTTTCTAGCCTGAAATTCCATTTGGAAATTGTATATCCATAGATGTCACAGTCATTACCTCTTTTTTTGTTGATAAGTGTGCTCTGCATAGATGTTTTCATAAGAGTTATTTTTCCGGTAATGAACACTCAGCAATTCAAGCCTGTCTTTTCAGCTCGCTGCATGTAAGTGTCCCTTGATTAATGGACCTGTCAACTCAATGAGCTGATATCATACAACAAAGGCTCAGCTGAAAAATGTCACTTCTTATCCTGGCTGGCCAAGCACGTCTGGTTTACAAGCTTTGTGCATATACCCGATGTACCTAGTATTTCACTTTGGGCTTTCTTAATAATAAGGAAAGTTACATTCAAGTAGATAATTGAATTATTTAATTCAATCAAAATAATTTCTTCTGTTCAAATTATGTTCTTCATGTGATGGAGAGTTCTTTCCTTCCTATTTTTTCACTCCGGTCAGCTGAACGGCTACCTAACCATTTGAATCAATGTATAGATCAATATAAACAACATTAATTTTTTCCCCCTAGATTTTCTCTGGAGATAAAGCCTTGCAAGAATAGAATTGTTTGCAGGGGAAGGGGCAGGGTGGGTTCCAGAATGAAGTCCTTAAATAAAAATATTTTGCTTTAGTAGGTCAAAGGCATAGAATCAGTGAAAAGTTAAGGCTGTATGATTAGATAGTCAATTTTCCTTATGCTTTTATGTTGTTGGGTTCCATGTTGGTGGAAGAATTGGAACTCTCAGGTTATAAACAAACAGAATTATGGGCTATTCCAAGCTTCTAGATAGACAATACTCTTGAAATATTACATAATTTGAGGGATAGAATAAATGTCAAGGGGATTATGAAGGTGAGTAGTCCCAAAGTTACAAAACAATGGACTACCTCAAAAAAATGTATTCTACAATGTGAATAAATAAAAGTACCAAATGCCATGCTGGGGCTCAAATTAAAGAAGGAAGGCAAACAACACTTCTTTCAGTGCCTGGGTGGATGTACATAAAACGCAGACCTCAAAGGAAACAATGACCAGAGTATGGGTACATGCATATATAATTTCCATAACCATAAAAATCTAAAATGCTATAAAATAGTAAGAAAGGGATGTAAACCTAGAATCGAGATAGCTGGACACAGCATCCAATGGAAAGCAAGCAGAGGGTGGAGTTCCCAGGGCTGGTGGAGGCTGGATCAGAGGACGAGAGAGCCAAGCTGAAACAGGGGCATCCAGGTTACATAAATATCAAACGTGAGCAACATTAAGGCTAAAGGTCAAGCACCCAATAAAGAACCGATGACAACACAGGGGGCATTGTGGATATCATTCACAAGCATTCGAATGGCGCTGAGGACAGCAGCTCTGTGCTAAGTATGAGTAATAAAACACTCACTGCATGCAATATAAGAAAGCTCACTGAAGATACTGTAAATATTCAGCTTACTAATACATGGGATAAAAAGAGATTTAAGCAAGCTTTACAGCAGAAACCAAAGTTTGTGATGAAGCACGTTAAAGAAACCTGTAAAGTTTCTAGAGCTGACCACTTCCTTATTTTGTAATATCATCCTGAAAGAGTAATTGCCTCTTCTGTTACAAAAATGAAAAAGAAATTGCTAAGTAAAACAGCTCCAAATCCCCACACACACCTAGCTTTGAGTGCTATTTGTTAGTTGTGCCATTCAACGTCATATCATTGGCGGACAAATTAAGAGAAATATTTTTATTTTCTTTCGTGTTAGCAATCTCATGCAGATATTCTTAGGTTCCTGCATTAAAGATGGGCGGGTGTCCTTCGATTTACTTCTAAATGAGTCTGAGAAATGCTGTGATTCAACAAGCCTTACTCTTTGTTTCAGTTTCTTGTTTTCAGGGCCATTACTCACATCTGGAAGAATTACCCGAGATTGCAATGGATAATTCAAGTCTGAGTCATATGAAGTTTCATCTCCTTTTCTAGTCTTCAAAAATTTCTCCTCCACAGTCATCATAGTAACATTCCTAAGGGATAGTTTTTATTTTTAAATGAAGGTACTGGGGATTGAACCCTGGACTTTATGCATGCTAAGTATCTGCTCCACCACTGAGCTAAATTTTTTAAAGGCTCTACCTACATCCTCAGGTCTATCCTTTTAAGTGAATTTAGGTTCTGATAGAACGCAAAGCATTTTTTGGTACAAACCTTTGTGGTTCATACTCCTTCCTGGCAGCTTTCTTTTCAGTGGGTGCCGTTATAAATTTGCCAAAAGCCATCCAATATATTATCCTCCATGAAATTGAGGTCTATCAGATTTTAAAGCCTTTTATTTATTTTAGGCTTATAATCTGGAAGTTTTCAGTGTTATCTGAATTACTCATTAGGATCTGTCTGGGAATACTTCAGGTGCTTTTTTCCATTTCCTTCAGGAGCAAAACACTTTGGGTTTTGAAATCTGGAAATGTGCAAGGTGGGGTTGACCATGCGCAGTCTATATGCACGTATTTATAGAGACAGTGGGGAAATAAAACTCCCCAGAATGTCTCGGGGCTCCAGGAAAAGCCCTGGCCTCCTGAGACTCTTCACAGACCACGATAATTAGATCTGTAGCCACTTGTCTAGTTAATTGCTCGCCTCTGAATGGATGATAAAGTTCATCTTATCTCAGGGAGAGAGCCAAGGGGCTCCAGCTGGGCCTGGTTCCCTAGGTTAAGCCCCAAGGTACCAGAAGATTCCAGCACCATCTCCTTCCGTATTTACTTCAAAAGAGGCGAAGTTCCAGAACTTGGAGACTGTATTAGACAGTAAAAACAGAGACACTGAGGGCTGTTTAGCTCCTGGAGAGAATGTTTACATATCAAAGGGTTGGAGTTAGATTTGAGGCTCATTCAAGTTTCAGGAAGGGAGGGGGTTAGTTACCTCCTTCCTTTTCTTAAAGGAAAAAAAAAAAAAAAACTTCCTTTTTTTTCCCTCTTGTGCCTCACCTGTGGAGTGTCCAGCTACTTGCATAGGACAATTGAGCCCTGGCCAGAAGTGTAGGCCTGGAGTAGGTGGGGGAGATGTCTTAGTGTTTACTTTAAGGAATTAATAAGAAAATTATCTCTGATCCAGAACACCTCATGTGTGCATTTGGAATAAAATTAATAACAATGAACATTAAAAACCACACAAGCACTGACAAATGGTTACCAGACTGGGACAGGTCCTTTCCCTCCTCCTCCACCAGCCATGACCTGCTCTGGAGAAGGGAGGCAGTGAGGCATCAATCAAACCCCAGCTCTGCCTCTCCAGGCTGGGAGGTGCCAGACACATCAGGGCCAAGGTCAGCAAAGGAGGCTGTGGCCCTGGTTGTACAGCGCAAGAGCTATTGGTCCCTGCTGAGTGGATTTTCCACAGAAAATTAAGGACACCCAGTTAAATGTGAACTTTGAATAAATAACAAATAGTTTTTAGCATCAGTATGTCCCAAATATTACAATGGCCATACTTTTTTTTTTTTTTACTCCTCCATTAATTATTTATCTGAAATTCACTTTTAACTGGGCCCCCTGTATTTTTATTTGCTAGGTCTGACACTCCATTGTGGTGACCATTGAAGGCCCCTTGGAAGTACTAACACATTATGCCCATTGAAAGAATAAAATAAAAAGGATACTCAGATCTTTCTCTTCATTTCTGAAGGAATGTTGGAGCAGCTTGTGCTCAGATGTTGAATCCAGGAACTGCTGACTTCCATAATTTATGTGTTATGGACTGAATGGGTCCTCCCAAATTCATCTGTTGAAGCCCTAACCTCCAAAGGGGCTGTCTTTGGAGATGAGGCCCCTAAGGAAATAAGGTTAAATGAGGTCATAAGGGTGGGGCCCTGATCCAACAGGATTAGTGACCTTATAAGAAGGTGGGAAAAGCCTGTGGGAAATAAGCTCTGATGCTCAGGTTCTTCTTGTGGGATGCGTTGCTCTCTCCTAGTCAGTGTCCCATCCACAGAGAAATATTTGAATTTGATCTTGGTCAAAACAGCCCCCACTCCCCTCTATTGCCTTCTCCAAGGGTCTCTTCCTGATGTTTGAATTAAGAAACAAGTGAATTAAGAAACTAGGCCAAAAAAAGAAGAAAAAAAATCACCCAGAATGTGTGACCTAGATCCTGAATTTTAGATAACCGGAAAAGTCCCAGAAGTACTTTGTCTGCATTGGTGAGGTTTCTTACACTGTGAGTGATGGAACTCTGACGGACTTAAGCCAAAGGCGAATTTACTCAAAATACACAAAATATACACAATACTCAAAATACATAAAAATAGGTTGTGTATTTAGAGAAAAGCTGAAAGCCAGGCCAGGAAAGACAAGAATGTGGGTAGTAACAAGAATCTGAACAATCTAAGCATCCATGAATGGATGAATGGATAAAGAAATTGTGGTATACACACACACACACACACACACACACACACACACACACACACACACACACACAATGAAATATTAACCATAAAAAACAAGGAAATCCTACCACTTTCAACAACATGGCTCACCGGCTTCATTCCTCATCCCTACTCATACTTGGCAATGCCAGGCTACTATTTGATCATCTCAGTGGCCCTGTATGCTGCAGTGTGTTATCTCCATGAGGTCACTGGGGCTCAGAGAGGTCATGGTCATCCATGGTACACGGTCAAGTACACAGTCAAGCTGGGACTGGATGCAAGGCAGTCTGAACCCAGAGCCCATGTAGGTCAGCACTCTGAAAGGGCAGCGTTAGAACAAGTCTAACAAGGTTGGGGAAACTGTAAGCAGTTGGCTTGGTCAAGCCAGACATAAATAGGCCTTTGTTGAGGGACTTGGGCTCCTAGGGGTGGTTTGATAAGAAATGCCACAGGGATATCGCTCCAGCAACAGGAATGCAGGCTGGATGACAGCCCCAAGGATGTCAATAGGAAACCAGCTAGGGAGCCTGAGCCAGAAAGTCAACTTAGTTTTTCTCACAAAAGTGTCTGTCCTCCTTGGTCAGTTTCTGAAATGAATCCACAAGCCAGGAACATTTGTCTAAATACTTTTAATTAAAATGCATGGCAATAGGGTGAAAGCCAGAGCATAAATACGGTATTCACGTTTGCTAAGAAAACAGATGAAAATATTCCAGGTAGCTGAATTTTGATAATGAAATTTTAAACAGCTTCTTGGTTTTTAATATTATTTACAATATTTATGCAGTTAAAAAAAATAGCTTACTACTCATCTTCTACCAAAATGCAGGAAATGTTGCGACATTTTAAATTAGGAGAGATTCAACACACATAACGTAGAGTCCTGTTTCAGCTACAGAATGATGGTAATCCTGAGCTGTACCAACCAGATCTTGGCAATCAACCAGGACTGTTCTATCTGAAGAACAACGTCAGCCTCAAATTCAATTTATCTCATGTCCAAAGTCTGTGAACATGTCAAGTTTTATGAGATTTCTCAGTGAAAGGAAGACACCACTGATCTCATTTCAAAATCAATTTTCTTTCCAGGACAGTTCTGGGAAATCTCAAGATTCTCTCACTTTATATAATAAACAGTATACATTCAAGGGTTGAGATCTCAAAGAATAAGTACATTTATATAAAAAAGATTCCTTATTAACTAGGAGCTCACAGTGAAGGTGTCCTTGAAACATTTCACCATCTACTGAAGGGTAATAATACGTTTGCTTTATTGATACATCTGAAATACTCGCTAAAGATGAAAGCATCGATTTCTATGCTTTCCATGCTCTGTCCTTGGGTTGAGGAACATATAGCGCAAATATGAAAATGAGGAATCGGGGTGGTAAAGAAAAAATTAGCCAAAACCTCCAGACTTCCCTTATTTAAAAACAGTGTTTACCAGTGAAATGACCTCTGTATAAGATTTTTTAATTGCAGTATTATTTTTCACAGCGTAAGACTGAAAATGCTCATCAATGGGAGGGTGGTTAAACGTTACAGTACATCCATACAAAGGACTAGACTGCAGTCATGAAAAAATAAGCAGACCCTTTATGTGCTGATAGGGATCAATCTCCAAAATAAATCAAGTGAAAAATAACGGCGGTTCTAGAAGGTTACCAATTATGGGGGGGGGGGGGGGCGGGGAAGGAAACAAGAATGAATTTACCTATTTCCTTGTATAAGCTTAAAAAAATCTATGAAAGAATAAACAAGAAACTGATAATAGTGGTTGCTTCCAGGAAGGGGAGCAGGGAGGTTGGGCATCTGGGGTAGGAGGGAGAATTTTTACTGGCTAACCTTCTGTACACATGTAAATATGTTATTACTTTTAAAAGTGAATTAATAAAAGCTTTTAAAAAGGGTAACATAAATTGCCCATCACTATATTCAATATAATGATTACTCAGATCACATGATATGTCATTGACTAGATGAATTTGTTACCCTGGTATTTGGAAATGCTTAGACCAGCCTGAGAATTCGCATATTGTTTACTTCTTTTCACAGGGGAAATGAAGGTTCTGCTTTTAGTTTGCTGGATAAAAACACACTTTTGCCAGCCTTCAAAGGGTCCTTCAGTAGTTCACAAGGTTCCTGTGATTTTATTTGAAATGAGCAGAACCCATTAGAATGCTGGGTCTTTGGTGTGAACCGTTGCTGATGGAAACAAATAGCCCAATACTAGTTTTTGTTTTCAGTCACTCATTCCCCCAAGAGCTATTCAGTATGCAAATATAATCTCCGTGAATATTCATTTGACTGAATGACTCTTTTTCCTTTTTTTTTTTTGAAAATCATAAAAGCAACACAACTTGATCTGGAGAAACCTCAGGAACTTCAGTGGTGTCAGCCATGAGATTTCACCTTTCAGGCTTAATCGAAGTTGCTAGCATCATCTCTACAGCAAGGGTGTCCAGAGCAAGTGATAGATTAATCCCTGCTGAGGAGGATTGGGTGACTGGCAGAGGGGATGCTCAGAAACGCTCACAGCCCCTTGCCAGTAAGCCATTTCCATTTTATCTATCCTGGGATAACAGCATCACTGGGAACTGAATACACTCTGAGGAAGATAAGTGCTAACTGTCCTAAGGAGCATCACAGCCTTAACGTGACAGCCCAGCAAAGAAAAACAGCATGGGGCCAGGGGTCAGACGTGCTGTAATTCCCACTTAGTCAAAGAAACAGCATAACTGCCTTTCTTTCTGCCAGGAATGGGGAGACAAAGCCAAGGGAAAACCCCAAATTCAACGACTGCTTACTTCTCCCACGAGGCTTCCCATGTGTTGAAGCCCCATAGTAAAATATTTTGTTCTGAAAAATAATAACAGGCGGGGGGAGGTAGGGTTCTCTACTCACAGTGGGAACTTTGGGGCACAAACACTGGGAAGTCTGCTGATTTCAAGACCAGCCCCGGGGAGAAGCTGATGTCAAGGCAGGAACCCTGGCTGAGCGAGCGGTTAACTGAGAGTGACTGAGGTCACTGCTGCAGATCAGAGCCTAGGCCTGGGGGCGGGGGAGCATGAGGGGCAGGGGGCACGAGGTCGCGAGGGGGTGTGCAGGGCACATGCACCTGCCTGTGCCTGGGCGCTGTTGGCCAGCTCATTCCTCCTTCACCTCCTCCTCCTTCTCCTCCTCCTTCTTCTCCTCCTCCTCTTTCTCCTCCTTCTCCTCCTCCTCCTCCTTCTCCTCCTCCTCTTCCTTCTTCTCTTCCTTCTCCTCCTCCTCCTCCTCCTTATTCTCCTCCTCCTCCTTCTTTTCCTCCTTCTCTTCCTCCTCCTTCTCCTCCTCCTTCTCCTTCTTCTCCTCCTTCTCCTCCTCTGGGATCTCCACTGACAGGACCTGCTCGCTGGGGTCCAGACCCAGGCTCATGCAGATCCGCACTGAGTGCTCCTCGGGCTGGGCTGCCCCCTCCTCGTCTCTGTCAGGCCTCCTCTGGGGGGCAGGTGGTGGAGAGCGCAGGGCTGGAGGGTCCAAGGGTGCAGGCTGTTCTGGAGCGACCGAGCCCCCTTCTCCCGTGGGGTCTTCAGAGCTCTTGGCCTGGAATCCAGAAAGAGTGACTAGTGAGGCACAGGGGTCTTGGAGGGGTCTAGGACACCCAGTCCCCCCCTTTTCAGACCCCCGAGGAGGAAGATAGTAGAGTGCAGTGGGTGAAATGGAATGGCTGGGTTGGGCAGAGCTGCATCAGGGTTATTTAGTAGAAACAATATATTATGGGGAAGTTTAAGGATTAAAAGTCCTGGTTGGATTTGGTGAAAAGTCTTTGGGATTTTTTAGGTCTCTGCTGAGTTGCAGGGCTGGAAGTCGAATGAAGTTGCCTGTTTAAAGGCAGAGCCCTGGCATTGGTCACTGAGCTGTTGAGGGAAGAGAGACTGTGACCAGGAGGGACAGCCACCAAGGCCTCTGCAAAGCCCAGCCGGTCTGCCTTGCCTGCCCCAGTTACCAGAAATGGGTGCTCCCAGGTGAAGGAGAAAAACTCTAAGCAAATAAGGTAAAGACTGATGAGTGCAAACGCAGCTGTGGCCTGGCCGCTTTTCCAGAAAGTCTCAAAGGTTGAGACCCCCCAGGGGAGGAACAGTCTGGGTGCCACTGGCATTGGGCTGAGCTGAGCCCCTGTATTTGGGGACTTGGTGGTTACCTCTAGCCTCCAGCTTGCAGGGTTCCCGTGGATGGGGTTTCTGTGGGTACAGTTAGGGAACTGGGTGAAAACCCAAGCCTTTGTGGATTCCCATGGCCCTTCCTGCTCTGTCCGACCCCATCTCTGCATGGGAGGAAGCAGGAGGGAGCAGCCCCCAGAGGAGGAGGCCTGATGGTCCACAGCTACCAAGATGCACTTGAGGTGGTGGTCGAGTTTAAACTGAGAGCAGTCAGCATGTTTATCAGGAATAGAGACCCCCCTGATGTTTGCTCAAGTCATAGGGGGTTGAAGGAAGGGAACTGGGTGGGAGTTGGGGAGCCAAGACCCCCCTAGAACCCAAGGCAGCTCTGGGGACCTGCCGTCCCCTCTGTCTTGGTGTTTCTGCATGTTTTGGTGTGCATGTTCCACCCTAGACTCTGACAACACACTTCCAGGGCAGGATGACCAGATGGTACCCATTATGGGATCATCCCGAAGCATCTCGCTATGAGTGGAACCAGAAGGATCACAAGGAGGTTGGTCAAGTGCTTCACCAGGTTTAAAATGCTTTTATAAAAGGTATTCAAGATATTCTGCACCCAATGTGGCAGCCATGAGTAATCTGGGTCCCAGAGGGTCCTAGAGGAGCTTCTCCCAGGTCACAGGGCTGGCAGTGACAGAGCCAGGATTGGACCTGTGTACTTAGACTGCTACTTAAGAGCTCCTTGCACTCTGTCATTCTGCCCTGGCTGTTCTAAAATTGCCTTTTATGAGAACATGCATGCAAATTTAATTCACATCTCCAAGCTGCCTGGGTGAAGAGCTAACACTTACAAGCAACAAACCCCATTTCAGATAAAACCTTTCACTGTCCTGAGAACACTCTTGGAGCTCATGTCCACTGAGCCCCAGACCCTAGTCAGCACTAAAGACCCCAACTTGCCAGCTGAACCCTGCCCTTGACAGTTTGTGAGCCAATCATGTCTGTGGCTAGTCTGGAGAATGTCTTAGAACCCCAAGTGACTTTGGTGTCACTCCCCAGACACCTGCTGTCAAATGGCCAATGGACGGGTCCCCTGGGCTGTGATACCAGGCTGGATTGGATTCTGTCATGCAGACACTGCTGTCCCTCCCTGCCACTGAGCTCCTGCCTAACCCCATCCTCCCTTTCCCAGCAGCCTCCCTAAAGGGCAGTCGTGAACAACCATAATTAGCACAATCATTCTAATTGGCATTCTTGGCATTAGTCACAGAAAAAAGCCCCAGAACTAATTTTAAAATTCCCTTTAGATTTATGGGGGCGGGAACAGCCAGCACCATGCCTGTTGCCTTGGCTTCTCCTTTCAAATCTGTTAAATTGTCACAGACACAACATTAAATATGAGAACATCACTGTCGTCTGGTAACAGACATCCCTGCCCAACTCCCACTGCTCCTACCTCCACAACAGCACCCGGACTTCCATTTGGGGGAACGCCCTCTCTGCCCCACACCCAACTCTCAGTCCAGGGATGGGCATATGCGCCAGTCTGCCCAGAGCACCACACTGAATGGCTCAGGAATTGACACATGACCCAATTCTGTCCAATGACTATGAGCCCTGGGACTTTTTGCTGGAACTACTGGGAAAGAGGTACTTTCTGTGGGAGCTGCTCAACCAGGAGGATGTAATCTTGGGGGATGTCATCTTAAAGCCTGCCTGGGATTGGGGCCATCCTGAGGGAAGCAGAGATGACAGAATGGCAGAACTCATCCAGTTGGCATCATTTGGACTTTTAGATCCAGCCTTGCCTGAACTTTTCAGTGACTTACCCCCAATAAATTCCCTATTTTCTCAAGTTAATTTAAATGTGCACTGTCGCTTGTATTTCTGTCACTCACAACCAAATGAGTCCTGACTGATTCAAAGAAGAAAAAATATTCCCTAAAATTCAGTGTGTGGGCCCCTCAGCCTTCTTTCTGGCACGTGGCTGAGACAGACCAGGTGGCTAGGTCTCCAACGACATTACCTGTTCCAGCAACCGCTGCTGTCGTGCAGCTGCCTCCAGCACAGCCAGCTCCTTGAGTCGAGCCCTGAGGTGGGCAAGCTTGCCGCCTTTGGCCCCCTTGGCACCCATCTTTCCTGCTGCAGCCAGGGCAGCACTGAAGAGCTTGGGGGTGCCCGCCCTCGGAGGAAGGATGAGCACGCTCTTCTCCTTGGGCTTGTTGTTATTTCTCAGCATTCGCCTGAAAGAAAGCAGCATCCGCTAACATCACTGGCAAGCTCCGGTTCTGGCAGAGCCCTTTCGCTGAATTGTGTGATGACGGTTGTTTTAGCTAACGGTTTTTGAGCTTTTCTGAGCCCAGCATGGCACTGCTTGAGGTGTCACATCTCACTGAATAATCAGAACAATGGAAGTTATGTGGGTCTTACTGTTGGCACCTTATAAATGAGGCTCAGAGGGGCTGAGTAACTTTTCTGAGGTCACACAGGAAATGAAGGAGACTTTAATATATGGAATCAGAAATAGGATGCCCAGGTGAAAGAGAGCCCAAGCTTTTTGCTTCTCCTTCTTTTGCGTGTCATTTTACCATCATCACCATCACTACTGTTAACACTTACTGAGTGTCTGGATTCATCAGACCCTGTGCTCAGTCCTTTACAGGCAGTCATTCTTTGGTGACCCCCTGTGATCCTTTTCCTGGTGTTCACACCTCTGTGTGTCTCCCTCCCCTTGAGGGTGGTGGGACACATGACTTGCTTTCAACCAATGTAGTACAGCAAGGGTGAGTGAATGTCACTTTTGTGAATGTGTCACATAGGATTGTGGTCTGTCTTACAAGGAGACTCTCTCCCTTGCTGGGAGATGAAGCGATCAGCCACTTTGGCAGAGGCCCACATGGCAAGAACCTGAGGGGAGCCACCAGCCAACAACTAGCAAGGAACTGAGGCCCCCAGTTCTACAACCATGGGACCTTGGAAGCAGATCCTTCCCCAGTCAAGGCTTGAGATGAGACCCAGCACTGGCCAACACCTTGATTACTGCCTTGTAGTGGACTCACCCAAGCCATCCCCCTGACTTCTGACCCACAGAAACTCGGAGATAATAAATATTGTGGTTTTAAGTGACTCAACTTGTGGTAACATTGTTATGCAGCAGTAGGTAAGTGATGTACACTTGTCCTGTAGTCTCACATCATCCTCACAGGTAGTCCTATTATTCTCCCTTGTTTCAAATGAGGTTATGGAAGTGAGTAACTTTCTTAAGGCCACACAGCTAGGAAGTGGCAGAGCTGGAATTCAAACCCATGCTTTTGACTCCAACGCCCCAGGTCTTATTGATTACTAAACAGCATTGTAGTCATTATTTTCTTGGACGCTGACAATACTCTGTGACATGGAAAGGGCTGGGATTATTCTACTGACAGTTGGGGAAACTGAGGCTCAGAATGGGAAGAGTGGCAGCCAAATTTGCTAGGAAGTGGCAGAGACAGAGTTACAACCCAGATCTAACTGCAATATACCACCCTGATTCTCTAAATAACGGGAGAATTTTCCATCAAAGAGAGCCTCAGCCTTTTATAAGGGATTGTTCATGTTACAAATATGTGATGAGTGGTCTGGCTCAAGAACAAATGAGTTTTGCCTGCAGTCTAGTGGGCCTAGACAACTAATTGGCAAATTCATACATCAGGGTTCCAGCAAAACTTGTTTGTTTAAAAATGAGGCCATTACTGGCTGCTTATCTAATCAGAGGCAACGGATTTAAATTGTGCATATTGATATTAATTGCCCAAGACTTGCGTTTTCTAACTGAGGCTCCCCCAGGAGACCATAAACATGATAATTCATCAGAAGCCTTTTACAGGACCGGCTCTGTCACCTGTGTTATTTGAGTCCATAATTCACAGCACTCTAGTCTGCGGGAAGGCTCGGCGTGGTACTCAAATGACACGAAAGAACCATCTACGGGACCTTTGCTGATTGCTAATGGCTGTCTCTGTTTTGAAACATCGAGCCAGCTCTGGGACATTTCCAGATTAAGAACATTTATCCTCATTTTCAGATGACACGCACTTCACTATAATGACTGTATAATTCACCCCTGGAGAGAGTGGCATGCCTGAGACCTCTCTGCCTCATTTCTTGGAACGGCAAAGTCAGAGCCAAGCATCTTACTTCTTTGGGGCCTCAGCCCACTCCCCCGTCTGTAAAGTGGGGAGCTTGGACAGAATCCCACATGTGGCTCCCAGCAACTCAGACAGCACCAGGCCCTGTGGGTCTCACACCCATCTCTCCTTGGATGGGCTGAGCTCGTCCATGATCCCCTGCCTCTCTCCGCAAGCTTGCCTGTCCAGAGAACTAGCCTCTGATGAATCATGCCACGGTCCCCTCTGGACTTCAAGGCCCATCGGCCCCCTCCTT
Source organism: Camelus ferus (assembly GCF_009834535.1). Lineage (NCBI taxonomy): Eukaryota > Metazoa > Chordata > Mammalia > Artiodactyla > Camelidae > Camelus > Camelus ferus. Next base: position 36,722,547 of record NC_045704.1, read on the forward strand.
CCCCTGGCTGCCTCACGCCAGGACACTGCAGGCATAGTCAGGAGCGAGCCTCTGAGGGATCCTAGTTGATTTGCCAAACCCACACCTAACCCAGCCACAGGAACGGGATGACAGCGATAAGCATGGCTTTTCTGAGCAGATCTCCCCTTGCAGGGGGGAGGAAGGAAGGTGAGGGGAACCTGGTGCCCATTCTCAGCCATAAACCATCAGTTCTCATTATCCATGGTAGTTAAATTCTATAAAGTCCCTGCAAACACTGAGTTAGTGACTACTGACCCATCGCTTCTGAGGGGAATACAGGATTCCGTTCCTGTGAGCCTCTCAACACATTTTCATCACCTGATCGCTCCATAGTCTGGTCTTGTGTGTGTTTCTGTTTAAAGACATCTTATTTAATATAAACCATTGATTCATTTAGAACGAACTTCTGGCTCTCTAACCCAGGCCTGAACGTAGGAACACAGACAGCACTTCAGCACTACCCCCAGGGCCATTTTAATAGCAAAATCACCAATAAAAATCACAAAAATGTGAATCATGTGGTCCAGAGTGGACCACAAAAAAAAAGTACTTGTTTACAATATGAGCCGAAACAAGAAGGCAGCGGGTCACCTTTTTCAACTTTAGCAGGGAATGTGCACTTCGGGGGACTCAAAATTTTCGCTGATCTGTGCACATCTGCAAATGTCCACGTAAGCCCTTGAGTACTGATTTTTGGGGTTACGACTAAAACAGCGCCTTGTGTGTGCTATACTCTAACATTGGGGCTACATCCACTCACCTAGGGGCTGCCAAAAGGATCCAGTAAAAACCTAAGTCACAGTAAGTCACTCCTCAGTATAAATCCTGCATAGCTCCCATCTCCCTCAGGGTAAAAGTCAAAGCCATTGCAAGGCTCACCTACAAAGTCCTACCCAATCTTATCCCTTCCACATCTCCCATCCCATTCAAGCTATGCTCGTTTGATTGCTGGTCTGAGGGTATACTGAGTCCGTGCCTCCAAGGGGCCTTTGCACATGCTGGAATGCTTTTCCCTGCAGGCAGTTCCCCAGCTCACTTCTTCACTCTGTGCAGTTCTCTGAAATGCCACTTCCCCAGGATGACTTTTCCTGACCAACTGAGCTCACAAATCTCCCTTCTGTGACTTTACGTTTCCTTATGGCCTTTATCCCCAGCTGACACATTCAGTTCTCCACTGTTGGTCTCCCCAACTAGGAGGTAAGCTGCTTTATTCCCTGCTGTGTCCCCAGGGCCTTGAACTATATGCTCAATAAATTATTGTGAATGAATGTTGGTGAGTTTGTTCCCTTTATCATGACCATTCTCTGTCAGTTTATTTATGGTGACTGAAATAGAAAATAAGAATTTGTGATAAAGGCAAGGGCTATCCAGCAGACAGGTGAATTAAAAAGGCTTCATCCTTTTATCCATGGAAAAATTATAGACAGAACTTAATGGATAAAAAGGAACAATTATTATTTATAGTTATTGAGCGCTCCATGTGCCGGGCCCTCTGCTGGAGACACAACATTATTTTACTTAATCATCTCCACAATCCTTATTTTACAGTGGAGAAACTGAGACCAGAAAAGGTAAGTAACTTACCCAAGGTCACACAGCCAGTACCTAGCATGGACCAGATTTGAGCCCTATCAGCCTTCCAAGCCTATTATGCGTTTCCTACCACAACGTACTGCCTTCATCACTCAATTTGAAACCTGGTCTAAGGGTCTGAAAGCAAAAACCTGCTTTTCCACTCCCCAACAACACAACATAAAGACACACAAGGTTATTCACTGCAGTACTATTTATCATTGAAAAATACTGAAAATAGCCTAAGTGCCCACTCATAGGAATGCTCTGCAGTTTGTCAAAAGGAATGAGGAAGCTGTCTGTGTACAGATAGAGAATGTTCTTCAGGATTTATTGTTGTGTGAAAAAAAGCCAAGTGCAAAAGAGAATCTACAGTATGCTACCCTTCGTGTCAGACAGAAAGGGAAATAAGAAAATGTTCATGGAGCTGCCTATTTTTGCAAAAGGAAACACAAGAAGAAAAAAGTGGAACTACTGAGTTTGGATTCCTACAGAGGGTGGGTGGCAACGGAGGTTGGGGGAGAGTCTGGCCGCTTCTCTGAGCGCGCTGTTTTGTAACATTCTGCCATGTTAATGTTCTACACATTCAAAACACAAAAAATCAACAAGGATCAGGGTGGGGGAAACCCTAAAATGGATGCAAACCAAAACGTGTGAACCTCACTGTGTATCAAATGAACAGAACCACCACACTAAAGGGAGGAAAACAGAACTAATCCACGTAACTTTGAGCACAACACCTCCATCAGAGGCACTCAGGCCAAAGGCACAAAGAACTGCTTTCTACTTGGAAGGAGTCCTTCTTCCCAGCAGTAAGGGACAGGCATTCTGGTCCTGCTTTCTCTATCTTGTAGGACTGAATAAGTGAATAAATGTAATAAGGATAAAGGGAGTCAAATTTTTCAGTGTTAGAGAATATACAAATATGGAAAAAAAGATTAGAATGAACTCTGTGATGCTGGATTGAAATTGCTAGCTAGGTGGAAATAGAGATAGAGATGTATAGAGATGCAGATAGACACAGACCAAGAAGTACATGCTGAGATATCTGTACCTGTATGTGCAATATATATATATATATATATATATATTGTGTATATATATATATATATGTGTGTGTATATATATATATACAATATATATATATATACATATATATATACATGTGTGTGTATATATATATACACACACATGTATATATATTTGCATTTCTACAGACAGGTGTATATGTGGGTATATTTCCCAGCTCTGTCCACTGTGGAGGCCTAATAGCACCCCACTAGCAATGAAACCACTTAGTACTCAGATCCTGGTTTCTAAAAACCATTCCCCTCTAAAAGGAATCAAGCCCGCTTGGAGAAATGGCCATTTCCGGGAATGTGGCAGGGAAAGGACTAGGTGAGTCCAGGACTCCTTAGCGTGCCTATAAACAAGCAGGTGCTAAAATATGATGGGGGATGTAACAAAGATTCACTACAGCCAGCCTGAGGAGGCACCCAGTGGCCAATCTGGAACAATTTAGGCATCAAAATAATGACTGTAACAGGATATCCATGGAATAAAGCAAATTCATACTGTTACAAATAGATAAATGAATGGACAAGTGAGAAAGAAAAGAAAGCTCTTGTTACAGTAGAATGCTAGCTAATAAATGTAGAAGCCATGATGGAGTTAGAAAACGACCATTTGCAACCATTGTGGCAATCATTGCAAGGAACCTTCAGTGGATGCTGAAAGTAGTGAGTTAAAGTTAGACGAGGAACAGGAAGTCTACGTCATCTCAAAGTGACTCCCCACTCAGTACTCATTAATTTCAAAGAAAAATCATAACTTTAGGGTACAGAAACTTTAACCAACATCATCAGTACTGGGAGAAAGCAGCATCACGGCACTGAGAAGGACACATCACTTATGAGCAATTCCTGCCCAAAACGCAGAACCTATTCAGAGACGTCAAAATCATTAAACAGAGGGGAAAGGAGAGGCACTTCAATCCCTGATGGAGAGAGACCAAAGTCATTGGGCAATGTCTTACAACATGGGATCCAGGAAGAAGAAAAGAAAACTGTAAAAGACACTGTTGGGACAATTAACAAAATTTGACTATGGATTAGGGCTGAGATAACAGCATTGTTTCAATATTGAACTTCCTGATTTGAAGCAAGCTACTACAGTTGTGTAAGAAAAAGTCTTAGTCCTTAAGAAATGCACACTAAAGTATACATAGATTTTTTTTTTAATTAAAAAAAAAAAATACCTGGCCTTCTTCCGGAGCAACTTCTGAGACTCGGGGTAATGCACCAAAATTTCATTCAAGTCCTTCTTATCCAGAATGAAGAGGTTGGTAAACCCGTGGGCCACCACGTTAGCTGTGCGCCGGTTCCCGCCCCCAACAGCCAGCAAGCTGGGGCAGAGAGGGAGGGAGGTCAGACCCTTCAGAGGCTGCAGTCTGGATCACACTAATATCTTCATTTCCAACCCCCGGCCTGGAGCACAATGATGGCCTCACGCAGGTGAGAGCTGGGCCCACCTGCACGTGTCAGCAGGTACGGGGCCATATCCACAGCAGTTTCTACCAAAGGGCCCTAGAGGACGTGGTCCTACCCACTGGCCACCCCCTTCCCCCAGCCGTTGACCAAGTCCCCTCATGTCACCCCTCTCTGACCTTATTTCTCCAAAAACAGATCCAGCTTTCAGCGTCACCAGCACAGCCTTCCCATCTGGGCCACCCAAGACCTGCACCTGTCCCGCCTGGATGATGTACATCTCCCGGCCTATCTCCCCCTGAAACAGAGAAGGGGGGAGTCCCTCTGTCATCACACAAAGGCGACCCAAAGCAGTGGGGCTGGGGCCGGAGGCTGGTGGTACAGCACGGAGGAACCCAGGCTGGGGTTCAGCCCTGACACCAACTTTGGTGTATAGTGTGGGGACAGTCATTTCCCCTCTGGGGCCTCAGTCTCTCCATCTGTGGACTGGGAAGATGGCCTGCCTGCCTGACAGCATTACAGTGGGGAGTGAGTGGTGTGATGGAGAGGAAAGCACTAGACAAGGAAGTGCAGGTGTGATGCTATTTGGCAAATTCTCAATTATGTGCTGGGATGGAGAGCCAGAGGCATGAAAGGTTCACAGTGGTTCATACAATAAGCTGACACCTATGCCTCCCCCATATCTGCCCGGCACTGTTCTAAGTGCTCTGCGCGACTGAGCCTGCTTAATCCTTAACAGCCCTCTGAGGTAGGGATTCTTTGCCCAAATTTACAAAGCTAGGCCAAGGCAGAGCTGGGATTTAAATCCAGGGGTTCTAGTTCCAGAGTTCATGGTTGTTACGAGTTGAACTGTGCCCCACTCCCCCAAATTTATGTGTTGGACTCCTAACCCCCAGCTCCTCAGAGTGTGACTGTATTTGGAGATAGGGTCATTGCAGATGTAATTAGCTAAGTGAAGATGAGGTCATACTGGAGTTGAGTGACACGCCCCTAATCCAGTATGACTGGTGTCCTTATAAAAGGGACATTTGGGGACAGAGACAGTCATAGAGGGAAGACAGTGTGAAAACGCAGGGAGAAGACAGTTATCTACAAGCCAAGGAGAGAAGCCTGGAGCAGATCCTTCTCTCGCTGTCTCAAAAGGAACCTCCCCCTCCGACACCTTGATCTTGGACTTTCGGCCTCCAGAACTGTCAGACAATACGCTTCTGTTGTTTAAGCCATTCCATTCTTGGTACTTTGTCATGGCTGCTCTAGCAGACTGATACAAGGGTCTTAATCCCAAATTAAACCAAATGAATGAATGCGTGAAGGAATAGCTTGTTTCCGACTACAATCAGAAATACTGGGTCTGCCATGCACCGTCCAATCCTCGTGCCCTCACGGGCTGTGCCCTGGCCCGCTACCTCACACTTGGCCCATTTAAAGGGAGAGAGACCAAGGACAGGTAAGTGGCTTACACTTCTGATTCATTTGACCAATGTTTCCTGGACATTTCACACATGCAGGATCTTCTTAACAAAAAGGAAGGAAATTTTGTTTCTCTGTTTCAGTGTCCGGTTTGACACAGGGCCAAAGTGTGAGGGGTGGAAAGAGCTCACCCTCATCTCATTAACCAGCCCAGGGTAGTTCAGGGCTGGCCTTGGGGGGTTGTGTCAGCAAGACTGTCACAGAGCAAAACCTGACAGCAGAGGGCGCCATTCACACATGTTCACCAAGTGCTCCCTGCAGCTCCCACGGCAAACTCCCCAACAATCTGATTCACTTTTCCTCCTGGAAATTAAAGTCTACATTACCCTTGAGGATGACAGCAACGGCAATGGCACAGCTCTGTGCCAGCCACAGGACCAGACTTCGCAGGCACACCTTTTTCAATTCTCACAACCACCCCATGAGGGAAGTACCATCAATATCCCTACTTTACCCATGAGAAGAGCCAGACTCAGAGATGGCAAGCCACTTCCCCAAGGCTGCACAGCTAAGAAGTAGCTCCAATGTCAGACAAATCACTCTCTGGCTCCCAAACCTCTCTTGGCCTCTAAGGCTGAAGCTTTAAGTTCTCAGCCACCGGCACCATCCTCGTCCTCCTCCCCACAGCTTTCGGCTTCCAGAAACTTCACCGCTGCACAGCATACAACTTGGAGATGGGGGCCTCCTTGGGTTGAAGGTACCTAAGTCTTACAAGAGGTTCTTGAGCAATATTTTCACCCCTGCACACACACCTCGCCTTACTAACAGCTCTGAAATCTGGTTCCTGCTCCCCGACCCCGATCACTCACTCACCGAGTGACCTTGGTCTCACCTTGAATCCCAAAGAATGGGAGCAGAAAGGGCCTTAAACACTGTCTGGCCCTGGGATTCAAACCGAAATGTTTCCCATAATCAGGTGGGTGATGTAAAGGAGAGAAGGGAGCCTATGGGGCAGTGGAGGGTGGTGGGGCCTGTGGCATCAGGAGAGACCTTCAGCCAGCCCCTTCACCACTCCAGCTTACTCTTGCTATTTGGGAAAGTGGGACTCAGTGCTAGCAGATTTTCTGTTTTCAGCTAGAAATCTGGATTTTTATGTGACACCTTCCAAGTTTTAAAGGTTGGAGACTAATTCAACATTTTTTTTTGGAGTAGATAAAAAAAAACCACTCATAAAACATCTGTGGACTGATCCTACGTAAGAGCCATCACTTTGCAACCTCTGACCTATCCCACCCCTTCTTCAGCCCCATTTTCCTGGTAGGAAGACCAAGACCCTGGAAGAAATTCCATCTACACGGTCAAGACCCTGCCCCTCTTTAGGTTCCTCACTTTCTTTTTCTGTAAAGTGGCGTTCCTCACCCTAGCCCCCATGTTCCCATGAAGAGGGAGCCAGGCCAGAGGCACATCTGAGTTCAGTGCCTGGAGCTGGACAAAGCCTCCTTGGGCCAAACAATCTGAGAGCCCCGGGGTCAGCTCGCCGTGCTCCTCCCACTGGCAATCCTGCTCCCCCCAGGCTTGCAAGCCTCACTGGCCTGCAAAGGCACCCCCTCCAGCCTGGCTCCCAGCAGGCAGGGGGCTGTGAATCCCTGACCATGCTGCGACTGCCCCGGGTCTCTCACCTTCTTACACACGTAGTCGTTGGGCAGGTAGACGACCGAGCGGAGCCTCTTCAGCATGTCGAAGATCATCTGCCGGTCGCAGCCCTGGCCCCGAGAGGAGGGGAAAGGAGCTGTTTAGAGGAAGGCGTGGGTTCGGGGCCTCCCAGAGTCCCGAGCGTGGGGCCCCTGGATCGGTCGTACCTGGAAGAGCGCCACTTTGCTGACGATGTCATAGTTCACGTCAATGGCGAGGTCCAGCCGCATCTTGTCTGGAAGCTGCACCATCAGCTCTGACTCATCTGCAAACAAGAGCCTGGCGAGGGTCAGAGACATGGCCAGGCCCCTCCCTCACACCCAAAGGGCTGAGCCCACACTGCTCTGGCTGGGCCCGTGGCACACCATTTCTCTACCATTCAGAACCATTCTAGGTTGGGAGGGTACCCTCTTTACCTCCAGGCCTTTGCCAATGCCATTCTCTCTGCTGGGAACAACCCCGTTCATTCATTTTTCAGAACCCAGCACTCATGTCACCTCCTCCAGGAAGGCTTCCCTTGACATCCTTCTACCCAGCTATTATGTTATCAGTCCTTGTGCCATAGCACTTATAATGCCTTTTACTGCAATTGTTTGCCAATGGTTTGTCTTCTCCACTCACGTTATAAGAAGAACACTAGCAAGAACTAAAGTATGTGGAGCATTTACTGTACCAGGCACTGTTTTACAGAATGTTTCACCAAGGTGATTTTATTAAATCCTCCCAGCAGCCCAAGAGGCGCCCCACTACTATAACCTACTTTACAGACAGGGGAAGGGAGGCTTGGGAGGGCAGTGACTTGCCCATGGCCACACAACCCAAGGGATGGAATCAGGACCCCAGCCAGGTAATGTGGTCCAGAGCCTATCCTGGGAGAGCAGTATGTCTGCCCACCATGGGGTCTACAGTGCGCAACAGAGAGCTGGTAACTAGAGACAGGAGATGCCCCTCCAGGCCCTAATGCTGTTCCCCACCCACTGTACCACCATTAGCTTAGGGCTCAAGTGCTGGGTCTGTGCAACCCTGGGCAGGTCAGAGCCCTCTCCGATCCTTAATATGTGGCCTTGTGAAAGGGGGCAATGATAATGATGTTACAAGGCTGTCACTGGAATGAAATAAGACAGTGGAAGTGAACATGCCTTGGAAACTATTGTCATGTGCATTGTCCACAGACTTGCCAACATCCCCAGCTCAGGAGAACTTGGGCCTGAAGTGTGGCTTCTTTGAGACATGAATCCCACAAAAGGGGGGGGGAGGGGCTTTCATTTTGCTGAGGGCCTTGGGGGACTCTAGGTCACACTGCCAGAGGCCTACAAGCTTTTCAGAGGCCTCCAAAAGGATGTCGAGGCTCTGAAAGCAAAATTACTAGCTCCTAAAGATAAAAAAAGGAAACATTAAAAAAAAAAAAGTCAATTAACATATAATTAGCATATTCAAATTTCACTAAGGAATCCATTTAGAGTCCATTAAATATCACTACATTTGGAAACAATTTACAGGTAAGATTCTTACACTTTGCAAGAATTACTGAGCATACCTCATCATTGACATGAAAGCAGAAACCACACTGAATGAAAATGCATTGTTTTAGCCAATTTTGGAAGCAAAGTATAACATCAAAAATCTACAAAATATATATGATATGTATGGATGCATATGAAGAAAAAGGGAGACAGAGACAGGAAGTCTTCCTTTCCTCCTGACTTCAATTGTACTTCCATCTTCGAATGGAGATGCATTTCAAGGTGGGGCAGGGCATTCAGGAGACAAGCCCCTCAGGTCTTCAGGAGTCTCCTGATGGCCCAGCATGGGGCACTCTGAAGTCCTCCCTAGGCCCTTCTCACTTAAATGTTGGTGCCGCAGCCAAGAGAGGCCCCAGTGCTCACAGCCTCAGGGACACAGGACGAGGGCAGGGCCCAGGAAGGCAGGGCGCTGGGTGGGGGCAGCTGATGGGAGCAGGAGGCCAGGGAAGCGGAGGGCCAGTCTTACCCAGTATGCCTTGGGAGTGCCAGGTGTACTCGTACCAGGTCTTGACACGGTTCTGCACGGACCTGGGGATCTTGTAGAAGTTCATGTACTTGACTGTGCTGTCCATACAGCTGCGGTAGTAGGTCTGTCCCGCGGTGGCGGCCCCCACCACGTCTCTCATCTGGCGGCAAGGAGGGGTGGTCAAGGAAGCCACTGGGTCAGAGTGGGGCCCTGAAACGGGCTTTGGGGACATGTGTCATGGGCACAGTTTCTTAACATGGACCAGGGTGCATGCTTGCAGCAGTGGGTGGGGGTGGTGGAAAGCAGGAGAGAGGGGGAATTCCAGGTCCACACCAAAGGTGTGGCCAACAGGGGAAGTTCTGCCTCCAGTGTGGACATGGATGAGAGAGGCTACTGGCCCCTCAGGTGGCCTCAGGTCCCTGGGGCCACACAAGGTGGGAACCCGACTAGGCTGAATCTGGTACAATGTGGCCCCTCGGTGTCGAACCAGGTGTACTGCTCCTCAGTCAGAGCCCCTCAAAGGTAACTCTGAGGACCCCTGATGGCCGCCTCATGCACTGACTACAATATGAGCTACACCCCTCTGCCCATAACACACACAGATTAGAATCTACCAGGGGCTTTTCTCCAAGGAAACAGTCCAAATCCTCAGCCTCTGCAGAAAGCCATTCATCTCAGCTCTCCAGATGTCCTGAAGGGACTGACATTTCAAATGGGAAGCAACCTCAGAGAGGAAATGGGACCTGCCCCCCCATCACCACCCCTTCACCCAGCAGCTCCCAGAGCTCCAGGCTCCTGACTCTCAGTCCAGTGTTCTTTCCTGGGCTTAGTCTAATAGGAACAGGCACAGATGGTGACTTTTCTGGCAGCCAAGGGAGGGAGAGGGGACCTGCAGGCAGACTAGTGACCCAGCTACCTGTCCAATCATCACGGAGAAAGCAAAGACGCCCGTGAAATAGTTCAGACCCTGGAAGACAATTTCAAAGAGTGTCCTGGGGTCGGGCAGGCCGCCAATGGTGATGAGGGTCTTCACAGCCCAGTAGTAACAGCGAATGTAACTAGGGAGAGAAGAGGAAGGGGACCTCAGTCGTCACAGGCCCCAACCTACACAGCCTGGGCAGCCTGGCTCGGAAAGATGCACGATGTGCAAAAGAGAAAACACGTCACAGCTCCTAAATGCAAAACCCCACCTCTCCCGCCGCCCACAGAGCCCTCTGCAGCTTGTAGAGCATGTTCACAGGTGCTGTCTGGCTTGGTCGGAGACAGAGGTGTGGGTGATGGGGTCCTACCATGTGGTAAAAGGCATAGGAAATGCCCCGAGCTTGTCTAATTATCACACAGCAGCAAGAGTCCCTCACACACCTGTCCACACCTTCAGACTGCCCTCCCAGGGGTGAGATCAGCAGGGCCTAAACCCAGGGCACTCTCAGACGGCTTTCCTGTACTTCCTGTCCTCCTCCCAGCGCACAGGAGCTGTCCGGAGCCTGTCCTGGCTCCAGTGTCCTGATATACCAGGAACTCAGGGCCTCAAGCCCCTGGCCTATAGCAGGCACTCAAGAAGTGGTCACTATTTTGGAAGTTATTATTAGCCATGACATTGGACTTCTGGAGGAATCCTCCTTCACTGCTTATGCTTTGCCGATCTTGGGGTTCCCCAGAGAATCTCATTTGGAAAAGAGTAACACTGCCAGGGAAGTGTGCCCCTTCCACTGCGGAGCAGCGAGAGCTCCCCAAGTCTCTGCAGAGGGAAGTCCCAGCCAGCCAGCGCCATCCTCCCCTTGCCCTGCTTGCTAGTCCTCCCAGGCCTGCCTGTGATGGGTGCCAGGCACAGCCCAGGACGTAGGTTCTTAGCCTGTTGGGACATTAACCCCTTTGACAATCTAAGGAAAGCTAGGAAGCTTCTCCTTGGAAAAGCCAGCCTGCTCCCAAAATGTAGCCAACTTCAATGGAGGATTGTGACCCCCTTAAATCTCTAGATCCCATGTTAGGAACCCTTTTCCTGGTGTGCAGGCTTCCCCGTAAGAATGGCCAGAGCTAGGAAGTTGGGTCACTGACTCCTGTCCAGGCACGGGCTTATTATTGATGAGAAATCTGCATGTAATCCTATCTCCATCTTGTAGATGGGAAGACTGTCTCAGAAAGGGTGAGGGCCTTACCCAAGGTCACAGAGCAAGGGTAACTAGTTTAGTGGGTAGCTTTCAATAAGCATCCAAGCCTTAAAAATAAGGAGATATATATGGGAACTCTCTGTACTTTCCAATCTACTTTTTTGTAAGCTTAAAACTATCCTAAAAAAATAGTCTATTAACTAAAATAATAATCATTAAAAAAATCTTATTATTGAATAGCTTCTGTTCTTTTTGCATAGAAGGGGCCTTCAGGTCCTCTCTCCATCCCCTTGTGAGGGGATGAATGAATGAGTGAATGAATAAGTAAATGAGTGAATGAAGGAATGGTCTGGCCAGGAGCAAGGCTGTGGATGGGTGCAGCCGAGGGAATAGGGAGCAGGGCCGGTGCTGATGAAGGAGTGCTGGGCCCTGACCCCATTCCGACACACTCCACCCCACGACTGATGACAGGACTCCCCTCCTGCCTGCCTGGACTGCCCCGGACCCTGGGACTCTCTATTTAGGTGTGGCTCCCCCTCAGGCCACAGGCCCATCACAGAAGGTGACAGCTGATGGCACTGTGGCCAAGGTTGGGGCATCTGTAAGGAGTAGGGGATGTTTGGAACCAACAATCACTACAAAGAAGCCACTGGAACATTAGTGACCTGTTGTGTGGAAGGTGTCAAAGTGTTGACAGCTGGATTGAGAGCATTTTGCATCACTAGTGGGCACAGCCCAGGGTGAGGCAGGTCCTACCCAAGGTGACTCGCTGACCCCTGGACTCTTCCTCTGCCTTTTTGTCACCAGAGCTGACCGAGTACCCGCTATGGCCTGGCCCTGGACCAGGACTCAGATGCACGTAATCCTCAGTTACTTCTTCAAGATGTGGGTCCCATGATCAGCACCATCTGGCAGATCAGGAAACTGAGGCTCAGAGAGGAGAAGTGACTCACCCACTGATAACAGGTGGCAGTGCCGGGAATCACCCCCTGGACTCCTGTTTCTAAAGCCTGTGCTCTGAATCTCCAGGCTCATCGACGACATTGACCCCATGTGCTTCTGTCTTCCCGCACTGTCCTCCATCCCCGTCATCACGCAAACCCTGACTTGGCCTTTTTGTTGTCCCAACAGACAGATCAGCATCCCCCTAATGGGTTTGTCCGTCTGCTTCCTGCCTGTCCTCCTGTCCATCCTTCAATCAGCCATCTTCAGGAGAGTCATCTTTCTGAGATTCCCCTGGGCTTTGAAAGGCAAGAGGTGAGAGTTTAAGTGGGTAGCTTTCAATAAGCATCCAAGCCTTAAAAATAAGGAGGTATATATGGGAACTCTCTGTACTTTCCAATCTACTTTTTTGTAAGCCTAAAACTATCCTAAAAAAATAGTCTATTAACTAAAATAATAATCATTAAAAAAATCTTCATAAAATGTTCATACCCTTGGCCCTGCCTTCCCTCTTTATGAATTTATTATGAGAAAACAGACCAGAGGACACAGATTCCTATACACAGATGTTCCTGCAATATCGTGTCATCCTGAAAAACTGGAGATACCTTAAGTGGCCACTGATAAGGAAATGGGTAAATAAATGGTGGGATCTCCGTATGGGGGGGCAGTGATATCATGGTTTTCAAAATTTTACTGATGGGAAAATATGCGCAATATTATATTATTCTATTACCTTTTAGTAGCATTTTCCTCACACTTTTACATTTCTAAGATTGGGATAATTTTATAATCCATGTGTACATTTAGTATAATATTTCTTTTTTCCCCAAAAAACTGTATTGACTAAATCCTGTGTCATAAAATTAATTAACTGCATCTTAGAATCAAAGAAATATAGTAAAGCAGAGCATATTCCTATCTTTCTGTTATAATCACTATATATATAAATTTATATATCAAAGAAAAGTGAAAAAAACTTTGGCTGGTTCCCCATTGCCTAGAGTAGCGCTATCCAATAAAAATGTGATGTGGTCCACACACATAATTTAAAATTTTCAAGTAACCACACTTTCAAAAAGCAAAAGGAACAGGTGAAATTAATTTTAAAATGTATTTTAGTTAACCCCCAAATCAAAATTAATACCATATCAACATGTAACCAATACCTTGAAAGTTATCAATAAGAAAGTTTACATGTTTTTTCCTGTCTTCCAAGTCCTGTGTGTTCTCTGCACCTACAGCGTATGCATCTCAGTGGCCCTTGCAGGTCAAGTACAGTAGCCGGGTGTGGCCAGTGGATGGTATCAGACAGCCCAGCTCTAGAAGGTGAGGCTGACTCCGCCGTGGGAGGCTGTTTGGCAACCTGACCCCACCTCCCTCTCCAGTTACTTCCACACATCCCACCCCCTCCAGCCACACAGGACTGTTCCCAGCTCCTTGACTCCACTGTTCTGTAACTCCACACTATTCTTCATGCCGTTCGCTCCCCGAGAGGTTCTCTGCCCCTTCTCTCCACCCACCAAGGCCAAGATCAAACTTTACCTTTCAGAACTGACAGTCCCAAGCCCCCTCCCCAAACCCTCTACAGCACCGGGCAGGAAGACAATTAAGACTCTGTCGCCACGCTGTCTGGGTTCAAATCCCAGCTCTCTCAAACTTATGAACTCTGTGACCTGGGGAACTCACTTCACATCTATCACCTCATTTGCAAAACGGGGATGATGATGGTATCTGTCTTGCGTGGTTGTTGGGAAGATTAAGTGAGTTACTATGTGAAGTGCTTAGAACAGGGCTAGTCCGTACAAGCCGTCTCCAATGCTTGCTGTTGTTGTTATTATTATCAGCACGATCATCATCGTTATCACCACCACCAACACAGCCCACAATGTACGGCAGCCCTCTGGACTGGCAAATAGATTTCACCTAGCTTGCCAGCTCCTCCACGGCTAGCGATGCCCAGGGAGCTGTGTTGTTGAGCAGAATTCTCTGGCCTCCCCCTGACTCAACCATGCCCATGGGATAGAGGACACACACATGTGGTCACCTGGCCAACTCTACTAGACCTTGGGGTGCTGAAAGGATCTTTTTAGCAGGTCTTGTTCATGTTTGTGATCCCCCTCTGCTTGGCACATGACAGGTGCTCAGGAAATACTAGATTAGTGAGGTCATGGAGATGTGAACCTTGAGCCTTATTATGTCAGTGATTCCTTGGGAGCAAGGTGGCCTCGGCAATGTGGCAGCAGTGGGGCTCCTTTCAGGGAGTCTTTGGGCCATGAATTATTATTAAGAGGAAGACTATGGCTCACCTGTTTCCCACACCATCATAAACCCAGTGAGTGGAGCCGAGACCCTCATAGGCCGATGCCCAGTAATACAGACATGAGTTCAAATGTAAACTGTAGAGCAAATAGGCTGTGGTCCTGATAACCCTGAAGAAGGAAAGAAAGGTATGAACACAGCAGCAGAAAGAGTGATGGTGGCATCGCCCCCAGGTGTCGGGACTGCAGGGACAAGCCAGTCTTCTCCTCCCCCAGTGCCCACCTCAGAGATCCCGCCGCTGGAGCCGCATGGCCCTGCCATGCGGGGTGGGATGGACACCTGGCCGATGGGAACCAACGGCTGGACTGGGCCAACCAGCAGCTCTTTTGAGCCTGCACCAGTTAGAAATGGTGATGGTTAAACAAAAAGTTGTCTAGACTGGGGTCTGGAATTGGCACAGAGCTCCATGTGTAGACAGTTCTGGGGAAGTAGATGAGCTGGGGTGGGGAGAGGGGGTATGCATCCATGCAGAGGGGCAAAGAAGGGACTAAAGAATGCAGGGAAGCACTACTCCATGAGAGATGTGGAAAGGAGCCCTGTCCCTGAGCGTGGCCAGGCCGGTCTTGTGTCCCAAGCTTGGACATCCGCAAGACAGTGACATCTGAAAGGCAGCCCACTGTGTCCTTACAGCCACCTCTCTGTGTTTGAGTGGTTGAGGGTGAGTTCCTTGAGCTGAGGCCAAATAGAGGCCCAGCTCCCTGGAAATGCAGAGGAGCCCTGGTCAACCTGTGTGTACCCACCTCACAATTGGGGGAAACAGGACATTCCTTGTTCTCTAAAAAACAAACATCCCTTCACAGAGGGGCCAGGAAGAGGCCCAGCTTCCGGTGGGAGGCAGTGGCGAGGGGCCCCACAGGGCCAGGAGAGCCCACAGGGAAGGCAGTGAGGGCAGAGTGCCTGCTCCATTCTCGCTGCAAATGTCCTGGGTCCTGTGTGTGCATGCATGTGTGTGTGCTTGTGTGCGGCCTTAGGGGTCTCACCTGTAAATGTAGGCTTTGCTGAGGACGGATTCCAGGCGGTTGTTAAACTCGAAGAAGGCCATGTACTGGGAGGAAGAAAAAGGTATCAGGAACCGCCTGGGGTGCTGCCCTCCCTTCTCACGGGTGGCCCATTCCCCACGGGTGCCAGGACTGAGGGCTCTTTCTGCAGCCCCCTGGCAGGAGAGGGATGGAGAATGAACACTGAAAATCAGAGGTCCTTAGCCCTTTAAGGAGTGAGAGTCAGAAACTCCATTTATGAATGTGATGGAAACCCTGGCCCCTCTTCCTTGGAAATTACATATAACCAGTGTTCTTACAGTTTGCATAGAGATTCAGGGGACTCCTAGACCTTCTGAATCCCACCATGAAACTTTTCGTGTACATGCATCCCAGGTTAAGGACCTGTTTTCCATGTTTACTTATAAGGATAACAATTATATAAAGAAACAGCATCCCTAACACTCCTCAATGATCTCCTCCAAAGGCTTATTTACTGTAATAATAAAAAGAAGAATAAAAAGTATAAGAATGACTTCTCTTTACTGAGCACTTGTGTGACTGTACTTGATACATGTTATCTTAGTACCTACTCACATATGACGTGTGTATTACCATTCTCCTTTTACAGAGAGGAAGCTGGCACTCAGGGAAGTTCAGGAACTTGCCCAAAACACACAGCTGGTAAGTAACAGAGCCAGAGTTCAAACCCAGATCCACCTCAAAACTGCAAGCTCCTTCCATCACGCTACACTTGCCTCTTGATCTCTGCACATGGACTGTTTGACCTTTGAAGATGACACTGATGAAGATCCCCTGTGGGCCACACTAGCTGTCGCCCAGGTGTTCATTCTAATTTCCACCCTGAGTTTACACGGGATGAAGAAGGATCACAGACTTGGATCCCCACTTTGGACCCGAAGAGTTGTGTCCTCTGAGTCCTGCTAACCGTTAGGTGTGTGAGTTACTCACCCTCGCTACCACTACGTGAACCAAGATCTGGATCCCACTCTTGCATTTGGGATAAAAACATGGGCTATGGACCCAACCTTCCTCACTCTAATGTTTGGCTCTAAAGCAACCAGACAGCCCCCAGGAGGCTGGCATGTGTCAGACAAGGCTGGTGCTGCTTCCAGTTTCCCTCTTCCTCTGGGAAGCCAGGAAGCTCGGAAGCAGCTTCTGTGTTCAGTTTCAGCAAGATGTGCTTTCTTCTCATCAGGGTACTTGCATTCTTGCAGTTTGTCTCTGCCCTGTTTCTCTGGGTTATTAAAGTTACTGCTTTTGCCTCTTTTGTAAGTTCGCTCATTACCCCTTTGAGGAGGAGGCATCAGGCATCACATAAGGAGAAAGATGAATTTAATTGGTTTGCCAGAAAAATCCATTTAGGGGGATCCTGAGTGCTCTGACTAGCTGTCCACTCTGATTGCATTAAAGGACAGTTGCCAGGTCACCACTCTGCATTTTGTCATCCTTGTTGGGACACTGGCTCTGCCCCAGTGGCAGGAGGAATGGCTGTAGTGACACTGTAAGGACAACAACCAACGATGCACATTCAAATCCATCCTGGGTACTTCCTGGCTCCTATGACCTTGGGCAAGCCACCCAAGCTTTCTAAGCCTCCGTTTCCCCATCTTTTAGATGGAGACCATCACAAAGAAGAAATGCTGGTACTGACAATATTCACTTCATAGGGTTGAGGAATAAGCACTAGTGAAGCCTCCAGAAGAATATCTAACACAGAGCAACCATTAAGAAGCACTAACAATTGTAAGGAATTTCCCATCTTCCCTCGGGCCATGCATCCCTGGTGCTGCTCAGGGCAGATGTGAAGATGCCAGTACTGGCGCAGAGCATGGAGGAGCCAAAGGCCTTGGATGGAGAAGCCCACTCGTCCTACCTTCAAACAGCGGGGCAAGCGCAGGAGGGGATTCACACCGAATTTCAAGTAGAGAAAGTCCAAGGGCAGGAGGCAGAGCATGTCCATCTGAAATGTCAGCGAGACACTACGGTGTGTAAAACAGGTAACACCGGGGTTGTGGGATGGGGTGAGTGGTGGGGGTCTCCACCTTCAATGGAAAGGTGAGGTCAGAACGCCCCTGGAGGGGCTGAAACTAGGGCATGCCACCAGCAAGCCTCTGTTTGGCTACCCGGCCCATGCCGGTCCTGGGGGAACCGGGTCACACTGGCCCCAAAGTATGCAAAGCCCCCAGAGACACCACCTTCCAAGGTCTCTGGCACACACCTTAAAGCGCTGAGATTTCAGGTAATTGTTGCGCATCTCCTTTTTGTCCGTCTGTAATAAAATGGAATAATGACAGTGAAGTGGCCTAAGAGCTTAACCCCTGACCCCACTGGAGCAGCAAGGGTAATCTCCACAGAATCTCCACCTTCCTATCAAAGCAACAGCCCCATGGCCACGGAGCCTAATGGACTAGCGGAACTTTTGTGAAAGCCTCCCAGTCCGCAGGTGGGCCTGCAGGTGGGCCTGCTGGTGGGGAGGTTGAGCTCGGGGCTGCAGGGAGTCGTCCAAGGCCACCCAGCTCAATTCTGACTTGTTGGATGGAAAGCGAGGATACAGAGCTATTCTCTCAGCACACTGGTCTCACCTGGACCATTTTCAACCTTATCCACTGAGGAGCTAGCTACTGCTCTGATCAGACCAGGAAAGAGGCTACCCAGGGAATTCTCTTTTCTCTGAATTTTTTTAGAGGCATAACCTCAACTTGTCTGTATACAGTGGAGCAGGTTCTGCCAGCGTGGAATTTTGAAAAGTGGCCTGTGTAGGGAGATGGGGACCCTGTTAAGTCAGTCAGGACTTCAGTTTCCTCCCTGGTAAGCAGGGCCTGCATCAGAGTACAGGGTCCCAAACTGGGCCAAGTAGCATGCTTTTTGCAGGACCGTCAGGAAATGTCAATTGCCAGAAGTTACCTGTGCTGAGTGCTCTGCATATGTCACTTCCATTGATCCTCACAGCAATGGTATGAGGTGGGAGTGATTATTATCCCCATTTTACAGATGAGGAAACTGAGGCTCTGAGAGGAGATACAGCTAATTCTGGTAGGGCCCAGATTTGAACCAGTTCTGTTTGCTCTAAAGGGCATTCTCTGGACCACTTCTTCATCTCTAATTCCATCAGGTGGTCCAGGAACCATTTTGCCCACAAGCAATATTTGATGTGTGTAGTTTGAATGTATCAAAGATGTGTGAAATAAGCCACCATGCTGTTGAATAACCATGGGCCGGCATCCCTGAGATTTCCTTGCTCATTTCTCTTCCTCTCCATCACAGCATCAAGGGTTAGCCCCACAAAGGCGCTGGCTGCAGGGTCAGCCCCCAGCCCCCCCTTCACCTGCCTGTGACTCACAATGACGTCCCCGCCTCGGACAAACTGCAGGCGCAGCTGGAACACGGTGATGTCCAGGAGGTAGATGAGGTCGCACAGGTAATCCATCAGCAGCCAGAGGTGGATGTTGTCCGGCGTCTGGTAGGGGAAGGCCCAGCGCACAGGAATCAGCCAACAGTTCCAGTTCCAGGCCAGCACCACGAAGAACAGCCACAGGATGTACATCAGGTCTGGGGGCAGGCAGGGGGCAAGAATGTGCTAGAAAGTCAGCCTGAGGGATTTGGGTGGGGCTTTCTGCTTTCCACTTGTCTGTCTGCGCTTTCCTACAGGCAGTGTATGTGGCCCTTCTGTAACTTGGGAGAGAGGGTATGCAAAACTATCTTTGATATAGAAATAAATCCTGGCTGGGCCCTAATAAACCGAGTACCCTGAGGAAGGCATATGGGGTCATTATTAGTTAATAAACAGCTAACTAGAAAACCCTTTTGCTCTTATTCTTGTTGAAATTTTCCAAAGATGTGTTTCCTGCTTTTGTAAAGTTGTAATAGTAGATAATGCATAGAAAGATGGACAGATGCATACAGGGGCATGGATAGATGGAGAGTGGAGGTCACCTGGGCATTTTTTTAAAGGACTAGTGGACACCAGGGTTGGAGTCCTGCCCCCTAAATGACTTCTTGTGTAACCTTGGAAAGTCCCTCTCTGGCGCCTGTTCTGTCCTCAGAGAAGTCACAAGGAGAGGTCAGGTAAAAAAAGGCAGGGAGATCCTTTGTAAACTGTAAAGTGCTGTGCACACATGAAGGGTTGTTATTTCTGAAAAAATATACAATGGGCTAAAAGGCAAGTGAGAAGGAATTCCCTTCAGTTGTTGGAAGAAATTTTCCCCTTTTCTGCTCAGAGCAGCAGCTCTGGGAAGGAACCAGCAAGAGCAGAGTGGAAAAAAAAGTCTTGAATAAGGGTCAGGAGTCCTGGGTCTGCCACCAACTAGTTGTGTCGTTAGGCCAGTTAACTTCTCTGTGCCTTAGTTTTCTTGTCTGTAAGATGGGTGTGATCTTATGCTCCTAGTCAGGGGACTTTTCGGTTGTTTCTGGCCCCACCCTTGTGCTGCGCCTACCCCCCACCTCCTGCCCTCTCACGTTATGTGGTGGCAACGCCCACTGCCCATGCAGGACTCACTGGTCAGCGGGTCGATGCTCTGGGGAAACCGGTACTTCTTCCAGGGGCGGCGTTTGAACTTGCAGCAGAGCATGTCGCAATAGTGCTCCTCCTCCACCTGCCCTGCTTCAGCGGGCTTCACGTCCGGAGCTGGCTCTGGGGCTTTTTTAGCTGGGGCTATGGGATGACACCAGTGACCATCAGACCCAACCCTGAGGCTCAGGTAGAAGGTGCAAAGAGAAGGCCCCCAACTGCAGACTCTGGAACTGGAGCTGAGGGGACCCTGGTGCCATCCCACAACCTCCTGCAAACTCTGTGTGCTCTCCTTGCTGCAAAACCCACAGGTCCTCTTTAATAGTGAACTGGGCACCTGCCCCAAACACCCTCCCCAGCTATCTGTCTGGGACCAACTCTCAGGAGCTGCCTGAAGCGAGGTGTTTCTGGGCAAGTTGAGTATCTGCTTGTGTGTCTGTGCCTGGTCTCGCTCGGTTCCCTCTAGAGGTCTAGGGGCATCTCATACCCAGGACTTCCACTTCCACCACCCAGGGCCAGGAATTAGGGAGACACTGCTCTAGGTTTTTCAGAGCAGGAATCTCAGCTCCTTCATCTCTAAAATAAGACACCAAATGGGATCCCAGCCTTCCTGTGCATCTAGGTGATGTTGCTATTAACCTAGCGATTGGTTCTTACAGGTTCAACATGGCTACGCTTCTAGCTTTAGGATTGTGAAGTCAGGCTCTGGTAGGTCCATTGCTCGCACTGTAAGTTCTAAAGCACAAACCTCCTTTGGGAAGACCCAGGAGTCCCCCCTGGCAAGAGAATATGGTATTTATTTCCTCTTGGCACCTTGAAAGCAGGAAGCTTTCAGTAGGCCCATAAGAA
This sequence comes from Camelus ferus, assembly GCF_009834535.1. Classification (NCBI taxonomy): domain Eukaryota; kingdom Metazoa; phylum Chordata; class Mammalia; order Artiodactyla; family Camelidae; genus Camelus; species Camelus ferus. The sequence goes on from NC_045704.1 coordinate 36,743,446, forward strand.
TATTGCAACTGAGGCCTCTGGAAAATAAGGCTGTATCGTTCTAGAGTGGGTTATGGACACCATCCGAGTGTAAGACCCTGAGGTACATCCCAGGGTGGAGCGAGCACCGGCTTGTCAGGGGGAAAGGGGCAGAAGGTCAACAAGGGAACTTGCCCTGGGGGAGGGAGTGGCTCATTGGTCAGAACTTTGACCTTCTTCCTTCCCCTGGACACAAGCTAAGCCTACACACAGGGGACACAAAACTCCAAAGAGTGGGGATTTGGGCTTCTCTCAAGCATCCCAGTCGTTTCCTTGGGACCACCCTCCCCACGAGTTGATAGGGGCTCAAGGAGCCCAGCTCCACCCCTGGCAGGTGGGCCACCCCCAGCTCTGGGCTCACAGGGCTTGGGGCTCTCCTCGTCGGAGGTGACGTCAGGGTCGATGAGCTTCTCCTTCACCTTCTCCGTTCGCTCCTTGAAAAGCTTCACCAGCTCCTGGAGCCGGTCGTTGATGATGGCGCTGTTCTGGCTGGCCGTGGAGGCTGCGCGGTCCTGGTCACTGCAGACACACCACCCAGGGCTGAGCAGGCTGCGTGGGAAGGGACCCCTGTGCCCCCGGGCAAGAACTGGCTCTGTATCCCATCTGGCCTGAGGGGGTAAATCCTGCCCCAGTTTTCTTCTGACATCAGAAACATCAAATCTACTTTAATATCTGCTTGGAGGAAGCACAGTCTGGAATAATGCCCAGGTGCCCAACTTTCAGAAAACATACCATGCAGGCTCTGATTCAGATGAGCAGTTCTAAAAAAAACTTGGTTTCTGCTTGTGATTTGGGGGGAAACTCTTGGAACTCATTTAAGGGCTGTTAGCCCCAGTCTGGGGTTCACATGAGACACAGGACAGATCAGAGAGGAGACAGGGCTATGTATACCCTTCAGGAAAACATCTCCCACTGGCCCAGCCCTTGGGACAGTTAGACGCCAGAGACTCAGATCCCAATGCCCTCGCAGAGGCCTCTAAACATTGTTCCACAGACCAGCTGCATCAGAATCACCTGGCAAGCTTATAAAGATGAGGATTTTCCAGGGCCCACTCTTTGTGGCTCTGGACATGGCTGGACCCAGAGTCTGAGCCCATCCTTCAGATTGATTTTGCAGAACTCCTGAGCCAGCCAGAAGCAACCTGGGCAGGAGACCCAGCCCTGTCTTACTGCTTGGAAGCCACTGGCACAGTCTGCCTTGGGGTGGAGGGCTCTCAAAACATGCGTGCTCCCCCAACTCACCTCCCTTTGCTCACCCATCCCCACCCAGGCTTCTGACTCCCTGAGACCCCAGAGGGAGCGCCCACTTACTCAGTGCCCTGTGGGCTGGTAGGGTCCGACCAGGCGACCACAGGCGATACAGCTGGTGACAGCACCCTGAGCCCTTCAGCCTCATCATCTTGGGAGGGCAGCCTCTCCCTGCAAGGACACAGGCTTGGAGGGGGCCTTCAGGGAGGTAGGGGGTGAACCAGCTCTGAGTCCTGCAGATTACCCAGAGGGAATCCTGGGTGGGAGGTGGGGGCAAAGGATGGTGCTGCCAAAGGGTCCTCGCTTGCCTGCAGGGAACCAAAAAGGGAGAAGAGGGGACACACCCACCCTCTGGACCTCAGTCTCTGCATTGTTCCATGGCCTAGCATAAAAGTGACGTCACTGACTAGGTATCAGGGAAACCTGAGTTTGCACCCCAGCCCTGCCTCTTCCCAATGTGTGACCTTGGCAAGTTACTTAAACTCTCTGAGCCACTTCAGTCTCCCCATCTGTAAAATGGGACTAAATCCACCCAACTCAATGAGGTACTTACTCAATTGGGTCTCAATTTAAACATCCGTCTCCCTTCCTCCAAGTCCATCCCACGTCCTTCCCTATCACACCTCCCTTCCAGCCACCAAGGAAGGGCTGAGGGCTCACATCCCATCTTGCTAACTCTCCTGGAAGCTCAGCTTCCCTCCCTTCACAAATGTGCCCCTGCCTGGAAAAGTTTACACCCATGGGCCTTGGAGTCTGGTCTCCACCTCCTGGTGTGAGCTGGGGCAAGCCCCATCTCCCCCTGGAGTTCCCACTTTCCTATCTGAGAACGAAGGCTAAATTATCCCTGGGGTCCCTGTCATTCAGGCCAAGCCTGCCACAGAGTATGGCATTTGGAACCACTCGGTGGTGTTTTGGCTGATGGCATGTAGGTTTGAACCTGCCAGATACTCTTCCCATCCTCAACCACCATGACTCAAGATTCCACCGTTAGGGCTTCTAGAAGGATCCAGTCAGAGATGCACAGCATTTACTTTATTCCAGAAGGCTCTGAAACTATTCTATTAACTCTGCCAAATCGCCTAGGATGGCAAAACTCATGGGGTCGCCTCTTTCACACTCTAATTAAAAGGTCGGCCACACACGAGAAGACTGGGGCAAAAGTCTCACAGCTGGGACTTCAACGCAGCCCTCCTGCAGCCAGCCCAGTGCCCCCTCTGGGCCTGGAGAGCACATGCCTCCCCCAGAGAACCCCGAGTGTGGAACTAAATCAGCAGCTGTGCCCCCCAGCACTGCCCGGTACCTGGCCCTGTGCTAAGCGCCTCACATTCAGTCGCTTGTTGAATTTCTCACAATCCTAGTAGACAGGATGGTGGTGTTTTATCCTCATCTTACAGTGGGAAAATGGAGGCCTAGGAAGATTAAATAACTTGCCTTAAGCCTCACATCTGGTTAGTGGTGAGTTGGGATTCACTCCAAGCCACAGCCTTATGCCTTGAGAAGAGGTTTGCCCGCATGGCCCCTTTGTCAGGGCCTGCGGTGGCTTTTCTGTTCCCATCAGTTGCCCCCAGTGCTCATTCCTGACCACAGGCAGCCCCACCGGCCTCACATGTCAGGCTTCAGGATTCCTTCCTGGGGCCAAGCTCAGGCAGAGGCTTCCCCAGTTTCTCACAGTCACATTCTACTTTGCATGCTCTGGAATAGTCTTGTTGGACCACTTGTTCATTGTCCACCTCAGCCCCACTAGAGTGTCAGCTCCATGAGGGCAGGCCCCTTTCAGGTTTCTCCTTGATGCACCCACAGCACCTAGAGCAGAGCCTGGCACAAAAGATGTTCAATAAATGTTTGCAAATGAATAAATGAATGAATGAATGATAATCAGAGGAGCCTCACAGGCCCAGCTCATAAGCAAAAGGCAGGAGGCCTGGATTCTAGTCCCAAATGACCTTAGTTCCCTTGCTGCTTGCAAATATCCACCTCTAACCCTGCCTGCACAGTTTCCCCACCTTTATAAAGGGACCAGAGGGAGGGAGACCAGATGTCTGCAACCATTATGGTGCCATTTCTTCTGCTGTCTGTACTCTATGTGTGATTCAATGAAGTAAACATGAGGACTGATGGGTTTGGGAGCTGTGTTCCAAGGCTGGGTGAGATTATGACTCTTTTCTCCACATTAAAATCAGGGAGCCTTCTGTTTACTACATCCAGTCATCTCTGTTCTGACAGGCTCTTGTCCTCAGCTGAGAAATTACTCAAGGGCTCATGGATGAGAGCAAAAATTAATCAAGAAAGCAGAACCTTCTCTCAATCTAGCCAGCACAGGAGAAGCACTGGCAGATCTCCTTTAGCTGAAATAGTCATTCACAAAACACTGCACCGCACTTCCCAGTCTGCCTTTAGCTCTATGAAGGACCTCTCTCAGTTACCTGGCTCAGATTGTCCAACAGCAGCTCGAACCACGCAGCAACAAACTTATCTCAAGAGGCACAAAAATACATGCAACCCTGACTAGGAATCCCACAATTGAGAAAGGAGCCCGAGGACAGAGAGCAGAAGACCAAAGAGGTGTTCACAGCACCATTACGGACAATGTTCAACAAGAGGAGGTCTGTTATGTCCATCCTGGCACATGGAGCTGGGGGACATCACACAGCCATCACAATGAGCATTAAGGAGACAGCCTAGCAATATGGAAAAGGGCTCACTGAATAAGATGTGGTCTCAAAAGTGAGACGTGATTCAGTCACTCCAATTAAAACAGCACCAAAGTCTGGGCCCACAAACAAGGTACAGAAGAGAAGGCAGAAGAATAAAACCACCACCCAGAGTGGCGGGATTAGGGATGAATATTATTCTGCTGCTCTTTGGTATTTCCATTTATTGCTTAACAATAAAATAAGGGGGTGGAATTTAGCCCTGTGACATTTATTACCCACTTCTAACGTACAACTGAGGGTATTCAGGCCAGGACTTCCTTGGAGAGCTCTTTCTAGAGCCTGAAGCCAGGAATTAGAACCAAGAAGGATGGGGCCATAGTCCCAGTGCTGACAGTGACTCCCTGAGTGACCTCGGGTCAGCTTCTCCCCCACTCTGGCCTCAGTGTCTTCATCTGCTAAATGCACAGGTGGCACTGTGCTGTGAAAAGCCCAAGAGAAGCATAAAAGGTGACCTGAGGCTCCCTGTGGCCGATCCTGGTACCATGAGGGTGTCGGATATAGCAGGAGAAGGGGGCGGCAGCACGGGTGAGGGTGGGCTCTCCTCGGCGATGAGGGGGCGGCTGTCAGCATCAGCATCCTCCACCTGCACTTCTGGGTGCTCCTCCGTGGCGGGCACTTGGGGACGGGAAGAAGGGCACAGAGTCAGAGAAAGAAAAGCTAGGTCTCCAGGCCTTGCTGTGTTCTTCAGGGGGGCCACGGAAAGCAGGCGTGGAGGGGCCTCTGGCAGCCTCACTTTCCAGCAGGGCCCACGGAGGAGCTCCATGCAGGCGGTGCAACCAGGCAGAGTCCCGGGCCCTCTGAGGGCCACGCCCACTCCAGCCAATACCCTAGGAACCACAAAAGAAGCCATGACACCACAGAAGCCACCGGAGCTTCCGGACACAGGCTGGAGCCCAGCTCTCCAAAGCCCAGCCTGGTTTCCCTGAGTCTGGAGAAGCACTGAGGCCCTGGGCTAGGGGTGGGGGTGGCAGCACTCAGAAAGGACATGAGGTGCTTAGGGTTGGGGGCCGAGTCCTAGGGCCTGGCCTGGAGCAGCTGCTTCTCCTCTCTGGGCTTCAGTTTTCCCAGCCCAAGATAGGGGCAACGATGCTTTCCCAGGCCTGTAGGGGGCATTAGGCAGGAGGGCACATGTCCTCACATCCTTGAGGTATCTCAAATGCAGACATTCAGAAGATTCTTCCAATCAAGGACAACAAATTGTCTTTGTACTTTGTGTTACCCCCATTTGGGTACCTGTTTGGTATTCCCTTATTTTTGTACATGCCAAGAGCCCCCCAAATTCATCAACCAGTCCCTCTCTTGATCTCCGAGAAGCCTTGCACCATGTCCCACATCCTGAAAATCAGGTCTTCCCTGGGAGCCTGGATGCAGTCCTACCTTAGGCTTCATTACCCACCCAGGGACTCTGGGGACAGGTCTGCCCTGCCCGAGGCAGAGCTCAGAGGATGTCAGGGAGCTGGGATGGTGCCCCCAATCCCTACCATGCCTGGTCTGAGCCACCCAATAGCAGCCAGGCACAGCCTGGGCACCAGCTAGGCCCCAGCACACCCCCCAAAATGGATATGGAAACACTTGGATATGTGGCCATTTTTAATGGCCACCGTGGGAAAAGCTAGCACTTTATAATGTTTGGTGGACGAAATGTAAGCAGAACTCAAGAGTTTGGGGCACTTGTTGTAATAAGCCCGAAGCCCTCAGGGGAAGAGGATGAGCAGGAAATGAGGAGCTTTAAAATTTTAAGGGAGAAGTTTTGCCAGGCTAACCAGAGATGCCCCAGGCTGCAAAAAGCAGACGAGAGCCATGGGATAGAGGGGACTGCCCCCTGTTTCCTGGTAGACCTCTGCAGAGGTGAGCTGGAGGTGGGGCGGGGGCGCAGAGGCAGTCAGCATGAGGGTAGAGCCTCAAAAATGCTCAGGGGCTCAGGGCCCCTGGGTGCCCCAGCGTGGCCTCCACACAGCAGAAAGCACCCTGGCCTCAGCATCCATGAGGCCATCCCAGGGAGCCTGGGAGGGAATAGATGGTCCCCCCACCACCTGCCTCGCCTGCATCAGACCCTCCAAACTGGATCGCTCCCACCTCCCAAGCCTGGTGTTTCATTTCCTGTCAGCTTGGCAGAGAAGGAACTCAAAATAGAAATTCTATTGGTTTATATTATACTGATTTATAGAATAAGAATACTATGATTAAGAATATAAAGAATAATATATGCTTAAATTGGTTCTGAGCATAATAGTATTTACTGTTAAGCATTTCCTATGTGCTGTCCAGGAATTTGTTTTACTGAACCCTAAGTGTTTTTATATGTAAACCCTTTCATCATTCCCGGCCACTCCAAGAGGTCGCTGTTATCACTGTACCCATTTTGTGGAGAAGGAAACTGAAGCACAGAGAGGTTAAGAAACTTGCTGCAGAGCCAGAATTTGGACCCAGGCAGCCTGACTCCAGAGCTTAAACTCTTACTCCATCCTGAGGTTGGTGACTAGCAACGCCAGTGGAGTGGGAATAACGTCCTCACTACACACTGACATTGCCTTGTCTGCAGTATCTAAAGTCATCGTGTGTCATACTGCAGCCGGTTCAGCCCACTGTCCCCAGTGTGTTGCTGGGGCTATTTCTCAAAGTGTGGGGGCTCCCAGGGACCAGGAAGGGCGCATGAGGATTTTAGATGGCACAGCCAAGGCAAAGGCTGACATAGAATGAGACCACCCCCCCTTTCCCGTTCTCTCTAGATCTTGAGTGTGCAGAGAGGGAGTCTCAGGCTAGCGCTGCTACCACCTTAACCCCCCTTAGCAGGCCACGTCCCTCACTAGAAAATATCACCATGACCTTGTTCTCTAGGTCTTTGAAGTTAATTCTATTTACATCCTCTATTTATGGCAGGCCAGGCTGGTTTTCCACTGAAATTATAATGTAAAGCTTCCTGTTCAAATACACTTAATTAAATGAAAAAGTGAATCCATTGAAAGAAAAATAGTAATCAAATGAACATAGAATTGGTACAAAATATACAAAAATCACGGAGTGATACGTGGCGGGGGTTAGGGGGATGTGGGGGACTCTTCGGGGTGAGTAGATTTAGGGCTTGCCTGAAGACTGAGCCGGAGCATCATCCCTTGTCTTGGGGATGATCACATTCCATCTTACTCCCACTCTGTGCCCATCCCGAGCTGAGCAAGGGTGGACCCCGTCCCATGAAGTGTTCAGCTTGACCTGTCTGCTGATCTCAGAGGCAACCTTGCTCAGTATCATCCAAAAACAAACAAACAAACAAACAAATTAAAGGGAAAGTGGGCAGGTCAGGTTTGAGTCAAGGAAGAAAGTGACAGGAGTTAACCCAGAGGAACTAGCAAGTCCCTGAGCACTTTGTCATCAGGCAGCAAGCAGCAGGAGCCTGAAAGCCACTGTTGGGACCTTGTCACAATTAAATAGATCCAGACGGGCTCTCTTGCTACACTGGCCCCTGAGGATGCCTCTCCTCTGGGGTTGCCTGTCGGCACCTGGGGGCCTCTCCTTTTCTGAGATGGAATTTGCTGGGCAGATAACAAGTCCTCAGAATGTCCAACTCCCAGCAAACTCTCAAGGCCAGTAGATTCTGTCTCCAATGGACACTCACATTCCTCTTCTGGTCCATTCCCCTCTAATTACTCTGTTCCCCAACCCAGCTCCCTGCTTCAAGCCTCTTGCCCTGGAGATCAGAGTGACTTGTTTAAACTAGGGTGTGAGTGACTATCTGTATAAAAATGATGATCGGCAGAAAGCCATGTTTAACCCAAAGAAATGAATTGCTATTGTGGAATTTTAGGCACAGAGAGAAGGGAATTAATATCCCTCAAATCTCCACAAAGCAAAATGAAGGCATTGATCAGCAGAGGAAGAAGGGGGTTTTCCATGAGCCTGTGAACGAAAAATACTGCAAACCATATCAGTAAACAAAGCATGCTGAAACCATCAAGTCATCAGTGGCTGCCGCCATCCCCCAGTGAAGACAAGTCTGCAGCCCAGCCTCTGCAGCCACTCACAACGGTGTACTCTGAGGGGATTCAAAATAAGAAAGGACAGGACACTGGCCCTAGATAGCTTAGGTGCTTCTCAAAGGAATGAATTCATGAGCCCAAATGTTTCCTTCCTCCCATACATAGAAAAGCACTAAATTCTTTCACTTGAAATGCCTGGTTTTCTTTAGACAACAAGTAATCTTTTATTGTTCCAACTACCTGGTCTTTGTTGTAAAGCTCCTGTATATCCTAGCTCCTCCCCTGCCTCTTTGGAGCAGTCCCTCAGAGCGATCTGAGAGGCGGTCATCCCGGCTCGAGTCCTCCCACCAAATAAAACATAACTCTCAACTTTTAGGCTGCGCATTTATTTCAGTCGACAAGCCCAACTAGTGGTCCACACCAAGACCATGGCATCTACACAAGAAACAGCCCAAGCCATGCAGAAGCACATGTCACAGGCACAAGCATGCTGGGTGGGCGATTTCACGCTACCTAGGAGACGAATGGAGCTCCTGGTCTCCTTGGCGAAGCTGGAGTTGGACAAGGCTGTCCTCCGGGAGATGAGGACAGGGATGCGGGTGATTGGAGGGCGGTAGCTGGGCACATTAGGGAGGTGCTCCACCAGGTTTGGGGGGGCGAGCTTGGGGGCCACATGGCCAGGCTGCTGTTCCTGGACCAGGCGATTTAGCTCCATATCCCGGCCTGGTTTAGCCATGGTGCTGGGGCCAGGGGGTCTCAGGCAGAGGCAGGACCCTGGGGACTGCAATGAGGAACACAGAGATGGGAGAGGCAGGGTAGGTGGCGCTCTTCCCCGCCAGCACCAACACAGACCAACTCAGTGCCCACCTGCGCTTGGAGCAGGTGCACCCAAAGTCTGCAGCATCACTCTTGTCCCTGAAGTTCAGTGCCCAGAGCATCACCAGTCATGTGGCTGGTCCGCCTAACAGCTCTGAGAGACAGCCCCAAGCCCCCCAGTCTTGTGCTCTCTCTGCTAATCAACCACCGTAGCATTTTCTACCCCAGACTCAAAAAAGTTAGAATCAAAGAACCCAGAACTCCTCAGGCTTTTAGGATCACAGACTCAAGACTTGAACATTCTTAGTCCAGTAGGATTTTCCACCCCAAAGAAATCCTGGAGCTCAATTAATTTCACTTCCAACCAGAAGCAATACATTTTCTAGGCCCCTTGTTCCCCAAATGGACTGCAAACTGGAATCACCTGGGGAGGCTGGAAATGTCTGATGCCCAGACACACCCCCAGAGATTCTGATTTAATGGTCTGGGGTGAGGACTGGCACCAGGATTTTAAAAATCTTCCCAGATGATTTCAATGTGCAGTCATGATTAAGAACAAGGGCTCAAGGCCATTACCTCTCAAACACAAATGTGCAGAGAAATCACCAGGGATTTCGTTTCAATGCAGATTCTGGTTCAACAGGTCTGGGGTGGGGCCTGGGATTCTGAATGTCTAACCAGCTCCCAGGTGACACCAAAGCTGCTGGTTAGAGATCCACACTTTTGAGTAGCAGCAGATAGATGGCTGTGCCGCAGTGTTCTCAAAGTGTGGTTCCCAGGCCACTTGCTTCCAAATGACCTGAGGAAGGGGGTGGAACCAGTGCCCCGGAGCCCAGGTCTGCACCCAGGTGATCCTGGTCTTGCTCATCTATGGAGGGTGCAGACTTTGTAGGTTTCTGGCAGATTTGGGTTACAGTTAACAGAGGATGCTTTTCAAAGACCAGGTGGGGAGCAGGCTCAGGACACCTGGAGTTAAGACACCTGGGTCCACATATGATATCGCTTATTGTGGAATCTAAAAAAAAGGACACAAATGAACTTATCTACAAAACAGAAACAGACTCACAGACATAGAGATCAAACTTATGGTTACCAGGGGGTAAAGGGAGCGGGAAGGGATATAGTGGGGATTTGAAATGTGCACCTCTTGGGGAGTGATGGAAATGTTGGCTGTCTTGATTGTGGTGGTGGTTTCACTGGTGTGTACATCTAACAAAATTCACCAAATTGCACATCTGAAGTATGTGTAGTGTACAGTACAGGAATCATACCACAATAAAGATGTTTTAAAAAAAAAAAGGCACCTGGGTCCAGGCCCATCTCCATCAATGGCTGGCAGAGACACAAGCATCATGATCCCTACTATGGTCTTCTGCAGTGCCAGCCACAGTGCTGGGTGACTTTGATGTACTGTCACCCCTACTCTGCCCAACAACCCCATGAGGTAGGTACTGTTATTGTCCCCTCTTTCTTGATTTGGGAGCCTCAGTTAAGAGAGGTGACAGAACTGTCTCCAGGTCACATAGCAAGGAAGAAAGAGAAGCTAGGAGTGAAATGCAGGTCTGTACCCTTGACTGCTGGACCAAATGCTGCCCACACTGAGCCTCAGTTTTCTCATCTATAAAACGGACTGTCTGCCCCACAGGGCAGCTGGAGCACCAGTGCCTTGAAGATTGTTGAGGTTTCTAAGGCCAGGGCTCGGTGTCCAGCCATCCTCGATTCCCCTAGACTCTGTTCCCACTATCCCTGGAGTTCTCAGGATTAGGGGTAAGGGGTGTGATAAAGTGCTTGTGCTGGAGATCTTAGCAGGAAAAAAAAAGGTTATCAAAAGACACAGCATCTAGGACACATAGTTAGCAAGCTTTGGCCCCAGTTTTCACATAGACAATGTTATGTTTGCGCTAAACCCTCACTGGGTGGTAGCCCAGAGAGCTGTGTCCCCAGTAAGGTGGTGGCAGGAGGGGTTGGCTGGGAATAGTTTCCCCAGGCCTGCTGGGTTCCTGGGAACCTCAGCACAGTTCCCCAGGGGTCTCTGAAATACATCAGGCTCTGATAATGTGGCCCCAAGACACAGAGAATGGGTTTTGCCTCAGGGTGGGGTCAGTGGCTGGGGGTGGGCAGTGGAGAGTGGGGAAATGAGGAGGTGAGGGGACGGTTTGCCCCCGTGCCCAGGCTGCCCCGAGCCTGAAAGCATCCTGGACATTCTTATGCAACCCCACCCCCACTACACACTTACCTCCTGAGCTGGCCCCCACCGCCTCCTCCTGTAGCTCCTGCAGCTCCTGCAAAAGAGAAAAGAGAAAACTGAAGGTGTGAACATCAAGTCCCCTCCTAGCCCTAGTCCAGTCCAGCCTTTGCTGGGAGATCTGCCTTCAGGAGTCTTCATGGGCCCTAAGTCTGTTCCTTGCCCTGCCTGGCTGGTCACATCCTCCAGGCCACCTTCTGGGGCAACCAGTGCCCACAGGAGCCCCAGGTCCAACACCCAGACTTGTCACATATAATGAGGGGAAATTCTCGAGCAACCTTCTGCGTGTGGGGACCAAGTAACTGAAGCGGCCACGATGGTGTTCTCCACCCAGGCACCACATTTTACAGTGTACAGCTGTGTACAACACTCTGGGGAGGGGTTCTTAGCCCCATTTTACAAAGGGGGCCGCTGAGGCCCAGAGTGGGGAGGTTACTTGCCCAGGGTCACACAGCCACGTGAGGACAAGTCCAGGTTCACCTGCTCCCCGCCCAAGGCCCTTTCTGACACTATCTGATCCCTGGTACAAGCAGGGCCTCACAGCATCCACTGTTCTGCTTCCCTCTGTCCAGTGGGCAACTCACTAGTCAAAACCTCCTTGCCAACAAAGCGGACAAGGCCCCTGCCCCTTTCGCCAACACCAGTCCAGGCCTCCGAGGTAACCAGGGGGCCTGGCCTGGTGCTGTTTCATACCTGGTATGAGGTCCTCTGGTGCTGGGTTTCGTCTACCCCACTCTGGTCCTCGCCTTCCTGTGAGAACAGACAGCTATCCAGCAGGACACTGTGACTGCGAGGGGGCAGAGGAAAGGAGCAGGGTTATAGGTGTTAAATGTTTCCCGAACTGTGCTGAGTGCCAGTTGATGCCTAAGAATAGATCCTCGCTCTCATGAAGCTCCCAAGACCGGGCAGGCGGCAGATCCCTAATGATCTCCCAGTCAGGGCCACGTGCTGGAGCAAGTGGCTGTGAAGGGCATAGCCACAATTCTGCCCAGGAAGGAGGGATTCCCAGAGGAGGTGGCCTGTGATCTGGAAATAGGTGGGGACGGGTGCCCAGGAAAGGGAAACAAATTTTCTTTCTCTTTGCAAAGAAAATCATTGGGGATGGTTTTGAGGAACTGTCCTCTGGGAAGTGACCAAAGGGCACTGTATAGTGTTCAATATATTCCCAATATTTCCCCTCTGAGAGTCTCCAGGCAACCTTGGTGATGTAGGCAGAGTGGGAAGTGAGAAAAGTGAGGCCCAGAGAAGTCAACTGACCTGGCCAAAATCACACAGCAAAAAAAAAAAGAAAGTCCCACATCACACAAACCTCAAACACAGGCCCTGGTTCTTTCTATGCCATGAGATCAGAGCCACGCTGCAACTGCTGATGCTTTCAGGGGTCCCTGGCCCAGGCAGAGGCATTCATGAGTAATGGGGGCCAGGGGTGAGACTATAGGGAGCAGAGAAGACTATGGCAACTAAGAGAACCTGTGCCCTTCTGAATCAGCAACCCCACCTCGCTTGGAATGGGAGACCAGTGGCCAGATCTTCTGATTTTCAAGGGGACCCTGAACTACACATTTTAAAGGTGGAATCTCCTCATCTTTAGATGCTGATAATTAATCTAAATTAATCTATATGAATATCTATATTAATATGTCAATATCCAAAAGAGCCTGTCTCCAGGCTAAATTAGGCCCTTAGATGCTGTGTCATCTCTGGGTTAAAATGATGACTTGGGACCAAGGGCTAATGTGATTTTTGTGGTTAGAATTAGATCCTGCTTCCTAATGGCCTCACCCCACCCCACAAACCCCTGTCATCAAGGGGCTCACAGAGAATGCTCTTTGGCGTCTGCTGCCCAGAAAACCTGGATTCCCCGTCCTCTACCCAGAGGGCCACACCTCAGCCCTCCTGAGGTGGGTGAAGAGATGGGGACAGAATTGGGGTCCAGTCAGTTGGGATCCAGCAGCCTGGGAGCAGGAATCAGTTGGCAATCATATTGTCACTGCAGCGCCCAAGGGCTGTGTGCCAGGCACCGGGCCAAGTACTTTGCACGCACAGTGTCCCACCAGATCCTCACCCAAATAACCCTGAGAGCCCAGCTGGGACTGATCTCAGTTGAGCTTAGAAATCAGAGACTCAGAGAGGTCAGATAGGCCTGCCCATGGTCACACAGCCTGTACAAGGTGAACCCGGATAAAAGATGGGTGTTGACCCCAGTGCTAAGTACTCAATACTCCATGCCTGCCCCTTAGTGTCTACACAGCCCTGGTGACACAGAGGAGTGAGGCAAGTGTCTAGAGGATTCAAACACCCAACTCACTTGATCTCTCTTCTTTGTATATGCATTTCCATTGTGAGAGGCCTTAGGTATCAGGGTCATACTCTCCACCCTGCCCAGGAAGAAAATTTTCTTAAAGAAAACAGCATATCATGACTTTCATAGGGCCTGGGCACTTTCCTCTTCATGGGCCCCTTCCTCCATAAATGAATTTTAAAATTCCATTTTGTGGCTACATTTATAGGAAGATTAATATGCTAATATTGTATATTAAAACATTCTCTTCCATCTAAAAGTTCACTTTAGAGTCTGATTTTAAAATAAATTAAAACGTTCTGTGGGCCTCTAAAAGTATTATGGGAGCTGTGTCTTCCTTGCCTGATGGAGAAGTCAGCCTGCACGGAAGGGTTGGGTGGGCTTCTGCTGTGAGGGGCTGACAGAAATCTCTTTCCCCGAAACAGAGGCAGAGGCCTCCTTGGTCCTCAGAGCACGAAGGCCCAGGAAATGAACTTCCCACAGTCCAAGTCAGAGGCTTCCTGGGGTCTTGTTTATTCTAGAATCAGGCCTGAAATTCATCGTATGGCCTTGGGCAAGTCCCGAGGAAGCCTCTGTTTGCTTATCTGTCAAGTGGGTAGGACTTATCCAGCCTGTACTGTGCAGCCTGGCTTACTTGAGGGAGGTCAGAAGGGTCAGTGAGAAGTTTATGGAAAAGTCAAAAAGCCTCCCATGTCAGGTGTCATCTGGACTCTCAGCTTCTAAACACTGGTAAGCAGCTTTCTTGTCTGTAGTACTAGGGGTCCGCTTAGGAGCCAGCCTGGCCGTGGACAGAGTCCCAGCTCCGAGCTCGCTGGCAGGGCACCCCTGGGCATGTGGGCTGCTGTCTCTGAGCTTCAGTTCTCTCCTCTGTGAAACGGGATTAGCAGCAGGAGCCTGAGCACAGCGTCTGGCATGGAAAATAAATGCTAACCCAACAACAGCTGTTATGATTATTCTTGTCATTATTATTATTAGTTCAAGTAGGTCTTTGAATCACCCGTGTAGATTGGGGAACATTTTGCACAAACATCTCCAGCTATCAAGACACACAAGAAGCCCTACAGTGGCCCTGTCAGCACCACCAGGGGCTGCTTTGGGGCCCATGTACCCAAAAGTCATGCTGCCCCTAGTCATGCCCAGAAGCAGACCATCAACTTCTGGAAAGATCCCAAGGCTCAGGGGTTTCCAAGCAGAGGATCAGCCAGACTGGCTGCAGTGGGCATCCCAGAGGTCCCCAGCTCTCCAAGTTAAAGGTGCAGAGAGTAGCAGTGGCGGCTGGCTGGCAAGAATTTATAAGCCCACTGCTCCTCCCCTAAGTCACAGAGCAGGTTGTGTCCCCCAAATTAAGGTCCTCACTATTGCTTTCAACCAACTCTTCCTCCTGCACCCTAACCCCAGAAGAAGAAAGTGGGGGAGCACTCAGGGAGAAGCAGCCACCTACTTGGGTCTCGCTGTCTTTGCCGACAAGGACGCCCATGGTGCAGAAGTTCAGCTGGGGGCGATGACATTCATCCCAAGCCCCGGTTGGTGCATGCCAGTGGAGAATCTGGGGAGCCCTGGCCCACCCCCAAGCCTGCCAGGCCGGCTCCAGAGCCAGCGTGGCTCGGGTGGCAGATGAGCCACCAGTCCTTCCTGCTTCTAATCAGATTGAGGGGATGTGCAGGGAACTCTGCAGGAACGCCCCCAGGGAGGCCAGGTGGGGACCAAAAGGCTGCGGTTGCTAGGAAAAGCCGAGCTGTTGCCAGCAGAGACCAGGTCGCTAGGCGACCATCTGCCCGTTACTAGGGCCCACGCGTCATCAGTAACCCCTGTGCCTCCGCAAAGCTGGCATCCTTCCCCAGCCACTGACAGCCCAGCCCGCCTGTCCCTCTGGCTCGGGCCCTGCGATCACTCAGTCATCACAGGGCCCTCATCCCACCTGGGGCTCCAGGGCCAAAAGTTCCCTGAGTTTGAAGCTGTAGGTGAACATTTGTATGAGCAAGTGTGTGCCTACAGCGTTTGTCGGTAACTGTATGCATGCACTTGTGGATAGTGTGGACATGTGCAAGTGTGGACATGTGTGCCTGTGTGTGTGTTGCTTGTGCATGTATGCAGGCTGTGTGTGGGTATAAGTGCCCTGCCTGCAGATAAGTGTGTGTGTAACCTGGCACATGTGTATGTGCTCCTGTGTACTATGCACTAGGAACCCGTGGGTGGTTAGTGTGTGTGCCTGTGTGTGGGCACATAGGCTCACTGGCCTTCAAGCAGTGCTTTAGCTCAAGAGCAGTGGCATATGAAGGGGCTGGCAGGCCTGTGTGTTGAGCATACAGGTTTGGTGGCAGAACAGCTCAGAGCTGTGCACTCTACACAGAGGCAGGTGGAAAGCAGAGGACAAGGAGGGCTGTACTAACGAAGCCAGGGAGCAACTAAGGTCTTCACCTAGGGGAAGGGCAGTTGCTTGTTACTGGGAGCATCTTGGCTCTGGAGGAGCCCAGAGAGCAGAATTAGGAGTAGGGGACAGAAGCCAGAAAGAAGCACTCTTAATTTTGGTGGAAGAAACAATTTCCTAAGTCAGAGGTGCCTATGGATGGAATGGACAGCCTTCAAGAGATTGTGAGCTCCCCGTCATTAGAGGCAAGCAAGTATGGAAAGATTATATGTGAACTGGGCAAGTGTGGACTAAAACAGATGACACTAAGCAGGCTTCCAGCCCAGAAATCCTGTGTTGGGCTTATGGTTTAACTCTTTCCTGACTGGGACTAAAGTGACCCTCAGTCAGGATGAGGACATCAGTGGCTTTTGCTCCACATCAGGTCCTACCGCACCCGTTCTCACAGCTGGCCCTCTGACCACTCAGCAGGGGCTATTATCCTCCCATCTTAGAGATGCAGTGGCAGAGGCTCTGTGCTGGTGGGTCAGCCTCTTGCTCAGGGCACTCTGCTAAGAGAAGTAAAGCTTGTGTTACTAACACTCACAGTACTACCTTGCCACAAGCCATGGCCAGGGAAGAACAGTGTGGAGCAGGGGGTACCCCGGAGGGCAGAGTGACAGGGACAGGGAATAATGCAAGGAGGATGGAGCAAGGGGACAGATTAAATCGTCTGGCCTGGTCTCTAGTACAACAGCCACCTGGCTGCTCCTCCTGCCTCAGTCTCTCCACAATGCAGCTGCCAGCTTGTGTCACTCCTCAACTCACAAACCTTCAATGGCTCCCTAGCGCTCCTGGGAAATCAATTTCAAGGCTTTTATGATATGGCCCCACCGCCTCTGAAGGATCATCTCCCCCCACTTCCACGAGCTACATGGTCACTGTTCCTGGGACACAAGGGCTGTTCTTGAGGCAGCTGATCTTCCTCCTCCGTGACACACTTTCCAGCTGGGCCTCCAGGCCCCATCCTCCTCTCACCTCCCTCTCCCCTCCCGGGCACCTCGTCCTCAGTCCTTTCTAGTTCTCCCTTATCTCCCTGACTTCTGATCTAGCCTTTGGGCTCTCCTCCATCCACACTCACTCCCCAGGGCATCTCCTCCATTCCCTTGGCTTTCAGTTCCCTCCAGACCAGACTCCCACCTTTTTATCTCGGGTACCACCTCTCACTCCCTAACTCCACCCAGGCACTCAACTGTCTCTCTTCCCCTCCTGTGTATCCACCTCTCCATTTGCCCTTCTGTCCACCCTACAAAGCTCAAAATCCTCGCCCTCTTTGTGGTTTCTTCTCTTACTATTGAAATATATTTGACATATAACATTGTGTAAGTTTAAGGTGTACAACATGCTGACTGATACATTCATATATTTGAATATGGTTGCTGTTGGAGCGATAATGAACCCCTTTCTCATGTCACATAATTATCATTTCTTTTTAATGGTGGGAGTAATTAAGATCTAGTGTCTGAGCAAGTTTGATGATTATAATCTTCAGTGATTTCTGATCCCCATTTTAAACTTTATTGTAGCTGAATTCTTCTGTGTTTTTTAACATTGAAATCTTTATGGAAATGGGTGGAGAATTAACCACTAATGGGTGGCAGAGCAGAATCCAGGGCAGCCTTACAAGTCATTAAAGGCAACCACTAGGGACCAAGGATTGGGGAGGGTGTGAGGGACAGAGACAGCTCTCTGCCTTGGCTTTGTTAATTACAGGGAGAACTGGGAGCCCCCTACATGGGTCCACACATCCATTCAAGCATTCAACCAATGTTTATTTGGTGCCTACTGTACCGGGCACTGTTCTAGGTTCTGGAGCCATGGCAGTGAAGACAATAGACAAAAATGCTCACCTTGTGGAGGCTGCATTCTCCATTTGTTTGTATATTTAGGGGTGGGAGGTGTGGGGGTGGTTGTTATGTGTTGGGTACCATGAGTCCCAAGGTCATTATGAGCACAGTGGGGGACCCCCAGCGCCCCTGCCGCAGCCTCTCTGGTCAGTGCCCAGCGGCACACAGCACACAGCACAGAACAAAGGGAGGAGTTGTAAGCAGCAGAAAGCACCCCCACCCCAGGAACCCTGGCAGCCCCAGCAGCCCCACCGTAACCCCTCCCTGGGCCACCCCTCAGCCAGGGCGCAAGTCTCTTACTCAGACTCCTGCTCCTCCTCTTCCTCGTCCTCCTCCTCCACCTCTCGAACCTCCTCTTCCTCTCGAACCTCCTCCTTCTCCTCTCGAACCTCCTCCTTTTGCTCTCGAACCTCCTCCTTCTCCTCTCGAACCTCCTCCTTTTCCTCTCGAACCTCCTCCTTCTCCTCTCGAACCTCCTCCTTTTGCTCTCGAACCTCCTCCTTCTCCTCTCGAACCTCCTCCTTTTCCTCTCGAACCTCCTCCTTCTCCTCTCGAACCTCCTCCTTCTCCTCTCGAACCTCCTCCTCCTCTCGAACCTCCTCTTCTCGAACCTCCTCCTTCTCCTCTCGAAACTCCTCTTCTTGAACCTCCTCCTTCTCCTCTCGAACCTCCTCCTCCTCCTCTTCTTCTTTCTCCTCTTGAATCCGAGGCAACATCCTGAGTTGAGTCAGAGGCAGGAGGTGAGGTCACCTGCAGAAGCACCCCGGGTCCACCTCCTGTCCCCACTTTCAGTAGGATATCCTGTGATCCCCGAAACCAGACCTGAACTTCCCAACCAAGATCCCACCTGGGGAGCCCCACCTGAGCAGCCCCAGCCTCTCTCTAGTAACAAAGCTCCCTCACTGCATGAGGGGCTGGTCCTGGTCCCCAAGTATTCTGATGCCATCTCTCGGTCAGCCCCTGATCCTCCCTGGGCCTCAGTTTCCCAATCTTTGCAATGTAGGTCATGGACCTAAGGATCTGAGACCTCCTGCTTGAGCAGCTATCACCAAGATCACCAGTGAACGAAGCGGGTTCAGTCCCTGTGAAGGGTGACTCAGCCATCAGTACCATGATTACATGTTCCTGTGCCCGATGACCTTACAATTCCCTTCAGATGTGCACATGTGCACTTACAAGGACTTGTGGACAAGCATGCTTGTGGCAGAATTATTTATAATAATAAAATTTTGGAATCAGCCTAAATGGCCATTAATAGCATACAAGCTAAATGAATTCTGGCACACCCCACCCATACAATGGAATACTATGCAGCTGTAAAAAAATGAGGATGCTTTCCATGTACTAAATGTGGAAAAATCTCAAGGTATATTGTTGAACAAACATAGCGAGGTGCAGACAGGGAAGTGCATGTGATATGCTGTCTTTTGTGCAAAACTGAAGGGAATCCATGCTTGTATGTGCTCAGATGGGCCCTGGAAAGGTACAGAAGAATCTGGAAGCTGTTGCATCCATGGGGAGAGGGATGGATGTCTGGTGGGAGGGAGAGGGAGGAGGAGGCAGATGTGGTTCCCACTCTATGCCCTCTGATACCTTTGGGATTCTGTACCATGTGCCTGTAATCTTCCCAAACAATCACTTTTTTGAGGGCCTTCTCTGGTTCCCACCTGGGCATCTGCTCCACCACCTCGTTCTCTTCTTCAGCAGCTGGAGCTGCCTCTGAGCTCTGCAGGTTGGTGCTGCCCTCCTGATGCGTGTCCTCCTCCCAGTGAGGGTCAACCTCCTCTAGGATGAGATCGGGCTCCTCCTGCCCTTCAGGGAGGATGCTGACTGTGGGGGACAGTCACAGGTGTTGGGGAAAGTGGGCCTGGGCCTCTGAGACCCAGGGACCACACAGCAGGCATGGGCATCACCAGCCATGTGCCTGCTCTCAGCCAAGCAGCAGAAATGGCACCATTATTAGTAGGACCATTAACAACCAGACCAGGGCTAACCACGATCATTCACCCTGTCTCCTTCCATTAGTGCTCCACTCTTTTCCCTCTTGAGACAGAGCTTCCATTAGTTAGTCTTTGTTTCCCTCCAGGGCCTCTTTCTTTGAGGTTTGTGCAGAAGCAGGAACAATGCTTCCAACCACAGCATTGCAGGTGATGCCAAGAGGCCCAGGCTTGAGGTCCACCCTGTTACATCCCAGTGCAGTGGCCTGGAATGCCCCGAGGGGTGCAGAGAGCGCTTGTTCTCTAGATGCTGCCTGTTCTCTAGATGCTACCCCCAGGTGTTGGCATACTACATGCCCAGAGTCTCAGAACCTGCTTCTGGGAGTCTAGAAAGACTTCCTCCTGGACTAGGTGCTCCAGCCTCCAAGGGAACTCGACTTTCCCATAGAGGTAGTCTCACCTTCAACAGTTCTCCATGTACCCTGGTCCCCGGCAGTGAAAACACCGTGGGGCTATAAGCTTGGCAGAAGTGAGTGCAGGGGGGTCTCATTGGGAGCCTAGCCTACCCCTAGGCAGGAGAAAGGGGAGAAAGGTGGAGATTGTTTGGAGGGCAGGTGTTCCCCCAAAAGCTCCAGGGATCTCGGTGGCCCTCAAGGCAGGCATGAATTACTAACAGCGACTTTAATTGGAAACTGGCCTCGAGTCCTATCTTTTGACTTTGGAAGTTATTGTTCATAGTGTAGAATAATAATAATAACAGCAGCAGCAGCACCAGCTACATTTATTGAGCACTTACTGTGTGCCAGGCCCTGTGCTAAGTGATTTATGTGGATTAACCCAGTTAGTCCTCACATCAAACTTTTGAAGTGGAAATAACTGTTACCTCCTTTTAATTTTCCCCCTTATATATTTTATTCCCCATTTTACAGGTGAGCAAAATGAGACACAGATTAACACCATCTTTTACAGGGTGCTCCCCAGTGCCAGGTACAGGGCTATCTGCCTTCCAAGAGTCACCTCGCTCCCCACTCCTGCCTCCTGGTGTCCGGGTAGCGAAGTGATCCTGCCCCTCAGAGGAGACATCTGTGTGCCCTCCGGGAAAGCCTCCCACCCGCATTCTGAACTGTGGTCCAGGCTCCCCAGCCCTACAAGCAGCCTTGGGGTTTGATCAGGTAGAATCCTCCAACTATGGCCTTGAATCTGACAGTGGGACTTGTATATCATATGTATGTGTCATTCTCTGTTGCCACCCAGCAACAGTTCGGCATCCCCACCCCAAGCAGACCCTAGGGATGCAAGCCCCTGCCTGACATCCAGGGGAGAGAATATCCCCTGGCCTGTAAGCTTATTAGTTTTCATAAAAACCCTGCAGGGTAAGAACAGTACTCTCCCATTTTATAGACCAGAGAGGCTGAGTGACTTGCCCAAGGCCACACAGGATGCCGGAGGAAGTGCCAGGTCCCCTGACTCTTTTCCCTGGTGATATCCAGGTAACAAACATGCCCCAGGAGTGAGTGTTTCCCCAGCACTGGCAGCTGCTCCTTTTTAGGTACTAATTAGTGAGTCAGCACTTTATAAGCACCTCCTTCTCCCATCTTAGTGCCAGGCCTGTCCCCATTTTACAGCCAAAGAAGAGGATGATGCCAGGGGTCACTAGCCAGGAAGGGCAGGCATGGGGTACTGATCCTAGGGCAGGTCCTGCCCATGGAGCTCCAAACCCCTCTCCACAAGCATCTGATTCACAGCTCTCCAGGCTTTCCCAGGGTTTACCCAGGTGCCCATGTCACAGATGGGGACACGAAGCACTATGGGTGCTCAAACTCACATGGAAACTGCTGCTCCATCTGGAGCTTAAACTTGACCCTTGGAGTCCCTCACAGGCACATCCCCTCCTGTGAAGCATCCTGTGAGGCCTAGGATGGCCCTCAGGGCAGCTGAATGGGGTTCTGACTCCAGCAGCTGGTCAACGGCCCCATATGGGAAGGGGGCTGCTATTTCTAACACCAGCAGACAGGGAGCCCCAAGGGCATGGATTCCAGGCCAAGGTCCCCACTCAGACCCTGCATTGCTGGCAAAGCCTAGACCTTGGCTGAGAGCCCTCATCCTCCCTGGCAGGCCTGGGTCATGATACCTGCTCCCCCTGCCTTGCCTTGGTCCAGACCCACATCTTCTCCCACCTGGCCCCTGAAGCACTAAATTAACTTCTCATTAGTTGAGTATTTCTCAAAGTGTGGTCCCTGCCACTGCCCCATTTTCAGAATCATCTGGGGAGGTGGGTGCTTCTTGAAAATGCAGATTACCAGGCTCCCACACTCTTCAAATTGGAAGGTCTAGGGGGTGGGACATTCATCATAGCTGCCCCTGGATGTGGCCTAAAGTTTGAGAATCCTTGCTTCAATTGCTTTCTCTGCCTCCAATTCTTGCTTAGCCTCAGAGTAATCTTTAAGTCACTCCCTTGCTCAACCACCTTCAATGGCTCCCCATTGCCTACAGCCTAGTCCTCTAACATCAGGCTCCAATTTCTCTAGTTTTACCTTCTGCATCAAGGACACTGGGCTCCATATTTGCTGAAGTGCCCACCACCCTCTCTGCACATTCTCTCCAGGCGTATGCTTACTTTATTCCATCTACTGTGTTGCCCTCCCCACTGCTCCCAGTTTGAGACCTCAGGGGTCTCAAACTCTAAGGCCTGTGTAGCCAGGGAAATGGCGTAAACGTGTGAAATGGAGGGCGTCACCTGCCCTCCGGTGGCAGCTGCTGCTTAGATTACCATCACGGGACCATTATAGCCTTATCGCACCAGTTTTTAAGAGAAGCCAGATTTTTCTATGGACAGCTACCTGATGTTTAAATGTTGACATCTAATTCTAATTTTTAAAATCACCCCCAAACGAAGACATCTGTAGACTAGCTGGGACCCAGGAAAGACAACTCAGAACCCCTGGCTAATTCCTCCTTCCAGCAACCCCAATAACATGGCCATAATAATCCACCCACTTCTCAAACCTCGATACGCCCTTTAGCCTTCTCCAAAGCAATAATATCATGCATTCACAAGTTTGATGTGCTAACGTACTTTTTTTTTTAATGTCAATTAAAGCATTTGTTGCTGTCCACTAGTGGTGCCCAACTCTTTGAGGGGGCGAACATGACCAGGCCTAAGGAGACCCTCTTCTGGAAAAAAAACTGTGTCCCGTGGGGGTGCTGACTGTGCCAGGCACCATGCTGAAGGCTTCACAGGCGTCCTCTCAAAGAGGGTCCTCCACGGGCTTTCCCACAGCCTTCCAGTGGGAAGTCCTCCTGCTGCCTAGCTTAAATCCCACAGCTGCCCTTGGCTGGCCTTCCTCTTGCTCTGGAGGAAGGGCGCCAACCTTGGCCTCTGGGACTGGCTCCTAGTGGCCCTGCCTGGGATCGGGGTGGGGGGTAGAGCAGGGGGTTTAAGGAGGTGGGGGATGATGACCCCCTCTTCTCCCTCCCCTGAAGTTCTTCTCTTCAGGGCACCCTTCTTTCCTTCCATCCATCTGTCCGTTTGTCCATCTGTGCTCTCCCAGGCTCCCTTCCCTTTTGTTTCAGAGGCCTCCAGCTGCTGCCACCCCTGAAACAAAGGAGAAGACAGAAGGGTGGGTGGCGGGGTGGACAAGCTGAAGGGAGTGAATGAAAAGGATGGGGCATCTGGGGGACGGAGCAGGGAGTAGGGGAGGGACACTCATCCCTAAGCCCCTCAGGGTCACCCTCGTAGTGGGCTGAATAGCGTTCCCTCCGCAAAAAAAAAAAAAAAATATATATATATATATATATATATATATATATATATTTTTTATATATCTCTCTTTCCAAGTTCTAACCTCTGTCACCTGTGAATGTGACCTTATTTGGAAATAGGGTCTTTGCAGATGTCACTAAAGATCTCAAGATGAGATCATCCTGGATTTAGGGTAGGCCCTAAATCCAATGACTGGTGTCCTTATAAAAGACAGGAGAGGGAGGTTTGGCAGACACAGAGGAAAAAGCAGAGATTGGAGGGCAGCTGGATGGCAAGGGACACCGAGGATGGCCAGCAGCCACCAGAAGTCAGGAAAGAGGCCTGGAACATTTTCTCCCTCGCAGCCCCAGAAGGAACAAACCCTGCCAACACTTCAATTTTGGACTCTTGCCCTCCTGAACTATGAGAGGATGCATTTCTGCTGTTTGAAGGTGCCTGTTTATGGTCCTTGGCTATGGCAGCCTTAGGAAACTGACCCCCGGTTGTTGGCCCCAGGCTGAGTCGGCCCCCAGGCGGCCCCAGTGCCCTCCCGAGTCCCACATGCTCGGGGCATGCAGGGAGGCCCTGCCTACAGCGGGCTAAGACCTGCCTCCTTCCAGAGGAGCAGGGAGGAGGGTGAGAGGGGGCGAGGGGCTCCATCCTCAGAGCTCTCGGCGCCCCCTGGGAGGGGTCTCTGTGCCTGGAAGGTTTTCCTTTCCTCTAACCTTTCCAACTGCTCTCAGGCCAAAGGGTTTCCAGTCCCTGCTTCATGACGACTTGCTCTGTGACCTTGGGCACATCTCTGTCTCTCTGCCTTCCCCAACAGTCATGGGCATCCCTGCTCTGTGCCCTCCAGGGTGGCCATGAGTTTCACGAGACTGAGCACACCCTGCTCTGAGGCCTCCCCCTCACAACATTGTCACAACTATACAAATGCCATCCCCTCCCATGGCCACTCCATCAAACCCATGCTCCACAGCTGGCCAGCCTCGGGCAGCCACCCCCTGTGCCAGACTTCTTGTAAAGACCACCATCGGCCTAGTGGGGACTGGGGTTGGCCGCCCTGGGGACACCCTGAGGCCCATGGGCCAGGGCCTGTGTCCAGGGTGGAACAGGGTTACTGCCCACCGGCCCTGAACTCTGTTCTGCTCACCTCCAGTGTTCACCACAGGCCTGGCACATAGCAGCTCTCCATGACCATTTGTGAACAAATGAAGGACAAATGAACAAGTGAATGCCCCACATACCACATGCCTTTCCTGAGGCCATGAAATGAAGGAAGAGCAGATTTTGGATCCTAGCCTTTCACTCTAGGCCTCCATCTGGCCCCACTCCTGGTGAAGGGCTGGGGTAAGACAGCACACACCTCCTCAGCCCAGCCACAGGTAAGGGGATGCCCTCCCAGCCTAAGGGAGCTGGAGTCTATGGGGTTCAGTTTCCACAGGGAGACCCCATCCCTCTCCTTTCATCCTGCAACCAGGAACTCTGCTTAGCCAAACCCACTGGGCCAGGGGGCAGTGGGGAGCTCTCTCCAGGGGTTTCTAGCAGGAAGAGGAGCCAACCAACTTGATCTCAGAATCATTTTTCCTGGAAAGAAGCGGGAAGGCAGGCCAGGTTCCCGCCGGTGTGCCCATCCCCCACCCCCGGCCCCCAGGAGGGGCCTCCAGCCATCACTGGCTCTAGGCTGGGCTCTGGCTACCTAGACAGGCTGACCTAGGGTGGGGCCTGTGGATCATGGAGTCTCCCAGCTCCAGGTCCGGAGACTCTGGCTTCCCCCGCCCCCTACCCCCACCGAGCACGTCCAGGCCTGACCGGGGACAGCCCACCGCCCATGTGCGCAGACCAAACAGGCCCTGCAGAGACACACAGCAGGGGCCACTGCCACTTACTGGTCTGCACGTCACACGTCACAGGGGTGTCAGGCTCCTGCATGGGAAGGGAAGAAGGGGAAAAACCAGCTGTGGCCTCCTCACTGGCCTCCCTGCTTCAATCAGCCCTCCCAGCACACGCAGGAGCAAGAGGGTCTCCTCACGGCTCCCAGGACACCTGCAGAAGATCCCATCCTGCTTCTCCCCTCCCGCCTCACAGCTCCCCCACTGCTCTGGTCACTCCCCTACCAGGGTCTCTGCTCGCTGGGTCCCACCTCAGCTTCTCTGCCAGGCTGGGCGCCCAGCCTCGAATGCCCTCCCTCTGGTTCTCTACATATGAAAAACCTCTCCCATCCTTTCCTGGAGGGTTGTCTCAAAGCTTTATCTGCATGAAGGCCTCTCTCGGCCAGCACACCTTCCCCCGCCACCGCCATCCCCAGGGACCCTCCTCTCAGTGAGCACTTCTGTGAAGATGTCCAATTGTCCCCAAGAGAGAGAGGAGCCAGGTGTCAGGTTCTTGGAGAGGGAGGCCCTGCTACCCCCGCCTGCCCACGTGGGAGCCCTAGGTTGTCAGGAAGGCACACAGGGCCCCGCTGGCTTTCTGTGAGCCTCACTTTTCTTCCCAGAATATTCCAGGCCTCTCTTGTCTCTGGGCCTTTGCATGTGCTAATTCTCTGCCTGAAGGGCCCTTCCTACACTACCCGCTTCTTCCTCCTCCTTCAGGTTTCAGCTTGCAGGCCACCTCCACCAGGAAGCCTTCCTTAGTGCTCCTGGGAGGCTCTCCCTCTGCACCCCGCATCCTCTCTGCTTTCCACATAGAAGCCCCTCCCCCACTGACTGTGACTGGTAGGGCTGGACCAGCACTTCTCAGCCCTGTGGCCACGGTGACCAGGGTGTGTGAGTGAGACAGGCAGGATAGTTGGCTGAGCTCCACTGCAGGCTCCCTTCTTCCTCTGTGCCCTCCTCCCCACCCAGGGACCATCCCACCTTGCCTGAGCGCCCAAGACCCCTCCCACCACCACACAGTGCCCCCACTCCCCAGTCCAGCACCCACCTGCTCCCCAGCCTTCCCATGGAGCACTGGCTGCGGCAGGGCCATCTCCAGCCTGTGGAGGAGCCATGCCACCAACCTGCAAGTGGGAGAGAGTGGGCCAGGTGGGAGGGCTCGTGGGGAAACTGAGGCCAGTGTCAGATCCCTCCCAGGGCAGGCAGCAAGCCAGCCAGAAGGCAGACCAGAACCCTGGCCTCCAGCCCTGAAAACAGTCGCGCTGCTCCCTGGCCTCCTTAGGCCGAGCCTCGGGCTACTGGTCAGACCCCAGTGGTAACTCAGGCCCCCTACCCTCTACATCACCCCCTGAGATGCATTTCAGGCCCCTCACACACTGCCAGGGCAGCAGCATTCGGCAGTATATATTCCAATTTTAAATGCATGTATCTGTTGGCCCAGTAACTCCATTTGCTCTGATTTACTTGCTTATGAACACAGTGATGCCTGTACAAGGCTACTGATTGCAGCAAAAGAGTGGAAACAAACCTCAATGTCTGCCAAATGGTTAAATAAAAGTTGGTGCACCCGTTTAATGAAGTACTGTGCAGTCGGTGAAAGAATGCAGCAGACCTCTACGCATAAAACCGCCTCTAAGACAAATTTTTTTTAGTGAAAAAAATGAGATGAGGGACAGTATATATAGTTTGCTGCTGCCTGGTATGTGTGTTTAAAGGAGAAATGTGCTCAGAACTTGTCTGTGTGTAGGAAATGCTTGAAAGCAGGAGAAACTGCTGATGTGATTGCCCTGGGAAGGGATGCTGGAAACCTCTGAATTTTCTCCCAGGTGTATGTGCTACTTTTATAATTTAAAAAGACTCAATTGGTGAAGGCTGGGTGTTGGGCTGGGGCCAGGCACTGAGCCTGCTGCCCGTGGGAGGCGTGGCTTTTGGGGGGCTCACCTGGCAGAGTCCCGGGCGGGTGGCAGGGAGGAGGTCTGGATGCTGGGCAGGGGGTCTGGAGTCGGCTCCTCCTTGGGCTCTGGGGGGTCGGGAGCAGGCAGGGAGGGGCTCTCCTGGGCCTGAAGCACGGGATCGGGCTTGGTTCCCAAGGAGGGTCCTGGGGGCTCTGAGCAGCAGGGAGGGAAGGAGACGAAGGATGGCATCGCAGGGCTCCATGCAACCCCTCAAGGGCATGGGGGACCAGATTCAAGGCACCAACGCTACTGAGTGGGGAGCCCCTTGGGCCCATCCCGACTACCCCAATCATAAGACAGACATGGAGCTGAGGTCCCGGGAGGGGAAGGGACTTATCTAAGACCTCTCAGGGCTGTCTCAGGCTACTGGCTTTTCCCAGCTTGGACTGGGACGGGGATTCCAGGGCCCCACAACAGTCTGCTTCCTGCAAGCCCTGAACCCCTCCGGAGCCTGGGTGAGGGCTAAGGTCCTCCCCCAGCATTCCTCAGGCCCCAGTTGTACCCCCAGCCCAGTCTATGAGCATCCCAGACAGCCCCTTCCCAGATCCTTTCCCTGTACCTGGACCCAAGGCAGCATCCACAGGCTCATCTCTCCAGCCCTGGGTCGTAAACAGGAAGTGAGGTCACGGAGGAAGAAAGCCACGCCCTGGCCCATCCTCCCCTGAATCCCCCTGCTTCTCTGGCAGTCACACCTCCCCATCAAGGACCCTCTTGAGAAAAGAGCATCCCCTCCATGGGTCCTAGGGATGGGGACAGCCTCTGGAATAGGCAGGCCCTTCTTGGGGCCCCAGAAACCCTCCTACATGGTCAGCTGTCTGCTCCCCATTTTCCTCGACTTACCTCAGATATTTTCGGGGGCTGAGGCAGCACTTTTTCCACATTCTGCTCAAGCCACCTGAGCAGCCAGGACCCGGACCTGCAGAGGGGCCGGTGGTCAGCAGAGCAGCCTCAGAGAGTGGCCAGCCACTCTGTCCTGACCGCCCACTGGATCCTCGGTCTCAACCAGCCCTTCCTCGCCTTTGGCTCCCATTCTGCACAGTGGGGACCTTGTACTGGATACCCTTAAAGGGCCTCCAGTGGGGGGACTGTATAGCTCAGTGGCAGAGTGCCTGCTTAGCATGCACAAGGTCCTGGGTTCAATCCCCAGTACCGCCATTAAAAAATAAATAAATAAACCTAACTACTGTCCCCAAAAAAGGAAAAAAAGGGGGGGCCTCCGTTGGTGAGGGGAACTTCTACCAACCTCAGATTCTGATCCAGGGCTGGATCACCTAGTCTTGGCCTCCTGGACAGCAGATGAGAAGGGGTACTGCCTGGGGACCTGAATGCAGCATGGGGGCCTCCCTGTGACTGGGACAGATAGTTCTGGCTTCATGGGTATGTGAGCAGTGCAGTCACACAGGGCAGGGCCCATTTTTGGTTAATGCTCAGGAGTCACTGTTTTAAACTCAGTAATTTTGGTAAAGGAGTCCTGCATTTTCATTTTGCACTGAGCCCTATGAATTATGCAGCTGGCCCTGGGGCAAACGTTGGGCCCCCAGATCCACCTGGCCTCCAGGAAGCCCCTCCCTCTTCAGGGAAGCCCCATGTTCCCAGGGGAACCCATCCCCTCTGATATGGCCCAAAAGAAAGCTGTTAAGTCCTCTGGGTGTCTTCATCCTAAATCAACTTTACTGGTCCCACAGGTCAGCAGAGTGGCCCTGGGGACCCATGATCTGGGCAGCCTCCAGAGGACAAAAGAAATAGAGAGCAAGCTGGAGCAATGAATGAATGGTGTGTGATTGTATATGTTCATTCATTCATTCATTCATTCATCCCTTCTGTGCTGAGCCCTCTCCCCATGGCAGGCCCTGTGCTGGGTAGCAGGGGTTCAGCAGTGACTGAGACAAAAATCCTGGAGCTCAAGGACCTGACAGTCTAAGGACTGGATGAGGGAAGGAATGAAAGAATGGGGTGAATGGAGATGAAGGTGTGACTCTGGACTTCCAGCAGACAGCAAACTGGAGGCTTCAGGTTTATTTGGGGGCCTCACAGTATTTTTGAAAACCCATCCCAGCCTGTTCTCCTGCAGGGCAGAGGCAAGAGATCAGCGGGCCCCTTCCTAGAGAGGGACATGGGCTCCCCTGTTTGCCACAGTCCCCCCAACCAGTCTGCCACCCCTTCAGTCAGCTCTGAGAAGTCCGAAGCTGTTGCCGACTTTGAAGCCAAACCTGGCACCCCAATGTTCCCACCGTGACCCAGGCCCTGCCTCTGGGCTCCACATGGTGCCCACCTGCATGAAGCCCATCTCTGAGGAGTTTGTCCACACCTCCTCTCCATCCCCAGAAGGGAATCTCCCAGTAATTAGCACAAAAAAACCCTGGGTAGCACTGGACCCATCATCCCCATTTTGTGCTTGAGAAAAATGAAGTCCAGAAGAGATGAGAGGCATGTCCAAGGTCACACACCGAGCTGGTGGTGGACCCTGGGCTCTGGGCACACTGAGCCCACCACACACACTGCAGATGGGGCTCAGGGGCTCCCAAACCAGCGCTCAAGACAGGGACTCACCCGGTGTCCTGGGCCCTGGGGGCCTCATTGGGTCCACCTGGGGAAGAAAGAAGGATGGTCAGCAGCAAGGGGCCAGCCTGGAGCTCCCCAGTCAGCCCAGCTCAAATCCAGGTTCAAACCCGGGCCCAGTCAGGTGAGACACTCTGGCCCTGCAGACTCCCCAGGGAGCAGGACCCAACCCAGCAGCCCCTGAGCCCACCCCTGTAAAGCCATCCTGCCTCCTGGCCTTACCTGAGCCCCCAGTGCTGCAATGCCCAAGGATCTGTGCTCCTGCCTGCCAGGACAGACAGACATGGGCAGAGAGGTCAGGTGCGCCGGACTCCCTCCCAATCCCTTCCCCACCCAACCCATCTCAGCTCCCGCCCAGCAGTACCTGAGCTGCACCCTCCAAGCCAGCAGCAGTGCTCTGGGCGGTCCTGTCACTGTGGATGGGCTGTGGGACAACCTTCTCCAGGCCCTTCCTGAGCCAGGTCGGCACCCAGCCGCTGGGACCACTGAGAGACAGAGATACCGGCCTGCCTTCAACATCCTCAGCCCCTCCCTGGTCAGTGTGGCAGTTCACAGCATCCTAAAGAACTTGGTTTGAATCCCAAACCTCTAATTCCCCACTGGGACACTCCAGACATGTCCCCTCCCTCCTGGAGCCTTGTATCCCTCTCTGGAAAATAGAGGACACCAACCCTTAGTGAGGCCAGGCGTGCCCATGCCATTCCAAGCCCACCTTCACCAGATGCTTGGTAAAAACAGCTGAATTCTATCATTCTGCTGCCCCCTTAGCCTGGCTCCGGGGGTGGGGGTGCCTCCTGCGTTTGGCACATGTCTTGTGCTCTGGGAGGGTTGACGGTTTCCTATAAGGTGTTTCCTTGTGACAGAGGCTGGTCAGCCTAAACATGAGGGTCCCAGACTCGCTGTCTGAGGCCAGCCCTGCTGCAGACATGCTTACTTGGACAAGCACCAGTGGTCTAAAATGTTTGAGCTATCTGGGAGTTTTCATGTAAAAGTCTGGATTTCTGTCTTCATTAGGAAAATCAGAAGCTCTGGCCACACCGGACCTGTGTTTCACCCAAGCACTGAGAAACCTCTGGTCCCCACGCTCCATTTCTCTTGGTTATATGGTTCATTTGGCCCAGAAGACCCCCACATCTGTCTGAGGCTCCCTTCAGTCAGTTCCCAAGATGTTCTGGGCCTTTACTTGGAAGTGACTCAGATCTGACTGCAGGGCCCATCCCCACCCCTTTAATGTTTCCCTAGCTTGGGTAGGGGGCTGGCCCTGAGGAGAAGGGACAGTGGGGCAGTACCTGTTCACTTCAGGAACCACAGCGACTTGGGCCTGGAGGGATGTAGGTGGAGAAGGGGCAGCCTCCTGGGTTTCTGGAAATGAGTTCCTCATACTTTAGAACTGGAACCTCAGAGAGACCCATTTCTACCCTGCTGGGGAGGTCAAGTCGGAGGCAGAGGAGAGGGAAGAACCCTGAGGGAGTCAGAAGCCTGGGGTCCCAGCTCAGCTCAGCTAAAAAATCCCCAGGAGCCCACCTTTAGCTTCTCTGAGCCTCAGTTTCTTCATCTGTGAAATGGGCCTGCCAGCCTCATGGCCTGCAGCTAGGCTCTGAGTGGAGAACACAGCCCTTCCACACCACCCGCCCTGCCCTCCTGGGCTTCCAGCACTCACCCTGAGGGCCTGGAGCAGCCACTTCCTCCCCGACACAGGGCTCCTCAGGTGGCTGGAGGGTTCAAATAGGACCCCGTAAGCCTCAGTGAGACCAGCCTGGTTCAGGTAGGGGTAGCCTCCGACCCTCCCACGACTGACCCCACCCCTCACCCCACAAGACCAAACAATGCTCTTGTCACAGTCCTCTCTGTAAATCCTGGTGGTCTCACCTTCCACCTGGGACACACCCTTCCTCCAGGGGTCCCTCATCCAGAGCCGGGCCCTCACATCCCCCTAAGGTGCCCCCAGGCCTATCACATCCCCCAGGAAGCTGTCTCACTCAAATGGCCTGAAAAGAGGGAAAAAATTTAGAGCTATGAGGCCTCGGGGCAACTGAGGGGAAGAGCTGCTGAGAGGAGCCCACCCCACACCCAGCTGCCCGCCGGAGCCCTCCATGTCCTGCACCGAATGTTCCATCCCCTTCTAGCAGCTGCGTGGCATTCAGCCTCTGCCCTCTGCCTCTCAGCTGCGTCTACAAGTGCACTTCCTGCTGTGTGCACACGTGTGCATGCACAGACAAGCATGCACGAGCACAAGGACACACTAACGTGTGTGCACTGATATACACTCACTGTCACATACATCTACACACACTCACAGACACACACAAGCACATGTGTGTACAGTGCACAGATATGTGAGACAGGTGTGTGTACACACGTGCATACATGGGCTGACACAAAAATAAGTGCTCAGTCACATAAACATAGGCATGTACACACATCCTCATGCACACTTGCACTGACACACGAATGTACTTGTGAACACATCATTTCACATGTGCACCAACACACAAATACACACATAGATGAGCATACATGCACAGATGAACAAAATGTGTACATATACAAACATGCAGACACTATGTCCATATGTATACACACGCACAGATATGCAGACATGAGCATACATGCGCACACACAAATACATTCACAGACTCAGAAACAGGCGTGTACACACACTTATATACACTAGCATGCCCCACATGCACATGGAACTACAGGCACATGAATCGTGTGTACACACACATAAACATGTATGTGTGTACGTGTGTATACACACTTGTGAATCAACACATGTTCCAGTGCAATTTGCTAATGCACACGTATGTACAAACATACCACTAAGAATACGAGGCACGTGTACCTGCATATACACATGTTGTGCACATGCAAACACATATGCACAACAACCCTGCATCTGGATAGCACACTGCTTCCTAAACACACCCTGCACTACCCAGTAATAGCCTTTCCTCCACCAGGAAGGCCCCATGTCTTCGTCTCCTCCAGTTACAATTTGGCCCCGTGCACTGAGGCTAGGAAGCACTCCTCCACCAGCTTTCAGTCTCCAGAGTGAAGATGGCTCTCTCCTCTGAGCTCTCATAGTTCTCAGTCTATACACCTATATGGTCCTCCCAGAAGGGTAGAGCTGAGGATGTTCTTGGAGCTCATCACATTCCTTCATCACTTGTCTCCTGGCAGAATGACCTGGCTAAGTATTGTCTGCTGACCCCCAGGGGGCAATGCCTTACTCATCACTGTGCTCCCAGCACTGCACACAGGCCTGGCATTGATTAGAAGCTAAATCAAATCTGTCTGAGTTTCTGAATTAGTGTCATCAAGCTACTAAATGAATGGGATGCAGAACTGGCAAGGAAGAAATTTGTAGAACAGGGCTGCGCAAAATGCGGTCCATGAACCAGTGTCAGTCTGCAAACTGTCACTGGTCCACAATTATTAAGCAGTTTACAGTAGGTTGTATGTCAACAACTAAAGCAGTGTGCTTAGTTACATAGTAGACTTATATCTGGTGGGCTTCTGATCTCATCAGGGACTAGCAGCAAACAGTTCATAGACTGGCTACTTCGAGTAGCTCTGTTCTAGACTCTGGAGATTGGCAAACAATGGCCAGTGGGCCAAATCCAGCCTATTGCTTGTTTTTGTAAACAAAGTTTTACTGGAACACAGCCATCTAGGCTGATTCATTTATATATTGTCTCTGGCTGTTTTCACACTACTGTGGCAGAGTTGAGTAATTAACAGAGATGGCATGACTTACAAAGCCCAAAATATTTACTATCTGGCCGTTTATGGAATGAGGTGACCTCCTTTTCCTTCTGGCTCCAGCTTTCCCTGTTGTGGACAGTCCGTGGGGGCAGCTGACCCAAGCTGGGAGTTCTCTGAGCAGCAAGGCCAGTGTGCCCTCCATCACCCTCCAGCTCTTACCAGGGACTCCTCCTCTAGGACAGTCTCTTCAAGGGCTGTTTCGGTCTCTGGCTCCCGCTCTGGTTCTGCCCCCTCCTCCTCCTCTGTCTTGGTCTTCCAACGGGCCTCCGGGGGCTGAGGCAGCACCTTCTGGGCCCAGCTCAACATTCTGACACCTGTGGAGACAGAGTCCTTAGGCCTCCCCAGAGTCCTCCCAGTTCCTCCCATCATTCGTGGACTGCTTTTGTGGGTCACATATTTCCTTTTTCTTTCTTTAAAAACGTTTTTGCAATTCTACCTCCAGGTGTTCACCTTCTAGAAATGCTCAAGCCCACAGACATACGTGTACAAAGAGGTTGGTCACAACCAGTGTGAGAGCAAAAGATGAAAAACCTCTAAATAATCCAGCAGTAGGAGACTGGTTATTGGGTAGTATCTAATTGTTCATCTGTAAGAGGGGCACATATTAAATAAATTATAATACATCCAATATTGGAATACTATGGAGCCATTTTTTAAGGCAGATCTATTTGAACTCATGTGGAAAAATCTACACACTCCAAACTCCAGTTGTGAGCAGATCAGTTAAACTCTCCATGCCTCTGTTTGCTTGTCTGTAAAATGGGGATGTTAACAGGACTTACCTGGCAGAGATTATTGTGAGGATAAAGTAAACTGATGAGAACAGTGACTGGCACACCCTGAAAGCTTAATAAATGTTGGATGTCAAGCAAAAAATGCTAATTATAGACTATCATGTTCAGCATAATCCCATTTAAACTGTTTTAAAACACATTTTGAGTAGCATATGAATGGAAATATTTTTTGTTTAATATAAGATAAAATTAACCTATTTTCATAATTTAAACAGTTTTAAGATAAAATGATAGTTAAGCCCCCCTTCCATGGCTTACTGTGATAGTCCAGCCCTACCGTCAACAGGTTCAGTTTCTGGCACTATTTATCTTCAGGGAATGGGCAGCCCTGCCCTTATGACTATATTCCTGCAGGATGGCCTGACCCAGAGGGCATCACATAGATCAAAATCTGCAAGCTCCCAGCCTCGAAGGGCCCTTCAGAGGCCCCGCCCGGCACAGTGCATGCTCCCCACTCAGCCGTGAGCAGCCAAGGCATTCGTAGACTGCTACCCTGCCCCTCCTCTGCCAGAGACCCTGGCCCCAGGCTGAAAAGGGCAGGCATGGGGCCAGGATTCCCCACCCCAGTGCCCAGCTCCCTGCAGCCCCTGGCCATGCTGCTGGCCCTTCTACTCACAGCCCCGACTTCTGTCCCCGCTCTGCCCTTGGCAGCCCAGCTTCAGCTTTGAGTAAGGGGTCAGGTCTCTGACTCAGACCCAAAAAGGTGAACTTGAGCCAGACATGACACTTCCCGTCTTCCATTTCCTCACTGGGTGTGGGGTATAGACACTGATTTCCAAGGCTGGTAGAGTCCAAGATTGCATGTTTAGAATGGCAGATTCCACCGGCCCCCGCCAGCCACAGGCAGCCCCACATGTCGTGTTCACCTCACCCTCATTCTCACCACCTCTCACTCAGCCTCAGTAAAATAAGCATTTTCATCACAGCTTCACAGTTAAGGAAATGGAGGCACAGAGAGGTCAGCTGACTTGCCCAAAGTGACACAGCCAGTAAGTGGTTAAGCTGAGTTTACGCTCAGGTCTGACCAAATCCAAGCATCCCACATCCACC
Organism: Camelus ferus; assembly: GCF_009834535.1. NCBI lineage: Eukaryota > Metazoa > Chordata > Mammalia > Artiodactyla > Camelidae > Camelus > Camelus ferus. The sequence continues at coordinate 36,778,696 of NC_045704.1, forward strand.
CCAGGAGCACTGACATTTGCCCAGGATTGGCTGCTTCTGCAGGCCAGTCCTGCAAGCCCTTTCCCAGCGGGCAGCAATTCTGCATGTGTTTCTGAACCTTCTGGAAATGACTAGGAAAGCATTCCCCTTTCCCAACTTCCCTTCTTCTCCCAGACCCAGCCATTCTCTCCTGGATAGAGACACTTGTAGGTCCCTCCCATCTTTTTGCCATGTCCCTGCTGACTCCATGTTGGTGAGGGAGGCTCAGGCGGAAGGGGGACCTGAGAGTGGTAGCTCAGGGCAACTCTGGTGCTGGGACCACCAGCCTTTCAGAATCTTCTGGGGAGCTGGGGAAATGCAGATTCCTAGGCCCCTCTAAACCTTCTGCAGGACCTGGAATCCACACTTCACGAGCTGCCTTGGACGTTCACTAAGGTTTGAGCCCCAACAAGGGGAGAGGGAAGCCTCAGGATTCCAGCCTTGCCCAGTTCTCCAAGTCTAAATGCCTTGCCAGGAGGAAAGCATGGAGGGGGTCCCATCAAGGGTCCCACCAAGCCTCCACCTCCCCCATCCTGAGTTACCTGCTCAGATGCCGTCCACCAGCCAGCAACTGCCTTCTTCCTGCTACTCTCAGCTGGCCTCCCAGACACAGCAGGGATTAATTGGTGGCAGCAGGGCTGTGTGCAAAGGATTAGGACGTGCTGAACAGGGTGGGGAGGTGGCGGTGGAAAAGAGGAGATTGATGCAAAGAGAGCAGGCAGCAAACCCCCAGGGGGCAGGAGGGATCTGGGCCCCAGGGAAGGAGCCCCACATGGCCCTGGTCTGGTACACCATGAGCTCCTAGGGGACCTGGTTCCCCACACGCCTTGGCCAACCCACAGGGTTTACTGGTGGAGAATAACAGCCCGGAGTCCCCACCTGGTTCTGGGAGACTCTCAGGGTGGCAGGGGCTTGTCAACTCTCAGTCAGCAGTGGCAGGAGGCACACCCAGCTCTCCAGCCCCAGTGCAGGGACTCAAGCCGAGTCCCTCTGTCCCAGAATTCTCTGCAGCTTGGGCAAGGCCTCAGCAGCTCCTTCCTGTGGATCTGCCAGAGTGACTGTGGTCCCAGGGCCAGGCCTTTAGGGAGGATCCAAGGACTGACATTGGAGCTGGCCCCCTGAACTGAGGTCTGACCCTGGAGGGGTGTAGACAGGGAGACAGGGAGAGGGACAGAGGCCCAGCATGTAAAGGGGCTCGGTGAGGTGACAGTACCTGGGTGGGGGCCAGGCAGTGTTGATCAGCAGAGGGGCAGGGACTTGACTTGATCATCTACATTTCCTATGTGCCGGGCAGCGTGCCAGCTTTGGCACACTGAGAAAGACAGACATATGACCTGTCCTCACGGAGCTTACATTACAATGTAGGATTCAGAAATTAAAAAGATTAACAATAAATAAAGAAATATTGCAAATATGCTGGGCACCGTGAAACAAACACAGAGGGCAGAGACCTGTGTGAGGTGCAGGGGAGCAGGGGTAGGCATAGTGTGGAGCATTTTTGTGTCTGGTTTCTTTCATTTAGCATAATGTTTTTGATGATCATCCACATTGTAGCATGTATCTGCACTTCTTTTCTTTTTTTTGATTCCCAAGAGTATTTCATGGTACAGATACACCACAGTCTGTTTATCTCTACACTAGTCAATGGATGCTAACGTTGTTTCCACTTTGGGGCTATTATAAAATCCTGCTATGAACATCTGCATGCAAGTCTTTGTGTGGACATACATTTTCATTTCTCTTGGGATGATTCCTTGGGATAGAATTGCTGGGTCATATAGTAAATTTATGTTTCACATTTTAAGAAACTGCTACACTGTTTTGCAAAGTAGTACTTATGTCTTGGTCTGACTGGTAGATATATGAGGGTCTTACTTTATAAATTATGAGTTACATTATACATTTTTGCATTTTCTATATTTTATATTTTTAACTTTAAAGGAGTTTAAAGGTTTTATTTTTTAAACTCTTAAAGTTAAAAATACATTGGGGTTGGATGGCAAATGAGGTCAACCCTAGAAAAGTTTTTGGTAAGGGATGGGACTTGGAGATGCTGCTCTGGGGCTGTATGGAGCACTGGAGGAAGAGCAAAGCCTGCCTGGAAGCAGCACTGGAAGATGAGCAACTAGGGAGCCAAATCCTACAGGAACCTCATAGTAGGGGTCCCCGGGCCCATCAGGCTCAGCACCTGGGCAGGTGTATGCAAAGCATATGCCAATATATGCAAATGAGTTAGAGTCTCCCCAAGGTTTCCTCACCTGGAGGGTCCATCTCCATGGTTGTGGCCAGGGTGGTTGGCAGGCCCAGGGTTTAGGGGTGCAGCGCTTAGGCCCTCGTGATCTTGCTTTTTTGGGAAGGCAGAAGGGAGGCTGCAGGCCTGCAGAGGGCTGGGGGTGGAGTATCACCTGCTAATCCCTGTCCTGCTGAGGCCACCACTCTCCCTGATCCCCTTATGCTGACCCCAGATCCTGCCAGCCACTAATCTCCACCCCTAGAGACCCAAGGACTAGTTGGTAGGGCAGTGCCCTCTTTCCTGAGGTTTGTAAGGAGGGGAGTGCCCTTTCAGCTCATAGACACCCCTCATGGGGGCCCAGGGCCCTTGCCTAACACAAATGGGAGCTTTGAGGCCCAGTGAGAGACAATAACTAGTCTAAGGTCACAGAGCCTGCCCTGGCGAGTCCGGGTATAGCCACCCCCTGGGACCCCATCCCCCTGTCTGATATTTCCCAGCATGCCCAGCATGTGCTGAGGCCTGGGAGACAGCAACCTTCAGGAAGGCTGAAAGAGGAGGCCAGTGCAAGGACCCTCCAGCAGCAGGCTCTTCCCCTAGGAGCCTGCGGTTGCCAGGGTAGCCGAGGAGCGAGTGCCCTCACAATCAGGCTGCCATGGGCATTGTCTCTGCAGAATGTTCCTTTATTCTTCTACTGTCTCATAAGGCACTGGCGCTCGGCCCATCTCCCTGCATCTTTTTCCCACTGAGCAGTCAGAAGAGCAGAAAATTCTTGAAGTCTGTACACGTGGAGCCCATGGCCTGCAGATGAGGTACCACTGTTGGTGGGTCAGGAGCAGGGAGCCCTCCCTTTCCCCTCCTCCCACTGCCCCACTTCCCCATCCCTCCCCACGCAGGCCCTTCCCTGGTGGCAGTTTCCTCACTCATCACCATGCCCCATCCCCATTTCTTCATGGCCCAAGGTCCTCTCTCCTCCTGCCCACCTCCATCTCTCACCTCTAACTGGGGTCAGGAAGAAAGCAACCTGACTCAACAGATTCTCGCTAAAGTTTAAAGGCTAAAGGAAATAAGGCTCTGGGACTACCTGCTTTTTCAAAGGAAGCCCTGGGGAACCAGCCATATTTTTTCTGGTTCATATCTATCATGTCTATCCCCTTACTTAAGACTCTTCTATATCTCCCTGTAGAATTTTGAGTAAATACCAGAAACCTCAGCTAAGACCAAAAGTCCATAATTAGTTACCCAGAGGCATATTGAGCTAAATTCTGAATCCACTTGCTGCTGATGCTTCCTGCTCATTATTGAAGAATAGACACAAATGCCACCTCTTTTAGGCCATTCCCTGAATGCCCCAACCTCAGCTGCCCCAGACACACACACTCTGTTCTGACCTCTGCCAGAGACCTTAGCACATCCTCTCTGTGTGTGTATTTGAATGGACCCCTCACCATAGCTCCTGGCACACAGTAGGTGCTCAATAACTGTTGGACAAGTAGACAAATCAGCACTGGCCAAGCCTGTGTTCCCACAAGGTTGTGTCTCTGCCCCTAGCCATGGCCCGCATCATCGACCTGGTGCCCTGGGAGGATGGCTCCACCCACATGTACGCATCCCCAGCCATCCTGCTGCCCATGGGGCGGCAGCGCAACCAGCTGGCCGGTGTGAAGCAGCAGCTGTACCACCCGGCCCTGCCCAGCCTGCGACGCATGGACATGGACTCCGTCAGGGCCTGCCTTTCCGACAAGCACTGCCAGTCCACCACGTACTGCCACAAAGGTCAGGCCACCTTGTTGCCACCTGCGCCAGCCCAGCTGGGCCTTCCGGGAAGGCATGGATGGTTTGGAGGAGAGAAATCTCAGAGGGAAAAGCCAAGAGTGACAGATGAAAGGGTTAAAGGCACTAGCCCCAGCTCTGCTCCTCCCTGCCTAGGAAATCTCCCAGTCTGAGCCTCTGTTTCCTTATCAGTAAAATGGGGATGATAAGAGGGTCAGCCTCTCAGGGCCACTGTGAGATTAAAATGAGACACAGCTTGAAAAGCACTTAGAGGAGTGCCTGGCACATAATATGTGCTCAGAGATAACATTGTTGCTGTTATTATTGTTAATGGAGAGAGAACTGTGCAGAGGTCAGCAGTTGCAGGAGGAAGAGGAATAATAATGGCAATAATGACAACTTCTACCCAATCATCTCTCCCTTTGAAAAAGGAAGAGGAAGACACCTCCCATGAAAGAGAGGTGGACCTAGGAGCCTCCAGGGTAAAAGGGCCACACGGGGCCAAGGAAGAGCCCTTCATCCATTGAGAAGCTAGGGTGTGCAGGCCTGGTGCCCCATGGACATCCACACTTGTTCATTTCAGCACATTTATTAAGCGCCTACTTTGTGCCTGACACTGTTCTGGGTCTGCAGGGAAGCAAAGGTGTTCCAGCTAGAGGAACAGCATGTGCAGAGGCCTGGAGGGGAAAAGCTATGCGAGGTGTTGATGAACTTGAGGGCTTTGGTTGGGCCGGAGGATAAAGTGTGCAGGAACAGCAGGAGCTGTGGCTGGGGAGGAGGACACAGCTCAGGGGGGCCCTGTTGCTAAGCTCAGGGGTCTGGACTTTCTCTGGAGGTAGATAAGAACCTCTGAAGACTTTTAAGTGGAAAAGAGGTCTGAGCGTTGGGGCAGGGGTGGGGGAAGGGTGGTGGAGGCCCAGAGAGACTAGAGGAGGATAATTGGAAAGGGGGGTGTTAGGATCCTGGGAGGGACTACAGTCTTCAGGAAGGATTGATAGTATCTTGGCCTCTGGGGAGGGTTTTAGAAAGTATTTAGGAGACAAAGTAATAGGATTTGGTATCAGTGTGGGTAGAGGGGCAAGAGGGGTGAGTCCAGGGTGATACCCAGGTTTCAGAGGATGTCAGTGGTGGCATGGAGATCTCCAGAGATCTCACAGACCCCTGGGGCCAAGATGAGAAACACAAATGCCAAAAGTGGGTGGGGAGGCAAAAGGGGAGAGGGGAGAGGTGAAGGGGAGCCTTCACACCCTCCCCTCTAAAGGGGGCTCCCACTGACTGCTGTGTGGGAAGGGTCAGCACAGTTCTCTCAATTCCCTGGCTTCCAAGAGAAGCCAGGAATCGAGATTTTTAGGGAGAGCTCTTGATTTAGATATGCTTTTTATTGCAAGTACATTTTTAATAGAAGTAATGGTCAAACTTTCAAAATTCAAAATGCTAAAAAAAAATTAAAATGCTATAGCAATGTACTTTTTTAAACAATTCTCATTCCTCCCCCTTCTCCCAACCCCCACTCACAGGTAACCACTCTTAGTTCCTGAGATACCCTTCCACTGTTTACCACTGCAAATACAAACATATTCTTTGCTCCCCAACTTTTTTTTATTATGAACATATTCAAACATAGAGGAAAATTGAAAGACTAATAATACTATGAACATCCATTACCTTCCACCGGCTTCAATTAATGTTTTGTCATACTTGTTTCCACTCTCTTTCTCTCTCTCTCTCTCACACACACACACACACACTTCAGCAAGCAGCTCCCAAAGATAAGAACATCCTCCTACATGACACAATACCATTATCACATCTGAGAAAGTTAAAAATAGTTCCCTAACATCTAATATTCAGCCCGTCTTAAAATGTCCCAAATTATCCCCAAAGATGTCTTGTATACCTGTTTAGCCATTTTTATTTTTTCTCTCTTCTATTGTATTTAGTCTTGATTTCCAGGAGCTCTTTTAATATAAGGGAAAATATGTGGAAATATTTTTTCCTACTTGTCTTTTGACTTTCTTTATGTTTTCTTATGTTGTAATGCAAAAGCTTATTTTTATGTAGTCCAAGTTATCGATCTTTTCTTAAGGCTACCTGATTTTATTTTTTTTATGGTGTATTTTACTACTTACTTACTTACTTACTTATTTGAAGTAAAGGCTACCTGATTTTAAATTAGAGTTGGCTAGGCCTTCCCACCCCAAGATTAAAAGAAATTTACCCATGTTTTTTCTAGCACTTCAATGGTTTAATTTTTCACCTTGAAATCTGATCTAGTTGGAGTTTATTCTGTTATAAGGGGTATGTTAAGTGAAATCTACTTGATTTTAAAGTTGTCAAGTATTTCAAAAACCTGCTAAAGCAGCGTGGACCAGACCTCTCCTGTGTGGGCCTGAGACCACTGGTGGAGGAGACATCTCTTCTCCCTTTCTCTTCCTTCTTCAGATGACTTTGACAATGCCCACTTCACACTCCTTGGTGTCCCCAACAAACCCCTGCAGTGTTTGGTGAGTATCCTTTGACCCTGGCCCTGAGTTTACTCTGGGAAGAGGACGTGAATGTCCCGCGCATCCAGCCCCAAGCACCTTGGGTCCTGGGCTCCACTCTGCTCTTTTTCTCCACTGCCTGCTTGGGACTCCTGTCCTCTTTCCCATCTCCTTCAGGGGCTTCGGGAGGTCCTTCGGTCAGATGGGCCAAGTGGCAGCTCCCGCCTAAGGGGTGGTGTCAGTTGGCCTGCCGCGTCCTGACTCCCTGCTTCCTGGCAGGACATCACGGCGACCGGCCAGAGGCTCCGAAACAGGTGCCGCGAGGGAAAGCTGGCGCCTATGGCTCCGGGCATCAATCGGGTTGACTGGCCCTGCTTCACGCACGCCATCGAGGACTGGTCCCGCTTCGTGTCCTCTGCCGGCGAGTTCAAGCTGCCCTGCCCGAGCAAGAGGGGTCGGTCTACGGGCGCGGAGGATGCCCTAGGGCGGGAGAGATAACGGAGGTGCTGGGTCCCTCGAGCCCGGACCTCGGACCGGAGGCTTCGCGGGGTGGGCTGCGTCAAAGACAGGGAGGGGAAGCTAAGAGCAGCTGGGGCACTCAGGGGAGGGAGACTGAGACGGACTGAAGCTCACAGAGGCGGGGCTTGTCTTGGGGAGGGGGCGGCACCAGGTCTGAGCCGGGGGAGCCGGTGGGGCGGAGGCGGAGGGCAGGGTTGGTTCTGGGACTGGAGCTGCACTGTCCGGAGGCGGGACCAGTTCTAGCACCAGGCGTGGGGCGTGGCTTGATCTAGGGGCGGGGCTCAGGTAAAGGAGGGGTGGGGCTTGCTCTGGGCGGACTGGGGGCCGGAGACCCGCCCTCTCTCCGCAGTTGAGAGTTTCAGCGGCTACGCGGTTCGGTACCTGAAGCCGGAGGTGACCCAGAATTGGCGGGTAGGAAGGGCTGCGTGCTAACTCATATCTGGGGGACCGGGGGCTAGGGAGGATAGGCTAACACTGAGGTCAAGGAAGGGGAGAGGAGACCGAAAGTAGGGTCTCCCAGTGCCGAGGGCAAAGATCTCCGGCAGATAGCGCTGTGTGGGGCGTGGGCAGGGGGTCCGTGTCCCCCCGATCAATGGGCCCCCATCCCTCTGGCCCGTCCCAGTTCTGTCTTAACCAGAACCCTAGCCTGGACCGCTACGGACAGAAGCCCCTGCCTTTCGACTCCCTGTAAGTGACCCCACAAGGCCCCGGGACCCCATACCTGGAGGAGGGAGGGTGGGATCTTGGCTGCTTTCACCAGCGCACACCTAGTGGCCCTTGAATATGTGAGACCTAGGAATAATTGGCTCCAATACACCACAAGAAAGTTGCAATTTCAAAATGAGTAAAAGTTTAATTCCTACCAAATGGAGCATCCTGTCATCCAGTCCCTAGCAACTTCACCCTTTAGAGTGGAGGTCTTAAAATGGGACGAAAGTGCAAGTGTAATCCTGAAGGCACAGCGCCTCCCAACGTGAAAGTAGTGTTCGCAGAGAGGATCACCCTTCTGCACCCTGGCCTCACCCTCCTCTCTCTTTTCCAGGAATGCCTTCCGACGCTTCGGCTCCAACTACAGGTAGCGCTGGAACTAGAAGGGAGGTGGGCAGGGAATGACTCCATCCCCGCATCACACCTGGCCCTGAGGGGCAGCCTAAGGACTCAGGCAATTCTCAGACCCCTCTCCACTCTCGGGGCCTCTTTAGGGAGGCGCCAGGGGAGTAGTATCCTACTTGGCGATGTAGGGGTCGGGGATGCCAAAGGGCTTCCCTCTGAAGAGATCCTTGCCTGGCAAAGGTGTAGCCCACTGGAAGATGGAGGGAGCAAAGTGCATCTCCCACTCAATTCGCCCCAATGAGGCCAAAAGACAAAGAGGGTCCAGGATAGTGGTGGTGGTGGTGGTACCTGGAAGAAGTGCAGGGGCTGGAATTGTAAATATATCTATAAGAAATAGGATGGAAGAGCCAAAAACTTGCCTTCCAGGATGCAGGTTAGGTGGTAAGGGATGGGGCTCATATTCCTAGCAGGAGTGTCCAAGATATTCAAGCACCTTCATACTCTGGCCATCTCCCACCTCTCCAGCTCCATTTCCTACACTTCAGCAGTACCAGACTCCTGGAATGACCCAAACCAAGAGTGCAACCAAGAACTTCACATCTTTGCTTGTGCTGTTTCAGAGCCTTCTTTCTCTGCCTGGCAAATTTCTCCTTACTCTTTAAAGCCCAGCACCAATGTCCCATCCTCCTTGAAGTCTTCCCTGATCCTCTGCCTCTCCCCTTCAGCTCAAACCTCACTCCAGTTGGTCCCCACATGTGCATATCTCCCAATCTTAGAGCACCCAGACTATTGCTTTTTAATTATTGATAGGAAGTTTGCCTTCCCTCACCCACCATGTATACCCACAGGGGAACACTTACTGTTTTTCTACTACTATATAATGATTGGCGGAATAGGTTCACTAAATGATTGAAAAATGAGTAAAGCTCACAGGAGATAAAGAAGAGGCAACTGGAAGTGGGGCTTGAAAGTCAAATAGAGCAACCAAAAATATATTAAAGGAAATAGGGAGCCATCAAAGGCTCTTGAGCCATAGAGAGACTGCATTTTCAGAGCAGGAAGGTGGGTTTTAAGGGGAAGGCCTAGAGAAGGACAGCCTGATTTTTCCCCAGGACACCTTGGAGGCCCCACCTCACCCCTGTTTCTCTCCACAGTCGTGTCAACTACCTGACCCCCTGGCATTAATCTGTGAAAAGGAGGCTGACCCCCAGGCTGCCAGATCAGGCTACCTCAGGTTCCCCAGCAAGACAGAGGGTGTATGGTGGCAGCACCCATCTTCCTAAGAGTTCAACCTGACTGGAAATAAACCTTATGCTCCACAGGGAGGCAACACACCCATGTGTGTGTGTGTGTGTGTGTGTGTGTGTCTTACAGGGGCTGGGGGAGGGTCAGGACCTCGGGATGATGATATTTCACTCTTACCTGCCTCCTGCCAACTCCTGGAGGACTGGTGGGAGGCTGGAAAAGATGTCTGGTGACCCCAGGTAGTCAACATCGAAGCCCCAAGCCCCAGCAAGGGGTAAGGGGCAGAGGCAGGCCTGGGAATTAGGTTTTCTTTGTGCCCCTATAACCAGGCCCCTTCCACCTCAGACTCTGAACTTGAGCCTTAAAGAGAAAAGAGGGGATCGAGAAGGATTTTTAGACACCTATCTCAGAAGGCCTTGCCATACCAGTGTACACCGTGGGTCTGGGGTGCCCCTGCAGACGTAGAGAAAGGTCCTGGAATGCTGGCCAGACCTATGGACTCCATTCCCTGCAAAGCCGAGAAGTAAGATGAGGTGCCTGAGACCACTCAGAGAAGAAACTTTCCTGTTCCCCAAAGCCAAAGAACATACCTTGTAAGCAAATAGTTATCTGCTCTGTCCACAGAGCTTTAGGACTAGAACTTATCTGCCAACCAACCGACAGAAAGGAGGCATGATGTCCTGCAGACAGCCATGGGTGCACCTGGGCCAGGTCCAGAATAACCTTGCCCAAAGCTTTGGGCTAAAGCAGAGTGTCTCAGCGTGGTTGGGGGTTGGAGCAGCCAGCATCAGCCCTTAGCTCCAGGGCCATCAGATACCCCGCCCCACTCAGCTGTGGCAGTCTGCAAGGACAGACCCAGATCAGGGTGAATGGCCCCCTAGCTCCAGAACTGGTGGAGCAAGACTTCTGATTCCAGGATCTGGGGCTTCAGGGGTCCATGAATCTCCTGAAATCATGTGCAAAACAATGGGTCTGCCCACACGTGCATTTTCCATGGAAAGGCTCCTAGTTTTCATTGATGCTCAGAACAGTCAGTGCCCACAAAAGTTAAGAAAACCTGACTTACATCCTCCCTGTCCCCATTCACCAATATTTACTGAGCACCTAGTGCATGTAAGCCTGGTCTCAGGTGGAAGGAATTTAAAGAATAATACCGGACCCTCACTTCTGGACCTTGTGCTATACTTTATCATGTGACCCGTTTTTCTCCTCCAGGCCTCATGCTCCATAAGCACCCTGGAGAGTGAGCAGAACCAAAGCTACCCTATTTCACAGGTGGGAAAATTAAGGCCCAGGTCAGGGAAAGCCTCTAGCCAAACCCAGAACCCAGAACTCAAAGCAAGTCCCAGCACTTGGCACAGTGTTTACATATGGTTTGTGTTCAATATTTGTAGAATAAGTTATTTCCCAGAATGAGGGTCTTTTGTTCAATCTTGGCTAATAAACAAGGAGATGAGTTGTGTTGTTGTGTGTTATGCAGACGGAGCCTGCCTTATATACTCGAGGCTGACTTTAATTTCTTTTAGGGGTAGTGGTGAATCATTACCCGTATACGGAGGTGAGGGACCATGGTGTCCATCTCTCCGTCCTCAGGTATGGGCTCTGCTGACAGCAGGGCAGAAAATAGCATGAGGGGGAGTGGATGGGAAGTGGTAAGCAGGTCAGAGCCCCCTCCTCCTTGGGACCCTGTTGAGGAGGTACCCAGCCTCCCACCATTTCATGCAGGAAGGAGTACTTTCTTCCAAGCTGAGAGGCAGTCCCCCTGGATTGAACCTTGGGAAGCCATTGGTAGAGCCCCCTGGGGTTCCAGAGCCACATTCTTCAACCCTGAGTGTCCCTTCCAACCTGACAGCTCAGATAGAGATGGATTTGCTTAAGGCTGATAGCAGGGATGCTGGAGTCCCGGCCTGTGTGAGACCGGGGCCAGTCAGAGGGCTCCAGAGAGTGTGCTAAGATGCCAGAGGGCATCAGGTGCCTGAGTTTTCTCCTAGCCCTGCTTCCTTGACACTGAATGACTGGGCAAGTCCCTCTGGGAATTTGACCCAGCAGACATCTGAGGCCTCAACAGGCCCCATGTGGGTGCAGGAGGGACACAGAGCAGATGCCGTACCTGAGGAGGATAGAGGAGCTTCTAGTCCAGGGGGAGAGAGGCTGACCCAGCTGGCTCAAACCTGAAAGCAGAAAGTGAGAACATGGGCACACCTAGACCACGTTCCTCAAGCCCAGGAATTTGATTAGGTCCTTAACCACCAGTTGCACATTGAATCCTGATTTCATAGATATAAAAATGTGTGCCCAAGAATAAAGGAAATGCAGAGAAGATGTGTGAACACGCCTGATTTAGTCTGATTTAGTATACACTTTCTAGGTTTTAAGTGCAAGGCAATGTATTAAATATTCTAGTCCCCCTGAGGTGGGTAATTTTAACTCACTTAACAGATGATGAAATGAACTCCGAGAGGTTAAGTGACTGGCCCATGGTCACACAGCTGGGGACTGGCAGTGCTAGAAATTGAAGCCAGCCTGCCTAACCCCTGAGCCTGTGGCCACCCCACTACCACCTTCCTGCTATGAGAGACGCAAGCCAAGAGTGGGGAGGAAACCAGTGGGGACATTCAACCGGGGCTTAGAGAGAGAAGATTTTCCACCAGAAAGCTCTCGTGGAGTTGCTGGCAGCAGCAGACTCTGCAGATTGAAAATCCCAAGAGAAGGAAAGAAGCCCCGCCTCCACCCCAGCCTGGGCCACAGTCTCCTGGCCTCCAAGTTCCCTCAGCCTCACGGGGCTCTTTGCTCTCATAGAGAGATCATATTAGAAATCCTCCCTGTGGCCACTGCCTTGGGGACAGCCCAGCCTCCATGGCCTCACCTCCAGGCTTTTCTAACCTGACTCTAATCCACTATTGGGCACTGACCTGAACCCTATCACCAGTCTCCTTGCTGTTGCAAACACCCCAGGCTCTTGTCTGCCTCCTAACTTTGTTCAAAGGCTTCTTGCCACCTGAAATTCTTTCTCCATCTCTTCCTACCCAAATCTCACTCTTTCTTCTAGGCTAGCCTCTCTCAAGTCCTCCCTTCTCCCCAGTTCTTCCCCAAGACTATGAGGACAGGAACTGTGGCTGCTTCGGGGGACTAACTCATAGCCTGTGGCCCACAGAAGACTCTTGGAAAAAAACTGCACCTGTCAGTCCCTCTTGCCTCTCTAAGTGAACCTAGGACTCAGGAATGGGGCCTGTGGATTCCCAGAACCAAGGCACAGACCTGGACTAAATGAAACAACTACTACAAGTGATAGTTGCAATTATTACAAAGTAACACAGGAAACACGTACCCTCGCCCTGGGCCGGGAACTGACAATGGGGAGGATCAGGGACAGAGTAAGGGTCCCGGCTGAAGGAGGGTGCGTGAGGGTCAGGGAGGACTCTTGCAAGTATTATTCTGTACTAAATATCAGCAGCCTTGACCTTTGGGACCCTACCTTTTAATACATGAAAACCTCAAAAGTCTCTCATCTGAAGTTCTAGCTTTAGCTTCAAGCCCTGCCGCACCAGCTCAGTGTCTGGCAAACAGCAGGTGCTCAGGAACACTGGTGGATGAACAAAAGCAGGGACGCAGACCCAAGGTGGGGATGGACACACAGACACAGTGAAGAGAGAGACCCCACAGACCCCTTCCTACCCTCCCACCCCTCCTCTTGACCTCCTTTTCAGGGCCCTGAGGAGGACTGGGCATTCCTGCTGGAATCTTTGTAGATCTATGAAAATCAATAGCGGCCAAAGCTTTTCCTGGAGGCATGACCTTCAAGGAACAAAGAAAGTATCCGCTTGAGGATGGGAGCTTATCACAGGTGAGCCTGGCCCAGACAGGGAGGCCCTGGGCAAATTTCCAAGGCCTGAGCAGCCCTTGGTCCTGTCTGGGGCCTGCTCTGCTCTGGAGGAGAGACTGAGGTTGGGGGACTGGAGACAGCCTTGCCTAGGGAGGCTGAGGCTCTCTACAAAGCTGCCTCTGCACAGATGGAAAGACAGAGCACGGCGGCTCCAATCCCTCAAGGACTTGAGAGCTGCCCAGAGAGCTGGCTGCCCCCTCTGCCTGCTGGTGAAGACCTTTCCTGCTCCCCTGGCCAGCCCTGGTGCCAGCACCAGTCCCGGCCATTGTTCCTGGCTTCCTGGCCAGCAAAAACCACGTTGGAGCCAGAGTCCCAGGCTCCAGTGGCTGGAGCTGGAGGCCTGTGAGTTTCAGAGGGCTGGGCAGTCCCACCCCACTGCCTATCCCCCACCTGGTCAGCCCATCCTCCAATTCCAGGCCACTCTCATCACCAACTGTATGTCTTTGGGAAGCCCCTGGACTTCTCAAAGGTCAGCACAAAGCAGATCCTCAGGTCTGCCCTGCCCATCTTATCAAGACGGTATGAGGCTCAAACCAGCTGGTGAATGGGAAAGGTCTTCTGTAGCAGGGGTGGGGAGACACTGACATTCAGACCAGAGAGCTAGGCTGGCTCCCTCCTGCCTCTGACCTCCCAGTGCTCTGCTTTCCTGAGTGGCCACTACGTGCCAAAGAGTCCACACAGGTCATTTCACTGGGCCCTCACCCTAAAGCCCAGTAAAGAACATTACAGTGCCCCCTTCACAGAGGAGGAAAATGAGGGCGATCCAATAACCCTCCCAAAGCTTTGCTGCTGATGAGTGGAGGGGGTAGGACTCTGGCCAGGCCCAGCGGTGCTCTTAACCACAACAGCACTGCCACTGCCACCATGGTTCACGAGTGCAGGCTCCACTCCCAGATAGCAGGGTCCCCTCCCACTGTCCTGCTGCAGGGACCGAGCACAGAGCAAGCCACACAGAGGGGGTTTGACAAAGCCAACAGGATGATGGGCTCCCTGGGAAAGTTGTCTTTGGTGGCCCAGCCTGCCCTGACGATGACTTCTACGACCTGGGAAAATGCTCTTCACCCCCCACCCCCCACCCCAGTGCAGTGCCTCTTTCCCCAGAAAAGGCGAATTACTGCCTCCCAAATGTGAAGTTTATGCCAGCTTCTCCCTCTCACTTCTCTGGTTCTCATCCAGATGTAACCCCTCACCCAAATTACCACACTCCTCCCATCCTGTTAGTGGTTGGGACATAGGGAATGATTCCCCAGAGGCTAGAGAAGACAGCACTAGTTTGTACCCCTGGTCATAATGCCTGAAGTTCCCCCATGAGAACTCCACACTCTGAGAGAGGAGACTCGCATCAGATACAGGACACAGGGAGCTGTGGGGTTCCTGGGCAGGTGTGTGGGAGAGCTACCTGTGTGTGTGGCCAGGTGCAGTGGGCAGCTGCTAAAGCCAGTTTATGCTGTTTCTGTCACTTACAATCAAGAGAGACCAGACTGAGACAGGTGGGGAGCAGACTGCAGGCCAGGAGAGGCAGGGAGGGGAAATGGAAGCTCAGGTTGATCCTGTCACCTTCCCAGAATCAGAGCGACAGATCTCTAAGGACTCTCAGAGATCAAGACCTCTGCTTCAGACAGAATTGAGGCCCTGAGAGGAGCAGAGCCTGCCTGGGACCACATGTTATCAAAGGTCTAAGGCTTGAGCCTGAACACCCAGGCTCCCAGGCCAGGGCTCCATTCATTGCCCTGATTTGGGCCACGGCTGGGGCCCAAGTGGGAGCCATAAGAGCCCCATTGCTTTGTGAAGGGAGGCAGGGGTGGGGACAAAGGAAGAAAAAGTCACTGCAGACTCCATGTGAGCTGGTCTGTGCCCAGCCAGGGTTCCTTCTGCCCTGGGCTCACACAGACCATCATCCATTCAGGAGGGCACCCTGAAGCTATAAAACACCAAACATCTGCTAGTGTTTTCCAGGCATCTCTGCGAGGGGGGTGGGTTTTGCCTAAGGTCACTCAGCTAGGAAGGAAGCCTCGATTCAAGTCTGACACAGACACAAGGGGCCCGGGCGTCCTCTGGCTGAGAGGTAGATGCCTGCAGGAAGGAAGCACACAGCTTCCCAAAGGAAGGGTCCTCCCATGGCCACACACAGAGGAGGAAAGGAACGTGACGTCCAGGTCACATCTGGGGTCCCCCTGGCCTTTCCACTAAGCCTTCTGCAGCCAGTTTTGAGCCCCTTCTGGCATGGGAAGCTCCTTGTCCTCCTTCCACCCTCACCTCCATCCCCACCTTCAGGGCAGAGCATCCCTGTTGCCCACCCTCCATTGGCTCTCAGATGTCCAGGCCTGGAGCGGGGGTTGTTTCTCCCTTCCTCTCCCCACCTCCAGTGTTGCCTTTGAGAAACAGGAGCCTGAATTGCAGTTGGCACACCGCCGGGCAGGGGTCGGGAGACAGAGGAGGGGTGCAGGAAGGCAGAGATGACGGCGGCTGGGTCGGAAATGTAGATGGATCACCCTGTGACAGGGCAAGTGGAACGAGGTGAGAGCGGGCAGTCCTCGGGGGCAGCACTTGTAGGCTGCCCAGGCAGGCCCTGGCTTCCCACCGGGGCCGAGCAAGTGCTCATGCTTCCCAGGCCCAGGCCCCGGCTTCTGACCACCCATGAGCTGCTGGTCCCTCATGGCCCAGCTCCCTTTACAGGGGCTGTGGTTAAATCCCAAGGAGGTCAAGAGGTTGCAGCTCGAGGGCCCTAAGTGTCCGGCAGTTGGTACTGGCAGTATTGTCACCCTCCCCACCAGGGCCTCCACATGTGACTCCACTTAACTCTCACAAGAACAAAGCAAGGCAAAGGTTTAATCTCCCCATTTATAGATGAGGCAACTGAGTCCCAAAGAGACTAAGTGATTTGCCCGAAGTCTCACAACTAGGATGTTCAAAACTCTGGATTCAGACTCAGCCTTATGTCCCAGTCCTAAGCCTGACACCCTGGCCTGCACACCTCTCTCCCTTTCCACGTCCCAACATTCCCCTGTATAAGGATGACTGGAACAAGCAGTGTTTTGGTCTGTGAAGGTCAATGTCTTTACTTCTAAAGCATACATTGGACTCACTATATATTAACATCAAAAGGAGCTATCTAAAATGGAGTCATTCTTTTTAAAAATCCAAATTCCCACATTTTTACATAAGTCCAAAATGGCATGAAATTAAACTATACAATGTTATAAACAGTATAACAACTGCTTTTAGAAAGCAAAATGAAAGGAAAAAGTTAACATTTGGGACTGTTGTCAGCCTGGGTTCCATGTCTTTTGAGGCTTTGTGACTAAAGCCAGCACCGAGGGGAAGGACCGGCCCTTTCTGCGGACACATGGAGTGACTGGGTCAGACAGAGGAGGTGAATGTGGGCTTTTCAGACTTCCTAAGGTGAGAGTGGGCAATGCGGGTCTCCCTGCTCCTCTGGGCTCTTGGTATGTGCACTGATTAAAATCTCCTTTCAAGACCCACAACCAGGGAAAGGGGCTGGAAGAGGGCAGGGGCAGAGCTGGGTTCAAAATAATCATTCTGTTAGTGAAGGTCCTCTGGTGTTCCTGAGGAGAGCCCTGGCCAGCAAGCCATCTACCTACTGGTTTCCTTACAACCATCTTCCCCTGCCCATGCCCTATGCCCTGGACACCCTTGTCTCCATGAGCCCTCTGGTAAGCCAGAGACCAAGCGGGTCCCTAGGAGGACCCAGGAGGGAACACTCTGGCCTCGGAAGTAGCTGAATGTTGTCTAGAGCATCTTGGCAGTGCAAAACCCCTGGAGTCCAGGCCAGCAGCCAGACTGATGAGCTGAGAGGGCACTGCAGGGTCAGAGGCCATTCCTACAGCCCTTTCACCTCCCCCAACCCAGGTACCCAGGTACCCAGGCATGGTCTTGGCCCTGAAGCCGGGCTAGGGTGAGCTGATTACGGCCATGCCTTGAGGCTTTTGTTCACAATTCAAGGAGGAATGACACTTGTTCACATGGGAAGACCATGGGCTTGGCCCTGTTTCCTTCCAGGCACCAGGTGGTCTAACAATCCCCTTCTCTCACAGCAGCAGTTCTGACTGGCAGAGGGCGCATTCCCCACCGGAACTTGGAGCCGTGCTTCCAAAACGGTGGGTTTCGCCCTCAGTGTAAAAGCTGCCTTTCCTCCTTTCCCCAGGGATGACACTGTCCCTGGCTGAGTGTCTCATGGGAGAACTTCTCTACCTCCTCCCTTCTGGCTGGGCCAGCTGCTCTCCAAACAGACCCAACCACACATGTGCAGCCCTGCTGTACGTCTCGCTTGTCAGAAACCTAGAGAACCTGGCTGAAGCTGACAGAGTGACCTGTGGCTCTCGGTCTGCCCTTCTGGTCCCAGGATGATATCACAAAGCTGGCCATCTCCCTCAAACTTGAAGGGGGAGCCCTATACCAGCCCACCTCTGGAGCCCAGCCCTCTCCCATGCCCTCCCTACCATGGCCCTCCTCTTTCCTAGCCTATCTGGTTTCTAATTAGGCTGAAAGGTGTGGGAAGGTTGGGCTAGCACCACCTCCTTCTTGGGGTGGAGAGAGGCCACGTGACTTCCAGCCGGGTTCCAAACCCTCAGAGACAAGGGAGGCTGACAGCTCTCAAGAAAGTGAATCCTGTATTGGGAAAGAGGTTTGTGGGGTCAGGACCAGCCACAGCACTCTGCTAGCCGCCCTCCAGGCCTGGACCTGGAGTGCCAGGCACCCACACCCTCCACCTGCCCAGTGCCCTTTTGTCCTCACTCCCAGGGCCTCAGAACACCGAGCTGGGTGCAGGGAGGCCGGGCTGGGCCTGGTGTGGGCCGCGGCGTGGACTCAGGGCAGGCAGGCGGCTACCTGGTAGGCGCCCTCGGCCGCGGCGGCGGCGGCGCTGTGCTGCGCGCTGTGCTCCTGCAGCAGGGCCACGTCCAGAAAGCGCTCGCCACACCACACACACTTGAACTGCTGCTCGCGGGCGTGCACGCCCTGGTGTTTGTTGAGATGCTCGCGCTGCTTGAAGGCCTTGTCGCAGTTGGGGCACTTATAGGGCTTCTCGCCCGTGTGCACCCGCCGGTGCCGCTGCAGGTCAGAGGCGTACTTGAAGCGCTTCTCACAGTCCGGGCACTTAAGCGGCTTTTCGCGGGCTGGGTCGCATCGGTGCTGCACGAACTCGGAGGATGAGAAGAAGCGGCGCTCACACAGGGTGCAGCGCAGGGGCTTCTCTGCGGCCGAGCAGTGGGCCAGCTGGTGCTTCTGCAGGGCCGATGCCCGCTTGTAGGCCTTGTTGCACACTGGGCACTTGAAGGGCCGTTCGGCCGTGCCCGGCAGGCACTTGTGCCGCAGCAGCTCGGCCGACTGGTCAAAGCCCTTCTGGCACACTGGGCACTTGAAGAGGGTCTCGAGGGTGTGCACGTGCTGGTGGTAGAGCAGGTGGCTGGGCTGCCCGAAGCCCTTCTCGCACAGGCCGCACTTGAAGGGCTCCTCCGTCTTGTGCGTGCGCCGGTGCCGCATCAGCGCGTACTGCTGCTTGAAGCCCATAGGGCACAGGTCGCACTTGAAGGGCCGCTCGGCGCTGTGCGTGCGCTCGTGCTGCCGCAGGTCCGACGGCCGCTTGAAGGCCTTCTGGCACTCGCCGCAGCGGAAGGGCCGCTCCCCGCTCGGCGTGCACGGGTGCTGCAGCAGCTCAGAAGACTCCTTGAAGTGCAGCTCGCACACATTGCAGCGGAACAGGTGGTGCTCGCCCGAGTGCGCGTACATGTGGCGCACCAGGTGAGAGCGGTGCTTGAAGGTCTTCTCGCAGACCGCGCACTTGTACGGCCGCTCTGAGCTGTGCGTGCGCTTGTGATGCACCAGGTGGGACGACTGGCTGAAGCTCTTGTCACACAGCGTGCACTTGTAGGGCTTCTCGCCTGTGTGGATCCGCTCGTGCCGCGAGAGCTCCGACAGGTGCTTGAAGGGCTTCTGGCAGATGGGGCAGCTGTAGGGCTTGTCGGCCTGTTCAGCAGGGGCGACGGCAGGCGGAGGGGGTGCTGGGGGCAGTGACGGGGCGGCAGTGGCCGCGGCCTCTGCCGCCTCGGCGGGCTTGTAGGTCTTCTCGCAGATGGAACATTTCACGAGGCCGCCAGTGCCACTGTGTGCGCTGTGGTGCTGCGCCAGCGACGTGAGCAGCGAGAAGCCCATCTTGCAGACGCCACAGACAAAAGGCTTCTGTTCTGCCTGCACACACTGGTGCTCCAGCAGGTCGGTGGCCTGGTGGAAGATTTTGAGACACTGCGTGCACTGGAACGAGCGGTCGTGGCCCGCCAGGCACTGGTGCTCGTGCGGACTGGACAGGTGCGCCAGGTCGTGACCGCACACGCCACACTTGGGGCCCGGCTCTCCTGCTGCCTGCAACGGCGCGTGCTGCGGGGGCTGCAGGCCTGGGTCGGGCTGCAGGAGGATGCCATAGACCGCACAGCCCAGGGGGTTCTCAGCCGTGCCTGGGGGCAGTGTGTGCTCAGCCAGGGCCGGCGGTGGTTCCGCGTGGTGCTGCGGCTGCGGTGGCTGCGGCTGCTGCGGCTGTGTCTGTGGCGGCTGCTGCCAGCTTTCCGACATGCTTGGAAAGATGAAACAGGGTTTGGAGAGTAATGGCTTCAGTTTCCCGCTTAAGGTGACCCACAACAGAGAGAGAAGTTGCCCGGGATCAGGTACGGAAGAGGACCTCAGACAAGGCACAGAGGGACTGGTCAGGCGGCCCAAGTCATTAACCAAGACAGACTACAAGGCTCTGCCTACAGGACTGGAGTCTTCGAGGCAGGGTGCCAGCAATGACAGGGAGGCTCTGCCTTCCCTGAGGATTGGTTCTGTAGAGAAGAGAGAAATTGTGAGCTTGAAATGGGGGCACACAGCTGTTCTCGGGGCCCTCTCCCTGATCTGCCTGCACTCGCCACATTGACATAAACCACATCAGGGAAGCGAGAGGCTCTGGGCTGGGAGATCTGCTCACATCACACACTACCAAAGAAGTCTGCTGGCAGCTCAGCTCCCTCAGCAAAGAGGATGATGGCTGTCTCCATGCCCACTCACCTTCAGTTCCCCATCCCTGGGCTATCATCCCAGCCTCCCAGCTCACTGCCAACCCTCTTCAATTGGCTGTCTCACAGGTGATAGTCTGGGGTTATCTGCCCACAAAACAAAGAAGTCACAAGTTCTGCTCATGCTCCAAGGAAATAAGGGGAAGACTGACCAGGGAAGGCCCTAGTGTCCAAAACAAGAATTTTAGTAACATAACTTTTTTTGCAGAAAACATCTTGCTTGGAAGCCCAATACACAAGATACTGGTTTTATCTAAAAGTAGAGAGGCTCTGGTTGAGGCCTCCCTGAGGCCTGCCAGCTCCTCGCCTGTTGCTGCCCTGAATCTCAATGCAGGACACAACTACTCATAAGAACAGACTGCTGGGTCTAAGAGGCCAGACCTCTCAGATCTGAGGGCCCCACAGCAAATAGCTTCAGTCAGTCAATATTTAAAACAACTACATGGAACTGAGGACCATCTCAGAAAACTTCTCCTGTGAGGGGCTGGCCCACATCCCTCTCAACTCTTCCACAGGCCCTCCACCCTGACCATGTGTCTGGTCTCTCTTCACACAACAGGTGGGAAGGCTTTGCAGGGACCTGAGCTAATGCCTGATAGGGGTTGGATGATAGGTCCACAGACTTATGCAGCCTTGATGTATACATCGAGAACTTCCCCAGTCTAGTCATCTTCCCAAGCACCAAAAAAAAAAAAAAAAAAATCCTGAATCCCCTGAATCTGATGGTGTTAAGGCCTGCAGGAAAATATAAGCAATTTCTAATTTGCCTCTGCAATGTGGAAGCAGCATGCTAATCACAGAGCATTCCTCCCCATCACCTTCCTGGAGACAATCTTGTCCCCTTACTCCAAGTCTGTAACATTCTGGGAAATCAGTGGAAGGTAAAGACCACCCAGCCCAGGCAAATCTCTAACTCACCACTTTGTGGCAGCATAAGGTAATGACAGCGAGAGGGAGAAACTTTTAGAATCAGATGCAACCCACTGTCAGGTTCCCAACTCCTCTGCCTCTAACTTTGAAAAGTTTCTGTTTTCTCCCGATGAAAAGAGAAGGAAGGGGATGCCTTCACAGGCCAGCCTGGCCTCTAACTGTTCTGCAAAGAGACATGAGTCAAGCTAAAAGCTGTCATGCTCAGCATCTTTCCGGGAAGGGAAGAAGGAAAGGGCCGCTCCTCCGGGTGGAGGCAGCAGGTTGCATGAGCGAGCAGGTACCAAAGCTTCTCCAGGAAAGAGAGAAGCAAGGCTACTCTGTGTGAGGTCCAGGTCAGGCTGTGCCAATCCAACTGTTTTTTCCAGCATGAATGGCAGCCAGACCCAGGATCCCCAGCCCTGGGCCCCCAGCTCTGCCGCCCACCCCGGCTCCTGTCCAGGAAGGTGCAGCCAGGAGGCCTCTCTGATCACTCAGCAAAGAGGATGAGAAACTAGGGTAATAAGGGAGGCAAGGGGAGGCCCCCACCTGCGCCCCACCCCAGCCCTTCCTCCTCCTTGAGAAACAGAATGAAAGCTGATCACCTCCCGGCCAGCACTGCCCGCAGACCCAGCTGGGCTGTCTCCTGTCAGCCCTCCCGGGAATGGCCAGGCTACTGCGGCCCGAGCGCCGGTCCCACGGGCGATTGGTCTAGAGGAAGGCCCCAGGGCTGCAGGCCGGGCCCGGGAAGCGGCTGCGCGTCGAGGTCTGCGTGGGCCGCCCAGGAGCTCAGGAGGCCGCCGGGTCGGGCTGGAGGGAGGCGGGGGGGGGGGGGGCTGGACTGGCTGAGGAAAGGGTGCGGCGGGAGCGGGAGTGGCCCCCAGACGCGGCCCCGGGCGCTCCGCCGCTCACCTGCTCCAGGCCGCCCGCGGGGTCAGGCGCGGGGCGAGTGGCGACCGGCTGCTCTCTCAGCCGCCCCTTTATTCCGACTCCATCCGCGGCAGCGCGGCCTACGCGCGCTGCCAATCCCCGGCCTTGCGTAGCGGCGGCGGCCGGCCCGGGGGCGGGGGACAGGCTAGAGGCGGCCGGAACCGAGGAAGCGACGTGCGCGGCCGGGATAGCGGGGCCGGGGCGGAGGAGCGATGGGAGGGCGGGCGGACGGACCGATGGCCTTGCAGAGACCGGCGGACAGGCGGGCGGCGCGGGGGCCAGGGAGGCGGGGCCGGGGGAGGAGCGGCAGCCGGGGCGGCGGCGGCTGCGGGAGGAGCGGGCCGCGCGGAGCGAGGCCGCCCCCTGCTGGGGACCCCGCGGCCGGGCCGGGTCGGACAGCCGGGAGCGCGGGGCAGCTCTCCAGTCGCCCAGCGGACACGCCTCAGCTGACCCAGGAAGGGCGCTCCGCTTCCGACCACCCTGCTCGGTCTTAAGGGAGGGGGCTCTCAGGGCCCGGCCCCTGGTCTGACCCCTGAGCCTGAGAGGAGGGGCCTCCTAGACCCCCTGATCTTCTGGAACTGAACCTCTTCTGACTTCTCAGCTCGCTCTTAGGGGAAGGGGTCCCTGGAGCTCGGACTTAGGGCTGCCTTGAGGAAGGGGTCCTGGGACCTCTGACCCCGTCCGTACCGCGATGGCAAGGATCTCGGCTGGGTCTAAAGCACTGACCGCTGACCCAGGGACCATCTGTTGCTGGGAGGTCCTGAGTTGCTGCAGACAGGGCAGCAGACAGAGAGGTCAGGGCCCAAAGCGACCTGTGAAATGGGCACACGGAGGATGGGTGTTCCGGGAGGCTCCAGGTAGCGGTCAAAGCGCAGCGAGGGTGCAAACAGCGTGGTCTGGTTGGGGAGAGTCTTTGCTACCGTCCTGCCGGCCCCGCCCCCGACTCCGCCCCGAGGCGGTGCTAACCCGGGCCCCGCCCCCGGGAGTGCACTTCCGGCGCAGCGGAATTCCGGGTGAGGTGCTGATTGCTGGCTGACCGTCCGTGTTGTAGTGGAGGGGGCCCCATGAGCGCGGCGCCCCTGGTGGGCTACAGCAGCAGCGGCTCCGAGGATGAGGCTGAGGCCGGGATCCTGGCCCGGCAAGGGGCTGAAGGCAGCAATGGGTGAGGAGCTAGGAAGTCTTTCTGGGGACGCTTGAGACCTGGACTGGACCCAACCTTCGGGATGGGTTGGGGAGGGTGCGGGGCTGCTCGCGAGGTAAGGAAAAGGGGCACCGGTGGAAAGGAGGATCCAGAGGACAGCCCTGGACAAAAGTCCCAGAGTGCCCCGACCTGGCTCTTCCAAGGTTAGGAAGCAGGAAACGTGGCTTCGGGTCCAGCTTCCTCCACTGGCTCACTCTGTCTTCTGGCGAGCACTGCTGGACCACCCTAGATCTGTTTCCTCCTTTAGAGAGTGT
Source organism: Camelus ferus (assembly GCF_009834535.1). Taxonomy (NCBI): domain Eukaryota; kingdom Metazoa; phylum Chordata; class Mammalia; order Artiodactyla; family Camelidae; genus Camelus; species Camelus ferus. The sequence continues at coordinate 36,802,255 of NC_045704.1, forward strand.
TTTCATTCATGCAGTAGATATTCATTGAGCAGTCTCTGCTCCAGACTCGGGACTGGGGACTCAGCACTGAGCAAAACCATTGAAATCTCCCACTTTGTGGAGCTTCAGTTTCTAATTGCCAGACCTGGTGCTTGCTGAGTGCAAGCTGTGACTCGGTTCATCTCACAATAGCCCTATCAGATAGAAATACACTTTACAGATGAGGAAACTGAGGCCCACAGAGGGCACATGACTTGCCCAAAACCACAGAACTAGCCTTGTCTCCAGCTCAGGCTTGTCCAGTTAGGATATGTGACCTCTGAACCACATGTTGCTACCTGCCCAGTTGTTTCCCATGGGGACCATGTTCTGCACCAAGATCTGCCTTCTGGAGTTGTTGGGAGACCCTGATGAAACAGTGATGGGAAAGAGCTTTTTGGTTACCTCTAAGCTGCTTATAGCACCTGGAGAGAAACCCTGTACACAGAGTCACCCTGTACAAGCAGTTACAACTTGCATTGTGTGTAGAGGTAGAGAATGCCAGGGGGCTATAATGTGCTTATTTTTCCTTTTTTCTTGCAGTGGCCAGAGCCCTGTTCCCAGCCAGAGGCTGCCAGTACCCGACAGTGTGCTGCTCATGTTCCCGGGCACCGAGGAGGGGCCGGCGGATGACAGTGCAAAACATGGGGGCCGGGTGCGCACGTTTCCCCATGAGCGGGGCAACTGGGCCACCCACGTCTACCTACAGTGTGAGTAATGCATGAGAGGTGTGTGGCTGAGACTGATATGTACCCCTTGATGGGAGGAAGCTGGCCCCAACCAGGAGGAAGAAGCCAAGAAACCTGTGACATTGATAGTGGGAAAGAGATTAACTAAACAGGGAGAGAACAGGTTTCAAGAATTGAAGAAAAAAAAATTTTTTTAATTAAAAAAAAGGGAGGGATGGTATAGCTCAGTGGTAGAGCACATGCTTAGCATGCACAAGGTCCTGGGTTCAATCCCCAGTACCTCCATTAAAATAAAACAAATAAATTAATTAAATAAACCTGATTGCCTCCCCCACAAAATGTTTTTTAATTTAAAAAAAGAATTGAAGAATTTTTCTGTTAACTTGGTTTCAGTTTTGAATTCATTGCTGAAATATTTTTTACTAACCCTGTGTATGCTATTCTTCCTGCTTATGAGGAGGTAACCAGGGGAAGATCTAGGGCTGTAGCTGGTACTTTATTTCTAAAAGGGCTGTAGCTGTGCTGAGTTCAAGTCCCACTCCATTCCTAATGAGTGAGTGGCAGGCAGAAAATGCCCAGGCTTCAGAGTCAGACCTCACTCCACTACCCACTACTCTGAGTGACCTTTTCTAAGTTACTGGACTTCTCAGACCCTCAGTTTCCTCATCTCTAAAATGGGGAGAGTAGTAATACCTATCCTCTAGGACTTTTGTGATGATTAAATCGAAGTATCTGTGTCAAGTTCTTAGCACCACAGAGGACATGGTAGCTCTTATCACTTTGTGTTATATCAGCTAAGCTCTTGAAACCTCCACTTCCCTATCCACAAAATGGGAATGATTCTCTATACTACCTACTCCATGGGGCATTTGGACAAATTGAGTAACTCATTAGGTGTGAGCAGACTATTAGCCATGCAGCTCCAGTCATGTTTGCTAAAAAATTAAAAATCTGCAAACATACTACAGTGGTCCTTGTTGAGTTCTTTGTCTTTATGAATAATTAGGAGCATTCTAAGTGTCTTATCAGGAGATTCTAGATGTCTCATAAATGTCTGATGAAAGAAATGCACTGTTTCTGATTATGGATTACTGTGGAGTTGTAATCATGAGCTGAACTTATGTAATGAGAGGAAGGCGGTCCAACACATAGTGTTATATGAAGAAAGCCAGTGGAAGAACAGTTTGAATGGTATGTTCTCATCTTTTTTAACAAATAAAATATATACATCAGTGCTTGCACTGAGAAAAGGCTGGGGAACTAGGTATCAAGTCTGATAATCTTTATCCTTAGGGCAGTGGTCTTGAAAGTGGGCTGTATGTGCACTATAGGGGAGATCAAGATGATCCATTGGAAAGAAAAATATTAAAACTTTTTAGTATATTTCTTTTTATCTTATCTTTTTAAATTTGTTCTTAAGAGTGTACGTTTTATAACACATAATTTTGCAGTGTAAGCGCATGTGACTTCTATAACCATAATACATATTAAAATATTATTAGAATCCATTGACATAGACTGCTGTCAAAGTAACTTTCTCCTAAAACTCAGAGTAACAAAGGCCTTTCTCATCCAGCCGTGCCGCCCTGGCTAAGAGAATGGGCCACCCTCCCCACTTTTCCCCTCCAGATGAAGCTGGGGAGGAGTTCTTGGACCTGCTTGATGTGTTGCTGCCACGCGCCCGGACCTACGTCCCCCGGTTGGTAAGGATGGAGGCGTTCCACCTCAGTCTGTCCCAGAGCGTGGTTCTGCGCCATCACTGGATCTTCCCCTTCATGCAGGCTCTGAAAGACCGTGTGGCCTCCTTCCAGAGGTGAGTGCCTGGTGCGTGCCTCTGCCTCTCCCTTCCCTGCCCTCCAAGGCTCCCCTTCCTATTCTGAGTGCCTGTGGGGGTGGGCCTGTGGGGGGCATTACCCCTTCAAGCAGGCTGAGCCTAAACATGAGCACACCAGCATCTCCTGGGGCTGCCTGTCGTGCACTTCATCCTGTGCATCCTTGGGCATGCCTCTGAGTCTTGTCTGTGTGCAGGTCAGGGGAAGGTGGTGGCTGCCTCAGAGCGGACTTGCGAGAATGATTGCGGTCACGTGTGCCCTCAATGTGGCACCTGGCGAAGGATCAGAACTCAACACTGCTACTGGTTTTGTCTGCCAGCCTCGGCTTTTTTCCCCTTAACTATTTCATACATCTTCTTCCTTCCAGCAATACCTTTCCTCCTAGACTTGGCCAGATCAGAGCCCTGCTCTTGTACTGAGGCTCTCCCCCAGAATTCCTCAGTCCCGGGGATCCTGCCATCCCATGGCTGTTTACACCCCAGTGCTCTTTCCACTCACCCTCACATCCAGTCATCCCCGTGTCCCATCTCCCTCTCTGGAGCCCAAGTTCCTGCTGGCCCAGGAGTGCAGCTTCTCTCTGAATCACCCTACATCATTCTTCCAGCTCACTGTAGGCATCAAATAGATGTTTGTTGAAGGACTGAGCAGGAGAGGGAACCCAGATATCATCCTCTGGATTCCCTGAATGCTGGTTCCAGAAGGAGCCTAAGAAGCCATCCAGGCGGTGGTTTTCTCACCCTGATTTTATCTGCAGAATCCTTTCTTGAAATAAGGCATTACACAAATCCCTGATGTGTTTTGTAGATGTGTAAGAGAGACAAAGATAGAAGTCTTCTAGCCAAAGCCCCACCCTCACACTGCAGGAGGCCTTGGGCCCAGGAATTTCATACAAATGCTCTGCCCAACTGGAGAACTGGCTCCCTCCTTTAACCCCTTCTCAGGGCTAGAGACAAAAAGATTGGCTCCAATTCATTTAGTCAGAGAATCAGGACTAAAACTCATCTCTCCACCTAATCCAGCCCCCACCCCCCTTTTTATTGAGTCATATGTATATTAGTCAGGACACTTTTCATCCAGGCTGAAATCCAACCAGAAATCCAACCAAAAGTGGGTTAAATGGGGGGGGCGGGGGGATTTATAGGTCGATGTAACTAAAAAGTTCAGAGGTGTCCCTGGCTTCATATGTCATCATATGGCACAGAGCTCTCCCTTCATAAGCAGAGTTAACAAACCCTTTCCCCCCTTCTACCTGTGAATGCTTCAGTTACCCTGCCTCTAGCTCTGTTCCCTAGATAAAGGTGGAATACCAGCTATGTTCATGGGCCAGGTCACTTACGGTAAAAATGGCTTATTAGTGCACACCGTGTCTGGGCTAGGAAGGCTGTGAGTGAACCAAGTCCCTGGTGGGCTTCCCTACATGCGGTGGTTCTTTCCCTGGGCAAGTCCCTCGCTGGGACGTCTGGAAACTTTGCCAAAGGGCCATCACATTGGTCCCTGGGATGCATAGATGTAGCTTGTTCTTCTGCTCACTTAGGGACCAGGGAACAGCACCTGGACCACTGGGATGGCCCTCCCTGGTGCTGCCCTGCTGGTGCAGTGTTTCCTAGCCCGTGTCCTGAAGGAAGCTGGGCCCGGTGGCCTCTTTGAGCTTGACTGGTTGAGCCTAAGATGACCAAGAGTGGGTAGCGCACCTCTGATTCGATTGCCATGACTGCAGGAATGCTCTGATCGGCCAGGCCTGGGTCAGGTACACACCCCTTCCTCGGGGAGATGGGGTTGACCACTCTACCAGCACAAAATGGGAGAGCAGTTCTCCAACACAGGATCACCAGGAGAAGGGGTGGTGGTTGGTGTATTAGTCAGAGTTCTCCAGAAAAACAGAACCAATAGGATGTATATAGTTACACACGAGAGATGTAAGAATTGGCTTACATGGTTATGGAGGTGAAGAAGACCACTATCTGCCATCTGCAAGGAGAGAACCAGGAAAGCCCGTGGTCTAATTCAGTTCGATTCCAAAGCCCTGAAAATCAGGGGCTGACAGCCTAAGTCCTGATATGAGCCCAAGAGCCTGAGAACCAGGAGTGCCAGTGTTGGAAGGCAGAGACAGATGTCTCAGCTCAAGCAGAGAAGGGGAGTTTGTCCTTCCCCTGCCATTTTGATCTATTCCGGCTCTCGACAGATGGCATGACACCCACCCACCCACATTGGGGAGGGCCATTTGCCTTTCTCAGTTTGCCAATCCAAACGCCAG